>NC_090936.1:826833056-828083056 GCF_040938575.1 Ambystoma mexicanum
AACACGCGTGCGTGAGAAGATTCACACGCGATCGGGCCAGGGGGAGCGCGTGCGTGTATTCCAGGGGTGCGCGAGAAGTTCTACACGCGAATGGCCTGGGTGCGTGTATTTCAGGGGTGCGCGGGAAGTTCCACACGCGATTGCCCTGGGCGCGTGTATTTCAGGGGTGCGCGGGAAGTTCCACACGCGATTGGCCTGGGCGCGTGTATTTCAGGGGTGCACGGGAAGTTCCACACGCGATTGGCCTGGGCGCGTGTATTTCAGGGGTGCGCGGGAACTCCCACACGCGATTGCCCTGGGTGCGTGTATTTCAGGGGTGCGCGGGAAGTCTCACACACGCGATTGCCCTGGGCGTGTATTTCATGGGTGCGCGGGAAGTTCCACACGCGATTGGGCTGCGTGCGTGTATTTCAGGGGTGTGCGGGAAGTTTCACACGCGATTGGGCTGCATGCGTGTATTTCAGGGGTGCGCGGGAAGTTTCACACGCGATTGCCCTGGGCGCGTGTATTACAGGAGTGCGCGGGAAGTTTCACACGTGATTGCCCTGGGCGCGTGTATTTCAGGGGTGCGCAGAAAGTTCCACACGCGATTGGCCTGGGCGCGTGTATTTCAGGGGTGTGCGGGAAGTTCCACACGCGATTGGGCTGCGTGCGTGTATTTCAGGGGTGCGTGGGAAGTTTCACACGCGATTGGGCTGCGTGCGTGTATTTCAGGGGTGCGCGGGAAGTTTCATACGCGATTGCCCTGGGCGCGTGTATTACAGGGGTGCGCGGGAAGTTTCACACGCGATTGCCCTGGGCGCGTTTATTACAGGGGTGCGCGGGAAGTTTCACACGCGATTGCCCTGGGCGCGTGTATTACAGGGGTGCGCGGGAAGTTTCACACGCGATTGCCCTGGGCGCGTGTATTTCAGGGGTGCGCGGGAAGTTCCACACGCGATTGCCCTGGGTGCGTGTATTTCAGGGGTGCGCGGGAAGTTCCACATGCAATTGGGCTGCGTGCGTGTATTTCAGGGGTGCGCGGGAAGTTTCACACGCGATTGGGCTACGTGCGTGTATTTCAGGGGTGCGCGGGAAGTTTCACACGCGATTGCCCTTGGCGCGTGTATTACAGGGGTGCGCGGGAAGTTTCACACGCGATTGCCCTGGGCGCGTGTATTACAGGGGTGCGCGGGAAGTTTCACACGCGATTGCCCTGGGCGCGTGTATTACAGGGGTGCGCGGGAAGTTTCACACGCGATTGGGCTGCGTGCGTGTATTTCAGGGGTGCGCTGGAAGTTCCACACGCGATTGGCCTGGGCGCGTGTATTTCAGGGGTGCGCGGGAACTCCCACACGCAATTGCCCTGGGCGCGTGTATTTCAGGGGTGCGCGGGAAGTTCCACACGCGATTGGCCTGGGCGCGTGTATTTCAGGGGTGCGCGGGAACTCCCACACGCGACTGCCCTGGCCGCGTGTATTTCAGGAGTGCACGGGAAGTTTCACACGCGATTGCCCTGGACGCGTGTATTACAGGGGTGCGCGGGAAGTTTCACACGCGATTGGGCTGCGTGCGTGTATTTCAGGGGTGCGCGGGAACTCCCACACGCGATTGCCCTGGGCGCGTGTATTTCAGGGGTGCGCGGGAAGTTTCACAACCGATTGCCCTGGGCACGTGTATTTCAGGGGTGCGCGGGAACTCACACACGCGATTGCCCTGGGCGCATGTATTTCAGGGGTGCGCGGGAAGTTTCACACGCGATTGCCCTGGGCGCGTGTATTACAGGGGTGCGCGGGAAGTTTCACACGCGATTGGGCTGCGTGCGGGTATTTCAGGGGTGCGCGGGAAGTTTCACACGCGATTGCCCTGGGCGCGTGTATTACAGGAGTGCGCGGGAAGTTTCACATGCAATTTCATCAGGGTACGTGTATTACAGGGGTGCGCGGGGAGCACCACACGTGAATTGCACGTGTGGGTCCTCCCAGGTGTTCCCTCTACACCCTCCACGGCCCCTGCAGGTGGCTCACACCACAGGGGCCTACCCTGCACATGTCCTGCAGGCACCCCATCAACCATGGCCATGCCCCCCAGCCAACCCACATGTCAACTTGCACTACTGCCCACCAACGCATGTCCCCCTGCACCCCCAGCCACCAGGGGCACCCTCCACCAGGCCCCCACCCATGTCTCCCACCCCCTCCACCCCCCAGCACTGCGGGGCACCTGCCAGCAGGCCCCCACCCATGTCCAACTCATGTTCCCCACCTCCCACCCCCCAGCACTGTGGGGCACCTGCCAGCAGGCCCCCACCCATGTCAAACCATGTTCCCCACCACCCCCACCCCCCAGCACTGTGGGGCACCTGCCAGCAGGCCCCCACCCATGTCCAACTCATGTCTCCCACCCCCCACCCCCCAGCACTGTTGGGCACCTGCCAGCAGGCCCCCACCCATGTCCAACTCATGTCTCCCACCCCCCCCATCCCCCAGCAGTGCAGGGGCACCCTCCACCAGGCCCTCGCCCATGTCCCATCCATGCCCCCCTGCACCTGGGTCCCAACAATCCCCAATCATGTCCGTAATGGCCATCCTCCCCTGCCAAAAGGCCCAACCAACTATCACATCCACCCACATATCAAAGGCAATTACATGTTACACACCCAATGTAAATAATGCAAATGAACACATGTCTGTCACACACAATGGCTGCAAGTGAATGTTAAAACACCCAACATGACATGCATGAAAGCAATGAGATGATACGACACATTGAAGGATGAAAATAAAAATGTATTGAAAATCAACTTGAATGGAAATGAAATGAGAAAAACCACAAAGCAAAACAACCAAAAGAAGATGAATGTCCATGAAAAAAATCAAAAACACACAGCACAATCAAAATGAATGGTGTCCAAAGTCACAGTCAGAAAAGTAATCCAAGTGTAAATGATAAACAAAAACCATTGCTCCATGGCGATGAAAAAAATCCCAAAAATAAAAGAATCCATTGAAGAACTATTTACAAGATAATCCCGGGTCCATGAGCCCAACCAAATGAAACCTAACTATGACAACTAACTAAAAACTGAACTATATACAAAAATGTGGATTGTCCAATCGCAACCAAATAAAAAAAAAAATGAAAGGAAACCTAACACTAACTATATAACTATATACAAAGGCGGCGGGCAAGTCCAGCGGCTCACTCCGTGGTGTTCCGGGCCAGGGCATCATCGAACTCCTGTTCAATGTCCCGGAGGTGGTCCTGTTCCATGGCCCGAGGGACGACGCCGTCTCCTCCTCCAACCCCCTGCGGATTGCCTCGAGGCACTCGGCCCGCCTCAGGGCCCTCCGCATGGAGTTCTCCGCCCTGACCATTGTGAGCCGCGCCTCTTCCGCCCGCCGCCGCTCCGCACCTATATGCTGGCCCAACCGCTGCCACACGGAAGACACTTCCCGTCCTGGGTCCTCCTGCCCTCCGGCCGATGCCTGCCCCTCCGATGTTGATGGCCCCGAGCCATGATGCCTCCCACGTTGACTCCGCTGCTGCCTCCGATGCCACTGCCTCTGCCAGCACGAAGGCATACAGGCTGATGGAATCCACCGACGCCGTCGTGCACGTGCCCTGCCTGATGATGCCGGCACATCCTCCATCTGCTGGGGTACAGTTGCTGTGGTGTCCACCCCGCTGGACCTCTGACTCCCGACTGTGGCAGGGATGGGATCCCCACCGAGCTGGCTGCATTGGTCAGGGCAGGCCCACAGGGGGCCCTGGTGGCATCTGGGCCGGAAGACGGCACGGGGAACGACTGGTGGATAGCCTGCACAGAGGAGGAGAGGGCCGCCAGATTGGCCGACACATGCAGGAAACCCCCGAACATGGACGATCCCAATTGGGCCATGTCGGCACGGTGCTCTTCGTGATGACGTGCGTGCTCCTCCTGGGAAGCACGCACGGCATCACGAATCACAGCCGTGCGCATCGCGACCCCAATCAGGACCTTCTCCATACGGCCAGGGGTCCCCTCGTCCACAAGTGGAGGGGAGTCAGATGACATGGACATCCCCTCTACCTGCGGACGGGCCTGGGACGGGGCATCCCTGTTGGTGCATGGTGGTGCACCTACAGGGTCAGGGACAGTGACATGCACAGGCCCCTCCACGGTGACCTGTGCTGCCTCCTGCCCCTGCCCCTGGACTGCACCACTTGCACCAGCAGGGATGCCCCCACCAGGCCCCATGTGCGCCTCAGTGGCGGCCTCCTCCTCCTCTGTGGAAACCACCAACCTGGATGGCTCCTCACCGTCTTCCGCCGTAGCAGGCCCCTGTGGGGGCTCACCCACCCCTTCCGCTGCAGCCGTGGGGGCATCCCTGCCGCCTTGCTCCACAAGCATCAGGGTACTGTACAATGGTCCCCTAGACAGGAAGCAATAGCAGATGAGTGCCACTGTCAAAGTACACTTCCATCATGTCCCTCCACAACACGTGTCAGTCCAGGCAAAACACACACAGTGACAGTCATGGTGCATGCCATGGACATTTCCATACATGTCCAATGGACTCTCGAAGCATACAATGTAATGGTACTCACATGCATCATGGGTCATGCCTATCACATGCACACACTTCACCTCAGTCACATCCATCTGGCCCCGTACACCCCAATCACAGTGGGTAAAAGGATGACTAGGCTGCATCAGTGAATCTGTAAATTGTCACAGACAAGTGCCATGCATCCATGGCATTCACAAGTCACAGACACGCAGGTCGGGCACACAGACATGGATACCATATATGTACCTGGCATCAGCACCCATCCTTCACCCCCACCCATGTCCAGGAACAGAGACTGCCATGCTCTCATGTGTGCAATCTGCATAGGGCTCCCCATGTCGCATTTAAACACATGCAACAACCGTGCGGTTCACACATTACTGGTCGCACATGCATTACCATGATGTCCCTGCACACATACATGCGTACATGGCCTATGTAACACATACAGGCAAGTATCAGACAACCAGCACACTGCAACATGCCCTGTCTCACACAGCAATGCTTGGCCGCTTACAGCTCAACTCCAGAGGGGTCTCCCTCTCAAGGACCTGGGCGTGGAGCGCTGGGTGTACGCGTTCCAGGACCCTCATCTGGATGGAACTCATGCGGCCCGGCCCCCCTCCACGAGGCGCCGGGCCTTTATGAAGGTCCTGGACCTCAAGTCCTCCCAGCGCTTCTTGACCTTCTGGATGGTGCGGGTTGCCACCCCCTCCGCGTTGATGGAAACCACACAGTCGGCCCAGATCCTCTCCCGTCCTTCCTTGTTGGCGCGGGACGATCCGAAGAGGGCATCATACTGCCCCAGGACTTGCTCCACCAGGACACCAACTTCGGAGGCAGTGAAGCTGGTGCCCATCTGGCCGGGGGTTGCCACTGGTTCCAGATGTTGATGTGCCCGACATGGCAACCCCAGGGGCAGGAGTGGGTGGGCAACTGGGTCCTGGGGCTGGGCTGTGGAGCGATGTTATCCGAGTCGGGAGTCTTCTGTTCCAGCAGGGGTGGACACAGCAACTGGACCCCTGCAGATGGCTGATGTGCAGGCACCAAATGGCAGGGCACGGTGGCAGCAGGCAGGCAGGCAGGCAGGCAGCAGCAGATGGCATGTGGGAGGCTGCTCGGTGCACTGGGGCAGTAATTCGGCCTTTTGGGCAGGAGCGTCGTCTTCCGTGTGTTTTTGCATGGCCAGCTTGATACGGAGTGATTTGGCACGTGAAAATTCTGCACGTCAGCGTGAAATTCGAGGAAAGGGCCTTAGCGCGTAAGCGCGTCAGCACGCGAACGCGATTTCATTGGACCAAAGGCCCTTACAGCGTAAGCGCGTCTGTGACGTTTCGCGCACGGGCGTTGCCCTGGCAGGGCTTGGAGATCCCGCGTGCCTTTACACTGCTCTGTACGTGCTTTTCGTGCAGTGCATGTGTTTTCCATCCGTTGGGGGTTCACACGCTATTACTTCACAGCGGGTGTTGGCTACGAGTTCTTCTACATGCAAGGCAGACGGTGAGTGGTACCCCGCTCCCCCCCAGGCCCGATCGCGTAAAAAACTTCACGCGAATCCCTGGGATACACGTAGCACGCTCCCCCAGGCCCGATCGCGTGTGAAAACACCTGCAAGCCCCTGGAATACACGTACCCCGCTCCCCCAGGCCTGATCGCATGTGAAAACACCCGCGAGCCCCTGAAATACACGCACATGCTCCCCCAGGCCAGATCGCATGTAAAACTTCGCGCGCACCTCTGAAATACCCGCACGCAGCCCAATCGCGTGTGAAACTTCACGCGCACCCCTGAAATGCCCGCACGCAGCCCAATTGCGTGTGGAACTTCTCGCGCACCTCTGAAATACACGCACACGCTCCCCCAGGCCCGATCGCGTGTGTAAACACCCACGAGCCCCTGAAATACAGGTACCCCGCTCCCCCAGTCCCGATCGCGTGTAAAAACACCTGTGAGCCCCTGGAATACACGTACCCGCTCCCCCAGGCCCGATCGCGTGTGAAAACACCCGCGAGCCCCTGAAATACACGCGCCCAGGCCAATCGCGTGTGAGAAACTTCTCGCGCACCCCTGAAATACACGCGCCCAGGCCAATCGCGTGTGGAACTTCACGCGCACCCCTGAAATACACGCACACGCTCCCCCAGGCCAGATCGCGTGTAAAACTTCGCGCGCACCTCTGAAATACCCGCACGCAGCCCAATCGCGTGTGAAACTTCACGTGCACCCCTGAAATGCCCGCACGCAGCCCAATCACGTGTGGTACTTCCCGCGCACCTCTGAAACACACGCACACGCTCCCCCAGGCCCGATCGCGTGTGGAACTTCTTGCGCACCCCTGAAATACACGCACACGCTCTCCCAGGCCCGATCGCGTGTGGGCCTTCTCGCGCGTGTAGGACTTTGGCGCACATTTTTTTCCTGCGCAGGGACGCTACCGCCTTCTTTCGTGTGGCGGACATGTATGGGCCTGTGCGCGTCTTTGGCCGTGCGCTGTTTTTCCCTTTCGATTCCATGAATATGTGTTGTAGGCGAGCGTGTGGGCGTTCTGCGCACTTGCCTCCTGTACTTCCCCCGTGACGCCCACATTTTCATGAGTTGTTCCCCATTCTGCGTGTGACGCCCCGTGTTACGCCTACTTTTGTTATGTGCGCCGCGCTATGTGCGAATTCGCTGTGGCCTTATCGCACGGCGTTCGATGACCTGTGCGCCAGCGTGCATCAGCGTGCGCCAGCGTGCGCCGCGCACTTATTCAGCGCACATCCCACATTTCACGCGTGCACGGACTTCCATGAATTGATGTGCGATGTTTTCTGTGCGATAATCGCACTTGCACTGCGATTTGTGCTATTTCTCTGCACGTTTTTGCACGCGTGTGCCGTTTTTTCGGCGCACATTAATTCCATGAATCGGCCTGTAAGAGTATTGCATAGAAGAAACTGCATTAAAATTACAACAGATACAATAAAATAAACGTTCAACCACACTAACATGAATACAAAAACGAAATACCTGCATATAAATGCCATTGATTGACAAATCTAATTTTGTAGGTCCATGTTCGTGAAAGAGAAAGATACAAATTAGAAAACACTTGCCACACCATCAGAGCACATGAACAAAATTATAATGAACACCATCTGATATCAATGGTTAATATAACTAGTCCACACAACAATGCAAATACACCTTCAAATATGTAAATATTTATTAACACTTACTTTCACATCAGCCACACTCTTGCCACATGCACACTGTCAGTTCTAGAATCAAAAGGATAACATTGCAGAAATAGTTGGCTTTTATAATTTCAAAAATGAATACAACAAAAAGAGGACTATATACTAAAAAAAAACGACTAAAATGGCTGACACATTTTCACCACAACCTATCACAGACAACTACACAAATAACAACAACCAATCATAAACAATCAAACCAACTGAAATCCTTTTTTTATCCCTGGCCAGCATCTCTCATAGCCACGGCTACCAGACATCCACAAACAAATAACGTGCCATTTGCCGGAATATAGCTGCAGCTGCACAAGGTGCCACTTTTACCCGCAGGTAGCAACACTGCGCACTGAGCGGGTGCTTGATAGTCACAGGTAAATGCTGGGCGCAATCCTCAATACACCAATCACTCCCCTTTTGTAACAGCCACAGCTATCACAATTATTTTTTTTAAATCAGAGAATGGAATATAAATGACAAAAAAGATAGTAGTGATATAATTCTACTTAAAAGTTGTCAATACAATAAATGACTGCTCATGGAGTTATTTAAAGTGGGTGATGATACAGTATGCATAGTAGTTAGGATATAGAAGATTGGGGCTCGGGAGGGTGGATAAAGTTCAAATACAGGTGAAGGATGGGTTGGACTCAAACAATGAGAGTATATTGCATACAGAGTTCTACAGTCAGGACAGAACTGCATAAAATAAGTGTTTAAATTTTCCAAAATCACAAAAAGAGCACTACACTAACTAACACAAATACAAACATGGCTAACTCATTTTTAATGTAACCTATCACAGACAAACATAGAATTACAACACTATTATCAACCAATTACAAACACCAAGACACACACATTATACATACCCTATTCATAGAAATTGCTTGAAATTCAAACTAGGAATCATTTTGCTGCAAACAGAGAAAGACTGCGGATATCATGGAGGTTTGAAAAATGTGTCGCTGATTGGAGATAGTTGGCTGATTTGGTTACTGGCTTTTTGTGAGAAACTAAATATTAACATTGACCTTGGTTTGAGAGATTTTACAATGAAATGGTTTGGATTGCAGGGAATGCATTGGTTCCAGGTTTTTCCAAAATTGTACAGTCTAAAAAGTACAGGACACCCAGACATCTTACTAATTAATTGTGGAGGCAATGATTTGGGGAATGTACGAGGTGGGCCCCTTACTTTAATGATGAAACAAGACTTGGAAAAACAAATGGAACTTTTTCCTCATACCATCTTTATCTTTTCCAATCTGACTCAGAGGCAATAATGGAAATGAATCACAGTGAAATGTTAATAAAGTAGTTTCAGCATTCATGAGAGACCACAACCAGTTATGGATATCAAACAGCAACATACAGTTCTACAGGGCCAATTTCTATAGACATGACCAATGAAGGAAATACAATGTTCCTTCATAACATCAAAACAGTGCTTCAAATGTGCTAAAATAGTATACTCAGTGTACCCCAAAACCGTCCTTTAAAGGACTACTTATCACATACAAATACACAAATGCAATAAAATAATACCCAAGATAATATAAACGTGGTTAGAGTTAATTGACTTTTTGGATAACCGTGGTTACACATTTTTAGTTAAAGGTTGGGGGGCTCACTTCGGGTTTTATAACACAATAGAAGTTAAAAGATCAATACAGAAAAAGATTGCTCATTTAGTTATGTACGGTAGATGAAGATAAAGAAAGCAGAGTATAATACATGAGAGTAAACTAGGTGGGGATACATTTAATAGGGACAATTACATATATAATAGATATAATAGCATGGGTGAGAATACACAGGCTAAAATACAGTGTATGGGGCATCTAAAATTAGAGTAGGGTTGTTTTTTTTATGCACAGTCTCACATGTAAGAAAGTCTGAAAACACACAGCCAAAATAGATAAGACTCCCAAATGCCTACCGTATCACGGATCATGGCCTATGGCCATGGCCAGTGATTTTTCACCCCCACGTCACTATACCTATAACAATATCTTTTAAAAAGAAATAAAACACAGGAACCCAAAATGTAAAGCCGCAGGCACAGAACTATTCTTACCCGCGGCTATCTGTATTCCTGTATAGCCTAAAATATAGCTGTGATTATTGAAAAATATGGGCAAATGAAAAATGCTTTCTTACCCCAATCCCTCACCAAGTGGCCCCCTTATCTGTGCCAGCGCCCCCACTCCCCAGATGGCCTCCTCACCTCCCCTGCCCTCTCCCTTTCTCCCCACAACTGACGCTGTTTCTGTAACACAGTTTGCTTTGAGGTGTCAGCTATTCAAGGCTATAGCCATGGCTGCAGAAAGGTTTGTGTTGCAAAGTCAGTCCTGGGACCTTCTATAACTCTCAGATTTCACTTGGTGTCCTCCAGCAACCCCCCACCTCTAGATTAAAGTACTTTGCAATTATTTTAACCTGCAAATAGCTTTTTAACTACTTTTCTTTTCCCATTATCCTCGGCTGTAACTGCGGTTATCTCTCACATCGAGAGAAAAACAAGATGGAGGCAGTTTAATTTCTAAAAACACCTGGTTTTGGGTAAATCCCCAAGATATAGGTATCTATTTTTGAGGAGGGGGCACCTTCTCAAAGGGGGCATGACTACTGCCATATAATATATCATTCAAAACCTGCACCCTTCAGACTGCAATGTTTTGTAAAGATTTGTTAAAAAATGAGAAAGCTATTAACCATGAAAAAATTCCAAAAGTGCGCCCTTCTTCCCATTCTTTTTCCCATAGATAAACAAGGTACATTTTTTCCCAAAGCGCGCAGTCCAAATTGCTGGATGCATTTGGACCATGTCTGAAATAAATTGGGCATGAAGCGTTGACTCAAGATTCATGCATGGTTGGGGTTTTCCTTGCAGGAGTTTTTAAAATATTTGACGAATAATGGGGTGTCCCTTCCCGAAAAATAGAGATATTTAGGGTATTTACCCAAAACCAGGGTTTTTTATAAAACAAACGACCGCCATCTTGTTTTTCTCTCGATGTGAGCGATATCCCTGGCTATAGCCGAAGATATGGAAAAATTAAACACATGAAAAAAGCTATTTGCAGGTCAAAAAACAAGCAAATGCCATCAGGCTACAGGTGGGGGTGGCTATAGGGCACCAAGAGAAATTTGGAAGTTGGAGGGTCCATGGACTTAGTTTGCAATACGTAGCTATCTGTAGTGTCGGCTGTAGCCACCAATAGCCGACATCTGAAAGCAAACGGGGTCATAGAAACAGCGTCTGTTGTGGAGGGCAAGAAAGAGGGCTGGGTAGGTGAAGAGGCCATCCAGGGAGTGGGGGGAGCTGGCACAGATGAGGCCATTGTGCTGATATTTGCGGCTATATCCACGGCTACAAAGGACTACAGCTATCCGCGGGTACGAGTAGTTCCGTGCCCACAGCTATATACTTTGGGATGTCAATGTTTTATTAGTAATTGTTTTAGGTATATTGATGCCGGGGGTG
Source organism: Ambystoma mexicanum (assembly GCF_040938575.1). Taxonomy (NCBI): domain Eukaryota; kingdom Metazoa; phylum Chordata; class Amphibia; order Caudata; family Ambystomatidae; genus Ambystoma; species Ambystoma mexicanum. The sequence goes on from NC_090936.1 coordinate 826,844,312, forward strand.
AAAAACCATTGGCCATGGATGGACAGATAGCCATGGATATGTGTAGTTCAGTACCTATGGTTATGTTTCTTTTCCGAAAGATATTTTTCAGTTATACTGACGTCGGGGTGAAAATTCACTGGCCATGGCCAAAAGCCATGGCTAGTGACACGATTGGTATCCAGGTCTCCCATTCATGCAGTAACCAGGATAGCTTCAAAGTGAGGAAGGGGCCAGCGTCCTTAGGCTATGTTGCCATATAATTGAGCCAAAGTTAGAAGACCAATTAGAGAAAGGAGCCACCCCTTTCCTTGCATTGAAACTAAGCAGAGTCAGTCCTGGTTACTGCATTGATGGGCGACTGAAAGGGCATCCAAATTATTGTATTTTTTTAAACCGTGCTGCTGTCAGTCCTTGAAAGTTTTGCACACAGAGACCAATTTTTTGCCTTTTGCTGAATTGCATTCTGGTAGTTATAGGGCCTCATTACACGGTATGCGGTAAGGGTTTACCAGTACCGGAAAGGGCACCGGTACTGGTAAACCCTTACCGCCTTACTACCAGGTCCCTTTGCCGAGCCCAACCTCAACGGCTGGTTTTACCAGCCGTTAAGGAACGGGCTCGCAAAGGGACCTTGGTGCTAATTACGGTGCCGCAATTTGCGGTACCGTAATTACCTCCTTCCACATTCCCATTGAGCCCTATGGGGGCAAAAATGGGAATGGGGAAGTGCCTTGGTGAATGGGGAATTACCAGCCCGCTCACCTTGGAATAGGCCGTAATTCCGCCATCCACCAAGGCGGACACAGTAAAATACCGGCTACCGTGTAATGAGGCCCATAGTCTCTGAGTCAATAATAAAAATAGATATGTTTACAGAAACAGTGGGTTTCCCATCCCAGCAGTACCTGAGACAAACCCTGCTTAGCTTCAAAACGAGGAAGGGGTCAGCCACCTAAGGCCATGCTGCCTCACCGAGACCACCTCACAAGAACGTTTAGAGAAGCAAAGCCTAGGCCGGGGCTGGATCATTCCTCGCTTTGAAACTAAACAGGGTTTTCCCAGTTACTGCCTGGATGGGAGACTGTTCACAGTCCTGAACGCTGTCTGTTATGAGATATTTAAAAATAAGAAAACACATGATATTGAGGACTGTGGACTGTCTCCCATCCTTGGAAGATGGCATTAACATTATTTTTTTTTTAAACCGTGCTACTGTCATACCTTGAATGGTTTGCACTCAGAGACAATTTTTTCCTTTTGCCTAATTGCATTCTGGTAGTTGTAGTCTCAAAGTCAAGATGGGGCGAATAATGCCACAATTGTACACTTTGTTTTGCCTAACATTGTTCAATAAGGATCTATATATTTGTGTGACACTATGGTGTGTGTACTTTTCAAGTTAGCTTGATAAAGCAGAGAATCTCTTTTAAAGCTAGACATGGGGGTGAGGAGGGAAAATGATGAGAGGGAAATTAAGGAATGAGTATGTTCCCACAATGTGGCAAGAGATTTTGCAATCCTGGACAATGGTGAAGTGATTTCCCCCTGATTGTGGCTGCTTTTCATGGCACCAGTAAAAGACACATGTGGGTGGACAGCGTAACTTTTTTTCAGAGGGTGGATGTAACCCCTTGGGTTTTTTAAGGTTGACAATCTTGCTGAAGTGTTTGGCTACCAGGAATTTACTCAGGTTGTCATGTACCCAGTGCAGAGGCTAACTCACAAGACCACAAGGACTTGTTTCGTATTGGGATTCAGTTTTCATGGGAATATTTCATGACACATTGCTGGGTTTAAAAGGTGAGCAACTTTTATACTGTTCCACTGCTTAACCAAAGTGTGTGATCCTCAGGAAATAATTTAGTCACACAGGGCATTCACTAAAATCATTGGGTGTTCCTAAATCCTGTAATCTTTTTTACATAATAAATACATCGATTTGTGTACAGCTAGAGTGACATTGAGGCTGAAAAATCACTGGTAATCGCGTCTCCCAACCATGCAGTTAGCAGTAAAAACGCTGCTTAGCTTCAAAGTGAGGAAAAGGCCACCCCCCTCAGGCCATGGTCCCTAATAAGTGAGGCAAAGTTACAAGACCACTTAGGGTAACATTGCCTGAGGGGGCCAGCCCCTTACTCCCTTTGAAGCTAAGCAGTACTGTACATATATTCATGGATGCCAGCTTTTGATTCTCACTATGGGTGCAGAAAGTGCCTAGGCATATGTTATTGTTGCAAGCAGTCCTTTATTTCCTGTGTCTGTGCTGCTTAAATGTGGATAGTTGTGGTTGTGCAATGTAGGCCAGTTAGGCACAACTGTTTCATTGCAAGTCCTGTTTGGGTGTGCCCAGTTAGACACAGCCAGTTGGCAGGGACCTCTTGGTGCAAGGAGGTTTTGACGCGAGAGGTCGCAATTGGCACAGCATGAACATGGAGGCACTTTGCATTTTGTACCTCTCGGCGCAAGGATGTTTTGCCATGAGAGGTCACAACTGGCATGAACCTGCAGGCACATTGCATGCAGGAGTTCGAGACGCAGCAATTAACCATTATGCTACAATTATATTATTGTTTGGACTTGCACAAGTTTCACACTTAGCGTTTTACAATTTGACATATTAAATTGTAGGCTAAGTATGAAATGTGTGTACCATGAAGCACTATGCCATTTTTGTGCAGTGGTTGAATGATAGTCCTTGTACTCTGACAGACCGGGATTCAAGACATTTTTTAAACATTCTTAAAACAGTATATTTTGGTAAACACTCTGAATTCTGGACTATGTAGTATTAACAGGTATGCCGTTGATCCATGTGGCCTCCTTCATGAAAACGTTCATCCAATCACTGCATGATTTTAATAAGGTATTTTGAGCTGCACTACCAATAGGTTAATAATAGTTGTGCATCTTCCATTCCACGTGAGCCAGAGAAAATAAGACTTTCTTTGCAGCTCAAGGGAGGGGCTTGCAACACAGTCCAATTATTCCTTTAATATATTGCGCAAATTTTAGTCTTCAAAAACAGTGGGGGCAAGTAGACACCGCTCCTTTGCAGCACCTTATTCTCACTTTCCCCAGCTAAAACACATATTTTACTTTTTTCCACCTCCTCTGATGCTACACTGCGTACCTCCTCCTTGAACAACTTACAGATCCCCTAGTACCATTCAACCCAAACAAATAGAGGTGCATGAGAAATCATGAATTTAGTCAAGTTTCATGTCTTTTATATGTTGTTATATGCCACACATCGCTCGTTATTTGGAAGATGATCATTCAGATTTTTTATTTACTTTGCATTTTGGAACTTGTAGTATTGGACACTTGATGGACAAAACTAAATTTCAAGTCCCAAAATGCATTAAAAAAAAAATAACTGGATGGGTATCTTGTGAATTACATGAATACATCCATACACACAAACAGACACACTGACACTGAACACTCACACTTGCCATGTCACAATGCTCACATACACACACAGTGCAGACACACTAGCACTTGCCTTCTCGGAGCAAATGCACACTGCCCGCACAGTCCCTCACACACACCTTCACACCATGTGCACACACACGCTCACACCAAACACACAAATTGCATGCACACCATCTCAGATGACATGCACACCCCCACACCACACATTCCCCCTTACACTGCATCTATATTCAAAAAGAGGACTACACTGTGTCTGGGCAACATTATAAAACAGAAAAAATGAAATTGAAAGAAATCACATTTGTGCTGAACACTGGCCTGCAGAAGTTTGAGATGTAGCACTTAACCATTATGCTACAATGATGTTATTGTCTGGACTCTCACACGTTTCATACGTAGTCTTTTATCATTGAACATATTAAATGATAGCGTACGTATGAAATGCATGCTCTGGGAAGCACCAAGCCATTGCAGCCTAGTGGTTGCATGCTGTTCCTTGGACTCTGGCCGACCTGGGTACAAGATTTAACTAATTTAATTTAATTAAAAGAAAAGCAACGCAGCAGGGAGGTGGAGAGGTTTGTTGCAGTGCAGTCTGTGATTTTATTTGGCATGAGGCTGTTTAGACATGACTGTAATGTCAGCCATGTCCAAACATCCCTTGTGCCAATGTTACTGTGCCAGAATGGCCTTCACACTGAAAAGGGCACACTGACATGGGCGCTGCAGCGAAATTGCCACGCCAAATCGGCACACAAGAAAATGACGGCGCCAAAAAGGGGTGTACCACTTGGAGCATGCTACTTTACCAAATTGTATGGTCCATGGCAAATAATGTAATTTCACTGCACATTCCCCAAAAACATTGCGAGTTCTCAAAGCCTGCAATCCTTAGGCCCTGTCTAGTGGTCTGATAGCATTCTAAAAATCCATGGAATAACATAACCCTTGAAATTCAAGGTAAAATCTTTAGTTTCAGGGATGTGAAGGTGAGAACTTAATGCAACAAAACCCCTGAAATGCAGCTGCAGCCACCTTAACTTTGCGCCCCATGTTGCACAGCCTCTGACCTCAATTATGACAGATCACATCACAGATGACATCACTAATTACATGTTTTGTGAGAACACTGATGACATTACAAATCACATCCCTGATGCATCACTGGTGACAATACTAATTAAATTGTATATAACTGTCTACATAATAATAGATTTAGACAAAACATCATTTAAAGTTAGCTCATGAAAACCTTGATTACCTTCATAACAATTTAGGCTGTGGACTTGGCCATGACAAAGGCTGGTGTCACTGACCAGCACCAAAGTCCAAATCTAATGCTCAGTTAGTGTTAAAAAATACCAATGTGCATGGTTAAAAGCCATGCTTAGTAGCCCATCACTGTTTTAAAATATACAATATGATATGATATGATATGGCATTTGTAACGCGCCTATACACAAGTGTTTCAAGGCGCGACGAGGCAGGGAGGGGGGGACAAAGGGAGACAGACAACGATCCTACTAGGCCAGGTGTCATTCAGATCGCGCAAGTGCAAGGTTAAGGGGACGGGAAAAGTGCAAGGGGGAAAGGGAGAGGGGAAAGTGCTGTACACGGTTAGTAACGAACAAGATAAATAATAAGGGCCAGCTGGTGGCAAGTACAAGATAAGTGCAGACAAGTGCTGGGAAGAGGGGCTGTAGGGATACAGAGACAGTCCCGCAGTGGGCAATGTTGAAAGCTGCAGTCAGTGGCCATGGCTGAAGGCCATACTAATGCCCATTAATATTTTAGAATATCACGTCTGCCCAGCCAAAGGCTGTTGCCACTGGCTAGTATTGTGTTGAAGACCATGGCTAGTGGCTGGTTAGTGTATGTAATATACAGTGGGCACGGCCGCAGGCCATCGCTTATTGCAGGTTATTATTTTAAAATAAACAGTGGACATGGTTAAAGGATGTACAAACTGCTCACGGTCAAACGCCATGGCTAGTGGCCCATTTATATGTCAGAATATGTAGTGGGCACAGCCAGAGATTGTAACCTCTGGCCAGTATTATGCTAAAGTCCATGGCTAGTGCCTGATCAGTGTATATAATATATAGTGGACACGGTCGAAAGCTGTATCCACTGGTAAAGGCCAAAATCTATGGTTCTTAGCTTGTTAAGGTTTTGAAATATTCAGTGCACATGTGTGAAGGTTGTGACTCCTGTCCATAACTGAAGGTCATGACTAGTACCCATTCATGTGTTAAAATATATTTGGCCATGCACACTGACAACGGCTGAAGGCCATGCTTAATGCAAGTTACTGTTGCAGTGTAATTAGTGATTTTCTAATGTAAGTAGGGACACCAGGAACATAATGCACTTAGGTCAAACCTGGTATAAACAATACAACAATATAAAGGGGAACCTAATGCTTGAATTTATGTAATACAGGGGACCACAAGATGGAGTAGAGAGAACTAAATTCAATTTACTCTGTTGCTTATAATAAATAAAGAAAAATGTATTAATATTCTCATCAAAATCAAACAAATATCAGTTAAAAATACAGGCACGTAATGTAAATATTTTTCATATGATGAATACCTATTTAAAACACTAAAACATGAAATCACACATTCAAAAGAATATAAAACAGAAGATAAATCAAGACAGAAACACTATTACTCATAATAATGAGTTTTGTGTCACAGCAAGTCTATCAAATAGTTGCAATAAAGTGCTGAAAGTAATCATTCTATTTTAATACATTTAGTCTTTTAATTTAGGACTCATCTGCACCCAACATGTTTTGTTCATGTTACAAAAATACTATGATGTTTTAGGAACTTCTTCTGGGGATTTGCAATCTGTGTTCACTTGTCTTGTATCTACCAAGAGTTCATTTTGTGGTGCACATCAATTAATATCATACATCCCTTTTGTCTTTGTGCTATCCTGTATCATAAAAACAAATACACAGCTCTCATTAGATGCTGTTTTGGTTGTAAAGCACATTAAGTTAAATGCTTTTAATAGCTTCACTAGGATGTAATGCACAGTCGGCATTATTTTCTTACCTACTATCATTAGTGTAAATAGGTCTTGAGAGAGGTTTCATTTCTCGTTTATAGAGTGTCTCTGCCACTGGAGACACAAACAGTCATCCCAAAGGTCGCTAGCATATAGACCATTTAAACATGCAGAAATCAATCTTTTTATCACTCATACTGTAATGTGCTGTTACTTCGTTTCCGAAGGAAACTTTGGTTATTGTGAATAATTCTAATTTAGATGTCTCATGGGTCGTCAATTGCTTGTACAGCTGTTAAATCTCCAGAGAGACATTTTAAAATGTATTCAGTCAAATGTCAATATTATATAAATCGGCTTTCATCTGCTGAATGTTCTAGAAGTGGATGACAACAAAAGTGGACTTGTGTTTGGTCTGCAGAACTTTAATGTCCTACTAGATGATAGTCAGTGATGGACTTGTGGTCTGATCTTGAGATCATCACATTTACCCGTACTGGACTGATTGCTGTAGTTGTAGTTAAAGGTTTGGGGTCAGAGTCAATGGCCCTTCAATGCATACATCCTGTGTAGATATGTAAGGAGAAATGTCAGTACCACTCCCAGGGATGTCATTTCACCAAACTGCCAGGGGTTGCGGAAGTGACATCACACAACCTTTGACCTCCGATGACATCAGAGGAAGTGATGTCATTTGATCCCTCACATCGAAGTGACATCACAGGAAGCGATGGGACATGACATTTCACTCCTTGACAAAACACAAAGTGACATCACATATTGTTCCTAAGTATATTACAAAACATATGGTTGCGATATCACTATGTTGTATACATGTCATACAAGGATGGATAACTATATGTATCATTAATATCAGTGTCTATAGGCACATATTAACACATTACTGTGAATGCAAGCAAACGTCCTAGGGCAAATGATAATGATATGTTATCATATAGCACTTACGCTTAAGCGCTTTATATAGAACAAATATACAATATCACCCAATCTGTGTTGGTCCTCATTTATCAACCCCAGAACGGTGAAAGGCTGAGTTGAGGGGTTTAAGAACAGGCTAAATCAGTTACTCAACACATGAAGTGTGCCTGGAAATAAACCTTTATGAGTCTAGCAATTATTGGATAGAATACAAGAAAGACAAATTATTTGATATTCCTCTTCTTTCTTATTTAGGGTCACTGCTCAAAATGTTACACTTGTGGAAAACCCTATTTTTTTTTTGAAGGCCTGAACAAGAAAGTCAGACGCTCCAAAAGTAAAGAGGAGCTTATATTTCTTTTTTAAAAGTTACAAAAATAAAAAAAAACATTTCTAGGGGTAGCCAGGGAGACCACAGGGGTAGCAACTGCGACCCCTGGTGACCCCAGATTACATCCATGACCACTCCTTCTCCTTTTTAGAACTCAGACCCATCAGATTTCTGCTATAAGAGAAACCTGTTCAAGTCTTTGCACTGGCATATCGTTTAGTACGCTAAGGATAAAAAGTTTGGCTAATTGGTCCACTCACCCGCATCCGACTTCAAATGCACGGCTCGCAGCCTGAGTCTGTATTTATCATATTTGGCACCCTTCGTTTTTTTTAGATGTTTCCATCTCTGGTGCCTCATTGCTCACTACTATTGTGGCACCCATCTTTGAATGGTGTTGCACTACTCAAATGGCTGTATTCTTGTAAACATGTGCTTAATGTTGTCTGGTTGCTGCATGATTATAATGTTAGTAAAGGTTCTAGTATCTAATATTTATCTTGTTTCATTTACTGGTTTCCCTGATAGCCATTCTATATGTTTGTTAGGGTTCCTATAGGGTTCCTACTATAAACTCTTATTCCTATACTAAATTCTTGATGGGGTATGATAAGAGGAGATATGTGAGAATAGTCCTCATATTATATCTTCAAAATCTGGTTATCGGTATGGCATTTTTGATTCAGTTCTAAGGAATGCCTAATGATTTAGGACTGTTCTGTATAAATACCTCAGTTTTATTAAAAAAAATATGTCACTTTCTTCAGTTTGTGGTTTCAGAATTGTCCAGTCAATTTACATTCATAATGTGGATTCAATAGGCTTCATAACCCTGATTACTCCATTTGTGTGTTACTGTCTTTAGGGAGTGACACTCACCCCGTATTGTATCAGATGTGATCAACACATATGGTATTTTCACCAGTATGTAGTATCTCTTTAATACACGATGGGTTCATTCTAGAATGTCGTTGAGCTGACAGTAGCCATTATATCATTCTATTTAAGTAAGAATATTTTCACAGTTCTTCAATACTGATAATGCTTGATCCAGTTATGGTATTACATGCCAACATAAGGTATCCCTTAAATTTTCACTGAATTTGATATGTTTTTAGTAGTGCAACTTAACCATAGGTTTTTACCAGGATACACTTACTTTATATAGGTATACAATACAACATACTGAACCCCCTAGCTAATGGCTGCAGTGTCCATAGACTATGCAACTGTCCGCTGACCTGCGGAACATCCACAAGGTCCAAAATCTCAGGGGGTATGTTACATTGTTGTAGGGTACACCAAAGACACTGAACATATTCAAAGAGCAGCACGTAAATGAATTACAAACACAAATAAAATAGAACTACAAACTGTATACTTAAGAAACCAACAGTACAATTCCATAGGATATACAACAAAATGGAAAACACCAAAAACAAAAATAACCTATGCCTCCAGAAGAATTACCTCACTGCTGCTTTATACAGAAACTGCACACCAAATGTCAACAGCACACCCACAAAGCACTAACAGCAAAACTGAAATGGCTAGCACTCTGGAGTTGCTTGAAGAAAATGTGTGAAGACAGTAATACTACTGGTACACACTGCAGTTTCCAAAGTAAGCCAATTAATACACATTATTTCACATCTTCCTGAGCCCATTTCATTTATTTAACAGTACATACAGAAAATATCAACAATGCCCCAAAAACAGTATATTATATACAACTCCAACAGCCTATGGAACAACAAAGTGATACTGTGGAAAATCATCTAGTGCACTGCAGAAAAAATGGATCAATTATTCAATCATTTTCTTGATTTGAAAGACTTTGTACAAAGACATATCATGGAGAATATTAAATATCACTGCCCCACCTGCACCTGTACCCCTTCTCCCTGTCCCAGCCAACCACCCCCACAAATTCCCCATCACCAAAAACGCTACAATGAATCCTTGATCCCTTCCTCCCCTAACATCCTACCTCTAGAAAACCGTAATTCCCCTTTATAGGCCTCATTTTCTGCTTCCGCTTCGCTTTCGTAATTTGTATATTTTTATGTGTAAATAAAGTAATAGTATACTGTTGCTGTATGTGTCTGTGTTTTTTTTTAAAAAGCATGGTTAGGAGTCAGTGAACAGCGCGACTGTCCGGAATGTCCACAGTTAATCAAAATGGGGGTGTCCTACGGACACTTAACCTGTCTGGACTGGCTGCAATAAAAATGGAGGTGTCCATAGAACACCAACCCTGTCAGCATGTCCGCAGAGTTGGGAAACACATTTAATTAGTTCAGGGACCGTAGCCGCTTCCGGTGGACACCTGTGCGCATGCACATTCCATTTTCAGGGTCGTACGAACAAGGCGTCTGTCCGGAATGTTCATAATTAATCAAAATGCAGGTGTCCTACGGACACTTGTCCTATCCGGCTGGTCCGCAATCAAAATGGAGGTGTCTGTAGAACACCGACCATGTCTGCAAAGTTGTGACGCACCTTTAATTAGTTTGGGGCCCCTCCTCTGTCCGGAGGACACCTGTGCGCATGGCATCCCACCTTCGGGGTCCTACAAACATCGCGCCTGTCTGGAACTGTCCGCTGCATGTGTGTTGCACTTTTAATTAGTTCAGGGACCCAAACCCTGTCCATAGAATACCTTTGTGCATCCGTGCAACCAATCCCACGCAATAGGTGTCCTATGGAAAGCCGTCCGATTCGTGAATGTGTCCACGACATCATCATGTGACCGCACCCATGCTGAGCAAAAGCCCTTGACTGTGGACAGTGTCCGGGCCCCTGGACACTGAAAAAGTACTTTTTTGAGCAATCCAAGATGTTTTTCTATGAAACTACACCCTTGTAGAGGTCCCAGGCTATGCCCTTAACGATCTGGTTACTTTTTGGAACTCTTTTAGCCCTCTTTAGTGTTCAAAGTGTCTGTGGAGAGTGCGGCTGTCTGCGGAGTGCTACCCAGCACCCCTATAAAAGGCCACACCCCAGAGCTGCTCCTCATTCTATCTTTGTATAAAAAGGACAAAGCATTGCTACAAATTGCTGTTGGCTTACATTGTTTTTCCTGCTGGACTGAAAACTTTCCAGATCAGATGGCAACCATGGCTAATCCTGCTACTGCTGCTTCTGCTTCAGCACCACCCCCACCACTCTACCACCATCAACTTTCCAAGGGCCTGGAGAGGGGAACAGGCATGGAGATTTAGAGAGGGATCAAGAGGAAGATGAGGATGAGGTAGTGGAAGTCCCCACTACTGCCGGCCAGCGTAGGTCTTGGGTGTGGAGGCTCTTTACCACCATTGGAAGGGTACTCAAGGCACGTGCAGACAAGATGCATTGCACTGAGCATGACATAGTGCTCCGTCATGGCAAAACGGGTCTGTACAGCTACGGGACCACTAACATGTGGCGACACCTGAGGTCGTACCACAAACAGCAGTTTAGAGGGTCATCCCCATTTAACAAAGTAGTAGGTTGAGTTCCTCTACAACATCCTCTGTATCTGCTCCTGCCACCACAAGAGACACTCCGGTTGGGCAGCGCATCCCTGAACCAGCCTCGCAGGCCTTATGCAACGCAGTAGACCCCAACCTTTCGAGGGTCACTGTATTGTGCATGTACTGTGACGTGGTACTCTGCAGGGGGAACAATTTCAAAGTGCTTTTGAGGCTTAGATCTGGAAGCATGAGAAAGAGTGCCACCTACCTAAGTGATTCCCACCAAACATCTTCTTCTCTCCACTTGCCCTTTCTTATCCTTGTGGTCGGTGCACCTCCCCTACATTCCCTTCCCTTCCTTTTTCTTATGTGTCATGTCTAAAAAACAGAAACAAAATACAAAACAACAAAACCCCTGTTTAAAAATAGAAGTGCCAATAAATTACTGCAGGCCCCCATGCAACCTGCAAAGTCTGTAAGCAGTCAGCAGACTTTTATTATTTTTGGGGTGGTGCGCAATCAAAATCATTGCACTCTTCTCCGGGAGGAAGTGGTGGCTCTGAAAGAGCCTTTTTATAGTGATTGCTTGTTTTTGGAAAAGTTCAAGTGGCCAACACCTACTCAAAAAATTGTTTCTATACTTGCAAAAAAGGGCTGCAATGCATTTTGGATATTTTGCAGAAAAATCTGATTGCCAGCATCAGTAAAATGGACTCCATCTCTGCGAAAAATGTTTGTGCTACGAAAACATAATATTTTCATTGTGGAAAGAAGACATGCCAACATCTCTCAAAAAGGCACAAACAACCTTGTTGACATTGCGCCTCGCTTTCTCCACTTGCGGACCAAATTAAGAAGAGCGCAGCCAGATTTGTCTCTGCGCAATACGAGAAAAAATTACTCGGGAGTTCGGAAACATATCCATGATTTTCCGAAGTCCATCTTTCATTGCAAACTGCAAAGAGATTCCAGTAACATGTTCAAAAATGTTCCCTGCACAATAAATAATAATGTCTGGATGACGGTGTGTCACCAAAGTGGCACAAAGAGGAAGCAAATCCAGCCACTTAATTCCAGGCACTCCATACCAGTGCACATCCACATGATGGAATCCAAGATGTGCAGCCACTTCACAGTGCAATGCATGCACCTCCAAATAAATTATCCATGAGGCTCCCAAAATCCAGACACTCTGCCTCCTGAAAGACACAGCCATAGCTCTCCTCTCGGCAAACAGATCTTCTGCCAAAGTCTTTCCTTACACATCACACCCAGTAAACTTTATTGACCAATCCCCTGGCATGCATAGTCCCATTTCCATGTCTGCCAGCCTAAAAATCCCCAGCTGTGGCAATTGTGAGGGTGGGGACAGAAATTGAAACCAGGGTAGCACATTTCCTCTTTGGTGGTAGCTCTGAAAAGAGCCTTTTTTGTTGTTGGACCTTTTCAGATTTGTTATGCTTCACCTACTAAATGCAATCTGCATGATTTTACAGCAACCTTCTGATTGAATTTTGAATATTACTAAGAAAGATTTTATTACCACAATTCTTCAAATAATGCCATCACAAAAAAAGAACTTGCACCATCCTCCAAAAGGTTCTCATTTGGAATGATGACATCCCAACAGCACAAGATGCCTTGCTATGTCTTGTTGAGGATTAAAGACACTGCAACACATCCATGCAACCCTAGGTTGTATTTGGGAAAAGTTGATATTTGCACATGGGAAGATGTGCATTAATGCATTCAGGAACTGCTTCAGGTTACCCTGCAAAGTTATTGCACTTACATACCCCAAAAACATTCCTCCACAATGAATCACCAGGACATCTGGACTGTTGAAAACAGGCATATGTTTACAATGTGTAAGTACACCTTGCAAATTTCTCCCTGACACATCACCCCACATAACCTCCAATCCAAGATTGGCAGAAATGCAACATATCTCTGCATACATCTGCAGATTTCTCATAAAACAATCTCCTGCCATCCACACACTCTCCATCTCTGCAACCACAGCCATCTTCACTACACACATCAATGAAAAAAAGGAATACATTCTCTATTTATGAATCACACCTGATTGGCTACTCGCTCCAGTTCTATTTCTATGCCAGGCATGCTGATAAGCCCCAGATGTGGCACACCATGTCCGCAGACTACCGCAGTGTCTGCAGCCCCTATAACACAGGGGTAGCCATTCTTCTCTTCCACTTCACTCTCTGCACTACTCCCTCATTGGCTACTGTTAAGGAGTCACACAACCATCCACCAATCACATCCAAGAACTCTACATCTGACTCTGTCATCACAGTTCAGCACTTTAGATGTACTGTTCATCACTCCGAGTACAAGTCTCCTGTGATTGCAAAGCACCTACAGCAAAATCTACGGTAAGACTCTCCAAGACTTCTGCTTCCAGATTCATCCAAATCAACATGAATCAACACAAACTACAGGTATGAATATTGTGTGTACAGTACATTTGCAACTCTTTTATAAATGCATATGAATGCACTTGAACAGGGTACCTTCCACTTATCCTGCATAACCTGCAAAAAAAGTATAGTCATTTCTCTCATTTCTCCCATCTCCTATCATCAAGTGTCATTTGCAAAGCTGTGTGCATTCCAAGTTTTCATTTACTCATATCACTCATTGTAATGTGCAAACTGTTATCCTTTTCTTTGCTTCTGTCATTTTCACATCCACTTCCTCCTTACCACACCTGTTATAAAATTCCTAGAATGCACACAGATGAGGGAAACCAGCTTGTATCTTACCAAAGCATTGCGAGTACATACATTGCATGCATTTGAACAGTGTGCATGCCACTTACCTTCCATAATCTACTAAATAATCATACAGTAATTTGTCCCATCTCCTAACATCAAGTGGCACTTAAATACAGAACTGTGTGCTTACACCCTTTTCTTTTAATGCCAATTGCACAATTGTTTCAAACTTCATATTTCAATTTCCTCACCACTCTCTCTGATGTATTTCGACATGAAAACAAGAAAACCATATTGCAATCATTTTTAAAGTAGGTTGAAGTGGCAGGTCCTATGTAAAATGCCCAGAATGCACACAGAGAAAGGAAACTGCATCTATGTTGGCAAGCCATGGCAAGTACATACGTTGGACAACTAACAGAATGTACCATTGTTGCAAAAACAAACAAATACATGTGTACATTGAGAACAGTGCCATTTTAAATGTGGATAAATAAATCAAAGAACTGAAAGGTTTCCTCATGTGGCAAGCATCTATGTGCAGAAAAATTAAAGCAATTCCACACACATAAACATTCTTTCCAATCTGTACATCTTTCCAAACTTTTTTTTTTAGCCCTACTACAACTTCCACTAACTAATTTCCACACTAAATAGTGTAGCGGCAACACATACCCTTCCAAATGTGCACCTCAGAGGACACACTTAAAAATGCTCCACTAACCACCTTAGCAACTATACTGATGCTCCAAAGTCCCCATTCATATATAAAGCTCTGCAATTTAACACATATTGCAGCTCTTCCTGGCAAGAAATATTTCTGCAAATTTAAATAATCTATTCATCACTTGCAATTACTGTGCCATTAACACACATATGTACTAACTTCCTTCTTTCGGAATTGCAGTGAACACCACACTCCTCAAAGCCAGTGGTGTCTCAAGTAGAAAAGAGAACCCAGAAGAAACCTACTCTTCATATCCAACAAAGTAAGTGCAATACTGTTGTAGTGTTCTGCCTGTTACTCAGACAGTGCAGTGTTCTTGTATTGTAGGACACAAAATTGTATCACCCCAACAGCATTTGATTCACTATTACTGTTTGCACCTCAGCAGGTGCACACTTTGTATTTTCATCTGACCACCAGTATAGAAACACACAGATACAAGTACAGCCTTCCCAACCTGAAGTAACAGCCTATTCCACAATCACACACCTCTACATGTATGTCTACTCTCATACTCAGGCACTCATGCACACTGCACACATATAGGTTAAACCACCTCTCAACCCACACTTTATTTTTTTCTCCAACAGACACCATAGAATGCCTACCAAAAAGCAACTCTGTACAAAGCAATGCAGAAATAGAGCAGATCAAACTAAAAGCGTAGAAAATATGCATCCACCTCTAGCAGAATTTGTACAAAAAGTTCAAACAAAACAGCTAATACAGTCACTAAGCCAAACTGAAGCAGCTTGCAGGAAAGAAACTCTTACTCCACTTTCAAAATATAAAACTAAAAAGAAATGTTTTATGAAGACTGCAACTACCACTAGTGCTAACACTGCACCTATAAATCTTGATGTAATCACAAGTAAGCATAGCCAAAATAAATTAACAAAATACATTTCCAATACAGCGTCCTTCAGAACCTTATAAAAAGAGGGGACAAATCATGCTTGACGCTTAACAGAAAACTGATCATGAAAGCTCTCATCGACAGGGCAATCCTTCTCAAAAGGAAATTATTTATATTAGTTTTAAACAGAATGGAACCACTAACAAAACAAATTACTAAATTACAACAAGGACTTTGCAACAGACGGAATATCAACAAAGATAGCTTTGCAAACATCTGTGCAGGTAAATGTAGTCACACCACCAGCACAGAGCCATATTTCAATGAAGACGCATACAAACAAAAGCAAACAAACCCAATTGCCATACATAGCAGTGGACGAGGGTATGAAAAGGTTAACAATACCCTTATGGAATAAGAAACGCTACTCACAAAAATATCCCCAGCAAACTTAGCATCACCTGTCCATTCCACCAAACCAATACGTCCAGTCTACAAAAGGCCATGCAGATCAATGTGTAACGTGTGCAAAAAATCGTTCACATCTTTACACCAGTTCCTCAATCAGTATGTGAAAAGCAAATACAAATAAAACATTTAAATATTACAAACTATAGACTCCTGCCCACTGCACAAATACACAGGACTATGAGGACATTCAATAGACTACATTTCTGGACCTACTTGGAAAAGCACCTAAAACCATATCAAAATGTTAGCAACACACCATTCAACTGTACGAAATCTCATTCATAAACTGTACTATGCAAAAAGTCCTGCTTTGGCACTGTACCATTTAAATAACATTCTTCTGCATGGTACAGCCAAAGAACTAATCGAAGAAATAGAGCACATCCAAAGCAAATATTTTGGACGTGAATCCCACTTACAAAGTCTAGTACCTTTAGAACAGAGTAGCAACAACCTTGCAGGTGTTAACCCACTATTACACACCTACAAAAAAGAAATACTAAAGTTTAAAAGCACATCTTCTGAAGTACGAAACCTTGTGTGTCTGTGTTGCCACAGAACCTTTTATAAAAAGAACACCAACACTGTGGACATAATGTACAAAATAGAAGACATGGAGGAATCCCAGTGGTTCCAATTAGCTCTCTATCTTATAGCAGAAAACAAATACTAAATTACAAACCCCTCACACTTTTCAGATACTGCACTGCAAAACTTGACAACAACCAAATACCTTCACGGGCTACAACTAATCACTTGGAAATATTCCAACTACCAAAACCACTCCAACAACTTAATTTGTATGAGAGCATTATAATCCAAACAGTGCACCCATTTTAAGCAATTATACGCCTTCAACCAAAAACAGCAAAACTGCCTCCCTCTGGATTACTGAAAGGAATTTGTGGCAAAGTCGTTTATTTGCCATTAGATCTCAAAGAACATGTAGATACTCTGGGAGTGCAACAGCAAATAGATCAACCTTTGATTATCCTAGTGAATGCAGTACCTACAAAAGACAAAAAGAGTTGGCAGCAACTAGTAGACTTACATAAAGTTAGAGAAGCCCTGCAATATCTAAATGACAAAAATGAATACTACAAAGAAATAAACATTGAAGAAAACCTGAGGAATCCACCAAAATAATTCAAGACTCATCAGGAGCTGGCCAATTTAAACTTCTAGATCCTACTACAGCATCCAATATATTAGACCGCTATAAAATTCACCAACTTCACTCCAAAGACACCATAAACGATGCACTGGAAACATACCAAATGCAGCAAGCCAAAGGATCTCCAATCAGCATATGGGAAAAAAAGTGTAGGAGCACAAGCCTTTCCTCTACATTTTCCTACTGGAAAAGGTGGAAGGTACAATGAAAGACTCACACAAATAACAACATCAGAATCCCACTCTTTCTGAATGTTTTCTGAAGACCCCAAATTCAGACAAAACATTGAATACATATTCCACATTCTCTTTGAAAGTGAACTAGCAACTCTATGTTAGGGAGATGCGCACACATTGAAAACAGGTTCCAATTTTCAAAATATGTTTGCTACGCAGTTACTTAAAAAGGTGGAAGAAAAAGATGAAGTTTTACAATCAAGTATTACAGATCTTTTAGCAAACATGCGTGGTACGAAATAATATCATGATCTATACTGGGTTATACTGGTTCCAACCTCACACAGATGTACGCTGTATGATACGCAACCTTGGCCCACCCACATGGTTTGTGACGTTTAGTTGTGCAGAGTACCCATGGGAAGACTTCCTACATATAGCAAACGAAAACAAAACAAATATAGACATAAAAACACCAGGAGATCTATGCTCTCTTGATCCAGTAAATGATCAAGGTACTTCCATCATCGCTTTATTGCCATGCTGCACTTCATTTGTAATAAAACAGTTCCTCCCCTCTGAGAAGTGCAACACTTCGAGCACCACACATCCACATGCTTTTATGGATTAAAGATGCTCCTAAATTTAGTCAGGACAGTGATGTCAATGTTGTGCACTTCATCCACAAATATGTCATTTGCTGAATCCCTTCACAAACTACGCATAGCGACCTACATGCACACATTTTGCAATTTCAAAGACACAAGTGTGGCAAGTATTGTCGGTGCAAATATAAAAACAAAGGAAAATACTACACCAAATGCTGATTTTGTTTCCCTAGACCATTTTCAGCAACAGAGCAAGTGAACAGCTTCATGTCTTCACTTAGACACAAAGGGCCTCATTACAAGTCAGCCGGTCCGGAAAGATTGGAGGCGGTAAAACCGCCACCACCGTTCTTTCCGGACCGGCTGATTGAGAGTCCTGCAGGCGGGAGGTGTCACTCTGACCTGGCGGGTTTAACACCACCCACCTGCAGGCGGACATGTAAACACCGGCTCTGTCACAGACAGAATGGTAATACGAGTCTGGCGGTAACCTGCCAGTTTTTCTGGCACAGTTAGCACTGGACTTGTAATGAGGCCCAATGTCAAGGGCAAATCACAGAAGAACACATACTGCATAAAAAGAACAGAAGGATCAAAGTACATCAATGATTACAATAAAATAATTGCCCTTCTATGGAATGCAAATACAGATGTGCAGTACATTGCAGACACGTCCACTGCAGTTGTACAATATGTCACAGCCTACTTAACCAAAACAGAGAAAACAGAGCTCAAAGACCTCTGGGATGACATATCATCTGACAAAACACTGTCACAGAAATTGTATAGCTTAGGCATAAAAATGCTCTTCCAGAGAGAATGTGGCTGCTACGAAGACGCAGACCATTTAATCGGCACCCCCTTGTATGGGAAAGCTGAAATCATAGTATGGCTAAGCCTTTTTCCTGCTGCACCCAGAAAAAGAGTTCTCAAATCATACCAAGATATAAACACAATAGCCAAACATTATCCCAACAGCCAGGACATTTTGAAAAACAACTTACTGGACACATAGTACCCAAACAGGAGTTTTGCTTTGGAAACCATGTGTCTTTAACACATAGCCCAAAACTTTGCATACAAAATAGTATTAAACCAGATGAGAAAGAAAAAAACATAGCCAAGTTTTGAGTGCAGCCTGGTTAAACTTTCCAAATGCAGCCTCATTAACCATATGAAACTATAATTAAAAACTCCTCAACATAAAGAACTGTATTACATGGCCCTAGTGCAACATTTTAAACCATGGACAAAAGAAGAAGATTGATTGGATACCCATGCCTCCTATGAAGATGTTTTCAATGCAAATGAAACTTTATAACAAATATATATTTTATGCAGTACAAAACCATGTTAGACGATGAATGCCAACAAAAAGAATAACTCCAGGCGCAAATAAATATAGACACTACTGATATCAGTCAACCTTCTCTAACAGGAAGCCAAGAACCACTTGGACAGCCATGAATAGGAAATTAAGTGGACTTAGCCATGACTGAAGTAGAAAACACCATGTGTTAGTATGAGCAATCGTCAGAAGACTTTGCTACACTCAAATCACAATTAAACAATTAACAACGTAGCATTTTCCTAGAAGTAACTAAACAAATTGAACATGGTGTGCAGCACAAAATTAAAACTTGTACCTGTCAAGACTGCAAACCTATACTGCTGAATGTAAGTGGTCAAGCTGGTTAAGGCAAAACATTCTTAATACAAATCATCAGCATGTTCCTCCAACAATTGACAAACACCACATTAGGCCTCATTCCAAGGTTGGAGGTAGTCATGGCGCTATTAGCGCCATGACTACATCCAATACCGGTACCAAGTCCGCCCTCGTTCAATGGGGACTTACCAGTCTGTCCGACCTTTGCGGGACCGGTAAATCCCCATTGAAAAAGCCATTCCCCATTCCCATTTCAGCCCCCATAGGGCTCAATGGGAAGGGGGAAGGTGCTAATAACGGTACCACAAATTGCAGTACCGTTATTAGCTCTGAAGTCCCTTAACAGGCCCCGTCCATAACGCCTGGTAAAACCAGGCGTTAAGGAAGGGACCCACTAAGGGACCTCGGAATAGGGCGCAAAGGGATTACCGGCACCAATTCCCTTAATGGTGCCCGGTATCCCTTTGTGCCCACCTTGTAATGAGGCCCGTTGTCAGCTGTTGTAACTGACCCCACAGGTTTAGCTGCCTACAACATATGTGGTGTCACTTTACACTGATTGCTACTCCTTCCAGTAGAACACCAAAACAAATTAGACTACTACAAACTTTCAGCAGAAGCTGCTATGGAATTATGCAGAGTTTTGAACCAAATGAAAATGCTCCTAGTAGATGAGGTGAGCATGGTCTCCAAACTAATGTTTGCTTTGATTCACCTGAGATTACAAGAAGTCCTCAAAACAGACTACGAAGAACTCTTTGGAGGAAAACCCATTATTGTTTTCAGAGATCTTCCTCAATTAACACCTATTTTTAAAACCTTAGGACACAAACTGTGCTGTAAAACTCTTGGCAGAATAGGAAATGCAAATCTTTGGCAACATTTCCAATACAAAGAACTAACTGAAAACATGTGTCAGTCTGCAGACCTCACCCACACCAACATTTTGAAAAGTATTTGAGTTGGTATACAATCTAAAGAAGCACAATCTATATTAAATACCAGACACATCCATGAGCTCTATGGCTATAACACTTGTGGTACTGATGCCATGAAACAATTAGCAAACAGAAATGTAAACTGTATGTCATTTATGCCAACTTTTGCAAAATGTGCACAATTCAATGAAACAATGCTGAAAAAATAAATGCAACCAATAGTTCAAATTTACTCCACAGACAAACTGGACGTGCATGGTATGACACTACCAATGTGCCAAAAAGCCACAGCACGACTACCTTAGAACACTGTTAACATTGTCTTTAAACTGCATAGTGATGCTAAAGCGTAACCTTTATGTGGAGCAAGGATTAGTTAATGGAGCACTTGGTTCAGTTGTTCGCCTCCAAACATACCCACGTGACAACAACATTCAGTTTGTCAATATTCAATTTGACAAACTTTCAGGAGTTAAAAGGATAGGATGCTCAAAAGCCCTATTTATTCTTTTCAAAGACATGTATGTACACAGAGAGCAATTTTCCCTCTCTTTAGCATACGCAGTCACCATTCATAAATCACAAGGTCTTACCCTAGATCAAGTATTGATTGAAATTGGCAGCACACTCTTTAAAGAAGGCATGAGTTACATAGCACTGTCATGCCTACGTACACTTGAAGGACTATTTCTAGTAAATTTTGATGCAAGTAAAGTCAACGCTGATATTCCTTGCATTGTAGAGTACAATAGACTGCATGCACTCTATGCACCCCATCTCAAAGTATACCCTGTTCCTCAAAAAGGAAAACTTTGTAAGAGAAAACTAGTGCAGACTCAACTTATGCATGAACTCACAACAGTACCTCCAAAGAAATTAAAAGCAGCTGGTACTTTATCAATTACCACAACCAAAGAAGGACCTACTGAAAAAAAATGCATACCGAGTTGCACAAAACCAACTACCTCTTCAAAGAAACTGCTTGCACTACCATCAAATGACTCAGAAACAGAACTGTCTGGTCCATTCAAATTTTCTAATACAACTGGTGTAAATTGCCATTCAAATGTAGCAATCAATATTCTATTCCAATTGCCACCAATTGTTGAAAACATTTACTTGAATGGCACAGACCAATTGTGTTTGCAAATGTTAATCCTTCACTGAAATGCAACAAACAATCCTGGCAACACTTACAGTGTTTCTGGAATAAGGCAGGAATTGGACTACTGTCCAGGAATGGTAAGATTCACTATAAACACACATGAAGATCCACAAGAATGTCTAATGTACTTACTACAAGTACTGGAAAGCAAAAAGATACCTCAAAATGAAATCTTCCAGATTTCATACATGTGGAAACATACATGCACTATCTGCAGCCATGTAATGCACAAACAAGTCCCTAATGAGCACTTTGTGTATGCATCCATACCTAACTGTGAATCCATTCCATTTCAACAGCTTGTACAAAATGCAAACCAAGGCATATTATGTACTACTTGCAATTCCGATAATCGTTCCACCTTACAGGTATAGTCACATAGCGAATACATAATAGTAATGCTTTTGCGTTACAATGCAGATGGTACCAAAAACAACTGCAAGCTGACTGGATTCACACATGGACAAATATCACTTGGCAAGAAATTCTGCACAAGAGTAGGCATAATCTACCACACAGGAGCCACAACCAATGCCCAATGCAAGTCACCATACTGCATACATTAAAACTAAATGTAGACAGTTTGAATGTAATGATACTTCCATTACTCTGAAACAGAGATTACCAGCAAATCTTGCAAACGCTTTCTTAATATTCTTAAAACCAAAATATATTCACTAATCTGAGTATGAGCGTCTACAAAATGTCCTCAATAACCTTTAAATCCACAAACTGGTAGAATAAGGCAACAGCTATCTAACAGTGAAAATATACATCCACCAACAAGAGAAAACATGCTTGAAAAGATACCATGCAGAAGTGAAAAACTGTAAACAGTTAGAATACTCCAACCGGTATCCAACTGCAACCATAATACTGCAATATACGTTTTTCTGAAGAAACCCAGCAACACTTATTACGTATAAACATACCCTCAAGAACTTTGAAACTATCAACAGTTAAAATACGCCAACAGGTATCTAACTGTCCGAAAATTCTGCAACATTACTGTGCAATACTACAGTACTTAGAAAATATCAACAACCAAATGAATAAATGAGTACGGCTGAAATGCAACAAGAAATGAACAATTAGAATACACCAACTGGTATCTGACTGCAACAATAGTACCACCACTTCCAAACTATACACCTTTTCAATTTCTCCTATTATCGACCACCGAAAAAGACGGTGCCCTATTACAACCAATAAATGTATAATGTTTTTTTTTAATCCTACATGGATTTATGTTCCCACAGACCCAATGATTATGCAAATAAACACAGGAACTGAGCACATTGCATAGTACACTGGTTTGAATCATAGTACTTGTAAAGTACTAACTATGAGGATCTTCAATGTACACAAATGTCTGCTAGGCTATGCAATGCAAAAACACATTACAAAGTATCTACCCTAACATGTGATCTTTTATTTTATCATAGAGTGTGAAAAAACTATTTCTGCTACATTTTCCCATATCATGCAAAGAACTGCATACAGCCTAAATAATGCAAACAGTAAGTATACAATTATTGGTGTCACAACATTCAGTGCATACCTATATTATACTATGATAGTTGTAGCCAGTCAGGCAATAGCATACACCCAACAATCTGAACACAGTCAAACAAACCAACTGCCAAACATTATGTCCACTTTCCTACAAATACTATTACACAACTTTCAGCCAGTGGACAAACTCTTCAGTACATACCCCGTATGCAACCCACATGCCGCTGTCAAAAAATGTGCTTGCATGGCTGTGTTATGCTGCAGTGGTTGTGGCCAGGGCCTATAGTCTTGGGTGCATGGCCTCCAGCCTATGGCCTCCAACTAGCTATGTGGTAAAGTTATTTGAAAGTGGGATAGGTTTGAAAGGTAAAAAAAATGTGCTTGTGGTAATATGGTCGGCTCTGTACAAAGCCCCACCTTCCCTTTCCATGGTGGCCATGTTGGAAAAGGATTTTCCTTCCTTCAGCGGGATGCTTTACGCATCCCGCTGTAGAAAGAAAAATCCTTGTTTTAGCACACCGGGTTCCCGCTTTGGGATCCAGGTGTGCTAATGGCCTTCATCCCCCATTGCAGGGGCTGGAATGGGGGATAACAGTCCAGAGCCCTTATTATGTATGTATTTATTTATTTATAACAAGCCAAAGCCAGGCATCAGGGTGCACGCAGACACACTTTGCTTGGGCCGATAACTTGGGCTGCCGGGGCCTTATCCCACATTATTCCCATTAGCATAACACAAAATTCTAATGGAAATGTCGTAAAATCTTATTGAGTCTATGTACTTTACTGAGAAATGTAAAGTAGATGGAGTCTATAAGATTTATTTTTTCTATTTTTTAACTGTGAAAGGTGGTTCCTAAAGGAACCTTTCTTTTGTTGTTTTTTTATGTATTTCTTTTTTGCAGGAGCGGTTAGAACGTTAGGTGGGGAGGGAAATGAGGGAAGAGGCACCAAGCATCAATATGGAGGGGCAGGTGAACAGGGGAAGATGTTGCACATGTGTTACTTCTAAGGTAGTGGCCAGTGTTTCTCATGCTCCTTAATTACTGCTTCAAAAGCACTTCAAAATTGCTTCCCCCTGTAGAGTGGTGTGTTGCAGTCTATACAGAGGACCGTTTTCTTCAAAAGATATGGATCAACATCTCTTTCATTTCTTGCAAGGTAGCTGGTGGGATTTTGTGTCCCACAGAAGTAGGATGTGTGCTTACAGTATTGTTTGAGGAAAATGATGTTGAGGAAGACAGCCTACTACTTGCTAAGAAAGGAACAACCTTTCTGAGAGCATTGCAGTGGTCAGATTTGGTGTGGCGGCACATGGAGGTGGTCCCATAGGAGTAATATCCACGTAGTCCGTGACTGAGTACAAAGTTGCACCTAGTGCATTTCTCCTTTGTAGCTTTAGCCTTTGATACATTCCCAACAGTGGTAAAGAACTGCCACACCCATGATTCTTTCTAGGTGCTATAGTTAGGCACTTCCTCTACCTCATATTCTTGGTCCTCTTCATTGTCTTTGGAAGTACTGTGTTTTTTTGTTGTGTGGGTCCTCAATCTGGTGGTGGTGGCGGCTCTTGGGGTGGAGGGATGGCAATAGCTGATGCCATTTATTAGATAAATTGCAGTTTTGCTACCAGTCTTCCAAGTATATGCTTTGTACTAGATTGTTAATGGATAATGAGTAAAAATATGTGTAGAAGCTGTGCAAGGGTTCATTTTGAGCATGAAAGTTTCTAGATAAGTAGAAAATGCAGTTCCGAACTGTCCTCGAAGCAAGGACCCAATCATGTTTGTGTACATGCTATCATGCTGCGCGCAAGCGCATGGTCACGTGGCACTGCCCAGAAGGTCCCCGATGATGTCAGACGTTCGCGGACATTGACGGACACAAAGACATTGGAAAAAGTTGCAAAAAGTGTAAAGAAGTGTTAAAAATTATGCTAGACTGGGAAATGGAAGAATTTTAAGATTAAACTTTGTAAATAGGACGAAAATGTTGCTATAATGGGGTAAGTATGATATTAGTAAATTGTAGGAAAACAGTATGCACTGGTAAATACCCATGAAATTCACTGAAAAAACTTTGTTAAAGGGACATTATGGTTAAGTTGCACTAATAAAAACCTATGAAACTCAATACAAAACTTTGTTAAAGGGAAGTTATGGTTAAGTTGCACTAATAAAAACCTTTGAAATGCAATGAAAAAACTTTGTTAAAGGGATGTGCAATGTGGTGGCGCAGGTTATGGTTGCTTAGCTTTCCATAGCTGGTGAATTTCTGAGGTTTTTCGTCCCTTTAACAAAGTTTTTTCATTGAATTTCATAGGTTTTTATTAGTGCAACTTAAACATAGTGTCCATTTAACAAAGGTTTTTCATTGAATATATATATACATGTGTTTACAGAACCATGACTGGACATGCCTTTATTTTTGGACTGTTGTACTATTGCTTTTTGGGTTGCTACTATTTCGCATTCACACCCCTCTTGAGAGTATAGCAAGCCCGTGGCTGACAGAAAGAGGTATGTCTCTTAACTGTGACTGTTTCACATTTATGATTGAGATCACTTTTGTTTTGTAGAAGTGTGAGGGCTGAGTAGGCAGGTTAAACATTACTTATTCTTGTTCTTCTGTGGGACAGAAGTCATTTCTTTCACAGACGGGCTGCCGACACAGGTGGGAGGCAACTCATGATGCCCGACACAGCACACATTGGCTGCTGTAGAAGGTTCATGAAAGAAATGCTGGATTTTTCTAAGAGTGTAATATGAACCTTAATCTACATTTTTCATACTATACTTTCAGAAACACTGACATTTCTAAACATCTCCTTTTTTTCGAATCTGACAGGCTAACTCTCAAATGCTGTAGTCTAATAAATATTGCAAGTTTTTGGCTGTAAATTATAAAGTGAATATCATTGCAACATGATGCAATCCCTTGAATTGTAAAACAGTCAATACTCCTCTGATCATTATGATGCCCAAGGCATTGAGGCTTCCTTTCCCATATAGTATACTGGTACCAGCCAGAGCAGAGCACACACTTTAAGATACATGTGCACTGTTGTAAAATAGTTAATAGGGTCCTTCCTTGGGACGATTCTCCGTTAAAAGAGCTCATGCATTTTCAATGGTATCAGCTGTGTATAAATATAGGAAAATCATACATATTTGGTCATCTTTTTGGCTTGTTTCAATATTTTTAAATTGCCCAATCACTTGTACATATATGTTGTATTTAATCATATATTGTTCATAAGATTCACAGGTTGCTACCATCATCATTTAACAAAAACATGTATGTCACCTTTAAATATATTATCTGAAAATGAATTTGTAAAACACATCTTCAAGCGTTCTTGAAATTAAAGTGAACATTGCATTAACAATGCTCCTAAATTATAATCTCAATAATCACATCAGTGATTAGAAAAGGTATGCTAAATATCAGTGATTTGACTTCAATAATAACTGATATCACCTTGATCGCTGTACATGAAACTGAACACAATGAATGTAGGTGTGATGGATTGCCATCTGCAAGGTTGTGTTTTGATTTGTATTCATAAATATGAATATGTGGGTAATTTAGTTTCTGAAAAGGAGGTCTGCTAATCAAACCCTCCTTTCATAAAAAGCTCCAACCCAAAACCATTGTGTATCCATATACATGTGCTGCACCTGTCTCCTGACATCTGTAGCTCCTGCTCTCCGGTGGCACGGGGCAGGTTCAAAGGTCACATGTGCATACATGACAGTTGCTAGGAAAAAGGTAGCATTTTAACTTCTGCACCTCCACATTAAATTGTAATATGTGTTGTCTTATCAGACTGGTAGCAGGGTAATATCAAAGATTAAGTCAGACCTATTTATGATATGGTGACTGACTGATCAGAGCGCACCATTATTAAAGTCACACCAATTTGTTATCATACCAGTGCAACCCTTTGAGCCCAGGTCAGTGATGTAAAAGCAATGTATATTCATGGCTAGCTTTGCTGTTTTTACTGCTCCCAGTGAGGTAATAGCCAGAACGCTTTCTTACTTGAGTACCCCATTAGAAAGGGTAACACTTCCATTCAGGTCATAGGAGCTTTCACAAGGAGATCTCCTGGAAACCATGCTTCAACAGGGCACTCAGATAACTCTGATGTTGTATCTCCCAATATCAGACTTTTCCCCTCATTTTGAGATTTCAGGAAGCCAATCAAGACCCTCCTGTTCAAGGAATGTCTCCTCTCTAACTCCTAGTCTATACACCCTCAACTACCCACCCTACCTAAGACTGTGTGATCTGCTCCCCACTGTTCCTCCCTGGGTGATTTGTAGATCTGTTGATGCCAAGTTGCCTCTGCCCTGTTGTTAGCTCTGTGTTTGCTTCTTCATTCACTGTGTTCTTCCCTTTATGATTGTAAAGCGCTCTGTTGCATCCCCAAGCTAGGTTTGCGCTCAATAAACATCTTAATAAAACTACAAGATAAACAATCCCAGCTTCACACCAGGGTTATGCACACCAAACGGCATTTGAAGACAGCAGGAATTGGAAAGGGATGGAGTTTGAGTAGCTAGAGAGGAATGCATGTGATTGAGCATCTTGTAAATCTTTATTGAGCATAGGAAAAGTAGTTGATTTTGTACAATAAATATTTGCAACTTTGTAGTGTCCCTCATAAAACTCTTGGTTACGTTACAGCAAGTTGAACACTTGAGGGCGGACTAACAGCCACATATCATGGGGTACCACTGATATGTCGATTGGCAGCTTGGTCTTGGCATACTGGTGTATTTGGAACTATAGTGGAAGAGAGTGGTAAACATGGTGATCTGTTTTTTAGTATGCAGAAATGCATGAGTATTGCTGGTGTTAGGGTCCTATCCTCCATGAGTACTAGATATAAAGCTAATTAGTAGTAAGAGAGCACCTTTAGGATGCGTCGTTTCTTCAGCATTTAAAACAGTGCTAGTTCATTTAGGTGCATACTGATTGGGTTGTATGTGATTGTCTGCCTCCTTAACTTCATCATTTACCTGTGAGTCAAAGTAGGGAGATGCATGGACAGCAGATAAGGATAGATTTAGATAACTGTAATGGGGTAAGTAAAAGTTACAGAAAGTGGAAGATAGGAAACAGATAATCCAGTACTATAATCTAATCTAATCTAATCTAATCTAATCTAATCTAATCTAATCTATCTCCCTCTCTCTCTATTTCTCTCTCTGTCTCTCTCTCTAACACATTTACTCACAAACACATACAGTCCCACAGTCGCCACCAGACAGCACTGAATATTATTATTACTATTATTAGTATTATTAACATTATTATTATTACATTTACACAGCCACGGTAGTGTAGTTATGGTTAAGTTGTTGTTTCCATAGGAAGAGCACTTTTTGGGCGGCTTAGACCTTCGCTCCCCCTGGATGAATCCTCACCTTTGCAAAAAAAGTATATGGGCCACTGTGAATTTGTTTGCAAAGATTGGTGATGTTTGGTCCAGGGGGGGAAAAGTTATAGGAGGGGGTCACAAAGCGTCTTTTTTTCCATAGACTGAATGGGGGGAAAACTTTGCGCACGCCTACAGCCCAAACCGCTGGACGGATTTTCACCAAATTTGTGGCAGGAGCTTGGTCCCAAAAGTATGCCAATCCATCCAGTAGTTTTCTTTAAAATGACCAAAAAGTATGTCTCAAAAAATTGTGATATCTATGTCCGCTCCGCGGTCACACTTCACTGTTCCTGCGCGGACAAGATACTGATTGGCTAATCCGTAGTGTCATGTCCGCGGACATGTGACGCGTTCACTGATTGGATGTTGAACAGCGTAAAGTGTGTCAGATTGTTTCGCTGCACCCACCATCTTTCATTCTTGTTTTGTTGTATGTGGACATTGCCGCTAACACATATAAAACAACACTACAACACAACATTGCAAGAAGTCCCAGAACCAAGCGCTAAAATCCCAGTTTCCCTCTCCTACATGCATTTCTGAACTTAGGACTTGCAGATTTTGTATTGCCTTGAAGATAGTTGGGAAGTAATCTGGCACCAAAACACAACACGCAGACCCCACTAATTTACATACCCCACCACGCTCAGCCAGGATGACGTCTAATGCAATCCGGTTCTGAAGTGCCACTAACCTTATCGCTTTTTGTTCTAAAGTCATGTTATAGAGTATGTCAGTGGTCTGGTTGATGGTCCTCTCCAATAGTCTTGCTAGTCTTCTGATATCCTCAGATTTTAATATTTGCCCCTAAAATGGTACGAAGGATTTAGCTACATCACCCAGAACTTGTGCTGAAGTATCGCCATTCTCGTCCCTCCTTGGACGAGCCTTAGGGATTTCTACGGTGCTTGCTATGAATACCCCAGGTAACAGAATTCCCTGCTAATCCCTAGGTAACCATGGGAAAGCTACATTACTGGAAACAAAGTAGACAGGTTCGCCTACATACAAAGGTCTGTCCTCACTGGTCAAGTTTGCAAACGTTGGTGCAACCCTTGAAATCACCCATTGACTGAGTACCATTCCTCTGTATGCAGAAAGAAACTGAATCGGGGCTGTGGTTAACAGTATAGGAAGGTGGCGTGGCATCCCTATTGCCTATAGGAGCCATCTTGAAAGAGATCAAAGATTGAAAAGGATGGGACAGTCTATCAGAAGGCCTAATAGAAGTAACATTAAGCTTGCTCCTCTTCGCAAAGAGTGAGCATCCTAGGGGTGTTAGAACACGTTTCTCAAAGTCGTTCAAATTTGTTCCATCAAAGTTCCATGAGATGCTATCGTTCCATCACCCAAAGCATAGTGCCCACAAATAAGCATAGCATGCAGTAGTGAAAGGTAAAGGATGAATATACCAGCCCAGCCCTGTATCCCCGTGTTGCGGTAAATGCAAGCAGACCCAACAATTAAATCTGTTAAAAATGGCATGTGTGGCATTCATGATAAATAATAGGGTATTGTTATGGTAACTCTGTCTGTGCTGAGAGTCTCTAGGAGAAAGAGTGTGCAAATGCATGAAAGGTGTAGAAACAGTAGGTACATTTTCAGTGGGTAACAGAATTTCAAGCGGATGTACTTCCTCCAAATACCAAAACCTAAGGCAATTACTATTGTGAAACCAGCTAACATAATCAAAAGACAACAATACGTTTCGGGGCCCACGCATTCGATTGTTCATTACTACGGTTGGTCACACAGTCTCTTATCTGTTCCGTACGAGTGGGAGCGATTGCAGGCATTGTTTCTTCAAATGAATACGCCAAAATTTGTTTGCTGGCGATCTCCAGATTGCATGTTTTCTTAGTGTTTCCCAAACCCTAGCCAACAGAATTCCCTTACGTGCAAGAGAACTGGGCCAAAAAGACAAGCCCTCCAATGATTTTTTCCTGATGGCACAGCTGAACTGTCCAGTAAGTCTAACTCCTTGGATGCAGATCGTACCTTGTGACTCCTGGTACTGTCTGATCTGCAAACAATGTGTCGTTGCTTCCTGATGTAAGTGGTGAATTTGAAACAGGATTTAACAATGGTGCAAAAGGATCCGTTGGAGTGTGTGGAGATAAAGCAGCTGTTTCCCCATGCCCACTTGCTCAGGGAGAGTCTCTGACGCACTCTCGATGCTGCTTGATGCTACGTGATTGTTGGGTGTAGCACTGGTGAGGGAATCTGTGTCTTCTGTATCGTGTGGCAAAGGGAAGGGAATCCTCTTGATGTGGGATGTGTGGATCCAGTGTTTCCACCCCACCACTCGCACAGCAGTCTGTGTGACCAAGAGAACTTGATGCGGGCCCTGGCAAAGAGGTGCGAAGCAGGATGCTCTTTCAAATGACTTAATGAGGACCCAGCTGCCAGGCTGTATGCTGTGACCTGGGCCATCATACTTAACAGGAAGGGCTTCTCACACCTGTTGGTAAATCAAATACAGATTTTTTGTTAACTGGCCACAGTAATAGGAAAGAAGTACATGCTCAATGTCACGCAAAGATCAGGGTTTAGGTAGGCCCCAAATGTTAGCTGGCCTACTCATGACCACCTCAAATGCGGAGAGCCCAGTCTTAGTTTGTGGAGTTGTTCTCATGGATAATAACATGATCGGTAAGGCGTGCGGCCTTTTCAGTTTTGTGCCGGCACACGTCTTACCAAGCTTTTTCTTGATGATGCCGTTGTGTCTTTCTACCAAGCCAGCGCTCTGAGCGTGTCTAGCCAAATGGAACCGTTTATCGATCTGTAATCCCGTGCATATCTGCAGAATTACAGCAATGATAAAATTTGGACCACTG
This sequence comes from Ambystoma mexicanum, assembly GCF_040938575.1. Taxonomy (NCBI): domain Eukaryota; kingdom Metazoa; phylum Chordata; class Amphibia; order Caudata; family Ambystomatidae; genus Ambystoma; species Ambystoma mexicanum. The sequence goes on from NC_090936.1 coordinate 826,875,798, forward strand.
TCCGACCAGATGACTCTTGGCTAACCAAACCTAGGAAAATATTCCTTCAGCATGGTCTTTGCCATTGTCGTTGCAGTGGCATCTTTGAGGGGAAAGACTTCAACCCATTTACTAAAAGCGCAGATAACCACTAGTACATACTTGTAGTTGTTGCACCGCTCCATTTCAATGAAATCGAAATGTATCACCTCGAAGGGGACAGAGGGTGGACCAAAACTACCCCTAGGAGTTGATGTGCCCTTTCCCATATTATGCTGCAAGCAAATCATACAACTCTGAACAAAACGTTCAGCTACTTTGCAGATTTTATTGTTCACCCAGACATTTTGCAACATCTTGGTAACTTTCCGTGCACAGATATGGGTGGGACCATGAGCCATAGCGACCATCATTGTAATGTATGCATCCAGCAACAACCATTTACCTTCTACTTTGTCCACCCAACACCCATCATCATCATTTTGCCAAACCCTCAGCCCATTTCTTAGATTCCTCTAATGTGGCATCTGCTTGAATGTTTTTCATAGATTCGATACCCTCATCCAAAGTACAGGCATTTGTGGCTTCCCTTGAAGTATACATTTCTAAATGGAGATCAGTGGCAGTCTGTTTGGCTATCTGGTCAGCGAAAGCGTTCCCTTTTCCCACATTATCTATGACCTTCTGATGTGCTGCACAATTCATAATTGCTAACTGAGTAGGGAGTGCAAGTGCTGAGAGTAACCATACTATCAAGGAGCTCAAGGTCAAGAAACCTTGTTCTGCCCAAAGTCTACCGAAGTTGTGAACCACCCCAAAAGCTTACTGACTATCAGTATATATATTTACTGTAAGCCCTTTGGAAAGTTCACAAGCTCGAGTCAATGCTATAATCTCTGCGGCCTGCATGGAGTTATGCGTGATTCTTTTATTCTCCACAACCGTGATCAATGTGGTGACTGCATAAGCAGCCGTGGATGTACCATCCAGAAGTTTGAAGCAGGAGCCATCACAAAACAGCTCCCCTTGTGGGTTGTTCAAAGGAGTATCTTTTAGATCAATTCTGCCTTTTGTCTCTTGCTCTGTAGTGTAAAGGCAGTCATGTGACTCATCGTAATTGCAAGCAGTACCTTGCGGGAAAGGTAAAAGTTCAGCCGGATTGAGAACGCAATTTTAATGTGCGGTGCAAACAAGATCAATTCATATCTCATTAATCGTGCGATGTGAGGTGTTGCGTTTGTGTTCTGTTTAATAGAACATCTACAGAGTGAGGTACCATCAGGGTTAAAGCATGGCCTAGGACCATGCCCTCACTCTGTTTTACGGACGCAGCAGCAGTAGCGACAGCTTTCAAACATCTTGGCAAAGCACATGCAACAGGATCAAGGGCGGAAGAAAAGCAGCTGCATGGCCTATTATTCCCTCTGTAAAGCTCACCTGATTCCCACGGAGGCGCAGGTCGTGGCAGGAAGGTGTCTGTGACTCGAAAGGTGATGTGCAGGACTCAATGGGCTTCTGGGGTCGAACCTCTTCGCACTGTGTGACGAACTCGTAGGGTGAGGTTTCTTAGATAGGTGAATGCTGGACTCTCCATCTGCGTCTGATGCAGGGCGCTGTTGCCAGTTCCTTCACTGGTGAAACATAGGCCTCTTGGACTCAGAGGACCTTTACCATCGCTAATCGCATGAGCGGTGAGTTTCCAGACACCTTTTTAGTCTTTATAGTCTTTAGAGTCTTTAGGTGCAAGGCACGTTAACATTGAACAGGACTTCGTATGATGCTTTTCTCCCCTTTTGCTTGCAGGACTCTTGAGGAAGATGAAATAAAGCGCCTGGAAATGCGTGAGTAAATGCAAGCGCTCTAGCTGTTCTTTACCTTGCAGCATAGTTCGTGCTGAAGAGGCACCGGAGTATTTGCAGGCGTTCTATTGTGAAGAGCGCGATGGGCGTAAGTAAATACCTGTCTAATGTCTCTTCTTTTGTCTTTCAGAAGCTTGTTTGCAGCGCCGGAGTCCGCGGAAGGCCCGTAAGTAAATACGATGCTTTTATCTCCGCAGGTGGCGATGCAGCGTGAAGAATTCCAGAGTTCACGGAGTGCCGGTAAGTAATGACAATGCTTTTGTCTTCACAGGCGAAAGTACAGCGTGCTGAAATGACCGCAGCCGATGGATCAGGTGAGTAAGCACTGCGAGTTAAGACTGCCTTGCTAACCTGCTGTTTCTTGTCTCTGCAGATGCTGCTGTCGACTGGATACAGGAATGGTGAGTATGATTCTTGCAGATTGAGGAAGAAAGGCTGGAACAGACTCGGTGAGCGTTCTGCTGCAGATGCAGAATAACGCGAAGCACGTTTCATCCATCGGGTGTGGTTTAAATAGCCTTGGAGTGATGAGGCGTCTTCCTCCACGGCCCCGCCTAGGTAAGAAAAGAGTTCCAGTTCCAGAAGCTTTCCCCATGCTGAAACCAGGGAATGGAGCTGCCCCACCCAGGTAAGAAAGTAGTTCCTGTTTACAGAGGACTTCTAAGTGGCTGGTAAGTAAGCAGCATGGTCTGCTGCAGGTAAGTCCACCCAAACATCTGCACACATATTATGAGCCCGGCGCTTCCAGTGCCGGGACCGATGATTCTGATGAGCCTGGTGCCACCGGCGCCAGGACAAGGTCCAAAAGGTCCCCGTGGGGACCGGCTGGTGCCTAGGATTAGGGTTAGGGGCCTGCTTCCAAGGACGTTGGGCTGGTCCTGGCTCCTTGGAAGCAGTGATCATGACAGTACCCCCCCTCAAGGCCCCTCCTAAGCGTGTCTTCTCCGGGGGTTTTGGCTTGTCGGGGTGATTCAGATGGAATCTCTTGACCAGACGAGGTGCGTGGACATATTCTGAGGGTTCCCAAGACCTTTCCTGGGGACCGTATCCTTTCCAATCAACCAGATAGTATAATTTAGATTTGGAGATTTTGGAGTCTAGGATTTTCTTTACTTCGAATTCGAGTTCTCCGTCTACCAAAACAGGTTCTGGGAGTTCAGTCAATCGAGTTTCTGGTTGTACTGGTTTTAATAAGGAGACATGGAATACTGGATGTATTTTCATATGCGTAGATAATTCCAATTTGACCGCCACCGGATTAATTATGGTAGAGATGGTGTAGGGTCCAAGGTATCTCGGGTTGAAGGTGCAGGATCCTTTTAGAGGCAGGTGCTTAGTGGATAACCAGACCTGGTCTCCTACTGCGTAGTGAGGGGCCTCTTTACGGTGTCGATCTGCTCTCTTTTTGACTTGAGCTTTAGCTCTTTGCAGATGGGCAGTGGCTTCCTTAAAAGCACCGGTAATCTCATAGTGTAAATGATCCACAGCTGGTGTTTCGAATTCTTGGGGAAGATCCAAATTAGAGGTTCTAGGATGATGTCCGTATAATAGGAAGAAGGGAGTCTTCCCGGTTCCAGAATGAGTCGAATTGTTGTAAGCGTATTCAGCGATCCACAGAATATCCTTCCAAGGGTTTTCAGTTTGTTGGAGCATGCAATGCAGATATTGCTCTAGAGTCTGATTTGTCCTCTCGGTTTGTCCGTCAGTTTGGGGATGGTGACTGGTTGAAAGTCTTACATCAATTTGGGCTAGATGACAGCAACTTCGCCAAAAGTGGAAGATGAATTGACTTCCCCTATCGGAGATTAAAACCGAGGGAAAACCGTGTAACCGAATGATGTTTTCTAAGAATTCTCGGGCCAATACCGAAGCCGAAGGTAGGCCCTTCAGGGGAATGAAATGAGCCATCTTGGAGAATAGATCCACGACTACTAAAATGGTATTATACCCTGAGTATGGAGGTAAGTCCGTGATGAAATCCATGGACAGGGTATGCCATGGACAGGGAGGAATATCCAGAGGGTGTAAAAGGCCGGCTGGTTTCTCCTTCTGACTTTTATTCTGGGCACACACACCGCAGGAGATTACAAAGTCTCTAATATCCTTCTTCCATGATGGCCACCAGAAATGTATCTTGATCTTTTCCATGGTTTTGGTAATGCGAGGGTGACCCTCCATCAGAGAGTCGCGATAACCGGAGATTACTTGTTTTTGTATTTTCTCACAGGGCAAGTACAATCTTCCTTGGAAATATGGTAGGTCTTGATCCACTGAGAATTCTTTTCCCTTTAATTGCCAGTCCTGCAAATCGGCCGGAGTTAGGAGTGACTTGACTGCAGTCTTGATGTCTTCAAAGGATTGAGTGTGGACTAACCCCAAAATCCTTTGTTCTGGGATTATGGGTATTGGTTCTGGATTGGTCAAATATTCATCTACTCCCATCCGAGAGAGGGCATCTGCTTTTCCGTTTTTACTGCCGGGTCGATAAGTAATTATAAAGTCAAACTCAGCCACAAACAAGCCCAGCGAAGCTGTCTGGAAGACTGAGCTTTGGCCGTCTTCAGATATTGTAGATTGCGGTGATCAGTCATTACGGTGACTGTGTGTCTGTCTCCCAAAAGATAATGTCGCCAGGCTTTAAAGGCCGATCTGATAGCTAAAAGTTCCTTGTCTGTAATAGAATAGTTGATCTCGGGAGCCGAGAATTTGCAGGACCAAAAGGCTACAGGATGTAATTGGTGTGTGACCGGATCTCTTTGTGATAAAACTGCCCCCATAGCAAGACTAGAAGCATCTGTTTCCACAATGTAGGGGAGTTCTGGGCGAGGATGTTTCAGAACAGGTGCAGAAATGAATTTAGCTTTTAAGTCCTGAAAAGCTTGTTCTGCTTCAGTAGACCATTCAAAATGTTTGTTCTTTTTTAACAGAGCGGTGATGGGCTGGACTATCCGGGAAAATTCAGGAATGAATCTGCGGTAAAAGTTAGCGAATCCCAACATGCTTTGAACTCCTTTTACCGAGGTTGGTGATGGCCACTTGATGATTGCATCGACCTTCTTTGAATCCATATGAACCCCATTAGGTGACAATATGAATCCCAGGAACTCAACTTCAGTTACGTTGAAAACGCATTTTTCAAGCTTGGCAAAAAGGTTATGTTGACGCAGTCTCCCGAGAACCTTTTTAACGTGTCTCTGATGTTCCTCTTCAGATGATGAATAGACAAGGATGTCATCAATGTAGACAACAACACACACATCTATGAGTTCTCTAAGGACATCGTTCATAAAATACTGGAAAGCGGCAGGAGCGTTACAAAGTCCAAAGGGCATCACTTGATATTCAAATAGCCCATACTTGGTGCGGAAGGCCGTCTTCCATTCATCGCCTTCTTTTATTCGTACCAAGTGGTAGGCTCCTCTGAGATCCAATTTTGTATATATACATGCTTCTTTGACTTGGTCCAGGAGTTCAGGGATCAAAGGTAACGGGTATCTGTTTTTAACGGTGATTTAATTCAGGGCGCGGTAATCAATACAAGTCCTAAGGTCTCCTTCCTTTTTCAGAACGAAGAACAAAGCCGAGGAAGCTGGAGACTTAGAAGGACGGATAAACCCGTTAGCTAGGTATTGGTCCAGATATTGTCTGAGGTGAAGATTCTCTGGCTCGGTGAGGGCATAAATCCTACTGCAAGGAGGAGTTGTTCCGGGTATTAAGTCTATTTGACAGTCGTAAGACCTATGAGGAGGCAGAGTGTTAGCTTGATCCTTCCGAAAGACATCTTGGAATTCCTGGTAGTCGGGAGGTAATGTAGGAACCTCAGAAGAAATTGCCGGCACTGAAACTTCAGGCCGAGGATAACAAGTGGTAAAACATTCTGGAAACTGAACCGTCTTTGCTCGCCAGTCGATCTGAGGATTGTGTTTCTCTAACCAAGGGATTCCCAGAATGATCTGGAACTGAGGGGCCTTGATCACATCGAACACAAATTTCTCCCGGTGTCCATCTTGGCTCACTAGCGTCACTTCTTGGGTGGTGTGCGTTACTGGTCCGGAGGCTATCTCCGTGCCATCCACTGTAGTAATGACGTCCTTTACTGCCTTAGGGACAAGGGGTAGATTCATCCTTGATGCCATTTCACGGTCCACATAATTGCCGATTGCTCCGCTGTCGATGTAAGCTTCAATTGCATGCAAACGATCCGGACGTGCTGGACTAATGAGGACCATGGGCACCACGAAATGCGAGGTCACGGGACAGATCTTAACGCTCGGCAAGAGGACCTCTACACTTGCCGGGCTAGGTCGTTTCCCTGCTTAGAACTTGTGGCACTGGTGTCTGAGGCTCCTACAGCCTTCTTAGCTGGTTTCACTGGACAGTCTCGAAGAAAGTGCCCTGAGTTCCCGCAATAGAGGCATAATTGCAGCTGTCTTCTTCTTTCCCGCTCCTTTTGGCTTAAAGGACCTTTCATCCCCCCTATTTGCATGGGTTCCACAGTGTCAGCTCCCTTAGTAGAAGTTTGTGGTTTAGAAAACACTCGGGTATCAAATTTGGAACGATCAGCCTTCCTGTTCTGTAATCTGTGGTCCAATTGGACGACTAAGTCAATATAGTCTGAACATTCTTGTGGAGGGTTCACAACTTGAGCTAACACATCCTTGAGCTCTCCACGCAGGCCTCTGTAGAAAAGCGTTATTCTCTTGTCCTCGGGCCATTGAGTTTCCACTATGAGTCTGTTGAATGAGGCTATATAGGTCAAGAGGTCTTGATTACCCTGTCGTAATGAAAGAAGTTCATGGTCCAAGGCCTGCCCTTGTGCATGTCTTGCAAACAGTTTCTCCATACTGGACTGGAAGGCCTGGAAATCATGCAGAACCGGATCATCCTGGGTGACTAAAGGAATCGACCAATATGAGGCGCTGCCACTGAGATAAGAAAGCACGAAAGCCACTTTGGTCTGATCTGTTGGGAATGCAGCTGGTCGACATAAGAAATGTAAGCGGCACTGGTTGATGAACACTGCATATTTCTTTGGGTCACCAGAAAAACGTTTGGGCGGAGCCAAGGGCACATTACCAGGTAGATTGATTTGCACCGGATTTACAGATGGTGCAGAAGGATAGCTTCCTCCTGGAGCGGGCAGAGGTGTCTGTCCGGCCTGCGTTTGTAGCAATTGCCTAGCGAGGTCCTCTGTTCGCTCCTTGGAAAGTATTAGTTCTCTTCTTAGAGAGCTTGTTTCCTGACGAGCTGCATGTACTTCTGCTCTTAATTCTCCGAGCAACTGGGCTAAGTGATCAGTGTCTGAGGTTTCCATTGCGCCTGGGTAGGAGTTTTGCGGTGGGCTTCGCGTTCTGTAACGCTCACCTGATTCCCACGGAGGCGCAGGTCGTGGCAGGAAGGTGTCTGTGACTCGAAAGGTGATGTGCAGGACTCGATGGGCTTCTGGGGTCGAACCTCTTCGCACTGTGTGACGAACTCGTAGGGTGAGGTTTCTTAGATAGGTGAATGCTGGACTCTCCATCCGCGTCTGATGCAGGGGGCTGTTGCCAGTTCCATCACTGGTGAAACGTAGGCCTCTTGGACTCAGAGGACCTTTACCGTCGTTAATCGCACGAGCGGTGAGTTTCCAGACACCTTTTTAGTCTTTATAGTCTTTAGAGTCTTTAGGTGCAAGGCACGTTAACATTGAACAGGACTTCGTATGATGCTTTTCTCTCCTTTTGCTTGCAGGACTCTTGAGGAAGATGAAATAAAGCGCCTGGAAATGCGTGAGTAAATGCAAGCGCTTTAGCTGTTCTTCCCCTTGCAGCGTAGTTCGTGCTGAAGAGGCACCGGAGTATTTGCAGGCGTTCTATTGTGAAGAGCGCGATGGGCGTAAGTAAATACCTGTCTAATGTCTCTTCTTTTGTCTTTCAGAAGCTTGTTTGCAGCGCCGGAGTCCGCGGAAGGCCCGTAAGTAAATACAATGCTTTTATCTCCGCAGGTGGCAATGCAGCATGAAGAATTCCAGAGTTCACGGAGTGCCGGTAAGTAATGACAATGCTTTTGTCTTCACAGGCGAAAGTACAGCGTGCCGAAATGACCGCAGCCGATGGATCAGGTGAGTAAGCACTGCGAGTTAAGACTGCCTTGCTAACCTGCTGTTTCTTGTCTCTGCAGATGCTGCTGTCGACTGGATACAGGAATGGTGAGTATGATTCTTGCAGATTGAGGAAGAAAGGCTGGAACAGACTCGGTGAGCGTTCTGCTACAGATGCAGAATAACGCGAAGCACGTTTCATCCATCGGGTGTGGTTTAAATAGCCTTGGAGTGATGAGGCGTCTTCCTCCACGGCCCCGCCTAGGTAAGAAAAGAGTTCCAGTTCCAGAAGCTTTCCCCATGCTGAATCCAGGGAATGGAGCTGCCCCACCCAGGTAAGAAAGTAGTTCCTGTTTACAGAGGACTTCTAAGTGGCTGGTAAGTAAGCAGCATGGTCTGCTGCAGGTAAGTCCACCCAAACATCTGCACACATATTATGAGCCCGGCGCTTCCAGTGCCGGGACCGATGATTCTGATGAGCCTGGTGCCACCGGCGCCAGGACAAGGTCCAAAAGGTCCCCGTGGGGACCGGCTGGTGCCTAGGATTAGGGTTAAGGGCCTGCTTCCAAGGACGTTGGGCTGGTCCTGGCTCCTTGGAAGCAGTGATCATGACACCCTCCATGTTCCTGCGTTAATACAGCCAAAGCACATCCATCACGTTCATGCACATACAACACAAATGCCTTTTCATAATTTGGTGTGCCCAAAAATGGTGCCAAACACAGTGCATTCTTGAGCAGATCAAATGCTTGCTGGTGTTCCAAGTTCCACGGCAATGGAGAAGAAATGCCCTTCTTCGTCAAAGCCAACATGGGTTTAATTGTTAACAAGAAGTTGGGGATCCGCTGCCTACAGTAAGAAGCCATTCCTATCAGGGCTATGACTTCCTTCTGTGTATTTGGGAGAGACATGCCAGAAATTATTTTTATCCGCTCCGGTGTCAACCTTCTTCCCTCCTTAGATAGCCTAAATAGGCGACCTCCTGTCGACAATACTGAAACTTTTTGAGTGAAGCTTTGTGTCCTTGTTGTGCTAGGTGAATAAGCAACAACACGGTGCCTTCCTTACAGGAGCTCTCTGAGTCAGCAGCTAAAAGTAGATCGTCTACATACTGAAGCAGTGTACAAGTGGTAAGCAACTCGAGTGTATCAAGCTGCTCTTTCTAAGCCCTACTATAGATGCTAGGACTTTCCATGTTACCTTGCGGCACACGGGTGAAGGTAAACAAGGGTCCCCCTAAAGTGAACGCGAACAGATATCTACTATCTTTGTGTATGGGAATGCTAAAGAAAGCGTTCTTAAGATCCACAACACTAAAGTGAGTAGCAGAAGCCGGAATCATGGTTAATATTGTTGTCACATCAGGCACAATGGGAAATTGTGGGGCAACAATCTTATTAATGGCACGTAAATCAATAATGAAACGAAAAGGAATTGCATTATCGCCTTTTTTGTACATGGGCAAAATCAGACTATTGCACAAACTACCTGTAATTTCCTCAATTACCCCATGATGCACAAAATCGGAGACTATGCATTTCAAGATCTTATACTGAGGAATACGTGGCAACTTCACTCCATGTTTCAAAATGATCTTAACAGGCTCAATTTGTAGAACACCAACATCATTATCATCAGTTGCCCACAAACACTCTGGAACATTGCTAAATTCCGGCGGCAAAGGTCTAGTCAGGAACTGAGAGACAGAAAGTTGCTGTGGTGAAATCGTCAAACGCACTCCATCCGAACATCAATGAATTATCGCATTTAATTCCTTCAATAGATTTAACCCCAACAAATTCTCTCCACAGTTCATAGTCAAAAGAAATGGACAGTGGTCCATGAATGGACCCAATGCAATCGGTACCGGTGAAGAAACCGGACAGACTACTGGTGTACCAGAAAACCCTACAGAAACATTGGTTTGCCCTGACAGTGGAATGTTTGAACCTGTAAATGGTCAATGGAACACTTCTGTGCTCCTGTATCTACTAAGAATAGATGTTTCCTATTTCCTACTATCATCTCAACGTAGGGACCTTTCTGATTAACAGGAATTGGTGTTGATTCTAAACCCTGCTTTGGGCAATCCTAGCGAAACAGAATGTCGTCAAAAGGAACTTCTTCAGAGAGATAAGCAGCAGAAGGATGATCAAAAATGTTTCTATTATCTACACTCAGTGCCTGATTATCTGTGGAAAAGGTTGTGAATTTTGTGAAAACTGACTCCTACCAGAACCCCCTGCCCCGGGGCGGCCTCTGGATCATCTACCCATGGCACCAAATGCATTATTCGACCTCTGCTGGAGGATCAGGCATTGTGCAGGCCAATGACCCTCTTGTCTGCAATAAGCACACTACACTGGTTCACATTTACAGGACCCAATGGCGCATTTCCCTATGGGGCATACTGACCCCTAAATTATGAAGTACCCCCTCTAGGGCCTCTAACAATTTGCTACAATAGAACTTTTGTTTTCAGGTCTCCCTTTCTTTTTTCAATTCTCTCTTTTTCGTTATTGACACGGTTCTCATAGTACTGAGCCATATGCAATACTTCAGACTGAGATTTTGCCTGCCAAGCGCTCTCCGAAGACATAATTTTCGACTGGATGTCAGGCAACAATCCGTGCACAAATGTGTCCACAAATAATCGTTTCCCAGACTCTGGGCTCAAATTCTGTCACTGAAATCCAAAAACACTTGTTCGAACTGATTAAAGAATTCGGTAGCACCCTCAGATTTCCCTTGGACACAAGCAGTAAGTTTGCCCCAAATAATCCTTCTTTCAGGAATTATAGCTTTTAATTTCGTACCTATTCTATCAGGCAAAGTCAGGATTACCTGTGGCGGTCTCTCGCCAGCTGGCCTTTCTCTATCTAATCAAACTATATTTACCCATGTGTCTCCTAACCCTGGTACATCATCTACAGTCCTAATTTGTTTCCCCAAATCAACAGGTAGTAGCACGGGAAATAACAAATCAATATCGCCCAAGGTAAATACCGATGACTGTAAACCAGATTATATCTCTTTGTAGAACCATGTTGGATTCTTCCTAATATCGGGAATGGATTGTTTAAAGGTGTTCACTTCCTGTCTCAAGAACGGGAAGTGAACAAACTGCGACACATAATGTGCAGGAATATCCTGAGCAGGTGCGCCTGTTGCAGGACCAGCTGGAATCTCAACTTTCGGGACAAATGTCGGAGGAAACTCTCTCATAGGCAACTGAGAAGTAGGCAACTCCGAACGCTTACTGAGCAACAGAGCTAAATCGAGCGCTAAAGCAGCTGAAAGAGTGTCAAACAAAAAAAGCTCTCTTGTAAATATTCAATAATTCTGTGGGACAACAAATCTTTCTTTTTATGCATTCATCCTGCAGGTTTTCTACCATTACCTGTTTCACTTTCCTCTGCATTTCTGGCATATACTGACTATACCTGTCATATACTCCTACTGGAGTTATCGACATGTCTGAAATCCACCTAATCGTATCCTTCATATAAATTTGCGTTTCCTCACTTATCGACTTACAACAAGGCAGGAACCGTTTCTGTACAAACATAGCATCCAAACTATCACCATCAATATCTTCATTCTGTAACCTTTCCATCTCCCTTCTATACTCAAAAACTCACTCGACGTGCTCATGTACTTTCTCCGCAGTATCTCTTGAATATACTAAAACATGCAGATCCCTCATCCCTTGTGGGAGATCTATATCATCTAATCTGTTCCACATTATACGTAAATGATTTCCCAATCCTTCAATAAAAACGTTTTTCTCAGGAAAACTGGCTGAATTAGAGAGTGTGGCAAAAACATCAGCTTGTTCACCCTTCTCCATACAGCGTCTAGCCCATGCAGTCAATTCATTTTTTCTCTCTGGAGACACAGTATTACGAGTTACAATCATTAATCCTGCTCCCTTATCGACTACAAGCAGTGCAGAACCACTTGGAAGAGAATGAGCAGACACATCTTGTACATTTGGTAACAATCACTGGTGCAATAGGCAAATCTACCAAACCCGTAACAGCAGGCAAAGGTGGAGGAGCAAGTGGAGGAGCAATGATAGGAGGCGGAACAACAGCCGGAAGAATAGGAACAACAAGAGGAATGATAGGAGGAGCAGGAAGAACTACGGGAGGAGGAATAACAGCAGGAAGAGGTAAAACAGCAGGAATAGGAACATACGGAGGTGGCGCAGTGACACCAGGCCTTCGTTCATTTAGAAGTTTATCAATCAGCTCATCAGATACATGAAAATCTTTAGAAGAATAAACATTTTCTGGATACCAAGTGAAAAAGCCCTATCCATACTCCTAACTGACTCAGACTGTTTATTTTGATCAAAAAACAACACTTTTTCAGAGTTGGTCATATGATGGTGCACATGTTTTTCCCTATTTTTAAGCTGCTGCATAGCTTCTTTCTTCCAATTCTGTAATACATCAAATGCTGCATGTCTAGCCTTTTTCTTTAATAATATAGATTCTAAGTATTCTATGTGAGGAATTTCAAAACTACCATTGATTGGCCACTGAAGTTCGGAAGCATGTCTAGATTGTCTGTGCCAAATATCATTAAACACTATACTACCAATGCCATGCTTATAGTACATAGTACACGCCTGCGACCCCTCCATTGGTGCTGGTCGGCCAAATTCCAAAGATTGTCTGTCACTGCGGAATAACACCCTGAAGCAGGCAGACAATTTCCCAGGCATATCAGATTACTGGTGTTACCTGGTCAATAATTGCACTCACGAGTGCAATGTGCCAAAACAAATTATCAGGATACTTAAGAATTGTGTCACGACTCACCTGATCAAAGTACTAAAGGAGGTCCAATCGGATTTCTAAGGACTCGAAGGACCCACGTGGTTGGTGATTTCAGCAAATCTGCCTGCCTCGATATATGGACCCTCGTCAAGATGCCATCTCGGACCGCGGGCTCACCGTCCAGGGAGCGGGTCATGCAGTACTGCCGAGGTATCGCGTCTCATCCAAGAAAGGGGCCCCCTTTTTCACCATCCAATCCCAGTCCGATAGCCGCGTCAACCTTCAACGAGATGGCATCAATCTTGAGGGTCCCTTTTCGGGCGCCATCTGTAAAAGCAAGAAAATATCAAGGCTGAGTACCACAAAAGGAAATACACCAAACACGGGCTTATAAACATTCACAGATTTTTATTCTATTACTGCACAGTTACAAAGAAACAAAACAGGTAGCTATCTGGCCCTCAGTACATCACAGTGAATACCAGCTGTTCAGTGTGAGAAGTGAGATGTACTGGACATCTAAACATTCATACATTTTATACATTTTCGGTAATAATGTCCAGCTCGTCTGTGAGTTAATAATCCATGGTCTAGAGTTTGTGCCGAGTTCAGTTATGGCTTGTATGACAATATACACATGGATCATCTTTGGTTTACATACAAACAAGTTACAATGGCAACAGTGTGTTCTGGGATTGTAGTATCTGAAAATGTGTGGGTTTTGCAGGATTAAAATGAACAAAATAAAAGTAAACTCACACAGACAAAAAAAGATTTCAAGCTATATTTAAGTCCTGCAAATAAGCACCGAGTGATAAATAGTTACTGTGAGGTTCACAGACTGAGTCTCACTACTGTAACACAATTACATTTTAAACATGTTTAATTATGGATTGACATGGCTTATCCTGAACTTGTCTATGCCCCAACTTGCAGCCTCTTAATAATATATGAATATTGTCTCAAAGACACATAAGGGATAGTTCAAAAAGTGTGAATTCAGTAATATGATATATGATATGATATGACATGATATGATATGAAGTGGCATTTATAACGCTCCTGTACAAAAGTGTTTGTAGGCGCCTGCAAGACAAGGAGGGGGAAACAAAGGGAGGACAAAATACCGATCTCACTAGGCCTTGTGTCATTCAGATTGTGCAAGTGCGGGGAAGAGGGAAGAGGAGAAGTGCCAGGGGGAGGGGAAGCAGGAAGTGCAGTTAACTCACAAGTGCTGCCAGCGGGTGGTTCATAAGTGCAAAAAGAAGGGACTGTAGTGTTGCAGATACAGACCCTTAAGTGCTGGGTTGCCCAGAGCAGTCTGACTGAGGGAACTGGACATGCAGCAGCCTGGGCCTGAGTTCAGAGGGTGACCAGGTGACGAGTGCGAGGAGCAGTCAGGTGCATCAGCAGGGGAGATGAAGACAGAAATAGGAAGCGAAATGGAAGGTCTTGAGTTGCTTCTAGAACCAGAGGTTTTTCTGCTCAGGTTTGAGAGAGTCAGGGGGAGGCCCCAGCCGAGGAGATAGATCTGCCCCCAACTCTCTGCTTGGAGTAGCGTCTGACGTTCAGAGAGGTGGAGGTAGATGAGCGGAAAGGTTGAGAAGGAAGATGTTTTGGAAGAGAAAGTTGGAGGTAGAGCGGTCCCAGGCCCCAGAAAGCCTTGTAGACGAAGCAGAGGGTCTTGAACTTGATCCTTAAAGCCAGTGAAGAGATTTCAGAGCTCAAGAGATATGATCCATGGGCTTGAGACAAGGACAAATCTCACAGTACTGTTCTGGATAAATTGTAAAGGTGAAAGTGTAGAGGCATGACGATTTAGAAAGAGGCTGTTGCAATAGTCCAGCCTAGAGAGGAGCAGAGCTCTGGAGACTGTGAGCTTTCGGGGTAAAGTGAGAAATCGAAGAATACCTCTGATGAGGTTGTAGAGAAGGAGCTAAGTACCCCACCTCAATCACCTTGCCCATATTGCCAATATGTTGGGTACAAGAGTGTGAAACTCGAGCAGTACCTGGGGAAGTGCCCATACCCATGAGAATCCTGGAGGAAAGGTTCCCATTGAGAAAGCCATACCGGCCTCCAAGACGGTATAATGGGTATATGAATGAAAATCCAGGAGGAAAAGGACGAATGCACGAGAGAAAAGATTGGTAACATCATGCGAGAGAGAGTCAAGCTGACGTACCTAGAAGAGATGCAGAGACAATGGAATGCAGATATTCTATAATGCATCAAGAACGGATCAAAGATAAGCAACATCTTAGGCTCAAGATGAAGAGGCTCATGCAGACGTAACAATGAATTTATTAAAGTCAATTCACACGTGTACAGATGCAAAGTAATGCAAGCAGATAAAGTTTACATGAGGCTAGCTTTAAGGTAAAATAGATTGCGGCAAGCGCCAATTTAAATATGTGTATAAAGAACGAGTAAGGAATGGAGTCTTCCAACCACGCGTTATAGCAGAGCCGGACCAAAAGAAAAAAAAACATTATTTTCCAAATATGTCGCAGTAAAACAATAAGTGAAATACAGGCGAATTTCAGAAAGGCAAGATTGATTGAGCCAAGACGCCAAGGTTGTTTTCGGCTGGAAGGAACAAGAATTAGTTGCAATCTGTGAAGGCAAGAACAACCTGTTCGGAAGGCGTTGATAAGAACAAAGAAGATGTTAAAGGCTCATTGGAAAATAGTCTTTTTCATACGTTTTAGCTCTATTTTGTTGTCTTCAGTCACGCGGAGGGAAGGGGTTGGACGAGCATGATGGTCACACCTATGCACGGGAAATTAGTGCATCTCTACTTCCCTGTATTCTGCAGGAACAGAGAACATTTTTAGGACAAGTTCAAAAGGCCTAATTGACAGCAGACCACTGAGGTGATGATAGATGATGTTCTAATTGGTGAGAAGCTATGGTCATGACCAGCTCGCCAAGCACCTAGCAGTCTGGCCTGTGTGCTGCTAGCATGGGTGGAAGACGGCTGATGGAGGTTGGAAATCAGCCAACGATGAGGTGATCATTTGGAAATGAGACAGACAGTCAAAGGTCACACCAAATACTGTGGATGCATCTCCAAACTACTAGCCATGAGAGTTTTAATCATGTGGCCTATGTTCTTGAACCGAAAGGAGCTCTATCACCGGGAAGGAGCAAGCCTGAAATTATGCCTGCCACTCCTGAATCTTCATAGTGTCATGTTACACGTAATCTCTCATTACGTGAATGGGCACATATAGTCAAACACTGTGGTCAGATGTATTTATAAGGACTATGTACACTGCTCGAATTAGACTGTATACATTGCATATATAGAGGTTACATTTGTTGTGTCATATGATTTGTATTAGGGAAATGTTTCATTTATTCTGAATGTTTTTACTTTATTATTTGGAGTGAATATTTGTATGTAAGCCTCCCAATGTGTATAGACTTCACAGTAATATTATTTTTTTGTATTCAATCGTTTTATTATTATGTATACAATACAGCAATTGCTATGACAATAGGGTAGTTACGGAAGAGCAACCAAGGCTAAAGCTCTCAGGAGTTGATGCAAGCTGGTTCTTAAGTACAGTGAATCCCTAAGCCCCCACAAAGGAATGTCCACACACTATGTTATGTGATAACACAGTCTTTTATTACCATCAAGATTCGATAAATAAGGTTCATGTAAACGTACACATCAATAAACCACACACATTGTACTCAAGCAACACTATTCTAATAATGACAATTATACATGCTCTATTTGGTACCACACAATACTTTGATTCATTAAAAATACACCAACTGCTGACAGTTGTTAGGGAGAATTCTCTGATAAGGCTAATTTCCCAAACCTAGTGAGTCCCCCAGCAGCTGTGCTGGATTTTTGGGGTTTGTTTTTTTCTCCTGCTAAGAGTGAGACTCTTTTACTCCCACTCTTAGACATGATTTGAGGAATGTCCTTGACTTGCTATGTGCTTATGGTCTATGGGGTTTCTTTTTACTCCATAGGGTATCATCTGTTTTTCTGTATGTGTGGTACACAGCACCCTCAGTGCAGTACCACAGGGGTGTCACAGTGACCCCCAAACATAGACTCCATACCCTGGGACTGACTACTGTCTACCAGGGCATGCAAAATCACCATTGGCTTTACTAGTCCAAAATTGTGAACAGAGCCAGTACAAACCATCATGTTGTGGAAGTGCTGGTAAGGGGTAATTCGATTGCACCTGGGTCTGTTTTCGAGGGGGCACTGTCTCGTCCTCCCTCGTCGAGTTTCTGGCTGGTGGCAGTGGTTACCACGCAAAATATTCCTCCGGAATATTCTCTATGGGATTTTCCCATTGATTTTAACGCACCACTTTTTGGTGCAATGTTAAAGATACCGCTGGTTTATCTATTTAATGTTAAATCACCGGTTGGGTCTTTTTGCCAGAACTCGATTCTAAAATGGCGTGTGTGTCCGTCTCTGTAACTCTGACCAAGGTTGAGCCCTTTGTTCCACTATTTTGGCGGGCTTCTCCACAGAATCCCTCCAAATGGTGCCACTCTGTCTGGGTTCAACAGGAAGGGTGGAGGGGGGAATTGGCACCCTGGACTGCGTTGCCTTAGCAACCCAAGTAACACTCTACTCGGATTGGCCCAGTGGTGAGCCGCCCGGCTCACCACTTTGCATGTGTGATTGACAGCTAGGCTGATGAATGGGGGTTTTTCTGCATAAAAGCAGGGCCTTTGGGACTGGAACTTCAGAAGTCGCCACAGGACCTAAGAATCCGAAGAGGGAAGAAGCTGAGCCACCTGCAACCAACGACACCACTGGTGAAGCCCTGCTGCAACAAACTCACCACTTTTCCAACGACAAGAGAAGATCTTCTGCTGGAGAGTCTTCTCCTTTTGAGCTAGTAGGACCAACCAGTTCGCCCTTTTTTGCTTCCAAAGACGCCACTTGGTCGATTCACCCGTGCCAAGCACCCCGGTGGCTGAATAGCCAAGCTCACCTCTTTTGACCATGAATAAAAGGACTGCACCTTTTAATCGGGAACTCCGCGGCTGGTTTCATCCCTGTGCAGTGCAACGACTCCACGTTTCCTCCTCAACAAGATCTTCTCTTCCCCTGGTGGGAACCATGAACTTCAACCACTGCCAAGATCAACTGGCCCCACTGGAGCTTCCTTTCTCTTTAAGGTACTGTGTCCTGCCTGGCCTCCCTTTCTACAGATTGCTAAAGGTGACCCTTAAATCCTTGGCTTCTAAACTGGGTTGGCTCCAGGACTTCGAACTATATCTTTTGACTCATCCCAACCTCTTTTGAACACTCTGCAAAGACTTTCATTGCACTTTAAAGCGTGTGATCCTGGGCACATTTCGCTTTGCTCCATTTAAAGTGGGCCTGGCCTATGAACCTTGGCTCTACAGTAAAACCTTCCTTTCTCCCCTTGCTCTGAACTCTTAAAAGTGTTCGGAACTGTTATATTTTATGTTCTGCCTTTTCTCTCCCTTTTTAACCTAAACTATTGGAGTGCCATCTAGGTTAAGCGCTCTCTTCTGTCATAACAAATAGTTGTGCTTTAACCCTGACTTGTCTGATAGTTATCAAGGGAGGTGTGTATACTTACCTGACTGTGTTTTAGATTACTTTTCATTGAGAGTGCTAGTGTATTGCCTAAAGTGTGTTTTAAATAAATAATATACTTTTTATACAAAGCTCTGGTCAGAGTTTGTTTGTTCTACTCAGTCTTGACCCTATGGTGTATACTCTGCATACTGCCCTATGCTTCTTAAGAGAAGTCTGACTGCTTAGCCACAGCTACCAGGTAAATCTGGGTGGTGCAGACTGCTACCAATTGGGTTTACTGCTGCTCCTGTAGTCTTAATCTTTTTGCAGTCTTCCCCAAGGGAACTGCACAGGATTCTGCATAGCAATCCTAAGCAAGGTGTAACCTCATAGATCCGGGAATAAAGGCAGATTAGTTTCAGAGCATAGGCAGTATACTTTCCTTAGACTTAAACAGTGATACTTTGTGAGTATCTCCCCACCTGTGCAACCGGTAAGGGAAAAGTTAGGCTGTATCGTATCTCGTCTATTGCAGCCTAGTCTATAAATGTTCAATAATGTTCTGCTTTACTTCTACAAGGCCCACCACCGTAAAGCACCTGAGATGCCACAGGAGAAGAGGATCCAAGATAATTCTGGGACCACTGGATGATTCCTGAGGCTGGAAGATGCTCTTCCTCATCACAGTACCAATGGTGCCTTGGCTGGTGTGGTGGTGGAGTTTCTTGGCTTTACTCGATTGGACCTCTCAAGGATGGACCCTTTGCAAGAAGGAGTTGCTAGGATATCGAGGCCAGGAAAAAAGGAGGAACCAGACAGCATCAGAAAGGCAGCCCTTTAGGTCTTCACAGTGGTCTCTGTTGGTGGGTCGTTACTCCCACTGTGGATGCCCCACGAAGATGAAACTTGCTGTGGACTCCAAAAAGGTCTGGCTAAAGACGATACGATCATTGGGGTCCTTGAATGCCTTTTGGTGATGACATGTGCAGTTGCAGAAATAGGTGTCGGGTTTCAGGATTCGCAGTTTACAAACCTTTGGTTCTTCGGTGCTGCAGTCGCAGCACGGACCTCTGCATGCCCATCTGGTGACCTGGACTCGACCACTGGGCTGGAATATGGACCCACTGAAAGGCTGGACCCTAGGGACATTTTCTTTGGTTTCTGGGGGTGGGAAAGCCAATAGTGGACCATCCGCTGCACACTGCGAACTGGGATCTTCTTCAGTGGGAAAAAGGAGTCAGATGTTGTTTCAGTGATGTCCCTTGAAAGGTTCTTCAATCATGTGGAACTTTTGCAGCTCTGGGTGTCAATCAGCACAATGCAACCTTGCCTCCTCCTCTGGATGATATGCAGTAGTTTGGCTTCCAGTGGTCACAACATCTCTGGTCCCTGGGTGACATAATTAGACTTCTTTTGATTGAGGTGTCCAAGCACTGCTCTTCTGGATTCACAAAGACCCCTTCTCCAGATGGCAGGTAAACAGGACTGGCTTACAGGGTACTTCTGATGAAGAGTATCAGGTGCACGATGGTCCCTCAGAGCTCGGGAAGAGGTCACCTAACCAAGTCCTCTCTTGGATCAGTCCTTGGAAAAACACAGCAGCTTTTAGATTTCGATGAAGAGTAGCAGCAGCAGACTTCTTCCTCTAGCTGTAGCTGGCCTTCAGTGAACAGCCTCTTCTTGCTTTAGTTTCAACTTCGGCTTCTGAACAAATTGGTGATGAGTGGTCCCTAGTAATAAACTTTTGTTACCTATTCACTCAGTCTGAGCCAGGCTCAGTCATCCAGTCATACACAAGTAAATCCATGAGTGCAGACAATCAGGCTCACAGGCGTTCAAGCCCTTCACCCAAACCATAACCCATAACATAATGTCTATAGGCAGAGGGGTAAAGCAGGGAAGTATGCAGGTGGCCCTGCTTTTTAACTTATACATTGCAGATCTCCCTTCTAAGATGATACTTTGTGCTAAGTGCCCCTCCCCCATCACCTGAGAATCGGACAATGTATTGTTGCTGCCATGCTTTATGCTCGGGAATGAAGACTATGTTGCATTTTCTTGCTTGCTATGCAGATGAAAATGGGTTGACTATCATCTTTAAAAAAACTAAAACAATGCTTGCAACGGCACGTTATGTAAAGATGAAACCCATGATAACTGATCTTGGTCGTATTGAATATACCCAAAACTACAAATACCTTGCAATAGAAATGAATGTCAAAAAGGGCTATGCCGAGATTGTAATATGCAAATCTTAGAAAACCAAACAAATTTCTTTCATGGTACGTAGATTTGTATACCACCATGCCGGGTTCACATTGGGAGGCATTCTTGACTTCTACGAACAGTGGTTTTGTCCGTGATGCTTTATGGGCTGGATGCCTTTGAGATGCATGATCTTGAGTGGTTAAAAGTATTCTAAGGATTCTTTTGGTGTTGTGTTCTAGGGCCTACTCCATCTGCCTCTGTTGAATATATATGGCTAGAACTAGGATTGATGTTGCTAAAATCATTGGTACTCAAAGGCAGAGGGGAACTATTTTTGAAATCCAAAGTATCTCCAATATGCCCCTTCTTACAAAGGTACGTGCTAACTATTGTCTTGAACAAATATCTGTCAAAGAATATGGGTTCATGAAGCTGGTGAAAAGATCTGTTTCATAAAATAGATTGGAAACCCGATGTTGGTCATTGTTCAACTTTTAGCTTTCACTAGTCATTTGAAAAAATGGGACTGGGTCAATAACTATGAACACAGGCAGACACTTCATAATTACAGTTAAGTTGTGCACGTTATTCATAAGTACATGAAACCACTGGGTTACCTGTTATGTTGCCCCGATCCCGATGTGCGACAAATTAGATTGCTAATGCACACTAGTGAGCTCCCCGTGAGAACTATTTGTGGCGCACAATGAAAAATACAGAAAGAAGGTAGAATCCGTAGAGTTTGTGAAATTCCAGGATGTGTGGAAACGGTTAGACATCTTCTCACAGAGTCCTCCAAGTTGGGCATATCTATGACCCTATTGGGCCATTTGACACACGACTATAAGTCGATAAAAACCTCTGTATTTTTGATCCACTGTCTAAATACAGAATGTGGGTCAAAACATATAGCCCTATTCAGAGTATGGTGCTGGGTGAAAAAGTACTTTGAAAAAGCAACTTGACGCTTTAAATGGCAAACTGACCAATACACAGAAGGTTGGTATTGATGTTAAAACACAAACATCGATAATCTTAAAGATTGTTTTAAGTGTTTATAAGGGTTTATATGATTTTCTGAATTTTTCTGAATTTCAGGATCAATGAACTAACATGAAATCTGTCAAATATGCTCCATTACAGACTATGTGTGATTTATTAAGAGTTGTATGTATTAAACTCTTTCTTTTTTTCTATTTGCAAAGTATTTTTGATGTATGATGTTTTGACATAATATCACCATGAATTTATACTATTATTAATTTTGTAAAAGTTAATGTATGAACTGAATACAAATAAATAAATACATAACACACAATGTAGATTGGAGTAAGCACTCAGCCTTTCAGAACACTACACTGCATTCACTCCAGTTTCAGTCAGGGCTGGCACAGGAATTGTGTCACACAGCCAAACCAGACATGTGCAACACAGAATGTGAGTTGACTTCAGACTCCATTCATATGGCTCCCATCCCAACGGTGTAGCCACAACCTACAGCCCTTGGGAAGGCCCCAGCCAGATTGACAGGAGGCATCCTTTCAACTCAACAGCCAATCAGGGAGAAAAGGACAGAGGCAGAGCTTACCAGGACTTTGGGAAACAAGGGGCAAAGGCAATAAAACCAAGTGGCTATAGTGGCCATCTTGCATTTGTCCAGGAATACATTGATTCCTATGGCAGCGCTTGGGGGTCCCAAAAATGGAGGACACTCAGAGCCACTGTCAAATCAGCATGTGGCAGCCACCAGTGAAGGCAAGTCCCTTTGTACGCACACTCCAGAATAAAGACAACCCTCTAGGGAAATAGGCCATGAGATAGCCTTGCAAGAATAACAAGGTTTAATTATACAGCACACAAATATCAGCAAAGGTCTCTGCTGCTCGAGAGCACTCTGGTTTTTCTACAGAAAAGCAGAAGCTTAAAGGATCATGTGATGTCATCTTAGACAGTACAAACTGATACTACTGATTGGGGTCAGGCAGTATAGATGGGCCTGCTCCCTAGGGGATGTCAAGCTACAATTGGTTAGTTCTGTTGCCGTCGATCAGGATCCACGTGGGTCCGCTGGCTCATCTCAGTCTTGGCTGAAGGTCAGGTTACATGCTAACATGCTAAGCTCCCTATTCCATCACTGTGGCATGCACCTGGGCGGCACAGAAAACGGTGCCGGGGGAAGGGATTATAAAATACAGTCACGCTGACCCACATATTCAGGGCTTCATTGATACCGCAGTTCCTGCACTCAAGGTCTCCACCCAGGGTTTGCTCTTTAATCTATCCCTCCCTGTACCTTGTGTTACAAAGGATGTGTTTTATGTTCAAAGATATACAGTCATACATGCTTAGATCTTTTATGGACACTTGACTTATTTTGGGACAGGGGTGTCGCTTGTTTACCATGGAATGCAAAGGTGTGGGGGTTGGGCAGTGGTGTGGGGGTGGCTCCGAACTGGATGGGTGGGGGTTAGAGGTCTATTGACAGTTTAGTGGAGATAGATAGGCATACTGCAGCACCTGGGGTTGTCTCACGCTCCTGCAGGCTCATTCCTCTGAATGATACTAACTATTCGCAAGATTGGAGGGACAAGGGGGAAGTGAACTTCTGTGAGAACTTGCCGTACGGAATGAGTTTGGGCCTAGGAACAGGGTTCATGGAAGCTGGTGGGTGCAGCACAATCATGCAAGCCTGTGCTTTTTGGCCTATGCCAAAAGGAGTCTCATTCTATGTGCTTACTAGTGCCGTACTTCTACTGTTGGTGCTACATTGCTTCTACATCGTGTTTAATAGTGTGGTTTTCTACCCCCTTGTACACTACATCACTTCATATGGAGTTCGCCTCACCTGAAAGCATCCAGGGGCGTTGGGATTAACTAATTTCCATCCCAACATTCCCCCTTTCATTACTTCTACAGTAACAAATTCTCTCACGCTATATTTACGCTCAGTTCCGCGCCTTTCTGCTTCGTCCCATGCAGCTGTTCCCTTAATTGGCATCCAGGCTCTACACAGGTGTTGTAAACTTCCCCCCTTTGTGCATACTGTTCAGGTTTACATGTCATGTATATGCACCCTCCACCACCCACCAGATCCACCCATACATACTTATAGTTTTCAGGTTCAGGGGAGGAACAATGGTGTGTGGTGTAAATTATCAACTATATCACCAATAGGAATTGGGACCATGTGGTGAACGGGGTGGTCATTCTGCTCAGTTTGTATCTCAACTTCCTTTGTATCACAAGGCACCTTAGTATTTCCAATACTAACTATCATCATTGCGCTATTAGGTACAGCTTTGGCACAACACCAATGGGCACATGAAAATGATCACCAG
Organism: Ambystoma mexicanum; assembly: GCF_040938575.1. NCBI lineage: Eukaryota > Metazoa > Chordata > Amphibia > Caudata > Ambystomatidae > Ambystoma > Ambystoma mexicanum. The sequence continues at coordinate 826,899,590 of NC_090936.1, forward strand.
GATAAGCATGATGACCAATGTTCCAAGCCATGATGGGACCATTTAAAGGCCATGGTGAACCAGTCTTCTTGTTCGACCCCAGCTTCTTTTTTCATGTTCACCCATAGTTCATGTACCGCTGCAATGACGCGTTATAGTGTCCCATTTTCAGCGTCTTCAGAAGGTAGGAATGTGCAACATGGACTCCCAATCTTTTTGAAAACACCTCCTTCCATGGCTGTCAAGAGATCCAGTATGTAGTGGTTCTGCATTGTCATTAGTCTGAGGGCCATTAGTTCAACTTTTATGACATTGAACCCTTGTTCAGTATCTCTTGACAGCTTTATCACCTCCCATCTGACAATCTGGAGCCAGTTTGCATTTGCTTGTGTTGGGATGCTGGGTATGAGTGATGCAAAACATGTCTCTAATGAATTATAGAGCTTGTATTCATCGGGTATCTGTTCAAGCAGGTCGGGGGAGTCTTGAGATATATAATTTGAGGATTGTTTCTTTCTTGTCAGCTGGTCATTCTTTGTCAGGAAAGATGGGGAAGTCTGGGGATGGCATGGTAGGAAGTACTTCTATTGCCAGGGGCACTGTCGGTTCTTCATCAGGCAAGGGTCCTTCCTTCAGGGGCTCTTCTGGTACCACCAACAGGGCCGAGTGCAGCCTTGCTAATGAATAATAGCCCCTCCAAGAAGGTGGGAGGTGCAAGTACGCTTGCTGGCCACAGACCCAGTAATAATCCATCAGTGCTGCTGTGCCTTTCCGGAGATCTGGAATCAGTATAGTTCTGTTACACTGTTTGATCCTACTGAGACAATTCCTTTGCTGTAAAAACATAGTTCATAGTTTTCTTCCTGTTGCACTGTCACTAGATTTTCAATTGCTGCAATCCATGTTAGCTTTGTGACATGTTCTGTCCATTCTTGTACACATCACAACAAGAACAGAAAGAAGCAGGGAAACTCTATACCCTGGACCTCATGATATATTGTTTTAATCATTTCTTTTGTATGCTTTTCTACTTCTAAAATATATGAAAATTATCGGACGGGATGTGAGGATTTAGCTCACTCCCTACTATGAATTAACTTTGTCTTTTTTAGTTATTGTTGTTTGGATGAATGTCACATTGAATGTTGTATGGTTTGAATGCTGCACTATGAATGGTTTTGATGATGGACTAATTTTAGCCATGTGTAATATTTACCCCTTTTGTTGTGATAATAATATGTTCTTTAAAGTATTGTGTCATTAATTGACAATTTTTCAAATTTCTGTATCATGATAAAATAAAAATGGATACAATTTGGAAGCAACACAGTTTTGCTCTCTGGACACTTTTTCCGGATTTCTGCATGCTTGTGCACATGCCTGTTCTACGAGAGCTACTGTTTTTTCTGGATATCCTACAAGTCCTTCTGCTTTGCACTTGAGAGTTGTTTCTTGCCATTCATTGTCTGTATACTTCACCCCTTGTATTTCCAAGTGTGCTTCTTTAAAACAGTTGGGGTTGATAGAACTCGTTTTGCATTTTCGGGTGTCTGGGTCGACAAGTTCTATTTGGATGTTATGTGCCTGGATGGTGCCTTTGATCCTACATAGCTCAAGATGAATCAGACATTGGGTATCTATCATTGGTACTTCTTGTGGTACTACGACCTTGGGTGCCCCAGATGCGGCGGTATTAAAGAGCAGACGTAGCAACTCCCATTAGTCTTTCGCCTTCTCATTGCACTTTTGTCAGAATACCAACTGTTCGAGTGTTCAAGGTGACAAATATCTTCCACTGCATCTAATCCTAAACCATGGTATGCATTGTATTTGCTTTAGAATGCTTGTCTCTTGTTTCTCCTATGACATATTGTGTGCCTCTTTACCCTGGTATGTGTACTGGTAGTATATTCATTGCACGGGGCAGTTTTTACACTCTGCATCAATATTTGGAACACTCTACTATTACATATAGTGGTTTCTGAGTTGCCACTATTTGCCATCATCATATTATGCGTTGGTTTGATTTTTATTACAGTGTTTGGTTCTGAAATGTTGAACGGTAAACTTTAATTTGTCCTTTCATTCAAGCTTTGACTTATAACAGGAGGGGAAGTAGGGGTTGGAATAAATTCAGTTATCACGGAGCTTCTAGAAGCGACTTTAACAGTAGTGGAAAATATTTCTGATTCCTTAGAAGAAGAAACTATAGTGACATTAAATTGTACTTCAGTTCTATTAAAAATGGATCCAGTAACATTTAAAGGTACACTCATGTTCCATATTCCTGTATTCCCATATTCCTCTTCTTTTAGATGGCCAGCCCAGATAAAAGATGTCACCCAATGAATTCCTAATACAAACATCATTACTGTAAACAAAATCGCGACAGAATGAAGGCCACAGTCATAACTTTATTCCGTGGTACTATTAATTATATTTCTATCACTATTCGAAGAAAGTCTCAGTGGTGTCATCTCCATCATTGTTTCACCTGCAGATTTTGGAAAATATAACGTGAAGGGTAGAGAAGGGGAAGAGAGAGAGAGAGAGAGAGAGAGAGAGAAAGGGAGATAAAGGGAGAGAGAGAATAAAGAGTTATAATTCAAGTAGCTTCTGCTGTAGCAGAAATGCATGTTTTCTCACTCTCTACACATGCATTTAATATAGTTAGCAAGAAGTTCTGTGATTTGAGGTAGTGTTGTTTTCTACATTTTGGACAGTTTGTGTAGTGTCCAGGGGGCCCCTGCAAATATCTGAGGGGGATGGAAAACACAACCTTGTAGGGTCCATGCAACCTGGGGTTGTTCCATTTTCGCACAAAGCTTCTGACATAGACCATCTCCCCTGGCAACAATGCTTGTGCAGGGATGGTGTTAGTTTGTGGGTCAGCTGTTGTTTGTGCTTCTGTGTGTGGCAAAGCCATTTGTTTTGCGATGCATCTTATTGCACGTGTAAATTGGGCCAGGTATTGTTTGAATTCTACCCCCAGTATTGCTCCTGCTCTATAAGCATCTGATGCCCTTCTGACAGGCAATAGGGGTGTCTGCACACATCTGCCAGTCACTAATTCATGGGCAACCAGGTGGTGGTCCTTAATGGGTTGTGTTCATAGATGGAACAGGGCCACGGGCAGGCAATACACCCAATTATTTTTAAGGGTGTTGCATTGAGTAGACAGTCTGCTCTTAAGGAGGCTGTTGATCCTCTCCACCACCCCATTTTATTATGGGTGGTAAATTGAGCACATGCAGTGTTTAATTCCTAAAAGGGTTGTTTCCTTGAACAGTTTGTTCTTTATCTGACCATAAGGTGCAACACACTCCCCAGCGGGAGAAGACTTCTCTGACAAGGAATTCAGCAGCACACTTGTCATCTGGGTGGGCACATGGGCCATCCTCAACCCATTAGGAAAATGGACACACCACCACAACTAAATATCTTGCCCCATTGCAGTTTTCTCCCATGTCTACACAATCAATGTGCAGCTCGCGGAAGGGCCAGACAGGACGGGGCGACATTCCTTTCAGCGTTCTCAGTGTCATGCCTGTACTAAACACTTGACACGTGGTACATTGCACTACCATCATTGCGAGGTGCTCCTGTAAGTTTGGGACAAACCAATGTTCCTGAATGTCTGCTGGAATGTGTTGTTTCAAGCTATGGGATGGGAAATGCAACTGCTCGAAGGCTGTATCCAATAATTCCCTGGGCATTACTACCTTCCCTGTGCTCTGTTGTCTCCATAAGAGATCAGTGGGTGACTGTGCTATGTGTATGTGCTGTGCATTTGACGACCACGACTAAAGAGGGCTCTGCAAGAGCAGAAATCATGTGTTGTGCCGGGCCGCATGTTGTGCTGGTGAGCCGTCTGCTCTTCTGAATCCTCTTCTTCTCCTACGTGACAGACCCGCATGTACCATGGTGGTGACATAGGCAGAGTCTGAATAGATGGTAACATAGCACCTCCTAGAGGCCTCAGGGCTTCTATGAATGCTACCAGTTCAGTTGCTTGTACAGAATAATGAATGGGTAGTCTTTTCATGACCAGGGTTCATTTTCTCCCTCTTCTATGTGCAGAACTGCCACCCCAGCACGTCTTTCCCCTGTTTCCTGATATATTGATGCTGACCCGTCAACAAAGTGCACTTTTCCCTCTTGTAGGGGCTGTTTTTTGCTTTGGGGATATCATGGTCTTCCCCTTCTTAAGATGCACAATCATGCTATTGCAAGTCTTCAGCAGTGCATGGCGGAGTGAATAACGTGACAGGGTTTATTGTCTTGCACCATACGACATGGATGTGGGGGCTAGACAGTATGATTTCACATTTGACGTTCTTTGCGTTGTGAGTGTGGACTTGCAGCGGTCTAGGATTTCAAAAATTGAGTGCTCCACGTATAACGGTACTGAGCACCCCATGACAATTGTGGAGCTCTTTTCAATAGCAAAGGCTGCAGCAGCAAGAGCTTGGTCGCAGGCAAACTGTCCTAGCATGACAGAATCAAGTGTGCCACTGTAATATGTGAGTGGTTTATGGCCCATTGTGCTCTTTTGGGTGAGTATTGCAGTCATGAGCGTGCCGTTGGTGTGGGTGAACATTTAAAATTCCTGTGTGTAATCTGGGGTGTTAAGGACAGGTGCTGTCAAAATTACTTCTTTCAAGTCATTGAAACTAGTTATCATTTTGGGGGTCCACTCAATTTTGTTCTCTTTTGTGCCTGCTTAAGGCCCTGTAAGAGCGGCCTTGTATATGCTGCATAGTCCAGAATCCATGCCCTGCAATAGTTGTACAATCCTTGAAACTTTTGTCATGTCTTTGACTGTGAGGGGCTTGGGGGTGGCCTGCACTGTTGCTGCCCTGTCAGGAATAAGTATTTTTCCGTCTTTGGAAATTAGCTGCCCTAGATAAAGTACTTCGAGTTGACAATATTGGAGTTTTGATTTATCCACCTTGTGCCCTTCCCTTTTTTTGCTAACAATTGTAGTAATGTGATGGAGTCCCTTCACCAGCTTGCAGACCAGTAGGTCATCAACGTATTGGATTATCATGCTGGGTACTTGGGTGTTCCCTAGGTCTTCATGCAGTAACCTTTTAAAGATGCTGGGGCTCTCACAGTACCCCTGGAGCAAACAAGTGTGCTCGTAGCGCCTTCCGCCCAGGGTAAAATCTGTGAGGTATTGTGAGCCTGGGTGCAGGGGAACTGAGACAAAGGCATTCTTCAAATCCACAACATAGATGCTGCACAAAATGGAGGCAGAGTTTGGGATGAGTGGGAACTCCTTAGTGTTTCCTGAATTACCTCCTGCATCTCCCTGGACAGCGTGTATTGTTTTACCCGTGGGAGTACTGCTCCATGCTTGAGTGATATATTGATGGGAGTCACCTCTTTTAGTATCCCTACATCGTGTTGGTTTGTTGTCCATAGATTTGTGGGGATGTATTGCAAATCTGTCTCACTGAAATGGGGGTGGTCCGCTAACAATAGCCATAAGGGGCCTTTTCACTTTCCTGTACTGTACCATTATTTCACAAGGTATGCAAATCTCGAGAATGATTCCCCCATCATTATTGCCATCCTCGAACAGGTCTTTGTCTGACAATTCTCTTAGGGGGCCATTAGGGTCGATGCATAACACAGTGTGCCATTTGCACCCATAGGGATCAGTACCTATCACTACAATCTGTTTTGCCGATACCACTAGGCCCTCCAGATCTAAGATTAGGATTGTGCCTGCAACCAACTCTTGGAGCACTACAGGTTAGAAATTGAAGTCAGTAGTTACCCTCCACTCATTTCTGGTAATCTGGGGGACAGCTTATACCAGCACCCTGATTCCATAAACAAACATGTCAGGATTGACGGGGATACCCCTAACTCGCCACCTCACTTGCCACAGCATGTATTACCAGCACTGCTCGAAGGGAGCACATGCCAGGTGTGGTGCAGACAATCCCTATGTCTGTGAACGAGATTGTCATGTTCAATTTGGTGGGCAGGTTCCTACCGAGCAAGTTGACAGGGGAACTCTCTGAATAGAGGAGGGGAGCTCATACAACCTTCCCTCCCACCTTGACGTTTAGATCTTTTGTGTAAGGGACCGTTGTTAGGGAGAATTCTCATTTCATGGATAATTTCCCTTACCTATAGGGTCCCCCAGCAGCTTGCTGGATTTGAAGGGATTATTTATTTTTACCTGCTAAGAATGAGACTCTTTTTCCCACTCTTAGGCATCTTTGCTATGTGTGTTCTAGGATATTTTTATGTTTAATGCCTATGGGATCTTTTCTCTCACCGATAGGAACCATCTTTATGCTCATGTGTTACCCAGCACCCTACGTGCAGTGACACAGGGGTGTCGTAGTGAATCCCAAGCATAGACTCCATCCCCTGGGACTGACTACTGTCTCCCAGGGCATGTAAAGTCCCCATTGACTTTACTTGTCAATCTCTATGAACCAAACCAGTACAACCCATCTTAAAATGGAAGGGGTTAATAGTTTTTCCCCTATGTTCATTTTCGAGAGGGTACCTTAAAGTCCCCCTCTACAAAGTTTCTGGCTGGTGGCAGTGGTTACTACCTTTTATATTCGACCGCAAATATTTGCCTATGGGATTTTCCCATTGTTCGAGGCTAACACTTTTACTGAAAGCCTCTAACATACCGCTGTTTTATTTTATTATTAACTTTACTCCGGTAGGTTTTATTTGCCAGAACTTTTATATCATTTCTTTCTCATGTCTTACTCTAAACTCCTAACCCAGGTCGGGGATCCTTTGTTCCCTCTTTTAGCGGGCTTCTGCCTAGAAGCCCTCCTTTCGGCGCCTCTGAGTCTGGGGAGGGGGAGTAGAACCCCTGGATTGAGTTGCCACAGCAACTCAGGTCGCACTCTAACCTGATAGGCTGGTGGGTCTCCCGCCAAGAAGACCACTCCACTGTGTGAGTGACAGATAGGCTGTATGAATGGGTCTCTTTCTGCATAAAAGCAGGGTCCTAAGGACTGGAAGAGCAAGACGTCACCACTGGAACTACAGAACCGAAGGGGAGAGAAGCCACAGACATCTTCAGCATCTACACCACCGGTGAAGCCCTGCCGGATCGTATCACCACTTTTCTTCCACACGACGAAAGGAGATCTTCAGTGAAAGAGCCTCCTTCCCTTGAGCTGGTGGGGTCAACCAGTTCACCTATCGCTTCCTCGGACCTGCCTTGGTCGAATCGACAGTGCCCACACTTGGAGACCGGATAGCTAGGCAGCTATCAGCCCGGACCGCGATTAAAAGGAGCATACCTTTTAAACTTCATTTAAACTTCATTTGGCAGCACGTTGGCTGGTTTCATCCCTGGGTAGTGCAGCGACTCGAACCTTCCTCCACGACGAGAGCCTCTCTTCCTCTGTTGGACCCCTCGACCTGCAGGAACTACCAGGAACAACTGCCACCGCAGGAGCCAATTCTTCACGTTTAAGGTACATTGTTCCGCCAGGCCGCCCTTGCTCCATAGTAGCCCTAAAGGTGTTTTAAATCCTTTAACTACTTGTGGGGTCGGCCGCCCTCTCTCTTAACATTGTCTTTCGCCTCGCATCTACCACTTCAATATTTTTCAACTAAAGACTTGACTGCAGCTACAAGAACATTTTTGCTCCTAAACTCTTGGTCCTGTACCACTGACGCTGGCTCAGACCTATTGACTCTGGCTGATTTGTTAGATCTGCTCTCAATAGATGGTTTTCAATGAGAAATGTGTTGATGCACCTAAATCTTCTAAACCCCTCTTCCTTCCTACTGTTTTAACTTGTGGAGTGCCATTTTGCTCAGTTTTCATTAACTTATCTTTTGGCTAAAGTGTGACTGTGCATTACTTGTTCACAAAACTCCAGGGAAGTGTTGCTAGGGGGTGTCTGAAGATATTTCGGCTTTCCCTCCCTTTCGTTGAATTGCTAGAGTGCCATTTGTAGTTGGTTTTCACTGTGCCGTTTTGCTCAGTTTTCACTTTACCACAAAATTGTCTACAATTGAATAGGGAGTTGTATATGCTTTTCCTTGACTAAACTTAACTTACTTTATCAACTGTGATCTATGTGTTGGAACTAGATGTGTATAGAATAAATATATTCTCTTGTTAATACAAAGCTTTGGTCAGTGTTTCCTTGCTCCATAGTACTGTACTGCCTATTGTGTAAACCCTGAATACTGCTCATCTCCCTCTTGAGATAAGTCTGACTGCTCAGCCACAGTTACCAACTAAATCTTTGTGGTACATACTAATACCAAAGGGGATTTATTGCTCTCACCTGTAGTCCTAATCTGGTGTAGTGCTCCCTAAGGGAATGGCACTGGATTCTGCCTAACAACCCTTAACACAGCCCCAGACAATACCTGCGTGTCGAGAGTCTTTCTTGATAGCGGGAAGTTTCCTTCACTAATGCATGACTTCTCCGCTCCTGAGTCTACCATAAAGATGAATTGCGCATTCCCTATCTCTGCCCCCACCAGTGGCTCCTCTTATGGATGTAAGGTCATTTACAGGACTGGACATGCAAGTGCTCTCTGTGGGCTGTCCTAGTCAGGTTACGTGTTTGTCCCAGGGAACAAGAAAGGATTTCCCCCTACCACGGTAGCTCCTTGATTTGGGGCTGCTGCTTTGTTGAGTGCAGTTGTGAAAGTCTGTCTGCTCTCGGCGGGATGCTGGTTGGGGCGGGGCTGGTGTGGTTGCATTGCTTGTTGTTGGTGTGGTGGGTGGTAAGGGCCAGGGATTCAGGAGGTAACTGCCCATTGGCCTGGTGAATTTCGTATGGTATTGAACTGATTCCACTGGCGGGCCCTTGGGAGCTACCTGGGTGGGGATAATCATACTGTAGTTGATTGTAGTTATATTTCCCTCCCTGCCTGATGCAACATTCCCTCGAAAAGAACCCCCACCTCCACATGTCCAGCACTGTCCAGGCCCACCTCCCATTGATCCTGGCCCTCCAAATCCCCCTCCTCTTGGTCCTCAGTACCCATCTCGTCCTCGTTGCTGTCCACCTTGCCACTGGGGTCCCGAATAATGCTGGTTTCCTCCCCACTGTCCTTGCCCACCATCAACCCACACTGCTGTTATCCTTGCATGGGTCACAATGGAGGCGGACTCCTCCTCTCCCATCTTCTCTGGGGGCGGCCCTGTCGATTCTGACCCCACTTTCACTTGTTTATTTTGAACCTGTTTCACTTCCTCTGCCTGCCACCTCTGAAAAGTTTCTTTCTCCTGCTCTTTGATCCTGCAATGGTGCACTATGATGCTTTGAATCTCAGGCCACCACTTCGATTCCACCCCGGCTATCTTACCAAGCGCTTTCTGCACTTCTTTGGGTGGCCCTCTTTTTACAATGTAATAAAATAGGGACATTGATTGGTGCCAAGCACTGCCCACTTCTGCTCTCCCCATCTCTCGAACTCTAAGAATGTATTTCACAGCATCTTCCTTATCTCCCATTGTGCATTGCATTATGGAGTGTAAATTTGGGGTGTCTGGAAATGTGCGTTGCAGCGCATCCCATACACGTGCTCTAATCTTTTTAAATGACGCACCATCATGGCCATCGTTACTTAGCATTACTCCCAGGTACCCATCTTTAATCTATACTGCTTCTGCTTGATCTCCCACTGCGGCTACAAACAAACTCTTAATGTCTCATTTGCTAAGGGTACCCGGCTGTGTTTTTCTCAAATGCATAAATCCATTTCCCCGCCCCTGCTATCAGTGGTGGGAGCACCTTAAGGAGGTTATTCTTGTCCATTTGTGCCCAGTGGTATTAGCAGCATTTGCAGTTTTGCCTTGACTTTCCGCCCTTAATTGCACCTTACTTTCTCCCTGCCAAAGCTATTCTACCAATCCTGTCCCTTCATCTTCTGTCCCATAGGCTCTCTAATCTTGGTGTAGTCTGGGGCACTCGCTTGGCCCCTCCCTCTGCATCTTCCTCTGTGTCATCAAAGTCACTCTAATATTCCTCGTCCCCTCTCCGGGACCCCACATTCTCATATCCCATGCTATCTGTTTCCCTGTCCCATTCTATGTGGAGGGTTCTTATGGATGCACTGTCTACTCTGAACAAGAAGTCACCTGGCTTCCATTCATCCCTGGACGGCTGTTGGGGTGCCCCAGTGGGCAATATAGGAACCTCTGTCACCCTTGTCTCACATGCTGCTCTTAATCTTTCCAGTTCTGTATGCATTGGGGCTAATACTACCTCTAGGTCTCTTGTGCTTACCCCTGTGTGGGTCGATACCTCAGGGGGTGAGACATACGGTGGGGGTGGGGCCATACCATGGGTGGCCACCATAGTGCCCACCGACACATATGTCAGGTTGGTGTACCCTTCTGCTGGGCGTGTGGCTAACATATATAACAATATATATTCCCTTTTTTGTCTCCCCTTTTTTTCCAGTCTCCTCTGTACTCGTCTTCTTGTCACTGTCAAAAGCTGCCCCTTCCGTAGTTGGGACCTCTGTTTCTTCGAACATTCTCCAGAGGTCCAATATTTCCCTTCTATTCTGCAATGGTCTCCCCTTATATTTTGTGGTCAAGTAAGTGGACATATGGTCCAGAGCATGTCTGTCAAAGATCCATGTTTAGGCCAGGAGTGGAGCATTCCCTGCCCTTTAGTCTCAATCACCCTTTGGTTAGTATAGGGGCAATGCTTTACAAATATGGTTTAGGGGTGTGTCCATCCACATGGTTGTGTCCGGGGATTGTCTTGTGTCAGGGTTATGCTTGTGCTGCTGTGCCACAGTTAAAACAGAGATACATCCAATATCAATTAAAACATTTCCACATTAATCGTGTCACTAGTACAAGTTAATAAAGTCAATAATTTCACAAAAAAGAACATCAATTCACTTCTCCCCCTCACCTGTTCCCCACTGGAGCTTCTTCATTCACTACCTACACGCTCCCCTGATGCGCTTGCACACACCACACACGCCCCTCATGGGCCTCCTCCGTACATGTTAAAATACACCAACAAAATAATCTAAAATAACAAGCTAAAATAACAACCACTACTCTTCCTGAGCTCTCTAATTATACACAGCTCCTATATTTCTCCTTGTATTTATCTCCTGCACTGGTTAAGACAGTGCATGTGGTGCTACGGTCTCCCCTTGCTCGGCGGGGGTCCCGTATTCCTTTTCCTTAACCTTAATCCCCTTAAAAAGTAAATAAAAAATGGCCATAAAGATCTCCACAATCTACAAACCAACAGACACTTTCACTTTCATTCACCACATGTTCACCCTCTTCACACTGCTCTATACACCCTAGCCTACTTTGTTTTCCCTTGCAGGCTATACTCACGTGTCCACGTTCTTCCGAAAGCCTGCATTCACGGGGGATCCACAACAGGCCTGGGCCTCTCCTTGGGGCCATACCCCGTGCCAATGAGCAGGTGAGAATTCTGCAAAATTCAGTCCATGTCCATACATGGAAATCGTCTAATTATATATTGTCTTGGTATAACTTCACAACTGATGAAGTATATGATAATGATGATAATGATGTGTTATTTGTATGGCGCCTTAATCCAAAGCACTTTAAAGAGCATATGTAAAGATCAAACAAGTCCCAGAGCCACTCAGCGTATGTGTTTTGGGACTGGTCACCTTAGGTGGGCACGGCCCTTCCAAAGAGGCCACCAGGATACCCCACAAGTACGGGGACGATGCAATCACATTGGAGTCACCAAATGAAGGCAAGTCCCTTTGTACGCACACTCGAGAATAAATACAACCCTCTAGGGAAATAGGCCAGGAGATAGTGTTGCAAGGTTAACAAGGTTTCACTGTACAGAATGCAAATATAAGCAAAGGACTTTGCTGCTCGAGAGCCCTCTGATTATTCTAAAGCAAAGCAGAAGCTTAAAAGACCATGTGATGTCATCATATACAGTACAAACTGATACTACTGATTGGTCAGGCAGTATAGATGGGCCTGCTCCATAGGGGATGCCAGGCTACAATTGGTTAATTATGTTGCTGTCGATCAGGATCCACATGGGTACGTTGTGCTCATCTCATTCTTGGGTGAAGTTCAGGATGCTTGTATAATACATGGTTTCATCTAAACTAACACCCTAAGCTCCCTATTCCATCACTGTAGCATGCACCTGGGCAGCACGGAAAATGGTGCCAGGGGGAAGGAAGGATAAAATACAGTCACGCTGACCCACACATTCAGGGCTTTCCTTATACCGTAGTTCCTGCATTGAAGGTCTCCCTGTACCTTGTGTTAGAAAGGATATGTTTTATGTTAGAAGAAATACAGTCATACATGCATAGATCTTTTATGGACACTTGATTTGTGTTGGGAAAATGGGGTTGACTGCTTACCATGGAAGGCAAAGGTGTAGGGATCGGTGTCAGTGGTGGGGGCTGGCTCTGGATGGCTGGGTGGGGTTTAGAGGTCTATTGACAGTTTAGTGGCGCTAGATAGGCATACTGCTGCGCCTGGGGTTGTCTCACGCTCTTGCAGGCGCATTCCTCTGAACGATACTAAATATTCACAACTTTGTAGAGACAAGGGGGGAGTGAACTTCTGTGAGAACTGGCCGTGCAGATGAGTTTGGGCCTAGTGAACTGGGTTCATGGATGCTGGCGGGTGCAGCGCAATGGTGCAAGTCTGTGCTTTTTGGCATAAGCAAAATGGAGTCTCGTTCTCTGTGTTTTCTAGTGCCGCACATCTACTTTTGGCGCTACATTTCTTCTACATCGTGTTTAATAGTGCTGTTTTTCCCCCCCTTATATACTACATCACTTCATATGGAGTTCGCCTCACCTGAAAGCCCCTAGGGGGGTGGATAAACTCATTTCCATCCCAACACCAGCCCATACCCTGCTCTGCTGGCAACACGCAGGTGCCCACAAACACACACAAGGGGTACAAGGGTGTACCCCCACCCCTTCGTTCCATAAGGGTATCCCATGGTTGTTGTTTAACAAAAGGAAAAATGAAGAGCTGCACTGCCAAAGGTCCAGGCTGGACCTCAAAGGCAGAAAACGTACATAAAATACAACAGGAGAAGTGATAGCAAAAGCACTAGGAGGCCCAGTCCCTCCAAAAGCCTTTTCCAGCATCACATCAATACATTTTCTAACATGGTCTGAGAGCACAGGTCATTAGAGAGCAAAACATGTTAATTTCTTGCACTATTGCCATTGAGGCACACACACCATATGAGAACACGTCTGCAGATGGGTCTACATTTGCCTACATCAACAGCGCCATTCATAGGACCACCTCCAAGATCTATACAGAAACTATGGGATATTATACATGTTGGATCATTTTTGTACCTTCTGTGGATCAGTCCATGTCCATAAATGGAAATCATCTAATTATATATTGTCTTGGTATAACTTCACAACTGATGAATTATATGATAATAATGATAATGATGTGTTATTTGTATAGCGCCTTAATCCAAAGCACTTTGAAGAGCATATGTATAGATCAAATAAGTCCCAGAGTTGGTCTGATTGTGAGGGTCATATCCTCTTTCTATAACCCCTCCTTTCCAGAGCACACGTCTTTGACAATAATGTTGCCCACACCATTTTTGCCAGAATGGCCTCAGCTTTCCAATTAATCAATATAGCCTTACGGGCCACAAACAGCATAACATGAATATGTTTCCTCACTAGGGCATCAACATGCCACTCTTCTACTTGGACACCGGACACCATTGGTACATTTGTAGTACTGGAACCTTGAATGTGGGGTATATTTGACTGGATCATTGTCCAGAATGGCTTGATCTTAGGGCAAGACCAAAATATGTGTTCCATTGTCCCCAACTGTCCACATTTCCTCCAGCAGATAGGTGACTCTAGTAGTTTCATACTATGCAGCCTGGTCAGAGTAAGGTACAATTTTATATTATACTTCCCTGTTTTTGAGATTGTATGAGATCTCTTTAAGCAGAGAGGAGTATGGGGACTATGTTGAGGACTATCCCCAATTGTTCAGTCACATACTAGAGAGAGTTCCATTTCTATCAAGATTGTTCGGTATGCAGAGTTTGTAAAACGTTTTAATTTTCGGGAAGTCAGTAATATCTCTGGCGAATTCTGATGCAGAAACTGAGGAGTCTCTATTCGGTGTATCATGTAGTGCGTGTCCACTATTGACATCAGGACTCTATGTTGTAACCACTCATGGTTCGTTAGGCCGAGTAGTAGTACCTGTGCCTCCCAGAACAGTAAATGTGCAGACTCCTCATATAAATCCATAATGTGCATATTCTTCTAGTGCATCTCTTGCTTGAAATTTAACCAGTCTTTTGAACCGTATGAAATACATGCTTTAACGCTAAGCATTGCAACGCTAAGGGTTGCATTGTGACAATCTTCATAGTGCCAGCTAGTAGTATCTTCCCCATTCAGCCATCTCTTGTCCCAGCATATTTGTGTCACCAGATAATATGTTCGACAGGATGGCGGCACTAATCCACCATCAGGTTTGGCAGCCTGTAGGGTGTTGATATGTAAGCACGCTTTCTTATTGCACCATACGAATTTCCCCACTTGCCTGTGAAAATCTCTGAACATGGGATTCATCGAGCAGATGCGATCATGTATGCTAGATATAGTCATTTGGCCGTGTAGTTCATCTTTGCCGTGTTCATCCTACCTTTAAGTGAGAGCGGAAGTATATTCCATCTGAGCATATACTGCTCAATTCTAGTCAAGATGGGGGGTAATTCAATTCAACTAGTTCTTTAAGATCCATGCTAACCACTATCCCCAAGTACTTAATGAATCAGACTAGTAACTTAAATGGAGCCACCCCACCCGGATCTGATCGAAAGTTAGTCTGCAATGACATCACCTCAGATTTATCCCAAATACCATTGTATCCAGCTACGGGGCCATATTCATACAATATTGCGAATATCTGAGGGAGGTACAGGGAGTACCCTCTGATATACAATAAGTGGTAATCGGCATATGAGGAGACCCAGTGATCCTTGTTTCCCCTAGCAATGCCGTTCAAACCTCTGTCAATCTTCAATTTCAAGGCCAATGGTCCTATTGCCAGTTCGTAAAGGAAAGGCAAAACTCCTCTGAGGTATGGCCGTTTGTGACGACTGTTTCTACTGCATTGGTGTAAGGCAGTGTCACCATTTTAACAAAATATCCCTCAATGCCGATTTTATTAAGAACAGTGAACATTTAGACCAATCTCACCTTGTCCAATCCTTTTTCTGTATCGAGAGAAAGAACTACATCCTCCCTTTCCGATCTGTGGGAAATGACATGCAGTAGGCATCTCAAATTATCCAAGGAGTGGTGATTTAAAATGAACCTTGATTGGCCCTGACAGATACGTGCAGGAAACAGATGCTCCAATGGACCAGCTAGACATTTAGCTAAAGCCTTGGCATCCGAGTTGATAAGCAAAATAGCTCTGTATGTGTTACACTGATTTTTATCCCTCACAGGTTCATGAAAGACCATGATGATTGCCATTATCATGGACCTCGGAAGATAGCCCAATGTGCCTGCCTCTGTGAAGATCGCCATCAATCTCTGTGCTAGGGACCCAATCATTGATTTATAGAGGTCTATGGGTAAGCCGCCTGCTCCAGCCGCCTTTCCTGAGGCGAGACCAGTAATGGCTTTAGTCACTTCTGCTTCCGTAATTTGGGCATTTAATGCCTCCACCTCTGTCGGGATGATGGTGAGAAGCTGTACTTGTTGTATGAAAGAATAGCTGCTATACATGTCCCTAAATGGTGGAGCGGCATATCATTCTCTATGATATTCGGCAAAGCATAGGTTGATATTCTTGTCTCCCGTCAGCGTTTCCCCTAGAGTACTTAGAATTGTTTCTATGATTTGGGCTCTCTGTCGCCCCTTAAGCAGTAGTGCCTCCATTTGTAAAGGCCTATCCGCCTTATACAAAAAGTCTGGGGCCCTTTCTAAAAAGGATTTCTTTGCGTTTATTGTGGAAATATGTTTAGTTTCTGATATGAGTTTACCAATGGAATCTCTAGTCCTCTTGTGCATAAAGTTGCTGCGTGCAGTACAGAAGTCAGGCACATTTCCTGAGATGTCCATGTCTTAGGTTTATAAGCCCACTGTGCAATGCATTGCCCCTTAAGGGTGGATTTAGATGCATCCCAGCATTTGACAGAATTATAATCAGGATTCAAATTCATCAGCCAAAAATCGTCTGTAGCCTCCACTAACTGCTCCATGAAATCCAGGTAGCTTAACGTTTCCAAATTCAGCCTCCAGTCTGGAGCCCGCCTGGGTTCATCTGGAAAGGTGACCTTTAGCTGAACAGGAACATTGTCAGTCAGTGTCATAGGTGGTATTTTGCATTGATCAATCATATAAGTAGCGTTAGAAGGGATTAGCCAATAATCTAGTCTGGCATAACTATGGTGATGGTGCAAATAAAATGTATCTTTACTCTGGCCTTGATGTAATATTCTCCAAGTATCTATGACATGGAGCTCATCCATCAGGGCGAGGAGAGTTTTTTTTTTTGGGATATGTGTTTGGGGGCAGACACTATAGTTTATCTCTCCTGAGCCAATGAGAGGGTGGTATTGAAGTCTCCTCTAACATTGTCAGTTGGCCTATTAATGCTGCATATGACACAAAAGTGTGTGTAAAGAATCCAGGAGAAACGTCTTTGTAAGTGTAATGCATCATTGGTACAGAACCCCGTGCAGTAAAACAGAGCCCCCATCTCTGGTCAGAATCTTGAGGGAGACACTTTCATGAACCAGGATGGAGACTCCACTTTCTTATGGTAAGGTGCATGAACTGCCTGCCCTACCCATCCCCTCAGAACTTTTGCAGATTCTGTTGTGTATAAATGTGTTTTCCTTTAAAAAAAAGGATGTCCCCTGCTTATCCCTCATAAAATTCAATAGTCTGAGCCTCTTAATAAATTAGCTGCCTACATAGATTAGCCTCAAGATGGTTTCACAAAGAGAAGGAAGAGAGCAGCCGCTGGTATTCAGCATAATTCAGCGGTCTTAGTGTGCCATTGGATGATGCATGAAAATTACTCAACACCATGGGCGTTGAATTGTCTACCATGGTGGACTGGAAAATACTGTGGACATGGCGCATCAGGAGGAGCCCAGCCAATATATTTATGTTGTTGGTCAATCCATTCCATATCATAGCATATCATGGGCCTACATGGTCAGTCTTTGGGATGGCTCAAGATGCTGCAAGTAGCATAAGTATTAGGAACTGTCATCTTCTGGGTCTTTTGTCCACCTGTCAGATAGGGCCTTCGGGTGTTCTGCTGACTTTCTTCAGTGGCTTTGAAAAGTGGGGTCCAGCTGTGATTGTTGATCTGTGTGACCTGTGTTGGGTTTCTCGTCATATCCAACATATGTTCAGCTTCAGCAATATTGTGTTGGTTCAGGTATCACCAAGAATCCTCTGGGGATTCAAACGTGTGTCACTTTTGATCATGCTGAAAACACCATATTACAGGAAATGTAAGGTAGTATAGATGGTCTGATCCCTTCAAGGTCTCAAACAGTGGGTTAATATCTTTCTGACTTATGGAGACCTCTACATAAAAGTTGCTAAACATGTGTTTTATGGAACCATCTATGCATAGGGTGCCAGCAGCCCGGAAAACTTTTAAAATTGCTAGGTTTTGCTGAAGGTTTCAGGAGCCTGAATGGTATGATCCATGGGCATTCACCTTTATTGAATTTTGCGATTGGGGCTCTGTGTGCCCTCTCAATAATATATTCCCAAGGGTTGTTAATTTGTAGACTGTTTTATAAAGAAATCCATCCAGGTCCGTCTCTTCTATATTCTCTGGGACACCGACCTGATGCAGGTTATTACACCTGGATCTGTCTTCTAGGTCTTCCATTTTAGCGCAAAGTCTTTTGACTGCTCTGATCATAGCATCAATGTCAGTGGAGAGGGGCTGATATTTGTCTTCCAGTGCACTGATCCTGCATTAATTCTTGGTTGTGCGTTCAGCTTGCACATTGAAGCAACTGTTTCTTCAATTCTTCATGATGTGTTGCGCAGTGTTATTGGTCTCCTGAGTACACTGACTGATGGTTTTCATTTCTGCTAGGATGGCTTGAAGCTGTGACTGCCCATTCATCTTGCTGGGGCATCTGATGGATTTGTGTGTAGTTGTGGATTTGGAGCAGCACCCTTTAGCGTGTTTGGCATTCGAATCTGAGGATGGCTCCGACATAGCCACAGCACCAGAGCCTATTCCTGCGGGGCATGGCAATGTATTGTCAACCCAACATAGTATGTTAGGGCACACATATTTAAAAGCTTGCCTGCCTGGATCATCAACTTTGTATGCACATATAAGGTCCAATAGCACTGGTCATTGGTAATCTGCCTTGAAGGGTGATACACCTACATCCTGTGTAACAGTGAAGACAACAACATCATATCTGTGGGCAGTCCCCTCTGTGGGTGAACCCCCGCTTGTGGTAGTTCCTGATAATGCTCCTCTGGACTACTTTCTGATGCAGAGGTCTGCTTTGAATAGTTCTTCAGCCCTGGACAAAGTCAGTGGCAGAATAGAATACTTCTCGATTCAGCAGGGCCCATCAGAGTGGATCAGAATTGTGGCCACATTGTCAGCGACAAAGATCCCTATAGGAATCTACACGTTAATGTCGCAACTCCCGGCATCCTTACTCAGCATAGTCCCTCATAGTCCCATGGGCCTGATGTGTCGGTCAGGTACTAGGTTTCAACTATTAATCATCCCATCCAATGTATTAATGAGTATAAACAACAGAGTATACAGCTTTTTATTTTCCCCATTCCACCATCAGGCGGGTTGATAGGTGCGTGCGTGTAGGCCAGGAGTTCTCCATAGCATTGCTGTGTGCCCTGAGATGTACATTGTTGGCAGGTCAGCAGCTTCATATCCGGGGGGTACACATCCTACCAGTCACCCCTCATCAGTGAGCGAGGCACGCATCCCCTGGTGCATGTCCATGCCTGCCGCTGATGTAACTGGGCTTGCAGGGTGACCTTCATTCGTCGGGGTGCTTATTGGATCCAGAACCACCACCATGGCACAAGTCACATTGCTAAATGCCAGCCTGCTCCTCCACTCTGTAGGTGATATCACAGCCACTGCGAGATGTAATGTGCTCCAGTAAGCGCACTCGAGTCACTCGGCCCCAGGCATCATACGGTAATGTTGGATTCTGTAATCAGCAAGCAGAAGCGGCAATGACACAGGCTGACCTTCACTTCAGATCAGGAGCTCCACTAGCAATCAACCATCTTGCTCGGGCTCTCGACCCACCCTTATCTTGTTTTTAAAATAAATAATAATAAATCAAAATAAAGCAAATGTCATCTGATTCAAATGCCTTCTGATTCAATGTGCTTGAAAGAGAGTGTGTGCAAAATATGTGCATGCGCTCCAAGTCATTGCCCATGCTCTTACCCTTTGGTAACATATACCAACCATTTCATTCATGCATACATGCATTCCATACATGTGTGTATTGTGTGTTACTTGTACATATGTATGCTAGGTGTATATGGTTTGTATGACTGCTCTGTCTGTTGTAACTCTTGTGTGCATATTTATATGCAGAGTATATGATCTGTGCTGGAGATCCTTCTCAATACAATGTTTTTCCATATCCATGTGCTGCCTGTTATCTTATGTTATTTGCAAAGGGCAACATTTATCCAATGTTTGCATCTTGTTGCTAGTAGCCAGGTGCATCAGATCCTGAAATTAGTTCCTTGTCTCGAATCAGATTTTGTGAACATAAAGGTTTTGTTTTTCATCCTGAGAATGTAATATAGAGAGGTAGCTCTGAGTCCAAGAAGTAGCACATTCCATTATATAGCATCAAAGTGATAGAATTAGCTCCATACTGATGGATATTGGCTGGCTCTGAGGATCGCCAAGAGAGAAGCTTTTGATGAATGTAGAAGGAAAGATGGCATGCATAGATTGAAATGAGTGGATACAAAAGGGGTGCAACTTACCATATGATCATGTATGGAAAATACATACAATCTTAAATCTGCCCCTGAAACCAGTTCAAAGGGTGCATGGTATCTGTAAAACAGTGATAGAGTGATCTATTTCAGAGAGTCTTGGCTGCCATGATTTGGATTCCTAGAAGCCTGGCTACATATCGTTTAGTCAGTCCAAGAATGCATTGGTATGAGCTAGTCTTGATGTGACCAGTGCCAAGTCTGCTCTGATGTGTTGCTCTGTGTCCATATATCTGAATATACATTCAAACAAAAATCAGGATGGGAGAGCCACTTGCTGTATTTATTACACTGCCTCTTGCACCACACCATTGGTCCTGGAGTGTTCTGCACTGTTGCAACCATCAGATTCAGACATCCCCTTCGATCACGGTATATCCACCGTGAGACACTCCCCGGACTACATTTCCCACCAGCAGTGGCCTGGGGTTCACATTGACCTATTGGTTCCTTCCCGCACCAGCATACGATACACCAGATACTGTAACGCTCACCTGGTATCCACGGGGATGTCACTCAGCCTGTTCTGACCTCTTACGACCTCGAACCCTTCCCTGGAGTCTGCTCGACTGGAGACTGGGCCTGAAACACAGGATTGGTAAAGTTTAACTCCCTATTGTCTCTGTGTGCTTGAACCCCTTCTTCCCTGGGGTCCAACCCTTCCCTTTGATCTACAGCTCACCTTGTTTTCTTGGAAAGTGTGCTCTCCGTCCTGCTTTCAGCGCAGGGGCATGTTGATTGATGCAGGCTCGTTGCTGCCTAGTTACTTCACTGGCAAGAGTCTGACAGGTAAGTATAATGAGTCTTTTGAACAGTTCTCTAACTTCGTTCCTTTCCTTCCTTAGATAATGGCCGGCGTTCGGGGATGGCGACGTGCTGCTGAGATGAGTAGCGCTGAAGGTGAGTGCGAGCGCGATGCGCAATGTGACCCTTTCGTAATTGTATTGAACTGAGTTCTTTTTATCTGTCTTTTAGGTGCCGCAACGTTTTCAGCATGGATTCCGGTTATGAAGAAGAAATGCGGTGAGTAAGCGCGGTATGCGGTGCCTCTAGATGTTTACACGCTAACCTGGAGTGTCTTTTTCCTCTTGCAGAAGGATGAGAAGTTCCGGAGTCAGAGTTCCCTCTGAGTGGCTGGGATTCAGGTAAGCGCTTAAGGCTAGTACAGTCTTTAAAAATAAGCGAAGATTTGCTGAATGCTTACTAATGCCTTTTTTCTGTTCTTTTCCCTTTTCCTTAGGAAGTGGCGTGCCAGGATGGGAATGACACCGCCGAAGATGCCTGCAGAACAGAAGAAGCGAAGAATGATGGGCAGAAGCGCCGCAAGGTAAGGCTGTTCCTAATGGTGTTCTTGTTCTTGCAGGAGCTGAGTGCAGAGGAAACATGCAGGCCTACTGGAGACCGATCCGAACACAGTGAGTGAAACGCTGCAGGTGCAGAAAACACAAAGCATGTTTCTCATCCTGGGCGTGGCTTAAATAGTCTCTGGGTATCCCAGGTGTCTCTGGGCTGAACCACACTCAAAAGACTAGACTGCACATGCAGTTCTGGGAACTGAAATATGTGGGGGCATCCATCTTGTCCCCATCAATGCACTACAAGTCCAATCCCCAACGTTATCCTATGGGAGTGAGTGAGTCTGGTGCCACAAGCGCCAAGTCTGACTCCAAGTTGGTCTTTGGAGGGATGGAGAGGCCCTTGAGGGCCATGTAGGTGATTGTGGCCTGGCTCCAGCCTGACATCTTGGAGGTCTGGGGACATGACTGTGATGCTGGAAAGGCATTGGAGGGACAGGGCCTCCTTGTCCCTGTCCTGTAGTCCTTTTTCATATTGTGTTCTGTGTTGTTTTCTGCCCAGGAGTCCATGTGGGACTCCTGGCAGTGCAGCTCTCTCTTTTGGTTTGGTGAACAGACCCATGGGATACCCTTATGGCACCCATGGGTAGGGGTACAACCCTGTGCCCCTAGTGTATGTTTCTGGGCACCTGTGGGTGGCCCACAGAGCAGGGTATGGGCTGGTGGCAGCTCCATGCTGAATTTGACAGGTGCTCTGGGTGTCCTCCATTTTGGGATACCCAGGCCCTGCCATTGGGATCAGTTGATTCCTGATAGGAAACAAGATGGCCCCTGTGGCCTCTTGCTTTCTATTGCCTGTTACCTTGTTTTCCCAAAGTCCTGGGAAGCCCTGACCCTGTCCCTTTCCCCTGACTGGCTGTTGGGTGGAAGTTCCATATATGGTGTTGTTGTGAAGGCCCAGCTAGACTGTCTGGAGCCTTCCCAGTGACTGTATGTTGTGGGTACCTCCTGTGGATTTGACCTGGGTGAATGGAGCGTGTGACCAATATACACTCCTTGTTGTGGTTGTCTGGTTTCTGGCATGAGAGACAAAGACTGAGACAGCCCTGCCCGAAACTGGCCTGAATGCAGTGTATAGTGTTGAATGGCTGGGTACTTGTCCCAATCCACATTCCTTGTTGTGAGTGTCTGAAAGGGAGGAGTGTGGCCTGAATGCACTGTGTGCCTGATTGGCTGACTGACTGCATGAATGCCCTTTTGTATGATTGGCTGCTGAGTGTGTGCCAGCAGTGTGGATGAGAGACAGAATAGTATATCTGGGGACCTCTCTCCACTGGTAATTGTTCAGAAGCGTTCTGGAGCTGAGTCTCCACTCTAAGAGTAACTGGAACTGCTGTTCCTCGACGCCCAGCTGGAAGAAGAAGACTTGCTGCTGCATTTGCTTCGACCGATCCGAAGGCTGCCGAAATCGTCGAAGACTGACCCGAGAGAGGACCTGGTAAGGCGCCCTCTTCCTGTGCTCCGAGCGACCATCGAGCACCGCTCCATCTTCGCCGAAGCGCCCTGGAAGTCAGACCCTCGAAAGGCTGCCGACCCGAGACGGGACCGCCAAGGAGATCGAAGTGAAGCACCCGGACATCGCCGCCATCGAAGTCCATTGCCGTCAACCAGGGTTCGCAGGTTTGTGTAACCGCTGGAGGCCCGTCGAAGTTGTGTTGCCCAGCCGTGGGAACCACTTGACGCCGTGCCGCCGACGACCAGAGCCGTCCGCTCCTTGCCTAAGAACATTTGAATCGAAGGACTCCCTCGTCCGCACCGTCGACCGCTTTATCCTGCCGGAGAAAGTCGAGGACGACAACGCGCCGAGGAGAAACCTACCGGTGGGTTTCCCGCCACCCGAAGACCATAAAGACTCAAACGACTCGACGCCCTTGCAGGGCCCCCGTCTCCACAATCTTTGCGGTCCAGAACAATTGTCATCGAGGTGCCCCGCACGCCTCTGCCTTGCAGGACGCCGACGCTCCGTCGTCGACGAGCACCGCTTGGATCGAAGCTGCCGCCTCATCGACGCCGTTCTACCCTGTTTGTTGTCGGACGTTCGACGGCCGTGTCTCCCGCTTGAAAGGGAAGGCATTCAAGAAGGACCGTCGATTCCCTGCCGCCAAACGCCAAGTTCCTCGACGCTTCTCGACGCCTCTCGATGATCCGTGACTCCCGCTTGAAAGGGGGTCGCTCAAGAAGGATCTGTCGACGCCTCTTCGAAGAACTCGACTCCACCAGGTACATTGGGGGGGTAAAAACATTATAGGAGGGAATAAGACTTGCAGAACAATATATGGACTGGGCTTGTGCTAAATCTTTATTTTACAGGTTGCCCAGGTGGGGGGATCTCCACACAGAACTGTGTCTAGTGGTAGGGGCCAGTATTCTGCCTATTGCTCAACCATCTTATTTTCTCTCCTCTCTCTATTGCTGGTTTCACTCTATTGATCTGTGTGACATTGTTACAGTATTGTTGATGCACTTTAATGAGATCTAATACAAAGGGTGGTACCACTTTAGAATTGTATATATTTGCCTTTGTTGATTTTCCTAAGTACAAAGTGAGTTATTATGATACGTGTACATAACCTTGAATATTGATTATATAAAGACTGTGTTCTAACCAATACAGTGTGTGGACATTCCTTTGTGGGGGCTTGGGGACTACACTGTACTTAAGAACCAGCCTGCATCACCTCCTGAGAAGCTAGGCCTTGATTGCTCGACCAGAGCTACCGAATGGAGAATCTAGGCTGGGGTCCTCTGTGCCTCCCCTCTACCATATAGAGAGCAGAAGTACAGACCAACCCCTACCAGTCTTTACAATGAGGAGCAGGAATCATGACAGCACTCCCCCCCCCAAGGCCCCTCTCAAGGTGGATCTTCTGTCTGGTCCTGGTTTGTTTGGATGGTTTTGATGAAATCGTCTAAGCAAGCGAGGTGCATGGATGTACTCACAAGGCTCCCATGTCCTGTCTTGTGGACCATACCCCTTCCAGTCTACTAAGTAGTATAATTTGGATCTGACGTACTTTGAATCCAGGGTGTCCTTGACTTCGAATTCTAGCTCCCCAGCGACTACTACTGGCTGCGGTGGCGTTGCTACCCGGGAACCCAGGTTGAACAGGTTTAAGGAGAGACACGTGCATGAAACACAGGATGAATCTGCATGTTTGACGGCAAAGCTAGTCTGACCACCACAGGATTTATCACGGAGGTGACAGTGAATGCACCCAGGTATCTTGGACAGAAAGTTTGGGTTCCTTTAATGGACACGTGTTTAGACGCCAGCCAGTCTTTGTCTCCCACTTGGTAGTTGGGGGCCATTGCTCGGTGTTGATCAGCAAACTTCTTTTGGCGATTCTAAGCTTGAAGTAGGTGTTCAGCTCCCCTTTTAAAGGTTTGAGAAATGGTCGTGTGCATGGTTTTGACTGCTGACATTTCCAGGGTTGTAGGAACGTCCAACTCAGAAGTACATGGGTTCCTGACATACATGGTATAAAAGGGTGTCTGCCCGGTGCTGGTGTGTAGGGAATTATTATAAGCATATTCAGCTATCCATAATAGGTCGAACCAGCTTCCTTCAGCTTGGTGTAACATGCAACACAGATACTGCTCGAGCGTCTGATTTGTCCTCTCAGTTTGACCATCCATTTGGGGATGGTGACTGGTGGATAGCGGATGTCGATCTGGGCCATAGAGCAGCATTTTCTCCAGAAGTTAGATACGAATTGAGTACCTCGGTCTTAAACTTAAACTGAAGGAAACCCATGGAACCGTACGATGCCTTCAAGAAATACCTTTACCAGTGTGGAAGCATTTGAGAGCCCCTTAAGAGGAATGAAATGTGCCATTTTTGAAAATAGGTCCACGACCACAAGAATAGTGTTAAACCCTTGACTGGGTGGTAAATCAGTAATAAAATCGAGGGACAACGTGTGCCAGGGTGCTGGTGGGATTTCCAATGGTTGTAATAGCCCAGCCGGTTTCTGCTTGGATGACTTGTTTTGGGCACACACTCCACAAGATAGGATGAATTGGATAATGTCTTTAAGCCACATGGGCCACCAATAATTTAGTTTTACCTTGGCTAGGGTTTTAGCGATTCCGGGGTGGCCCTTGATCAAGGAATCATGATAACCGGACATGACTTGTTCTTGTAGTTCTTGGTTTAGTAAGAATAAACGATTCCTGAAGTAGGGCAACTGATCTTTTATCATGTAATGTTCTCCTTGTGCACTCCATGCTTGTAATTGCTCCGGACTCATCAGGTTTTGGATTTCTTCATGTAATTATTTCTGAGTTATGGTTGCTGTGATTCCTAGGAGCTTGTCACTCGGGATGATTGCTATTGGGTCAGGGGTCTGAAACCCTTGCTCTTCCACCCCCATACGGGAAAGGGCATCGGCCTTCCCGTTTTTCACCCCTGGTCGAAATGTAATCACGTAGTCATATTCAGCAAAAAAAAGAGCCCAACGTAGTTGTCGTGAGGACTGGGCTTTTGCCGTTTTTAGGTACTGGAGATTCCGGTGGTCAGTTATTACGGTGATTGTGTGTCTGGCGCCCAAGAGGTAGTGCCGCCATGCCTTAAAGGCTCACTTAATGGCAAGGAGTTCTTTGTCTGTGATAGCTTAATTGAGTTCAGGGGGTGTGAATTTACACGTCCAGAAGGCAACAGGGTGTAACTGGCCTGTTTTGGGGTCCTTTTGTGAGAGGACGGCTCCCATAGCCTTGGTTGAGGCGTCAGTTTCCACCAGGTATGGGAGATCAGGGCGAGGGTTTCGTAAGATTGGGGCAGATGTGAATCTTGCTTTGAGTTCCTGGAAAGCTTCCTCGGCTTCTGTTGACCACTGGAACTTTTTGTTGCTTTTCCTTAGCAATGACGTGATGGGATGCACGATTTGCGAAAATCCTGGGATGAACTGGCGGTAGAAGTTTGCAAAACTCAGCATACTTTGAACCCCCTTGAATGAATTTGGGGATGGCCAGTTCAGGATAGCATCTACCTTGTGTACATCCATTCGGATTCCATTCGGGCTGAGAATAAAGCCCAGGAATTCCACCTTGGAGACGTGGAAGGAGCACTTTTCGAGCTTGGCGTAGAGCTGGTGTTGACGGAGTTTCTCCAATACGAATCAGACGTGTTTAATGTGGTCCTGCTTTGATGCAGAATATACTAGAATATCGTCGATGTACACTAGAGCACAGACATCAATCAATTCCCGTAGGACATCGTTCATGAAGTATTGAAATGCTGCAGGTGCGTTGCAAATGCCAAAGGGCATTACTTGATATTTGTACAAGCCGTATTATGTGCGAAAAGAGGTTTTCCATTCGTCCCCCTGTTTAACGTGAACAAGGTGATATGCCCCCCTCAGGTCTAGTTTTGTGTAGATTTGGGCATCTTTGACTTGATCAAGCAATTCAGGGATCAGTGGCAGGGGGTTGAGTTTTTTTACAGTAATCTGGTTCAGTGCGCGAATGTCGATGCACGTTCTCAAGTCCCCCTCCTTTTTCGGTATGAAGAATAGAGGACTGGCTGCTGGAGACTTCGAGGGACGGATGAACCCGTTGGCCAGGTATTGGTCAAGATAGGCCTTCAGGTGTTGGTTTTCTGGTTCCGTGAATGCATAAATTCGCCCACAAGGGATTTGTGTGCCGGGTATCAGGTCGATTTGGCAATCGTATGGTCTATGCGGTGGCAGGATATTAGCCTGTTCTTTCTGAAAGACATCTTGAAAGTCCTGGTATTCACTTGGTAGGGTGCCGATTGCCACAGTCGCAAGCGTAGAGGTTCTGGTGTCTATTGTTTTTTTTCTCTTGGCGATAACATGTGTGGGCACAAGTCTCGGGAAAGGCCAATTCTTTTGCTCGCCAATCGATTAGAGGATTGTGAGCTACCAACCATGGCATTCCCAAATTCAACCGGAACTGTGGTGCCTTAATGAGGTCGAAAACAATAGATTCTTGGTGTCCATCCTGGCACAGAAGGTTTAAATCTGCAGTGCATTGGGATACTGGACCAGAAGCTATTTCTGTGTCGTCGACAGTGGTAACAGTGTCAGTGGTTGATTTAGGGCATAACGGAAGCTCCGTCTTTGCCACAAGATCCTGGTCGATGTAATTCCCAACGGCTCCACTGTCAATGTACGTTCTTACTGCGTGCATCTGAGATGGTTGTTGGTGATTGATCAAGACCACAGATAGTGCAAAATGGGAGGTCTGTAGTTCACTTTCTTTGCTCAACAAGTGGACCCCTACACTTGCCGGGCTGGGGAGTTTTCCAATTCCTTGGTGGTATCTTCCTTGTCCATGGCCCCTACCGTCCTCCTCGGTGGCTTCACAGGGCCCTCTTTAAGGAAATGACCTGACCTTCCACAGTACAGGCATAACTGCTGCTGTCTCCTTTTATCCCTTTCCGCTTTTGTCAAGGGGGATCTGACCCCCCCGATTTGCATTGGTTCTTCTGAACCTTCCGTTGTGTGGGAAATATTCTCCTTTGAACGCACATACATAGGGCGAGGGTCTGGTCTGGTTTGATCTGCTCTTCGGTCCTGCAACCTATGATCCAGTTGAACAACAAGGTCAATGAATTCTGAGCAGTCTTTCGGGGGGTTCACTACTTGTGCGAGAACATCCTTGAGCTCCCCTGCAACCCCTGATGAAATAACGTGGTTCTCTTCTCCACTGGCCATTCTGCTTCAACTGCGAGTCTATTGAACGTGGCAATGTATGTT
Organism: Ambystoma mexicanum; assembly: GCF_040938575.1. Lineage (NCBI taxonomy): Eukaryota > Metazoa > Chordata > Amphibia > Caudata > Ambystomatidae > Ambystoma > Ambystoma mexicanum. The sequence continues at coordinate 826,927,671 of NC_090936.1, forward strand.
AATAGGTCTTGATTCCCTTGGCGTAGGGACAAAAGTTTGTTGTCTAATGCCTGCCCATGAGTGCAATGGGCGAACAGCTTTTCCATCTCCTGCTGAAAGCCCCTGAAGTCATGCAGCAAAGGATCGTCTTGGGCCACAAAGGGTACAGACCAGTCCGTGGCGCTACCACTCAGGTAGGATAGCACAAAAGCGACCCTGATTGGTCATTCGGAAAGGCCCCTGGTCTACAAAGGAAGTGCAGGCGGCACTGGTTCATGAAAATTGCAAACCTCTTGGGATCCCTCTTAAATTGTTTGGGCGGGGCCAAGGGAACTGCCCCAGGAACAGTTATCTGAATGGCATTGGCTGATGGTGCTGGCATCGAGGGCACGCTTCCCGGCAATGGTGCATGCCCTGCTTGTGACTGGAGAAGTTGCCTGCCTAAATCATCAGTGTGTTCTTTGGCTACTATCAGCTCTCTCCTCAGGGTGTTGGTCTCCTGCCTGGCTGCATGTACTTGGGAACGTAGCTGCCCCAACATGTGGGCTAACTAGTCGGTTTCTGATGTTTCTATGACGCCCAGGTGGATTTTGATGTGAGGCTTTGTGTTCTGTAACGCTCATCCACGGGGATGTCACTCTGCCTGTTCTGACCTCTTACAACCTCGAACCCTTCGCTGGAGTCTACTCGACTGGAGACTGGCCTGAAACACAGGATTGGTAGAGCTTAACTCCCTATTGTCTCTGTGTTCTTGAACCCCTTCTTCCCCGGGGTCCAACCCTTCCCTTTGATCCACAGCTAACCTTGTTTTCTTGGAAAGTGTGCTCTCCATCCTGCTTTCAGTGCAGGGTATGTTGATTGATGCGGGCTCGTTGCTGCCTAGTTACTTCACAGGCAAGAGTCCGAGCGGCAAGTATAATGAGTCTTTTGAACAGTTCTCTAACTTCGTTCCTTTCCTTCCTTAGATAATGGCCGGCGTCAGGGGATGGCATGGATGCCGGTTATGAAGAAGAAATGCGGTGAGTAAGCGCGGTATGCAGCGCCTCTAGATGCTTCCACACTAACCTGGAGTGTCTTTTCCCTCTTGCAGATGGATGAGAAGTTTCGGAGACAGAGTTCCCTCAGAGCGGCTGGGATTCAGGTAAGCGTTTGAAGCTCATACAGTCTTTAAAAATAAGCGAAGATTTGCTGAATGCTTACTAATGCCATTTTTCTGTTCTTTTCCCTTTTCCTTAGGAAGCGGCGTGCCGGGATGGGAATGACACCGCCCAAGATGCCCACAGAACAAAAGAAGCAATGAATGAGGGGCAGAAGCACCGCAAGGTGAGGCTGTTCCCAACGGTGTTCTTGTTCTTGCAGGAGCTGAGCGCAGAAGAAAGATGCAGGCCTACTGGAGACCGATCCGAACACGGTGAGTGTCACGCTGCAGGTGCAGAAAACACAAAGCATGTTTCTCAGCCTGGGCGTGGCTTAAATAGTCTCTGGGTATCCCAGGTGTCTCTGGGCTGAATCACACCCAAACGACTAGACTGCACATGCAGTTCTGGGGACCGAAATATGTGGGGGCATCCATCTTGTCCCCATCAATGCACTACAAGTCCAATCCCCAACGTTATCCTATGGGAATGAGTGAGTCTGGTGCCACAAGCACCAAGTCTGACTCCAAGTGGGTCTTTGGAAGGATGGAGAGGCCCTTGAGGGCCATGTAGGTGATCGTGGCCTGGCTCCAGCCTGACATCTTGGAGGGCTGGGGACAAGAGGGGCAGGAATCATGACAGATACTCATTGGCCCACGTGCCGACTTTCTATTGGACAGCTCGGTCCAGGGGCGGGCACTTCCTTGTGCTCTTTAGTTTCACTTTCACTTGTGTATGCCATGACGCTCCAGCTAGACGCTTCTGCTCTGGCACCCTTCCAAGTAAGTTTCATTTTTGAACACAGTCAGTTGTATAATACTCTACGCCATTCCCTAGTTCAATCTGGGACACCCCACATCCCGAACATGATCTCACGTGCACCAACACGCCTGGACACTCACTTCAGCCTTGAACGTCATGGCTTTTCACGGAACCTCCACAATGCTGCCCACATGCCTCCGCACTGGGACCATTAAATCTACTGGCTATTACAGGCTCCTTCACCCAGCACACCTTCTGCAACCACGTCCTCTGGACGACCTTTGACTATACAGCCTCATTGCACGGGCACCATAGACCACCATGTATGCCTCCTAGCATCTCCAATGCACATTACCTCACGGAGGCTCTAGCCTTTTTCCAATTTGGGCTAAAACAGGCAATCTAGTCAGCCTCCACACGGACTGGACATCACACACGCTCCGGCACTGTTGATTCTGTCCTCTGGCACTTTGATCCTGAGGCATTCCCCGTTTTTCAGGTATGCACCACCCCTGACCGGTCACACCAGTTTATACCCTAGACCAGGACTACCTCCAGTTCTTGCCCTTTCTTTTAGTTTGTGGCGCCATTCATTGACGCTCCCGCCATCTGGAAACAATTGTTCCAGAGCCGGCCTCTTGGACTAACATCCTTACCAGCAGTGGACACTTGGCCACCGCCTTCACCTGACTTCACACATGGTTGAAGATCCTCAGAATCTATTACCGCCACACCACTTGTCGGTCCACGGTAAGCTTCTGTCCACTGATGCATATCATGGCACTGGTCTTGACACTAATTAGTCACTATCAGGTTTCTTAAATTACAAAAAAAAATTGAGATCCCACACCTCCCTAACTATCTCTCATTAAATTGTACAGATGCCACACGGACAGTGTTTTATTCCTTCACATCCATCCTGAAGAAGGCCATCCCAGCCACCTACGTCCAGTCCTCGTACCCTGGGGCCGAAACACTACAGTGTCGATCTATGAGACAACTCTTCTTCATACTTACCTGTACACACCCGTTGTGTTTTTTCCTATGACAATATAATATGAGGTCCTGGGCTGCACTCACTCTTGTTTTGTGAACCCATGTTGATTGTGTAAACAAGAGACTTTTCATCACCAGAAGGTTAACACCCTCCACACTCTTGAGGGTGGTACCGAGGATTACACCTAAAAAGCCAAATGTATAATTGTATGTCTGTCTGTCATTATGGAAATAATTGATATATTGTATGTATCATCACTAAAATTCAGAGATTAAACTATTATATCCTGAATCTCCAAAGTGTGGCTCCCCCAACCTGATTTTTTGTTTGAATGTACATTCACCCTCCTGAGCATATCAGGACCTAGCCAGGCGCCCTGTATTATTTACATATATGTCTGAATATATGTCTCATTCTTATCAGATGGAACCAGCATATTTGGACCATTTTTGTAATTTGGGGTTCAAAAGAAATCTATTATGAAACACAGATTATGAACTGTTCCCTGGGGCAAGAGGCAGGTTCCAGAATGTTATGCAGTAATTGTGAATCCATACCTGGGAGGGATTTGTTTCTGAATAGGATAACTACAGTTTTTCTTTGATTTTGTTTCAAAATATTTGCTGGCATTCAACTATTGATCAGATGCAAACACTTATTGTGAATTTCTGTCAAGGTTTACTTTGGGCCATTGCATTTAAAAACAAATGTGTGTGTCATCTGCCTAGTTGTTGAAATCGAATCCATAAAGCCTGACAATATGAATGAGAAGTAGAAAATAAATGTTGAAAATTTGAAGTCATAGCTGACCGCTGTGGAACTCCACCCACGTGTGATTGGCAGTGATGTGAACAAGTAGAGTGGCATGACTATTTTCAAGGAATTGGATTGGGAAGAGTGGCAAAAGATGATCACAAAGCAAGGTGTCCTAACTGATGCAATCTAGAAAACGTGATGCTGTTAGTGGCAAACACCACCTACCAGCCAATGGGAATAAACGCTAATGTACAGATCAAACACCAATCTTTATACTTACGTCACCCAGAACACAAGGATTTCGGTCTATACTCCTATCCAAGCACCATCTTTTAAGTGTCTAAATGCAGGTTGTTCTCAATAAATGTTTTCAGTTCCCTCAAGGAAGCCTTCTCTGGAATGTTAATGGAGATGTTAGAAATGAAATGAAATAGAAATTCGAGAGGTCATCTAGGTCTAAGGTGGGCTTCTTAAGCAGTGAAATGACAACTGCATGTAGCCCATGATTTCTAGCCCTGGTCCGGTGCAAGGGCATGCACCTCCTTGACCTCAGATCAGGGGCAGTGCTCATGAGAACCCACACCTACCAGAGCAACCAGAGAGATTTGGGTGCTGTGCAGTAACATATTATTGATGTTAAACAGGAGATTGGGTATGTACCTTACTTTAATTGGACACAGACCCCAAGGTGGATTTTTTAGCGATCCCAATGGGGAACCCTTTTTATTTATAAAAACACTTGAACCATTTATTAAACATTCCTATCTTGTTACTTGATAAATACCTTCTAAATTCTGCTTGAGTGAGTTCCTCCTAAATCGGGACTTGCTCCACCAGGTCACGCATCCTTTAAGGGGTTACAGGGAGACCCATACGGTGAGACTGATGGAACAGACACCTGTTCTAACACCTGGTACGCCCACTGATGCATGTGGACATAGGGTGGCTTCTGTGGGTGGTCCCACATCCTAGTCAGCTTCAGACTAGCCACCACTAGCTCCGAGCTGGGAGTAAATCCAGCCAAACTTGTGATTTGGGGGACCCTTAAATGCAGCGGTAATAGCGGTACCACTGCATTTAAGGGTTACCACCAAACTCGTGAAGAGGCAGTATATGCAAACCTAGACACAACCCTATAAAACCCATTATAACTCCCACTAAACATTCTAAATATACACTTATATATAAACAAAAATAGACAATTACATACAAAACATAAGATACATTTTACAACACAGTGGTGACTGCTGCAGTCAGCCACCCCTTCTCAGTACCTACTTGGGTCTGTACAGATTGTGGATTCCTCCTGAATTCATGGAGGATAAGGAGTGTGACCCTGATATCATTTGGGGCCTCTCCCTCCAGTTCTTTATTTCTGGGTTGCCCCATCAACCATGTGGGGCCACCCAAACTCATTGCGGGTAGCCCATGAACTGCAAATATATTTGGTCAGCCTCTTGCCCGAGTGGGGGTCTGCCCATTCTCACTGTTGCAACCCACAACACAAAAATGTTCTATTTTGGCTGCTTTGTTCTCTGGAGGGGGTACCTGACTTCACCACTGCACACCGTGGCTCCTCATCCATCTTTTGGTTGGACTCCCATGATGGCGCCATGTTGGCTTCAGGCAGCATCCTATTTGGAATGGGAATGCCGCAATTATCACTGCCATGCCTGTAGCATCATTATGATCCTCATGGCCCTGACCCCTCTGCTTTGCATCAGAGGGACTCAGAGGATGGGGCTGCATAGTCGTCACTCAGGCCATGATGATTGAGTAGCCTAGGACTTGTCTTCACACTGGCCACTATGATGGAATGGCCTGGGACTTCTCTTCACCTGCTCTTCCTCAGCATCTTGGGGCTTTGCTTCACCTGGGCTGTCGAAGTGGTCAGGGCTTTCTTCACTGCTTCACCTTCTGAAGGTGGGGGCATTCTCCAACAGCCTTTCCCTTTAACACCTGGGCTGCCTGGTAGTTGCTGCCTGGGAGGAGGTTAACACAAGGGCATGTCCCAACTGGCCCCAACCACACTACTAAATCTAGGCTACCCTGCCATGCGAACCAGATCGTGTGGCATCTTGCTTGTTCTCCCCCCAGGCCAGCCACGCACAAAGCCCAGGGGGGATTTTTCTCAATTGGGCTTTTCCGGTCTGGCCCCCGGTCAGTGCGCTAAACACCACAGCCATGTGGGTGCTCAGGCTGGTCTGGACACGCATCCTTGGCCCACAGATCCAGGATTGCACACACGGTCCAGCGCATGAAAAGTATTTAGGTCCGTGGGGGCCGCTCGAGGCTGCGGCCTCCCAGGGAATTGTCTCTTTTTCAGTATAGAATCTTTTCCTTCTGCCTAGACCATTCTTGGCAGAGGAGTTCTGTCCTTTTGTTCTGCTCTTTTCTTCACCATTCCAACCAGCCACATGGAGGGGTGGATTTGGTTACTCAGGTACATAAACACTTAATTTCATAAAATAATGTATTTAAACTCTGGTGTCTGTGCCTTTATGTCTAGGCTTCCCTTAGGGGACAAGCATGTAGTTCTAACGAGGCAGGTCATTTTTGGGACCACAGGCTACATGAATTCCCCACTCTGGGTATTCCTATGCTTGGGAATGCCACTTACAGTGGTGCTAAACAGCATTGCTATGAAGATACGTCAGGGCCATAAAGGGCCAAGCCCATCTCAGCAGTGTCTCTGATTTAGCCCCTGATTTTTCCAGTCTGGTCCAGGGTGTGCATTTTTCTTACCCCTGGGAACCACCACCCCGAGCCACTAAGCAAGCCAAATATAGTCTGGTGCTGCACCTGTAAAATATAGTTGATGGTAAACAAGAGATGGGCTATATCCTGAGTTCTTTCCTTACTTCAATTGGATTTTTTAATTATAAAAAATGCTAAAACCATTGTTTAAACATTGCTATTTTATTACTTAATAATCCTCTTCTAAATTTCCCCAGTGCGAGTTCCCCCTAAGTAAGTATAATCCCCATCAGCTCACTCATCCTTCAGGGGTTACATGTGAGACTGACGGAACAGACCTCTCTCCTAACACCTGCTACCACCCACGGATGTATGAAGCGAGAGAATGGCCTCTGTGGGTGGTCCCACCCTCCAATGGTCCTCAGGCAGGCCATCTGTAAGTGCTACAGTTGTGTTAATGTCTACATCAAATGCTGAAGTGTCCAAGTGCAGTTTTCCGGCTCAGTTGTTCTTGAATTTGTTTGGTAGGGTAGATCCAAGAAAGATCAGTACATACATTTCAAGGGATGATTAATGGTTGTGAGAGGCACATGGTGTTCTTATTAATGATCTTTAGCAGTTCTTCTCTCTGATTGGGAGCCAGTATGGTGTGTTCTCTGTTGAACACATTTCTTCTGTGTTTTAGGGGTCTTTTGTATTCCCTCAATTCCTGAAGAAAAGCATCTTTAGTCTCTAATGAATATGACGTCAAGTTTCCTTTGAGCCCTTACTTTCATTTGAGTTTTGTATGAGGACTAAAACACTTTTCATTTGGCTTGTTTAATTGTTTGCCTTACTGTGGGACTTTTATTATTTTGATTGAAATATTTCAACATATTTAATTTAAAGACTGGGGGGCTGATTAAGGGACATATTTGCATGGGAAATCGTGGATTTGCATGCCAATCTGCGTGCAAATCCCTGTTCGTCAATTCATGGAACTGACTATGCGGGACATTCCTGGGACTTGTGTGGAGTTCGCACAGGCACGGCATGCCTCAGTGAGTCGACGAGAGCCTTGCTCAAGACTCCACACAGAGTGTGTGCTGGGCCTATGCATCGACCAAAATAGAGGGTGGAACATGCAGAATGAGGAAGAACAGGCAAAAATGTGGGAGTGTTGATAGACGGTACACGGCCAAGCAATCGCACCGTCATAGCCATGCAAATATAAACATATTCATGGATTTGAAATCGGAAGGTTGGTTTGCGAAAAAGCACACACAAATCCCGGAACCCATACGCCACATGATAGCAGGTGTAAATGTCAATGTGCATAGGAACATATGCCTATAAAGCACACAATATACACCAAATGAACATCTACAGCCATGATGAATCCAGCAGTAGTTGGAGCTATCGTGCATGGACACCACAGGAGGAGGAGGAGGATGCCCAGGGCCCGGATCTTCACAACACGCACTACACTTTTTGGGATGCTGGATGATCAGGTCTATGGCAGGTACAGGCCCCCTCCATATAATCCTAGATCTTGTCATGGAGTTGGAAGATGGCCTACTATCTGCTACCAGGCCCTTACAGAACTAGAAAAAGTGCTGACTGCACTCCATTTCCTTGCCATTGGGTCCTTCCAGCGTACCACTGCAGTAGCTGGTGGGATATCACAGGCCACCCAATCATGCTGTCTAGACCAAGTGCTCTCCTGCATAACAGCACATGCATGTGTGTGCAGGCACATATATATGCCCCGAACACCAGCAGAAAGGAAGAGAGTCATGCAGGATTTCTATGCAGTGACATGCTTCCCCTGTGTAGTAGGCAAAATAGACTACACATGTTGTGCTACAGAAAGCACTGACACTCCATCAATGAGCAGGTGGTGTGATGCCAAGGGAATCATCATGGAAGTCTATGCTAATTTCCCAGGCAGCACACATGGCAGCTACATCTTCTGCATGTCACCACTGCACCAGACCCTGGTATCTGGAAAATATGGCAACACATGGCTCATTAGTGAGTATGAACTCTCATGCGCATCACACACTGAAAAATAGACCAGGCAAAAAACTACAATGACAACCATGATCACATTTACAGGGGACAGTGCCTACTGTGAGAAACCTGAAGGTGTCTCCCTAGCTTGTCCCCGGGGATCTGCCATCCTGCTGGCCAGGACACAGCCATCACTAATGGATCCAGTTCCTGGGGGTGGACCAGTGAGGGAGGATCACCTGGATGGGGTTCCCTGGGGAGTGGGAGTGGGACACTGACGGGTGGGATGCAGTATCCTCTTCTTTCAATACATTTTCCCCATCCTACCACGTAGGACATTCAAATACACTGCCCCCTACCCTTTTCCGACATTAACACTTTTGCACAACTTGAAAGATAACAGACTAACACCAGAGCCGTTTACCTGACATGTCCCAATACAAGAGTCAGGCAAAGTCAGGCAATTGACCAGATTCACACACACCTGATGGCCCTTTCCCTTCCCCATGGGGATAAAAGATGGAGTACGAGAGCACAATACGAGCAAGGCAGGCCACATGATGTGAGAGCTAACTCAGCACAGCAGTTCAAGAGGAGGAGAAAGATGACACCTCCTGAGAGGGTGACAAGGAGAGAAGCGACTTCGCCCTTTCCGACCAAGGCTTGGGAAACCTCTGCAGAAAGAATCGTAAGACCACAAACAATATTCAGCATAAGTTTCAGCAATTGTCAATGGTACACAAGACACTCCTCCGCTGATAACTAAGCCGGGGAGAGATGCTTGTCCCTGTGGTACTGTTATGCTCACCTGGCTTCCACGTGGGTGTTGGGGCATGGTTGGAGCCCTCCCTCGAACTGGCTCCTTGAAATCACCTTCCCCTTCTGAGAATGGTTGGACCTGCGGCTCTGGAGCTGGGTGTTGCCCCTGTGATTTCGTGATGAACAGCTATCCATCCGGCTTTCCTTAGCAGGGGTGCGTTGAATGGACCAATTTACTTCACTGGTCCGTGAGCCTGTTGATCCAGACCAGCTGCGACCAATCCATGTATAAGGTAAGTCTTTAGTATGATTATAGTTCGATTAGAGTGTTTGTATTCCATCTTAGAAGTAATATGCAATGTCTTATTCCATTACCATAGGTACGGGAGGAGAATCTGGATCGAAGAGGATCCGGAAGAGCCTAGATGCTGATGGAGTTCCAACAATAACAGGTAAGATGGCCTTTATAAGGGAGCTTTAGTCTCTTGTATTATGCGGCCATGTGAATACATATGAGTCCTAACCTGTTTGTTCTTGTTTCCTCATAGGTGTCTGCCAACGACGCAGAATGGTGTCCTGTTCCTCGATGAAGATTGCAGGAGGAAGTCTCCGACTACGACCATGATGGAATGGAGGCAAGAAGAAAAGTCTGGCACAGGCCGCAACGAGTTGCAGATGAGAGGCGTGCTCCGTGGTGTAGTGACTGGAGCGTCAGCGGTGCAGCAGTGGGCAACAGGTAAGATATGCGCTCAACGATGTTGAGGCTGGTAAAAGGCAGGATGCGCGTCCGGAGATGGAGCGGCTGTCAGAAGGTAAGAAGTGCACTGTGCTCAGCAATGTTGTAGCTGAAGTGAAGTTGCTCACAGAGATGGGCGGAAGACTGCAGGTAAGAAGCATTCTCAGGAGAGTCTTCAGGATGAGGCTGAGAAAAAACCAGGTGAGTACATCGGAGAGCGTTACGCTGCTTGGAAGCAGAATAATGCAAGGGCACGTGGATGGGCTGTCCTTATATTGGCTGGTTCAGGCCCCTCCCATTAGCTCCCCCTACCAACTCCACCTTGCCCTTCCTTGGGCTTGTAGCACGTGCCTTCCAGGTCTGATGAATGGCCACGCACACGCCCTGGGCCTAGAGTGTGCAGAGCACACTTTAAGAGGTGCCACGACTGGATCCAATGAGACCCCAGGGGTGAGGAAGGACTGGCCCCAAGACTTGTGGCCATGACAGGTACCAACCTTGACTCTAAAAAGAAAAAAAGCCAAGCAGCCGGTGAGTCGAGGGGAGTATCGATAAAAAACCGAACTGTGTTGAACAAAAAGTAGCAAGCGGCTAATTGAACTGTGAAAGCATAAAGAGCTAATGATGCTAAAAGGGGGAAAACCAGCAACAGAGAAGCCCGGCACCACGTGGGTGCTCACTAAGGAAGCGCTGGGTGATTAGCCGATTATTGAAACTTCCTTAACCAGAAGGCCTTAGGTAAAGGTGAAAAGGGGGTCAAAGTGGTCATGCAGGGGTCTTGTAAAATCCTCTGTACAGTCGAAAGTCTTTGACCGATAGATGATTGTGAAGCTAAGGGCAATGAATCCTGCATCGTAAGAGTTGAATAAGAAAGGTACGATTGACAAAGTTGGCAAGAGTGAACCCGGAAGTGGGACCTGACAAAAAGGGGCAAAGCCTGAAGTACCTATGAACAGTGTGTTGACAGGAGTGAACCTGACTGACGGATATCCTTAGTGAACTGTTTGAAAAGCCATAGTGTACTCGAAGGAGGGAGGCTGATGTCCGAGAGGGGTTAGAACCCGAAAGAGGGAGATCCAGGGGTGGAAAGTCATCACCTCAAAATCTAATTGGAAAAGGAACTTTTTGTTTGTTTGTTTTGTTGAATACATCAGGCCCTCGAAGGCAAGAGACTTTTGTTGAAAATAGACTTTGCCATTGAAGAACCTGATAGCTGGAACAGAACTGTCGGCTGGTGGTGGGAAAGCTTGAGTGTATGTTGTCCTCAGGAGATCCATCTTGTCCCGTGCTGTAAATATGGGGAAGGGAGAACCCTGTCAATCACATCCGGACTTAATATTTGTGAACACTCCTTTCTTTATTGACAACCCTTTCCCACACACTTTCTGTAACTAGTTGTAGGGATTTGGCAATAGGTTTTCTTTTAGTATAGGACTTTTTCTTTGACAAGACACCACAATGACTGCCTTATTTTTCAATTTATGGTTGAAGCTTGCTCCCATCTTAGATTTAGGTTAGGCATTTTCTACCCTGCATTTACAATTTAATAAACATAATTATACTGTGATCACTTTTGTCTGTCTTTATTGTGGCCACCATGAGTTCCTTACACTACCCGCTGACTAGGAACCCCACAACACCAGCTGAGGTGAGGTACAATACTTCACATGTAGCCACTCTGTGCATAGAGGAACTCACATTTGGAGTACTGAAGTCACAGTGTCATACCCTTGACCACTATGGTGGGGTGTTGCTATATGCAAACAGTTATGAAGGTAGATAGAGGATTCAAAAGTTCAACAATAATCAAACTCATTATGACAAAATACATTAAGTTCATATCTTAATACACATAAACACTATTCTAAAAATAGTCTGTGACTGTTACTTTCTATTAATGGAGCACTAATGATGGAAAGTTAATAGAAGAATAAATAGGCAGATAGGCTCTAGTTCTCCTACAGAGTAGCAAGGATGGTAGTATATTCTATTCAACACCTAGTACAATTAATTATACCGGAAAAAGGCTCAACATGTTTCAGTTTGCTGTTTAAATAGGGAACGTTCTTCAGCAGATGAATCTATTGTCACATTGACTATGGCGAAGATCCAGTGTTGTCATCTTTTTTCAATGCTATGTTAGCTTTGAATCTTGTGAATTGTTGATAGAAGAACATACATAGTATGAGCAATTAAGGCTCAATGAGCTATTAGAGGTCTGAATTAACTACTAACTATTATCAGATTATTATTACCTTTTAAAGTTTGTGGGTACGGTTGTATGGAAAATTTCCGAAAAATATCTAATGTTGACTTTCAATTATTCCACTCTGACAATTGCATCTAGAAAGATACATTTAGTTTTTGGACCATTTTTGGAGCTTGATCGTAACACCCTCTCTCAGACCTCTCTCCCCCGGTGACTTTCAAATTACTGAGTCACTTACCTATGTAATATTTTATTTCGAGATATTCATGTCTCTTGTTATAATTCGTTTATTTTAGATGATCATCTTTTCCAGCTTTTCTGGAGATTTATTGGGCTTGTGGTGATCGCTTATCCCGTATTTGCTAAAGATGACAATTACAACGACCCTGGCGGTAAGTAACGTACATTACGCCATGGTGTAATTAACGTTTCCGTGCTGAATCGAAGCCGTAAAATGCGGCACATTACGACCCATCGGGCACGAGCATTGCGCCATGGCGGTAATGTAAACTGCGCCATGGCGTAAATACCCCCAAAACGGCACCTACCGGCATCGCATGCCGCGTAAGGTGCACTACCGCCATCCCGGCCACCGATCTTAGCACTGACCGTAATTAGCGGTGACCGTAATTAGCAGTGACCGCCAGTAAGTGGAACCGGAAGTAGCGTCATCGCGGCGGAACGGGAAAGAGCACGGCGGCCATCTTTAAAAACACAATCCATTGCAATCCTCCACTACCACAGCACATCTGACCCCGAGACCTTGCAGAAAGCTACAGCCACATCCACGCATCCCCACAATGCCAAATGTTGTCAAGAAAGCCTGCGATCGGCAGCGGCAGGACCGCTTCAGTAGGGAGGAACTAACAATGTTGGCTGAAACGCTACAGGAAAAGGCGGACATCGTCTTCTCCGCAGAAATGACAAGACCAGCCATAGCCCGCAAAAAGGCCATATGGGAACTCGTAGCACAACGGGTCAGCGCTGTAGGAACCAATGCACGCACCTCAAAACAGTGCCGCAAAAGGTGGGATGACCTCCGGCTCCGAGTAAGGAGCATACTGTCGGCCAACCGCAACATGGCCATGGCAACTGGCGGAGGAGCAGACTCACCAATTAAGATGCAGCCATGGGAGGAGATATGTGCCTCGAAGATCGGCATGGAGAGCATCAAGGGGGTCGGTGGAATGGAGAGAGGAGCCCCGACATCAGGAGACACAGGTAGGTGCCTCTAATTTAGCCATGCGAAAACCCCTGAATTCCACTTACATGTGCATCACAATGTTGCCCTATAGGGTTAACGCAACACATCAGCAGAAGACCTACACCCTGCACACATGCAGCATGCACACTCCACAGCAGGCACCCACATTCCTGCATGTTCAACCCACCCAAAAGGGAGACAACCTGTATGTCACAGCCTACAAAGTGCACCATCTATCCATCAAATTCATGGCAGTCATCACAATGCCTGCTCAATGTCCGCTGACCCATCAATAACACTTTCCCTCCTCTGCTCCACCACAGGCTCCCAATCGGACACCGGCAGGGACGAGAGTGGCACCACACCTGCCAAGAAGGCCAGGCCAGAGGCAAGAGCCCACCAACCCTCCACCTCTGCTGGACCCAAAGACCAACCACAGCAGCCAAAATTGCCTGTCGCAAAACAGCCCAGGGCAGCAATGATCCCCGAGGCAAGCAGCATGGCACCACCCACAGGAGACACACAACAACTGCTGCCCACTGAGGGGAATGTGTCTGCGGGGAGTAGTACAATTGGGGAGACTGCTGCCATCGCAGCCTGCTCTGACAGCGATGTGGGGAATGAGGAGGATGACACAGAAGGTCCCCCCACTGCCCACCTTCATTCCCCCCACCTGTCCCTAAGTAGTCCGCACGGAGACGGCACACAGGGGCTATCCCCTGAAGAGTCATGGCCAGCCACTCCCAGCCCAGTGGGAGGAGGGGAGGAGGGGAGTAGCCCAATTACCCCGGCAATTGCAACATCAAATGCCCCAGATTTCCAACAGTCGCTGGACCAAATAATTACGAGGCAACAACAACTGTCCTCACTACTCATGCAGCATGTGGCTGATTGTGGAGGTGCCAGTGCACACATGGAAAGATGTGCTGAGACTGTCAAGGCAGCCATCCAACCCACAAGCAAAGACATATGTGCGGAACTAGCCGCAGTGCGGAATGTCCTCGGTGAGCTTGTACAGACAATAAGGGACACGCAGCATACCGAGCAGCCCAGTACCTCCTCCGCTGCAAGTTCTGCCGCAACCAGCCCCGTCCGCAGGTCAGCCAGGAACCTGCGGAATACAGGCAGGGGGGCCCCAGGGGCCGAGAGAGGGGGCTGCAAATAGTAGCCGCCCAGTGGACAAATGGAACATTACTCACTTCATCACGGGCACCGTCACACCTTTGCAGGGAGTTCAGGGGGAGGGGGGAGGGGGGATTGGGTGTGTTGGGGGAGTTCAGGGGGAGGGGGGAGGGGGGATTGGGTATGTTGGGGAGTTCAGGGGGGAGGGGAGATTGGGTGTGTTGGGGAGTTCAGGGGGGAGGGGGGAGGGGGGATTGGGTGTGTCAAACCTATTCACATTCATAATACACTTTTTTCTTTTGCACAAATCAAATGTGTGGACATTGCGCGGCCTCCATGAGGTGCTGCCCCATCCACACCCTGCTCATCCTCATCGTCAGGTGGTTGCAGTTCAGCGTCAGGGGGCAGGGCCACATTGCGTCTGACGCACATATTGTGTAGCATGACACATGCCATGACGATCTTTGCCACCTTCTCATGGTGGTACAGGAGTGCCCCACCAGACCTGCTGAGGCAGCGAAACCGTGCCTTCAATAGGCCAAATGCCTGCTCAATCACCACACGGGTACGTGCATGTGCACGGTTGTAGTCTTCCTCGTGCTGGTTCTGTGGGTTCCGGACTGGTGTAAGGAGCCACCTCTTCAGGGGATAGCCTGCATCACCTGTATGTGGGCGAGAATGTATGTGTCAGTCATGACGTCTATTTCAGAACATGACGTGCCACCATGGCTTGCATCCAACTGTTACTTCGGACCTCTTGTAAATGCACTAATTGATTCACACTATGCGACCAGTATATGCTCATGGCTCTTATGGAATGTTGTGCATGCCATCAACCAATGTATGCAGGGGGGTCAAGTGCCTTGTGAGTGCCCATCCACTGTGTTTGTTCATGCCGTTTGTTTTGGTGGCCTGGCACGTGTCCTGTGATGTCAACGCTCACATCATTGCAACATTGCTGTCAGCCTCATCATGACCCCAGTGAGCAATGCTGATGTTGATAGGGACATTTTTTGGGCCTTGCTGTCTGTGTGATGGTGTGTTGATGTTTCTGTCCGTCATGTGCCTCATTCGTGCGCAGTTATGGGGGACAGGCCTTTCAGTGGATGGTGTCTGGTGACGTGCATGTAGGTGCATTTCGTTGAGGTCAATGTGGTGTGAATTGGTACAATGCACTTGCAGATGGTTGTGTCATGGTTGGGGCACACCCTCATTCACGTGGTGGGGCAGCATACATCGGCCATTAGGTTTAGTGGTGTCAGCTGAAGTTTGTGCTGCTTTAGGGTATGATCTGGCTCCGTTGTCTCTACTACTCACAGCCAGGTGGAGTATGCATCATTCCCCCCCTCTTTCAGCCAGATGGAGTATGCATCATTCCCCCACCCTTTTCAGTCAGGTGGAGTATGCATCATTCCCCCCCCCCCTGGAGTATGCATTGGTACGTCGTTCACCTACCCACTTCAGTTTTCCATGGTCATGACATGTGACTCACCGAGTAGCCAGGATCTTGGCCCTGCATGTCGCTCCATGTAGCGTGGTATTGTGGAGTTCCGAAGGACCATTGAATCATGGGTTGCTCTGGGGAATCGGGCACAGCAATGTGTGATGATCCTGTTGGAGTCACAGACCATTTGCACGTTGATTGAGTGAAATAGTTTACGGTTGCGGTACGTACCTCCATGGCATGTGGCACCACCAATTCTACATGGGTGCAGTCGATGGCACCAATGCAACCAGGTATGCCGGCTAGTGCATGGAAACCCACCTTGGTGTTTACAATTTCCTGGGCAGACCGTGGTAATGAGATGTAGTCGTCTGTGTGCTTGAGGAGGGCATCAAGCACTTGGATCAGTGTACGTGAGAATAATGGTTGTGAAATGCCATGCAAGTGTCCCACTGTGTGCTGGTAGGTGCCTGTGGCCAGGAAGTGGAGTACAGACACTACCTTCAGTAGGGGTGGGATGGCGGTTGGTGTTTCTATCATGCTGACGATATTGTTGTGTATCATGTCTACGATGGCGGTGATGGTGTCCCGGTCCAAACGGTACAGGGTGTGGATCTGCTCAGCGGTGAGATTGAATGGACTGGCTCTGATGCGTGGGATTGTGTGCTGCCTGCGTGGTGCCACTGGCTATGCTGGTGAGGCTTGCTGGCCCTGCCTTGCCCTCCTTATCCTCCTGCGTCTCCTCTGTGCAGCCTGTTGTTGTTGCTGTTGTTGTTGTTGTTGTAGTTGAAGTTGTAGCACTTGCATTGCTATCAAGTCCTCCAGCCCCAACATTGCTAGTCCTATTGGAATCATTGTGGAGTGTGACTGGGTGTGGGAAGGGGTTGGGTTTGCTCTTTTTGTACTTCCTGAGTCTATATTGCCTCCACCTGTGCTGATTCTGTGTACCTGTGGCAGATGGATTCACTGCACAAGGCCCTTTACGGTTGGTTCGCGATGGCGTAATTAGCACCATGGCGGTAAGGTACTTAACGGGCTGGGTGATGGCGTTAGGTGCATGTCCGCTTGGGTCATCATTCGCGTACCTTTGCGCCATGCCGGTATTTACGGCGTGGTGTGTCGCGTGCGCGCGTCCCTGGTGCAGTTAGTGGCAGCGTTAACAACAATGCCGCTAATGGCATCGTAGTTAACGGTCACGGGTCATGATCGGACCTAGCGGAAAACGATGTCGGTAATCATTTACCGCCATCGTTTTTCACTTACCAGGGTCGTAAGGAGGCCCAGTATGTCGCTTTATAATAAACAAAGCTGTTATTCTTACAGTGTGCAGGGTTCCAATATTATGCAAAACAAGGGGTGCGTCTGGGAATCTCTCTACCAGCAGGAACACAGCCCAATGACCTGTTCTTCAGTGAATAACCCCTGGGAGAGACTCTACCAAGTCTTTAGCTCACTGTCCCTTTCACAGAGATGAAATTTCCTTGCATATCAGTCTTTGTCCAGCCCAGGGGCAGTCCAGCACTGAAATACTAGGCAATTCTCCTCTAAACAAGAGTACCAACAGCAACCCCATACATGTGTTTCAGCCTTGTTGGGCATCATCAGTGAGGTGAAGCTGTGCCTCTCTAAGAACAGTGAGCAAGGGTTCGACGTCTGGATCGCCCTGGTAATTTAGGGTGAGACCCAAAGTTAATTTATGCAAAACAAGGCGGGGTCGGGGAATCTCTCTACCAGCACGAACAAAGCCCAATGACCTGTTCTTGGGTGAATAACTGTAACACTCACCTGATATCCACGGGGATGCCACTCAGTCTGGTTGGACCACTTCTGACCTCAAACCCTCTCTCTTGGACTCTTGTTCGGCCGAGGACCGGGTCTTGCTTTATTGTAGGGTGTGCTCTCCGTCCTGCTTCTCTTTGAAGGGGTGCATTGTTGGATGGGCACGTCACAACCTAGTTACTTCACTGGGGCAGGCCCTCTAAGTCCAGACCTGCTGCAACTTCAGTTTGTTGAGGTAAGGCTGCTGGTTTGGCAGTTTTGTCCTTTACTTTGCAATTTCCCCTATTAATGTCTCTCTTTCTTCCTTAGGTGTAAGAAGAGTTCTGCGGTGCCGTGCTGCTTGGGGCTGCGTACGAGATGGTGAGTGAAAGCACGATGCGCGGCGCTATGTGCCTTTTCTTATGCTGACCTGTTTGTTCTCTACCCCTTGCAGGCCACAGCGATGTCCCCGAAAGGATGCCGCTGAGAAGATGGAGTGCAGTGAGTAAAGCGTAGCCTGCACTGTCTTCTTGATCTTTTGTGTGCTAATCAGTGTTTCTTCTATCTTATGGCAATCATATGGCGTGTGCGGTGGCAAGGTGTTAGCTTGTTCCTTCTGAAACACATCTTGAAAGTCCTGGTATTCACTTGGTAGGGTACCGGGCACACCCAGAGTTATTGTCGCTGTTCCATGAACAGAAGGGCTTGTATTGGTTGAATTCTTTCCTTTGTAGTAACAAGTGTGAGTACAGCCTTCGGCAAAGACTAACTCCCTTGCACGCCAATCTATATGCGGATTGTGAGCTACCAACCACGGCATCCCTAAGATCAAACGAAACTGGGGCGCCTTGATGAGGTCGAAGGCAATAGATTCCCAGTGACCATCCTGACACAGAAGGGTTAAGACTGTAGTGCATTGAGATACTGGACTGGAAGCTATTTCCGTACCATCAACGGTGGTGACTGTTTCAGTGGTCGACTTAGGGCACAGAGGAAGCCTCGTCTTTGTTGCGAGATCCTGGTCCATATAATTCCCAACTGCTCCGCTGTCAATGTATGCTTCTACGGTATGCATCCTAGACGGTTGCTGGTGGTTGATTAGGATCACGGGCAACGCAAAATGGGAGGTCTGTAGATCACTTTCTTCTCTCGACAAATGGACCCCTACATTTGCCGTGCTTGGTATTTTTCCGGCTCCTCATTCATAATTTCTTTGTCAGAGGCTCCTACGATTCTCCTCGGTGGTTTCACTGGACACTCTTTGAGAAAATGACCTGATTTTCTGCAGTATAGGCATAGCTGCTGCTCACTTCTATTGTCTCTTTCGGCTTTAGTTAAAGGGGGCCTTACCCCTCCTAGCTGCATTGGTTCCACCAAATTGTCCGTTGACCAAACATATATAGGGCGAGTGTCCAGTCTACCCCGATCTGCCCTTCGGTCTTGCAACCTGTGATCTAGCTGAACCACAAGGTTGATAAACTCTGCACAGTCTTTTGGTGGATCAACCACTTGGGCAAGAACATCTTTTAGCTCTCCCCGGTGGAATAGCGTAGTTCTCTTCTCCACAGGCCACCCTGCTTCTACTACGAGCCTGTTAAAAGTCGCTATATATGTTAATAGGTCTTGGTTTCCTTGACGAAAGGAAAAAAGTGTGTTGTCTAGTGCCTGTCCATGGGTACAACGAGCAAAGAGTTTTTCCATCTCCTGCTGGAAGCTCTTGAAGTCACGTAGAAGTGGATCATCCTGATTAACAAAAGGTACAGACCAGTCTGCAGCACTGCCACTCAAATAAGAAAGCACAAAAGCAACCCGTGACTGGTCATTAGGGAAGGCCCCAGGCCTACAAAGAAAATGGAGGCGACATTGGTTCATAAATGTTGCATAGTTTCTGAGGTCTCCTGTGAAGGGTTCAGGTGGAGCTAAAGGAACTGCTCCTGGAAGGGTTCTCTGTAGCGGATTGGTTGATGGTGCTGACATAGATGAGACGTTCCCAGGCAATGGGGCTTGTCCTGCCTGTGACTGGAGGAGTTGCCTACTCAGGTCGTCAGTGTGTTCCTTAGCCACTATCAACTCCCTCCGCAGGGCGTTGGTTTCCTGTCTGGCTGAATGCACCTCAGCACATAACGTCCCCAACATCTGAGCTAACTGGTCAGTTTCTGACGTTTCCATGATGCCTAGGTGGATTATAGTTTGTGAGGCTTCGCGTTCTGTAATGCTCACCTGATATCCTCGGGGACGCCACTCAGTCCGGTTGGACCACTTCCAACCTCGAACACTCTCTCTTGGACTCTTGTTCGGCCGAGGACCGGGTCTTGCTTTATTGTATGGTGCGCTCTCCATCCAGCTTCTCTTTGCAGGCTTGCGTTGTTGGATGGGCGCGTTGCAACCTAGTTACTTCACTGGTGCAGGCCTGCTAAGTCCAGACCTGCTGCGACTTCAGTTTGTTCAGGTAAGGCTGCTGGTGTGGCAGTTTTGTCCTTTACTTTGCAAATTCCCCTATTAATGTCAATCTTTCTGCCTTAGGTGCAAGAAGAGTTCTGGCGGTGGCATGCTGCTTGGAGCTGCACACAAGATGGTTAGTGAAAGCGCGATGAGTGGCGCTATGTGCCTTTTCTTATGCTGACCTGTTTGTTCTCTCTCCCTTGCAGGCCGCTGCGATGTCCCCGAAAGGATGCCGCTGAGAAGATGGACCGCGGTGAGTAAAGCACAGCCTGCGCCGCCTTCTTGATCTTTTGTGTGCTAATCAGTGTTTCTTCTCTCTTGCAGGTCGTTCTTGAGGCCAGGTAAGCGTGCAATGTTTTGGCTATTTCCAGTATTGGAGAATAAATGCTTACTAATGCTGTCTTTTCGTTCTCTTTTCTTCCCAGGTTGCAGCTTCTTCAAGATCGAGGGAACGTCGCCGAGATGGAAGATTCTTAGGACCCAGGAGCGGAGGACAGGAGCAGGATTCACTCACAGGTAAGTGCATACTAACAGTGTTCTTGTTCTTGCAGGTAACCGGCTCCAGAATGCTGGTGAAGATCTGAGCTGAACATGTTGAGCGTCACGCTGCCAAGTGCGGAGTAACGCGAAGTGTGTTTCTCAGGCTGGGCGTGGCTTCTATAGCGCCTAGGTACTCCTGGGTCTGACTACACCTAAAAGAATAGACTGCATAGCTCGGTTCTAGGACTGAGCTATGCAGGGGCATCCATGTTGTGCCAAAGGCTATTGCCAAGCCCAATTTCTCTGCATATCAGTCTTTGTCCTGCCCAGGGGCAGTCCAGCACTGAAATACTAGGCAATTCTCCTCTGAACAAAAATACCAACAGCAACCCCATACATGTGTTTCAGCCTTGTTGGGCATCATCAGTGAGGTGAAGCTGTGCCTCTCTAAGAACAGTGAGCAAGGAGTCCACGTCTGGATCGCCCTGGTACCTCAGGGTGAGACCCAAAGTTAATTTATGCAAAACAAGGGGGGTCTGGGAATCTCTCTACCCGCACGAAAACAGCCCAATGACTTGTTCTTGGGTGAATAACCCCTGTGAGAGCCTCTACCAAGTATTTAGCTCACTGTCCCTTTCACAGAGAAGACATTTCCCTCCATATCAGTCTTTGTCCTGCCCAGGGGCATTCCAGAACCGAAAAACTAGGCAATTCTCCTCTGAACAAGAGTACCAACAGCAACCCCATACACGTGTTTCAGCCTTGTTGGGCATCATCAGTGAGGAGAAGCTGATTTATTTAATAGCAAGTACCCATTTTGGATGACGCACAGACACTACCTACACCCTAAAGTGACTTCAATAGTTAGGGTGCTGGGGAAATTAATATATCACTGTTGCACTTAAGATCAGATTTGAGAATATGTCAAAGGAGAAAGGTTATTAGAACAAAACTAGAGATCAGACAAATATTCTGAAGCAGGTAAGTACTTTTGGTAACCCCCAACGCAAAATGAGTTAACCCCTTCCTGGAAGGAGGGCACAACACCTAAGCAGAGGAGAGAAGAGTCATTCAGGCAGCCTAGGCCAGCCAATGTTAACTTACCAAAAGTCAAGGTGAACTGAACCACTTCTTGTAGGTAAGTAAAAGTCTTGCACAATGTTTTAGAAGTCTTGGTAAAATAAGTAGAAATTCAAAGTAGGGCCAAAAGCTGATTAAGCGTGTGAGGTAAAGAAGCTGTTAGGAAGTCTACAGAGGCAAACTAGACAGTTCTCCAACGAGGACAAGCAAGGTGGCACAACAAGTGGTAAGTTCTCTCAGACTTTACAATACTAGGTTGAAGACAAAGTGCAGCAGATTACTTCTGTTCCGTGCAGCTCTGCAGATCCTGCTGTTCCTGGGCCTCAGTTGTGGGGACAAGAGGGAGGACTTCTGGGGACTCCTGCACTGCAATGGGACAGTCACCACTTGCAAACGGCAATCTTCAATCAAGTGGCACTTTGGTGTTCCAGCTCCTTGCATCTATCACAAATAGCAATATTGCGGTTCCTGGCAGTTGAGATGGACTTTCCTTGCTTCTGGGGTTGTGCACTCTATTGAGGGGGCTCAGGCTCGGTCAGTCCTGCTTCCTGGGAGTCTGGAAGATTTTCCTGGAGCTCTTAGTCAGTTTAAAAGCAACACACATGATTTGGTTTTCCTCTCTCTGGCTATTCGGTTCCAGCAGCAACTGCAGTGGAATTCAGCTCTGAGAGGATATCGAGGTGGCTTACTTTGGAGTTCATTGGTCCCACCAACTCAAAGGAAGAAGTAGTCCTTGCAGGGGCTTCTCTGTCAATACAAATTTAGAGTTTCAGCACATCAGCAGGGCTTCACCGGGAAAACCAACGGTCCAGGAGCTGCAGCAGGCATCCTCTTCAAGTTCTGCTTTGGATTCCTTCGTCCAGTGGTCGACTCTGTCTTCCAAGCCAAAAAGCCTTGGCTCTTATGCAGGTTTCTCCCATTCATTCCAGCCTAGCTGTCAGTCACCCAGCAGGGTGGCTGTCCTTGCCGGACAGCCAGCTGGCCAATCACCTAAGAGTGCATTCTGGTCTCCTAGGAGACTAAGCAAAGGTCGTTTTGGGCCCCTCCCTCGCTTCCTGCCCCCGCCAGATACCCTAGAGCGAGAGGCGGGCTTCACTCATGAATCCCACCAAAGTCAAAACAAACAAAGGGACAAACCTAGTTTGGCACGCAGAGTAAATCTCAAGAAGGATCTTTCCACAATGAAATGGTAAAAAAAGAAGACCATTGCCATTTTGAGAACAATGGCACCCTTGGGTGCTTAAATGCAGATGCGACCGCACCCCGCGGTAAATGCACACCACAATAGTTAAAAGTAAACCACTGCCACCAGCCATTCATTGAGGAAAGGGTAACATAAAATTGTTACATGAGACGCTAGACTCAGGGGATACTAAGTAACCCCTCCAGCACCAGATAGTGTGTGCTGGGTCTAGAAAGTTACAAGCGTAAGCAAAGTCAATTTCACTCCACTGCTCTTGGAAACAGTAGTTAATCCAAGAGAAGGTATTTAAACCTTGGGAAATCTAAAAGACTTCCCTGTGTCACTGCACTGAAGGTGCTGTGTGCGACAATGTAAAAAGATGATGCATATGGAGTTTGTCAGACTCCACAACCAAAAAGAAACACAGTGTTTAAAATCACATTAAAATACATGAGAGAGTGGGTAAAAGGGGTCTCACTCTCTCCAGGTTAAAAATGCAAGTCCTCAAAATTCAGCAAAGTTGCTGTGGGTCTCTAAGGTCAAGAGGAATTAGCACATTTCTGAGAATTCTCCCTAACAATCCCCCCCCCAGTCTAAGGGACACCCCTGGATGAATCTCCTTACTCCAGTCGGTCATACTTTCTGGGGAGACCATCAGCATTTTGATGATCACACCCTGACCTGTGTTCTATGGTAAAATCAAACCCTTGTAGGCGGATTGACCATTTTAACAATTTAGGATTTTCCCCCTTCATCTGCATTAACCATCTGAAGGGTTGGTGGTATGTGTGAATCGCAAAAGTAGATCCATACAAGTATGGTCTAAACTTTTTCAAAGACCACACAATGGCAAAACATTCACGTTCTATGGTTAACCACCTTGTTTCAGGTTCCTTCAGTCTTCTACTGATGAAGCAGATTGGGTGTTCCCTGCCATTCTCATCCAGCTGACTCAGAACTGCACCTATACCTGCATTGGAAGCATCTGTCTGTACAATAAAGGATTGGTTGTAGTCAGGAGCTCTTAAGACTGGAGCTTGACAAAGGGCTTTCTTCCTTAGCGCACTCCTCATTCCACCTGACCTTCTTGGGGAATTTAGGTGAGTAGATCACATTCAAGGGAGAAGCTATGGTCCCATAGTTCTCAATGAAGTTTGTATAGTAACCTGTGAGACCTAAAAAGGCTATCATTTGGGTTTTAGTAATAGGGGTGGCCCAGTCTTGTGAAGCTTGTACCTTGCTAGACAATGGCCTTATTTCACCTCCTCCTACCTCATGTCCAAGGTAGACCACTTTACTCTGACCAATTTGACATTCATGGTCAGATTGGCCTGCTCAGGAGCCTGTAGTACTTATCCTAAGTGGTCAATATGTTCCTTCCAAGTAGGGCTGAACACTGCAATGTCATCCAAGTATGCCATGCAGAAGTCCTCCATCCCATTCAAAACATGATTTACCATCCTTTGAAATGTAGCAGGTGCATTCTTTAGTCCAAAAGGCATAACCTTAAACCTTAAACTGGTAGAAGTGTCCTGGGGTTGAGAATGCAGTTTTATCCTTAGCATGGTCAGTCAGAGCTATTTGCCAATAGCCTGAGGTTAGGTCACATGTACTGAGGTACTTGGTTGAACCAAGTTTGTCCACCAGCTCATCTGTCCTAGGTAAAGGATGGGCATCAGTCATGGTCACTGCATTACGAGTACATAATCTCAACTCCTTGGATCCTGCCTTTGGTACTAGTACAACTGGACTAGCCCTTGGACTTGTAGATAGCTCTATTACCCCAAGACAAAGCATCTTCTTGAATTCTTCCTTTAAGTGGGTTCTTACATGGTCTGACATCCTGTAAGCCCTGCCTTTGACAGTTAGACAGTCACCAGTGAGAATCTAATGCTGGCCCAAGGGGTTAAGGCTGGTGATAGTGAAAGCAGAGGGGCAAACTGATTTAAGAGATTGTTGCACTCCTCTTGTTCTAGTGGCAGATCAGAAGAGAGATTAACTCCTTCTATCTTCCCATCTAAAGTTTGTCCCCTGAGGGGATCAGGTAGAGGCTCACTCCCCTCCTCCTCCTGAGCAGAGGCTAGAAGCAAAGCTCCAAGTTCTGGTCTACAGACATAGGCCTTTAGGCGGTTGGTGTGAAAGACCCTGGGGGACTCCTTAGGATTGCCTAAGTCCACCAAATAATTGGCCTTTACAAGTTTTCCCACAACCTTGAAGGGTCCAAATCATTTGTTCTATAAAGCCCTCTGCCTTGTAGGTACCATAACTAGAACTAGCTGGTCTTGAGTAAACTCAACCATGGTGGCCTTCTGGTCCTGCCAGTGCTTCACCAGAGCCTGACCTGCTTTCAAGTTATCAGAAGCTTCTGTCATCATGCTTGTCATTCTCCTTCGGAGACCTAACCCATAGTCAGTGACCCTCACTGGCTTGTGGGAAGGAGCACTCTCCAACCCCTCCTTGATTAGGGTCAATGGAACTCTAACCAGATGACCATAGAGAAGCTCAAAGGGCTAAAACCAACCCCTTCTTGAGGGACTTCTCCATAAGCAAAGAGAAGGCATGGCAGTAGAAGTTCCCACTTTCTTCTAAGGGGTTCTTCTAAAGCACCTATCATGCTCTTCATAGTTCTAGTAAACCTCTTCACCAACCCATTAGTTTGGGGATGGTAGGCGGTTAATAACGTGTAGGTCACTCCACCTTTTTTCCACATGGCTTGCATGTAGTGGGACATCAAATGTGTCCCACTGTATGAGATAACCTCCTTAGGAAAACCTACCCTGGTAAAAATAGCAAGTAGGGCCTTGGCTACTGCCTGAGCAGTAACAGTCCTCATAGGTATGGTTTCAGGATGCCTTATAGCATGGTCTATCACAACCAATATAAATCGGTTGCCTGAAGATATGGGAGGGTCTAAGGAACCAACAATGTCGATTCCTACCCTCTCAAAAGGGACTCCAACCATTGGGGGAGGAACCAAAGGTGCCATGTTCTTAGATCCACTCTTGCCAGAAGTCTGACAAGTGTGACAGTTTCTACAGAGCGTATCTACATCAGACCCCATCTTAGGTCAGTAGAAATAAAGAGAAACCCTTTCCTTGGTCTTTTTAAAGCTTAAGTGACCAGCTAAAGGAATCTCATAGGCTAACTGTAGGAACTAAGGTCTTACCTCCTGAGGCACTACAAGTCTTCTATGGTCCCCAGGGGTAGACTCAATAGGTTCACTGTAGAGGAGGCCATCTCCCAGTATAACCTATGCTGCCCTGCCTCTTGCCCTTCCAGCTGGGAAGCTGCCTGTTGGCGAAGTCCTTCAAGAGTAGGACACTCTCTTTGACCTCTTCTGAAGTTTCCCCTACAGGGACCACCTTCTGCAAGCAAAGTCTTCAGCACAGGATGGTCTTTAGGATACAGATTTCCAACAGGGGGAAGGTCTTTTTCCAGCTCTGTGTCATCAGCAGCTGATTCACCATCCTCTGGTTGAACCTCACACTCAGCCTCAGCTGGTGGAGGAGTCACAGTTGTGACTGTGGACCGTCCTCTCTGGGATGTCCTGGTTTGGTGCACAAGAGTGCTACTTTTCTTGTTTCCTGAGACCTTGGGTTTCCCCTTTGTCTCCTTTTTTCTGGAAGTAGAAGTTTGCTCTTCCTGTGGACTGGGTGTAAAAGGTTTCTCTGTAACAACCCACTGAGAGTCATTTAAAGTGAACTCTCTGGCCTTCTTAGTCTGGTCCTGCTTCCTTTTACTGGGAGGTCTACAGGTGCTTGATACAACTCCAAGAGTCTTTGAGTCATTCCCCGCCAGAACTCACCCAGGCACCTCACTTTGTACACTGACAGGTATAAATACAGTCATATTGTTGCACTGGATGAGAGCTGGGATTATTGGAACCATCTAGATATGGCCTCCAGCAAGCTTAGTGGGGCTTCTGGGTGCCTTAGCAACATCCTCAGGTTTGAAAAAGGCTTCATCCACCACTGTGATGCTGGCCCCAGTGTCTCTAATGGCAGGGCTTTCCTGAACATTCACAAGTATACTGTCCTTGTAATATTCTTTGGTGTTATCTGGTATGGAGTTATACACGTCTAAATTCTGCTGTTCCCACAGACCCAGGAACACTAAAGAAACACTGTCTGAGACTCCAATGGGGTCCTCAGGCAATAGGTGAAAGTTTCCACTTGCTATATGTACTACTCCCTCAGGGATGAAGGCTAAGGAGAAAGTGTGGACCCCTGAAGGTTGACCCTTACATCTGGGATCCCCTTTCACATGGTCAGTTGACCCACAAGCGTAACATTTACCAAATGTTTTGACAAATGGGGGCTTCTGCTGATCTCCTTCTCATTTAACATCAGAGGTTTCACTAGGCTGACCTGGTTTCCCAAATGGCTTACCCTTCTTATGTTTGTGGACCTCATTTGGATGGGAGGTTTTAGAATTATTTTTGTCATCTTTCTTATGCTGCTTTCCCTCATCCTTTTTGTGAGTGGCACCAGACTCCTTGTGAATGGCTCTGTTGGCAACCCACAAATCAGCAGATTTTGCTAGCTTCTTGGGATCAATCTCTTTTGAGTCAGCCAGGTGCTGTCTCAGCTCAGGAGAGCATGCCTCACAAATAGACTCCAACAAAAATAGATGTTTAATTCCTTTAAAGGAGTTCACGCTGTAACCCTTAACCCAACCATCTAAGTGTTTCAAACATTCACACACCCAAGTAGCACAAAGGGTACCATCAGTCTTTTTGAGGGTTCTAAACCTCTTAAGGTACTGGGAAGGAGTTTTCCCAATTCTGGGTATCAAAGCCAGATTCACATTCTCATACTCCAATCTTTCAAGTTCCCCCACATCCATTACAGCATTAGTTGCAACCTGGGGAGCCTAGACAAAAGCCAATGAACCAACTGATTTCCTGTGAAGCCCTGAATCCCATAGTTATATTCAAAAGCACCCAACCAATCCAAAATATCAAGTTTCACATCATACATACTCACTGCTTCTTTAGGCATGCAAGTTCTCTTTGGGCTGGAAGGCCTAGAAGACTCTGGGATAGAAACATTTTCAAGAGACAATTTCAAGAGCATGTTGCATTTCTTTTTTTCCCTTAGTTTGGTGTCTTGATGTTTGGTTTCAGCTTGGGTTTGTAATCTTGTGAACTCTAACACAAGTCTCATTTTCTCAAGAGACACAAATTCT
This sequence comes from Ambystoma mexicanum, assembly GCF_040938575.1. NCBI lineage: Eukaryota > Metazoa > Chordata > Amphibia > Caudata > Ambystomatidae > Ambystoma > Ambystoma mexicanum. The sequence continues at coordinate 826,955,594 of NC_090936.1, forward strand.
GGACTCAGTGATGGACCTTGTGGGGTCCCAGTGGCTAAAGGTTGAGGCCAAGAGGGGCTCTCTTGCTGAGACTGCTCTCCCTCTTCTGACTCTTTTAAGACATCAGAGTTAGACTCTGCATTATAATCCCCAATGTCATTTTCCACATTCACTGGGTTAGTAGGTTGACAGGCCTACTACCCAGACTTTGATGATTCAACAATCTTGTAATTAGTCATTTTTCTTTCCTTTAACAGGGAGACCCCTGACTTAACACATTTCTTTCATTTGCTCTACTGTCAAAATTATCAGGGCTTCCCGACTGAAGTTATCCATATTTGGCATGTTACAATTGCTTTTCTAGTGGAGCTTAGGCTTGTGAAGGTTTTTAGTTGAACAAAAGAAAAGCAAATTCTTAGTGTAACAACTCTACAATAGATCCCCACTGCCTGCCACCAGTGTTAGGCACAATTCTATGCAGTACCCTTTGGGTGCACTACAACAACCCTGACCTCCTGGCAATAGGAACCAAACCTTTGGTATAGGTCTGTACTATACAGGTTGATAGCGTGTTGAGCAGCCAGGCTTATCTCAAGAGGGGTCAATGTGAGATATAGGGGAGTTACACAGATATTCACAGTGACATGTATTCAAATACACACTTTCACACAAGGTTTCTTGATTAAACAATTACTAATTTATTTAACAGTCAGTTAGAGTAAGCCTTCTTCAGAAGGGGCAATATAATAGTAACACTCAAAAATCACTTCAAGAATACACACACATAATAATTCTAAATCAGCAAGTACCCATTTAGGATGACCCACAGACACTACCTACATCCTCAGGTGACGTCAATAGTTAGGGTGCTGGGGACATTAATATATCACTGTTGCATTTAGGATCAGATTTGGGAATATGTCAAAGGAGAAAGGTTATTAGAACAAAAAAGAGATCATACAAATATTCTGAAGCAGGTAAGTACTTTTGGTAACCCCCAATGCAAAATTACTTAACCCCTTGCCGAAAATACCTAAGCAGAGGAGAGAAAAGACATTCAGGGAGCCTAGATCAGCCAATGTTAAATTAGCAAAAGTCAAGGTGAACTGAAGCACTTCTTGTAGGTAAGGAAAAGACTTGCACAATTTTTTAGAAGCCTTTGTAGAATAAGAAGAAATTCAAAGTAGGGCCACGAGAAGATTAGGCTTGTGAGGTAAAGAAGCTGTTAGCAACTCTACATAGGCAACCAACACAAGTCTCCAACAAGGACACACAAGGTGGCATAACAAGAGGTAAGTTATCTCAGACTTTACAGTACTTTAAGGTTGAAGGAAAAGAGCAGCTGATGACTTCTGTTCATGTGCAGCTCTGCAGATCCTGCTGTTCCTGGGCCTCAGTTGTGGTGACAAGAGGGAGGACTTCTGGGGACTCCTGCACTGCAATGGGATGGTCACCGCTTGCAACCAGCAATCTTCAAACAAGTGGCACTTCAGTGTTTCAGTTCCTCCCATCCACCGCAAATAGCAACACCTTGGTTCCTGGCTGTCGAGATGGGCTTTCCTTGCTTCTGGGGTCCCGCACTCTGTTGAGTGGGCTCAGGCCCGGTCAGTCCTGCTTCCTGGAAGTCCAGAGGATCTTCCTGGAGCTCTTGGCCAACTTAAAAGCAACGCACATTATCTGGTGTTCCTCTCCCTGGCTATTCGGTTCCAGCAGCAACTGCAGTGGAATTTTAACCAGTTGCAAGAGGATGTCCAGGTGGCTTACTTTGGAGTTGATTGGTCCCACCAACTCAAAGGGAGAAGTTTTCCTTGCAGCGGCTTCTCTGTCGATACAAATTTGGAGTTTCAGCACAGCAGCAGGGCTTCAACAGGCAAATGAATGGTCCAGGAGTTGCAGCAGTTGTCCTCTTCAAGTTCTTTTTCAGATTCCTTCATCCAGTGGTCGACCTTCCAAGCCGAAAAGCCTCACCTTTTATGCAGGCTTCTCACATTCATTCCAGTCTAGCTGTCAGTCTCCCAGCAGGGTGTCTGTCCTTGCCGGACAGACAGCTGGCCAATCAGCTAAAAGTGGATTTTGGTCTCCTAGGGGACTATGCACAGAGAATTATGGGCCCCTCTCTCGCTTCCTGCCCCCGCCAGACACCCTGGAGCCAGAGACGGGATTCACTCGTGAATCCCGCCAAAGACAAAATGAACAAAGGGACCAATCCTGGTTGGCGCACAGAGTAAATCTCAAACAGGGCCTTTCCACGAAGAAATGGCGAAAAAAGAAGACAAGGGCCATTTTTACAAAAATGGCACCCTTGTGTGCTTTACTGTAGCTGGGAGCACAGCCCGCAGTAAATGCACACCACGGTAGTTAAAAGTAAACCACTGCCACCAGCCATTCGTCGAGGAAAGGGTAACATACAATTGTTACATGAGATGCTAGACAAAGAGGATACTAAGTAACCCCTCCAGCACCCTATTGTAAGATCGTGTGTGCTGGGTCTAGAAAATTACAAGTGTAAGCAAAGTCAATTTCACTTTACTGCTCTTGGAAACAGTAGTTAATCCAAGAGAAGGTATTTATCCCTTGGGAAATCCGAAAGACTTCCCTGCGTCACTGCACTGAAGGTGCTGTGTGACACAATGTAAAAGATGATGCCTATGGAGTTTGTCAGCTCCACAACCAAAAAGAAACACAGTGTTTAAAATCACATTAAAATACATGAGAGAGTGGGAAAAAGGGATTTCACTCTCTCCAGGTTAAAAATTCAAGTCCTCATAATCCAGCAAAGTTGCTCGGGATCTCTTTAGGTAGAGAGGAATTCGCACATTTCTGAAAATTCTAACACTGTGAAATAGATTTGTGAACTGTTCTCAGATCATCACAGATTGATATCTGTCAGCATGGACCAGCTGGCACGTGTGCTGCTCTCGGGTGGTCTCTGTGTGCTGGCGCATTCACCTGCCCCCTCCTCCACTGCATCCTCTGTGCCCCATTGTCCTCCTTAGGGCCTTCCTTGCCAGTTCCCATCACAGCCCCCTCTACTACTGTCCTACCCACACCACCCAGTCTGGTGGTCGGCACGTCCCTGCCTGAGGTAGAAGTCCAACAAAGTACAGTAGAGGTGGTCGCTGTGCCTGCCCAAGCACCCACACAGGAACAAGCATTGTTGGGACAACTGGCACATCAGGAGAGTGCTCGTACTGTACCCCCCCCTTCTTGCAACATCCAGACGGCGGGGGCGCATGAGCAGGATACGCTTGGCCAGGCAGCAGCACTATAGGAGTGCCCAGGACCAATCATCACAGGGCTCTACTACATCGGGGAGGCAAGCTAAAGAGCGAGGTGTGGACACCGGGCAGGAGGAGCACCACCACTTTAGGCAATTGGTGTGCGTCATGATGGAGTTAAGGATGCAGCTGATGGTGGAGAGGCAGCAGGTTAGGATGGCACGTGTTGCCAGGGCGAGGGCAGAGGTGGTGGAGAGGAGGACACAGAGGCAGGTTGACATCCTGGAGGAGGCTTGCAGGAATGTGGGGGATGAGGAGAGTAGGATGAGGGACAGCCTGCCAGCCATGCAGGACCGGAAAATGGCCCGCCTCCAAATGATGAATGCGACTCTGCCCCGGAGGACATAATGGCAACGTATTGAGCCTTCTACATATGTAAATAGATAATTGTGTGTTTTTTTCTTTTTGTTAATACAGTTCCTCGTTATTCATCACAGTTGTTGTTGTTTCTTTGTTCATGGGTGGCATTTTATTTGCTTTGATTTTGTTACATGACTCCTATGTGGGTTGGGGCAACACAGTGGAGGTGCGGCATACGCTCATCAATTATGCATGAGGGGGGGTGCCTCACAATGCATGGACACCCACCAACACACATCAGCTACCATACAGTGGGCCTCATCACGAGTCTGGCGGTAACGCTTAAATGCGGCGGTAGCGCTATTACCGCCACATTTAAGGGTCCGCCAGATCATGGATTTGGTGGATTTCCCCCCCCAGCTCTGAGCTGGGGGAAATCCACGGCAAAATTGCCAATTTTTGGTGCGATTACCGCTTGCGGGAAATCCGCCGGCGTTAATAGCACAAATTTTCCCCATTGGGCCCAATAGGGAATGAGGAATTCCTGAATGGGCCCAATGGGGAATGGGAAATAACCCTTCCGCCAAACCCGTGATCCGGTGCTAACAGCCCAACTCGTGATGAGGCCCAGTGTGTGCTCTCATGTCATGCTGCACATCTGCCACTGTAATGCTTCTTCATCACATCTGAGTTTTTTTATAATTTGTGTCGGGACACATCATCCATCTGTTTGGCTCACACACTATCAGACTTACTTCGCATCACCCCAAAACATGCCAGGTCAAATTATGTTGGTTGCAGGGGCTTTGAATGCTATGCTTTCCAGCTACAGTCCCTTGCTTCATTGACTGTTGTTTGCTAATATCCACTGACATTACATGTGACTCTGCTCCGTCAGTGATGTGTTGGACTACTGTCCTCCTAGGTCAATCACCTACAGCACTTTGCGGCAATTGCAATGGCACATGTGTACAATGATGCATCACATTGCATCACATTGCTTTACTGTGTGACTTGTATATGGTGATGTCATTGTGTAGCTGCTGTTAAATTCAGCTATGCTGTTGCTGTGCAACTGGTGGTGATGTACCACAGAGTCCTGTGATGAGCAACAATTCTGCATCAGTGCACTCAGTTGGTGGGTATATGGGTGGGTATGTGGACAGTGTGCTTCATGTTAGCGGCCGGGCAGTCGAGTTGAGGTGAATTGTTGTTCAATATTGCATTGGTTTGGGGGTCAGGTGATAGGGCCAGACTGAGTTGTTGTCGGGGGTGAGGGAAACTTGTGGATGTTGTCTGGACCTTAGGGGCATGCCTGGGGTACTGTCAGAGGTGAAGGGGGCTGGTGGGTGGTGTGAGGGCTGCTTGGGGTAGTGTTGGAGGTGAGGGAGGATGGTGGGTGGTGTGTGGACCTGAGGGGGCTGCCTGGGGTACTGTCAGAGGTGAGGTGGCTGATGGGTGGTGGGAGGACCTGCAGAGGCTGCCTGGGGTACTGTCAGAGATGAGGGGGTGCATGGGTGGTGTGTGGACTTGATGGGTCTGCCCGGGGTAGTGTTGGAGGTGAGGGGGGCTTGTGGGTGGTGTGTGGACCTGAGGGGATTGCCTGGGGTAGTGTCGTAGGTGAGGGGGGTTGGTGGGTGGTGTGAAAGCTGCATGGGCTATTGGCAGAGGTGAGGGGGACTGTTGGGAGGTGTGATGATTGCGTGGGATCCTGTCAGAGGTGGGTGGGCTGGTGCGTGGTTTCAGGACTTGAGAGGGCTGCCTTGGGTACTGTGGGATGTGAGGGGGGCTGGTGGGTGGGGTCAGGATGTAAGGTGGCTGCATGGGGTTCTGTTGGAGGTGAGGCGGGCTAGTGGGTGGTGTGTGGGCCTGAGGGGATTCCTGGGGTACTGTCAGAAGTGAGGTGGGCTGGACCTGAGGGGGCTGTCTGGTGTAGTTTTGAAGGTGAGGGCAGCTAGTGGGTGGTGGGAGGACTTGAGGGGGCTGCCTGGGGTAATGTCAGAGATGGGGGAGGATGGTGGGTGGAGTGCGGACCTGAGGGGGCTGGCTAGGGTACTGTGGGAGGTCAGGGGGGCTGGTGGGTGATGTGTGGACCTAAGGGGGCATCATGTGGCACTGTCAGAGGTGAGGGGGGATGGTGTGTGTTGTGTGGAATGAGGGAGCTGTTTGGGGTACTGTTGGATGTCAGGGGGCTGGGGTGGTGCATGCACATGAGAGGGCTGCCTGGGGTACTGCAGGAGGACAGGGGGATGGTGGATGGTGTCTTTGCCTGAGGGGGCTGATGTGCAGTTGGGGTATGTGCCAGCACTTTGTGTGTGGTGGGAATAGGGGGCATGGTTCGCTGGGGTACAGCTGTTATGTGGAACCTTGCACAGAGTAGCTGGGGTGCAGCCGCTACTTATGTATGACCTCACACAGAGTGGCTGGGGTGCAGTCATTCCTTACGTGGGACCTCACACAGAGTAGCTGGGGTGCAACCATTACTTATGTGGGACCTCACGCATAGTACCTGGGGTGCAGCCGTTACTTATGTGGAACCTCATGCAGAATGGCTCGGGTTCAGTAGTTATTTACATGGGGCCTGCAGTGCAGACGTTACTTACATGTGACCTCACGCAGAGTGGCTGGGGTGCAGCCGTTACTTACATGGGACCTCGCACAGAGTAGCGGGGGTGCTGGATGTTGTGTCAGAGGTGAACACGGAGCTTTTCGCAAAGGTTGCTGTTCGGATATGCTTTTGGTTTGCGTGGGGGCATGTTGTGGGCATTCCTCGCACAGCTCGATCCCCTTTGCGTGTCAGCTGGAAATGCGCATTTGGATCCATGAATACGTGGAGCATGCAGATTTACTTATGCACGCAGTGTCATTCTCGGCATGTGGCCTTTACGGAATGAATGCACTCTTTTCCAGGAAAAGGGCCCTATGTCTATGCAATCGCTAATATGACTCTTGATAAGTAGGTGAGTGTGAATTAAGGTATAGGTTCTACTGTGATGGACTTTATATTAGTGTAACACTTCATTGGAACAGTGTTTCTATCTTAAGGATGGCATTACAAACCTGGTTTATGTATCTTAATGTTGGCTTCACCAAAGTTTGCAGACACCACATATACAACGGCGTGAATTCTCCAAAATTCCAGGGATAGCAGAAGTGTCATCACACAGCTGATGAGATCCCAGGAACAATAATCACATGACCCTTAGACCTGATGACATCGCACAAAGTGAGGTCTTGTCGTTTGAGGTTAATGTAATCACATGAAGAAGTTACCAAATGTTAAAAAACTACAATGAGTGATGTTAATTAAACATAAAGGGCCTCATTACACGGTAGGCGGTAAGGGTTAACGGTGACCGTTAAGGGTACCGGTGACCGTTAACCCTTACCGCCTTATTATGAGGTCCCTTTGCGGGTTGGTACTTTAACGCCTGCTTTTAGCAGGCGATAAAAAACGAACCCGCAAAGGGACCTTGGTGCTAATTACGGTACCGCAATTTGCGGTACCGTAATTAGCGCCTTCCCCATTCCCATTATGCCCTATGGGGGCAAAAATGGGAATGGGGAAGGGTCTTGGTGAATGGGGAATTACCGCCCCCGCTTACCTTGGAGTATGGCGGTAATTCAGCCATCCACCAAGGCGGACACGGTAAAATACCGCCGGCAACCATGGCGCTAATAGCGCCATGGTTACCTCCTACCGTGTAATGAGGCCCATAGTACTAAAGCAGATACAAATGCTATTTTCTCTTGCCAGTTACATAACTTCAGTTGTACCTCAACATGCCATAGGTGCAGTAATGATATGCCAGGGGCACACTAAGCAGAAGCCCATAGGCCAGTAGCACTGCCTTCAAAATTCAGTTCAGTATTTAAAAACAGTTACTGGCATTGCTTTAGAGTATCACATGAAAGGAACTGCTCTGGTATGTTACATGCAGTCTCAGCTTTGCAGGTAGTACCAACTTATACCAGGCAAAGCCTCACATGCCATGTATAGTAATCATACTGTCGGGGGGAAATTCTGCCGGGGTCGGCCGGGCCGTCCGCAGACCTCCGGGCAGGGAGGCCCCAACTCCTCCCGTATATCCCAGATGAGATAGAGTATGAGACACACACAAGGAGCAAGGTGACTCTGCTGTTTATTTATACAAAACGGCAGGGATGGGTCAAGGAGCGTACGCGTTCGTCCTGACACACACAATCGTGGGGCTCGCAGGCCCTTTTTACTGCATTATGACGCGCTACTTGCGTCACTTCAAAAAGTTAGCAAAAAACCTATCGCCACTCTTAATTGGTTGCTCGAGTGGTAGGGTTAGTATAGTACACATATAGAGAATGATATTAGTGGACAAGGTGTAGTCAGGTGGTATATCTGGGTTGTCCCTACAATTAGATACATAAGAATTGTTACATGAAGACTCCTGAGGATTGGCTAATGTTACTGACGTCTGAGATAAGAGCCCCATGTTCTGATTGGTGCACCCGTGAGCTTCCCAGCCTGGGACCACCGTTGTTCCCAGCTCTCGGTGTACCTGTGATTGCAACAACGTTTCAATATGGGTACGTGCAGACAATGTGAGGATTTATTCATAGGTGGAAGGCTGACCGCTCCCACTGTAGCAGATGTCCATTGAGCCTTTCAAGTGTATTGGCCTGTGTCTCGTAGCGAGGGACCCAGACGCCTTTTTTCTCCTGGGCTTTGGCATCTCGTCAGGTTCGGCTTGGTCACGTGGGGAGGGACCGTGAAAGAGGCAGAATTCTGCACAATTAATATTGCTTTTTCTACTGCGCGTCTGGTTTAATTTGCCGGCGTGACTTTAACGTTGGTGCGCGGGGTGCGAGGTTGCAACATCGTGCCTTTGATGATTTGTTCTTGGACTGTGAGTTTGCAACATTACGACCTTGGCTGGTTGCTCCACTGGGTTCTTTCTGCAGGATCAGCAACCTGACTCGTGCTTTGTTAATGTCCACGGGAGCTCTTGGTTGAGGCCTACTTGGGCCTGGTGCATAATTAGTCCGTTTGGTGCATAGGTGCTTTTAGGTTATAATAGCATATATTTCCATGACCAGTATCGTGTTTCCATTATACCTCTATGGTGGTAATGGGTTTCAAGAGAAGCGTGAGCAAGCGTTATAAATGAGCTCATGATGCGTCTTGCGTTTCTGCATTCTGAAAGCCTATATAAAAATAATAAAGATGCACGTCCGTGAATATGCCTGTCGCCTACGTCAGAGCACTGAGTATGTTCTTCGTGTAGATTGGTGTGGAAATGTTCAGTGTGTATATTTGTACAGAAGTGCTTCCCGTTGTCTAGGTCGTCATGGCATCTCTAACGACGTGTGGATTTTAGTCTAGCTGATCCGAACCGCAGGTGTCGGCATGGCCAGTGCGGGCTGTTGGGCAGGCAGATGGACACATCCGTATGTTCCTGTACCAGGGTACCTGGTCGTCTGGTAAATGGACAAACTCTTCTCGCGGCGGGTGTCTGGGCCGTGATCCTCTAGGCCAAGCGCGAGAGGTGAAGGACGGGAGCCTGGTCTTCCATTCTCCCACTTCAGTCCCCCCTCTGGTCGACTTGTCGACCACAAACATATCCTTCTCGTTATCTCCTCTTACCCTCCATATCTTAGTTATCCCTCCGAGATGTCCATAATGGTTTACATGATCTTCAAATGACCAATACATATATTCACATGTTCCTCCAGGAGTACAGTATACCCATCTTCCTATGTAGCTCCTGGGGTTCCTTGGGTTCTCGATCTTCACTGATGGTGGGTCTAGATGGTTGGTGATGATTTGGGTGCGCAACTTCTCCCTCTCTTGTATTATCACCCCTGTATGCTGGCCATCATCTGCTGGCATCAAGGGGTGCATTCCCACCATTTCCAGCAACTCGTCAGTCGTGCGTGCCTTCCGGGCTTTCCAAAATCTAATTATGATCAGAGTAGCTCCAGCCAAAATAGTACACCCCACTATTATTTTCAGTCCATCTGACAGCCAAGATGGCATCCATGACCATAATAGTGAAAACCAGCTCTTATCCTTGTCTACACCGTTACTTTCATCCATCATTTTGGAGTGCATCTGGGCCAATTGTGATACTGCTTCTGTCAGTGTACCATTGTCAGCATCGTTGGCAGGTATGAACGTGCAGCAAGATTGTCCTATCTTTGCACAAACTCCTCCTTCCATTGCTGTGAGAAGGTCCAATACATATCTGTTCTGTAGTGCTACCATCCTTACAGCTCGCAGCTCCTCTTTAATTGCGTTGAACCCATTTACTGTTGAATTGATGGTCATCATTAGTTCCCATCTGGTTATTTGGAGCCATTTTGCGTTTGCGTATGCCTGCAGTCCCGGATGTATTATTGAGGAGAAAAACATTGCTGCTCTGCTGAATAGTCTGTGTTCTGGCGGTATTGACGTTAGTTCCGTTTCCGACCTTCCCCACAGGTAATTTCCTGTCAGTGGCTCTCCTTGTCGTTTTCTCCTATTTAGGACAGTATCCTCGCTGTTGGTCTTGTTCTCTTGCTCCTTCTGAAGTGGTGCAGATCTCTTTCGTCTCTTATCCCCTTCATCCATTTTAGGAAATTTCGCCACATTGACATGCTTCTTAGGTACCACTAGTGATGGTACATTGACGTGTACCATTGTGCACACACCATTCCACAGGGGAGGCAGTGTATGATATGCCTTTTCTCCACAGGCCCAATAATGGTCCATTATTACTGCTGTTCCCACTCCCCCCTCAGGTAACTCCATCACGCTTGCACAATTGGTGTTATATCCTACGTCCACCTCTCCTTTATGCTGGTAGCATACTTTGGTCGCAGTCAATGGTAGTATTGTTATTGGGTCTTCATCTTCTTCTACCCACGTGAGCATTGGTACGTACTTGATCCACGTCGTCCAACATCGATGATTGTGTGTCTCGATGGTTGAGATAGTTTCTTTTGTTACCATGTTGCTGCCAATTACTCCTATCTCCCAGCTGTTGTCCAGATACACCTTTCCTGTTATCGTCAGTAGCGGCCTCTCCCAGCATCCTTGTTTACCCGGAACTTCAGTGGCGTACCAATCACATGGTAGATACTGCAGTGTTACCTTCTTTGTTTCTCCTTTTGCAGGGCCACTTGTTATGTATTTGAATGCTTCAGCATGTAAACTGGTCTTGTGATAACTCAGATAGGTCTTAAGGAAGTTGTTTTCATATGGGTATGAGTCTCGTGTTTTCCATGTCATGTGCACTACTGTTCCTTGAAATCTTCCTTTCGTTTGGAACAGGGCCAAATATATTATGCACTGTGCTGTCTTTTCATCTATTTCAGTGGCAACAAATGTTCGTGAAGCGCTCATGGCGTATGGTATTAATGAGCAAACGTAACAGCTATCCTCAGTTGTCTGCTTACCAATGCGGGTCATGTGCTGGTACCATATGTTGTTTGTGACGTGTGCTGAATCTTGTACATAATTATCAATACCTTTATTGTCTGAGTATGTGCTGCGTTTAACTCTATTTTGCTTGGGTGCAATGTTACTATTACCACCTGACGTAACACCTGTTGCAGCAGGGAACGGGGGTATATTAGGTTTGGGTGCAGCAATAAAACTGATAGCATAGCTGTACTGCCAGACAGAGGCAGCCAAGAACCCGGTGATCATAAAAATCCCTATTATTTTTATTACATATGCTAATCTCACCGGCATTTTGCTCTTACCTTGCTGCAGTCCTGGCAGCGTATTCTTGTGACGTTAAAGTTGCCCGCCTAAAAATTCTCAACAGTGCTCGTTATTAAATGTTAGTTTTGTTTCCTTAAGCTCTCCCTATCAAGTAGTCATTCAGTGCCCAGGTGAAGAGCTGCTCCCACGCTACTCTAAGTGATCGGTCTCTTAGGACCGGCAAGTATGGGCGGAGGTGGGGCATGTAATTTTCTATGGCCAGGAGGAAGGCTGTGTAGTAGACACGTACCCTTCTCCTTTTTAAGTATGTTGGCCTTTTTATTTCGTATACAAATTGGTGTGACAATTCTTCTGGGTAGTTATCGTCTGGCAGCACCATCTACGCCTGCACACTGAATTTGTTAATTAGCTTTTCTTAACAATACAATATTACGCAGTTCCTGTATGTGCGAGAGAAAAAAGAGAACATTCACGTGTTTACATGTGTATTGGTGCAAGCAATGTCCTTCAGTTTTAGTTACAACTGTACTTAGCAGTCAATGGGGGGGGGGTTTTGCTCAGATGGCGGAAGTATTTTTACTCTTTGAGCGTGTGACCATAGGGTGGGCAGTATGGGGATCACCCCTTTCTTCGTCAGTTATCGTCTCCGAGGCAACAATTGGGTCGTTGTCTGTGATGGAACTTTCTTCCGCTGTCGGGGGTGTTGTTACTGTCCTTCCAATGGACCTGTCGTTGGCGCTGGGGCGGGTCTGCAGTTTGTAGATCTTTACGTCATGTAGGTGGTTCCAGGCACGCTTATCCTTTAGTTTTACTGCTCTTGTTGATACGTCCTCCACCAGATGGGGGCCAGTGAACCTCTTCTCGTTCCACTTTCTATTGAAATTGCGAAGTAGTACGTGGTCACCTTTGGCAAGTTTGCACGAGTTCTCCTTTCCCAATTCTGTACTTTCGTCTTTTTCTTGATTGCTGGTAGACCCGCCCCGTGTGCGCTCGAGCTGTTGAGACACAAACACGACACTAGTAATCAAAGAAGACACATATTGATACATTTCATCACCTAACACATTCGCTGAACTTTCGTGGTCGGTGAATGCCCTTGACGTTGGTGTTAGGGGAAGGCGCATTTGACGTCCAGTAACCACTTCGTGAGGGGTGAGGTGGTGGTCGGACCCTGGCCTATTTCTAAGTTCAAACAATGCTAACGGAAGGCAATACAACCAACTTTTCTTTGTTGTTTGTTGTATTTTAGCAATTGCCTCCTTCAATAAGCCATTCAGGCGTTCACATACACCATTAGCCTGTGGGTGGTATGCACATGCAAATTTGTGTTTAATGTTCAGCAGGGATGTGATATGCTGGAACATTTCGTTTGCGAAATGGGGGCCGTTGTCTGATCTTAACACCTCGCACACTCCCCACCTGGGGAAGACCTCCCTTACTATGAATTTGGCTGCTCTAAACGCATCAGGGTGTGAACAGGGCCCTGCTTCAATCCACCTAGAAAATGGGCATACTACTACAATCATATACCTATTACCTTGACATATGTTGATCATATCAACATAGTCAATGTGAAGGTGCCGAAAAGGTCCTTCTGGCCGGGGTATGGTACCTCTTATCACTTTTAAAGTATGACCGGCCGTAAACTGTTGACATGTGAGGCAATTGCTGATAAAATTTGACACATGAGAGGTTAACTCGGGACAAAACCAATCTTCTCTAATTCGTGCTGCAATTATTTCCTTGCCTGTATGGGCAGGGTGATGTAATTGGCTCAGGGCGGTATTTAACAGTGCCAACGGTATTACAACTTTCCCAGTGCCACCCTGGCGCCATAGTGCGTCGGTTGGTGACATTGTGCATCCTCTTTTCACCCATACTTCTTTTTCGGCCATTGGTGCAGCCGCTTGTAGTTCCATAATCTGTGTGGCTGGGAGATGGGTGTACCCTTCTCTTATTAACATCTCCCTAGCTATTCCCCTCCCTCTCCCTCTCTGTGAGTCTGTGGGGTTCCATATCTCACCAAAATATGCAGCATATTTCGCATGTGCGTCTGCTGCTGCATTTCCTTTTGAGACGTAGTCTTCTCCATTTGTGTGTGCGGTGCATTTTACTAGGGCTAGTTCTTGGGGGTCGTTTATTACTTCAATTAGTTCAGCCAACAAGAGGGCATGTTGTACTGGAGTGCCATCAGCTCTCCTAAACCCTCTTCTTCTCCATTTTGATAGCCCTGAGTGGACAGTCGATGTAACATATGCACTGTCGGAATATATAGTTACTCTTTTATTAAAACTTTCCTTTAATGCCAATATTAGTGCAACCAGTTCCGCGGCTTGAGCAGAGTAATGCTGTGGTAATTGTACACACTTCATAGCCACACACATCGGCGCCTCCATCATTTTTACTACTGCTGCCCCAGTCCTTCGTATCCCATCTCCTTGATCAATAGTTGATGACCCATCAATAAACAAAAGCTCACCTCCCTCTAGTGCGTTTTCTTCAACTTTCCTAGTACATGAGTACATTTCAGTTACTTGGGTGCAGTCGTGGGCGTAATCTCCCTCTTCAATTACTTCTGCTAGGAACCTTGCAGGGTTAACCGTGCTACATCTAACAATTGCTAGTTCAGCTTTAGACAAAATAATCTCATAACCTGATGCCCTCTGTGTCGTTAGTGTGGACTTAGGTTTATTCAATATCGCAAATAGTGCATGTTCCACAAATAGTGTAGTTGGACACCCCATAGTTATTGCTGATGCTTTTTCTACTGCAAAAGCAGCTGCAGCAAGACCTTGTTCACAAGAGAAGTGGCCTAACATTATAGGGTCTAAGTGACCGCTGTAAAATGCTACTGGTTTATAGCCCATGCTAGTTTTTTGGGCCAACACTGCTTTCATCACTGCTGAGTCGCAATGTGAAAATATAAAAAAGCGCCGCTCATAGTCTGGGGATGCCAGTACTGGAGCAGTTGATATCGCGTCTTTTAATTCGTCAAATGCCTCCCTCATTTCCATAGTCCACCCCAACTTTTTCTCCCCTTTATTTGCTTCCTTCAAACCCTCAAGCAGGGGTCCTATGTATGAGCTATAATCAAATACCCATGCTCTACAGTAGTTGCACAGCCCCAGAAATTGCTGCAGTTCTCTCACAGTCTGTGGCACGGGAGTGCTTGAGATGGCCTGTGCACTTTGTGGTGCAATCCTTCTTCCATGTTGGGATATCAGTTGGCCAATGTAAAGTACCTGTTCCTGACAGTATTGTATCTTTTCCATGTCTACCTTGTACCCCTTTTCAGCCAATATTGTCAACATTTTTAAGGAGTCCTCTCTACATTTGCTTTCGTTTGTACTGCAAATTATTATGTCATCCATATACTGTAACACTGTGCTTTCCACCTCAACGTTACCCAAATCCATCTGTATTACTCTATTGAAAATTGAGGGTGATTCACAATACCCCTGTGGTAATCTGGTATGTTTCCACTTTGTATTTCGGTAAGTGAAGCTTGTCAAATCTTGTGAGTCTGGGTGTAATGGTATTGAGAAAAAAGCATTTTTAAGGTCAATCACTGTAAATCGTGATGCTTCTGCTGGAATGCCACACAATATTGTGGCCGGGTTTGCTGTTACTGGATACTCTGCTTCTACTATGTTGTTCAAGGGTCTGAGGTCCTGTATGAAGCGCCAAGACCCCCCTTTAGCCTTGCGCACCGGGTACACAGCTGTGTTACATGGTGATTCTGAGGGGACCAATATGCCATTGTTTATAAGGGCCGTTATGGTTTCATATATGCCCTCATCTGCCTCTTTTGACAATGGGTACTGTTTCACTCTTGGTAGTATGGCACCTTTTTTCAATTTTATCCTTACACCCCCTATGCTTTTTATGCATCCCACGTCATAAGGGCTAATAGTCCATAATGATTTGGGCACCTTTGACATATCTTCCTTAAAAAATGGGACTGGGGTGCCTGCGGGTGCCTCAAGTGCCATTGCAATTTTCTGTGCTACTTGTTTGTGAGCCACTCTTAGCCATATTTCTACACTCATCATGAACACCATTTCACCTTCCTCCTTTTCTTCTGAAAACAGCTCTTCATCTGACACCTGGGTCAGCCTACATCCTTCTGCTAGTGCTATCACTGCCCTCCATGCTCTCCCTTCTTTATCTTGGGCGTGCACAGCAACATAATCAGCTGTTGCAATAATGCTCTCGATGTCCATTACAAACACCTTCCCTTCCAGTTCATTAACTGGTGTTTCTGGTCGGAACAGATAGGCTGCTGGCCTCCTCCATATTTTCCCTCCTATCCCTGGCATCCATGCAAATGCCATGTCTGTGCCATACTGGAATAGCTCGCCATCTACTGGCTCTGCCCTAATCGCTATCTGTCCACAGTATGCTTGCAAAATCTGTCGTGCTGCGAGCATGTTAATCCCTGGAGTAGAGCAAATTATGCCATCCTCTGTAAAGGAGATCGTCATATTCAACCTGTTCATTATGTCTCTCCCCAGTATATTTACTGGTGAGGCACTATAATACAAAAGTGGGACTGACAGATCATAATCTCCAATAGATAAGGGAACGTTATCAGTAAATGGAACCAACCCTTTAGCCCCAGAAAATCCTTGGGTGTTCATGGCTTCGCCTGACATCTTAAATTTACCTTCCCTTATGCAAGACCGGGTTGCCCCGGTGTCAACAAGGAATGATAATTTTTTGTCACCTATCGTTACCTCTATGCGTGGCTCCTCCGCACTATTAGGTGTTACTGACAGGATGGGACACACCAAGGCCGTCTGTGGGCTGACCTATTGGGGGTACAATGATTGGCCATTCCCTGTGTAAGGGTTGTGTCCCAACACCGTCACCCCACCCAATTGTGTTCGTTCAGTTTGGGGTGGTGGTTGTATTAACGCCACTTGTTGTTGTGGCGGCGTCAGTTGCTGTGTTATTTGTTGTTGTGGCAGTGAATAGGTTTGTGGCTGTTGTGTTTGTTGTTGTTGGTCACTCCCTTGTTGTGACATCTGCTGTTGTTGTATGCCCTGCTGTTCTTGTGAGGTCCTAGGTTGTGCTTGTTCATTCCATGCTGGTGTTCCTGGCCTGACCCTACATGTACGTGACATGTGTCCTAATAGTCCGCAGCTCCAACACACGGGTGGTTCCCTGTTTTGCCATGGGAAGCTCCCTGTGTTGTCCTGGTATACGGGTTGCCCTGTGGGGTAGTAATTTCTGAGTCCCCCAGCCTGTTGCTGGGTATTATATCCATATCCTCTCCCCCTCATAAACCCTCCTCTCCCTCTGTTATAACTATAATACCCAGTTCCTTGCATTGGGTACCCTCCTCCCATGTTTGGTGCGTGTAATTGCAGGGGCGGCACTTGCTGTATTACACCTTGTGGAGGCGCTATTTGAGCTGGATCTTGTGCAGCCACTACTTGCGTTGGGCTTTGGGCCATTGGTGTGGGCGTAGTTATTAGTGCCCCTTCCATTGTATATTTAGTAAGTTTTTTCTGTACTAATTTGGCCTCTTCTGTTTTCCTGTCCTCCTCCTTTTGTTTCATTTTTCCTTGCCATGTCCTGCAGTGATGTACTATAGTCAGTTGTATTTCTGGCCATGGTTTTGCTTCCATCCCCACTACTTTCTTTAGTTGTTTCTGAACTCCTTCTGGGAGCCCTTGTACTAGTATATGATAAAATATGGCTGGTGTTTTGTCCCATTGTTCTCTAGTTTCCATGCGCCACTTCTCTTGAATATCCTGGATATAATCAACAGGATCCTCATTTTCACCCATCTTATGGGAAGTAATGGCTCCTATGTCTGATGTGTCTGGGTACTGCACTCTCAGTGCCTGCCATAGCGCATGTCTGCAGTTTGCAAATGGTGCCCCATCATGCGATGTGTTTGTTATTGTTACCCCATGGAATCCCGCTCTTTTCCAAATGTCATCCGCTCTATCCCCTAATATTGATATTAACAGGCCCTTCACATCTCCTACTGCTAGTTTCTGTCCTGCGGTGTGTTTTTCCATTTCATATATCCACTTACCCGCACCTCCACTTAGTGATGGGAGCCTACATTTTATATTTTCCTTATCCGTATGTTTCCAAGGTACATACTGTGGTCTAACCCCTCCTCTCTCCAGCAGTGGCATTAAATTCTGTCTTGTGTCACCCTTTACGCTCCATGATATTGAGTCTTCACACCCCTCCTCTTCCCCCATTTCTTTTACTACTTCAAATTCTTCCTTACTACCTCTGCCCCTACCTCCCTCTTCTTCCTTTCCCCTTTTTTCATCATTTCCTGTGTTCAATATGGGTATGTTTATTTGTCTGTCTTGCCTGCGACTAGGGAGGTCCCTAAGCCGACATGCATAAGGTGTAAGTTCGTTCATGAAGGGCGCGAGCTTTATTCTGTGCAGAGAGCGTGCGGTGGTTGAACATGTAGGTTGTGACGTGGGAGGGCGTGATGGGGATGTGGGTGGCGTGGTTTCATTGGTTTGTGTTTCCCCTATTCTTTTCACTTCCTCCTTACTTCTCTCCAGCTCCTCCCATCTTCTACTCATCCAGGGCGAATCTATGTTTGTTCTAGTGAGGTACAGTTTATCTAAGCTTTCACTTTCACTCTTTCTTCCATCCTTCTCCACTCCTCCTTCCTCCTCACTGCAAAAATCATTCATAAATGGCACCCCCCACTCTGCCTTTTTTCCTTTTATTGTTACTGTTTTCAAATCTATTAGGTCTCTTTCTCCCCTTTCGTTGTTACCAACTGTTCCCCCTAGTGCTGATGTCGTTGCTACCTCCCTACTTTTATATACATCTCCCCATCTTTCACTCTCCCTACCCCTCCCTTCTCTTCCTCCTTCACTTCTCTCCTCCATTTCCCTACTATTTTCCTCCCTTTTCCTTTTCAATTCCTCCATTACTTCGTTGCTCATCTGTTCCAATATCCTTTCATCCTCTTTCTTCCTTTCCCATTTCACCCTTTCTCTTTCTACTATACTCTCTATTACCTTCCCCTCTTCATATTTCTTAGCTGTCTCTGATATTATCCTCCTCCTCCATATTTCCATTTCTTTTTCCTTTTCTTCTTCTTCCTTCTTCTTCTCTCTCAGCACTACTCTTGATACCCTATCTGCTGCTGCTTTTACCCTTTCAGCTTCTCTCTTTTGCTCCTCACTTCGTTCCCTTAATTTTTCCAATTCGTCCTTACCTTCTTTCCTTTTCCTCACTCTCTCTCTTTCCTCCCTCTCAAGTTGTTTGATCAGTTCATTCTGCTCATCCCTTAGTTTTGCTAATCTTTCCTCCAAAATCTCTTCCTTCTGCCGTAGTAGCTCCTCTCCCCTCATTTCACTCTCTCTGGCACTATCCTCGTTTGTTCTCTTTACCGCCTCCCTTTCTTCTCCAGTTAGTGAGCCTCGTAATTTCAACAATATCTGTGCAGCTACCCACTCATCGTTTCCTATCTCTACAGTCTGCTCTTCTCTAATCCTCCCTTCCCCCATTGGTATCTTCCCATGAGCCACATATGGTGGAGGGCTGTATGCCGGGTTTGAGTATCCTTCAGCCGCCCTTAACTGTACTTCTATTTCTCCTAATTCTCTTAAAGGGTACAACCCTCCTCCCTCTGTTTTCACTCCCGGTGTTATGGGTATCTCATTGCTCGGTTCCTTTTTTATGTCGTCTGATTTATCAATCTTTTCTCCTCCCTGTCTTTCGTTCCCCGAATTCTTTGTGCTTTCGCACTCCTTTCCCCCCCCCGTTCCTTCTTTCTTAATCTCCTTTTCTTCCGGTGTTTCCCCCATAGTGAACATTCCATTTGGTCCTGGTCGAGACCCCTGGAACATCCTCCATAAGTTAAACACCTCCACATGGTTTGCCAACTTCTTCCCCTTGTATGTATTGTGCAGATGGTTCAGTAGTGAATGTTGGGCATATGGATCGAAACTACCATTAGGCGGCCATGGTGTTAACATTTTGTTGTCTGTCCCCTGGGTCCACTCTATGCTGTACTTAATTAACTTCTCCCTGTGTGGTGGCAGTGTGGTGCATATGTGCTGTAGTGGGGTAGTGAGGGTGTTCCCCCACCCTCCCGACCCTCTCCCGTATGACATAGTTGCACTCCCCTTGTTACCCTTCCCCTTACTAGCAGTTTACAATATACAACCTTGTATTGCTTACCTCGCCCCGCAAGTGTGGGGACTTACGACAATCCTTTGACAAATTATGCAATAATAATAAATATGATGTTATATTATATTCCTTCCCCTACGGCCCCCTGCGGCCGAAGCGCACGCAGCCCCCTGCGGCTGCGTACCCCTTACGACGATCTTATACAGTCGTCCTGTTTCTCCGTTCTCCTCCCCCTTTTACACTTGCCGTGGCCGGCGTTCTCCGTGCGCAGCCACGCCCCTTTCCCCTTCTTCTTTCGATCCACTGGTTTATAGTTTATCTCCGTATCAGCTCCTTTATCATGCTTCTCTTCCCCACCACTCTCAAACCCAAAGTTCCTTGTGCTCGCGATATCCTATTAAATCCCTACTGGTGACGTCACCGATTTCTTCGAGCTACTGGTACATTCTTGTTATGTTCTTTAAGTTCAAAATACACTTGCAATCTACCCCGCTAACCCTACAGCTGTCTTCCTGTCTCTCCTGGAACAAGGTAATCTCATCAATAATATGACCGGACTGCGCACGCTGCGTCGCCTCGCGTGTGATACGCCCCTCAACAGGAGGGCTTAACCAGCCAATTATCTTCCGTTTTGGGCAACTATGTAACTAGCTACCGCTCACAGGGAAACGTCATCTACCTATCGAGTTTCTTGCTCGAACAATAGGGAACCTCATCTACTCATTGATCAATAAATGTCAAATCGCAGGAAACCACACACACCCACCCTCACACGTAGTCGCGACTTAGGCCAATCAGTGTCTTACGAGCGGTCGCATGTGATGTTTTCGTGCTCCGCCCCCCTCTTTCTCGTGACGTAGCCGATTGCTCTCGCACTCGTTTCGCTACCATTCATTCCATTAGCAACACTAAGTTGTTTAAACCTTCGCCGCGCATCTGTACAACACCTCCCTCCTCCCTTATTTACTTCCTCCCCCTCCCTCACAATTTCGCATTGCTTGTTGTGCGTGTCATGCTCACCAAGTTCTCTCGATGCAGGGCCGCTCGACTGCGTGCACCCCTCCAAGCGGCTCGCCACCTCCCCTCGTCTGGACCACGTCTGGACACTCGCCGACCGCGGGCGGGATACTTCTCAACCGGCTCCCGAGGGCCAATATCCGGATTGCGCTGTCCGGTCCTCTCGCAGCTCCGCGATGGTCCTGTAGTCCTCAGAAGGGGGCAACGGCAGAGGGGGCCGCGCCGCCGGGCCTCCTCGCAACGGGAGTGCCTGGAAAAATTAAAAATAAAAGTCGATCTTAAACAGATCTCAGCAGTGCCTCCAACTTGTCGGGGGGAAATTCTGCCGGGGTCGGCCGGGCCGTCCGCAGACCTCCGGGCAGGGAGGCCCCAACTCCTCCCGTATATCCCAGATGAGATAGAGTATGAGACACACACAAGGAGCAAGGTGACTCTGCTGTTTATTTATACAAAACGGCAGGGATGGGTCAAGGAGCGTACGCGTTCGTCCTGACACACACAATCGTGGGGCTCGCAGGCCCTTTTTACTGCATTATGACGCGCTACTTGCGTCACTTCAAAAAGTTAGCAAAAAACCTATCGCCACTCTTAATTGGTTGCTCGAGTGGTAGGGTTAGTATAGTACACATATAGAGAATGATATTAGTGGACAAGGTGTAGTCAGGTGGTATATCTGGGTTGTCCCTACAATTAGATACATAAGAATTGTTACATGAAGACTCCTGAGGATTGGCTAATGTTACTGACGTCTGAGATAAGAGCCCCATGTTCTGATTGGTGCACCCGTGAGCTTCCCAGCCTGGGACCACCGTTGTTCCCAGCTCTCGGTGTACCTGTGATTGCAACAACGTTTCAATATGGGTACGTGCAGACAATGTGAGGATTTATTCATAGGTGGAAGGCTGACCGCTCCCACTGTAGCAGATGTCCATTGAGCCTTTCAAGTGTATTGGCCTGTGTCTCGTAGCGAGGGACCCAGACGCCTTTTTTCTCCTGGGCTTTGGCATCTCGTCAGGTTCGGCTTGGTCACGTGGGGAGGGACCGTGAAAGAGGCAGAATTCTGCACAATTAATATTGCTTTTTCTACTGCGCGTCTGGCTTAATTTGCCGGCGTGACTTTAACGTTGGTGCGCGGGGTGCGAGGTTGCAACATCGTGCCTTTGATGATTTGTTCTTGGACTGTGAGTTTGCAACATTACGACCTTGGCTGGTTGCTCCACTGGGTTCTTTCTGCAGGATCAGCAACCTGACTCGTGCTTTGTTAATGTCCACGGGAGCTCTTGGTTGAGGCCTACTTGGGCCTGGTGCATAATTAGTCCGTTTGGTGCATAGGTGCTTTTAGGTTATAATAGCATATATTTCCATGACCAGTATCGTGTTTCCATTATACCTCTATGGTGGTAATGGGTTTCAAGAGAAGCGTGAGCAAGCGTTATAAATGAGCTCATGATGCGTCTTGCGTTTCTGCATTCTGAAAGCCTATATAAAAATAATAAAGATGCACGTCCGTGAATATGCCTGTCGCCTACGTCAGAGCACTGAGTATGTTCTTCGTGTAGATTGGTGTGGAAATGTTCAGTGTGTATATTTGTACAGAAGTGCTTCCCGTTGTCTAGGTCGTCATGGCATCTCTAACGACGTGTGGATTTTAGTCTAGCTGATCCGAACCGCAGGTGTCGGCATGGCCAGTGCGGGCTGTTGGGCAGGCAGATGGACACATCCGTATGTTCCTGTACCAGGGTACCTGGTCGTCTGGTAAATGGACAAACTCTTCTCGCGGCGGGTGTCTGGGCCGTGATCCTCTAGGCCAAGCGCGAGAGGTGAAGGACGGGAGCCTGGTCTTCCATTCTCCCACTTCAATACGCAAGGCACAACCTCACAAACCAAAGTACTGCCATTGTAAGGCAAGTGCAGCATCAATCCCCAAGTACTCTCATCATGAGGCAGCTAAAACCTGCAATGCCAGTTATTGTCATCACATGTAAAGTGTGTTGCCCTGGTTTTACACTAGTATACTATGATTTCTGCATGTTCTTCTTTAAAGAGCAGAACCAGTTATTTGTGTTTAATCAAGCTGATTTTCAAAGCATCAATGTACATTCTAAATCAATCTGAATACAGAAATTAACTCTTTATCGAAACATGTTGGGTAAGTTGTCTATGATTAATGTTCTTGCTTTCTAAAGAACTCTTGCTTACATCCCACCCAATCTCTTTTTCCTTCTTGTAAACCTCAGCAGCCTTCGATTACTTCTGATCCTAAATCTTTTTGAGACTGCTCATGTTGCGCTGAAAGGTGTTGGGAAAAGTTCCATTCAACTATTGATTTGTTTCAGCTATCTTCTATTCACTCTACCAATGACTATGCTTTATTCACTGCTAAGAAACAGTACTATTCTGACATACTGTCTCGCTCCTCATCCCTTTCATCTTTCCCATCTCCTTCCCTGCCTGACCCTTTCTGTTTATCTGCCCTTTCCCCCACTGATTTTGCTCTGTACTTTAACTGTTCTAGTGCCTTGCTCACACCTACTACTTCTATTTTCTCCTCATTTTCTACTCTCTTCGATTATGATACTGCCCAATTTCTCTCCCAGGAAGGAACAAGACAAGGAGGAACTGAACCCAGTTCCCCCTGCTCTTGCTCCTACATTTTTTCCACATCTGATGCACTTTCTTACTGCACTCTTGAATACTTTTATATCTTCTTCAATGTTTCCTTCGTTTCCACACAGGTCTCTATCTTCCTAGACCACCCCTTTTGTCTTTCTCCTCGTCATTCCATGGAAACTGGCTTCTCTGCATCAATTCTTTCCACGTGTCATGAACAACACTCTTTTTTTTATTTACTTGTATATAATCATTAAGATTTTTACAAGAGCAATTCCAATCAAAAAGATTAGCGAAGACATCACAAAACTGACGACAGTCTGTAGTTCGGCCAGTGTTTAGATAGGCAAGGTTCAGACGGCAGTGCTCAGATTTGACCTTTCCATTGCCAAATTCAAAAGTTTGGCAGACGCCGTATGCCATCGAGTCTTATCGCCTGTAATAAGGCGATTCCACCAAGTTGCTTCGTTGCCAGCAAATGAGTTTACCGTCAGGGGACTAAAAAGGCTACCCTGGCTTGGTGCAGAGCTGGGCAAAGCATCAGCAGATGTCTAATAGATTCAATCTCTGCTGGATTTTTACAGAGTTTACAGGCTTTTACCTTGGATCCGGATCATATCGCTAGGATTTCCTGCGTCGGTAGGACATTGAGACGTGCTTTCAAAAAAGTTCTCATCAGTAATTTACTTGGGTATATTTTGCAGTATGCCATTGGTTCTTTCAGTTTGTTGATAGTCGTAGGGATATGGGCTAGTAGTTTATTAGGTGTTGCTTTTTCCATAGTGGTGATCCAATCCAAAGACTGCAATTTTGTTTTTATCCTGACCGGATTGTTCTTCATTGCAAGCAATTTCCTGAAGTTTTAGGTTTTGGGCCATGGCCCACTCCTTCATAGAGTGATTTTTGCCTTTATCAATCTCTTCTGCTATCATGCGATAGATTTCCAGGCTCTCAGCATGCATGACTTTCCTATATAACTGTAAAGTACAGTGATCCACCACGGATTTCAGGGAGACAAGACCGAGTTCCCGTCTTATCGGTGCTATAGCTGTGGAATTTGATAAGCCCAGCACCGATCTCCAGATGAAACCTTCAAGTTTTTGCCAAAGTAGAGGAGGGATTGAGGGTGTGGCATCCATACCATAAGTCAACGAGGGAATGATCTTGGCCTTGTAAAAGCTGATTGCCGGTTGGAGTGAGGATTTGCCGTATTTTCGATCGACTGCTGTCAATTGAGCAGCTAAGTTCTTGGCCTTAGACCACAGTGAGTCTTGCATGTTACGGGCTTTCTTGGTGCTATCAGGTTGCACTCCGAGGTACTTGAATGAATCAACCACTTCAATTTTCGTCTCATTGAGGTGCCATTGAAGTCTCTCTTTCTTTTTCCTTCCTGGTTTTTGCAAGATCATTATTTTAGTTTTTGATTTATTGATCTCAAGATTGTTTTCAGTAATGTAAATTGTGAGGTTATCGAGTTGTCGTTGCAGACCGACCTGAGTGAGATCAAGTAATATCAGGTCGTCAGCATATAACAGTCTCGGGACCCTTGTATTGCCTATTTTTGGTGGAAATGACCGGATCTTGATTTGGCTGTCTTTGAAATCTCTGAGAAAAGATATGAACAAAGCTGGTGCCAGAGGGCAGCCTTGCTTAACTCCACGGAATATAGGTATAGGATTCGAATTTAGTCCTTGGTTTTTTAGGCAGACTTTTATACTGGTGTTTGAATGGAGGTTAATTATGGGTTCCAAAATGCCTTCTGGACAATGACAGGTCCTAAGCTTGGACCATAGTTTCAGTCTGTCCACTCTGTCGAAAGCTTGGGACAGGTCCACAAACGCTAGAAAAATCCATGGTGTTCCTGTCAAGTAGGTTCAGGCACATTATGTTGGCACTAGTGCTAGCGTTTTTCTGGAATCATGTTTGCAAGGTGTTAGGAAAGATTTCATATTTTAGGTAATTTTCCTTCCATGTGGCAACCCCCAAACCTTTTGCTTTTGTTTTACACCCTCATCTAGACTTTGCCAGAGAAGCGCAGCCTTCCGCCGCTCTCCTCTGGGCTTTCGCTCCATTCTTACGGGGAAACTGACATGCCCTTAAGACAGTCAGTACCGGGAAACGTTGTTTTCCGTAGTTATTTTCTCATGTTGCAGCTTTCGCGCAACATGGCACAAGAGGGCACTGTAATCTAAGTTACTGCACTCTTGGGTCTCTAGTCATTCTACAGGCCCTAGTAACTTTCAATGAATTTATAACGAACTGTGCAAGTATGTCACGGATGGGACTGGTGGCAGCGATCGTTTCTTTGTGTTTTGAACTCCCATTTGCCCTGTTAACTGCGCTTCTCGCGTTTGCCCAAAATGGGCGGCCTGGCTTCCAAAATGGCCAGACCACGAGGTTCTTTGTCCTGTCCACTGACCGTCTTGCCCCTTCACCTTCCCCTGGTCGAGCCGACCCGGGGCCATCCTTATTTGGGCATGTACTTTCCTGCGAAACACAGATGCTTTCGTGGGCTTCTACAGGCCTGTTGTGAGCCTCCAGGATGTGGGCTGGGATGTCTGGTCCCAATACACATCCTGGGTGCCAGAGAGTCTAGTGTGTCTTGAATGCCTGGGACCACCATGGTCCGTGATAGGTCCACGTATGGTGTGAGTGTTTTGCGAGCAGATCTCCCTTTGTGCCCTCTCCGTCTTGGCGCGAAGGGAACCCTGGATAAGAGGAGGCTGGAAACACCACTACCATGTCGATCTCCTGAGTTCTCACGAACAAAGGATAAAGGAGCCAAGTATCCTGCAACTAAGAAGCTGAGTCGAGGAATCGCTGGTGACCCGCTGAAGGTTTGGCACCCTGCACTGCTGTCGTCCTGTGAGACCCCTCTGCCTCTGATCGAACGAGAAGGCCTGTACTGGCGCTTCGACCCTTTAGAATAGTGGGAACAACTATTCTCGGCATCTTCACCACCTCCTGTACGTAAGCCTTCGAAAGCGTCCCTGGGCCACCCAGCAGACTGACCAGCCTACACAGGAAGCTTGCTCTGTTACCACCGTCAGGTTGCTGCTGAAATCTGAGCCCTTGACATTCTCACACGCTTCGTACACTTGGCGTTCCCAGGTCTGAAGTGAGAAGTGTACATTGGGCCTGGAATACAAGCGGCTGCCGAGTTGCCCTGCTGAGGTAACCATCTGTGCATGTTTGCTGCATTTGGGACACCCTCAACCCTGACCTCTGCTGCCGTGGAATCTACACAGCGCCGAGACTTCCCTCTGATCGCATCTGAACCTGCCAGTGAAGAAACTAACTGGGAGAAGCCTGGGTCTGCCTTCATCGGGGACCGGTGAGTAATCAATACCCTGAACCGGTCTCCCTCCTGCAGAAGCCTGTGGCTTTCCCCCGCTGTTGAAAAGCAACACCCCTTTCTCCGTACTCGCGCCCTGCTTCTGCCCACAAGTGGAGGCTGCGCTTGAGTCGCAAAGGTCTGTTTGCCATCGTTTGTTCACCTCTCTGAACTGCCTGATTTCCCCGAAGAGACACTCCTTGGCCCGTTGGCACCCGTGTGTGCAGGTGCTTTTGAGCACAAGGCTCCACTCTTCATAGGGCTCGGACTTCCTTCTACTTAGGTGGTCTCTGATGTCAAACTGGGCCTAACAATTACTTGCACTGCCTGTTTTCCTCCCCATCTAGGTGGTCTACATATTTCGTGCTTCTAACTCTTTAGGCACCTTGGTCTTGTATATATATATTGTATTGATTGTGATGTGTTGGTTTACTTGAGTTTTATCGTGATTCTTTACTATGGTCGATGTTACAAAGGCCTTGTAATAAATGTGTCTATATTTTTAATATAACACCTGCCTGGAGTAATTTGTAAGCGTCCTTGCTTTGTGTGCTCATTGTGGGCTTTCAGTCACCCTCACCCCTCTTGAGACCTAGTCTTGACCGCCGCCATCGCTACCCTGATTGGTCTGGTTTGTCCAGAGGTTACCCAGTTCCAAGAAACTAGGCTGGCCTTATGAACCTCTGCCCCTTCAGGACAGAGTTCAGAAATCCATCTTAACACAAGGGATCGAAGCACAGTGAGGTGAAGGCCCATTTATGGAAATGTGTCAGAAGAATTGTAGCAAAAACCTTTCCAATGACATCAAGAAGGGCTATTGGCCGATAGTTCAGGGGATCGTCTCTGGCTCCCTTTTTGAAGATCGGGACGATCATCGCTTTCGTCGAAGAGTCAGGAATTGTTTTTCTTTCTCTGCAGACTTTAAAAATTGAGCTGATAAGATTTGACCTGTCGTCCGGATGTTGTTTTAAATCGCAATTAGCAAATCCGTCTGGCCCGGGTGCTCTTGACGACTTCAATTTCTGGATTGTAGTTTTAATCTCTACGATCTCTGTCTGGTCCACCCAGACTGTGTCCTTTGGTCACCTGATTTCGTTATCGTTGCCTTTTACTGATTCAAACAACTTCAGGAAGTGAGCGGTCCATTTTTCTTCCGACACTGGGTTGATCATGTACGAGTTTAGAAGCTTGTTCGGTTTGTTGATGAGCGACCAGAAATCTCAGGATTTTTTGTTAGACATAACCTTCAACATCTCCTCAGCATCTGACTGGTATAAGAGACATCTCAAATTTCTCAGCCCTTTCTTGTAATTTCTTGTTTCAGCCATGAGGTTTTCCCAAAGTATGGGTAGATTCAAGGTTACTGCCTCTCTTTTAAGTTTTCTTAGAAGTCTGCGTTTGATGACCAGCGCTGTGTTGTTCTCATGGGTATGGTGATTACTGAGGTTGTTGAAATTCTTCCTTGGTCTTTTGAAGGCAAGAAGAAGGGGAATATAGCTCAATCTGGCCATTCCTTCTTGCGATGCGGGATCAGACATTAAGTTGGTGAATTGGTCTGTGAGCTTACGAACGTCAGAAGCAATCATAAGTAGACGAGTTTGTTGTGAGTGTGTCGCAATAAGTGGTTCATAGAATTGCAATTGGCTCCCTTTACATCTGCATATGAGATTCAGTAGATTGTGGTCGCTGCCCTTCGTTCTGATTACTTCAAATGACACTATGTTGAAAAACACAGGTTCGGAAGCAAAGATGTAGTCGAGAGTAGCTCGCGCTCCCAGGTCCGTATAAAGGTGTCTGGATCTGTGGTAGTGGCAGAATTAAAAAGATTTCCGGATTTCATGATGGAGCTCCACGCAAGTCCTCTAGTTATTGCAGATGAGTTAATAGGTTGTTTTGTTTTGAGCGTGTTGGGTGTAATACAATTCGCATTAAGGTCCCTGCAGATCAAAATATTAGAATATTTGTATTTGATTGCAATCTCATCGATTGTGTTGGCCACTTTGGCTCAAAGGTTCACTCTAGAAATCTTTAGCGGATTCCAGTAGACGTTTATAATTGCTACCGAGTCAGATAATGAAAACTTGGCTGTTTGGGTTGGAGAAATCCACGTGGTCAGTATGGCCAGAATTTCATAACTACGGGTTATGACCTTTGTGATAGATATAACGGATCCTAGGCGGGTGGCTATCAGTAAGCCCGAGGAAGGACATCCCAGAGGCCCTTTGAAGGCCGGAGATATTTCAATGCAGTAACTATCTAGGGCTGGTTTTCCCGCAGCCATGTTTCCTGGAGGAATATGATGTCGTAGGAGCCCAGGTCGTGACTGTCAGGCTTGGTAAGATGAACATGACCTCTATTGTTCCATGATGCTATACTTAAGGTTTCTTTCAAGGCTGTTTGCTGGGTTGGTTGAGGTATGAGTGACGTTGACTTAAGACCCCCTGATGGTGGCTATCTTTTGAGCCTTGGAGTTAAGACACTACGGAACCAATTCCATTTGTCTTTCTTGGTTGATTTGTCGGGGCCGATCGGGATCTGCTCCAGGATTTTTTTTGAGGTCCTTTCATTTAGCAGAGATACTCCCTGATCTTAGTTACGGATACGCGAAGTTGTTGAGTAGGATTGATTCTGTTCATGTTCATATTTTTTTCTGAGGTCTTCTCTAGGCTCTATTCTCTCGTCACTCCTTATGGTGTGCCTTGGGCGGACAGTTGTAAAATGTCCATCTGATGTTGATCCGTTGGTTCTCGAGCTGTTGTTGGTTGTTGAAAATGGGCTTCTTCCCCTTCTCGCTGGTCTGTAAAGGTCTTCTGTTCGTGATTTGAATCTGTAATTTTTTTTGGGTGATTTTCTGTTGGCGATTCTTTTGAGTTAGTAGATGGGATATCATAGAGGTTAAAACCCAAATGGGCTAACTCTGCATATATTTCTTGCGGTATTTCATCAAGTGCTCGTTTTTTAATGTTAAGATAGGCCTTCGCTTGATTCTTTCTGTGATACGGTTCGATCAGGGTGAAGTCGTCTGATTTTAAATTCTGTAAAGTTTTCACCCTTTTTAGTGTTCTAAGAACCGTGTTTCTGTTTAGAATCATATAGTGGTCGTTAGAACATTTTTGTTCAATTTTAAAGAGACGAGTCTTTTGTATAGACAGGACAGAAACTCCCGCGTGGGGGACGGGTTGCTTGGTCGTCCATTGGGCATCGCGGTGGACTAAGTCTTCGATTAGTTCGATTAGATGAAGCTGGTGATACATTTTGTTGGTTATGTTTCGACGAGTCAGATATCGGTTTGGTGACTTTATGCTCCATTTGAGACATTGTAGCAGAGAAAGTGCTTTCCCCAACTGAGACGCAGGTTGACCGGGTCGGTGTTTGAACAGGCGGTTTATTTGACATTTCTGGTTGCGATGCTCTTGCCTCTGTTGAGTCCAAGTGTTGGGTTAAGTCCATCAGAGAACTTTGAGCTATGAATTCTTCTGTAGTCTTGGGAGAAGTGGAAATGCAGATAACTGAATTATTGAAACTTTGTTTTTGCTGAGACGATGTTGGTTTTTCTTTCAATGAATCTTTTTGTTTGGTTCTTGCAGACATCAAGGGGCCAAGGGCCGACACTGTTTGTAAGCCATTGGAGTCCAATTCACTGATCGTTGTAATTTTCAACAATGGTTTACTTTTAGGGCTTGGTGTTGTTTTTTGTTGATTTTCCGCTGCTCTCTGGTGTTTGGCCGAAGCTAAAGCAGGTTTTGGGAGTCTTTCCGTCTGTCTTTTGAAAACAGGAGCCAGTTCGGGAGGGTTTGATGGAACTTCGGCCTGAGTTTCTTTTTCCAGACTAACTTGTGTAGCTGGTTTAAAAATTATGTAGTAGGTCTTCTAGTAGGCTCAACTTTGAGTCCCACAGCTCTCTCTGATCTTTACATCTTTGGTCCAATGCTGTAATGCAACCTTCAACAAAGATCAATTTGCTATGCATCATTGCA
Source organism: Ambystoma mexicanum (assembly GCF_040938575.1). Lineage (NCBI taxonomy): Eukaryota > Metazoa > Chordata > Amphibia > Caudata > Ambystomatidae > Ambystoma > Ambystoma mexicanum. The sequence goes on from NC_090936.1 coordinate 826,985,906, forward strand.
GTAAGGACAGTGTTGTCTTTCAATGGGTCATTGATGGCTTCATATAGCTTCCCAAATGGTGATAGAGCTATTGTAATTGCTGACATGATTGTTGGGAGATCTATTTTTTTAGTAGGCAACTCCTTTTTTCCTGAAGTTGTTATTTCGCTAATTCTTTGGTTTTTTGGAGGGGATCGAGGTCGTGGAGTGTGCTGGATCGGTGAATATGGTGTTTTGGAGTGATCATCTGTTTGAGTCTGGCCATCATCAAGGTTCAGGGGATCAGGAGAAGGCCGTTTCACAGGTTGAATCAATGGTGAGGAAGCTTTAGTTTCAGGGCGGCGTATGGGCGTGGAAGGAGTTTGTTTTCTGTGCGTTGGCCCGGGTTCTTTAGTGCTGGTCGACTTGCTTGATTCAGAGGTACTTTCCTCCAATGTTGGTTTGTTTTGAGTACCAGTTAAATTAGGGTCGTCCAAATTGAGAATAAGTCCCGACGATTCCAACTCTTTGTTGGATTCTTTAACCGAGGACACTTCGTTATTCGAGTTTGCTGAGAACCTTTTGGGTACCGCGTCGATTCTGGGCACAATAGATAGCTCTTTTGATCCTATTAGTTGATTTTGGATAGCAGATTGAATCTGAGCCTGGTTTAGGATCCCCAACGTTACTTTCCTTGCTTTGCTGACAGGTGGGAGGTCCTGAATAGCCTCCAGGATGTCTGCATCTGACAGTTCTTTAGTCTGATCCAGCTTTCTTTTGTACTGCTTGTTTATAAAGCCTTTAAGTGCACTGGAGAGAAGTGGCGCCGGTAGAGTTGGCTTCCCTGCTTTCTTTAATCTAAGTGATTTTTGTTTTACATTTGTTGTTTACATTTTTTTTCCTTTTATTGTTATGCTTAATAACCTCTTGGGAATCGTGGGTTTCCAACTGAAACACGGAGCCTTGCTCTGAATGAAAAATGGTAGAGTTTGTCAATTTAGCCATAGGCGCACAAGCGCTGGAGATCCAGGGTTGCAGGAGGGGGCCCTTAAGGGTTGAACAGGCTGCTGAAACTGCTATTTCAGCATTCTCGTGTGCGGGACCGTTGTCCCGAAATCTAGATGTTAGAACCTGGGGGACCGAGTGATTGTTACTGTTACTTGAGGTTTCTAGCGCCGCATGAAATTGGGCAGCCACCAAAACTGTCGGTGAAGTTAATGTTGAAGTTGTGGCCTTTGGAAAGACCTCCATGGGGCCGCCCAGTTCAGGCAACATTGAATCGATGTTCAGTATTGACTGAGTGAGGAAGTCCTGCACCCTTGGGAGTGCTCGTTGGAGACAGCGTCACAAGCGCCCGAATCAAAGGGGGTCACCGCTCGCTGATCCTTGGAGCCCCAGCCTTTGTCAAGGAAGACTTGTTCCTGGTGAAGCAGACCCCGGATCCACCGCCCGAGACTGTCTGCACAGGAGCCTGGGCTGGCCGTCCTCCGACGGCCGAAACCAAGGCACCCCTCGTCTCATTTATGAGACAGGAAGGCAGAAAGTCCCGCGTGGGGGACGGGCTGCAAGGTCAAGAGGAGTGAGCCGCTGGCGTGGTGGACGAGGAGACCAGGCGGGGCCCCATTAGGTGCGTGGGGCGTCGGAGATCGCCGAACCACAAATCCATGGCACCGGAGATACAGGTAAGGTAGGGAGCGTGGTCGCGGCGGGCTCTGTCTCACAAATGGTCATTGTTACATTTGCCAGCAAAGAATTGTCTAAAATGTTAGTGGAAGTATTTACCAATGTGATTGAAGAGGTTAAGGAGCCAGTGGTTGACTGATTCACGACAGTAGGAGAATCCACAATATTCTGTTCCGTTCTGTGCATGGAGATGGTCTTAGGGCTCAGCGGTTACGCAGTACTCATAGCGCCTCATTACACGGATGGCGGTAAGGGTTTACCGGTACTGGTAAGGGTACCAGTGCCGGTAAACCCTTACTGCCTTACTATGAGGTCCCTTTGTGGGACCATACCTTAACGGCTGCTTTTACCAGACGTTAAGGACAGGACCCGCAAAGGGACCTAGTGTTAGGAAAGATTTCGTAATTGTAGGTAATTTTCCTTCCATGTGGCAACCCCTAAACTTTTTGCTGTTGTTTTTCACCTTGTTCTTGACTTTGCCAGAGAAGTGCAGCCTTCTGCCGCACTCCTCTGGGCTTTCGCTCCTTTCTTACGGGGAAACTGACATGCCCTTAAGACAGTCAGTACCGGGGAACGCTGTTTCCCGTAGTTTCTTTTATCATGTTGCGGCTTTAGTGCAACATGACACAAGAGGGCACTGTAAGCTAAGATACAGCTCTCTTGGGTCTCTAGCCTTCTACAGGCCCTAGATACTCGTTTAGGATTGTATTTGATCGGTGCAAGTAATTCAGGGACGGGAATGGTGGCAGCGATCGTTTCTTTGTATTTTGAGCTCCTTTTGGCGTTCTAAGCGCGTTTTCCGCGCTTAACCCAAAATGGTGGCCTGGCTCCCAAAATGCCCAGACCACGAGGCTCCTTTGTCCTGTCCGCTGACCGTCTTGCTCCCTTCACCTTCCCCAGGTCGAGCCGACCCGGGGCCTTCCTTATTTGGGCATGTACTTTCCCGAGAAACACAGATGCTTTCGCGGGCTTCTACATGTCTTGTGTGTGCCTTCAGGGTGTGGGCTGGGATGTCTGGTCCCAATACACATCCTGGGTGCCAGAGAGTCTAGGGTGGTGTGAATGCCTGGGACCACCGTGGTCCGTGATTGGTCCACGTATGGTGTGAGTGTTGATGAGCGGATCTCCCATTGGGTCCCCTCCGTTTTGGCGCGAAGGGAACCGTGGATAAGAGGGGGCTGGAAACACCACTACCATGTCGATCTCCTGAGTTCTCACGAACGAAGGAATACAGGAGCCAAGTATCCTGCAACCACGAGGCTGGACCGAGGAATCGCTGGTGACCCGCTGAAGGACTTCTCCTCTGCACTGCTGTCGCCTTGTGAAACCCTTTTTCACCTTTGATCGAACCAGAAGGCCTGTACTGGTACTTCGACCCTTGGAATAGCGGGAACAGCTATTCTCGGCATCTTCACCATCTCCTGCCAGTAAGCCTTCGGAAGCGTCTCTGGGCCATCCAGTTGACTGACCAGCTTACACGGGAGTCTTGCTCTGTAACCGCCGCCAGGTTGTGTAGTATTTCGAGTCCTTGTCACTCTCACACGCTTCGTACACTTGGCGTTCCCAGGTCGGAAGTGAGTAGTGTACATTTGGCTCAGATACACACGGCCGCTCCGTTGCCCGGCTGTGGTGACAAAACTGTGCAGGTTTCTTCGATTGGGACGTCTTTTTACTCAACACGACGACGAGGCGTTCCCTGCTCTTCTGAACCTGCCAGCTGCTGAAACTGACGCGGAGAAGCCTGGGTCTGCTTGCATCGGGGACCGGTGAGTAGTTTAGCTAGGATCTGGTCGCCCTCCTGCAGGAGCCCATTGCTTTTCCCCGCTGTGTAAAACAGCACACTTTTGCCGTACTCGCGCTCTGCTGCTGCCCACTGTGGAGGCTGCGCTTGAGTCGCGGAACTTGTTCTCCTTCATTTGTGCCCTGAACCGAACTGCCTGATTTCCTTAGAAGAGACTCTCCTTTTGCCCGTTGGCACCAGCGTGTGCAGGTACTTTTGAGCACAAGGCTCCACTCTTCGCAGGGCTCGGACTTCCATCTACTTAGGTGCCTCTGAAGGCGAACTGAGTCTAAAGCATTGTATTGCACTGCCTGTTTTCCTTCCCTTTCAGGTGGACTACACATTTCGTGCATATAACGCTTGCGACTGCCGTATTTGTATATATATTGTGTTGATATGGTATGTGTTGGCTTAATATTGTGATATTGTGATTTTCTCGCTACGGTCGTTGTTTTAAAGGCCTTAAAATAAATGTGTATATATTTTTGATATAACAACTGTTTGGAGTAGTTTGTAAGTGATCTTGCTTTGTGTGCTCATTGTGGGCTTTCAGTCACCCTCACCCCTCTTGAGACCTAGTCTTGACCGCCGCGATCGCTACCTTGATTGGTCTGGCTCGTCCAGAGGTTACCCTGTTCCAAGTAATTAGGTTGGCCTTCTGAACTTCTGCGCCACCAGGACAGAGTTCAGAAATCCGTCTTAACAAATTGGTGTACAGCGGTGGGATACGACTGAAGGTATCCAGTGTTGCGCTCGAACTAAGGCATTTCAGGTTATTCCAACCAGGACACGTAGTGAATTGTTGTAGTATAACTTTAAAAAGGCCATAGTCCTATCAAACAGTATGGAAACAAATACCTTGTTAACTTTAAATGCTTCCAAATCAGAAACACTGAAAAAGTTGTGTGCGGAGAGAGGTGTTTCCTCTCAAGGCACGAAATTGGAAATGATCCAAAGAATCGTGGTGTGGCAAGAAGCGCAGCTTGACGCTATAACTTCTGAGGACAGTGCGGAAGGTGGTGGGGCTGCTCTCACTGGTAGAACCGACGGTTCTGCCGCTGCACTGATCCATCGCGGCCACGAGGACAGGGAGGACGAGATGTCTAATGTTTCCTCTGCCAGTGCTGATGGGGAGGCTATGCTTGAATTCAAGAAGCAAGAGCTGCGGTTTAGGCAGCAGGAGCTTGAATTCAGCATAGCCAAACTAAAAATCGAACAGGCCGAAAAACAAAAAGACAGGGATCACCAGTTGGAACTGGCCAACCTTCAGGTTGCAAATGGGTCCAAGGGTCCTGGACATGGGTCTGGGGCCTCCTCTCATCCACGGTTTCCGAAAGATCTGCTCAGTGTATATGAAGAAAGGAATGACATTATGGACTGGCTGAATGCGTTTGAGTATGCATGCGAAGTTCACAAGTTGACAATGCTGATAAGATTGCATGGTTACTCAGCAGACTGCCCCATTCTGGCTGTAGTGCCATTATGGAAATGTCGAAGGCTGAGCGAGCTGATTTCGCAATGTTAAAGCAAACTCTCATTTTAAAGTTTGGGAAGACTCCGGCCCAATATTTGAAACGTTTCAGAGAGTATAAGAAAAAGGAAGGTGGTACTTGGGTATCTTATGTCACTGAATCCTTGAAAAACTTAACTGGCTGGGCCGAAGGTTATAAGGTTTCTACCTTCGAAGGCATGATAAATCTTGTCATGCTGGAACACATTTTTGCATCTTCTTCCCCGGAGCTTAAGCAGCATTTGGCCGATTCGAAGGAGATAGATCCTAAGAAGCTGGCCATTGCAGCAGACTTATGGGTGTCACATCGAGTGTCCCATAAGGACAAAACTCATCCTGGTAAGCAGGAGGAAGGGAAAAAGTCCAAAGATATGGAGGGTGGAGAATCTGCTAAATCTTCTTCTCATAAGGGCCACAAAAAGAAAAATAAGGGTAAGACACAAGAGAACTCGCAGGGTAGTGGAGGTCAGCCTCCGAAACAGAACTCTGGTTACAATAAGCCTCCCTATGTAAACAGACCCAATGGATCTTGTTTTGCTTGTGGAGCAACTGACCACGTGAAGGGGGATCCCCGGTGTAAGGTTAGACCTTTGGGGGTCCACTCCGCTAATCTGGCATTCTCCTCCTACGAGGAAGAAGAGATTACAGGAGCATCCTTCTCCTCAGACTCATTTCCCAGCGGGATAGAGGCTGAGGTAGTTTTAGTGTCCCTGGGTTCCTGGGAGCCTAAAGCCGCAGAGGCTTATGCTAGGATTCCGGATAATACCAAGCACTACTTTAAAGATAGTGTGCTGATCAATGGAGTAGATACTCCAGCGCTTAGGGATAGTGGGTGCAGTCGCACTGTAGTGGATTCTACCTTGGTAGACTCAGAGGAAGTTGCCAGAGATACTCTGATGCCCACTAAGTTGGCTGACGGCCCCCTCCGTATGTTTCCAGTAATACCTGTAAATCTTACTTTAAATGGTACAGCAGTCAGGATTCCAGTGAGCATTCAGAGAAACGTCCCGGGAAAGGTCTTGTTAGGTAATGATCTCAGAGCTTTAGGGCTCGTAGGAGACACTGCCGAAAGACCCTACACACGGTCTCAAGCACGGGCAGCATTGGCCAAGTCCAATACGCCGCCCCAGCCGAAGGGGAAACCCAAGGCGAAAGGAGTCGACAAGTCACGACGAGGGAAAGAGAATATTCCCCCGAGCTCGCCTACCACTGCGGTGGAGGAAGTTGGTCAATCGCCCAGGCCTGACGAGGAGGTGGCGATGCCTGAAGTATTTGACCCCAACGATCTTCCTGAACTAAAAGACTTGTTAGTTGAAGGAGGTCCTGATAGGGACGAATTCAGTAAAGGCCAACGTGAGTGCCCATCTCTGGAAGGCCTAAGGATACAGGCCTGCTCCCAGCTTGAGGGTGAACCTCCTGGGACGCATAGGATTTATTGGGAAGGTGGACTCCTGTATAGTGAGCCCACAGAGTCTACAGAAGGAGACCATAGGAGGTTGGTGGTTCCCCTTGCTGTTAGGCCCTTCCTCCTGCAGTTGGCGCATGAAGTTCCCCTTGCTGGTCACCTTGGTATGAAGAGGACCAAGCAAAGGTTATCCATGCACTTCTACTGGCCCAAGATGGGGGTGCAAGTAGAAAGTCACTGCAGGAGTTGTGCCTCCTGCCAGTTGTCTGGTAAGGTTGGCGCGACAATCCAAGCTCCGTTGGTACCGCTCCCAGTTGTGGGGGTACCATTTGAAAGGGTAGGGATCGACATCGTTGGTCCCCTTCACCCGCAAACATCCTCGGGCAATAGGTTTATCCTGGTGCTGGTCGACCATGCAACCAGATATCCTGAGGCCATCCCATTGAAAACTGTAACTGCCAAGTCAGTTGCAAAAGCTTTACTCTGCATATTTACTAGGGTTGGCTTCCATAAAGAAGTTGTGTCAGATTGTGGCAGCAACTTTATGTCGAAGTATATGCAGGCTATGTGGAAAGAATGTGGGGTCACCTACAAGTTCTCTTCTGTATACCACCCCCAGACCAATGGTCTGGTGGAATGTTTCAACAGAACGTTAAAAAGCATGATTGGGGCTCTGGAGGAACCTCAGAGAAGAAAATGGGATCTTCTTTTACCATGCTTACTGTTTGCCTACCGAGAGGTACCACAGGAGGGTGTTGGCTTCAGCCCCTTCGAACTTCTGTTCGGTCATCCCGTACGGGGACCCTTAGCCATCGTCAAGGAGGGATGGGAGATGCCCACTCCCCCTGTTACTACCAACGTAGTTGATTATGTGCTAGGGCTCAGAAAACGGATGGTACTTCTGATGGGCTTGGCTAGTGATAAATTGAAGGCAGGACAAGCGCTGGTGAAACATTGGTACGACCAGAAAGCTTCCCTCATCAACTTTACACCTGCTCAGCAAGTCCTGATCATGAATCCCATAAGGCCTCGAGCTTTACAGGACAAATGGTCAGGCCCTTACACAGTGGTGGAGCCCCTGGGTGAGGTTAACTATTTAGTGGACCTTGGAAGGCCTGGACAGGCTCCAAAAGTGTTTCACGTGAATAGGCTGAAGGCTTTCGTCCCAAGAGTCGAAATCGCAGCACTGCTACTGGCTTCAGATGTTGAGGAAGAGGAGTCTGAACCTCTCCCCGACCTGTTCCAAAGCGGTCCTTCAGATAGCTCCTTTGAGGCTGTCCGAGTGGCCCCTCACCTGACTTCTGATCAGCAGGCTGAGGTGAAACGTTTGCTTAGGCAGTTTTCCCCCCTGTTTTCACAGTCGCCTGGTTTGACACCTTGGTGCAAACATAACATTGACACAGGAGACAGTGTACCTACCAAAAGTAGGGGATACAGGATGTCAGACAAAGTACGGTCTTATATTAAGACCGAGGTCAACAAGATGTTAGACCTTGGGGTGATTGAATCCTCTAGTAGTCCTTGGTCCAGCCCTGTGGTTTTGGTTCCAAAGGCAGGCACTTCTGAATTGAGGTTCTGCGTGGATTACAGGGCCCTGAATGCTGTCACCAAGACAGATGCACACCCCTTGCCTCGTCTAGATGAGCTGGTGGATACATTGGGTGCCTCCAAGTACCTCAGCACGTTTGACCTCACTGCTGGCTATTGGCAAATAGCTTTAGCAGAACATGCCAAGGAGAAGACAGCATTTTCTACTCCAGACGGCCTTTACCAATTCCGGGTAATGCCGTTCGGGTTGAAGAATGCACCTGCCACTTTCCAGAGGCTTGTGAATCATATGTTGAATGGGTTGGACGAATTCTGTCTTGCATATCTGGACGATATAGCAGTTTTCAGTGCCACCTGGGAAGACCATGTGAAACACCTCGGAATTGTGCTCCAGGCTCTTCAGAAAGCACACCTGACCATAAAGGCTAGTAAATGCCAGATTGGACAAGGCTCAGTGGTTTACCTTGGACATGAAGTAGGTGGAGGGAGGATACAGCCTCTACCCAGTAAAGTACAAGCAGTACAAGACTGGCCTACCCCCACTACGCAAACCCAAGTGAGAGCCTTCTTAGGACTCACGGGGTATTACTGCAATTTTGTGGCAGACTATGGCACCATAGCTGCCCCTCTGACTGCCCTCACAACTCCGAAGAAACCCAAGAAGGTAACTTGGACCGACGAGTGTGAGAAGGCCTTCAATGGCTTAAAAGACTCCTTGTGCCAGGCCCCTGTCCTCAGGGCCCCTGATTATCAAAGACCTTTTATCGTGCAGACGGACGCCTCTGACACTGGGATAGGAGCTGTACTATCACAAGTAGATGAGAAGGGTAAGGAACACCCTATCGGTTTTATTAGTCGCCAGCTTAAGGACAGAGAGCTCAGATGGTCCACGGTAGAGAAAGAATGTTTCTCTGTTGTGTGGGCCCTAAGGAAGCTGAGGTCCTACCTCTATGGGACCCACTTCACTGTGCAAACTGACCATAAGCCGTTAAAGTGGCTAATGAACATGAAGGGGGAGAATCCAAAGTTGCTTAGGTGGTCCATAAGTCTACAAGGCTTCGACTTCACTATTAAGCATAGGCCAGGTGTCCAACATAGCAATGCTTATGGGTTGTCCAGAATGTTTAACCGACCTGAACAAGAGACTTATCCAGGGGTGGATTAGTTCCCCCTGTCCATAGTCTGGGAGGGGCGAGTGTTAGGAAAGATTTCGTAATTGTAGGTAATTTTCCTTCCATGTGGCAACCCCTAAACTTTTTGCTGTTGTTTTTCACCTTGTTCTTGACTTTGCCAGAGAAGTGCAGCCTTCTGCCGCACTCCTCTGGGCTTTCGCTCCTTTCTTACGGGGAAACTGACATGCCCTTAAGACAGTCAGTACCGGGGAACGCTGTTTCCCGTAGTTTCTTTTATCATGTTGCGGCTTTAGTGCAACATGACACAAGAGGGCACTGTAAGCTAAGTTACAGCTCTCTTGGGTCTCTAGCCTTCTACAGGCCCTAGATACTCGTTTAGGATTGTATTTGATCGGTGCAAGTAATTCAGGGACGGGAATGGTGGCAGCGATCGTTTCTTTGTATTTTGAGCTCCTTTTGGCGTTCTAAGCGCGTTTTCCGCGCTTACCCCAAAATGGTGGCCTGGCTCCCAAAATGGCCAGACCACGAGGCTCCTTTGTCCTGTCCGCTGACCGTCTTGCTCCCTTCACCTTCCCCAGGTCGAGCCGACCCGGGGCCTTCCTTATTTGGGCATGTACTTTCCCGCGAAACACAGATGCTTTCGCGGGCTTCTACATGTCTTGTGTGTGCCTCCAGGGTGTGGGCTGGGATGTCTGGTCCCAATACACATCCTGGGTGCCAGAGAGTCTAGGGTGGTGTGAATGCCTGGGACCACCGTGGTCCGTGATTGGTCCACGTATGGTGTGAGTGTTGATGAGCGGATCTCCCATTGGGTCCCCTCCGTTTTGGCGCGAAGGGAACCGTGGATAAGAGGGGGCTGGAAACACCACTACCATGTCGATCTCCTGAGTTCTCACGAACGAAGGAATACAGGAGCCAAGTATCCTGCAACCACGAGGCTGGACCGAGGAATCGCTGGTGACCCGCTGAAGGACTTCTCCTCTGCACTGCTGTCGCCTTGTGAAACCCTTTTTCACCTTTGATCGAACCAGAAGGCCTGTACTGGTACTTCGACCCTTGGAATAGCGGGAACAGCTATTCTCGGCATCTTCACCATCTCCTGCCAGTAAGCCTTCGGAAGCATCTCTGGGCCATCCAGTTGACTGACCAGCTTACACGGGAGTCTTGCTCTGTAACCGCCGCCAGGTTGTGTAGTATTTCGAGTCCTTGTCACTCTCACACGCTTCGTACACTTGGCGTTCCCAGGTCGGAAGTGAGTAGTGTACATTTGGCTCAGATACACACGGCCGCTCCGTTGCCCGGCTGTGGTGACAAAACTGTGCAGGTTTCTTCGATTGGGACGTCTTTTTACTCAACACGACGACAAGGCGTTCCCTGCTCTTCTGAACCTGCCAGCTGCTGAAACTGACGCGGAGAAGCCTGGGTCTGCTTGCATCGGGGACCGGTGAGTAGTTTAGCTAGGATCTGGTCGCCCTCCTGCAGGAGCCCATTGCTTTTCCCCGCTGTGTAAAACAGCACCCTTTTGCCGTACTCGCGCTCTGCTTCTCCCCACTGTGGAGGCTGCGCTTGAGTCACGGAACTTGTTCTCCTTCATTTGTGCCCTGAACCGAACTGCCTGATTTCCTTAGAAGAGACTCTCCTTTTGCCCGTTGGCACCAGCGTGTGCAGGTACTTTTGAGCACAAGGCTCCACTCTTCGCAGGGCTCAGACTTCCATCTAGTTAGGTGCCTCTGAAGGCGAACTGAGTCTAAAGCATTGTATTGCACTGCCTGTTTTCCTTCCCTTTCAGGTGGACTACACATTTCGTGCATATAACGCTTGCGACTGTCGTATTTGTATATATATTGTGTTGATATGGTATGTGTTGGCTTAATATTGTGATATTGTGATTTTCTCGCTACGGTCGTTGTTTTAAAGGCCTTAAAATAAATGTGTATATATTTTTGATATAACAACTGTTTGGAGTAGTTTGTAAGTGATCTTGCTTTGTGTGCTCATTGTGGGCTTTCAGTCACCCTCACCCCTCTTGAGACCTAGTCTTGACCGCCGCGATCGCTACCTTGATTGGTCTGGCTCGTCCAGAGGTTACCCTGTTCCAAGTAATTAGGTTGGCCTTCTGAACTTCTGCGCCACCAGGACAGAGTTCAGAAATCCGTCTTAACACCTAGGAGGTAATTACGGTACCGCAATTTGCAGTACCGTAATTACCACCTTCCCCATTCCCATTGAGCCCTATGGGGCAAAAATGGGAATGGGGAAGGGCCGTGGTGAATGGGGAATTACCGCCCCCACACACCTTGGAATAGGGCGGTAGTTCCGTCATTCACCATGGCGGACTCAGTAAAATACCGGCAGCAACCATGGCGCTAATAGCGCCATGGTTACCGCCGTCCATGTAATGAGGCCCATAGTGTTCATATTGATCGAGGGGGTGGCAATGATTGTCTTAGGGAGTAGCCTTACCTCCTTTGATTTTTTCGAGCAAGGTGCTGGTTTGGTTTTCTTACTGTCGAGTATTTTTGTGGTGCTCCATAGTATTCGCAAAGAGGCCTCTGACCGCGTGTCTGATGAGTTCACAGACTGCAGGGGCTGGGCCTCAGTCGTGCCGGTAGGCTCCATTTGCTCCTACTGCTCCTTCAGCAGACCGCAGACGACTGCTCACCCTCTGCTCACGCTCCGCTCACCGCTGCACGGTGAGACTGCTGGTTAAAGGTACTTCCCACTAGCAACATGGTAGAAAGACTGCAGTCCACAGACGATTGCTCACCCTCTACTCATGCTCCGCTCTTCTGTTCTTATTTTTATCGACTTTTCTGCTGCCTTTGATACTGTTAATCAACCTTGTTTACTAACAAATCTCTTGTCTCTGGGATTCTCTAATCCGGTTCATAGGTCGTTACAATCCCATCTTTCTGATAGTTCTTTGTCAGTGCCTTGTGTGGGTAAAAGTTAGTGCAGGTGTTCCACAGGGCTCTTCTCTTGGTCCCATTATTTTTCCCTCTATCGTTCTTCTCTTGGCTCTAATATCAAGTCTATCGACCTGTCTTGTCATTATTATGCCGATGGCTCATAAATCGTCGCCTCCTTTTCTACTTTCTCTGCCACTCTTCATTCAACGCTCTCTTCCTGTCTCCCGGCAATCCAATCCTGGATGCATTCATACTTATTTCACCTAAATGCATCAAAGGTGGAAATTATATTTTTCCCTGCTTCTTGTGTTTTCATTTCCTGCCCTACGCATTGGCTATCAGTCACTCTGTTCGAAATTTCGGAGTGTTCTTAGACTATTCTCTTTCCTTTTAGGACCACATTTCCTGTGTGTCTCGCTCTTATCCCTATCCTATTTAAAACATTTGAAAAGCTCGTGCCTTTTCAAGCTACTAAACTCCTAATCTCCTCTCTGATATTATCACGTCTTGACTACTGCTCTGTGTTAATAATTGGTCTTCCTCACTACAAGATTGCCCCCTTAAAATCTTTCTTCAAATCTGCAGTTCCTACTCTGTTTGATCTTTCCAGTCGCACATCTATTGCCTCTTCACTTAAATCTATTTCCTTCCCTGTGATTCCCGCTGCCTCTATCATTTCATATGTATCCTTTTAAAATGTATTCTTGGCCTGGCCCCCATTACTTCTATGCGTGTCTCTGCCCACTCTCTTTGATCGGGATCTCTTCAGCTAGTCACTGTCATTTCGTGCTTCCTCATTGTGGCAACCGAAACCTTGGCATTCCTTATGCCCATATATCCGGTCTCTAACCACTCTTTCTTCCTTTCCTACCTTCCTTAAAAAGGATCTTCTTTCTTTGAATCAATAATCACTAGGTCTGATTTACAAAGCGTTTTTGAATGGGATTCTGCCATTGTAAAACGGTTTTGTTAACTCGGCCCTCTGTTGTTTCTTACAATTTATTTGCAATTTTGTTCTCAAGTAAAGCACTTAGGTATAAAGTGTTACATAAATTAATATATTCACATGCATTATTCTTCTATTCTGTAGTTCTGTAAAGAATAGATTTTAATATTGTCTAACTTAATGCAACTCAATTTGTCAAGTTTGAAAGGATGAAACCCGAAGGGCCCGATTCACAGACACTTTTTTGATGGGATAGTGATATTATAAAACGCTTCTTTTAAGCATCTCCTAAGTCGGCAATACTGGTATTCCAACCTGTAGAAGGCCGCAAGATGCACACAGAAACTAGCACCAAACATTTAAATCACTGGGCTATATGATCCCTTTGAACACACTGTATAAAAAGAGAGGGCGTGTTTTAAAATGTACAAAGGTACGCGGAAGTGTTTTCTGCAGATCGCAATTGAAAGTGATACAAGAAAAATATAAATGTTCACGTAAGCAAACATGAAAATGTCCCACAAACTGAAAACATACAGCCGAAGCTTGATCACTTAAAAAAACCAAAAAAAACTATAAGGGGTGGACTGGGAACCAAAAGAGGCCCTGGAAATAATGTTCGAAGTGGCACCAAATTGCACATTTTGAGAAAGCCCACATCTTTTCTTGTAGGAACATTTGGAAATACCACACAAAAGAGGCCCAGAGTGCAGAGGCCGACTGCAAAATCTCCAGAGTTTCCTATAGGCCAGTTCTCCCCTGAAAACGATACTGACCCTTCCATGGAAACTGCTATTGTGGCGTTATGTACCCGTTCCAAGGGCAACACCGGGGGTAACGGGCCATGGCCCACGTTAACAGCCTGAGCGAAGCAATGCGAATGTTGAAAAAAATGTATGTTTCTTATTCAAATGAGTGAAGTAAACACTCTGCATTAGTTGCTTGTGGGGGTTTCTCCCATTGTATACAATCTTAATTTTAAAAAGATGATTGGGAGAGCCACAGTTTTCCTTCACTGAGCAATAAATCGATGTTTGAAATGTGTGCAAGGGCCACAGGACCACGGGTCACAGAGGGAATGTCAGTGGTAGCAGGGTGTGCCAGGGGTAGCAACTTCACCATTGAGATGGGTAACATTAAACATTTGTCTAGAGATCTCCAGGTGAACGTTCACATACAAATACACCTGTTATGTTTATGATTGTCAACACTGCAGTCCCGAGGCATGGGCAGTTTGTGCGGAGGGGTAGGGCCCCGCTGTCAGGGGGCCCGCAGGCACCAGTGCCTGCCTCGCCTGTACCAGGAATATTGAATATTGCATTAAAGAGGGCTGTGAGGCTTCAATGTACGAGGCTCGCTTTGTCGAGTGAGGGCACGGGTGACCTTAGGCTTTCTAGAGACAAATACACCCCTCCCAGGGACCCATTGGAGGCTGCAAGCACCATAGTTACTGCTTAGCACTTTCTTCTAGCAAAGCTTCTAAAGTAAGACTGATGTATAAGTCATGGCTTATTGATGGGACCATCGTTTTTGACAAGACATTCATAATGTTTCCGTCTTAAGAAATGTAAATGGGCATGTTCAGTCTGAAAGCACAGAAAAGCCACCAGTTAGCTGTCTAATTCCAAGCCCTGACCCTGGCCAATTAAATAATATCACACAAAACAGTTTTAAGCAAACTAGACTATTTTCAGATGTTCATATTTACCACACCAAAACGTGTTTATTTTGGTAGAATGTAATATTGACATCACATCATATATTAACCCTGCATTTGTCAAACACTGAAACACAAACATGTAGTCTTTTCAGACATTACATTTTGTTACAAGTCTTGAAAATACATTGTTCAGTGCCAAATGACATTGTTTTTTCCTTTTTCTGAATTTCATTCTGGCATGTGTAAACTCCCCATCAAGATGGGGGAGGATCAGATAATGCCACAATTGTAAACTTTCTTTCTAACATACTTCTATAGGAGTGTATTTACTTGTGCAAGTATCTTACTATTGTCTGTGTACTTTTCAAGTCATCTTTATCAAGCAGTGTATTGTTGAAAGCCAAACAGGGAGGTGAGGAGTGGAAATGATGGGAGGACAACTTAGTTTTGAATATTTGCCAAGGATGTGGCAAGAGAGGTTGCAATCCTGGACACTGGAGCGGTTGTTTATCCCTGATTGTGACTTTGTGCTGCTTTTCAGAGCACAAGTAAAGGATACATGTGGGCAGACAGCATCACTTTTTTCTAAATGTGGCTGCAACACGCCATGGGTGCTTTTGTGGCCAGCAAGGTTGCTCAAGTTGTCGAACGGGAAATCATATTGTGCCCCCTATAAAGTATGAATATATGTTTATTGGCCTAAGCCAAGCCGCTTTGCGAAGAGAATCCGTGTTACAAGGTCTTGACCCTAGATCTGAGTAAGCCACCATTTTAGGTCCATCTGCCATTTTAGATTCTCTCTCTAAAGTCACACTGTGTTCCAAGATGGTGGACAGTGTCATTCCGGATGTAACATGGCTGTCTTGACCTCTGTGTACAAGCTAATATGTAACTTGCCTGCAGGCCACATTTTGGGGTCATTAACTGAAACCTTGTCCTTCGTTGACCTGTGTATAGAGGATTACCTATGCCAACGAAGCTAATCCGCGAGCACATGTTAAACATAATATATTCAAACACTGAAATGTGAACACTTGTTTAACTGCATTGTATAAAGATATATGAGAAGGCTCAACGAGAAATCCGAAGACACACTGTTGTCATTGTAACTTGTTGGTGAATGTATTAATGGTAAACCCTAAATGTATAGATGTATGAACTCGGCATGAACCCTAGATCCGTGATGTATTAACTTGCAGGTGGGCTGGACATCATGTTTCAAACGGTATAAAAGGTGCGACTATTCTAATGTGCAGTCCCACTCACTGAGCATACCGAACAGGGCTGGAGTTCGCTGTGTTGTACTGAGGGCCTGATAGCTATCTGTTGCTTTGTCCTTTGAAACTGTTCAGTATAGAATAAAGATCTTTGTATCTTTCTTTGTAACCCGCGTTTGGTGTATTTCCTTTTGGGGTACTCAGCCTCAATATCTTCTTTTTGATTTCACAAAGTGTTTGGCTACAAAAGTTTCACCCAGGCTGTTAGGCTGTCAATGCACACGCTGACTCTCAACATCACATAAAATCGTCATCAAAGCATGACTCGTATTGGGATTTTGTTTTCATGGGGATATTTCACTATAGATTGCTGAGTTTAAAAGGTGAGCAACTTTTATAATTTGCCAGCGTTGTTATTGGAAAATCTCCTCTCTCAGGTTATTTTTCTGGTGTTGATTACTTTTTTTGAAAGGCCAATGCTCTTTTGTCTTGTGAAATTTCTTCTAAAGGGAAAGGTCAATTGTACTAAGTTTATATATTTGACGTTAGGATATGTTCACTTACTATGCATATTCATGGGTGACAGCTTTTGATTTTCGCTATGGGTGTAAAAGTTCCCACACGGAGTGAAGCGAGAGAGCCATACTCACCCCCAGGTCAAAACAACACACTTTACAGCACATGTTGCACCAGGAATAGGAAAAAAAATATATATAATGTACCTGAAGGTGTAAACATATAACATCTCTGCAACAGTCTCCTAACCTGCTGAGTTGCCTTTGCAACATTCTGCTATAGGATCCTCTGTAAACGGTTTTGGTCTGCTCACCCCTTCCAATCAAGGGTCAGGGTGTCCATTAATTAGGGGCCCTTCTCATTTTGTAGTGAGCAGAACTTGATAAGTTTAGGTATTATCTGCTTGGGGGTTATAGCTTTTGACAGTCAAAATAAACCTTATCGGTATCTTCTGAAATAAAATCATATTGCTCATTTGGACAATGTGACCAAATATCCGGGCAACCAAACAAAAAAGAATTGTGAAACTTCTGCAAAAACAGCAGTTTCTTTCAGTTAGGAAAACACAATCACCATATTTTGACAATGTCTTCCACAGTCCAATAGTGTTTTCAATCCAAAGTTTCAAAAAGACCTTTCACAAACAAAATATTTCTAGTAATTACATCTGGGAAGAGCTGTTAAGTGCCAGACTGGTCTCAAACCCCAGCTTCACCACTTCACCAAAGTGAGCGCTTGTGAGCAGATCCTTTCATCTATGCCTTATCTGGCAAAATTAGAAGTCTTTACTGGGTATTGAGGTCACTCTGTTTGCTACTTCAAAAAAAGCCTCATTCCTGATATTGCCACATAGCAGGTACGTTTTAACAGTGACAATTGGATACTGAACTGAACTGTTTTTGTGTCTCCTGCCTTATTCATGGCAACGTGTTTTTAATGTAACTTCCCATGATACCCTTGCATACTAAAGACACATTCTGTGATATATACGTTTCTGTAATATCACTGATGTCACTAGTTATTCAAATTAGGGGAATACACATATTTTACAAATCCCTAGGACCCGCCCTGATATATGTAACAATATGTATTTGAATGTGTATGTCGGACGAGATCTTAAAACATATGCGTAACGTTACTGGTGAATTCTCAATGGAGCTACTGCATAAAAAAAATCGAGCGAACAGCAAATTTGAATAGTAGAAAAGCCTACTTAGGTCACAGCCGTGAGCATACAGAAAAGCGACGCCTTCCTCGTGGAAAGGCGCGAGCTGTGTGGATCGTGTTCTGCAGACCTGCTTCGTTATCCATCTGCCGCTATATGCACTTTTCATGTATAGCAAAAAACAATCCGTTCAGCATGCAGCGCGGAACAATAAGACTCGGTATTTTCTCAGAGTTGCTCATTTATAAAACATGTCCCAGATATGGCAGTTAGAAATAGGCGCGAGAAATGCGCCGGTTTCTTTTAATGTATTATGAAAGAGAACACAGTTCTGGTGAGGTAATTCAAAATACATGTATTTTTTGTTCATCCTTGAGGCTAATGCTGCTTGAAAGATGCGTCATGTCAGAAATAAAGATGTTAAGAATCCATACACCAGCTGTTAGCATCAAAGTAATACTGGGCCTTGAAGCAGCTACGGGAAAGTCTGTGTGCACGCCAAATGATCTTTGGTTCCTTCGAGTAGAGAAATGAAAGCACCCACAAAGGTTAGGGAAACAAGCGTGCGCCTGCACATGGAAGCGCTAAATATCATGCATGCCACACTGCTGTTCGATTTCTAAACTTCTGGGTCTTTGAAATCGTATCACTGTCTAACAAAAGTTACTGCTGATCGACTGTATTACATGATAACGAGCATGTCCGTAATCATGCAGTAGACTTCCATTACGTTTTATCAGAAGTTCCATAAACGCGATACGGACTATAAAGCGAAATGGCTGTTTCAGTTCTAGATACATTTAGGATTTAATTGAAGATTGAGCTGTTCGATGTCAAGCTAATAGCGCCACCTAGTGCGTTTAATGTGAATTTCAATGCTATTTGCAGAGCATACGGATTCAAATAGTTAACAACCCCATTATATTTTCTGCTGGTTAAGCATTGAATTTCAATTATGTGCATTTATAAATATTGCAGTGATTAAGAGAGTGAATGTGATTTGAATATGTATTGAGATTGTTGTGAACAAATCCTGTTTCAAACATTCAATGCACAAACACGAAACGCAACCAACATCTGAGTACACAGTATGGTATTGTTTTTATATATGCATTTGAGGATATATAGCTAGAACCAGCCGGAACAGTTGCAAGAGAATTAGACAGAAAAAAAATCAAGGACAAAAGAGCTGAGCAGATGACATTCCTGAAATTGTACCCTGCCGGTGATTGGTACTTTAATGGTCTCATCACACACCATAGTTTCCAGCTGTGTGAACATGTTGTGTATACTACCATCATCGATGCAATCTGTGTGAGGAACAGTGGGGAGCTCAGGCAAGGATGGACTCATTGAAGGACTGGTGCTAGGGCATTGATGTGTTGCAGGGCAGTGATGGGCCTGGGGGCAAGGAGAGGCATTTTGGAAGGGACGGACCTCTGAGTGAGCATGGCACACGGCAGGGATGGTCTTTGGGCAAGTATGTGCTTTGGGTCATAATGGAGACCTTGACAATGAGCATTATGGTAGGAAAGCGCTGCACTGTCAAAGCATTGTGTGGCTTAAATATATCTCGCATTCAGTGAAAACCCCGTAAGCGAATCATGGCTGTGCTCAATTATGGTTATCTGTCAACCGTGGTGGTGGTGTTAAACAATAACAGGCATATTTTGGGGGTTTTGTTGTTTTGGGTTGCAGCCATTACATCAATTTAACCAAGTTTTCATTAAATATTTTCAACAGCCACATTTTATTTCACTACATTTCAAATTATATGTTGAAGAGAATCTTAAACATAACTACACTTTAAATAACTTATTTTCTTACCACATTTCTCTGTTTAATGATACACACTATCATGCTGATGGTGAACACTGTGCATGGCCGGCAGCTATGCCCATGGGACACTCTGTCCAGGGCACCCCTAAGTCTCCTGTAGTGACGTCAGGTCACAGGCTGCATTTATGCTGTGACATATTGCCACCCGGCAAGGGTGTGAAAGCCCTGGATTTTTAAAAATCAAATAATACAATTATGCAGGTAATTTCACCTCTGAGAGGGTAATTGGCTGATCAAATTCCCCTTTTCCTAAGCTCCATGCCCAAAACATAGTGTGTACCTGTGTCTTGCTGAGGTTGTTTTCTCTGTTGGGATATAACACATGGAGATCCACCTTGCAAGGGGAGACCTAAGCAAGCAACAGTAACTGCTGGGCTCCTGGAAGAGGAGGCCATAGTTAATGTGCGCATCTTAGCAGACCAAGTCCAGCTAGACCAAGGAGTGGCTTAACGTTGCCTCAATGGGAGGACAAATCGTACCGGTTCCTTTAAGGTGGACTCCAGTACACACCAATACTCAGATATTTCTGGACAGTGTGTCCATAAATGGGAAAAGTCTCCGGCTTTGCGTCATACTGCTAGTAGTGTCACAGAGGTCAGGCGACAATGGGTGAAGAAAGGGTAGTACATTCCAGGAACAAACCAGCTGGTTTGATAGTATGACCTACTGTCCCTTGGTAATGGTAGAGTTTAGGAAGAAGGGTTGCTCCTCCCTGCAGTCAAGAACTCCATTACAGTAGGCTGTTTGCTACGAAATTACCTCCCCGATCCAGACACAGTCGAGGCAGTACTTGGAGCACAAGCTTGAAGAGCAGCATACGATGAGGCAACTTGAGGGCTGAGGCCCTGAGGCTTCCCCAGTTGGAGAATTCTATAGACCGGCCTCACTGGCAGCTCCCAGTCCGGTCCTGAAGTCCCATGAGGCTCCTACTGATACGAGAGATGGCTCAGCAGCTACTGAGGCGATTATGGAGTTAGCACTGGGATCACTGATCTCAAGGTTGGCTATGGGCATAGAGGAGACACCTGACATGGTGAACAGGGAATCTTCACACATGAAGGGCCTGGCAGATCTGGAGTTATTGTCAGCTGGTGGACCAGGTCAGGTTCACTTTTGCCAGGAACACAGGTTCTGAACCTTCCTCAAGGAAAGACCCCAAAAAACATGAAGAGAAATACGAGACCTGTCGTTGGTCAGCCTCCACAGAAAGGAAGAGTGAAGAGTGAGGGCCCCTTTAGCACTGTGGCACCTGCACCATCAGGTTGTTTTCTTTATGGGGATAATACATAGCTTGTAAGGGGAGACATATGCAAGAAAGGGCAACTGCTGGACTCCTGGAGGAGGAGGCCATCATTCAGCAGATGAAGTCCCACTAGGCCAGGGAGTGGCTAAATGTAGTCTCACTCGGAGTGGAATTGGTACCAGGTCCTTTGAGGGGGCACCAGTTCCTGCAAATGCTCAAATATTTCTGTACAGTGTGTCCGTAAATGGGAGCAAGACTCCAGCGTTGCGTGATACTGCAGTAAGCATCACAGTTGTCAAGCAACAGTGGGTGAAGAAAGGGCAGTGCATTCCATGGCCAAAACAAGTTTTAAGAGGGTTTGATGGTCTGACTTACTATCCCTTGGCAATGATAGAGCTTAGTTGGTGGGGTAACACCTTCCTGCACTGTGTTGCAGTCAAGAACTCCATTCTAGTGGGCTGCTTGATAGGAAATGACCTCCATGACCCAGACATAGTTGAGGCAGTACTCACAACGCAAGCTCAAAGAGAAGCATTAGTACAAGCACTCGAATGTCAAGGCTGAGAGGCTTCTTTATCTTCAGAGTGAGACAGACCAGTCTCTCCGGTAGCTCCCAGTCAAGGCCTGAAGTCCCCTGAGGCTCCTACTCTTGCGAGAGAGGACTCACCTGCCACTGCAGTGACTATGGAATTAACAACGGGTTCAGTCATCTCAGGGTTGCCTATGTATGTAAAGGAAATAACTGAGGTGGCAGACAGGAAAGCTTTAGTCCTGAAGAGCCTCCCACAGCTGGAGTAGTTGTATTCAGCTAAAGGTCCAGGCTAGGTTGACTTTTGCAAGGAACAAAAGGACTGTCCTGCTCTGCAAGTCTGTGGAGGGAGACTGAGGAGCTGAGGAGAGGTCCTGAACCACTCCTAAAAAGGGAACAAACACAGAGAAAAGACCCAGGCATATTACAAAACCAGGAATAGGTGCAAGATGAAAGCCCTGGCCAGTTCAAAGACAAGGATCCTAAGAATTCTGAGGCAGGACACAGACAGCAGATGGTTGTTTACCAAGGGCCGAGGAGTTTCCTACTGAACTTGATTCTTGACAAACCTGCTGGTAATTAGTTGTGGCTTGGACATCTGCCAGCTTGTCAGATCAATTCTGTAATACCCATGTCAATTCAGAAATGGAAACTGTGCACTTTGTCTACTCTTGCATATATACTGACTGTACAGGAGCCACACACCAGACCCCTTTAAATCCACTACCTGCGGTTAGCTGGTCTTGTGAGAGGGACCATACTTGTCTTATGTCTGATACCCCCAAGATATCATAACTGTCAGGGGACCCCATGTCATCTCTGTGACTGTGCAGACACCACAGAAACCTCAGCAGGCCTCTGCCTGCCAGACCGTTTTCCAGCACTGGTTAACTGGTTTACGCAAGTCCCCGGTTCTAGAATTCCCAGTCTATGGACAGGGAAATCAAAGACAGTCAGGCACCTGCAAAACTTGAATTGTCGTAGACTCAGTGCAGTTGAGCCTAGATTTCAATGATCATTCCATTACCTGTCATCACAGGTGGATGATGGGATTAGAGAGAAACTGTGCCACTGTTGAGAAGAGGTCAGAGCTTGGGCATTGGGACATCTCTCTACAGATAGTGAAAATGGATATGCTCCCTGAGTTTGGATTTCAATATGTTAGTGCAGATCACATTCAGCTATTTTTGCATCTTGAGGATGAGCCTGGGCCTCAGAAGGTTGGTTCTCAAACTTGTGTGGCTGGGAGTTGGGAGTGTGTGGTGATTTGCCATCCGGCAAGGGCATAAACACCCTGTCACTCTTTATTTGTATTAAATAATACAAGTATGCAGATAATTTCATCTCTGAAAGGGTAATCTGCTTATCAGATTCCCCTTCCATAAAATCCATGCCTAAAGCATAGTGTGTACATGTTTCCTGCTGCATCAATAAGTCACGGTTTTAGAGCACGGCACACTCCAACCAGGGATTCCTTCTCCTCACAATGAATGTGGAGCACAATAAAAATGCTTATTATCTTGAATAACACACAGGTTTTTTTTGTTTATTTGAGTAGGCCTGCATGCCGTCTAGCACCCACCTTTACAAACACCCTGTACCACAATGGACTAGGAACCAGGCCGGTGTGTATCAATAAAATATTTATTAATTGATTATTTAATGAAAGAACAAAATCAAACAATTTGACCACAGCCACCAATGCTGTGGCACACAATGCAATGTTTCCTACAGAACAACTGGTTCAGAAATCCTAACACCGTTTTCATAAATCTTTAATGGCAAACAGGAAAAATAGTTTTAAAGCATGTGATGGTACTAAGATTAAACACTCCCCTGCAACACTCACCCTCAAACATCAGCTAACTTAATTCCCTTTGGATGGAAGGCAGTGGCAAGGAGTAAGGATAACGAGAGATAAATCGGATTTGGAATACAGCCCACCACCCCAAGATGGGAGGCCAGAAAAGAAAATGAAAACCTGCTTTAGGAGCAAAACGTCCGAATTGGATTTTGCTTATTATGCACATGGCTACGGGACAGAATGCAATGAAATTTGTGTTGCTACACTGAAGGAGATAGGGAAGCTTATAGGCTACTAATCCGCAGACAGAACAACTTGGAAACAAGTTATGAAGATCAATTTTGAAAAGGCAGCACATGCAAAAGAAAAATGCACACAGCAATGGAAATTCGTTTTACACAGGATTTGTGAGGACAGGCAGCTAAGGGGATTAGCTTTCATAATTGGAAATCAGTTTTCAGGGAAATGGACAGAGGTACATAACAGATAAGATGCTAGCAAAAGGGATTGCTCTTAATGGGCCAACGGTCTTGGTTTTCAAAGGTACAGATGCAAATTGGAATTTGTAGGGAATGCACACAATACACTGACAATTTCAGTTTTCAGTGACAAGGACCAATTCTGTTGACTATATTTTAAAGACTATAGTTATTAAAGAAAGACATTAAGCTCAAGGGGGTTAATTTCGAATTTTAACCACCTTACACTGTGAATTTCCTTTTGGGGGAATTCATTGATTTACTTCAAAAGACGCTAAGGATTTACACAGACAACTACTATGGAAAGGTGAATGAATCATCCTGTCAATTTGGGATTTTCAATGGGAGATGTTCTATGGGATTTTCAATGGGGTAATGTTGCAAAAAGAAAAAGGCTATGCAATTTGGGACTGGGGTTGTTTGCTACTTACAAAGTAAGACTTGGTTTTCGGATTCTGGACAGCCAGTGGAATCTCATGACATTCTGGACAGCTAGGCAAAGGGTATGGTCTCTGCACTCTCCTGGATGGGATCAGCTGGACAGCTAGGCAAGGGGTCTGGGCTCTGCACTCTCCTGTATGGGATCAGCAGGGTAAGGGTCTAGGCTCTGCACTCTGTTGGATAGTATCAGCTGCCTCTTCTCTGTCCTCTTTCTCCTGTCTCTCTGGATTCATGTCTGTGTCCTCTTGAGTCTAATACAGTCCCCTCTCTTATAGCCCAAATTACATCACTAATTTTCCCATCTAGGGGATTACTCTAAATATACCCCAACCCCCAGGAATGGACAGTCTATTTTCCTCTCTCCACCCCCTGGCCTTATTGGTTCAGGGGTGAGAGCATAATTTGTCTGTTTGGTCATTTATCACAGTTCTTTGTTTCTAATGTGCACTTTTAAGTAACGCTGAGTTATATATCATAACTTCAAACTTATAGAAGCCACCGCCATAAGAAGTAGATAGGCGGTTTCAGTGGGCCACGGGGAATTAGACAGTCCGATCACCAACTCTGTGCAAGGTAGCATAGCCCTTTGGTGCATTTTTGCCCTTTTCACGAAATGCATAACAGTTACAATTCTGCAAATAATTAGACAGTTCATAATCACATTTCGCATCTGTCCACCAATTTTCCTCTTTGTCCCATTTATACAACATCCAGAAACAAGTCTTTACTGGCCATTTTAGTCCACAAAGTGCTAGTAAAATGTAATTAGTCTCTTAACATGCACCTGGAAATTGCATGAAAAAGTAGCATAAAACAACATTATCTTCTTATTCTGAGTGCTGGGAAAAATGCCTAAAATTAATCACTATTTTAATGTCAATTTGGATGATCTGCCACATATGGGAGGGAGGTGCTTCACCCCCCACAACAAACTGTCTCGCCCTGGCTCAGCTTGCAACAAAAGACTTTTATTGCCCCTTTGAAGTTTGTCCCTCAGAGTGGGTTCTGGAGGAACTCGCACTTCTTGGTTAAGCACTAGCCCCACTGGCTTTCTTTGTATTCTCTGCTACTACTGCCTTTCAGTCTGGCAGAACAGGTAATTATCACACCCTCAGCTACCTCTTATGTCATCATGGAATAGTTCACTTATAAGTGTGACTTCCAGGGGGAGGCAAGACTTCCAATTGAGTTTTTCCTGCCTGAGCCAAATGGGTTTTACTGGTATTCCTGAGCCTCTGCCAAGTTGATTTAAGTCTTGTGGGAGAAAACATAATATACATGGCTTTGCCAGCTCCCACTCACAACATATTCACTAACAATTCTATGCAAGCAAATCTACCTTATCACGGTGGCCTTTAAAAGTCATTTTCCTTTTTCCTCTTTCACAAGTGTGCAAGCCGTATTTCATCTTATGATTGAAATGTCAGTTGATTCTTTTAATTTGTTCTTCTTGAAAGGGTTTGCATTGGTAGTTGATCCATAGACATGGAGTGTAGACCCTCTGCACAAGGTTCTTTTGATTTAACATGGAAGAAAAAGCCAATCCGTTTTTCATTCATTTGCAGTGTTTCAGAGTGCTACCATTCACATGAAAAGGAAACTATCGCTGTATCGGGTAGCCATGTGAAATCCTTGCCCCTCATGTGAATGAACAGTAATACAAGGCTGTTTTCAGATGTATTGCTTAACTTTTTGGCATTCAGAGGGAATGAAGCACACAGGGCTTTTTTTCAATGCAGCACATAACTTTGTAATATTTCATTGAAGAAAAAAATAAACACAGGGCCGTCTTGAATGCAGTGCACAACCTTGGTATTCAGATGACCAAACAGCAAATGTAGAGCTGTTCTGAATGCACTCATAACTTCTTATTATTCAGAGGAAAGGAAAGCAAATGCAGAGCCGTTCTTGGTGAAAGGTCCAACTTCTGATCATTCAATGAAATAAAAGCAACCACAGAGCCATTCTTTAGGTTGTAGTGTTCAATGCTTCCCACACATGTGCCAGGGAATCAGAGCACAGGCATCTTTTGTGGCACTGTTTAATGTTGTTTTTCTAGTGACAGAGATTTCTGTTAAGGCTTGTAGATGCAGCCCACATATTCCCTGGTTTGCAGTACCTGTTCTACAAGTGGCACAGATCAGGTTTGCAGGTCACATATGCTCAATTGACAGCTGCAGTGACAGCCAATTCTCTGCAGCACAGAGGCTGCATTTAAGATATGCCCCCATGTACCAAAACTAGGATGATCATAAGTTTCCAAAGCTGTTGGCAGGGTAAACGCTAAAGATAAGTTATGCCTGAATTAAAGCATGGTGCATAGCACTACATATGATCATTGCAGCTGCATCCAATTTGATAGCACACATGTCAGCTCCTGTGAGCCAAGCTCAGCTGTGGAAGGTGATGTGTATTCAGACCACTAAGGCAGACTAGCTTTAGTCCAATCACCTGTGGGCTTTTACCTTTACCATTTCACTGGAACCTGATAAGAAACAGTCCTTTCTAAAGTCCTCTAGTTGGGAGATGAAAGCAGGTGTTCCCAGGCAGAGGCAAGCACTGTCCCCTAAACATCCTCAGGGTCAATTGGGGTTGACCTCTGCTACTGTACCACAACATTCATCTCTGCTGGCTACCCTGTTGCCTACCAGCGGAAGTGTGTTGTTGCCTCGGCTCAAACCAACAAATTACTGCTGCCTTCCATTTCTTGAGTCAGTGTTCAAAGCACCAGCTTTTTTCACTGCTGCTCCGGTAAGTCAATCGATCCAACCCTGCAGTCTCTTGAACCAGCCACCTCCGAGACTCAGCATCAAATCTACTTGTCTGTGCATCCTGGTACCAGCTCAAAAGCCATCAATCCTGAACAGCGGAAACAAACCTGGTGACCACCTGATCCGCATAGCTCGAGTAGACACTTTGAGACTGCAACTACCTTCCAGTCAACTCTGATTCGAAGGCATCTTTCCAATGGACTATCGTGACTGCCAGATCCTCGACCTGAGACGAACACACAATCTATGCTGAGTCCATCTTGAAGCCCAAGAGACTGGATAGGTAATTTTAATTCCTTTTGAAACCCCACAAAATATTCTTTTGAACATTGTGGTCTTTTAATTGCCCTTTCTCCAACTGTCTCATTACCGAGAGTGCTGCACCTTTTCTATCTTTGCATATTCTTTGTTCTGCAGGAGTGGTTTTTTACAGTGTTTTCTACTTAGTTATTATTGTACATGGTGTTTATGATTGAAGTATATATTTATTTACAACCTTGATTGGACAGTCCCTTATTTTGATCTGTTATACATTTCTGTTTGAGATTCAACTGAAGCAAATTTCCACCCTTCTCGAGAGTATAGGCTTTCCATGGCGCATGTTTCCAACAAAAGGCGAAGGAGGTATGGTTCTTAACTCTGCCTGTTTTGACTTCATGATTGTGTTGGCTCTTGGTTTGTATGAGTGTGAAGTTTGAGTGTGAGCTTTAGTCTCCACTCATGCTTGTACTCCTGCAGGGCAGAAGTCTATTCATTACACATGCCCAGTGGCGATCTTTCCTGGGGTCCCTACAAATAAACTGCAGGGGTTCCTGTGCATAGCCTGTGTCCTACAACCCCAATTGTAGTTGGCACCGGCCATAACCAGCCATGGCCAATGGTGATGCCAAGGAACCCTAATCTACTATAGTGGGTACTGGCAATGGCCTGTGCCATGGCTAGTGGGCATGGACATGGCCATGGCCATCTGCAATGCTTGGATCCACACAAACCCACAAGTCAGCCAACTGGCCATTTGTCACTTTGCCCGGGCCATGGTGTTGGGCTTTGTGCCCTGTACACCCACCTGTATATGTGTAAGAGCTGACTATAGCCTGTGTCACTTTACTGAGAACTTGGCCTTTGGAGGGCATCATCCATGGTCTGGGGCAATGATCAGTGGTGTATTGACTAGGTCATCGCCTTCAGTCATGCATCAAGTCCACTGAAGTGACCAGAATTGACCATTAGTGTAGCTCAATTGCCGGTGCATTGCCAGAACCCCAAGCAACTCTCCAGCCATCTCCATTGCTCTCTTTGTGCAGTGAATGCATGCCCAAGGGACCCTATGCCAGCTGTAAGTGTCAATGGCAATGGCCTGTGGCCATGGCTACTGGTTACCTTTCTAGGGACATGGCCACAATGCAGGTCCGTGCCCTTGATGGTCAATGGGCCTGGACAGTTTCCATGACCAGTGGCCACTTTCCACACATGCATGCCACAGTGGTATCAGTTTGTGTACTGTGGTTCTTGCCAGTAGACCCCCCGTCATCCCTCCATACCCAAAGTCTGGACTTTGTCAGGCTCCTCGTTCATCCAGCCGTGCAACCTTAAACTGGGCCATGAGCATTGCCTAGTGCAATGGAAATTAGCACCAGTGTCCAGGAGAGGTGCTTCTTCTTTGCCAGGGGCACTGGCTAGCATCCCAATGTGGCCACTTAACCTCTCCAGTCATCTGGCCTAGTTGCTCCTTCATCCGATTGTGGGTGCCATTCCATAAGTAGCCCCATAGGCCTCAAGCCAGGTCTGAGACCTATTTTGTGCAAACTGTCATGATAAAATACCCAGCGGGTGGAGTATGGAACCCATTTTTGCTAATGGTAGGCCACAGGACATAGTCTCCCAGCCCGGCAACTAAAGTGGCCATTGCCTTTCAATGGTGGTGACATATGTCACCCCTATGAGGCCCTCCTTCATCCTGTCTAAGTTGGGGACCCCTGGATGACTTGTGTATCCCCCTCTTTGACATGTTTCCAGCTCATTTACAACTCTGCAAAGCAACATAAATGACAATTGAGATCAGTTAAAAAACATTTGTGTGAGACTAAATGGTCACTTGGCAATAAGGACACAGAGAATGGCTTTCTAGGCCTGGAAACAGGTCAGGAAAATCCTGCTATCACAAGCAGGACTTTTGGCACTTTTGGTTAGATTTAAAATAAACAGCTGGATGTATTTGTATCAAACTTGACCAAAGCACACCTTCACAAACGTTTGGTGCAAATACATACAGCAGTTCAGGGTCTATGTGAAGTTTTGGCATGTCAGTATACTTTTACCCCCCCTTGTCACAACCTCCCAAAACCTTCCTAAAAATGTTAGCCTGGTCTACATACTTTTAGGAAGATTGTGTAAAGATTCAGTAAACAATGGCAACTTTATAAGCATCTCAAAAAGTGTTCTACCTATAGGGAATCCAATTTAGGAATAACTATAGAGGTGTTATCACCAACCCTGCCGCCAAATGAAACCACTCATTTAATTTGAAAACAGATCAAAGACTTTGATTCCTTAGGAGTTCACTGTGACTATGTAATCCTGCTTTGTAATGTAATGTGGTCATTAAAAGTCCCCTTTTCTGCCATTTTGGTCTTATAGGGATGGACAGTAAGTGGTAGGAGGAGGAGCAAGATGGGAAACCTATTGTGCTGGTGGGTTAATAACAGAAGAAACCGTTTATTGTGCATTGAATTTTTCTAGGATAGTTGTGGTGAGGACTCTGAGCTTTGTGGTGGGTTGGAAGAAGGAGTTGGACAATAGGAAGACATGATTCAGGTTTTTAATGAAATGATAAGTAGAAGGCCTAACTTTCCGAATAATTACAGGGAATACCGTAACAATCTAAAAAAATGAAAGGTGTTTGTCTGTTGTCATTAAGTCAAAAGAGCTTATCAACCCCGGCCATAACTTAAATAAACCATGGGAATGATTTGTCTTTTTCTGGTATACCCTCCAGGTCATTCAATAGTCTTGAATTCTGCCACCTCTCAGTGGAACAGATACTCTCTGCAATCAACTTGTGTAGCTCCTCCAGAACACTTTTCTTTCTCCTGCTTTCTGTGGTCCCCTTTTCCAAATGTATTTTAGAATAACCTTTCTTGCTACTCAGTTATTTTTGACCTCTTTCGAGGCCTTCTCCTTAGGTGTACTTGATAGGGGTTTTCCTCTGCCCCTTTCTACGCATCTATTATCATCTGTTTCCTTATTGGTTATTCCAAGCTGTATTGATGCAGTGCCTCGTTTCTAAGGCTTTTCACCTGTGATTTGGGTATCTATCTGCTTATTGCTAATACAACAATTGAGCATGTTCACCCCCTCTCTTCTAGGCCATTCGCTTAGTGTCTCTTCTCCTATTGGTTATATCCCAGTTATATTGACATAGCGCCTCTCTTCTAGGCTTTTCACTTCCGATTTGAGTGTCTTTCTTATTGGCCATAAAACAATGGGGTGTACTCAGTGCCTCTGTTTTAGGCTTTTTGCTTCTTAAATGAGATTGGTCTGTATATGATAACTCGTTTTGGGTACTGGGACGAGGTGACAACCTCACATAATAACCTTTCTCAGTTACTCGTTATTTCTCTCCAACTGCCATCACATAACTTTAGCCATTCTCCCATCACATAACTTTAACCATTCTTTATGTTAATGGGACTGGGACAAGTTTCTTCTGATAATTATATCCCGCAGGACTTCTGCTTCTCCCGGTCCCCCAGATACCTCTTACTTGATAGGAGCCGGTTTCTCTGCTGCTCAGCTTCTTGTTTTCGTGTCCACATCAGACTCCTGCTTTGTATTATTGCCTATGGTGTGAAGTGACCCTCACTTCCTGTACAGATGGCATTGGCATTGTTTCTGGGGTGCCCTGCCCACCACATCCAGCTTGTAGTCACTCCATCACTGGGTTGCTTGCTCGTCCCTCGGTAGACGCAAGATTCTTCCTGCTTATGCAAGATCCAGTTTGCAGGTGTCTTCCCTTGTGTTCTCTCTTCAGAAGTTGCAGGCTCCACGACTAACATCTGCTCTTCTTCCACCGGCATAATGATGTAAGGGCTCTTCCCATGGAATTAGAATTAACATGTAGTTTTGTGGCAATTATGGATAGAAGAGGAGAGCTTGGGTGAGCTGGTGAATAGTCTGGGCAAGTCTGCAGTGTGGGGGCTTGCAGCTAATTGAGGGATCAGGACCCAAGTGCTTCTGGGAGAGGATTGTATAGGATGTCTAAGACTGAAAAGATGGAGTACAATATGCCCTCACTTTATAAAATAAAGACATACATGGATAGAAATCAAAACATACTTATGTAAAACCAGTATGTAGGCTATTGGCCCTGTGAACATAATGAGTGGACACTTTGACTGGGTTATGGCCTTTTGGCCATGTCCTATGCACCTCCAGGACATCCATCATGTCACATTCTTTTCACATTAGGCGCTTTGCCTCATGCCTCCCTAACATCTCCAAATCACCCATGCTCGCCTATGCCAATGAGCTATGTCCAAACTCAGTGGGCAGTGTGTCAGGGACATTGCCTTTACTCATGTCTGAGACACCAAAAAAACTCAAAATAGTTGAGGAGTCAAGAAGGCAGGCCATGGCTAGTTGGAGTTTTGCCACATGCATGGCTATGTTTGCTTGGATCCTCCACAACAATCAGTGTTTCTTGGCAGTGCCAGATTAAACCTTGTGGAGCCCCTTAGGCATACTTTCTTTTAAGATCAAATCAATATTAATCTGATCCATTGTTGCAGACCCTTAAAAGGAGTGGGGCACATAGGCTGGTGCCTACTTTGCCTATTTGGTAATCCGGGGCTGTTTCTTAGCATTATCCGAGTACATTGTCAGTTCCCACTGTGCCAGGGACATGATCTTAATCGTTGCCCAAGGTTTCTCCAAGAACATTATTGTGAAAAGTGGGTATGACCTGCAGCCTTGTTCAGTAGCCACTTTGCCTTTGCCCATGCCCCAGGCATGTCAAATACACCCAATGTGGGCATGTCCAGTTGTGGAAACAGAAAAATTGATATGAGGCCGGGAAGCCCGAAGGAAACACACCAACACAGGTTACAAAGGACATACAAAGCGCTTTATTCAAAGTTACAACAATTACCAAAAGTCAATTGACATACGGATAGCTATTCGGCCCTCAGAGTAACAGAACGAACCATCAACGGTAGTTCGCCGTGTTAGTGTGAGAGACCGAACATCGGGATACTTGGGTTTTTATACTTTTTATCCAGCCTTGGCCAACCCCCTCACGGGTTAACCATTCTTTGGAACAGGCCTAGGGTTCGTTGCCAGGTCAATCCCATAATGTATGCAATTTGATCAGTTCCGCTGATACAGTTGTTCATTTACACATAGGTCAGGGATAGGACAAGGTCCCAGTTCGCGACCCCAACAAGTGGCCTGCGGGCATATTACTTATTCATGTGTGCGGAGGTCACAACGGCCAGAATCCCACTCGTAATGTCATTCGGCCTCCATTTTGTTGTTCAGGGTGATTTCCACACTGCAAGAGTACCTAAAATGGCGGCTTAATCCAAGATGGCGATTTGCACCATACATTAAGGTCAAGACCTTGCCGCGGAATCTATGTACACAATGTTTTTAGACAACTTGGCGTAGGCCAACATACTTTCAAATAATGCGATAGGAGGTACAATATTATTTCGATTTCCACAGACCGTCCTTTTGGCCTATGCCAAGTGCTAAACATCATCCCTAATACTTTCGAAAATTACTCCATGTATTATCATCCATAGGTTCCGCATCATTGTCTGTAATGTCTATAGCCATAAGGTCGTTCATAAGAACCTCTTGCAACATGAATTCTTTAGATGCTGCATCTGGGGTATATATTTTATGCCCTATTGCGCTCACTGCTTAAGCACAACACCCCCCTATCATTCCACATATACTTGGGAGGCATTGAAAACAACAACAAAGGAATAACAGAATCCCTAAAATAACCAAAATGACGGAAAGCACCTTCCAACCCCATGATCGCAGAGAATCCCAAAACCAAGTACTAAGGTTCCAGTCTCCTACAGGGATATGGACTTCAGAACTGAGAGTATGCAAGTTCTGAATTGCTTTAAAAATTGTTGGTGAGGAGTCTGGTACGAAAACACAACAAGCGGACCCCACTAATTTGCATACTCCACCTCGTTCTGCCAAGATGACATCTAATGCCATCCGATTTTGTAGTGCTACCAATCTTATCGCCTTTTGCTCTAAGGTCATATTGTAGAGTATGTCCGTGGTCCGGTTGATCGTTCTCTCCAATACCCTTGCTAATCCCCTAATATTCTCTGAGTTTGCTATTTGTCCCCAAAAGGGCACAACCGATTTAGCTATGTCCCCCAATACTTGCCCACGGGTATCTCCATTGTTGTCTCGTCGTGGGCGAGCCTTAGAAACCTCCAAGGTACTAGCTACAAATACCCCGGGTAACAATATTCCTAAATAACAGGTCCTCTGCCAATCCTTGGGCAACCAGGGAAATGCTAAACTACCACAAACAAAATAAACGGGCCCTCCTACATACAGAGGCCTGTTTTCCCCAGTCAAATTTACGATATTTTTAGAAGTTTCAAAATCTCCCATTGGCCTAGTGCCATTTCTCTGTACACAGAAGGGAACCGAATCGGGACTATGATTTACAGAATAAGAAGGAGGTACAGCGTCCTTATTGCCTATCGAAGCCATTTTAAAGGAAATCAGAGTTTGAAAAGGAAGAGATAGTTTGTAAGACGGCCTAATAGAAGCAACGTTAGGTTGACTTCTATTTGCGAAAAGCGAGCATCCCAGGGGAGTCAATTCACGTTTCTCGAAATCATTCAAATTAGTTCCATCAAAGTTCCCTGAGATGCTATCATTCCATCGGCCAAATAATAGTGCTCTAAGAGAGGCATAGCAAGAAGTCGTTAAAGGTAGAGGATGTATATACCATCCCAGTCCCTTGTTCCCATGTTGCGGTGAGTGAGTACAAATCCAACAATTACTCTTATTAAAAATAGCATGAGTAGCATTCATTACTATCATCAGAGTGTTATTATGATACTTCTGTCTATGTTGGGAGTCTCTAGGGGACAGAGTGTGAAGGTGTACAAAGGGAGTCAAAACAGTTGGTACGATCTTGGTCGGTAATAAAGGTTTCAAAGGATAGATTTCTTCGAAATACCAAAGTCCTACAGCAGCAGTTGCAAAAATAACAATAATCAAAATCAAAACACAACAGTACATTTTCGGGGCCCAGGCACATTGTTCATTGTTCGATTTGGTCACCCCATATCTAAAAGTCCAGTGCGGGGAGCAGCGGTGAAGGTGGCAGGCATCGTAGTTCCTTGATCGACGGCCCCAATGTTCGTTGCTGGCGACACTACGGTCGCGTGATTTCTTAGTCCTTCCCAACCCTAGCCAGCAGAATCCCTTTTGTGTTCAACAAAACAAAACAATTTTCCGATCACTTCCTTTTCCAGATGCACGACACTCGTGCCGTAGTTCTATTTCCGTGGTCGAAGGTTGTACCTGATGGTACCCAAATTTGTCTGGTCCAGAAGCAAAGTATCGTCACTTCCTGAGGGAAGCGACGTGTCGGTGGCGACGGAAGTCGCAGAGCTCGAAACAGTGTTTTCCGGAAGTGATTTTTCAAGAGAGTGCGGAGACGAGATGGACTGTTCCCCAAGCTCCTCAGGCTCAGAGAACTTCTCCGACGCACTCACAGCGCTGTTTGCTACTCCAAGATCAGAGAATGTAGCACCAGCGAGGGGTTCTGCTTCTTCTGTAGCGTGTGGCGTCGGGTGAGGAAGTTTCTTGACATGTGTCGCGTGAATCCAGTTCTTCTTTCCAGCCACCCGCACTGCTGTCCTGGTGACCAACAATACCTGGTGGGGTCCCCGCCAGCGAGGCGGGAGACAGGAAGACCTCTCGTAGGCCTTCACGAGGACCCAACTTCCAGGCTGTATATCGTGTCCTGGGCCCGTGAACCGTACAGGTAAAGCAGCATGCACCTGGTGGTAGATGAAATACAGGTTTTTAGTTAACTGGTTACAGTAGTCTACAAGCAATACATTCTCCACCTCCCTCAGGGCTTTAGGTTTCAGGAGACCCCAAATGTTAGCAGGCCTCCCCATCACTACCTCAAATGGAGAAAGCCCAGTTCTAGTCTGAGGTGGGGTACGCATAGCTAATAACACAATAGGCAAAGCATCTGGCCATTTCAGTTTGGTATCAGCACATGTTTTCGCAAGTCTATTCTTTAGAATACCGTTGTGTCTTTCTACCAACCCAGCACTTTGAGGATGTCTAGCTGAATGAAATTGTTTCTCAATACCTAGGTCTGTACATATTTGCAAAATTACTGCTGCGATAAAGTGAGGACCATTGTCCGACCAGATTATCCTTGGGAGCCCAAATCGAGGAAAGAATTCTTTTACCATAATCTTTGCAGTGGTCATGGCGGTAGCATCTGTGACGGGGAAAGCCTCGACCCATTTACTAAAGGCACAAATAATGACAAGAACATATTTTAGATTATTGCATCGTTCCATTTCAATAAAATCAAAGTGAATGACCTCAAAAGGGACAGAGGGGGGCCCGAAACTTCCCCTTGGAGTCACTGTCCCTTTACCCACATTGTGCTGTAGGCAGATCATGCAGTTCTGGACGTGCCTCTTTGCAGTTTCCAGAATTTTGTCATTTACCCAAACCTGTTCTAACATTTTCGTGATCTGCTGGGCACACACATGCGTAGGACCGTGTGCCATCGTAACCATCGCCAATACATAAGAATCAGGAAGCAACCATTTCCCTTCGGATGTATCCACCCAACACCCTTCGTCATCCAGTTTCCCCATTCCTTCAGCCCACTTTCTAGATTCTTCCATCGTAGCATCAGTCTGAATATCTCGCACAGACCCAATACCTTCATCCATTATGCAAACGTCTCTCATTTCCCTCGAGGTATACATGTCCGTGCTAAGGTCTGTGGCCGTTTGTCTGGCTATCAAATCTGCAAAAGCGTTCCCTCTGCCCACATCATCTATGACCTTGCGATGTGCTGCACATTTCATAATCGCTAACCGTTTAGGGAGTGAGAGCGCCGAAAGTAATTGCACTATCAAAGGGCCATGCTGAATCTTGGTCCCATGTGAGGTCAGGAACTCTCTTTCCGACCAAAGTTTTCCGAAGTTGTGAGCCACCCCAAATGCGTACTGGCTATCGGTATATATATTTACTCTTCGCCCTTGGGAAAGTTCACAAGCTCGGGTCAACGCTATAATCTCTGCGGCCTGCGCGGAGTTATGCGAAATTCTCTTAATTTCAACAATTTTGCTCAATGTAGTAACTGCATAAGCAGCTGTAGATGTACCATTCGAAAGTTTGAAGCAGGAGCCATCACAAAACAGCTCCCCTTCTGCATTATCCAAAGGAGTATCTATGAGATCTATCCTGCCCTTCGTTTCTTGCTCGGTGGTATACAGGCAGTCATGTGATTCTTCGTCACAGCAAACAGTGTTTTGCGGGAAAGGTAAGAGTTCAGCCGGATTGAGAACACAACACCTCTTAATTTGAATATGAGGGGCAAACAGAATTAGTTCATACCTCGTTAACCGTGCAGAGGTGAGGTGTTGCGTTTGGGTTTTGTTCAATAGGATATCAACAGAGTGAGGTACCATCAAAATCAAATCATGGCCTAGGACCATTCCCTCACTCTGTTTTACAGACGCGGCAGCAGCAGCAACAGCGCGCAAACATCTTGGCAAAGCGCATGCGACAGGATCAAGGGCGGAGGAGTAGTAGCCGCACGGCCTATTCTTCCCTCCGTGTTCCTGTGTTAACACAGCCAAAGCACATCCATCACATTCATGCACAAACAACACAAAGGCCTTGTCATAATTTGGAGTACCCAGAACCGATGCCGAACATAGCGCGGTTTTGAGAAGCTCAAATGATCATTGATGTTCCGATTCCCATGGCAGTGGCAGAGAAATGCCCTTCTTCGTCAAAGCCAACATCGGTTTTACCACTAGTGCGAAATTCGGGATCCACAACCTACAGTAGGACGCCATCCCTATCAGGGCTCTGACTTCCTTCTGCCTTTTTGGAACAGACATGCCAGAAATGTGTTTTATTCTTTCAGGTGTCAATCTTCTCCCCTCCTTTGACAGGAGGTAGCCTAGATAGGCAACCTCCTGACAACAATATTGAAATTTTTTAAGCGAAGCTTTGTGACCATTTTTAGCTAGATGAACAAGCAACAGTATAGTGCCTTTTTTACAGGCTTTCTCAGAATCTGCAGCCAAAAGTAAATCGTCAACATATTGAAGCAGCGTGCAAGTAGGTGGCAATTCAAGAGTGTTGAGCTGCTATTTTAAAGCTCTACTATAAATACTGGGACTTTCAGTATACCCTTGAGGTGCCCTTGTAAATGTAAATGAGCGTCCCCCCAAGGTGAACGCAAACAAGTATCTGCTTTCTTTATGTATAGGGATACTAAAGAAAGCGTTTTTTAGATCCACAACGCTGAAGTGCGTAGCCGAAGCAGGGATCATTGTTAATATCGTCGTCACATCAGGCACAATTGGAAATTGTGGGGCGACCACTCGGTTAATAGCACGAAGATCGATTATAAACCGGTATGGAATTGCATTGTCGCCTTTCTTATATACGGGTAAGATCGGACTGTTACACAAACTACCTGTAATCTCTTCGATCACCCCACGATGTACAAAATCGGAGACAATGCATTTCAAAGCACGTTCACCTTCTACTGATATTTTATACTGCGGGATGCGTGGCAATTTCAACCCATGTTTTAGGACTATTTTAACGGGCTTAATCTGTAACACTCCGACATCATTGTCGTCCACCGCCCACAAGCATTCCGGGACAATGCTGAACTCGGGAGGTAAGGGTCGAATCAAGAACTGAGAATTAGGAAGTTGCTGTGGTGAAACCGTTAGCCGTACTCCATCCGAAGAACAATGAATTACTGCGTTCAATTTCTTTAACAAATTCAACCTCAGCAAATTCTCTCCACAGTTTGAAGTGAGAAGAAAAGGGCAATGGTCCGCGAAGGGACCCAAAGAAACGGATACCGGCGCAGAAACCGGACAGACAGTTGGTATACCAGAAAACCCTACGGAAACATTTGTTTGCCCTGACAGTGGGATGTTTGGGACCCTGGAATGATCAATGGAGCACTTCTGTGCTCCAGTGTCGATCAAAAACTGGTGTTTCCTATTCCCCACTAATAATTCAACGTAGGGGCCTTTTTGATTAACGGGAATAGGCAAAGGTTCCAAACCCTGCTTCGGGCAATCCTAATAAAATAGAGCCTCATCAGAAGGAAGCTCTCCAGAAAGGTAGGCAGCAGAAGGGTGATCAAATATGTTTCTTGAGTCCATACTCGAGGTCTGATTTTCCCGTGAAAAAGGTTGCTGGGAATCTTGCAAAAGCTGACCTCTGTCAGGGCCCCCTGCTCCAGGGCGGCCCCTAGGTCGTCTACCCATACCCCCAAACGCACTGCTTGACCTCTGGCGAAGGACAGGGCACTGTGCTCGCCAATGACCTTCCTGGCGGCAATAAGCACATTGATTAATATTCACAGTACTCAGAGGAGCATTTCCTTTTGGAACGTACTGACCTCTAGTCTGTGTCGTACCTCCTCTGGGGTTTCTAATAATTTGCTGTAATAATACTTTAGTTTTCAAATCTCCCTTTCTCTTTTCAATTTTTTCCTTCTCATTATTAACACGGTTCTCATAATACTGAGCCATGTGCAAAACCTCAGATTGAGATTTTGCCTGCCAAGCGCTCTCAGAGGACATAATTTGTGACTGGATGTCAGGTAACAATCCACGTACAAATGTGTCCACGAACAACCTCTTCCCCGACTCTGTACCTAAATCCTGTCCACTGAAGTCAGCAAATACCTGCTCGAATCTATTGAAAAATTTGGTGGCGCCTTCAGTTTTCCCTTGAACACAGGCCGTAAGCTTGTCCCAAATAATACTTTTTTCTGGAATTATAATTTTTAGTTTAGTGACAATCCTATCAGGTAAAGTAAGTATTACCTGTGGCGGTTTCTCACCAGCTGGTCTTTCTCCATCAATTCTAATCATATTTGCCCACGTATCTCCCAGCCCTGGCACATTGTCTATTGTCCGAACCTGTTTCCATACATCTACGGGTAGGAGCACAGGGAATAACAAGTCAATGTCACTCAAGGTGAACACAGAGGACTGTAGAACGGACTCCATTTCTTTGTAAAACCCCGTCGGGTTTTTCCTAATATCGGGAACTGATTGTCTAATTGTGTTCACTTCCTGTCGTGAAAATGGGACGTGAACAAATTGCGATACATAATGTGCAGGGATATCCACCGCGTGGGCACCAGTCGCCGCGTTGGCGGGGATCTCAACTTTTGGGACGAAGGTCGGAGGAACCTCTCTCATAGGCAACTGATATATAGGTACCTCCGGCCGCTTACTAAGCAATAGAGCCAGGTCGAGCGCTAAAGCAGCCGTAGAGGTGTCGGGCGAAAAAGCCCTTTTACAAATCCCCAATAGTTCTATGGGGCAACTAACCTTCTTCCTTACACATTCCTCTTGCAGGTGCTGCACCATCACCTGAATTACTTTTCTTTGCATCTCTACTGTATACTGACTATACGTGTCATACACTTCGTCTGGTGGTATCGATGAATCTGAGATCCATCGAACCGCATCTTTGGTACAAATTCGTACTTCCTCAAGTGCTGTTCTTTGGCACGGAAGGAACCGTTTCTGTACATATATTCTATCGTCCTCATCATCCTCATCTCGTGATTTTTCAAAATCTTTCCTAAACTCAAACAATCTTTCAACATGTCCATATACTTTCTGCTCTGTATCCCTCGAAAGTGCCAAAACATTCAGATCTCTCACCCCTTGTGGAAGATCCGAATTTTGTAATCTACCCCACATCACACACAAATGAGTCCCCAAACCTTCGATAAAAACATTTTTCTCGGGAAAACTATTCAAATTAGATAATGTAGAAAAAACATTAGCTTGATCACCTTTCTCCATGCAATGCTTAGTCCATGCAAACAATTCCTGTTTCCTATCTGCAGAAACAGTACTACGAGCCACAATCTTTGACCCTGCACCTGGATCGACTCCAATCAATACGGGGCCACTCGGGAGCGGAGGTATAGGTAAACTTAACAAAGGTGCAGGTGCAGGGGAAGGGGCGGTGCGATAGGCGGAGGAATGACAACCAAAGGACTAGGAACAATAGGCTGTACAGGGGGAACAGGAATAGCAACAGGAACAACAGCAGGAATGGGCAGAGTGCCCAAAACACGAGCATACGGAGGTGGCGCTGAGGCATCGGGCCTGCGTTCATTTAATAATTTCTCAATAAATTCCTCAGACACATGGAAATCTTTAGAGGGATACATTTTCTGGATCCCGAGTGAAAAGGCTCTATCCATATTTTTAACTAATTCTGACCGCTTTTCTTTATCATATAATAATGCTTTTTCAGCGTTTGTTTTATGACGACGTGCATGTTTATCCCTACTTTTAAGCTGCTGCAATGCTTCTTTCTTCCAATTTTGTAACACATCAAAGGCTGCTGGTCTAGCCTTTTTCTTTAACAAGATCGATTCCAAGTATTCAATACGGGGGATCTCAAAACTGCCGTTGATTGGCCACTGAAATTCGGAGGCATGTCTGGTCTGTCTGTGCCAAATATCATTAAATACTATACTTCCAATGCCATACT
Source organism: Ambystoma mexicanum (assembly GCF_040938575.1). Classification (NCBI taxonomy): domain Eukaryota; kingdom Metazoa; phylum Chordata; class Amphibia; order Caudata; family Ambystomatidae; genus Ambystoma; species Ambystoma mexicanum. Next base: position 827,026,257 of record NC_090936.1, read on the forward strand.
TACAGTACATAGTACACGCCGGCGACCCCTCCTGTGGTGCCGGGCGGCTAAATTCCAAGGATTGCCGATCGCTGCGGAACAGAGCCCTAAAACAGCTAGACAATTTCCCAGGCATTTCTCAAAAAATTGGTGTTACCTGGTCCAATAATTGTGTCTGCAGATACAATACGCCAAATTCAAAGTGTCAGGGTTAAATTAAGAGCCGGGTCACGACTGCACCTGACCAAACCTAAGGAGGACCGTACGGTTTATAAAGAACTTACCTAACAAATTTTACCTTGCGTTTGGTGGTTTCGGCAAATCTGCCGCCTCAAAATTGGACCCTCGTCAAGATGCCGTGTCAGACCACACGACTATCGTCCAAGGATCGGATCGTGCAGCGCTGCCGAGGTATCGCGTCTCGATCGGTTGGGCCCACAGAATCACACCGTCCGATCCCGGTTCGATAGCCTGCGTCAACCTTCAATGATCCGGCATCAATCTTGAGGGTCCCTATTCGGGCGCCAACTGTGGAAACAGAAAAATTGATATGAGGCCGGGAAGCCCGAAGGAAACATACCAACACAGGTTACAAAGGACATACAAAGCGCTTTATTCAAAGTTACAACAATTACCAAAAGTCAATTGACATACGGATAGCTATTCGGCCCTCAGAGTAACAGAACGAACTATCAACGGTAGTTCGCCATGTTAGTGTGAGAGACCGAACATCGGGATACTTGGGTTTTTATACTTTTTATCCAGCCTCGGCCAACCCCCTCACGGGTTAACCATTCTTTGGACCAGGCCTAGGGTTCGTTGCCAGGTCAATCCCATAATGTATGCAATTTGATCAGTTCCGCTGATACAGTTGTTCATTTACACATAGGTCAGGGATAGGACAAGGTCCCAGTTCGCGACCCCAACAAGTGGCCTGCGGGCATATTACTTATTCATGTGTGCGGAGGTCACAACGGCCAGAATCCCACTCGTAATGTCATTCGGCCTGCATTTTGTTGTTCAGGGTGATTTCCACACTGCAAGAGTACCTAAAATGGCGGCTTAATCCAAGATGGCGATTTGCACAATACATTAAGGTCAAGACCTTGCCGCGGAATCTATGTACACGATGTTTTTAGACAACTTGGCGTAGACCAACATACATTCAAACAATGCGATAGGAGGTACAATATTATTTCGATTTCCACCAGTGAACATCTAACATGGTTCATGGCCCTTCGCCACACCACAGGGACATTCTTGGTAGCCAATAAGTCCACTGAACATGGTATTAAGACATGTTGTTGGTATATCCCAGCCAACTAATATTACCAGTAGGCATGGACTGCAGCCTTGCCCAGAAAAGGTCAAGGTCATGGACCTGAAGGCCACTCACAGATCTGGATCATACCTTCAAATGCCCTGTGTGCCTTGAGGAAAGTTGATGGGCCCACACAAATCCAGATTAAGACCAGCTCAGAAATCACAGGACTCAAGCCATATGAACAAGCCCACCTCTAAACCAGTGAGTTACCCATCTAACCTGAGATGGGTCTACGGTCCATCTCAGCTCAGATCTAGATCACCAGCTGCAGTCCCCAAGCAGATCTACAGCCTACAGTGACGTGGCCAAGACCCAGCTCAGAGCTGATGTCTCCAAGGCTGGTCTTAATGCCACTAGATATACCAAGTTAACTGGCTTAAGCTGGGTCTTACTCCCAGCTTGAGACCACAAACCAGATAAATAAAGGGGCTCTGTATTAGCTCCCCAGGCACATTAGTCAAAAACATAATTTATTATGAATTGGCGGGGGGTAGTATCCTCCCTTCTGAGGCTTACGCTTGGGGAGGTCATAGGGTGTCTCAGAGATGTGCCACTCTGACCAAGCCATGGGTCGGGAGAGTAGCAAAGGGAAAAGCAACTTTTATAGTGGGTTCCGCAGAGTCACATTGGCAGCCAAAACAAACATGTAGCACATGTCCCAACCAATTAGATTGGCTCTCTTTCAATCATACATTCAGATGAACTTTACAGGAATTCGGGAACTTCAGTGGCCAATCAGGACCTAAACAATGGCCATGTGGGGCATCACATTGATCATCGAGTTGAAATATCTCCAGCACATTGTAGGTGTTTGTATTTGTATTTTATTTATTTATATAGAGCGCCTGGCGCAAAAGCATCTGGGCGCATTTCTTGAGGTTACAGGTTACAGATACATAGTTATGCAAAAAAACAAGAAAGCAGTACATATTACAATGAACTTACGAGATATTTACAAAATAATTACAGTGTGATGGTCAATTCGACAAGGCCGTTATGGCAGGTCAGGCAGACGGAAAGCAGTATAGGTTATTACAGGTGGGGCCTTTGCAAATCCTGTTCTCATTTTGGCTTTGTTCTTAAATGAATGGAAGGTTCATATCTAAGTGGATTTGGAAGTGGGTTCCTTAGTTTAGAAGCGAGAACTGGTAAACTGGACCCCCCTGCTTTCTGAAGCTTGAACCTCGGCAGTGAAAGACAGTGTACATGGGCTGATCTCTGAGGGTGGTTGGAGGTCTGGGGTAAGAAGCAGATCGCAAGGTATTCTGGTGCCTGGTTAGAAAGGCATTTTTATATGCGTGAGTGCTAGCGATTAAAGGGAAATTCTTTGGGTAACTGATAGCCAGTTTAGGCTACGTCTAGTGTCCGAGATATGCTGGTTCCTAGGGATGTTTAATGCTGCCCTAATGGCATTTTTCTGGGTTGCCTGTAACTTGCTAAGGTTCCTTTGACTAGTCCCTAGGTATAGGGCATTGCAATAGTCAAGTTTGGACATAATGAGGGTTCTGGGAAGAATGGTGCAGTTTGATGAGGTGAAGAATGCTCGGCATGCTGTAATAAGTTTGCAAGTGTAGGTTGATGACGAGATTACTGTGTTAGTTTGTCTGGTGAGAGACAAGGTAGAATCAAGGTAAATGCCTAGAGTTCTCGTATCATTAGATACCTTGATAATATTGGCATCAATGATGAAGGAATTCAATGCAGGATCCGATCTGTTAAGTTTATAATGGGAACCTAAGATAAGTAACTCTGTCTTCTCGTTCTTGAGACAGAACCCATGTTCTGCCATCCAAGATTGGATGACCAGATTAACATTGTTAATGGCGTTAGTGTCAACAGAGTGGTCAACAGTGATAGGAATGAGTATTTGGTTGTCATCTGCATAATTAGTATAGGTGACACCCAAATAGTCAAAAATATCGGAGAGTGGCTTTGTGAACACGTTATAGAGAGTAGGTGAGACACAAGATCCCTGAGGGACAGCACATAGGACAGGCAAAGGTTCATTGGAGGCCGATGGGGAGAAGACTCTCATGGATCTGTTTGCCAGAAAGGATCTGATCCACGTGGTGGCTTTGTCAGAGAAATAGGCTGCAAATTCAAGGTGGTGGCAAAGAATTTGTTGGTTAACCAAATCAAATGTAGCCGATAACACTAGCAAAAGTAGAAGAGCCAGCTTACTGTTATCTTTCAGTTCTTCAATTTGAGTTTTTAAATCAATAAGGGCAGTTTCTGTTCCGTGCCTCAGTCCAAAGCCAGATTGTTCTGAGGCCGACGAGTTTATTGGATTCTAAATATTCCTGGATCTGTAGATAGGCAGCTTGGTCCAAGATTTTAAGTGAAAAGGGGAAAGTGGTAATAGGCCTGTAGTTGGAAGGGCTAATAGGGTCTATAGATGTTTTTTTGAGTAGGGGGATGACCCAAGCATTCTTAAGGTTGTCTGGGACGATGCCTGTGTTAAATGACAAGTATATTAGGGCAGAGATGAACGATGCTAGTTCGTAAGTAGCCTCCTTAATGATGGAGGCTGGGCATGTGTCGCCTTGGCAGTTGGAGGGTTTAAGTCTACTGATGATGTTTTCAACCTCATTAATGGACAGTGGCGTAAAGTTAAATGGTTTAAATGTGTGTGACGGCGGGACAGTTTTGTTGGCGGGAATGCTATACTGTACGTCAGTCAGTAAGCTATATTTTTTGTCATTAATTTGATGGATGCTACTATAAGGCTATTCTTGTTGGCATCTGTGGGAAGGCTTTTCCAGTGGGCATCAGTAATTCTCTTTTCCTTTCGTAGTGCTCTCTGGTGTGGCGTGAACCACGAGTTGAGGTGTGCACAAGGTTTGGGTTTCCACAGTTTAATTGGTGAGATGGTGTTCATGGCTTTAAGTATGGCTTAATAAAAGGTATCAACAAGGACTGTGGGGTCTGTGCATGACACAGAGGCATTGTTTAATATGGGTAGGATTAAAGGGAGCACTTTCTTCCTTGTTATGTCCCTTTTTGTTTCTGGTACTGATGGCAGGTGCAATGTTCTGTTTCGAACATAAGTTACTGGCTTTGATGTTAAAGGTTATCGTATGATGATCTGACCAGACGCAAGGTGAGTTTGACACAATGTTCATGCTGCAGATCAGGCCAACCAGCCAATCAAGGGTTCTTCCTTTGTTGTGAGTGAGTTCCTGGATGCGATGGGAGCTTTCTGGTCATTGGGGTCTTGGAAATCAAGATTGAAATCCCCTAGCAAGATCATTTGAGAGGTGGGCTTGGTGTTAGCAGCTAGGAGGGATGTAATGTCATCTCTAAAGGAGGAGACAGGTCCAGGAGGCCTATAGATAAGGTGCAACGTGGCAGTTTGTTTAGGTGAAATAGGCAGTTTGATAAACAGTAATTCTGCTGAAGGGATCTGCTGATTGTGGATAAGTCTAAGACCAAGAGAACTTCTCAATTTGAAGGCAATGCCACCACCTTCGGATTGGTTGGTATTACTGTTGCATCTAATGATGGAGTAACCATTAGGGATGGCTAAGGAGAATAATGGTTCAGCTGCTGCGTGTAACCAGGTCTCCGTAATGGCAAGGACATCAAGTTCTTGGGCTACGATGAAATCTGCAATATCGAACATGTGAGCAAGGAGGGACCTGGCATTGACAAGGGCCCATTTAATCAGGATACTTTTGGCCAAGGTATAGTTATTATTGTTGAGATTTAAAGAGGCTTTGAGAGGGTTATTGAGTAAGATTCTCTTGAGTTGTGGGTGATATCACAGTAGTAGCGTAGTGTGAGCTGCGAGCTGTGAGCTGTGAGAATGAATCTGGAGCCTAGTCTAAGGTTCCTGACATGTAGAGCGCATTGTTGATTAGGGGTAGGTTTAGCTGTGAAATTTTCCAGCCATAAGGCAGGAGAATTCAGATAAGGGTTCGGAGGTGACATAGAGTCAATGGGCTTGGTGTTCATGGTATGCTGGAGTATCAGTTATTATTGTGTATTCAAGCTTCAAAAAGTAAGTTTAGTATCCCATCGTGGAATAGTTTACTCTGGATTTTGGTCCATGCACATATCTTGTGATCAAGTACTGTTAATAGCATTATGCTACCCACACTCTGTTCATTTGCTGAAACATGAATACGATAGATGTATGCCCAGTCAGAGGGCATGACCTGCTAAATAAAGCAGGTTTTTTAGCATAAAACTGTTGCCTCAAGATATGTGCCTGGACCAAAATCCAGAGTAAACTATTCCACGATGGGATACTTAGCTTACTTTTTGAACCTAAATACACAATAATAACTGATACAGCACACTAGACACCCAAATTGGATAGTAGTGTCAACCTATTGATATGTTGTTGAAGCCCTCCTTTTGTTTTCCACTTTGTCTGAGCTCTATTTCCTTCCACATTAACAGGGCTATCCCTCTTGTTACATATGATGGTATGCTGGAGGCTTGGGGGCAGGAAGAGGCAGGGTGCATGCTCGCTGGCGGTGGCAGATTAAGGCTGGTGGTGCATGGTGCACGTGACATAATGAGCAACAAATTTGCAGTGGAGGTAGGCTGGAATGGGGAGTTGAGGTTAGCAGGTAACCTCGCCCGTTATATTAATGCGAATTGGGTAGATATATATTTTGGTATATTTCATGTGGTTTTGACAATTGAAGGCATAGTAATAGGTAACTGAAAAAGTGCTCTTCCTATGGGTAGTCCAACGTACGTAACCATAACTACAGATTCCTGTCTGCAAAGACTGCAGGGAGTATCTGTACTTCTGCCCTGTATATGGCAGAGCCAAGGCACAGAGCACCCCAGCCAAGGTTCTCGATTGTGGTAGCAATGAACAAGCAACCAAGACTTAAGCTCTCAGGAGGTGATGCAAGCTGGTTTTTAAGTACAGTGAGTCCCCAATCCCCCACAAAGGAATGTCCACATACTATGTTATCTGCTAACACAGTTCTTTATATAAAAATAAGGTTTAGAGATGGATACGCAATTAACAACACACTTTGTACTCTGGTAAATCTAATATGGTAAATACATAGAATGCCAATGTGGTACCATGCTTAGCTTTAGATTCCTTTAAAATGCATCAACAGCTGACAGTTATAATGGCATACATATCATGCAGCAATGTGTAACAGATTAGATCATAGTGAGGAAGGTGGGGTACGTTAAACAATGAGAGGAATGCTTCTTTTGCTACTAAGACACAATTCTGAGTGAGAATCCCCCCCCCCCCCACCTGGGCAACCTGCAATAAAAGTATTAACAAGCCCAGTCCATTAATGTTTAATCAGTCTTGTTTCCTGGTCAAAAGTTCAACTACCCCAATGTAGCTGAGATAGAAGAGTTTCTTCAACGGTTCATCAACGGATCCCTCGAGGGTGGACTCCCCTTAAAGCAGGAGCCACAGAGCATCGAGATCCTTGAAGAAATGTGAACACCCGAGTCAAGACAGCAGCTTTGACCTTTACAATGCTCTTCGACAATCATTTGTGGAAGTCCTGGCCAGATGACTTGTCTTGTCCACCTTGATGCAAAGTGTTTGGTGCTGCAAAGAAGACTCAGTGATGGATTTAGGCCCAGCAGCAGACATCAGGTGTTGGGAGATGATTTAGCGGTTCTCTGGTCTGTCTGTGCTGCAGCCGCAGCACGTACCTCGGAATACCATCGGCGATCGGGACTCGACCTCTGGCTAGACTTCAGATCTTCACTCCATCAGTGTCCTTAGGATGTCTTTGTCAGCTTCGGGTGGTGAGAAACCCACCGGCAGACCTTCCTCGGTAGCTGACGACCTCTACTTTGTCCAGCTGGACAAAGAGGTCGACGGTGATGGCAAGGGAGCCCTTCATTCAAATGTTCTTAGGCAAAGGTGGAGCGTTGTGGCTATGGTCATTGAGCAGCACCGTTTGAAGGTATTCCTGCTTCAACTGTCTTCCAGCGGTTACGGAAATACTCTGAACCCCATGGATGGCAATGGACTTCGATGGCCTTGATGTACTGGCACTTTACTTTAAGATTCTTGGCAGACCCCTTCTCTGGTTGACAGACTTTCGGGACAGGCTTCCAGGGTGCCTCGATGAAGATCAACATTTGTACAATGGTCCCTCATAGATCGGGGAGAGGTCTACTAGTCAGATCCTCTCTTGGATCAGTCCTCAACAGATTCAACAGCTTTTTGATTTAATCAAAGGAAAGTAGCAGCAATTCTTCTTCTTCCAGCTGGGCTTCAAGGATAAGCTTCAAGTTTCAACTTCAGCTTCTGAACAAATTGGGAAGTGACAGGTCCCCAGAAATACACCTCTGTCCCTCATTCACTTTGGCTGAGCCAGGCTCAGTAAGACAATCATACAGAAGGGCATTCATGCAGACAGGCACCCAATCAGGCTGACATGCATTCAGGACATTCACCTCTACCCAGACACCCAAAACAAGGAATGTGGATTGGGGCAAGCGCCCAGCCTTTCAGCACACCAGACTGCATTCATGTCAGTTTCAGGCAGGGCTGTCCTATTCCTTGTGTCACACACAAAGAAACCAGATGCCCATAACATAGAGTGCATATTGGTCACACACTCTATTCACCTAGGTCCCACCCCAAGGGTGTTCCCACAACGTACAGTCACTGGGAAGGCTCCAGCTAGTCTGGCCTGGACATCCCCACACTACCATATATTTTTCTTCTACCCAACAGCCAGTCAGGAAAAGGGAGAGTCAGGGGTTCCCAGGAGATTGGTAAAACAAGGTAACAGGCAAGAGAAACCAAGAGGCCACATGGGCCATCTTGCCTTCTATCAAGAATCCACGAAATCCTATGGCAGGGCCTGGGTATCCTAAACTGTAGGATATTCAGAGGACCTGTAAAATTCAGCATGGAGCTGCCACCAGCCCATACCCTGCTCTGTGGGCAACACAGATGTGCCCAGAATCATACACTAGGGGTACATGGTTGTACCCACACACATGGGTGCCATAAGGGTGTCCCAAGGGTCTCTGTTCACCACAAAGAAAAAGAGGAAGAACTGGACTGCCAGGAGTCCCAATGGACTCCTGTGCAGAATCAACACAGAACACAAGCGATAAGGGAGTACAGGACAAGGACACAGAGTCCCTCTCCCTCCCATGCATTTCCAGCATCACACTGTCAACATCTGAAATACATGTGTATATGTTATATGCAGAAAAAGCCACCTTCATCCAGGGAATATTTCTTTGCATGGGAACTCAATCTGTGTTGTGCACAGTGTCTTTATTAAGGCTGCTGCGGCAACAGACCCCCCACCACACACACAAACACACATACACACAAACACAATGTATCAATACACTCCTTTATGGAAGCCATTTTAACTCATCCAGATGCACAGAGAAAAAAGAAATGTCTACAGAAATGTTGAGAAAATTATCTAAATGCAAAATCATCATGGATTCTTGCTGCATCTAGTGTTACTGTCATGACGATAATGAACATTATTAACAATAGTCACAGATAGGAACAATACAGTGTTGTCACCCACATTTTACAGCAGTATGTTTAGTAAGGGGGTGAAATTGTGACAAAATGGCTTCTGCTCTGCAAGAATACAAGTATGAGCAGTGGCTAAACTGCCTACTCATCCCTCGCACTTCTACAAAGCAAGAGTGATTCCAATCACAAAGGTGAAACAGGCACATGTAAGAGAAATACGTCCTTCACCTTTTGAGGTATTGGGGGCTGAAGGCAAGCTACACTTCTAAGACAACAGATCTGGTGGCTGATTTCTTTCTTCGGCTGACTCCCTCCTTTAGAACAGCCTCCCCCTCCTTCTTCATCTTGAGAGGGATCTACTCAAATTCCCTAAGCTCCTCAAGACTTTCATTTTCACCTCCTCCTTCCCCCCTCCCTCCTTTGCTAAAACCTCACAGTCATTGAGATTGGTGACCAGGGCCCTTATGTGTCCACCTGGGGCCTGGCCTCCCACGCCCAATCACCTTCAGCCTCTGCCCACTTCCAGCACTTGCATCAGCACCCACTGGCCTGTGATATCATATGCCTGCACTTATTTATTGGCAGTTGACCACTCTTGCCAATTGATCTCTGCCAGTCACTTAACAGTTGCTTGCAACCTATTGCCTAGTACTTGCCTCCATGTTACTCCTAGCACTTACCCCATCCCTCCCTCTCTCTCTGCACATGCACATTGTGAATGCTCACAAGGCCTAGTAGGACCGCCTCTCTCTTTCATTGTTATATTTTCCTCTTATTCCCATGTTCCCTCCCTGTTGCCCTGTGAATGCTTTGAAACCCAATTTACTTGATGCATAAGAGCCCTACAAATGCACAATAAATAAATAAATAAATAAATAAATAAATAAATACGAGGAGTGTGGAAGTGAAACAGTAGAAAACAAAATTGCATCAGACCAGTCTCCGACTTGTAGTTTCAGCGGCTTGAATCAGGTCCAAAGGCAGAGAGTCCCAGTAATTCAGAAGGGAAGTAGGTGTTGAGTCTAGTTTGAAGAGAGGCCCAATTCGGTTTGATGCAGCACTCTAATGAAGCAGGCTGATGTGGCCACCAGGGTCAGTTCGATGTTTGAGCTTGAGTCGAAGATGAAGATGTTGTTGACTCGAGGTGATTGGTCGAACATGGGAACAGTGTAGTAAGGGTTTCCTTAGAGGCCTGTAGACTGCAAGCTTGCCTTGTACGGGGAAGAACTATGGGGATGTGCAAACTGGAATAACCTCTAATAGCCTTGCTATCATTGAAAATAGGTTCATAAAAACTAGGGCTGTACCGAATAGCATATTTAGTATTTGGCCGAATACTGAATAGTTTGTCAACTATTCAGCCGAAGCCGAATATGAAGCCGAATAGTTGCTTTATTTAATAAATCATGTTCCAAAGTTAAAAAAACACACTTATTAAAAAACAAAAAAAGCACCATTTTAAATGCATTCTATACTTTTATTTCTCTTCATTGTAATTAATGTAGCATCTTTATTTAAAGTATAAAAGCCGGAAATAAAGCAGATTTAACTCAAATGAAGGGACCAAAAATACAGACGATTGTTGCATATTCATTGCCAGTTAAAGTAGGAGGCTTCACAAATGCAAAAGGACTGCCTTTGTGAATGAAATGCATTGGATTCTCTAAACATTTGCAAAGTCAATGCGGTCGAGTTTCGAAACTTCTTTGCAGCTCACATAGAAATGTATTAAATGGTTCATGTAGGCTCATGAAGAACACAAGTCAAAAGCAAATCTGAAATGTGTGAACTACATCTCACAACTATTCACCCCACCCAAACAAATGCTGCTTACTTCTCACTTATCCTAGCCACTCTTTCTCGCCAATGCACAAACATGTGCAACTTATAATTCCTCATAAAATATCAGATAATGTTAAACTCAGGACTCAAGTCCTTAAAAAAATAAAATGAGGTACTATGATGTATGCAATGAGAAGTGACATGACAGGAGCTGAAAGTATCTATGCACATTTCTTTCAGTTTGTTTTTTCCAACTGAAAAAAGTGCACATTGCATATAAACATTCACCAAAAGAAAAGATGTTCCTGTATTGTTGCAGGCTAAGTATAAAAGATGAGCACCTTTTTTGTCTAAGAATCTGTAACAAAACATGCCCTAAAGTGCAGAATACAATATAATATATTTTTCAGCTGTGTGATAGCAATTTGTCTGGCCTAATTCTATTCATTTTTGCAAACTGAAGTCTATATTTGCCTTTCTGAGTTTATGTTGCATTGTATACAAATGAGAATGTCAAAGTATTTGGCAACAGCGGAATAGCAAGAAACTATTCGGCCGGAGCCGAATAACTTTTTTTAGCCGGAATTCGGCCGAATGCTTACTCGAAGCCGAAGTTCGGTACACCCCTAATAAAACACATTTTGGGCCTATCTACTATGCTCCCAACCACCCAGTATGCATGGAAACAAATCTACAGGGGGTATACTAATTGATTAAGTTAAAACCAGTCTGTTACTGGATTAGAATTTGGACCTCCCCAAGGCGAATGTAATATAGGGAAGCCATAGAAGATGTGCTGTCAAAGGCGGGAGGTTGTTCATTAGCATGGTATGCTGGGAATGCTTAACAGCATTGGAGCATGACAGAACAAATGAACAATCAATCCAACCTTAGTTGGAAGAGAGCTGGGCAGCCTACAACCAAATTCAACCTTTCCTTGAATCCAACCAGATCTTGGGAAAGCACCAATCCGGTGTCTGACTTGGGCATGGAACTGAGTCAGCACTGTTAGACTTAAACAATCAGATTGACAGTTTCAGAGATGAAGGAAAGACAGCTCTCCTCCTTCTCCTTGAATTAGCTGCCGCCTTTGACCTGATAGACCATAAAACCTTGTGCCACCACCTCACTGCTGCCGTTAACTTCTCCCAAGAAGCTATGTACTGGGTTGCCTCTTTACTGGAAGGAAGATCCATGAGTGTCTTCTCTGACTTGGCTAATGCCCCCCCCGGCACCAAATTTGTGGTGTCTTGCAAGGGTCCTGTGTCTCCCCCACCCTCTATAATATTTTTACCAAACCCCTCTTTGACCTCCTAGATGAACTCGACATAGCATACACCAGCTATGCTGATGAAACTAAAATCCCCCCCCCTTTCAGGATCCTATGAAGATGACACTTTGACCATCAACAAAATCTACACAACCATCCAAACCTAGATGGTGGAGAACTATCTCTGTTTAAACGATGATAAGACCGAGATCCTAGTGTTAGGAGCACCAGCTATGCTAAAGAAACTCTCCCCCCAATACTCTTTGTTCATGATCAACGGTATTAAAATCCTTGCCGCAGCTTCAGTTAAAAAACACTGGGAGTCCACTAAGATGCCACTCTCTCCTTCACAAAACAAGTCAATGCAATCACCTCTTCAGCAGCATACATGGCCAAACTATTTAATGCAGATAGACAATTCTTTACACCATCCAGTTGCCTTACCATAGCACGTTCTATAACTGAAGCAAGACTTGACTATTACAATGCCCTCTTTGCAGGAACATCCATAAAAATATCTGTAGAATGCAGGTAATCCAAAACAATTCACTTTGCCATGCCCTCAACACCTCCAAAAGAGATAATGGGCCTCATTAAGAGTCCGGCGTTAGCCGTGCCAGTAAAACCGGCAGGCTGCCGCTGGACCTGTAGGGATTTACCGGCTCCAGACTTGCTGGAATTACCGGGGCATTACAGCCCCGGTGGTCCGGTAATTCCGGAGCCGGCATTCCGTTACTCCTCATTCCCGACTCCATGGGAATGGCGGCCATGGAAACACCAGCACCATGCGGTAATGGTGCCGGTGTTTCCACGTCCGTCTGTGGCCGCTGGTATTACGCCCGCCAGTTCAGACCTGGCGGGTGTAAGACCACACGGCTACAGTCATAGTTAGCCGGTCCAGAAAATGGTGTCGGTACAATTTTACCAGCACCGTTAAATCCGGACCGGCTAACTTGTAATGAGGCCCAATATCTTTGCTGCTATAAAGGAGGCATACTGGCTGCCAATCCAGGAAAGGATTAATTTAAAATTCCTTACCATCACTCACAAATACCTCATGAAAACAGCTCCCGAATATATATTTGGCCCAGAAAGTCATCAGAACTAACCACATTAGCCAGGTAAGGTCTACCCACCTACACCGCGCATTGCACAGCCAAAGCTGAAAAGCATCAGAGGAGGAGGTGCTTTTCTCATATAGTGGGATCTCACTGGAATTCCCTCCCACTTGCTCTAAGAGCAGGAAACTCACAAGGGGCATTCAGGAGAGCCCTTAAAACTTTGCTCTTCGCCTAATCTCTGCCTGGCCGACCTCTGACATTGGGAGTGAAGAGACTGATACTTGCTCCACGGGTCTCTAATGTTTTTTCTTCTTTTTTTTCTTCTTTGATTGCTGTTTGTCATTTTCCCCAATATATGTACCGTCAAATTGGTTTGCAGTAGCTCCTTGATGCCTCCGGCCTTAGGTGCTTTACAAGTGCAAATAAATAAATTATGTAATGGCAGAAATTAGAGGAACAGGGAGTCTCAGAAACTACTGGGAGATTAAGTGAACACTAAGGTATGAAAACTATTTAGATAATTGAAGGCCCAACTACTTGAGAACACTTTGGGCCCGATTCATGGAATATTTGCCTGTTTCAAAGTGAATTTGCACTGCTGAAAATGTACTTTTCACTGCCGACACAACCCCTGATTCATGGAACCATGCAAAGTGTATGTTTACCATGCTAAGTCCGGGCAAAGACAGTGCATAGTCATTTTTGTAGTTAAAAATGACTTTGCCCGGACTTTGCACAGCAAAAATACACTTTGCACAGTTCCATGAATAAGGGTTTGTGTCAGCAGTGCAAAGACACTTTTCAGCAGTGCAAATTCACTTTGAACCGGGCTAACTTTCCATGAATCTGGCCCTATCTATTAAGTCAAGAATTAGCCGTATTATGCAACAAGTTGAATAGTGGTAATTCAGACAAATGTGTTTATTGGAATCAGATGACAGAAAGCATCACACGCGTTATGCTAATCTGACCGTTATATTTGGACCTGCGCAGAAGATATTTGAAACCATTGTTTACGGCTAGGTCAATAAGAGGGACTGCCCAAGCTATTGCACTTTGTTTACGAAACAAATGACGACCTGACGGTACACTCGGTGGCGAAAAACCTCTACACGGCATGGCTGAAGAGACAAGCTAAGACTAATTTGTCTAGGCAGATGAACAATTTTTATCTGTTACCTTGCATTTTATGTATTTTTTGAACTACTTAAAATGTTGTTTTATGATTGTGATGATATTAAGCAATGTCCAGGGCCGGTACTATACACTGCAGGACAAGGCAAACAAGTGAATCAGATGAGATATGTGTTTTATAGCGCTCAACGCGAAACTCAAAGCTAAATTGACGTTATGTCCATAGAACAAATTGTACTGTATTGAATTGCACTTTAGTAACTGTCTGCTATACAATGTTTAAAATGGTTGTTAACACTTGTGTATGCAATTGTTGTAATAGCTGTTTACTAAATGTAATTATTATGGATTTTAATATCTTTGGTGATGTTTATGAACTTGAATGCTTTTATGGCCTGGTTCCAAAATAAAGCTAATTTGAATTGAATTGAATTGTAATTGGTTGAGACCAAGAGGATCAAAGGCTTCTAGGAGCTTTGACGAATGGGATTATACCACACAGGAGTACAAGAATGAGTAGGGGGAAAATGGCCCGCTCAGCCTTCACACTTCTACAAAACAAAACACAAAGCAATCATAAAGGTAAAACAGGGACAATCAACAGATTTAAGATTTACCTCCTTCGTCTTTTGTGGTAATGCGAGCCGAGGAAAGACTATACTCTCAAGGGGGGTGTGAAGGCGAACCAGTAGTGACCCAAACAACACAGTATGACAGTCCAAAAGGAAGGGAATGTCCAATCAAGGTTCTACAAAAATATAAACACTTTAATAAAAAACACACCAGGCCTCCCACACCATCTGCTAGTAGAATGAAAACAGATTACTGTGCAAAAACCCACCCAAAGGAAAGAACAGAGAAGATGTGGAAGAATAGAGAAAGTAGCACTCTGAGCATAGTTCCAGGGGTGGTAGGTAAGATACTACCATAAAAAAGGATATTGGGTTGGAAGCTAGAGTGATTTTGACCTAACCAGTCTCTAGGGTCCAAGTGGATTATGGGGGGCAGGTCAGTGTCACAGTGCCTGGATTCAGTTCTTGGTGGGCTGATGCGTCAGACCCAGGTTCGAATGTTGATGTGAGCTCACCAGGCTCAGTCAGGCAGTTAGGATTATGGAGACCATGGCAGCAAGTGGGCATCGAGTAGGGTGAAATGCGGGTGCTCTGTGCAGTCGAATGATGATGGTTCAATGATCTTGGTCAGGGCTGAACGCTTCATGGTTGGCCAGGCCGAGTCGAGATTTGGCCACTGGGTGAGGTCGGTGGTGATTGAGGGTGCATCGAGGTGCAATCAATGAGGCAGATGTTCTCAGGCTAGCTGGACCGAACTGTGGTTGTAACCCCCGGTTAGAGTCAGCGAGTGACCCTCGAGAGATTCGGTTTGCTAGGACATGATACGTGTGTCAAGCTGGTTTAGATGTAGTGCAATAGTTTGGCTGGTTGGAGGAATGCAGACACCAGCATCAGGAACTTCCCTCTTGTACAAAATGTGAGTTACACAGAGTGACCGATTGGTGCGGCAGAACAGGGAGCTTCAACTGGTATAGCCCTCCAGCTGCTTTGAGGCCTTCACAAAGGACTTTGGGACATAATATTAAAGTTCAGGGTCTACTCTTCTGGCACAGAAGATCCATTGCAGAATGTTTGGTGCTGGTCCACAGCATTGGTAACTCCATATTTTCCCTGGGAGTGGTAAGGGCACAGATCTTCCCACTGTCATGGACTGCTCCTTTTTCACCTCCGGCGGAGGGTTTTGGACAGTGCAACTGTCCCAAAGGAAGTCTGGGTGAGAATGCTTAGAATGTCTCTTTGACATTAAAGGATCCTTGAGGAACTGAGGTAATTCTGCCAAAGGGGTGCAAGACTCCTTCCTGTAAAGGCAGATGTCCTCAGGTGATTGGTCTGAAGCTAGCCTGCTTTTAGGGACCAATCCCTGCTGCTGGCTGGAGTGGACTTTGCCCTGTTGATTCTGCACCTAAAGTGCTTTGCTCCAGAGGAAGTGGAGGAGACAAGAAAATGAAAGAGAGAGTAACAAGATGGGCGAAGGCGTCTTCCAGTGTCCAGAGTACCCTTACCTATCCTACTTCTGCCCCCCTCCTTCCTACTAACAACAAATACCTTTGTATATGCAGCACCCTGTGTGATGCTACTCCTCCAGAATGGGTGTACTCCTTTGATAACTCGGCATAGGACAGCTGCCTGATGTGCCGAGTCTCTGGGGTAGGGGGTTACCAGCCCTCCCAAAGAGAATCGAGAGGCTGGGTCCTCTGGGTTTCTGTGCGACCATGTGGTAGTATTGGCCCGTCTGACGCGAATACACATTCCCTTCCACAGAACAGCTGACTCATAGAAGCTGACACATGTGCAGTATCAATTGAATGTGGGGTCCATAATGATAGATTTCACCATGCACTATAGCTAAACTCAGGCATTGCTTATTCTTAGAGATTACGCTGCCTCCAACATGGGGTACTCATGATCATCGTAGTTGGGGGACATATCTTAAATTTCGCCTCTGTGCTGCCGCACTTTGCCATTGCTGTAGTGGTCGATTGGGCATTGTGTGACATTTGAATCTGCTCTGCACCATGAGCAGAGTGGGTGCTGCGGATCAGGCTAATGATGCAGCAGGCCACAAGTGCACCATGCTTTCGGCACAGAGTTGTAACAAAGGGGTAGCTGGTTAGCAGATTACTCCTTTGGAGAAGGAATCACCTGCATCATTTTATGTACTAAAAAGAAAAAAAGCCATGCCTGTGTACCCTTGCCACATTGCGATTCCCCAGAGGAGCGAAGAGTGCCTGGTCAAGCTGAGGAAACTAAATGCTCCACTTGAGCCGTGCGGAAGTGAACTGTTTCAAAGTTGCAGTGACAGCAGTTTGTAGATAAAGAAATTGCCAAGCAGGTCCTGTTGTTTCAAATGATGTTGAAAGGGTTCAAAGATTGCTCAAACCAGTTTGACTGAATTCAATAGAGAACCTGGCTTTTCTGGCTCTCAGTATGCTATGAGTCCTAATGAAAGGGCTTAGGGAACAGATGCAACCTTCTTCTCTTTTTGTCCAACTGGTAAACACATTCAGGAATCCTTCATCTCCAGTGAGGTCCTGGTTACTGAGTGTCTAGCAGAGTAGCAGGTTTGGTTCAGCAGTAGGTCAACCCCAACATGTCCTGGGAGTATTTGGGCAACAGAGGTTGTCTCTGCCTTAGAACACTCAATCCTCACCTCACTGACAGAGGGCTCTAGAAAGGTCAACTCTCTCAAAAGCGGTCCAAATTAATTCTTCTTGAAGGTCCAAAGTGAATCCTAAAACTAATCAAAGAAGGGGTGGGATTCAACTTCTTTAATATGTAAAGTCTACAGATGATTGGACAAAGACAAAAGCAAGCCTGCGTTAATGGGTCCAATCCTTATTCTTGTGACAAGTGGTATTTGCCTTCTTGCATCATACCCAAAGTGCTGTGAGCTAAAGGAAGTGGAGGAGACAAGAAGGAAGGAGAGGTGCATTGAGAAACAAGATGGTGGAATATTTTCCAACTGTGCTGAGCCCCTCCTGTCTCCTTCTCAGACCCATAGCATCAAAGGTCCTTTTGAACGCAACAGCCTGGTGAGAGATTAGTCCTTTTGTGTTTCCCAGGACAGTTCTTGTTAAAGGGCTTTCTTGTTGGAGAGTGGTGTTACCGGTTACTACAAATCATCAAAGGATGGGCACATTATTTCAGTGTATTGACCTGCTGCAGGGCAGGGGCAGGCTGTCTGGATAGAATAGCTATAACACTTCCACACCTGGCCTGGGCTCACAGTGTTGACACATGCATGATACAGATAAGATGTGGCTTGAATAATATCAGTTACCGGCCACCATACTGCAACTCAAGTATGGCTTATGTTTAAAGATTAAACTGTCACCAGGATAATAATACCTTATCAGTTTTTTTTTTGTATTTTTAACAGCGGTACTGCCTCTGCAGTGACTTTACTGTCACAGTTGCTGTCAAAAGGCACCTTAGGCCTTTGAGCATGCTCTGTGCCATTGGAGAGTAGGTGCTGCAGATCAGAAGACTTATTCAGCAGGACACATGTCGATATGCTTTTGGCATGGAGCTTAATTAAAGGGTGCCTGGTTAGCAAGCTGAATTGCCTGCATTGTTTTACTAATTTAATAGAAACAAAACAAAAGTCCAGGGATTTGGCACCATAACGAGAAGGCAATCCCTCATTGGGATATAATAGTTTAAGCATGTATTGTGTGAATATTTACATTTGGGTACTAAATCAAGTTTTTGAGATTATTGATCTTCCTGGGTTTATGGTTTTGTTCTTGCACTTTTCTATGAGTTCTTTGACAAGCTCTGTTTTCATGTCTGTTTAGAACATTTCAAAATGTTGTGTTTGTGGAGTTTAACTGATTTCTATTCCATAGGACACTGTGTTGCAAGGCAAGCAACCAAGAAATGACCCTCCTTTTTTCAGAATCTCTCAGCCTGGTATTATGCTTGTGATTTGGCTTTGTAGATGGGTCCGCTCTTGCAATAGATTTTGTTGATGGTGCAAAGTAATTTCAATTGAATTATTTATTCTATAATGAGTCAGTCATTTAAGGAATTTAAGGGATTAGAATGATGATGGGTTAGAGTGTGGCTTGCCTGTTTTAAACTTGTTGATAGTACTTAAGTAATTTGAGAGACCAATGTACACGCAATTGCATTTGTCCAGTTTTTCCATGATCACCAATTGTGTTGGTGATAATGCAGTGATATTGTCATGATAAGACGTTTCCATATTTTACCTATGAAAACCTATTTTTAAGCAAGGAATAGATCATGTGGAATGCTTGGTCTCCTAGTGCCATTTTGCAGTTAAGTATTTGTATTTGTGTTTTATATAGAGCAAACTTAGCTCAGGAGCAATGTGCAGGGTGCATTTAAAGGCCTCAAACAGAAGTCCCTTTCCCCTGAATGGCAGGCATGTAAACCTTGCAATAAAAACAGTTTGGCTGTTGCTTTTGCTTTTCACACAAGGCAGTCATTTAAACACTGCGACAAAAACTGCCTGGCGTGTTTCCTTTTGTTTCATGTAAAGTTAAAGAGCCATGTGAAATGGGTCCTACCTATCATTATCAATGGACAAGCAGCAGTTTGATTTACAAAAGAAGGATGAATCAAAGAATCCTTTAACATGGAAAACAGGATTTTTCAACATTGAAAGCAAAAACAGACTGCACATGTGTTTGCAAATAAAAATGGCTTTAAAAGCCAAAACGGGGAAAATATCAATGCTCAGAGAAAAATGTCAGGAAAGCAAAACATGATGTGTGGGCTGACCAAAGCAATGTATATTATGATTCACCCACCAAAAGGTGTGAATCCTTGTTACAACCACTCTAAAGAGCACACACTAACTTCACAGAGACTCATAAACCTCAGGTCACAGGCTGGCCCAGGGGATAGCTAGTGGTGGGGGATGAAGCAGCCATGCCATTTTCTGAACAGGAACACTCACAATTATTTAAAAGACTATTTCACTTTAGGCATTTTGCACAGCAACCATACTGCAGATTTATTTCATTGTTATACAATGTTTCCATGTAATTTCCAAGCGGTTTTGAGGGTATAAAATGCATCTACCTGTGACTCTGGGAACTGCAATGGCCCGTTAGACTAGGTTTCTGGCTGATCTGAACATGTTACAAATGTGTGAGATGGTGAAAAGGTAGAAAATGAAATTAGGGACACATGGCCATGCTACATTGTACGGATTTGTCAGTCGGCTTATCTAATTCCCCATGATCAGCTAAAACAGAAACTATGTTTCATATTGCAGTTGCTAATACAAATATGAAGTTGTGATACATAACTAGTTTTTGCCAAAAAAGTTGAAAGAAGAACAAAGTATGATGACAAATGGGAAAAGACAGATGTTTCTCTGAACACCTAAACCATTCCTGACTGGGGGCAGAGAGAGAGAGGGTAAATGCTCAATCCTTTTGGCAGGGATTATTGCAGGGTATTTCCTCTAGATTGAAAAATTGGTGAGGTAATTTCAGTTATGTAAGGGGGACTGTACTAGTACGCCGGGAGACACAAAAACTGGGGAGACAAAAGAAGGAGAAAGACAGGAGGACAGAGAGAAGGTTGCTGAACTTACCATCTTTGACAATGGAGTGACCAGACCCCTGCCCTATCTTTCAAGGGACTTCTGAGATACAGCTGGCTTTCCTGAACCTTAAACAAAGGCTTGATATGATATGGCATTTGTAACACGCCTATACACAAGTGTTTCAAGGCTTGCTTTGTGAGTAGCAATAACCTGAGCCCTAAATTGGATAGGCCCTTCTTTCTTGTAGTAGTGCATCCAATATTTCCCCATTGAAAATTCCCCATTGAAAACCCTAATTGCCAGTGCATTTAAGTAATCTCCCCATTTGAGAATCTCTTATTTGCCTGTGTATGTTAGCATATCCCACTTGGAAAAAAAAAACAGATTTGTCTGTGTCAATCCATAGTATTGTTGTAAGTCAATCCATTAATTCCCCCATTCAATGGTGGAATTTGAAACCAGCAAACTTTTTCCAAGTGTTTTTGTTAATTGTTATAGTTATAAAGTGTTGCCCAAAATAATTCATCCTATTGGGTTCTGGGAAGCAAATTTTTCCCTGTGTTTAAATTGTGCACTGCTAAATGAATTTCCATGTGCCACTGTATTTCCCTTTGCATTTGCTATCTCCCAAAAAACGATTTTCCTATTGTAAGCTTCCCCATGTCCCCATGCTGCCTGTCATTGTAAGCATCAGTGAAAACAAATTCCCATTTGCATTTTTCTTTTCTATTGCCCACGTGTTGAATCTCCTAAAAACAAATTTTGAATACTCTATTTCTATTTTCCCTAGTGTGCTGATTAGTATTTTCTAAAAGCCAGACTAATAGCACAGTGAGTAGAGCACTCGCTTCGACATCTGTGCAGAGCCTGCTGACGCAGCTTCGAATCCCGGCAAGGCCAAACTCAGCCTTTCATCCTTCTGAGGTCAATAAATGAGCACCAAACACAGTGGTGATAATAAGCAGCTCTCAGATACCTGAGGGTTTGTAGAGCTATATAAATGCTAAATTATTATTATTACTAAAACTCTGCCTGTCTCCTAAGTGCATGCAGTACACATTTTCTTCTATTCTGTCCCATAGCAGTTGTGAGAAATAATATTTAAAAAAACATTATCCATTGGTGCTCCAACAACTGATTTTCCCCTGCTTTGCTGGCTCCCCATATTGTTTCTGTGGGAACCACACCCAAAACGATGTGTCCCCTGTATTCCTACTCCCTGCCACTGCCTTCCATTCAAAGGAATCAAGTCCAATTGATGTTTGGGGTTTGAGTGTTGCAGGGGGATTGCTTAACCTTGATGCAATCATTTTGAGTTGAATTTATTTTTGTCTTGCCCTGACATGAATAAAAGGAGGTAGTGTCACAGTATATCTTTACCTGGTTGCCTTCTAGAAGTCAATGTATTTGTGTTGCCACAAGATTGGTGGATGTTGTAATTGGGTGATTTTCCTTTAACATTAAATGATACATTAATAAATATCTTATTGATACACACTGGCCTGGTTCCTAGTCCGTTGTGACTCAGGGTTTTTATGGAGGTTGGGTGCGAGATGGGTTGGAGGCCTACTCCAAAAGAATCTGTAGTATACTAAAAAAATAAAAAGTGTTTTATATTGTGCCACATTCATTGTAGAGGAAATAGTTCCATGGCTTGCGTGTGCCGTGTAATAAACTGTGACAAAGTGGGGGCTCGTAGTCCGGATTGAGAAAAGTGTTTTCACCTGTGGCAGTGCAGCACAGCAGACTAGCCATTGAAGGTATTGTTACATTTACAGTATACAAAGCTGGGTTGCATTGTGAAGGCGCCATCCAAACTTGCACCCTGAGTCCAAGGCAGTGTGTGTAAATAAAATATTGTGAATACAAATTGCAGAAGCAGGGCTGAGATTTTGCTCTGGCATAGAGAACCCATCAGGTGCTTAACACATTTCACAATGAGCATCATAGAAATGAACATGGCTAGGAAGCACCTTCTATTCAAATTGTTCATTAAGGTGAATGGACCGAACAAGAACATGAAGTCTGGCAATCTAGAATTATGCAAAAGGAGACCTCTATAATTATGGATGCGTGGCAGGATAGTGGCCCATTACATCAAGCCCTGACAGATTTGTATATGACGCAAATCACCAGAGATGAGCAAATTAAAATGGTCCAGCTCACCGCATATATGTACTTCCAGTTGATGATCATGGAATAAATATATCAGGAGAGTGTAGCCTCTGGGCAAAATCTGAGCTTTTGAATCAAGCCCAGAGAGAGTTAAGGCAAGCAGAGGAGAAAGTGCTGCAGAGTAAAAATAATGAATTAAAAATAGAAAACATGATTTAGCAGTTAAAGGATGAGTTGGTGGCAGAGCAGAAGATGAATTCAGAGAGAGAGTCCCAATTTGCTGCACTGAGAGAGGAATGTCAAGAAGGGGTTGAGAACCTGAGAGAGAGAGTCAATTAAAATTGAGTCAACAAGTGATGCACAATAGGGCCTGCTTAGAGGACATTTTCAAAATCAGATTAAGCAATTGAAATACGAGAGTAACCAGTGAATCATAAAGAAGTCCATACCCAGGTAGAATTCGACCAAGAGTGCCAGAATTTGAGCACTATGAAACGGCAGAGAGATCACCTCAGTGAACAGAATAGCACATTGTGTCAAAAAAAGATACCCTGTGTCAGGAAGTGTGCCAGTTAAAGAAAGACCAGGAGAAAAGCGAGTCATGGTTTAAGGAACTGACTGACACGAGGGTAGAAAGTGAGAAATTAATGGGACACCTGAGACTAATAGAATTTGATCTAGAGCAGAACACACAAACCAAAAATGCACGGAGAGAGGAGATTAGTCTTCTGCAAATGAAGAGGTCTGAGTAATCCCAGATAATACAGGTTTCAAAGAAAGAAAATGAGGCCCTTTGTGAGGAGGAAAACAAGGGTCTCCATGGCCAAGTAGTGGCACAAAGCAAAGTCATAGAAGCTACTCAAGCCCTGTTAGCCGAGCTCAAAGCTCAGGCCTGTATGTACCAGCAAGAGATAGGCGCTGAGAAACATAAAGCAGAGAGATTGGACAAGGACATGGCTAGATTCAATCAGGCCTTGAGAAACCCCAAACAGTTAGGGTATGGAAGGGTAACACCTGACCACGGTGTGATCCCCTCTTTACCAGGGGCCTCAAGCCAACTCACCACATTATATGCAAAGGGCACTTTGAATTTCATGCATACCAGTTAACCAGAACAGGGAACCATGAGGCGGCTGGACTCAATTAGTAAATACATCTGACCAGGAGGACTCCTATGATGCAAAGATCAGGGAGTTGGACTGGCAGAAATACAGGTTACAAAGGGGCCATCTGGTTCACTATGCAGATAAAGAAGAATTAGAGTTCAGGGCCCAAAAGATAATCTTAAAAACCTCCACCCATTAAGGGAGTTGGGGAGAGCACTCCACCACACCCAGAAGAAGGGATGACACAGATGAGTACTCCCCGGTGCGAAAAAGGGAGACCAAGGGAAGTGACCCAGAGAGCCCACAATACAGCAGCGGAGAAGAGAGTAGACCCCGTCATTCTGGGAGGGAGTCCCAGTCTCAAAGAATCAAGGACCGCCTAGAGGAAAGGGACTGGACCACAAATAGTAGCAGTGCTGAATCTGAGGGCGAATGGACTCAGATGCAGCAGAAAAAGAAGGCTGCCAAACAAAAGAGTACTCTTGTAAAAGACCCAATCTGTCAAATAAAAGCCATCAGAAGCTTCATGACTCCGTACCACAAAGATGCTAAGTACTCAGTCTCAGAGTATCTGGAGCTGTATGACCAAATGATGACATAATTTGGCATTAAATATTACCATAATTCCATGGAGTTTTCTAGTGGACAATCTCCCAGAAATACTCCAGCTTCTTTGCTGGGCTGGAGGATCAAAATCGTTCAAGATGGTCTACTTAAAAGGTGGCCATCTTGAAACACTTCTCCTTGAACAGGAACCCCCAGGAGACTTGCAAGGCAGCCTACAACATGCAGTGTGTAGAGGATCAGGCATTGAGAGAGTTTGTGCAAGAATGTAAGTGTGCATTTGCCCACACCTCTAGACGGGTGCACACAAATAGTAGGGAGTCAATCAATACTTAATTTCATGCCTTCCCGAAGTACATCATGACACAACTGGTTAGGAACTTCCACGATCAAAGGACCCTGGATTAGGTAATAGAACTGGCTACCCAGATATATGAAGTCCAAAAGCCAGTGAAAAACAAAAATACTCAAAAAAATCCCAAACTATCCAACACCCCCACTGCAGCCAAGGTGGTGGAGATGAAGAATACCCCCTCTGATCAGTCCCAAGCGGGTGGTAGCCAGGCAGAGTATCCCTCAAAAGCATCCCCTGGCTCTGCCACCTAGATAAGCCCAAGATACAAGGGTAATAGACCCATCCTGGGGTATGTATGGACACCCCAGGTACGATGGGGGGTCCAAATAATGTAAGTACAGCCCCGGGAAACTTCCCACAAAACATCCCACAGAACTTACCTCTGGAATAAAGAAATATTCCATTATCCAACTTAAGTTTCTTCCCTCCAAACCCCAACTTCCAGAATAATCCTCTTCTCTCTCCCAACTTTCAGGATTCTAGACCCCCAAATCAGGGAAAAGGGAGACCAAGGATGGAGGGCTATCAGGGAAGCCATCAATACCCGAGCTACTCTGGGGAAAGGGACAGCTACCCTTCCTGAGAGCAGCAAAGGTATGACTCTAGACCCCCATACCAACCAGAGAGGATGTCCCAACTGGAGCGCCAGGTCCAAAGTCTGACCCAAGACCTGAGTTGCATGTTGAGCAGAGCCCTCAAATGAACATGACTGCCCAAAACAGCTCAAACACAGGATATGGTGCCCCGGAGCAATGAAGGGGGAAAACCCTGACAACCAACAGGTGCCAGAGGAGAAGGCCTGTGGGGAAGGGAGATGCAAAGCCCTAGAGGAAGCTTCCTTTCTCACACGTGAAAAACCCCTAGAAACCTCTGAACCTGAACCCAGATCTCCTACTCCCAAAAAGCTGCAACCTAGGAAACAGAGCAGATAGGATGAGTCCCTCAGTCTACAAAGTAAAAATGATAAACTAATTACCATCTATTCCTATAACATCTGTCATCTTGTGCAATTTCCATAGTACATTTAATGAAGGTGATCAGTAACATCTCAATCTATTGCTCATATCTGATTCACCTCCACTGGATTTCAGGGGACGGTGGCTTGATAAGTGGGAGATACATCTAAAAAGCCTATGAGTTGTTGATTTTGCATTTAAGGTCTCTTATGATATCAAGGGAATAAGAAACACCCAGTTTATGTACAATTGTTTGGTATGAAGATGGTATATGAAATATGAATGAACTGTGAATGATGGTAAAGGTTTTGTTGAGTCTTTTTTTTGTGATGTAAGATACGAAAGAATTATGTTCAGAATTTGAAATAAATAATATATATTGCTAAGATTTGATCACAAATATATAGAATCCTGTCAACTTTTCTACTGGACCAATTAATGTTTGCTGTGTATACTTACCTGGAGGACCTGGTATTTGTATTTGTTTAATATTTGTAAAGCGCACCTCACCCTGAGGTAACTGGGCACTGGAAGGGCTTAACATGTTACAAGCAGTGCATACAAAGGTAGACATAGTTGGTGCGTTACAAAGAAGTAAATGCATAGGTAAGCACAGTTGGTATGTTACAAGGAGGTAAGTACATAGGTAAACACAGTTGGTATGACCAAGGTCACAGGTAGGTCTAATGCAAGAAGGAAGGACTTAGGTGAAGGCATGACAAGAAAGAAGAACATATGAACAAAACTAGGGATGTCAAGAGTATGAAAGCTAGATAAATGCGTCTGGCAGGAATGTCTGATGGGCCTCAGATGTTAGCTTTCTCTAAGAGCCAGCTTTTTACTTTTGTTCTGAAAATCCCGAAGGAAGGTTGCATTCTAATGGATGGTGTAAAGAGTTCCAGAGTTTGGCGGCTTGAACTGGGAAGCTAGCGCCACCTGTAGTTTTTAGTTTGAACCTCGGGACGGTGAGAAGTTGGGAATGGGTGGATCTAGTAGGGTGGGCCTGTTGATGTTTGGAAAACTTGTCGGCCAAGTAAATGGGTGCAGAGTTGGACAGGCATTTGTGGGTGATTGCTAGAGCACTGAGAACTATTTTGTTGCGCACAGATAGCCAGTTTGAGTTCTGTCTTAGGCTTGAGATGTGGCTGGATCTAGGAATGCTTAATGCAGACCTTAAAGAGTTATTTGCTAACACCTGTAATCTATTCAGATTGAGTTCTTAGGAACCTAGGAAGAGTGTGTTACAGTAGTCTATTTTAGAGAGCACCAGAGCTCTTGCTAACGTCATACAACTGGTTGGGGCAAGGTAAGATTTACAGGCGTTAATCAACTTACTGGTGTAGCCTGTAGCTGATGTAATAGTGCTAACTTGTCTTTTCAGTGATAAGGTAGAGTCCAGGTAGACACCCAGTGTTTTTATTTCTTTCGCAACTTTAATTAGGTTGCCATCTATATTGAAGGATGTGTACTGTGTGTCGAGTTTGGATAGGTGTGCTTGCGTGCCGACAATCAAGAGCTTGGTTTTTTCGTCATTGAGACAAAGGCTGTGGGCCACCATCCAGGCCTGGATTTCAAGGTATATGTCATTGATTAACTTAGAATCAATTTCATAGCATCCTGACAGCGTGATGAGAACCTGCGTGTCGTCTGCATAGTTTGTGTAGATGACACCCAGGTTGTCGAGACGGTCGAAGAGGAGCTTTGTGAAAATGTTGTATAGCGTTGGTGAAACGCAAGACCCTTGGGGTCCCCCACAGTAGATGGGAATTGGGTCTGCTGAGGCTGAGGCCGAGAAGACTCTCGTGGTGCGGTTGGTCAGGAAGGATTTCATCCAGTTGGCTGCGTTAGTGGAGAATGCTGCTGCTGTGGACAGGTGTTCAGTAAGGATCTGGTGATCAACCAGATCGAAGGCAGCTGAAAGGTCTAACAGAAGTAGGATCAAAAGTTTGCCTTTGTCTTTGGCCTCGTCCATCTGTATTTTCAGATCCAGTAGGGCAGTCTCGGTGCCGTGTCTAGGCCGGAGGCTGAGCAGGTTATTGTCTTTTAGGTGTTTCTGGATTTGCAGATTTGCAACTCTGTCCAGGATCTTCAGGAGGAAGGGGACAGTGGTTAAAGGTATGAAGTTGGTTGGTCTATTAGGGTCTAGTGAAGGTTTTTTTTAGAAGGGGCATGACCCATGCCTCCTTGAGGTTATTAGGGACCTGGCTGGTGTTGAAGGATGTTTTTATTAATGTGGCGATGAATGAGGAGAGTTCCTTGGCTGCTTCCTTGATAATGGGTGCAGGGCAGATGTCTCCTTTGGCTGAGACTGAGGAGAAAGCAAATGGTAGGCATTTTGGTGCTTGTTGCTTGGGTGGGTGGTTGGGAGGATTGATGTTGGTTAGACTAGTTTTTTTTGCTTCAAATTTCATTTTGTCGGAGAGGGCTTCTTGTATTTTAGCACACCAGGCTGCGTCCTTTTTGCAGACCTCTGAGGGAGGGGCTGGGGATTCCAACTCTCTTAAGATGTTAAATAGCTCCTTCGTTTTAGATTGAGTATTGAGAATTCTGTTATTGTATGTTTCTTCTTTAGTAGCGAGAATGGAAGCTTTGTAGGTGGCTGAGGCTGTGTTGTATGTAAATTTATTGTCGAGGGTTGGCGATTTACGCCAGTTGGATTCTGCTAATCTTTTTTTATTTCTCAAGATTTTGAGTTCTTGAGTGTATCAATTGTTGAGATGGGCAATTGGTTTAGTCTTTTTTAGTTTAAGTGGTGCAATCTTATTCAGAGCAGACTCAAAGGTGTTGTTGTAGAGGTCAACTTGGTTAGTAGTATCTAGGTTCTTGCATGCAGAACTGTCCATGATGTTGTTGATCAGAGGGCGCAGGTTCGTCAGAGTTATGTTGTGGGTGTTCCTAGATAGGGTAGGTGGGGCTAGGCTAGGGGGTAGTGGTGTGATTCCTTGGATATCAAAGGCTATATAGTGGTAGTCTGTCCAGGCCACAGGTTTATTCTGGAGTATTTTTATGGAGCAGTTGAGATCTGATAACCAATCAAGGGTCCGACCTTTAACATGTGTCGGCTCTGTAATCCGATGTTTGAATCTGAGTTGGGAGATGGAGTATTCGAGGGAGAGGGCATTGGGGTCATTGTTGTCCTGAAACCCAGGGTTCATGTCTCCAAGTAGTATGATTTGGGAACCTGGTTTAACATTGGCTGTTAATAGGCTTGCAAGGTCTTCCTCAAAGGAGGAGATGGGGCCTCGGAGCCGGTAGACGAGGTGCAGTAGTATAGTTTTAGTAGCGGTTAGCAGGAATTTAACTGAGAGGAGTTCAGCTGAAGGTAGACTTGCTAGGGTAGTATCTCTCAGGCCTAGGTTAATTTTGGCAATGAAGGCTAGACATCCTCCTCTTCCTGTATTTATATCAGATCTAGTGATAGAGTAGCCCTCTGGCAAGGCTAGGGAAAGTGCAGGGCCAGCTGCCTGGTGAAGCTAGGCCTCTGTGATAGCCAGGAAGTCGAGACTGTTTTCAACAATGATATCTGCAATGTTTGGAGCATGGGCAACTAGTGATCATGCATTGATCAAAGCGCCTTTGATAGTTGGTAGTGTTACAGGGGTTTCACAAAGTGGTTTAGTAGAGGCAGTATGACAAGGTGTCTTCAGCAGGTTGGCGGTATCCTGCGGTGACAGGATAGGTGTCACTGTGAGGCCGGCTAGTGGAGAATTGGGCATGTGTTTTGTGGGTTTGGCTGGCATTTGGGAACACCATGTTGCAGGCTTTGAGTGGGAGGGGAGTCGAGAGCCTAGTCTCTTATTTCTGATGTTAGTGGGACAAGGTATTAAAGGAGTAGGGGGTGGGAGGAAGGGTGAGGGGGAGATGGCTTGGACTAAGGCGAGAATAGTAGCCATAGTGAGGTTGACTGTGTGAAAGGCGGCAATAGTATCGGTAGATGAGAAGGGCCTGCCTACACTCCTTAGTGTGTAGTTATATAAGGTGCTAGCCATGAGCACCGAAGCTTAATGCACAATAAGAAAAGCAAATGCAATTAAAGAAAAGTAGCTAACAGGTTAGATATTGGCTAGTGTGGAACAAAACGTAGTGTCATAGGGTCATGATGCACAATAGCATAAGTATAACAAGAGCAGTTGATACATAGCAGGAAAAATATTAGCTAGCAAGAAACAAATCACAATGACGAGAGGTTAGGTTGCACAGTAGCGTAGTGCAGGCAACAAAGATAGGACTTTGAGATAATAGCTAACCCAATGCAAGATCAAAATAGCATAGTGTTCAGGACTTCCAGAAACAGCAGTATAGTACTGAGGCGGAACATCATGCAGTAGGTATAGCAGTTGGGCTTAGTGCGGTAATATAGGAGGAATGCGAGACACAGCACTATGTAGAGCCATGTGGGTAGGCTGATGCATTGAAATGCCTAATGCCGGTCACAGCTGTGCAGTGGACGTGGCGACATGTACATTATCTTAGCTAGAAGAGACATAAGTGGCATATTGTATATCAGTGCAAGGCAGTAAAGTACATCATAATGAGGCAGAGCTCGGGTGGTAGGCTGCAGAGGCTGCTGATGTGGGTCGCAATGATGCCGTATATACCAGTGATATTACAGAGTGATATGGTCAGATATAGTGTAATGGTAGGCAGTATACATGCATACAGGCAATATACGATCATGGGTTTTGATGGGAAGACATATGGCCACGGAGTGTGCTTACCCAGTTAATCATGACTGGCGATTGGAGGTATAGGCAGTCCAAATGTCAAGAGTGTCCATGGGAGATATCCGCGAGGAGAGAAGGCTTAGTTGCGGTGTGAATGGTGTTATTTGGGCAGAGTAGCGCGCCCTGCGGCCGTGACAGCCTCGGCAGGCACCAACAGGCCAGAGCCTTTTAAGGAGGGCCTTTGAAGTGGAGGGCCGGCTATCGCCTTCCGGTTCCTCCTGCGGCATAAAATGAGATCGGGCAGCCAATCAGGTTGCCAGTGGCTTCTCGGGCCGTTGCTGGGCAACTGGGGGGATGCTCTATTCAGTGGCGGCGGCCATCTTAGGCATCTCCACGTGTAAACACATGTGCCCACGGAAGATAGGTGCACAAAGAAGCAGGGAATGGCCAAACAGGTGACCATTGGTCTAGGTGGTCAGCTCTGGGGCATCATCTGATGGGTAGTGCAAATCAGGTAAAATGATGATGTTGCGGCACTCAGTGTTGTTCAGCAGTACTTTTCCTGAAGTCACTGCCTCAGGAAGGGAGAGGGCTCCAGCCCGACTCCTCTGGAGTGATGATCAGGGAATAGGACAGGCACCGACAGGCCAGAGCCTTTTAAGGAGGACTTTTGAAGTGGAGGGCTGACTACCTTAGATATATACCACGTATCCCTTGTTTATTATATACAAAATCACACTGTGTTGGAGTTCAAAATGAAGAAATTAACTGCCAGATTGGCCCAAAATGTACATTTACTTTGCCCCCTTGTGGAGAGAGAAGGCAGGTTTTATGTCTCCATCAAGGTCCAGGGCCAAGGTGCATTTTCAGCGCTGGTGGATACTGGTTCCCAAGCCATTGTTAATGACTCCAATCAAGCAGTCCCACCAAGTCAGTGCCTTGTCTGGGATTGCTCAAGGGAAGCCCTTATTTATATATGTTTATGTCCAGTTCGTGTACTCTGGATGACAACCCTTATATCACACCCCTGTCTTAGAATCCCCCTGACCCCACTGAGCCAAGAAGTAAGTTTGTTTTGCAAATTTAAAAGGTTTATTTGAGAATTAAACAATATATATATATCGTACTTTTATAATAAATTAATAATTGATATCACACTTGTAAATATGAGCAGTAATCAGCAATAGGTAATCCTACAATAGCACAGTTCTGGTGATTTATGACTAGGAACAGAGGAATAAGGTATCAGAGAATGCTTTATGGTTTCAAGGAGATGCAAAGATGAATAAAAGGCAGTACAGAAATAAACTTGATATGATTTCAGCAAAAGATAATGTGATCACTTTTTCTTTGACAATTCACTCCCCCCCTATCCAATGTAAGGAGATGGAAGTAACACACACAATTCTCAGGAATACGCACAAATGCAATACAAAGTTCCAGTTCCCCCCAGCAAGCTTAGAGGAAATCAGGTATGATTTTAAACACAGGCAAAATCCTTTAAATGTGGTATGCAATGAAGTGAAAAATATGCTAAAATGATTTTAATTCCCTCTAGAGGGTCAGGGTGGGTGAGCTACTTTGTATTAGTTCAGGATCATGTTAGCAATGCTCTATGAATGATTATCAGGTTGCAAACGAATTTCAGCAAAGGAAAGCAAGACGCTGCTATTTTGACAAGTGAAGAAATTGAGCCAAATCGCAAATCGCAGCAATTTTTCTGAGTGCGTCGAGCGCGATTACGGAAAAACTATAAAAACTCGCTCCTAGCACCAACGGTTCAAGAGATACGGACGATTTAGTGGAGGTAGATTTTCAGAAATGAAATTACAGTTTCAGAATGACAGATGCGCTTTGTAAGGTTTTGAATCAACAGGATGGCACGATTTCTGATGATGCAGTTCTAATAGGTTAAAATAGTTTGAATTAGATTATTTAAAACTAAGAGATTGGTTTTGCACAGGCCTCAGGCTACTCACTCATAATTTTGGAAGGACTGGGCCTTGTTACGGATCTGGTCAACAGGTTGGACTGGACTTCTGGCGGGTGGTTCTGAAGTCACAGCGATCTGGGTCAGCTCTGCTCTCTGGGTCTGTCAGGCACCGGTTCTGCTCACAGCGGTCTGGTCTTGGTACAGCTCTGCTTTCTGGTATAGTCTGTGGTTCTGGATTCAGCACTGCTTTCTGGGTACTGGCACAGGGTACTAGCCAGAATCAGACAGCTCAGCCCGGATGTTTCAATAGTTTGGTTTGGTTGCTAGGTTTTGAAGGCCTGCTGATAGGAGTTCAGCTGTTGGGTTCTAGATTTCTTGGAGTTTTGTTCTGGAGTCAGTCTGGATGCAAAGTCTGTAGTCTGGATGTGAAGTCGTCCGCCAAAATGCTCCGCAGAAAGTGAAGAGTGAATCCCCTGCCTGTCCTGCACTGTCTCCTTTTATGTGTTTTGAAAGTGGGTGAGTCGGCTAATTCTGCATGCCCAAACCCTCTCAAGATTTGATAGGCCAAAGGATTCTTTGGTCCCTGATTTGAGAAAGGATAGTGTGTCAGAGTGATGTCAGCCATTTACGATCTATTGAAGAAACGCCCCTTTGCTTTTAACTTAGAAATCATTTTTCATAACTACACATATTTCCCAGATACACAGTTGTTTGACATTACATGTACATATTACAGATTACTCAAGGTACATTCTGGCCCAACTCTGATCTTCCTGGGGGCTTGCATTAAAAAATGACAACTTATTTTCATTTTTGGTTGATTTACCAATATTGGACGTTTACCAAAAATGGCATACATGTACACCGCCTTTCTACCCATATTCCAGTAAAATTTCATTTTTCTAGCGTGAACCCCGTGTCTGCAATCTCCATAATTCATGGGTTTTTGCCTCAGAACATCATACGGAATTGAGTTTGGACTCAAATTGTAGGTACAATATCCGTTTTAAGGATCTCCAAATTGTACATTCCTGTCATCTGGTTACAATTAGTTATCCATGTTTTTATAAAACATATATTTGCCCTCAATTCAATTCACTTCAGTGTTTGGGTCTGCCCCAGGAAACCTGAGAGTCAGGGATCACATGTCTCTTCTGCCAGGCAGAGCTCTGTTTACAATCCACACCCAAATTAACATACCCCATTCAATTGCAAGAGTCTATTGTGTCGGCTGAGGTCAGCAGGCTAGGGGGCCACTCTGCATTTGGTTAGCATGCCCATGTGATCTCCTGGCTTCTTCTGTGTAGTTCTGAGGTGAGAAGGTTTCCCAGCCTCTTGCAATGTTAATTGAATCAGCCTGTCTTCAGGGAACAGCAGGTGTTTAAATTCTTAATTAACCAACAAGGCTTTGAAGTTTCCAGCTGTCTCAGGAGGGTGGCAACTCCGGAAGTAAAGTTCTATTGTCAGAGTTTAGACCGCTAGCCCCGGCTTGTGTCCAAAGCTGGTACTGCACCCATTTATTTAGGAGTTGTCTTGAATTTGACAGGAGGATTTTGCTTGACAGCTCTAATCCTTGCTGCCATTGTTTTGATGGGCATCCTTACAGTAGAGTGGTGATGTGGAACCCCCCTCAAGAAGGTTGAATCTTTAGAGTGGTCTTGTGCCCCTGATTTTAGCAACTTGTTGACATCAATTAAAAACGGATTTTGAACAAATTGAAATGGACATTTTGAGCTTGCACTTCAGAGAAACAGCAGTGATTTCAAGGCACTTTTGATCTAACAAGCACTGCTATTTTTCCTTTGGCACCACCTTTCACCCCTGGCGCTTCCGGTCCATCATGCTTGCACTGGTGGGTGGCAGGTTAGGCGACCATTTTGGTGTGCGCAAAACTGCACGGTTCTCCTGGTTCTGGGATAGAATGATGGGCGGCGACAGCTCAATCCCCACATCTACCCAGTCTATTGATTTAGTTTTGTTCTGGGATAGAATGATGGGCGGCTACAGCTCATCCCCACATCTACCCAGTCTATTGATTCAGTTTTTGTTGTCGCCTACTAATTCAACATGGGTCAAAACCCTTGACACCATCCTTCTGTCCAAAAAGGTATTTGACCAAATTAATTCAGGAAGGGAGGAGAGTCACCAAATTCCCCTCACACCTCTTCCTGGACAACTCCAAAACTTCAACGGAAATTACATTTCTGTCATGGGGACTGCGGATCTGGAGATCAAAATTGGGCAACATGTGTTAAATAAAAAGGCATAGTCATCACTCCAGAGGGCACACCCTGTCTCCTAGGGAATGACCTCTTTTGGAGGTTATCACCCCTAATAGACTGTGTGAACAAGGTCCTCCGGTCACAGACTAACCCGCCAATAAAACTAAAACAGAGCACAAACTGCGTAAGTCTAAATGGCACATGCCACATGATTGAGCAGAGGTATGACAAAATCGAATACCACTTTAGGAACAATCAAGTATCTGACATCACTGTAATCTCTGTAGGAGAACAAACTGGTGATGGAACCCTTGGTTTTAAGTGACATTCCACACTGGAAGGAAATACCCTGAAATGTTATACTGATCCACAATTTGAAGAGAACCTAAATCCCATGACAAACGATGATGAAAAACCAGCTCATAGCTTTGCTGATATCCAGAAAAAGGGTGAACAGTTGTTTCTCCGGATTCAGGTACATGAGGGGGGAGCCTGTTCTCACCAGAGTATGCCTGAATAAAGGAAAAAGCTTCATCAGCAAAGAATTATTCAGGAAATTCCCAAAAAATCAGACCATTCCCACCTTTAAGTTGATTGATAAGTGGGACATTGGGCTGGAAACTCCCAATTCCAAACATCTCCTGCCTAGCAGGTGTATGTTAAAATTGTCCATAGGTGACAAAAGCATAGATCATAATTGCTGTGTTTTGAGAAATGTCCCCTCTGCCTTTTACTTAGGCAGTAACATTATCAATCGATTCACAATTAATTTGGACCTGACCAATTCCAAATTCCAAAGCCCATGGGTAAGCCCATGGGCTTTGACAATCCTGTGAAAGCATTTTGGTCAGCCCAATTGCTGCCATATGCAGTTGAAGTTCAAACTGGAGAAGAGGTCACCAACCCAGGACTGGTTTGACAATTCACTGTTCCCCTAAAAGTTAAGCAAGGACAGAACCTCAAAAACCAGGACGCTTATATTAATTTAAATTATTACCTCCAACAGCAAGGGTTGTATTTGAACCCGACACCACTAGTTGACCTAGAACATGACACAATTTGAATATTGGTGGATAACAGCGACCCTATGAGTATCATTCTGGGATGAGACACCATTATTGGAATGGTGGTGGATGCCAAACATTTTTCCATTGACTTACTGAATGAGATCATGGGACAGATTCCAAATGACTGTTACCTCTGTGACGATGAAATACCTCCAGAAAAGATTTTCACCCAGCAAGGGGGGGGGGGGATTTCTTGGTGTACTCTTCCTGTCCTTATGTGGGGTAAGAGGTAAGTGTGATATCAGGAAGGATGAGGTTGTATTTCAAGTCAACAGTGACTGTCACCCATCCTTGAAACCTCCCATCCAGGCCAACACCATAACAAGGGATCTCTCCACGCATCCGGAGGATACTGCAGATAATGCAAAACCAGAGGTATTTCCAGGCTTCAGGCAAATGGTTTAGGAACAAATCAACCTTGCTGATGCCTGTGAGACAGAGGAGCAAAAGCAGAAGCTGAAACAGGTGTTTTTCGATTTTTAAGAGATTTTTGCAGTGGACTCGTACGACTGTGGTCGGACAGAGATACACTCCAACTCCATACCCACAGACCCTGGGATTGGTCCTGTATTGGTCAAGCCATACTGGTTGCTCCTTGCATCTATGGAGTCACTCACAGAGATTATAAAGAACCTGGATTCCTGTGGGATAATTTGTCAAGTCCACAGTACATTTAATAACCCAGTACTGGGGATACTAAATCCCAATGGCCAACTGAGACTTTGTGCAGACCTTAGGGAGTTAAACAAATGGGTCCACATGTCCCGATGGCCTCTTCCTTACATCGATCAGGTACTAGCCCAGATCCAAGGGTCAAATGTGTACACCGCCATTGACCTGACCAATGGTTAATGGTCAGTACCCGAGAGTAGGGAAGACCAGTGAAAGCAAGCCTTTAGCTTCGGGGGGTGGGGGTGGGACAGTATACATGGACCCGAACCCCCTTTGGATACATAAACTCTGGCAATTAATTTACCATCTTTCTGCACAAGGCCATCCCCTACTTGGGTGAAAGGGGAAACCTGGCCTATGTAGATGATGTTCTAATCAAAAGCTCAACTTTGGAGGAACACATGGCTGAAATACGCTATGTGCTGACCCAGTTGAAGGAAGCCAGAGCGAAACAGTCCCCCCAGAAGGTGCAATGGTGTAAAACCCGCGTGAACTTCTGAGGGCACCTCAGAGGGTCTCAGTCCTCAGGCGAAAAAGGTGGAAGCATTGCTAAAATTAAAAGACCCCATGACTGCATGAACTAAGAAGCCTTCTTGGACTTACTAATTACAGTTGGAAGTTCATAGAGGACTACACAGAGGTCACAAGACCTTTGATCCATTTACTAAAGGCCGGGGGCAAGTGGTAGTGGGGTCCAGAGCAAACTGAGGCAGTAAAGCAACTCAAGAGAAGCCTTTCACAAGCGCCTTGTTTGGCTTACCCCATCAAAAACAAGGAGTCCTTCTTGGAGACAAGGTTCTCAAATACTTGCTTAACAGCAGTATTATACCAAAAGCTTGACATGGTCAACAAATGCGAGAAAAACTTTGTCCTCTTTGGAGGAAAAATTCATCGATTATGAAAAGACACCGCTGGCATTGGTGTGGGCATTGAAAAATTACCACCCGTTTATCCAGGGGAGCACAGCATTGTTGAGACTCCTCACCAACCTTTGGAATATCTCAAAAGTGACCAAATCTGGACATGAAATTTGAGTAATTCCAGAATTACTTCCTGGATTCTGTCCAGGCTTTCCTGTGGAGGTCAAAATATGGCCAAAACAAGAAGAGACCCCTCGCACACGGTTTGGCTGACTTGCATGACTGTGCTCGAGAAAACTGTCTTCAGGATGAAAGTCTAAAAACCAAAGACAACATGGAGGCGTACCTGACTTCCCTGCACAAAGTCTATGAGGAACGCACCTGCCAGAGGATACCCATAGTTTATGTGGATGGGTGCTCCTACCATATTGACAACAGCCGGGAAAAATGAACTGGTGGCTGGTATTGGGATTGCCTGGGTGAATGAAGCCCCAGAGTCCTCTGGCTCGGTACAAGATCAGTCCACAAAGTAGTGAGGTGGCCAAGTTCATGGCGGTACATGAAGCCATCCTCACCGCCGTGCAACACCAGCTCGAACTGGTCATAATCACAGATTCAGATTATGTCCGGAATGGATTACTGGAGCACCTGATAAATTAGAAAAGCCGAGGCATGCTGTGTGCAAACAAGAAAACACTCAAGCATGGGAAATTAGTACAAGCCATTGATGATCTTGTCACCTATTTGGAGATGACAATCTACTAAAGAATAGAAGGACCAGACAAAACCGGAAATGATTTGGCTCACCAGTTGGCCAAAACTGGAGCCATTCATGGGGATCTCATAGAGATTGAGTCCCTATTGGGGGAAATCCAGGTTTCTTCTCTCACCAGGTCCCAAACACTTGCTCAAAATGAACACTCAACTCTCCAGTGGAGTAAGGAAAGCCCAGATGCTGATTTAATTATGGCACAAAAGGGTGATTCAATTATTGAGAAATGTAATGAATACATGGAAGACACCGTGAACTTTCCTCTGACCGAATCAGATTACATCGGGAAAGAGGATCTCCAGGTGTTGATGAAATTTTCCAAAATGTTCTGAATCCAAGATGGGTTGTTGGTACTGAGATCCATCTCTGGGTGTGACCAGTGGGTGGTACCTACCTCATTCCAAAGCCTGATGATAAATTGTGCCCATGACATGGCCACAGCCGGTCATCAGGGGTTTCATACAACTTTGGAAATATTGCGAGTGCCCACTCCCAAAGGAAGGAAGAAAAGGGGGGTGTCATGTCATACCAACAACCCAGAGACGGAAGGGGACACTGGAGTGCCCGCTCCCTGATGAAGGAAAATTACGGCCAAGGAAACCCCACTCTTCCCCAACAAAGAGTCATGGAAAAACAGGTGGGGATAATGTGGGGTGCGTTTAAAGACCCCAAACAGACATCCCTATCAACTGAGTAGCAGGCATTTAAACCCTGCAACAAAAACAGCCTGGCTGTTGCTTTTGCATTTCACAAGAATGGCAGGCATTTAAACATTGCAACAAAAATGGCCTGGCTCTTGCTTTTGTTTCATGTAAAGTTAAAGAGCCATGTAAAAAAGGGCCTACCTATCATTATCAATGGACAAGCAGCAGTTTGATTTACAATAGAAGGAGGACTCAAAGAATCATGCAACATTAAAAACAGGATTTTCAACATTGAAAGCAAAAACGGCCTGCACATGTGTTTGCAAATAAAAAACGGCTTTAAAAAGCCAAAATGGGGAAAATATCAGTTCTCACAGAAAAAATGTCAGTAAAGCAAAACATTATGTGTGGGCTGACCAAATGTATATTATGTTTCACACAACAAACTCCAACGACATGTGAAGAGACACTTTAGTCTTCAGGAAAAACCTGATCTGGCTGAGGGAAAAACTTCACAAATGAAAGCCACACTTCAGCAGGATGTCACATTTCACATCTAATGACCCACAATACAATCAATTCCTGCTAATGGTGTCAAAATTCAGTATCCTCCTGACCTACTGACTAGGGAAGCAAGGACTTCAAGAAAAAGCCATCCTTGGCTGGAGCATGACTAAAATGTGTGAATCCTTGTTACACCCACTCCAAAGAGCACACACTAACTTCAAAGAGACT
This sequence comes from Ambystoma mexicanum, assembly GCF_040938575.1. NCBI lineage: Eukaryota > Metazoa > Chordata > Amphibia > Caudata > Ambystomatidae > Ambystoma > Ambystoma mexicanum. Next base: position 827,065,027 of record NC_090936.1, read on the forward strand.
CATAAAAACCTCTGGTCACAGGCTAGCACAGGGGGACAGATGGCATTGGGGGATAAAGCAGCCATCCGATTTGCTAAACAGGAACACTCACAATAAATGTAAAAAATGATTTCATTTTAGGCATTTTGCGCAGCAACCATACTGTGGATTGATTTCATTTTTATACCATTTTCATGTAATTTCCAAGCGGTTTTGGGGGAATAAAATGCATCTATCTGTGACTCTGGGAACTGTAATGGCCACTAAGACTAGGTTTCTGGCTGATCGGAACATGTTACAAATGTGAATGTTGGCCACAAGGTGGAACATGAAATGAGGCATATGCTTGATAACTTATATATTCTTAACTGTTGTACATTTTATGAAAACAACAAAAATGTGACACATGGCCATTCAACATGGTACAGATGTGGCTGTCTGCTTATCTAATTCCCCATGATCAGCTAAAACAGATAATATGTTTCATAGGGCAGTTGCTAGTACAATTATGAAGTTGTGATCCAATACTAGTCTTTGCCAAAAAGTTGAAAGGAGAACAAAGGAGGATGACAAATGGGAAAAGACAGATGTTGTTCCAAACCCCTAAACCAATTCTGACTGGGGATGGAGAGAGAGAGAGAGAGAGTAACTGCCCAATCCTAGCAGCAGGTATTATTGCAGGGTAATTCCTGTAGATTTTAAAATTGGTGAGAACATTTCTGCTATATAAAGGGGACTGTACAAGGACTCAGGGAGACACAAAAACTGGGGAGACAGAAGAAGGAGTAAGACAGGAGGACAGAGAAAAGGCTGCTGAAATGTACCATCTTTGAGAGTGGAGTGAACAGACCCCTGCCCTATCTTTCTAGAGTGTCCTGAGATACAGCTGGCTTTCCTGAACCTTAAACAAAGGCTTGCTATGTGAGTAGCAATAACCGGAGCCCTAAATTACATAAGCCATTCATTCTTGCAGCAGGGCATTTCAATATATCCCCACTGAAAATTCCCCAATGAAAAACCCAATTGCCAGTGCATGTATCCCCCTTGGAAAAAAAACTAATTTGTCTGTGTAAATTCTTAGTTTTTTTTAAGTCAATCCATTAATACCTCGATTACATTTCCGGGATCGGGATTGGTGGAATTTGAAACCAGAAATCTTGCTCCCAGTGTTTTTCTAATTGTTATAGTCATAAAGTGTTATAGTTATAAAGTGTTGCCCAAAAGAATGAATCCAATTGTGATCTGGGAAACAATGGTGTCTTTGTGTTTAAATTGTGCACTGCTAAATGAATTTCCATTTGCCACTGTATTTTCCCTTTGCATTTGCTATCTCCCAAAAAACGATTTTCCTATTGTAACCTTCCCCATTTCCCCAAGCTGCCTGTCATTGTAAGCATCAGTGAAAATGAATTTCCATTTGCATTTTTCTTTTCCATTGCCCACAAGTTGAATCTCCTATAAACAGATGTTCCTGCTCTATTTCTATTTTCCCTAGTGTGCTGATTAATATTCTCTAAAATTCTGCCTGTCTCCGAAGTGTAAGCAGTATGGATGTTCTTCTATTCTGTCCCCTAACAGTTGTGAGAAATAATTTAAAAAAAACATTCATCCATTGGTGCTCTATAAACTGATTTTCCCCTACTTTGCTGGCTCCCCATATTGCTTCTGTGGACACCAAACCAAAACTGATTTGTCCCCTCTATTCCCACTCCCTGCCACTGCCTTCCATTCAAAGGAATCAAGTCAAATTGATGTTTTGGGTTTGAGTTTCACAGGGGGAGTGCATAACCTTTGTGCAATCATTTTCAGTTAAATTGTATTTTGTTTCTTGCTTTGTCATTAAAAAAGGAAGTAGTATACCCAGTATATCTTAACCTAGTTGCATTCTAGAAGTCTTTGTATTTGTGTTGCCACAGTATTGGTGGCTGTTGTAATTGGGTGAGTTTCCTTTGACATTAAATAATAAATTAATAAATATCTTATTGATACACACCAGCCTGGTTGCTAGTCCATTGTGACACACGGTGTTTGTGGAGGTTGGGTGCGAGACGAGTTGGAGGCCTACTCAAAAATAATCTGTAGTATACTAAAAAATAAAAAGCTTGTGCTGTGTAATAAATCATGATAAATGGAGCACTGTACAATAGTTCAAGGAACTTGAGGGCAGTTTACAATGAGTCCAAGGTGTTGGTAGAACCGGAGACAATGTTGTCTAAATCATGCCTGGGAAGTCTATTCTTTTCTGAAAATGCATGAACCTTGGAGTGATCCTCATGGCCACTGAAATGGTGTTCCAGTATGCCCTATGCCAGAACATAGCAGAAAAGTGGACTGTTTCCTTGTCACTTCCATTCTGGTTATTAGTTTAGATTGCAATTTAGGTAAGGCCTGGCTTCTATAGGAGCATTAACTGAAGGAGGTCATAAGGTGGACCACAACGAAGGTAGGCAGCTGGGTAGTGGTTGCATTATAGGTGACAAAGTCAAATTTAAAGAGGAATGTGGCTTGAATCGGGAGCCAATGAAGGTCGTGCAGGATGGGGTTAATGTCGTTTAGATCCTGTGAAAAGGCATGCTAAGTATGATGCACTCTTTTGCGTGGGGCAGTTGTCCCATAAGGGTTCCTGTGAGGGCAGCGTTAACCCAATCAATGTGTGCAATAATGAGAGCCTTTACCATGGTCCAGAAGTCCTGGGGGAGGGAGGACCTAATCTTGTAGAACAGCATGATCCAGTAAAACGTAATCAGGGCTTTCTTGTTGTCAAGCTGCTGAAAGGAGATGTTGCTGTCTACAATGAACCAGAGAGATTTGGCAAAACCACACAAGTCGTGGAGTGAATCCATCCAGGTGCATCTCTTTCAGTCATCCTTGGATTGTTGCCTTTGGAGGGGTGGCTGAGGAGCACATATCATCCATGGTTGAATGTCGGCAAGGCCTTTTCAGATGCAAGTGATCTTGTGGAAGCAGTTCATTTTAAGGTATGTCTTGGTTACATCAGCATAATGGTGTAGGGAGAAGTGTGGGTCATCAGGGATTGATCCCAGAAATTCCATGTAAAGATTAAAGATCACTGCGGAGAGGATTGAGCACAGTGGCGCTCCATAGGTAACCAAGCAGTGGCCAGAACTGAAGAAGTCCCATCTGGGCAGTCTGATATCTTTCTAAGAAGTTGGCAGAGAACTATTTACATGAATGAACATTCTTTGTCCAAAGAGGCTTATCTGAGTCTGATAGGCCACCATATCATAGACAGCAGACAGGTCATGGAGGACCAAGAGACAGGAATCCTGTCAATGATCTGGAGAGCATCAGAGATTTCCAGGATGGTGTTTGTTTTGGTGCTGCATTTAGGAGAGCACCAGGATTTTTAATCCTGGAACAATGGCAACGGGATAGTTTGCTCATGTAGATGATTCACTCCTACCTTCTCAATATATTCGCAATTAATAGGCTGCTGGTGATTGGTTGGTAGTTGGTGAGGTCTTCTGGATCCATTTTGGGTGTTCCCAAGGAGGGCAGGCCATGTCTGTTTTCAGCATCTTGAATAAATGTCCTGAATGAAGGAAGAATTAACAATCTGAAGGAGTGTGATGAGAGCATGACCACAGATTTCTTTTAGGATGCCATTAGTGGTTAACTTTAGTGATGCAGCTGTGTTGGTGAGATCCTCTGTGTGAGGCTGGTGTAGTCAGTCGAGGGTAGGGGTGCCAACTGTGGGATAGAAAATAGCTGCTCAGATATTTGGAGGCATTGACATGATTCCTAATTGTGCCAATTTTGATAATTCAATAATTGAGCCTTTCTGCAACAATCATGTTGCCCACCTTGTCATAAACAGCAGATATATCTAAATGAATAAGAACAGCTTCCATTCTATAGTTATTCAATTTGAGGGCACATTATTTGATGTCAATTAGTGTTCTTAAAGTATTCCTGTGATGCTAAAAACCTGAATTGGCTATTTTAAAAATGGCCCAATGATAGACCTTGATTAAACTGTGTCATTCCTAATATTTATGCCATGAACGGAAAGTTGAAGAATGCCAGGCAATTCAATTGATCATCATGGTTCTATTTGGTATTTTGATCAGTTATTATAATCGCCTGTTTGAGCGATGATGCTACTTTTACTGTTTTCAATTACTTCTAGTGCACAGTTTGGTTTCCTATGGGCCACCTTCTGCATTTGCTCTTTGCAGCTGGGCTTTTATAACATAATATTGTCCGTGCTTCCATTTTGCTCATTGCTTCCATAATTTCAGTTCATGTTCTATTCTAAAGGTATTTCAATAAATTGTGATTAAGTGGTATAGTGTAAACTGGCATCCCATTGGCTTGGACCATGCTTTGGATTAAATAGTGGTGATATTGTCAACAAAGACGTTAGACAGATGCTTTGCTATTTAAAAGGGCTGGTTTACTTTGAAATATATTTGGGATTAGTTATTACCTTGGAAATAATCATTATTCAATTTTGCTTTGGGATTCACAGATTATATTAGTGTGGCATTCTTCTTTTGATTGTTCTAACTCTTGTTGTTAAACCGTTGGCAAGTAAATCCATCTCCATTTAAAGTAGAAGTTCAGTGTTTCTCCTTAAGTCTTCAGCCTTCTATTTTATTTGTAGCCAGGTTCAGGTTGTACCTTTGATCGCATTTTAGGCAGAGGTTTGTTTTTTTTTCCCCAGAAGCTTGTTGACAGTTTGTTAATACGTTTTTTCCAGCTCAGTAGAAACGGATTGCAGAATTTTTGTGGGGTATTGGTGCTCCATGTGTTTATTAGTGGATTTTTGAAGTTATCACCAACATTTCTGCAGAGTCAAATTCGTGCCTGTGGAACAAAGTGTTGAGGCTCATAACCCAACTTTCCCAGTGGTTGAAACAGTGATTCTGGACACATCATCGTCTCTCAATGTATAGTGCTATGTTGTCTTCCATGAAAATGGTTGCCTTCCAGCATAGAGGTGCATGGCATGATTTAGTCCATTGCCTGATCTTTCTTTCGTGTAAGCTATTTGAGTGGAAGTGATTTTAGACAGAAGAGAACGGATCACGTGGCACAGGGCTCTGGGCATATTTGCAAAACAGCTTATTTGGCACAAAAAAATGCTTTACTTTTTTTATACAATTTCAGAGGTACTTCTTAATAAATAACACTCCCCACGTGTTTGTGTTGAGTGTACGTAAAATTTAAAAATGCAACAGAAAACCTCTGATGAAATATTTTAAGCTCACATAAATGAATATTCTGATACTTGTATACTTAACTTGAGTATAAAAATTATTACGCTAGAATCCTTTGCCTTTTGGATAACATGCTTCTGTAAAGTTTTGTTTTTAAATATTGTCATATTGGGTTATGTAATGCCCTGTCTACCTCCAAGTACCTTCTACAAAAGAGGGAATTATTTTAGTTCATTGAAGTCAAATATTTACAAATTGAACTTGCTCTATTATAAAAACTCGGAAAAATATGGTCAAGTGCAGAAATGGTAGAATGGGCTCAAATCCCACTTTCGTCTCTCAACCAACGTGTGTAAACCTGGACCAAAAATGTAATCACACTGTGGCTAACCTGTCTCAATTGCCAATATCTAAACATTACAAAATCGTCTGGCCATAAGAGTGATATAGTACTAAGGGTATGCTCTTCAAAAAATGACTCAGGGCCCGATTCTCTACATGGCGCAGTGAACGTGGTAATTAGCACGATTCACTGCGCCATTTCATGATGCCCAGGCACCACTGCTATTCTGAAGTGGGCCTAGGCGTCATCGGAAAGCACGACAGTGCTTCCTGTAATATCCGCCTGTTTCCTCTAGAAACAGGCGGATGAAGATTCTCAGCAGCAGTTTCGCTAAATAACGAGGAAATCGTTGTTTAACGAAACTGCTGCCGACAATCAAAACAAAGGCACGTGCTGCCTGGAGCCCGGGAACTGGAGTGACGGCTGTGGCAGCCTGCCGGTTCTGATGCATTTTTATGCATTTTTCTCCATCATTGGCCCATAATAAGTGCACAGGAGTGCAAAAAGAGAAGCTTTGGGCATTTTTTTAATCTTGTCTGGAAAAGTTGACAAATAAAATAAAAGCACGTGCTTTATTGTTTTATTACGTGCATTATTGTTGGTGAAGTAACGCAGAAGGAAACTGAGCAAATGAAACCTCTACTTTTGAAATAAGAAGTAAGGCTGTGAGGCAGAAGTTGTACATTTTATAAATGTAAACATGTACAAGATTGCTCCAGTGGTGGCAACAGAAGTATGCATCTTTTCGGGCACATGTGTTGCCAAATATGCCAAATATGTTAGAAAATGTCTCACCCACCTCACACACAAAAAGAACTGCTTCTTGTGGCACTCCTCCATACGGCACCAATTTTGTGCCGTACTTCAGCGCCAATTTTCAGCGCTTGCAATATTGGAGGAGTGCCACAAGAATAACCTTGCAAAGGCATGAATAACGAGAGCTCCGGTTGCTAGGTCGGTTTCCAGCCTTTCCTAGCAACCGGCACCCATATTCCTAAAGTGGCACAATCATTCGGATTTCGGAATATTGCACCACCATTAGAATAGGGTGTAATTACCGAAAATGTTGTTAGCCCTTTCTACAACATGTTGAGAATCGGGCCCTCAGTCGTGGTTTGACTGGCCACAGTAATGCTTCACATTTAACATTAGTGACCATTAATATATTGCAGACCTCAAAGTCATGCATTGTGTTGAACATGAATACAAATACCACTTGAATAGGATGGTTCCCTTCTAATCTTACCCTATGTCAGGTTGCATGCACTTTTCTGGTAGCTTCTAATTTGCATACAGTGTCTATGCAACGGCACGAGTATCTGTCTTGTGGCTTCGATTCTGTCTTCATGCTTAAGTATGTTTACATTATGTGAGACTATTCTATGCTGCGAAGCGTACCCTTTTTCGTTTGGGTACTGATATGTGCCCTTCAACCAGGGGTCAAGTCCTAAAAATTAAAGTGGGGGGACTAATCAAGAAACACAATGGGATGTGACATCACCAGAAATTAGCATATCAAGGTGAAATATGTGCATTTCATTAAATTGGCTTTGCATAACCACCCAAATTGCACAGGACGAATGGCATTTGCCTTTCATAAAATCAACACACGCACAAAACCAAGACAGGATATTTTCTTCTAATAGTGTTTTTGAAAACGTTAAAAGGTGTGCATTTTTTAAACTCTAAGAACCACTACAAATGTTTTCCCTGGGACTTGCAGTACCGAAATGGGATATTTCACCTTTAGTTGTTTGTTATTTTTGATCGGTTATATAGTGCAGGGGTGAAATGTCCGGCTCCAAACCTAACGACTGTGGTCAAGGTCTACTTTAATTCATGAATTCAAAGAGGACATCCAATGTTTCTCTTTTAGCTGGGGGAGACTGAGTCCTCCCTCTGAATAAAGTGGGGGGACTCCGTCCCCCCGTGTGCACCCTCGACTTGTGCCCTGCCTACAACTATACTACACCTTCCTCAAGGCTGTTCTTGTTCAAATGTATCCTGTACATATTCTAGAACACAAGTACCCTCATCATTGACTCATAATGTTGTCCTTGAAATATTAATTGTTTATCATTCTGGTGCTAGCAAATTTGAGGAGGCTAAGGAGACTGGAAGGGTGCACCCATAAATATTTTGATTGCTACATAGCAGTAGATCAAACTTTGGGTTGTGATCACAATGAGATGATGTGGACAGAGATTCGGGATCCCTTAATCTAATTGGTTTGTTGGGGGTGGTTGAAGGAGACTGTGTCCTGGTCTCCAAAAATCGTTTAGACAACCCGTGTGTTTAGCTTAATCGAAACCGGTTATATGTCTCACTTAAAAATGCCCCAGCTGCAAACCCATTGCAATTTCACCCTTAGTATTCGTACAGCTTCACCAGCACAGCAAAAGGGAAACTTTTAATAAGTCCAGTCAACGGCAAAAGCAACCTTGTCTCTGCTTTATCACACCTTGCACATTATTGGAAATGCGTTTGCTCTGTGCGTGCCAGCAAAAAGTCAGCAACCAAATGCAGCTATCAATATGCAGCGATACGACTTCCATATCTGCCTTCTGGGAATTCGGTGGTTATAGAGTAGTATGTAGTAGTATTAGTAGTAGTTTACATGGGCAGCAAAAGTGACAGAAAAGTAGCAAGAAATACAACATACAATCGTCATTGCATAATAACAATCAACTGCAAGAAATCCGTTTAAAATACTTTAAAATAACTATACACAATCACTTCCTTAACACATATATGAACTAAATTCTAGTCTGAATAGCAGCAACCACGTCATACGGAAATGCATGCACCGAAAGGCTATTATTGACACAATTTTCTAAACTTGGCTTAAATCTGTTTCTGGGAATTATGACCAACATGCACAGTATATTCTACTCTTAAGCAAGACACAGCACGAACAAACAACAAAAGACACAAACAAAATAACCGCTCATCTCGGATAGATAAATAACAACTAAACTGCAACTGTGTTTCAGAGGGCTGCGCTGGTTAGGTTTCCCGTGGCTTCCACTGCTAGGGAAGCAACACTTCATGGCCGCCCTTTTCTATAGGCGTCTTTAATGTGGCTTTTCTGCGAAGCAGCTTTGATTTCTAGGCACGTGACTTCAACTTCAAGGGGCAGCTGGGAAGCAGTTTGAGGCCATAATGAAAGAGTCGCTCTTTTCTTTGAAAATTCTAATGGTGTTTTACTAATATCATCCCTTTTTCAGCCTCTGATGTATGTGTGTACAGGGGATTTGCAAAGCTAGGGCACATGCTGCTGTTCAAAAGGGCATAATTGGGCAGACGTATTATATCCTTATTATTTCACCAGCCTTAACACAGTCCATGCAGTAAGTACCAGGGATGACAGAATCTACAAGCGTGCAATCGGAGAGACGTTTCTGCTACCAACCACGCACACTAGGGAGCACAGAACTCAATAAGTGGGAATTATATACAGCAGAACTCACAATCAACAAGCGTCAGAATCAAAGCTAAGATATGGGCCTCTGAGTGTGGAACTTTCTCTTTGACAAAACAAGATGGATGCTGTTGATCTCTAAATGATTCACGTGCACACTTTCTTAGGCTCTATGTTTTACAGCAAAGCTAAGTCCATGGTGTAGCCTTTCACAAAATAATCTTCTGAACACATTGAATGGAAGTGAGAGAATGAGAAACATTTGCCGCAGAACACACATGTCAAGCCATTAGCTATTCCTATGTCATATAGTCCTGTGCTGGAAGCTGATGACAGGTGGTGAAGTGGGAGAATGGAAGACCAGGCTCCCGCCCTTCCCCTCTCGCGCTTGGCCTAAAGGATCACGGCCCAGGCACCCGCCACAAGAAGAGTTTGCCCATCTACCAGACGACCAAATACCCTGGTACAGGAACATACGGATGTGTCCATCTGCCTGCCCAACAGCCCGCCCGGTCCATGCCGACACCTGCGGCACGGATCAACTAGACTAAAATCTACACGTCGTTAGAGATGTCATGACGACCTAGCCAACGGTCAGCACACCTGTGCAAATATACACACCGGACACTCCCGCACCAATCTACACGAAGAATATAGTCAGTGCTATGACGTAGGCGACAGACATACTCACGGACGTGCATCTTTATTATTTTCCACATAGGCTCTCAAAATGCAGAAACGCAAGACGCATCATGAACCCATCTAAAGAGCTTGCTTACGCTTCTCCTAAAACCAGGTGCCATAATGAGAAATATAACGAAGACACGATACTGGGGATAAGACAATATGATACTATAACCTAAAGCGCCTGTGCATCAAACGGTTCCACCTATACACCAGGCCTAAGTAGGCCGCAAGCAAGAGCTTCCATTGACGTTAAAAGAACAAGAGTCAGGTTGCTGATCCTGCAGAATGAGCCCGGCGAAAGCAGACAGCCAAGGTCGCAATGTTGCAAACCCACATTCCGAAAGCAGACAATCAAGGGCTCGATGTTGCAACCTCGCACGCCGCACACCAACGTCAAAGTCACACCTGCAAATTAAACCAGGCACACAGTGGAAAAACAATATTAATTGTGCAGAATTCTGCCTCAAACACGGTCCCACCTCACGTGACCAAGCCGAACCTGACAGGATGCCAAGGCCAGAAAAGGCGTCTGGATCCCTCGTTACAAGACACAGGCAGATACAATTAAAAGGCTCAATGGACATCTGCGACAGTGGGAGTAGTCGGCCTTCCAGCTTATGAATAAGTCCTCACATTGTCTGCACGTACTCATAGTGAAACATTGTTGCAATACAGGTGCACCGAGAGCTGGGAACAGCGATGGTCCCAGACTGGGAGGCTCGCGAGCGCACCAATCAGAGCATGGGGCTCTTATCACTGATGCCATTAACATTAACCAATCATCAGGGGTCTTCATGTAACAATTCTCATGTATCTAATTGTAGGGACAACCCAGACATATCACCTGACTAACCCTTGACCACTAACACTGTTCTCTATACGTATGCTATACTAACCCTACCACTCGAGCAACCAATTAAGAGTGGTGATAGGTTTTTTGCTAACTTTCCAAGGTGACGCAAGTAGCGCGTCATACTAAGGTAAAAAGGGCCTGCGAGCCCCACGATTGTGTGTGTGTCAGGACGGACGCGTACGATCCTTGACCCATCCCTGCCGTTTTTGTTTAATAAACAGCAGAGTCACCTTGCTTCTTGCGTGTGTCTCATACTCTATCTCTTTTGGGATATACGGGAGGAGTTGGGGCCTCCCTGCCCGGAGGTCTGCGGACGGCCCGGCCGACCCCGGCAGAATTTCCCCCCCGACAAGTTGGAGGCACTGCTGAGATCTGTTTAAGATCCGCTTTTTTATTTTTACTTTTTCCAGGTACTCCCGTTGCGAGGAGGCCCGGCGGCGCGGCCCCCTCTGCCGTTGCCCCCTTCTGAGGACTACAGGACCATCGCGGAGCTGCGAGAAGACCGGACAGCGCAATCCGGATATTGGCCCTCGGGAGCCGGTTGAGAAGTATCCCGCTCGCGGTTGGCGAGTGTCCAGACGTGGTCCAGACGAGGGGAGGTGGCGAGCCGCTTGGAGGGGTGCACGCAGTCGAGCGGCCCCGCATCAAGAGAACTTGGTGAGCATGCCGCGCACAACAAGCAATGTGAGATTGTGAGGGAGGCGGGAGGAATTAAATACGGGAGGTGGGAGGTGTTGCACAGGTGCGCGGGGAAGGTTCGGCAATTTAGTATTGGCAATGGAATGAATGGTAGCCGAACAAGTGCGAGAGCAGTCGGCTACGTTACGCGAGGGGGGGGCGGAGCACGAAAACATCACGTGCGGCCGCTCGTAGAAACTGATTGGCCTAGGTCGCGACTACGTGTAAGGGTGGGTGTGTGTGGTTTCCTAAGATTTGGCATTTATTGATCAATGAGTAGATGAGGATCCCTATTGTTCGAGCAAGAAACTCGATAGGTAGATGATGTTTCCCTGTAGGCGGTAGCTAGTTAGTTGCCAAATACGGAAGATAATTGGCTGGTTAAGCCCTCCTGTCGAGGGGCGTATCACACGCGAGGCGACGCAGTGTGCGCAGTTCGATTATATTATTGATTACCTTGTTCCAGGAGTGACAGGAAGACAGCTGTAAGGTTAATGGGGGTAAATTGCAAGTGTATTTTGAACTAAAAGAATATATGAAGAACTTACCAGTAGCTCGAAGAGATTGGTGACGTCACCAGTAGGGCTTTCATACGATATCCCGAGCACAAGGCATCTTCGTTTTGAGAATGGTGGGGAAGAGGACTGTGGTAAGGGAGTGGAAACGGAGATAAACGGTAAATGAGTTGATCGGGGAAAGGTGAAACGGGGGACGTGGCTGCGCACGGAGAACGCCGGCCACGGCAAGTGTAGAAGGAGGAGGAGGAGCAAGTGAAAATAGGACGACTGTATAAGAACGTCACAAGGGGTACGCAGCCGCAGGGGGCTACGTGCGCCTCGGCCACAGGGGGCCGTAAGGGTGTCGTGTAAAGGAAGAAAGACAGAAGAAAATATACAAATGTAAATACTATATTTTAATAATTTTCCTCAGCGGACTATCGCAAGTCCCCCAACTTACGGGGCCAGGTAAAGACATAAGGCTGTATATTGTAAACTGTTAGTGAGATAACCGCTACCAAATAGGGGAAGGGTAACAAGTGGAGCGCTACTATGTCACACGGGACAGGATCGGGAGGGTGGGGGAACACCCTCACTACCCCACTACAACACATATGTACAACACTGTCACCCCATAGGGAGAAATTGATCAAGTATAGCATAGAATGGACACAGGGGACGGACAACAAAATGATAACACCATGGCCGCCAAATGGTAGCTTTGATCCATATGCCCAACATTCACTATTAAACTATCTGCATAATACATACAAAGGGAAGAAGTTGGCAAACCACGTGGAGGTGTTTAACTTATGGAGGATGTTCCAAGGGTCCCGACCAGGACCAAATGGAATGTTCACTGTGGGGGAAATACCGGAAGAAAAAGAGATTAAGAAGGAAGGAGAGGATGGGAAAAGGGGAGTGAAGACCCTAAGAACACGGGGAACGGACGAGAGGGAGGAGAAAAGAATAATACATCAGATGAAATAAAAAAGGAATCGAGCAACGATATACCCCTAGCAAAGGGAGTGAAAACAGAGGGAGGGGGGTTGTACCCTTTAAGAGAATTAGGAGAAATAGAAAGAGGACAGTTAAGGGCGGCTGAGGGGTACTCGAACCCGGCATACAGCTCCCCACCATATGTGGCTCATAGGAAGATGCCAGCAGGGGAGGGAGGACTGGAGAAGAACAAACCGTGGAAATAGGAAATGATGAGTGGGTAGCTGCACAGATACTTCTAAAATTACGAGGTTCATTAACAGGAGAAGAGAAGGCGGTAGTAAGGAAAACAGGCGAGGATAATACCAGGGAGAGTGAACTGAGGGGGGAAGAGCTGTTACGACAAAAGGAAGAGATTTTGGAGGAACGACTAGCAAAGTTAAGGGATGAGCAGAATGAATTGATCAAACAGCTCGAGAGGGAAGAGAGAGAGAGAGCGAGGAAAAGGAAAGAAGGTAAGGACGAATTGGAAAAAATAAGGGAACGAACTGAGGAGCAAAGGAGAGAAGCTGAAAGGGTAAAAGCAGCAGCAGAAAGGGTTTCAAGAGTAGTGCTGCGAGAAAAGAAAAGGGAAGAAGAAGAAAAAGAACGAGAAATGGCAATCTGGAAGAGGAGATTACTATCAGAAACGACTAAGAAATACGAAGAAGGGAGGGTGATAGAGAGTATAGTAGAAAGGGAAAGGGTGAAATGGGAAAGGAAGAAAGAGGATGAAAGAATATTGGAACAGATGAGTAGTGAAGTGATGGAGGAATTAAAAAGGAAAAGGGAGGACAATAGTAGGGAGATGGAGGAGAGAAATGTAGGAGAAAGAGAAGATAGGAGAAGGGAGAGTGAAGTATGGGGGGATGTATATAGAGACACAGAAGTAGCAACAACATCAGCACAAAGGGGAGCGGTTGATAAAGGAGAAAAAGGAGAACTGGACCTAATAGACTTACAAACAGTAACAATCAAGGGGAAAAAGACCGAGTGGGGGGTGCCGTTTATGACTGACTTTTGTAGTGAGGAAGAAGAAGGAGTAGAGAAGGAAGGAAGAAAAAGTGAAAGGGAAAGCCTAGATAAACTATACATCACCCGGACCAACACAGACTCACCATGGATCCGTAGGAGAAAGGATGAGCTGGAGAGAAGTGAGGAGGGAGAGCAAGGAATAGCGGAAAGACAGACACATGAGGCCGCACCGTCCCCATCACGCCCTCCCCCATCGCACCCTACATGCTCAACCACCTCACGCTTGTTACGCACCATAAAACTCGCGCCCTTCACAGACGAACTGACACCCTATGCATGTCGGCTTAGGGACCTCCCTAGACGCAGGCAGGAAAGACGAATAGAAATGCCCACATTAAATAAAGGAAATGATGGAAGAAGGGGAAAAGATGGAGAAGAAAGGGTTACGAGCAGGGGAAATACGGACGAAATTGACGATGTAGAAGAAAGGGAAGAGGAGGAAGGGTGTGAGGACTCGATATTATGGAACACAAAGGGTAAAACGAGACATAACTTAATGCCACTTCTGGAGAGAGGAGGGGTTAGACCACAGTATGTCCCTTGGAAGCATACAGACAAAGAAAATATAAAATGCAGGCTCCCATCATTAAGTGGAGGTGCGGGTAAGTGGATATATGAAATGGAAAAACACACCGCAGGACAGAAACTGGCAGTAGGAGATGTAAAGGGCCTTCTAATATCGATATTAGGAGATACAGCGGATGACATTTGGAAGAGAGCAGGATTCCCTGGGGTAACAATAACAAACACATCGCATGATGGGGCACCATTCACAAACTGCAGACATGCACTATGGCAGGCACTGAGGGTACAGTACCCAGACACATCAGACATAGGAGCAATTACCTCCCGCAAGATGCGTGAGAACGAAGATCCTGTTGATTATATCCAGGAAATCCAAGAGAAGTGGCGCATGGAAACTAGAGAGCAATGGGATAAAACACCAGCAATATTTTATCATATACTAGTACAAGGGCTCCCAGAAGGAGTTCAGAAACAACTAAAGAAAGTAGTGGGAATGGAAGTAAAACCATGGCCAGAAATACAACTGACTATAGTGCATCATTGCAGGACATTGCAAGGAAAAATGAAACAAAAGGAAGAGGACAGAAAAACGGAAGAGGCTAAACTAGTACAAAAAAAGCTTACTAAATACACAATGGAAGGGGCACTAATAACTACGCCTACAACAATGACCCAAAGCCCCACACAAGTAGTGGCTGCACAAGATTCCTCCCAAATACCACCTTCACAGACTATAACACAACAGGTGCCGCCACCCCAACCATACACGACCAACATGGGAGGAGGATACCGAATGCCAGGAGCTGGGTATTATAATTATAACAGGGGGAGAGGAGGAATTATGAGAGGGAGAGGATACGGATATAACACCCAACAGCAGGTGGGAGGACTTAGAGATTGCTACCCCACAGGGCAACCAGTATACCAGGACAACACAGGAAGTTTTCCATGGCAGAGTAGGGAACCACCGGTGTGTTGGAGTTGTGGATTATTAGGGCACATGTCACGCACGTGTAGAGCTAGACCAGGAACACCATCATGGAGTGAACAGGGACAACTAAGGCCCTCACAGGAACAGCAGGGCATACAGCAACAGCAGACGTTGCAACAGGGAAATGAACAACAACAACTAATAACACAACAACAGCCACATACATATTCACTGCCACAACAACAGGTAGCGATAACACAACAACCCCAAGCACAACAAACACAACTGGGTAGGGTGACGGTCGTGGGACACAACCCTTACACAGGAAATGGCCAATCGTTGTACCCTCAATAGGACAGCCCACAGACGGCCTTGGTGTGTCCCATCCTGTCAGTAACACCTAATAGTGCGGAGGAACCACGCATAGAGGTAACGATAGGTGACAAAAAATTATCATTCCTTGTTGACACCGGGGCGACCCGGTCTTGCATAAGGGAAGGTAAATTTAAGATGTCAGGCGAAGCCATGAACACCCAAGGATTCTCTGGGGCTAGAGGGTTGGTTCCCTTTACTGATAACATTCCCTTATCTATTGGAGATTATGACCTGTCAGTTCCACTTCTATATTATAGTGCCTCACCAGTAAATATACTGGGGAGAGACATAATGAACAGGTTGAATATGATGATCTCCTTTACTGAGGACGGCATAATTTGCTCTACTCCAGGGATTACCATGCTCACAGCACGACAGATTATGCAAGTATACTGCGGACAGACAGCGATTAGGGCGGAGCCAGTAGATGGCGAACTATTTCAGTACGGAACAGATATGGCATTTGCATGGATGCCAGGGATAGAAGGGAAAATATGGAGGAGGCCAGCAGCCTATCTGTTCAGACCAGAAACACCTGTTAATGAACCAGAAGGAAAGGTGGTTCCAGTGGACATTGAGAGCATTATTGCAACAGCCGATTACATTGCTGTACATGCCCAAGACAGAGAAGGAAGAGCATGGAGGGCAGTGATAGCACTAGCAGAAGGATGTAGGCTCACCCAGGTGTCAGATGAGGAGCTGTTCTCAGAAGAAAAGGAGGAAGGTGAAATGGTGTTTATGATGAGTGTGGAAATATGGCTAAGAGTGGCTTACAAACAAGTAGCACAGAAAATTGCAATGGCACTTGAGGCACCCGCATGCACCCCAGCCCCTTCTTTAAGGAGGATATGTCAAAGGTACCCAAATCATTGTGGACTACTAGCCCCTATGACGTGGGGTGCATAAAAAGTATAGGGGGAGTGAGGATAAAATTGAAAAAAGGTGCAATACTCCCCAGAGTGAAACAGTACCCACTATCAAAAGAGGCAGATGAGGGCATATATGAAACCATAACGGCCCTTATAAATATTGGCATATTGGTCCCCTCAGAATCACCATGTAACACGGCTGTATACCCAGTGCGCAAGGCTAAAGGGGGGTCTTGCCGCTTCATACAGGATCTCAGGCCCTTGAACAACATAGTAGAAGCAGAATATCCCATAGCAGCAAACCCGGCCACAATATTGTGTGGCATTCCAGCAGAAGCATCACGATTTACAGTGATCGACCTTAAAAATGCTTTTTTCTCAATACCATTGCACCCAGACTCACAAGATCTGACAAGCTTCACTTACAGAAACACAAAGTGGAAGCACACCAGATTGCCACAAGGGTATTGCGAATCACCCTCAATTTTCAACAGAGTAATACAGATGGATTTGGGTAACATTGAAGTGGGAAGCACAGTGTTGCAGTATGTGGATGACATAATAATTTGCAGTACAAACGAAAGAACATGCAGAGAGGACTCCTTAACGATGTTGACAATATTGGCTGAGAAAGGTTACAAGGTAGACATGGAAAAGCTACAGTACTGTCAAGAACATGTACTTTACATTGGTCAGCTTATATCCCAACATTGAAGAAAGATTGCACCACAAAGAGCACAGGCCATTTCAAACACTCCAATGCCACAAACAGTGAGGGAACTGCAGCAGTTCCTGGGGCTGTGCAACTACTGTAGAGCATGGGTATTTGATTACAGTTCGTACATAGGACCCCTGCTTGAGGCGTTAAGGGAAGCTAATAAAGGGGAGAAAAAGCTGGGGTGGACGATGGAAATGAAAGAGGCTTTTGATGAATTGAAAGATGCGATATCAACTGCTCCGGTACTGGCATCCCCAGACTATGAGCGACAATTTTTTATATTTTCACATTGCGATTCAGCAGTAATGAAAGCGGTGTTGGCTCAAAAAACAAGCATGGGCTACAAACCAGTAGCATTTTACAGTGGCCACTTGGATCCTGTGATGTTAGGTCATTTCCCTTGCGAACAAGGTCTCGCCGCAGCTGCTTTTGCGGTAGAAAAAGCATCAGCAATAACCATGGGGTGCCCAACTACACTGTTTGTGGAGCATGCACTATTTGCAATATTGAATAAACCTAAGTCCACCCTAACCACGCAGAGGGCATCAGGTTATGAGATCATCCTATCCAGAGCTGAACTATCAATTGTTAGATGTAGCACGGTCAACCCTGCAAGGTTCCTGGCAGAAGTACTTGAGGAAGGAGGTTATGCCCACGATTGTACGCAAATAACTGAAATGTACTCATGTACTAGAAAGGTTGAAGAAAACGCACTAGAGGGAGGTGAGCTCCTGTTTATTGATGGGTCATCAACTATCGACCAACGGGATGGTATAAGGAGGACTGGGGCAGCAGTGGTAAAAATGATGGAAGTACCGGTGTGTGTGGCTATGAAATGTGTACAATTACCACAGCATTACTCCGCTCAAGCAGCGGAATTAGTTGCACTGATCTTGGCGTTGAAGGAAAGCTTTGACAAACGAGTGACCATATACTCCGACAGCGCGTATGTTACATCCACTGTCCACTCAGGGCTGTCGAAATGGAGAAGAAGAGGGTTTAGGAGAGCTGATGGCACTCCAGTGCAACATGCCCTCTTATTGGCTGAACTAATTGAAGTAATAAATGACCCCCAAGAATTAGCTTTAGTAAAATGCACCGCACACACCAATGGTGAAGACCACATCTCAAAGGGGAATGCAGCAGCAGACGCACATGCAAAGTATGCTGCATACTTTGGTGAGATATGGAACCCCCCAGAGTCACAGAGAGGAAGAGGGAGGGGAATGGCTAAGGAGATGTTGATAAGAGAAGGGTACACCAGTCTCCCAGCCACACAGATTATGGAGCTACAAGCGGCTGCACCAATGGCCGAAAAAGAAATATGGGTAAAAAGAGGATGCACAATGTCACCAACTGACGCACTATGGCGCCAGGGTGACACTGGAAAGGTTGTAATACCATTGGCACTTTTGAACACCGCCCTGAGCCAACTACATTATCCAGCCCACACAGGCAAGGAAGTAATTGCAGCACGAATTAGGGAAGACTGGTTCTGCCCCGAGTTAAATTCTCATGTGTCAAATTTTATCAGCAATTGTCTCACATGTCAACAGTTTACGGCCGGCCATACTCTAAAGGTGATAAGAGGTACTATACCCCGGCCAGAGGGACCTTTCCGGCATCTCCATATTGACTATGTTGATATGATCAACATATGTCAAGGAAATAGGTATATGATTGTAGTAGTATGCCCATTCTCGAGGTGGATTGAAGCAGGGCCCTGTTCACACCCAGATGCATTTAGAGCAGCTAAATTCCTAGTGAGGGAGGTCTTCCCAAGGTGGGGAGTGTGCGAGGTGTTAAGGTCAGACAATGGCCCACATTTCGCAAACGAAATGTTCCAGCACATCACATCCTTGCTGAACATCAAGCATAAATTTGCATGTGCATACCACACACAGGCCAACGGTATATGTGAACGCCTGAATGGCCTATTAAAGGAGTCAATTGCAAAGATACAGCAAACAACAAAGAAGAGTTGGTTATATTGCCTTCCATTAGCCCTATTTGAGCTAAGGAATAGACCAGGGTCCGACCACCACCTCACACCTCACGAGGTGGTTACCGGACGTCAAATGTGCCTTCCCCTAATGCCAACATCAAGAGCATTTACCGACCACGAGAGTACTGCGAGTGTTCTTGGTGATGAAATGTACCAATATGTGTCTTCTTTGATTACTAGTGTAGTGTTTGTGTCTCAACAGCTTGAGCGCACGCGGGGCGGGTCTAACAGCAATCAACAAGAAGACGTGGATAAAGAATTGGAAAAGGAAAGACTGTGTAAAGTTGCTAAAGGTGACCACGTACTACTTCGCAATTTTAACAGGAAGTGGAACAGTCCACGATTCACTGGCCCCCATCTGGTAGAGGAGGTATCAACGAGAGCAGTAAAGCTACAGGACAAGCGTGCCTGGAACCACCTACACGATGTAAAGATCTACAAACTCCAGACCCGCCCCAGCGCCACCGACAGGTCCATTGGGAGGACAACAACAACATCACCAACGGAGGAAGAGAGTTCTACCATAGCTAACGGCCTAAGTGTTCCCATACCCTGTCACTCCCCAGATTCCCCAGAGACAATAACTGAAGAAGAAAAGGGTGATCCCCATACTGCCCACCCCATGGTCACACGCTCAAAGAGTAAAGATACTTCCGCCAGTTGAGCCCCAAACCCCCTGCCCATTGACCCCTACCCCCACTGCAGTAATAACTGAACTGAAGGACATTGTCTTGCACACGTACACATGTAAACACGTGAATGCTCTCTTTTCTTTTCTCTCGCACATGCAGGAACTGCGTATTATTGTACTGCTAAGAAAATAGATAACTAACAAATTCACTGCCCAGGAGTAGATGGTACCCTCAGACGATAACTACCCAGAAGAATTGTCACACCAATTTGTATATGAAATAAAAAGGCCAACGTACCTGAAAAGAAGAAGGGTACGTGTCTACTACACAGCATTCCTCTTGGCCATAGAATATTCAATGCCCCACCTCCACCCATACTTGCCTGTCCTAAGAGATAGATCGCTTAGATTAGCGTGGGAACAGCTCTTTGCCTGGGCACTGAATGACTGTTTGATAGGGAGAGCTTAAAAAACAACAACTAACATTTAATAACCAGCATATTGAGAATTTTCAGGCGAGCAACTTTAACGTCGCAAGAATACGCTGCCGGACTGCAGCAAGGTAAGAGCAAAATGCCGGTGAAATTAGCATTTGTAATAAAAATAATAGGGATTTTGATGATCACGGGGTTCTTAGCTGCCTCTGTATGGCAGTACAGCTATGCTATCAATCTTATTGCTGTACCCAAACCTAATACACCCCCATCCCCAGCTGCAACAGGTGTTACGTCAGGTGATACTAGTAAAATTGCACACAAGCAAAATAGAGTTCAACGCAGCACATACTCAGATAATAAAGGTATTGACAATTATATACAAGATTCAGCACACATCTCAAACAACATATGGTACCAACACATGACCCGCATCGGTAAGCAGACAACAGAAGACAGCTGCTACGTTTGCTCATTAATACCATACGCCATGAGCGCTTCTCGAACATTCGTTGCCACAGAAATAGATGAAAAGACAGCACGATGCATAATATACTTGGCACTGTTCCAAACGAAAGGAAGATTTCAAGGGACAGTGGTGCAACTGGTGTGGAAAACACGAGACTCATACCTATATGAAAACAACTTCCTCAAGACTTATTTGAGTTACCACAAGAGCAGTTTACATTACGTCCTGAAAAAGGGGAAACAAAGAAAGTAACACTGCAGTATTTACCATGTGATTGGTACGCCACTGAAGTTCCTGGTAAACAAGGATGTTGGGAGAGGCCACTGGTGACGATAACGGTGAAGGTGTACATGGACAACAAATGGGAGATAGGAGTGATTGGCAGCAACATGGTAACAAAAGAAACTATTTCAACTATCGATGCACACAACCACAGATGTTGGACGACTTGGATCAAGTACGTACCCATGCTCACGTGGATAGAGACGGATGAAGACCCAATAACAATACTGCCGCTGACTGCGCCTAAAGTATGCTACCAACATAAAGGAGAGGTGGACGTAGGATACAACACCAACTGTGCAAGCGTGATGGAGTTACCTGAGGGGGGAGCAGGAACAGCAGTGATAATGGACCATTACTGGGCCTGTGGAGAAAAGGCATACCACACACTGCCCCCTCTGTGGAATGGTGTATGCACGATGGTGCACGTCAATGTACCATCACTAGTGGTACCCCAGAAACATGTGAATGTGGCGAACTTCCCCAAAATGGATGAAGGGGACAAGAGGAAGAAGAGATCTGCACAACCTCAGAAGGGGCCAGGGAACAGGAACAACGGCAATAATACTGTCCTAAATAGAAGGAAAAGACAAGGAGAACCTCTGACAGGAAATTACCTATGGGGAAGGTCGGAAACGGCACTCACTTAAATTCTGCCAGAACACAGACTATTCAGCAGAGCAGCAATGTTCTTCTCCTCAATAATCCATCCGGGACTGCAGGCTTACGCAAACGCAAAATGGCTCCAGATAACTAGATGGGAACTAATGATGACCATCAATTCTACAGTAAATGGATTTAACGCAATAAAAGAGGAGCTGCGAGCTATAAGGATGGTAGCACTTCAGAACAAAATGAACACTCAACTCTCCAGTGGAGTAAGGAAAGCCCAGATGCTGATTTAATTATGGCACAAAAGGGTGATTCAATTATTGAGAAATGTAATGAATACATGGAAGACACCGTGAACTTTCCTCTGACCGAATCAGATTACATCGGGAAAGAGGATCTCCAGGTGTTGATGAAATTTTCCAAAATGTTCTGAATCCAAGATGGGTTGTTGGTACTGAGATCCATCTCTGGGTGTGACCAGTGGGTGGTACCTACCTCATTCCAAAGCCTGATGATAAATTGTGCCCATGACATGGCCACAGCCGGTCATCAGGGGTTTCATACAACTTTGGAAATATTGCGAGTGCCCACTCCCAAAGGAAGGAAGAAAAGGGGGGTGTCATGTCATACCAACAACCCAGAGACGGAAGGGGACACTGGAGTGCCCGCTCCCTGATGAAGGAAAATTACGCCCAAGGAAACCCCACTCTTCCCCAACAAAGAGTCATGGAAAAACAGGTGGGGATAATGTGGGGTGCGTTTAAAGACCCCAAACAGACATCCCTATCAACTGAGTAGCAGGCATTTAAACCCTGCAACAAAAACAGCCTGGCTGTTGCTTTTGCATTTCACAAGAATGGCAGGCATTTAAACATTGCAACAAAAATGGCCTGGCTCTTGCTTTTGTTTCATGTAAAGTTAAAGAGCCATGTAAAAAAGGGCCTACCTATCATTATCAATGGACAAGCAGCAGTTTGATTTACAATAGAAGGAGGACTCAAAGAATCATGCAACATTAAAAACAGGATTTTCAACATTGAAAGCAAAAACGGCCTGCACATGTGTTTGCAAATAAAAAACGGCTTTAAAAAGCCAAAATGGGGAAAATATCAGTTCTCACAGAAAAAATGTCAGTAAAGCAAAACATTATGTGTGGGCTGACCAAATGTATATTATGTTTCACACAACAAACTCCAACGACATGTGAAGAGACACTTTAGTCTTCAGGAAAAACCTGATCTGGCTGAGGGAAAAACTTCACAAATGAAAGCCACACTTCAGCAGGATGTCACATTTCACATCTAATGACCCACAATACAATCAATTCCTGCTAATGGTGTCAAAATTCAGTATCCTCCTGACCTACTGACTAGGGAAGCAAGGACTTCAAGAAAAAGCCATCCTTGGCTGGAGCATGACTAAAATGTGTGAATCCTTGTTACACCCACTCCAAAGAGCACACACTAACTTCAAAGAGACTCATAAAAACCTCTGGTCACAGGCTAGCACAGGGGGACAGATGGCATTGGGGGATAAAGCAGCCATCCGATTTGCTAAACAGGAACACTCACAATAAATGTAAAAAATGATTTCATTTTAGGCATTTTGCGCAGCAACCATACTGTGGATTGATTTCATTTTTATACCATTTTCATGTAATTTCCAAGCGGTTTTGGGGGAATAAAATGCATCTATCTGTGACTCTGGGAACTGTAATGGCCACTAAGACTAGGTTTCTGGCTGATCGGAACATGTTACAAATGTGAATGTTGGCCACAAGGTGGAACATGAAATGAGGCATATGCTTGATAACTTATATATTCTTAACTGTTGTACATTTTATGAAAACAACAAAAATGTGACACATGGCCATTCAACATGGTACAGATGTGGCTGTCTGCTTATCTAATTCCCCATGATCAGCTAAAACAGATAATATGTTTCATAGGGCAGTTGCTAGTACAATTATGAAGTTGTGATCCAATACTAGTCTTTGCCAAAAAGTTGAAAGGAGAACAAAGGAGGATGACAAATGGGAAAAGACAGATGTTGTTCCAAACCCCTAAACCAATTCTGACTGGGGATGGAGAGAGAGAGAGAGAGAGTAACTGCCCAATCCTAGCAGCAGGTATTATTGCAGGGTAATTCCTGTAGATTTTAAAATTGGTGAGATCATTTCTGCTATATAAAGGGGACTGTACAAGGACTCAGGGAGACACAAAAACTGGGGAGACAGAAGAAGGAGTAAGACAGGAGGACAGAGAAAAGGCTGCTGAAATGTACCATCTTTGAGAGTGGAGTGAACAGACCCCTGCCCTATCTTTCTAGAGTGTCCTGAGATACAGCTGGCTTTCCTGAACCTTAAACAAAGGCTTGCTATGTGAGTAGCAATAACCGGAGCCCTAAATTACATAAGCCATTCATTCTTGCAGCAGGGCATTTCAATATATCCCCACTGAAAATTCCCCAATGAAAAACCCAATTGCCAGTGCATGTATCCCCCTTGGAAAAAAAACTAATTTGTCTGTGTAAATTCTTAGTATTTTTTAAGTCAATCCTTAATACCTCGATTACATTTCCGGGATCGGGATTGGTGGAATTTGAAACCAGAAATCTTGCTCCCAGTGTTTTTCTAATTGTTATAGTCATAAAGTGTTATAGTTATAAAGTGTTGCCCAAAAGAATGAATCCAATTGTGATCTGGGAAACAATGGTGTCTTTGTGTTTAAATTGTGCACTGCTAAATGAATTTCCATTTGCCACTGTATTTTCCCTTTGCATTTGCTATCTCCCAAAAAACGATTTTCCTATTGTAACCTTCCCCATTTCCCCAAGCTGCCTGTCATTGTAAGCATCAGTGAAAATGAATTCCCATTTGCATTTTTCTTTTCCATTGCCCACAAGTTGAATCTCCTATAAACAGATGTTCCTGCTCTATTTCTATTTTCCCTAGTGTGCTGATTAATATTCTCTAAAATTCTGCCTGTCTCCGAAGTGTAAGCAGTATGGATGTTCTTCTATTCTGTCCCCTAACAGTTGTGAGAAATAATTTAAAAAAAACATTCATCCATTGGTGCTCTATAAACTGATTTTCCCCTACTTTTCTGGCTCCCCATATTGCTTCTGTGGACACCAAACCAAAACTGATTTGTCCCCTCTATTCCCACTCCCTGCCACTGCCTTCCATTCAAAGGAATCAAGTCAAATTGATGTTTTGGGTTTGAGTTTCACAGGGGGAGTGCATAACCTTTGTGCAATCATTTTCAGTTAAATTGTATTTTGTTTCTTGCTTTGTCATTAAAAAAGGAAGTAGTATACCCAGTATATCTTAACCTAGTTGCATTCTAGAAGTCTTTGTATTTGTGTTGCCACAGTATTGGTGGCTGTTGTAATTGGGTGAGTTTCCTTTGACATTAAATAATAAATTAATAAATATCTTATTGATACACACCAGCCTGGTTGCTAGTCCATTGTGACACACGGTGTTTGTGGAGGTTGGGTGCGAGACGAGTTGGAGGCCTACTCAAAAATAATCTGTAGTATACTAAAAAATAAAAAGCTTGTGCTGTGTAATAAATCATGATAAATGGAGCACTGTACAATAGTTCAAGGAACTTGAGGGCAGTTTACAATGAGTCCAAGGTGTTGGTAGAACCGGAGACAATGTTGTCTAAATCATGCCTGGGAAGTCTATTCTTTTCTGAAAATGCATGAACCTTGGAGTGATCCTCATGGCCACTGAAATGGTGTTCCAGTATGCCCTATGCCAGAACATAGCAGAAAAGTGGACTGTTTCCTTGTCACTTCCATTCTGGTTATTAGTTTAGATTGCAATTTAGGTAAGGCCTGGCTTCTATAGGAGCATTAACTGAAGGAGGTCATAAGGTGGACCACAACGAAGGTAGGCAGCTGGGTAGTGGTTGCATTATAGGTGACAAAGTCAAATTTAAAGAGGAATGTGGCTTGAATCGGGAGCCAATGAAGGTCGTGCAGGATGGGGTTAATGTCGTTTAGATCCTGTGAAAAGGCATGCTAAGTATGATGCACTCTTTTGCGTGGGGCAGTTGTCCCATAAGGGTTCCTGTGAGGGCAGCGTTAACCCAATCAATGTGTGCAATAATGAGAGCCTTTACCATGGTCCAGAAGTCCTGGGGGAGGGAGGACCTAATCTTGTAGAACAGCATGATCCAGTAAAACGTAATCAGGGCTTTCTTGTTGTCAAGCTGCTGAAAGGAGATGTTGCTGTCTACAATGAACCAGAGAGATTTGGCAAAACCACACAAGTCGTGGAGTGAATCCATCCAGGTGCATCTCTTTCAGTCATCCTTGGATTGTTGCCTTTGGAGGGGTGGCTGAGGAGCACATATCATCCATGGTTGAATGTCGGCAAGGCCTTTTCAGATGCAAGTGATCTTGTGGAAGCAGTTCATTTTAAGGTATGTCTTGGTTACATCAGCATAATGGTGTAGGGAGAAGTGTGGGTCATCAGGGATTGATCCCAGAAATTCCATGTAAAGATTAAAGATCACTGCGGAGAGGATTGAGCACAGTGGCGCTCCATAGGTAACCAAGCAGTGGCCAGAACTGAAGAAGTCCCATCTGGGCAGTCTGATATCTTTCTAAGAAGTTGGCAGAGAACTATTTACATGAATGAACATTCTTTGTCCAAAGAGGCTTATCTGAGTCTGATAGGCCACCATATCATAGACAGCAGACAGGTCATGGAGGACCAAGAGACAGGAATCCTGTCAATGATCTGGAGAGCATCAGAGATTTCCAGGATGGTGTTTGTTTTGGTGCTGCATTTAGGAGAGCACCAGGATTTTTAATCCTGGAACAATGGCAACGGGAAAGTTTGCTCATGTAGATGATTCACTCCTACCTTCTCAATATATTCGCAATTAATAGGCTGCTGGTGATTGGTTGGTAGTTGGTGAGGTCTTCTGGATCCATTTTGGGTGTTCCCAAGGAGGGCAGGCCATGTCTGTTTTCAGCATCTTGAATAAATGTCCTGAATGAAGGAAGAATTAACAATCTGAAGGAGTGTGATGAGAGCATGACCACAGATTTCTTTTAGGATGCCATTAGTGGTTAACTTTAGTGATGCAGCTGTGTTGGTGAGATCCTCTGTGTGAGGCTGGTGTAGTCAGTCGAGGGTAGGGGTGCCAACTGTGGGATAGAAAATAGCTGCTCAGATATTTGGAGGCATTGACATGATTCCTAATTGTGCCAATTTTGATAATTCAATAATTGAGCCTTTCTGCAACAATCATGTTGCCCACCTTGTCATAAACAGCAGATATATCTAAATGAATAAGAACAGCTTCCATTCTATAGTTATTCAATTTGAGGGCACATTATTTGATGTCAATTAGTGTTCTTAAAGTATTCCTGTGATGCTAAAAACCTGAATTGGCTATTTTAAAAATGGCCCAATGATAGACCTTGATTAAACTGTGTCATTCCTAATATTTATGCCATGAACGGAAAGTTGAAGAATGCCAGGCAATTCAATTGATCATCATGGTTCTATTTGGTATTTTGATCAGTTATTATAATCGCCTGTTTGAGCGATGATGCTACTTTTACTGTTTTCAATTACTTCTAATGCACAGTTTGGTTTCCTATGGGCCACCTTCTGCATTTGCTCTTTGCAGCTGGGCTTTTATAACATAATATTGTCCGTGCTTCCATTTTGCTCATTGCTTCCATAATTTCAGTTCATGTTCTATTCTAAAGGTATTTCAATAAATTGTGATTAAGTGGTATAGTGTAAACTGGCATCCCATTGGCTTGAACCATGCTTTGGATTAAATAGTGGTGATATTGTCAACAAAGACGTTAGACAGATGCTTTGCTATTTAAAAGGGCTGGTTTACTTTGAAATATATTTGGGATTAGTTATTACCTTGGAAATAATCATTATTCAATTTTGCTTTGGGATTCACAGATTATATTAGTGTGGCATTCTTCTTTTGATTGTTCTAACTCTTGTTGTTAAACCGTTGGCAAGTAAATCCATCTCCATTTAAAGTAGAAGTTCAGTGTTTCTCCTTAAGTCTTCAGCCTTCTATTTTAATTGTAGCCAGGTTCAGGTTGTACCTTTGATCGCATTTTAGGCAGAGGTTTGTTTTTTTTTTCCCAGAAGCTTGTTGACAGTTTGTTAATACGTTTTTTCCAGCTCAGTAGAAACGGATTGCAGAATTTTTGTGGGGTATTGGTGCTCCATGTGTTTATTAGTGGATTTTTGAAGTTATCACCAACATTTCTGCAGAGTCAAATTCGTGCCTGTGGAACAAAGTGTTGAGGCTCATAACCCAACTTTCCCAGTGGTTGAAACAGTGATTCTGGACACATCATCGTCTCTCAATGTATAGTGCTATGTTGTCTTCCATGAAAATGGTTGCCTTCCAGCATAGAGGTGCATGGCATGATTTAGTCCATTGCCTGATCTTTCTTTCGTGTAAGCTATTTGAGTGGAAGTGATTTTAGACAGAAGAGAACGGATCACGTGGCACAGGGCTCTGGGCATATTTGCAAAACAGCTTATTTGGCACAAAAAAATGCTTTACTTTTTTTATACAATTTCAGAGGTACTTCTTAATAAATAACACTCCCCACGTGTTTGTGTTGAGTGTACGTAAAATTTAAAAATGCAACAGAAAACCTCTGATGAAATATTTTAAGCTCACATAAATGAATATTCTGATACTTGTATACTTAACTTGAGTATAAAAATTATTACGCTAGAATCCTTTGCCTTTTGGATAACATGCTTCTGTAAAGTTTTGTTTTTAAATATTGTCATATTGGGTTATGTAATGCCCTGTCTACCTCCAAGTACCTTCTACAAAAGAGGGAATTATTTTAGTTCATTGAAGTCAAATATTTACAAATTGAACTTGCTCTATTATAAAAACTCGGAAAAATATGGTCAAGTGCAGAAATGGTAGAATGGGCTCAAATCCCACTTTCGTCTCTCAACCAACGTGTGTAAACCTGGACCAAAAATGTAATCACACTGTGGCTAACCTGTCTCAATTGCCAATATCTAAACATTACAAAATCGTCTGGCCATAAGAGTGATATAGTACTAAGGGTATGCTCTTCAAAAAATGACTCAGGGCCCGATTCTCTACATGGCGCAGTGAACGTGGTAATTAGCACGATTCACTGCGCCATTTCATGATGCCCAGGCACCACTGCTATTCTGAAGTGGGCCTAGGCGTCATCGGAAAGCACGACAGTGCTTCCTGTAATATCCGCCTGTTTCCTCTAGAAACAGGCGGATGAAGATTCTCAGCAGCAGTTTCGCTAAATAACGAGGAAATCGTTGTTTAACGAAACTGCTGCCGACAATCAAAACAAAGGCACGTGCTGCCTGGAGCCCGGGAACTGGAGTGACGGCTGTGGCAGCCTGCCGGTTCTGATGCATTTTTATGCATTTTTCTCCATCATTGGCCCATAATAAGTGCACAGGAGTGCAAAAAGAGAAGCTTTGGGCATTTTTTTAATCTTGTCTGGAAAAGTTGACAAATAAAATAAAAGCACGTGCTTTATTGTTTTATTACGTGCATTATTGTTGGTGAAGTAACGCAGAAGGAAACTGAGCAAATGAAACCTCTACTTTTGAAATAAGAAGTAAGGCTGTGAGGCAGAAGTTGTACATTTTATAAATGTAAACATGTACAAGATTGCTCCAGTGGTGGCAACAGAAGTATGCATCTTTTCGGGCACATGTGTTGCCAAATATGCCAAATATGTTAGAAAATGTCTCACCCACCTCACACACAAAAAGAACTGCTTCTTGTGGCACTCCTCCATACGGCACCAATTTTGTGCCGTACTTCAGCGCCAATTTTCAGCGCTTGCAATATTGGAGGAGTGCCACAAGAATAACCTTGCAAAGGCATGAATAACGAGAGCTCCGGTTGCTAGGTCGGTTTCCAGCCTTTCCTAGCAACCGGCACCCATATTCCTAAAGTGGCACAATCATTTGGATTTCGGAATATTGCACCACCATTAGAATAGGGTGTAATTACCGAAAATGTTGTTAGCCCTTTCTACAACATGTTGAGAATCGGGCCCTCAGTCGTGGTTTGACTGGCCACAGTAATGCTTCACATTTAACATTAGTGACCATTAATATATTGCAGACCTCAAAGTCATGCATTGTGTTGAACATGAATACAAATACCACTTGAATAGGATGGTTCCCTTCTAATCTTACCCTATGTCAGGTTGCATGCACTTTTCTGGTAGCTTCTAATTTGCATACAGTGTCTATGCAACGGCACGAGTATCTGTCTTGTGGCTTCGATTCTGTCTTCATGCTTAAGTATGTTTACATTATGTGAGACTATTCTATGCTGCGAAGCGTACCCTTTTTCGTTTGGGTACTGATATGTGCCCTTCAACCAGGGGTCAAGTCCTAAAAATTAAAGTGGGGGGACTAATCAAGAAACACAATGGGATGTGACATCACCAGAAATTAGCATATCAAGGTGAAATATGTGCATTTCATTAAATTGGCTTTGCATAACCACCCAAATTGCACAGGACGAATGGCATTTGCCTTTCATAAAATCAACACACGCACAAAACCAAGACAGGATATTTTCTTCTAATAGTGTTTTTGAAAACGTTAAAAGGTGTGCATTTTTTAAACTCTAAGAACCACTACAAATGTTTTCCCTGGGACTTGCAGTACCGAAATGGGATATTTCACCTTTAGTTGTTTGTTATTTTTGATCGGTTATATAGTGCAGGGGTGAAATGTCCGGCTCCAAACCTAACGACTGTGGTCAAGGTCTACTTTAATTCATGAATTCAAAGAGGACATCCAATGTTTCTCTTTTAGCTGGGGGAGACTGAGTCCTCCCTCTGAATAAAGTGGGGGGACTCCGTCCCCCCGTGTGCACCCTCGACTTGTGCCCTGCCTACAACTATACTACACCTTCCTCAAGGCTGTTCTTGTTCAAATGTATCCTGTACATATTCTAGAACACAAGTACCCTCATCATTGACTCATAATGTTGTCCTTGAAATATTAATTGTTTATCATTCTGGTGCTAGCAAATTTGAGGAGGCTAAGGAGACTGGAAGGGTGCACCCATAAATATTTTGATTGCTACATAGCAGTAGATCAAACTTTGGGTTGTGATCACAATGAGATGATGTGGACAGAGATTCGGGATCCCTTAATCTAATTGGTTTGTTGGGGGTGGTTGAAGGAGACTGTGTCCTGGTCTCCAAAAATCGTTTAGACAACCCGTGTGTTTAGCTTAATCGAAACCGGTTATATGTCTCACTTAAAAATGCCCCAGCTGCAAACCCATTGCAATTTCACCCTTAGTATTCGTACAGCTTCACCAGCACAGCAAAAGGGAAACTTTTAATAAGTCCAGTCAACGGCAAAAGCAACCTTGTCTCTGCTTTATCACACCTTGCACATTATTGGAAATGCGTTTGCTCTGTGCGTGCCAGCAAAAAGTCAGCAACCAAATGCAGCTATCAATATGCAGCGATACGACTTCCATATCTGCCTTCTGGGAATTCGGTGGTTATAGAGTAGTATGTAGTAGTATTAGTAGTAGTTTACATGGGCAGCAAAAGTGACAGAAAAGTAGCAAGAAATACAACATACAATCGTCATTGCATAATAACAATCAACTGCAAGAAATCCGTTTAAAATACTTTAAAATAACTATACACAATCACTTCCTTAACACATATATGAACTAAATTCTAGTCTGAATAGCAGCAACCACGTCATACGGAAATGCATGCACCGAAAGGCTATTATTGACACAATTTTCTAAACTTGGCTTAAATCTGTTTCTGGGAATTATGACCAACATGCACAGTATATTCTACTCTTAAGCAAGACACAGCACGAACAAACAACAAAAGACACAAACAAAATAACCGCTCATCTCGGATAGATAAATAACAACTAAACTGCAACTGTGTTTCAGAGGGCTGCGCTGGTTAGGTTTCCCGTGGCTTCCACTGCTAGGGAAGCAACACTTCATGGCCGCCCTTTTCTATAGGCGTCTTTAATGTGGCTTTTCTGCGAAGCAGCTTTGATTTCTAGGCACGTGACTTCAACTTCAAGGGGCAGCTGGGAAGCAGTTTGAGGCCATAATGAAAGAGTCGCTCTTTTCTTTGAAAATTCTAATGGTGTTTTACTAATATCATCCCTTTTTCAGCCTCTGATGTATGTGTGTACAGGGGATTTGCAAAGCTAGGGCACATGCTGCTGTTCAAAAGGGCATAATTGGGCAGACGTATTATATCCTTATTATTTCACCAGCCTTAACACAGTCCATGCAGTAAGTACCAGGGATGACAGAATCTACAAGCGTGCAATCGGAGAGACGTTTCTGCTACCAACCACGCACACTAGGGAGCACAGAACTCAATAAGTGGGAATTATATACAGCAGAACTCACAATCAACAAGCGTCAGAATCAAAGCTAAGATATGGGCCTCTGAGTGTGGAACTTTCTCTTTGACAAAACAAGATGGATGCTGTTGATCTCTAAATGATTCACGTGCACACTTTCTTAGGCTCTATGTTTTACAGCAAAGCTAAGTCCATGGTGTAGCCTTTCACAAAATAATCTTCTGAACACATTGAATGGAAGTGAGAGAATGAGAAACATTTGCCGCAGAACACACATGTCAAGCCATTAGCTATTCCTATGTCATATAGTCCTGTGCTGGAAGCTGATGACAGGTGGTGAAGTGGGAGAATGGAAGACCAGGCTCCCGCCCTTCCCCTCTCGCGCTTGGCCTAAAGGATCACGGCCCAGGCACCCGCCACAAGAAGAGTTTGCCCATCTACCAGACGACCAAATACCCTGGTACAGGAACATACGGATGTGTCCATCTGCCTGCCCAGCAGCCCGCCCGGTCCATGCCGACACCTGCGGCACGGATCAACTAGACTAAAATCTACACGTCGTTAGAGATGTCATGACGACCTAGCCAACGGTCAGCACACCTGTGCAAATATACACACCGGACACTCCCGCACCAATCTACACGAAGAATATAGTCAGTGCTATGACGTAGGCGACAGACATACTCACGGACGTGCATCTTTATTATTTTCCACATAGGCTCTCAAAATGCAGAAACGCAAGACGCATCATGAACCCATCTAAAGAGCTTGCTTACGCTTCTCCTAAAACCAGGTGCCATAATGAGAAATATAACGAAGACACGATACTGGGGATAAGACAATATGATACTATAACCTAAAGCGCCTGTGCATCAAACGGTTCCACCTATACACCAGGCCTAAGTAGGCCGCAAGCAAGAGCTTCCATTGACGTTAAAAGAACAAGAGTCAGGTTGCTGATCCTGCAGAATGAGCCCGGCGAAAGCAGACAGCCAAGGTCGCAATGTTGCAAACCCACATTCCGAAAGCAGACAATCAAGGGCTCGATGTTGCAACCTCGCACGCCGCACACCAACGTCAAAGTCACACCTGCAAATTAAACCAGGCACACAGTGGAAAAACAATATTAATTGTGCAGAATTCTGCCTCAAACACGGTCCCACCTCACGTGACCAAGCCGAACCTGACAGGATGCCAAGGCCAGAAAAGGCGTCTGGATCCCTCGTTACAAGACACAGGCAGATACAATTAAAAGGCTCAATGGACATCTGCGACAGTGGGAGTAGTCGGCCTTCCAGCTTATGAATAAGTCCTCACATTGTCTGCACGTACTCATAGTGAAACATTGTTGCAATACAGGTGCACCGAGAGCTGGGAACAGCGATGGTCCCAGACTGGGAGGCTCGCGAGCGCACCAATCAGAGCATGGGGCTCTTATCACTGATGCCATTAACATTAACCAATCATCAGGGGTCTTCATGTAACAATTCTCATGTATCTAATTGTAGGGACAACCCAGACATATCACCTGACTAACCCTTGACCACTAACACTGTTCTCTATACGTATGCTATACTAACCCTACCACTCGAGCAACCAATTAAGAGTGGTGATAGGTTTTTTGCTAACTTTCCAAGGTGACGCAAGTAGCGCGTCATACTAAGGTAAAAAGGGCCTGCGAGCCCCACGATTGTGTGTGTGTCAGGACGGACGCGTACGATCCTTGACCCATCCCTGCCGTTTTTGTTTAATAAACAGCAGAGTCACCTTGCTTCTTGCGTGTGTCTCATACTCTATCTCTTTTGGGATATACGGGAGGAGTTGGGGCCTCCCTGCCCGGAGGTCTGCGGACGGCCCGGCCGACCCCGGCAGAATTTCCCCCCCGACAAGTTGGAGGCACTGCTGAGATCTGTTTAAGATCCGCTTTTTTATTTTTACTTTTTCCAGGTACTCCCGTTGCGAGGAGGCCCGGCGGCGCGGCCCCCTCTGCCGTTGCCCCCTTCTGAGGACTACAGGACCATCGCGGAGCTGCGAGAAGACCGGACAGCGCAATCCGGATATTGGCCCTCGGGAGCCGGTTGAGAAGTATCCCGCCCGCGGTTGGCGAGTGTCCAGACGTGGTCCAGACGAGGGGAGGTGGCGAGCCGCTTGGAGGGGTGCACGCAGTCGAGCGGCCCCGCATCAAGAGAACTTGGTGAGCATGCCGCGCACAACAAGCAATGTGAGATTGTGAGGGAGGCGGGAGGAATTAAATACGGGAGGTGGGAGGTGTTGCACAGGTGCGCGGGGAAGGTTCGGCAATTTAGTATTGGCAATGGAATGAATGGTAGCCGAACAAGTGCGAGAGCAGTCGGCTACGTTACGCGAGGGGGGGGCGGAGCACGAAAACATCACGTGCGGCCGCTCGTAGAAACTGATTGGCCTAGGTCGCGACTACGTGTAAGGGTGGGTGTGTGTGGTTTCCTAAGATTTGGCATTTATTGATCAATGAGTAGATGAGGATCCCTATTGTTCGAGCAAGAAACTCGATAGGTAGATGATGTTTCCCTGTAGGCGGTAGCTAGTTAGTTGCCAAATACGGAAGATAATTGGCTGGTTAAGCCCTCCTGTCGAGGGGCGTATCACACGCGAGGCGACGCAGTGTGCGCAGTTCGATTATATTATTGATTACCTTGTTCCAGGAGTGACAGGAAGACAGCTGTAAGGTTAATGGGGGTAAATTGCAAGTGTATTTTGAACTAAAAGAATATATGAAGAACTTACCAGTAGCTCGAAGAGATTGGTGACGTCACCAGTAGGGCTTTCATACGATATCCCGAGCACAAGGCATCTTCGTTTTGAGAATGGTGGGGAAGAGGACTGTGGTAAGGGAGTGGAAACGGAGATAAACGGTAAATGAGTTGATCGGGGAAAGGTGAAACGGGGGACGTGGCTGCGCACGGAGAACGCCGGCCACGGCAAGTGTAGAAGGAGGAGGAGGAGCAAGTGAAAATAGGACGACTGTATAAGAACGTCACAAGGGGTACGCAGCCGCAGGGGGCTACGTGCGCCTCGGCCACAGGGGGCCGTAAGGGTGTCGTGTAAAGGAAGAAAGACAGAAGAAAATATACAAATGTAAATACTATATTTTAATAATTTTCCTCAGCGGACTATCGCAAGTCCCCCAACTTACGGGGCCAGGTAAAGACATAAGGCTGTATATTGTAAACTGTTAGTGAGATAACCGCTACCAAATAGGGGAAGGGTAACAAGTGGAGCGCTACTATGTCACACGGGACAGGATCGGGAGGGTGGGGGAACACCCTCACTACCCCACTACAACACATATGTACAACACTGTCACCCCATAGGGAGAAATTGATCAAGTATAGCATAGAATGGACACAGGGGACGGACAACAAAATGATAACACCATGGCCGCCTAATGGTAGCTTTGATCCATATGCCCAACATTCACTATTAAACTATCTGCATAATACATACAAAGGGAAGAAGTTGGCAAACCACGTGGAGGTGTTTAACTTATGGAGGATGTTCCAAGGGTCCCGACCAGGACCAAATGGAATGTTCACTGTGGGGGAAATACCGGAAGAAAAAGAGATTAAGAAGGAAGGAGAGGATGGGAAAAGGGGAGTGAAGACCCTAAGAACACGGGGAACGGACGAGAGGGAGGAGAAAAGAATAATACATCAGATGAAATAAAAAAGGAATCGAGCAACGATATACCCCTAGCAAAGGGAGTGAAAACAGAGGGAGGGGGGTTGTACCCTTTAAGAGAATTAGGAGAAATAGAAAGAGGACAGTTAAGGGCGGCTGAGGGGTACTCGAACCCGGCATACAGCTCCCCACCATATGTGGCTCATAGGAAGATGCCAGCAGGGGAGGGAGGACTGGAGAAGAACAAACCGTGGAAATAGGAAATGATGAGTGGGTAGCTGCACAGATACTACTAAAATTACGAGGTTCATTAACAGGAGAAGAGAAGGCGGTAGTAAGGAAAACAGGCGAGGATAATACCAGGGAGAGTGAACTGAGGGGGGAAGAGCTGTTACGACAAAAGGAAGAGATTTTGGAGGAACGACTAGCAAAGTTAAGGGATGAGCAGAATGAATTGATCAAACAGCTCGAGAGGGAAGAGAGAGAGAGAGCGAGGAAAAGGAAAGAAGGTAAGGACGAATTGGAAAAAATAAGGGAACGAACTGAGGAGCAAAGGAGAGAAGCTGAAAGGGTAAAAGCAGCAGCAGAAAGGGTTTCAAGAGTAGTGCTGCGAGAAAAGAAAAGGGAAGAAGAAGAAAAAGAAAGAGAAATGGCAATGTGGAAGAGGAGATTACTATCAGAAACGACTAAGAAATACGAAGAAGGGAGGGTGATAGAGAGTATAGTAGAAAGGGAAAGGGTGAAATGGGAAAGGAAGAAAGAGGATGAAAGAATATTGGAACAGATGAGTAGTGAAGTGATGGAGGAATTAAAAAGGAAAAGGGAGGAAAATAGTAGGGAGATGGAGGAGAGAAATGTAGGAGAAAGAGAAGATAGGAGAAGGGAGAGTGAAGTATGGGGGGATGTATATAGAGACACAGAAGTAGCAACAACATCAGCACAAAGGGGAGCGGTTGATAAAGGAGAAAAAGGAGCACTGGACCTAATAGACTTACAAACAGTAACAATCAAGGGGAAAAAGACCGAGTGGGGGGTGCCGTTTATGACTGACTTTTGTAGTGAGGAAGAAGAAGGAGTAGAGAAGGAAGGAAGAAAAAGTGAAAGGGAAAGCCTAGATAAACTATACATCACCCGGACCAACACAGACTCACCATGGATCCGTAGGAGAAAGGATGAGCTGGAGAGAAGTGAGGAGGGAGAGCAAGGAATAGCGGAAAGACAGACACATGAGGCCGCACCGTCCCCATCACGCCCTCCCCCATCGCACCCTACATGCTCAACCACCTCACGCTCGTTACGCACCATAAAACTCGCGCCCTTCACAGACGAACTGACACCCTATGCATGTCGGCTTAGGGACCTCCCTAGACGCAGGCAGGAAAGACGAATAGAAATGCCCACATTAAATAAAGGAAATGATGGAAGAAGGGGAAAAGATGGAGAAGAAAGGGTTACGAGCAGGGGAAATACGGACGAAATTGACGATGTAGAAGAAAGGGAAGAGGAGGAAGGGTGTGAGGACTCGATATTATGGAACACAAAGGGTAAAACGAGA
The DNA here is from genome assembly GCF_040938575.1 of Ambystoma mexicanum. NCBI lineage: Eukaryota > Metazoa > Chordata > Amphibia > Caudata > Ambystomatidae > Ambystoma > Ambystoma mexicanum. The sequence goes on from NC_090936.1 coordinate 827,102,152, forward strand.
CATAACTTAATGCCACTTCTGGAGAGAGGAGGGGTTAGACCACAGTATGTCCCTTGGAAGCATACAGACAAAGAAAATATAAAATGCAGGCTCCCATCATTAAGTGGAGGTGCGGGTAAGTGGATATATGAAATGGAAAAACACACCGCAGGACAGAAACTGGCAGTAGGAGATGTAAAGGGCCTTCTAATATCGATATTAGGAGATACAGCGGATGACATTTGGAAGAGAGCAGGATTCCCTGGGGTAACAATAACAAACACATCGCATGATGGGGCACCATTCACAAACTGCAGACATGCACTATGGCAGGCACTGAGGGTACAGTACCCAGACACATCAGACATAGGAGCAATTACCTCCCGCAAGATGCGTGAGAACGAAGATCCTGTTGATTATATCCAGGAAATCCAAGAGAAGTGGCGCATGGAAACTAGAGAGCAATGGGATAAAACACCAGCAATATTTTATCATATACTAGTACAAGGGCTCCCAGAAGGAGTTCAGAAACAACTAAAGAAAGTAGTGGGAATGGAAGTAAAACCATGGCCAGAAATACAACTGACTATAGTGCATCATTGCAGGACATTGCAAGGAAAAATGAAACAAAAGGAAGAGGACAGAAAAACGGAAGAGGCTAAACCAGTACAAAAAAAGCTTACTAAATACACAATGGAAGGGGCACTAATAACTACGCCTACAACAATGACCCAAAGCCCCACACAAGTAGTGGCTGCACAAGATTCCTCCCAAATACCACCTTCACAGACTATAACACAACAGGTGCCGCCACCCCAACCATACACGACCAACATGGGAGGAGGATACCGAATGCCAGGAGCTGGGTATTATAATTATAACAGGGGGAGAGGAGGAATTATGAGAGGGAGAGGATACGGATATAACACCCAACAGCAGGTGGGAGGACTTAGAGATTGCTACCCCACAGGGCAACCAGTATACCAGGACAACACAGGAAGTTTTCCATGGCAGAGTAGGGAACCACCGGTGTGTTGGAGTTGTGGATTATTAGGGCACATGTCACGCACGTGTAGAGCTAGACCAGGAACACCATCATGGAGTGAACAGGGACAACTAAGGCCCTCACAGGAACAGCAGGGCATACAGCAACAGCAGACGTTGCAACAGGGAAATGAACAACAACAACTAATAACACAACAACAGCCACATACATATTCACTGCCACAACAACAGGTAGCGATAACACAACAACCCCAAGCACAACAAACACAACTGGGTAGGGTGACGGTCGTGGGACACAACCCTTACACAGGAAATGGCCAATCGTTGTACCCTCAATAGGACAGCCCACAGACGGCCTTGGTGTGTCCCATCCTGTCAGTAACACCTAATAGTGCGGAGGAACCACGCATAGAGGTAACGATAGGTGACAAAAAATTATCATTCCTTGTTGACACCGGGGCGACCCGGTCTTGCATAAGGGAAGGTAAATTTAAGATGTCAGGAGAAGCCATGAACACCCAAGGATTCTCTGGGGCTAGAGGGTTGGTTCCCTTTACTGATAACATTCCCTTATCTATTGGAGATTATGACCTGTCAGTTCCACTTCTATATTATAGTGCCTCACCAGTAAATATACTGGGGAGAGACATAATGAACAGGTTGAATATGACGATCTCCTTTACTGAGGACGGCATAATTTGCTCTACTCCAGGGATTACCATGCTCACAGCACGACAGATTATGCAAGTATACTGCGGACAGACAGCGATTAGGGCGGAGCCAGTAGATGGCGAACTATTTCAGTACGGAACAGATATGGCATTTGCATGGATGCCAGGGATAGAAGGGAAAATATGGAGGAGGCCAGCAGCCTATCTGTTCAGACCAGAAACACCTGTTAATGAACCAGAAGGAAAGGTGGTTCCAGTGGACATTGAGAGCATTATTGCAACAGCCGATTACATTGCTGTACATGCCCAAGACAGAGAAGGAAGAGCATGGAGGGCAGTGATAGCACTAGCAGAAGGATGTAGGCTCACCCAGGTGTCAGATGAGGAGCTGTTCTCAGAAGAAAAGGAGGAAGGTGAAATGGTGTTTATGATGAGTGTGGAAATATGGCTAAGAGTGGCTTACAAACAAGTAGCACAGAAAATTGCAATGGCACTTGAGGCACCCGCATGCACCCCAGCCCCTTCTTTAAGGAGGATATGTCAAAGGTACCCAAATCATTGTGGACTACTAGCCCCTATGACGTGGGGTGCATAAAAAGTATAGGGGGAGTGAGGATAAAATTGAAAAAAGGTGCAATACTCCCCAGAGTGAAACAGTACCCACTATCAAAAGAGGCAGATGAGGGCATATATGAAACCATAACTGCCCTTATAAATAATGGCATATTGGTCCCCTCAGAATCACCATGTAACACGGCTGTATACCCAGTGCGCAAGGCTAAAGGGGGGTCTTGCCGCTTCATACAGGATCTCAGGCCCTTGAACAACATAGTAGAAGCAGAATATCCCATAGCAGCAAACCCGGCCACAATATTGTGTGGCATTCCAGCAGAAGCATCACGATTTACAGTGATCGACCTTAAAAATGCTTTTTTCTCAATACCATTGCACCCAGACTCACAAGATCTGACAAGCTTCACTTACAGAAACACAAAGTGGAAGCACACCAGATTGCCACAAGGGTATTGCGAATCACCCTCAATTTTCAACAGAGTAATACAGATGGATTTGGGTAACATTGAAGTGGGAAGCACAGTGTTGCAGTATGTGGATGACATAATAATTTGCAGTACAAACGAAAGAACATGCAGAGAGGACTCCTTAACGATGTTGACAATATTGGCTGAGAAAGGTTACAAGGTAGACATGGAAAAGCTACAGTACTGTCAAGAACAGGTACTTTACATTGGTCAGCTTATATCCCAACATTGAAGAAAGATTGCACCACAAAGAGCACAGGCCATTTCAAACACTCCAATGCCACAAACAGTGAGGGAACTGCAGCAGTTCCTGGGGCTGTGCAACTACTGTAGAGCATGGGTATTTGATTACAGTTCGTACATAGGACCCCTGCTTGAGGCGTTAAGGGAAGCTAATAAAGGGGAGAAAAAGCTGGGGTGGACGATGGAAATGAAAGAGGCTTTTGATGAATTGAAAGATGCGATATCAACTGCTCCGGTACTGGCATCCCCAGACTATGAGCGACAATTTTTTATATTTTCACATTGCGATTCAGCAGTAATGAAAGCGGTGTTGGCTCAAAAAACAAGCATGGGCTACAAACCAGTAGCATTTTACAGTGGCCACTTGGATCCTGTGATGTTAGGTCATTTCCCTTGCGAACAAGGTCTCGCCGCAGCTGCTTTTGCGGTAGAAAAAGCATCAGCAATAACCATGGGGTGCCCAACTACACTGTTTGTGGAGCATGCACTATTTGCAATATTGAATAAACCTAAGTCCACCCTAACCACGCAGAGGGCATCAGGTTATGAGATCATCCTATCCAGAGCTGAACTATCAATTGTTAGATGTAGCACGGTCAACCCTGCAAGGTTCCTGGCAGAAGTACTTGAGGAAGGAGGTTATGCCCACGATTGTACGCAAATAACTGAAATGTACTCATGTACTAGAAAGGTTGAAGAAAACGCACTAGAGGGAGGTGAGCTCCTGTTTATTGATGGGTCATCAACTATCGACCAACGGGATGGTATAAGGAGGACTGGGGCAGCAGTGGTAAAAATGATGGAAGTACCGGTGTGTGTGGCTGTGAAATGTGTACAATTACCACAGCATTACTCCGCTCAAGCAGCGGAATTAGTTGCACTGATCTTGGCGTTGAAGGAAAGCTTTGACAAACGAGTGACCATATACTCCGACAGCGCGTATGTTACATCCACTGTCCACTCAGGGCTGTCGAAATGGAGAAGAAGAGGGTTTAGGAGAGCTGATGGCACTCCAGTGCAACATGCCCTCTTATTGGCTGAACTAATTGAAGTAATAAATGACCCCCAAGAATTAGCTTTAGTAAAATGCACCGCACACACCAATGGTGAAGACCACATCTCAAAGGGGAATGCAGCAGCAGACGCACATGCAAAGTATGCTGCATACTTTGGTGAGATATGGAACCCCCCAGAGTCACAGAGAGGAAGAGGGAGGGGAATGGCTAAGGAGATGTTGATAAGAGAAGGGTACACCAGTCTCCCAGCCACACAGATTATGGAGCTACAAGCGGCTGCACCAATGGCCGAAAAAGAAATATGGGTAAAAAGAGGATGCACAATGTCACCAACTGACGCACTATGGCGCCAGGGTGACACTGGAAAGGTTGTAATACCATTGGCACTTTTGAACACCGCCCTGAGCCAACTACATTATCCAGCCCACACAGGCAAGGAAGTAATTGCAGCACGAATTAGGGAAGACTGGTTCTGCCCCGAGTTAAATTCTCATGTGTCAAATTTTATCAGCAATTGTCTCACATGTCAACAGTTTACGGCCGGCCATACTCTAAAGGTGATAAGAGGTACTATACCCCGGCCAGAGGGACCTTTCCGGCATCTCCATATTGACTATGTTGATATGATCAACATATGTCAAGGAAATAGGTATATGATTGTAGTAGTATGCCCATTCTCGAGGTGGATTGAAGCAGGGCCCTGTTCACACCCAGATGCATTTAGAGCAGCTAAATTCCTAGTGAGGGAGGTCTTCCCAAGGTGGGGAGTGTGCGAGGTGTTAAGGTCAGACAATGGCCCACATTTCGCAAACGAAATGTTCCAGCACATCACATCCTTGCTGAACATCAAGCATAAATTTGCATGTGCATACCACACACAGGCCAACGGTATATGTGAACGCCTGAATGGCCTATTAAAGGAGTCAATTGCAAAGATACAGCAAACAACAAAGAAGAGTTGGTTATATTGCCTTCCATTAGCCCTATTTGAGCTAAGGAATAGACCAGGGTCCGACCACCACCTCACCCCTCACGAGGTGGTTACCGGACGTCAAATGTGCCTTCCCCTAATGCCAACATCAAGAGCATTTACCGACCACGAGAGTACTGCGAGTGTTCTTGGTGATGAAATGTACCAATATGTGTCTTCTTTGATTACTAGTGTAGTGTTTGTGTCTCAACAGCTTGAGCGCACGCGGGGCGGGTCTAACAGCAATCAACAAGAAGACGTGGATAAAGAATTGGAAAAGGAAAGACTGTGTAAAGTTGCTAAAGGTGACCACGTACTACTTCGCAATTTTAACAGGAAGTGGAACAGTCCACGATTCACTGGCCCCCATCTGGTAGAGGAGGTATCAACGAGAGCAGTAAAGCTACAGGACAAGCGTGCCTGGAACCACCTACACGATGTAAAGATCTACAAACTCCAGACCCGCCCCAGCGCCACCGACAGGTCCATTGGGAGGACAACAACAACATCACCAATGGAGGAAGAGAGTTCTACCATAGCTAACGGCCTAAGTGTTCCCATACCCTGTCACTCCCCAGATTCCCCAGAAACAATAACTGAAGAAGAAAAGGGTGATCCCCATACTGCCCACCCCATGGTCACACGCTCAAAGAGTAAAGATACTTCCGCCAGTTGAGCCCCAAACCCCCTGCCCATTGACCCCTACCCCCACTGCAGTAATAACTGAACTGAAGGACATTGTCTTGCACACGTACACATGTAAACACGTGAATGCTCTCTTTTCTTTTCTCTCGCACATGCAGGAACTGCGTATTATTGTACTGCTAAGAAAATAGATAACTAACAAATTCACTGCCCAGGAGTAGATGGTACCCTCAGACGATAACTACCCAGAAGAATTGTCACACCAATTTGTATATGAAATAAAAAGGCCAACGTACCTGAAAAGAAGAAGGGTACGTGTCTACTACACAGCATTCCTCTTGGCCATAGAATATTCAATGCCCCACCTCCACCCATACTTGCCTGTCCTAAGAGATAGATCGCTTAGATTAGCGTGGGAACAGCTCTTTGCCTGGGCACTGAATGACTGTTTGATAGGGAGAGCTTAAAAAACAACAACTAACATTTAATAACCAGCATATTGAGAATTTTCAGGCGAGCAACTTTAACGTCGCAAGAATACGCTGCCGGACTGCAGCAAGGTAAGAGCAAAATGCCGGTGAAATTAGCATTTGTAATAAAAATAATAGGGATTTTGATGATCACGGGGTTCTTAGCTGCCTCTGTATGGCAGTACAGCTATGCTATCAATCTTATTGCTGTACCCAAACCTAATACACCCCCATCCCCAGCTGCAACAGGTGTTACGTCAGGTGATACTAGTAAAATTGCACACAAGCAAAATAGAGTTCAACGCAGCACATACTCAGATAATAAAGGTATTGACAATTATATACAAGATTCAGCACACATCTCAAACAACATATGGTACCAACACATGACCCGCATCGGTAAGCAGACAACAGAAGACAGCTGCTACGTTTGCTCATTAATACCATACGCCATGAGCGCTTCTCGAACATTCGTTGCCACAGAAATAGATGAAAAGACAGCACGATGCATAATATACTTGGCACTGTTCCAAACAAAAGGAAGATTTCAAGGGACAGTGGTGCAACTGGTGTGGAAAACACGAGACTCATACCTATATGAAAACAACTTCCTCAAGACTTATTTGAGTTACCACAAGAGCAGTTTACATGCTGAAGCATTCAGATACATAACAAGTGGTCCTGAAAAAGGGGAAACAAAGAAAGTAACACTGCAGTATTTACCATGTGATTGGTACGCCACTGAAGTTCCTGGTAAACCAGGATGTTGGGAGAGGCCACTGGTGACGATAACGGTGAAGGTGTACATGGACAACAAATGGGAGATAGGAGTGATTGGCAGCAACATGGTAACAAAAGAAACTATTTCAACTATCGATGCACACAACCACAGATGTTGGACGACTTGGATCAAGTACGTACCCATGCTCACGTGGATAGAGACGGATGAAGACCCAATAACAATACTGCCGCTGACTGCGCCTAAAGTATGCTACCAACATAAAGGAGAGGTGGACGTAGGATACAACACCAACTGTGCAAGCGTGATGGAGTTACCTGAGGGGGGAGCAGGAACAGCAGTGATAATGGACCATTACTGGGCCTGTGGAGAAAAGGCATACCACACACTGCCCCCTCTGTGGAATGGTGTATGCACGATGGTGCACGTCAATGTACCATCACTAGTGGTACCCCAGAAACATGTGAATGTGGCGAACTTCCCCAAAATGGATGAAGGGGACAAGAGGAAGAAGAGATCTGCACAACCTCAGAAGGGGCCAGGGAACAGGAACAACGGCAATAATACTGTCCTAAATAGAAGGAAAAGACAAGGAGAACCTCTGACAGGAAATTACCTATGGGGAAGGTCGGAAACGGCACTCACTTCAATTCTGCCAGAACACAGACTATTCAGCAGAGCAGCAATGTTCTTCTCCTCAATAATCCATCCGGGACTGCAGGCTTACGCAAACGCAAAATGGCTTCAGATAACTAGATGGGAACTAATGATGACCATCAATTCTACAGTAAATGGATTTAACGCAATAAAAGAGGAGCTGCGAGCTATAAGGATGGTAGCACTTCAGAACAGATATGTATTGGACCTCCTCACAGCCATGGAAGGAGGAGTCTGCGCAAAGATAGGACAATCATGCTGCACGTTCATTCCTGCCAATGATGCTGACAATGGTACACTGACAGAAGCAGTTTCACAATTGGCCCAGATGCACTCCAAAATGATGGATGAAAGTAAAGGTGTGAAAAAGGATGAGAGTTGGTTTTCAATATTATGGTCATGGATGCCATCTTGGCTGTCAGATGGACTGAAAATTATAGTTGGTTGTACTATTTTGGCTGGAGCTACACTGATCATAATAAGGTTTTGGAAGGCCCGGAAGGCACGCACCACAGACGAGTTGCTTGAAATGGCCGGTATGCACCCCTTGATGCCAGCAGATGACGGCCAACACACAGGCACAATCATACAAGAGAGAGAGAAGTTGCGCAACCAGATCATCACCAACCACCTGGACCCACCATCTGTGAAGATCGAGAACCCAAGAAACCCCAGGAGCTACATAGGGAAATGGGTATACTGTACTCCTGGAGGAACGTGTGAATATATGTATTGGTCATTTGAAGATCATGTTAACCACTATGGACATTTAGGAGGAATAACTAAGATATGGAGAGTAAGAGGAGATAACGAAAAGGATATGTTTGTGGTCGACAAGTCGACCAGAGGGGGGACTGAAGTGGGAGAATGGAAGACCAGGCTCCCGCCCTTCCCCTCTCGCGCTTGGCCTAAAGGATCACGGCCCAGGCACCCACCACGAGAAGAGTTTGCCCATCTACCAGACGACCAAATACCCTGGTACAGGAACATACGGATGTGTCCATCTGCCTGCCCAGCAGCCCGCCCGGTCCATGCCGACACCTGCGGCACAGATCAACTAGACTAAAATCTACACGTCGTTAGAGATGTCATGACGACCTAGCCAACGGTCAGCACACCTGTGCAAATATACACACCGGACACTCCCGCACCAATCTACACGAAGAATATAGTCAGTGCTATGACGTAGGCGACAGACATACTCACGGACGTGCATCTTTATTATTTTCCACATAGGCTCTCAAAATGCAGAAACGGAAGACGCATCATGAACCCATCTAAAGAGCTTGCTTACGCTTCTCCTAAAACCAGGTGCCATAATGAGAAATATAACGAAGACACGATACTGGGGATAAGACAATATGATACTATAACCTAAAGCGCCTGTGCACCAAACGGTTCCACCTATACACCAGGCCTAAGTAGGCCGCAAGCAAGAGCTTCCATGGACATTAAAAGAACAAGGGTCAGGTTGCTGATCCTGCAGAATGAGCCCGGCGAAAGCAGACAGCCAAGGTCGCAATGTTGCAAACCCACATTCCGAAAGCAGACAATCAAGGGCTCGATGTTGCAACCTCGCACGCCGCACACCAACGTCAAAGTCACACCTGCAAATTAAACCAGGCACACAGTGGAAAAACAATATTAATTATGCAGAATTCTGCCTCAAACACGGTCCCACCTCACGTGACCAAGCCGAACCTGACAGGATGCCAAGGCCAGAAAAGGCGTCTGGATCCCTCGTTACAAGACACAGGCAGATACAATTAAAAGGCTCAATGGACATCTGCGACAGTGGGAGTAGTCGGCCTTCCAGCTTATGAATAAGTCCTCACATTGTCTGCACGTACTCATAGTGAAACATTGTTGCAATACAGGTGCACCGAGAGCTGGGAACAGCGATGGTCCCAGACTGGGAGGCTCGCGAGCGCACCAATCAGAGCATGGGGCTCTTATCACTGACGCCATTAACATTAACCAATCATCAGGGGTCTTCATGTAACAATTCTCATGTATCTAATTGTAGGGACAACCCAGATATATCACCTGACTAACCCTTGACCACTAACACTGTTCTCTATACGTATGCTATACTAACCCTACCACTCGAGCAACCAATTAAGAGTGGCGATAGGTTTTTTGCTAACTTTCCAAGGTGACGCAAGTAGCGCGTCATACTAAGGTAAAAAGGGACTGCGAGCCCCACAATTGTGTGTGTGTCAGGACGGACGCGTACGATCCTTGACCCATCCCTGCCGTTTTTGTTTAATAAACAGCAGAATCACCTTGCTTCTTGCGTGTGTCTCATACTCTATCTCTTTTGGGATATACGGGAGGAGTTGGGGCCTCCCTGCCCGGAGGTCTGCGGACGGCCCGGCCGACCCCGGCAGAATTTCCCCCCCGACAGTGGCATCATAGGAAAATACATTAAAAGAAGAGTTTTCGGTTACTCGAAGTATACTCATGATTCGGGATTTGTTCTGGGGTTGCTGAGAAGGCTATTGAAGCCTGTAGCACAATTGACTGGAACTTTTTCCATTCTTCAAAAAGGACAGTTTTAGCAAATTGCCATATTATTTTTACTGCCATTTTATATGTACGAGTAAAATGTATGGCACGAACAGCTGTGCTCAGACATGTAATTCGGGTCGTTCTATTAGTAGGGAAGATGTGAGATCAGTTTTAAAGTGACTATTCATAGCGCCTTTTCTATTGAACCAACCAGGCTCTATGTGTAATTGGACAATGCTAGTGAGAGTCGTAGTACCCGTTTGGTTACTAAACACTCATAAACGTCCTTTTGAACTCCCCATTCAATTTATTCTTGATTATTAGACTTTCTCAAAAACCATACACATTCATATTCATAAAGATATGTTACAAACATATCCATTGGGACTCTACATCTTCTTCATTCTGAGTTTAAACACATTCAAAAAAGTAAAAAAAAAAAAAACTTGGCAAATCATCACAAACCGTGCAAAGTTAGACATAAAGAGGTAATCTCAAACACTCTTTTTATTTTACATAACATGCTTGGACATTTAAATATTAACTCCTGAATCACATTAGGACATAGGAGGCACACATTTCTACCATGCATCCCCAACTTCCAATTTTACGTTACTGGGAGAAAACGAATCTCTGTAACTATCACGGTATACACACATGCCAACATGTGTGCATTACTGAAGCATTTCAGCAATACTGTTTGATAGAGTGGATTTGACGTATTCAAATTTTAATAAAACAACTTTGCAAATGTATATGTATTAAATAAATATTTTGAGCAATGAATGAAAGACTATAAATACCAGAATATTAATGTGAGATTAAAATATGTCTTTTGGTTTCTCAAATGTGTTTTCTAAAGCTAAAGATAATGATAGGAAACAAAAGATTTTTATGAAACGTTTAGCGCTGAGCAAATTGAAATGTGCTGAAATCGTAAACTTTGCACTTGGTGCAAGTTAGAGGGGCTCATGTTCATAAAATGCGTAATTTGACTGCAGGGAGCCATTACATTTGCATTGCAATGTAAACAGCTGCTGAGCAAAATTTCTATCATTTGCAATGCAGAGTTCAAATGTGAAGTGCAAAAGGTGTAGTACAAGCGTTTATGCTGCCTTTTGCTCTTCACATTTGCACTCTGCAGTGCAAAGTGAGTGTTTACTTTTCATTCGCATGGCAGGCAGTGCTCACAATTACAATTGCGCACTCTCTGACATGCTTGCATGTCAGAGAGCGTGTAATTTACATTTGTTAACACTGTGTAACATGTGCACGTGATAAGCAGTGTTAAAAAATACAATTAAAGCCTCCCATAGCAAAACAAAAGAGGTGATGGCTGGAAGGTTTATAATACATCTTACCCTAACAATGCTCTCAGCAACTAAACCAGACCATAGTCCTTTGACTGCCAAGCCATCACAAAAGGGGAGAGACCACATGCAAATCAAACTTGGTGCCACCCCCAAAGGGGCAGTCCAGCACAATCTGCTTGGTCACATCCATTCTGCACGTGAACACAATCACGCACAGACAAATTACGGCCTCATTGGGCATCATCAGTGAGGAGTAGCTTGGGTTTCTAGGCCCAGCAGGCACAGGACCCACATCTGGGCATACCCATCCCAATCAGGATGACAATAGCAAAACAAACATAGTGATGGTTGAACGGTTTAGAATACATTTTAATCTCTGGCATTGCTCTGGGCAAGCCACCAAACCATGATTCTTCATCTGCCAAGCCATTAGAAAAGGGCAGAGACCATATGCAAATTAGGCTTGGCCCCACACCCAAAGGGGCAGTCCAGCCCATACTACTTGGTCACATCCCCTCTGCATGAGAAGACATATTTCCACACATCTCATCTTGGAGATGGTGAGGGATTATAAGGATAATTTTACACCATGCTCCATACGCTTGCATTGTTAAGTATTTCAATCAGGAGATACACCCTGGTCTCAGCCTAGTATGCAGCGAACAGCTGAAATGCTTATTTTATTATATATATAGGTTCAATATTCTGAGTGATATGCCACTCATATCACACCCCTTCTCAAATACCCCAGGTCCCAATGGACCAGGAATCAGGCTGGTTGGTAAAGATAATATGTATTTATTTATTTAAAATTCAAATCAAACATATACTTTTTAATAGGGAGCAGCAATCACCAATGTGGTGGCAATAACAGATAAGAAGGTGTGTAATGTACTTAAATTCACTCTTTAGCAACACAACATATAAAACACCAGAGAAAAGAACACTTTTGACTTGTTTGGAAAGATAACACTTAAGTTAGGATTTCCCGCTGCAATATTCCTCAACCAACAAATAAACAATTCTAACTAAATATAAGGAAGCAGCAGGTAATCAGGAATATGGAATGGAAGACAGAATTCGAATCCAACCTTCCCTTCCCAAACAAGAGAGAAAAACGGATTGGAAATCTTACACTTTAAAATGACATTCGGAAATGGCTGGGTAAAACAATGAGGGGCTGATGCATGGAATTATTTGCACAGAAAAACAGGGATTTGTGCGCCATTCTGCCTGCAAATCCCCATTTGTTAAACAGGGATTTGCGAGAAGAATGACGCACAAATCCTCGTTTTTCGGCGTAAATAATTCCATGAATCAGCCCCTATATGTGTGCAAAAATCCTTAAATCAGTACAAATCTCTATGGGAGCAACATTGGAAAGATACTAACAATCATGAGCTATAGTTCGAGCAAAAGTAAACACTTTGAATCTGAATGATAGGTTGAAAATAATTTAAAATACAAATCACACATATAAAACTTTGCAAAATTGTGGATCCCCGTCTAAAATTAGCCAAATGTTTTTAAAGATTTGGAGTACGGTTTTGGGGTTGAGATGTAGCTATAGGTCTTAGGTATAATCCAGAGTTGAAATGAAGTCTCTAGCTATAAATTTGAGGAAGATATGCAAGGCTAAATGAGAGCTGGTTTTAGAAAAATCGGGTTGTGAAAACAGAAAAGAAACTCAGTTTGGACAAGAAAATATTTACCATAGTGTTACTCTATGCTAGAGCATTCCGGCCAGAATACCAAGGAGGCACAAAGTAAGCTCTAGAGTTGATTCATGACTTCAACACCAGATCCTCAGTGCCCACCCCGGCGGAACCAGTCGGATCACTCAAAGTAGGATTGATAGTTTAAGATTTACAGAAGATAAAAATGACTAAAGAAATGGTGCTTAGCAAGATAAATCAAAGACAGGGTTGCAATAAGGATTCTGACAATGTTACAAGTTATTAAGGTAAGGATAGGATCGTTTAGAGATTGGGATGAGACAAGGCAAGGTATGCTATGGTTTTCTATGATTCCTATTAATACTTATTAATATTATTAATTATTATTATCATTATTATTATTACTTACAGTCCACTTTAATTTAGGATTTTGGACCGTCAAGGGTTCTGGTCATCACACAGATTGGGGCTAACCAAGGACAGCTGGGCAAATCCGGCGGGACAGGATCATCTAGGCTGTTCTGGTCACTGGACTGCACTGGACTGGCCCTTCTGGTTACTGGAGACTGGAGATCAGTGAGATGGCGAGTTTGCAGCAGGTATGCATCTAGTAGTAGCAAGCCAGGTTGGATCAGGATGCTTCCCTTGGGTTTTTTGGATTTTTAGAATTTGAGGCCTAGCTGAAAAGGGGTTCAGCAATACATAGGCCTTGGCTTTGCAATGAAATCTGGAATCAGGAACCAGCAGGATGAAGAAATCAGGAACAGGACGCCACGCAGGAAATCAGGAAGAAAGTAAGGAATCAGTGTGTTTGTGTGTGCTGTGCGATTCCCTTATTTATCATGCCAACATCTCATCACTACAGTATATTGCAGGGGCAGGCTTACTACCCACACCCATAATGCTAGGATTGGGCAAGGGCATAGTTTCCACCTTGCTCTTCACTGATTGGATCACAGATAAGGATGTCATGTTTATGGGATGATTTTTACAATGACTAGAAACCTCCCCTAGCTACTGGAACCAAAATCTCATTTTACCACAAATACATATTTATACAGTGATAACCTCTGAGAAAATCACATACACAGGTTACATATTTTGTGGGTCACATTTCAATCCAAATCCTAAGTCTGTGGGACTTGGTTTTGCCTTTCTGCTAAGTTTTGGCAATTTTAACCATGGAAGATTTGGCCTAAAATGTGCCAATTTTCTACACAGATGTGCAATATCAATACTTTCCCCACAATCTGTTCTTCTTCACAACTTCTATTCCTTATACAGTATTGAGTTCTACCAAGTCTTCAAAGAAAGAGCATCAAATTAGATTTCAAACTACAAACTTTTCATATTTTTCCTCATTCTTGCTGCAAAGTTAAATGTCTTGAAGTTCAGTTACAAAATAGGCTTTTTAAAACCAATAGGAAGTCTACTGTCACTTAATCAGTTTTTTTTCTTTTCCCCAACTCCAACTGCAAGCAAATGTCAATTCCTTTGAAGCAGCATGAGGGAACTTTCTCTTGATTGAAATGTACTGCCCCTCACACTTGACAGGTGAGAAACTCAGCCTGCTATTGTCTCAGCCTGGAGCAAAGACTAATGTCTGATGAGGACTTGGGAAGCCCCTTTGTCCTGGGTATTCAAAGCCTCCAAGCTAGCAATTAGCCACTTTCCTGTTCCAGAAATGTATGAGGTGTCACCCTTTCTTAGGGCTAGCAACTGGCAGAGCATGTTTTTAAAAAAAATGTTTTTTATATAGTTTTCCAACTCAGCCTCGCTTTTAGCCTTTTAAAATTTTAACCTACAGAATTAAAACAGTGTATAAGTGTATTTTTAACAGTAACACATCCTTTTACATTTCTAAGTAATCAGGCCTTTACACAACAATGTACTTTAAATAGGCGATTTCCCCCCTTCAGTCAGGAAAAAGCACATTTTACTATTTCTTTATATCTGGTTTTTATCTCTAGCAAATATACACTTTCTGCAGCTCTAGTTCTTTTCTTGAGTGCTGGAGTTGTTTTGCAGCATGGATACAGTTGCAGGCATCTATTTAGAGTCTTTCTCTGGACAGCTGATTCTTGATACTGTTGCAAAGAAATAGCTGTGTTTCCCTGTGTAAAGTGACAACAAAGCCCCTGGTTGATTTTTCAAGGATACATTTGACAGGAGCTGTCATTGAAAACAGGCCCGGTTCCTCTGAGACACAATGAATGATCCTGGGCATTGCAGGGCCTTTTTCATCACTGTGGTTCATGAGAAATTGATCAATTTAGTGCCAAGCAGCACTTTAAGGTTAAGAAAGTGTCATTTTAAAGAGGCATGTTTGGGTTTTCAGCAAACTAATGATGCCTCTTTCACTTCACTCCATGTTAAATGTTGCAGAGCACACTGGCATACTCCTGCAGTGAGTACTCTGTTCCACCCCACCTGAAATATGTGTGGCAGGGGGTGCAGCCATTTTCTGATTGTTACAAACATGCAATTTCGAGATATTGGTGCACACAGGAGTCAGCGCGGCCATTTTGTTCTGTTCTTGCACCAATGCAGCAAAGTGATGTAGTATAGCATAGCTGAGTGGGTCAAAATATCCCACAGCAGGCTCTGCACACACAGGTGAAGGTGTTGGTAGCCCTTCACATTTTTCCCACTTAGGCATTTCAGCATACCACATCCATAATATGAGGAATATTCCAACCGACCCAATCAAGGTGCCTGCATCATTGCATGCTGCACAACCACATTGACATGGCTCTATTAGTGCAGGCAAGGCAAGCAGCCCCCCAGAACCTGTGATCAGGGTCCTTTGGTATGTCTTCCTTGCTTAAGAGTGGAAGTGTTTCTCTCAAGCTCATCAGGCTCTTTGAGTGGGAGTATGACAGAGCAGCCCTGGCCCAACTCTCAGGAGGTGGAGTGGGGTGTTTGATGAATCTAGGGTATTCATCTCTTATCCCCAAGTGGGAGCCACCCGCTTTGGAACTAAGGAGGTGAGCCTGATGCACAACAACCTCCCTAGGGGACATGACAAGTGGGACCCGCTTGCGGGTGACCACCCTCTGGGTAAAAGGAATGCCTGTATCAGATATATATTGCACTCCCCCATACTTCTAAGCCGAACATATTAATGGGTTTTATGGGAAGTGAACAGGGCAATTATGTGAAGGGTCCCTTTATGTGCAAGACTTGATTTCTGGCTTGTGTTTGTCATCACCTTCTTGTGGAAGCCAGCACCAATAAAACGCTGTACAGCCAAGTAAGAGGAGAGCATCCACCATGGAGCAAGGAAGTAAAGCTATGACTGCATTGAGGCATGGTGCATGGAATTGCATATGATCATGGCCACCACATCCCAACTGATATTGTACGTTTCAGATCCTGTGAGTCAGCTCTGCTGTGGAAGGTGATGTGTTTTCAGGCGAGCCGGGGGGAGACTGCCAAATATCAGGGCAGGAGCCTAGAGGGCCGGGTCTCTTCTTAGGTCTCTTTGTGAGGGCAGGTAACACCCTCTGCCAGAGGCAGCTGTCTTTGGCCCGCGCATTAAAGTAATACACCCATTCAAAAGGAGTAGCCTCACACCAGGGTGCTACATCTCTAAAGGCCTTTGTTCTTAGTGGAAAGGGAAGGGGTGGGGTTAAAATAGGCTGGAGGCCCAGGTCAATGAAAGGAGACATCTATCATCTTGTTTCTCTCTGTCTCTCTATCTCTTTCCTGTCCCCCTCCACTTCCTCTGTAGCAAAGCACTTCGGGTGCGACATCAGTAGGGCAAAAAAAACACTCTGTTCTAGAACAGGGATCGGACCCGTAAGTCAGGCCAGCTATAGTCCAATCACCTGGGGACTTTTGCCTTTAAAAGAAGGGGCCTCCCACCCATTCTTTAGATTCTCTCAGATCCTCTCAAGACACAAACATTCTCCAGAGAAGAACTCACTGGGCTTTCTTTTTGTAATGGTAATTGGTTATTTATAACGCACTTTATGCCGAGAGGTTTCCAAGCGTGGACGCGGGGATCAAACATGTGTTACTCTGTGTCATCTTGTTTCCAAGATGACTGCTTTGCCCCTGAGCTCTCCTCCCAAGATGAGATGATAGCTCAGGATTCCTATGGGAAAGTTGTGCTTTCCAAAGCCCTCAGACTGAGGTGAAGAAGGATCCATCCAAAGAGGACAGAAGGTCTGTCACCTACCCACTCCCAGTGCCCATGAGAGGGACATTTGCTGTGGACCAGGACCTACCACTTGGCACCAGAATCTCCTGAAGCTGGGACAGCAGACCCTGAATGGAGGCATACTGTCCCCGAGGTCCCACTGATTGGGCTTCACAGTAGCTGGAGTACAAGACCAGCCAAAGCTCTCTGTTCTACCAATCTGTTCACTCTATTTCACCATGAATGGGAAGCAAGGCGTCAGCATTGGCTTACGTGCTCCTCCACCAAGTCAAATTATGGCTTGCACTTCATTACCGCCTAGGCCTGAATCAACTGCTTGATGCTGGGACCTGAACAGAATGACTGGTGAGTCACACACTGACTCTGACCAGGGGTTACAACCATGGCTCAGCCCAGCTTGCCCTTGAATGACCTACACATCGACTCTCCCAAAGTCAGCACTTCAATCACTACTGCCAACCGTCTCAAACCACTGGTGCCTCACTCATTGACCTCTCCCAGTAGCTAAACCCTGACTCAGCCTGGCTGCGCTGCAAAACAATCCTGGGACTACACTGATCTGCATCATTAAGAGCACCCCTTCTGCTGCACAGAGCAAACACATTCTTCCCTACTCAGTGCCCATCAAGAACTGACTCCAGGAACTGTTGATCCTGGACATCTCCCTCTGTCCACTTGGGCCCTAGAGACTGGTGAGGTCTCCATCGCACCTGTTTTCAACATCGACATATCCTTTTTGTGGCTAGTAATTCTTGCACCACCCCTGGAACCATGCTAGTTTATACTTACAAGTTCTCTGTTCTTCTTTTGGGGTGGGATTTTGTACAATAATTTCTAGTTGTTCTATTACAGGTGGTGTCTTTAATTAAAGCATATGTATTTTGATAGAACCTTGACTTGACATTCCCTTTATTTTGGAATGTGATCCTGTGTTGTTTGGGTCACTACTAGTTAACACTCAAACCCCTCTTTCCCTGTGCGCAAGTTCCCTGTGCCAAAGTTACCACAAAAGGTGAAGGAGGTATATCTCTAACTGTCTCTGGTTTGCCTTTATGATTGAAGCCACATTGAATTATTTGGCTCTGTTAAGCATTGAGTTTGGAATGGTTCAAGAGATATAATTTTCTGGAATAATTATTTTTCAATATGCAAATCTAGGTGAAAATATATAGTTTGATCTTGGCAGTGTTTCAGGCACATCAGCATTGGACAGTAGATCACATATACTCACTGGGTGCTTCTCATTTCATTATTTCTATGATTACTTGAATGTGTCTGTTGTGTGGGCATGAACTGAAATGCTAAGAGAATGTTGCTGTTTGTTACATGCGTTTTTGTTTTCTCTGCTGCCTCGTCATGTCATGTCTTTCAAAGGACATGTTCTTTGAACACATTAATACAGAAAAAAAGGTCAGATTGAACTGTTAGGTTATAATTGCTTAAAAATAATGTTCCTTTATTTTCTTTCAAAATTAATGTATTATTCAAAATACAAAATGAAAATGTCTTCAATATAGCACCCTCTTGGGGAAACACATCACAGAGATGTGTAATGTTTATATGTTATTTACTAGATAATCCATTAAAGTCTAGATGAGTTTCTGTTGCATTTGACTTGAGATATGTAATCCCTTCATTTTGAGGATTGGGATGGGGGTTGGTTTCGTGGGGGTGACATGGGTTACAGGGGGGGTTGGAGGAGGGCATGGGTTTCAGGGGGGATCCCCCAAGGCTGTATGTGCCCCAGGCCCCAGAAACTGTTAAGATGGATTTTAGCATGCCCCAGGACATGTGAACAAAACGGAACAACAGAAGGGTTCCACAGAATCCCGTAACCCATGAGGGGCCATCCAAAGCATTCCATAGCCAAGGCTGAATGAAGGTGAATAAATTAAAGTGATGGGGAAGTCCATAGCACGCGAGGGGCAACCAAAAATATTACCCAGGTTTGGGTGAACAAAAACAAACAATCAAACAAACCAGAGTCACCCAAAACCCACCCAGGGCAAACAAATGTTCCAATTCACTGAAAAGCATAGTCACAGAGATTCAGACCCAGGAAACTCAGCATTTACTTGAGAGAACCACAAGTAAGAGTCCAGGAGGGCCAAAGAATGAACATTCTTGGACTTGGGAGTTTTGTAACTCGCGGTATAATTCTCCTATCCCTGAAGAAGGAATAACATCTGATGGTTTGATGAGGACATTGTTTTGAACTCAACAGGAATGTTTTGTTTTCCTTTGAAGACAATTTTGGGATTTCTAGACAGAAAAGTCTCTCCGAACTCTGGGGATGAAGGTCAGAAACCCGCCACCACTACTTCCCATTGTGAAGTAACACTTAACTAATCCATATCTTAGAATCCTTCTTTCAAGTTTCTTTTCAATAGAATAGATTAGTGTTAGGTTTGCTTAGGGTTGGGCCAAAGGACTGACTTTAGTTTGTGGGACATCTTGATGAGGCAATTTGTATTATTTTTAGCACAGGAAACTCATTTTAGAAGTAGGGATTAGAACAAGTGTTTTGTTCTTTACTTAATAAAGCAGTGTTGAACTATGCCTATGTGTCCGCCTCTTCTGTATAACCTATCACATGTGGTTAACAGGTACAGTGCACACATTTCAAAAATACCAAGTGAGGGAAGACCCAACACACAGATTTTTACAAAATATAATTCTTACAACAGAAAAGGCAATAGAAAAAATACTAACAAGTAAGTAAATTCCTTAACGCAAATATTCAACAATGTAACAGATATGTCAAACTGTTTCAAGAGAGTTTTTAGAGTTCAGTAATAGTGTCTTTCCTATGAGGGAAATTTCAATCGCAGGTTATTGAAAATATTTTCTTATCTACACTAGAAAAAATACAAGTAGAAGCCGGGGGTGACTGATTTATGCTAATTCTGGCATGTTTTTGTGAAATAGGCTTTCCTTATGTGAAAAGGTACAAACAAGCAGTTTCTGAGGAGTTCAGGCCATGGAAGACCCTTGTTGATGTAGAGGGGACCCAGAGAAAATGCATCAAGTGAAGAAAGGACTCGTCAGCAGTGCTGGAGAATTGGGAGCTCAAATACTCTGGTACCCTAGCCCCCAAAACGCAGATGGCAGCAAGTGGTTTGCGGATTCCAGAAAGAGTCACTGTGCACATTGTTTGGGGATCACTGAAGGTTTCAGCAATGACACAAAAGTGCACAGGGGATCCCAAGACCATTGGGAAAGTTGATTATATAAGATTTGGTGGTTACCTGGTGACGGGTCTGAGCCAGAGGAGCTGAAATGTAAAGAATCTAGAGTTAGTGGAAGTCCAAAATGTAGGGGACAGGATACAACTTCTGAGGCTAGGGTTGGCTTGAGAAGGAACACATATTATGAAAGCTATCCCTGCAAAGTCACACTACAGAGGAACCAACCATAGAAGGACTGAGAGGTGAGCTTGGTGGTGCAGTTGTAGGACAAAGGGTAGCACAGGCACCTTGTAGTTTCCCAGATGTGGGACATAGTACTAGGTGCTTGCTGAGGCCCATGAATGAAGAACATCTGGTTCATTTGGTACTGAGAGTCTTTGGGATCCTGGCAGCTTCTAGATCTGGCCATACAGACACAGAAAAGCCAGAAAAAAGTTCACAGGGGTTACCTAATCAGGTTACAGTGGGAATTCTACATAACAACATGCTTGCTTTTGAAAATTATCCTTTCTGGTTATCTTCTTTTATTAAAGATATTACAGATTTCTTATGGGATGGCACGTCATTAAGGGTTAAAATCATACAATATGAATTTGGAGCTATATTAGCGATAGACAAAGCAGCTTGAATCAGCTTTGAGACTATCTATCAATAGGGGTTCGAATAGTTTGGATCGATATCTAGAAAATGTTAAAAACTTCCAAAGTGGAAATGAGTATTTGATGTTTCAACTCACCAATCATTAAACTCTATGGTAATACTGAATGCGGTGATACTGGTGGCTAACGAAAGTAGTCAAAAGTGCCATAATTTCCTGCTTGCAGCTCTCTTGTAGGGAGAGCAGACAGGGAAAGATATATGGGCCTAATTGCTTCATTCTAAAGTCCCATTTAGTTGAAAACCTTTACTTTGCATTAGTAGTTTCATCTTTTTATTTGGAAAACACGTTTTTATTTTAATTGTGGTTTATTTTATTTTAATATAAAAGAAAATAAATCAGGGCCGGGTTTATTGAGAGAGTCTTTATTTAGAATTCTTTTGACTAAGTCTGTGCCCTTTTTTCAGGCTTAGTACACTTAATTTCAGAACATTGTTTATAGTAGGCTTTCTCCTGCTTTAAGTCCATTTATTTAGCAAGTAATTTAAAATGAACTAACATTTTGATTAGTTTGTCCCTCTGATCTGTGAGCTGTTTAACTGTTTTCTACAGATCCCTTTTCTTGTTCTATTTAATTTGTTCTGATTGCCTGTTATCTTTTTCGTGCATTTTGATATTTTCAGAAATAAGATAAGTGTTTGTGTATACCATGTTTTTTGTTATTTAACACTTTCAGTGGTCTAGACTTTCCGTTTTCATTTAATTTTATCGCGTGCTTTTTTTATTCTATAAACTGGAATATTATACAGTTTCCCGTATAGTCATTTTATTTTGTTTTTAAGTGCCTTAATAACTTCCATGTTTGTATAGTAGTGAAGAGATTTCCATTTTAAATTCAGTTTTATTACATTTCATTATCTTATAGAAAAAGGCACTTTTGCCATTTTCTATTAAAAATAATGAATCTTGTCTCAGTTTTTCTTTAACTAAATACTTTCAAATTGTATAGAGCAGAGTGGAGATTTCCACTTAAATTTCATTTTTTATTAAATGTCCTTTTTCTTCTGTATTCGATTCAAACAGTTGAACTTGTAATTAATTTCTTTGTCATACAGCTAATAAACGTGTTCCATTGATTTACTTGTATTTCAAGACCCAGATCCCTGGATACTTGAAAATATATAACTCCACATATTCTTCACATGCAGGTACTGGCTAGGAAACTGTAAAAGAGGGGACACAAAGAGCCATTACAACGTTGAGAGAGCAACATTTCTGTGTGAATAAAGCCATTATGATTTCCGAGAATGCAGCTTTTCTATTAACAGTAGTGATTTTATTTTTTTCAGGTGGGTGCATTTTTTTGACAGAGAGTCATTACAATTTTTCATGGAGCAGCATTTCTGTGTGGAAGAGTCATTATGCATTTTGATTTTGAGAGTGGAGCTTTTCTGTAAGAGGTTAGTCATTTTAATTTATCAGAAAGGTACTGTGAAGAATAGCCATTACAATATTTTGGGCACAGCTTGTCTTTGAGGGTGAGTCAGAACAAATTGTGTGATTATGGTGGTTTTTCTGTGAGTCTGTGAGTGAGAGTCAAAAATACTTAGCAATTTTAGGGGAACCACTCATCTGCGAGCAGGAGAGCGCTGCATTAAAACACACATTCATAGAATGTCTAGACCAAAATAAATGCTCTGCGGGCAAATGTAACAGCAATAAAATATTGATTGCTGCCAAATAAATTTATGCTTTAGAAGTGCTTTTGGTAATGTGTGGAGAAAGTGCTTCCACTGAAAGTGGGACACGTGACCAGGGTATTCCCACAACAATTGAGCCATCTGTAAATTAAAGGTGTATACTTACCAGTGCTGAAAGACAATATGCATCCAAAGAATAGGGTCCCAGTTCTCATAAATTACCAATGAACATATGGGAATATCTCAGGCCATAGCAGAGTTGGAACGAGAATATAAATATAATTAGCCCTCAAATGAGCAATGGCAACTTAAAAGAGGAACACCATGTGTCCTTGGCAACGGCATAAAGGGACTGGACGCAGATGTAAACTCTGCAGGCGATGATCCTGTGGAAAGGTATGTCAGAAGGTAGAAACCGACATATCAATCAACAAGAGAGAGTACAAAATTGTAGGAAAATGTTTCAATAGTTTTAATCTAGGATATCTGCAAAGGAAATCACCAATAGATTGGCTAATCCACCAGGGACGTCATTTAGGGGTCGCCAGGGGTCGC
Organism: Ambystoma mexicanum; assembly: GCF_040938575.1. Classification (NCBI taxonomy): domain Eukaryota; kingdom Metazoa; phylum Chordata; class Amphibia; order Caudata; family Ambystomatidae; genus Ambystoma; species Ambystoma mexicanum. The sequence goes on from NC_090936.1 coordinate 827,125,293, forward strand.
ACTTGCGACCCCTGAGATCTCCCTTGCTACCCCTGTGGTCTCCCTTCCTACCCCTAAAAAAGAAAAAAAAAAGAAAAAACATTTTTTTAACACAAATTGAAGCTCCTGAGCTGTGGCCAATGCCATGAGGCCATTTGAGCTATTTGTCTTTCTGGAATTCCATACAATAATTGCTAGACTCATTAAAGGTTTATTTTAGGCACACATCAGGTGGTGAGGCACTGATTTAGTTTGTTCTTAATCACCTTAAATTCACAATGCAGACAAAATCGTCCAAAAAACATGCAGAGTAGAATAAGCATCCATTTCAGACTATGGGCCTCCTTACGAGCGTGTTGGTCTGGTAACAACGGTGCCGGTCAGCTACCCTCACCGTTGTTCCCGGACCAGCACACTACGAGTTCTGTGGGCGGGTGCCGCCTCGACCCTCCTCATCTGACCTGGTGGGCGGAATGGCAGTCGCCCACAGACTTTGACGGAAGCAGCAGCACTGTTGCACACAGTGCTGGTGCTGCCGTCCTAGCCATTCCCATTGAGTCCTCCCATAGAGTCCTATGGGACTCGAATGGAATGGGGAGTTACTTTTTCCGGCGCCTGGCATCTGGGACCACCGGGTCTGTAATGCCCGGTAATTCCCCAAAGCCAGGCGCCGGAAAAAAACACGACTCTGGCGGCAGCCATGCTGTGTTTTCCGGCACGGCTACCGCTGGGGTCGAAATGAGGCCCTATGTATTTTGCTTTTCGCAAGTTGCAGTTACAGCATGTTTCTTTCTGACAATACATATAGTGATCCATTCTTGTATGAAATGTATATCATGTTAAAGTAATATTGTAACCATATTTTTCATAGTATACTTAGAAACAATGCTATGTGATGCCACTTCCTGTTTTGTCAAGGGGTAAATGGTTGTGTTCCATCTCTTCCCGTGATGTCACTTCGGGGTGTGTCAAATGACATCACTTCCTGTGATGTCATCAGAGGTTAATGGTCATGTGATGTCACTTCTGCTACCCCTGGCATGTTGGTGAAATTACGTCCCTGCAAATCACTGACCAAACATGTAGTGATTGACCACGCAGAACAGACCTCAGTTCCATCCAGAAAATCAGATCTAGAAGCATGGCACAATTGTCCAGGTTCAAGCACTAAATCTGGAACATCCATTGTTTGGAGCCACTTTCAAATCAACCCTTAAAACATCATTATAACTATGTGTACTAACTGTAACCGCAAAGCGAGCCATAGACAACAGGCAGGGCCATTCAATACAACATTGCTTAAATGCCATCTTGAGCCATGCTATCAAATTGTTCTTTCTAACAATGGTTCTTTATAACTGTCAGACAGCACAAAGGTTTGTGGGCAGCCATCAATTGTGAAAGAACATTAAATGAATGACGATTTATTCCATTCAGAATGGTTGATTAGTCAAAATGTATTAGATCATCATTTTACTAGAAAAGCATAAGTAGAATTTATACATGGCATATTAGAAAAGAGAACATCATATGCCAAACAAAAAAAAAACAGTAACTCTGGAAATCAACCAGTAGTTTGGAGAGTGTACAGCCGAATACACGTAGCCATTCAGTTTTGTTGAAAACAGTGGTTTCAATGCCTCTATTCATTCATTTTCACCATGAGACATCCCAGGTCAGACATTGGTTTCAACTGTTGAATTGTACAACATGTGAAAATTGATACATTGTGCCGAGGGTCAGCGAAAGCAATACAGTCCACTTTACGACTGATATGTGGACCAGTTCCCAAAAAGTCGCTTACATGTGCAACATTGCACATTGGGTTGTTGCCACCTTCAGACCAGGAAATCTACACTTGTAAGACATTGCTTTCAAAATGCTACTCGACCAGCAACACAGGCGTATGCATGGATCTGTGTGTTTAACAAGAATCATCATACTGTAAATAACCTCATCATTTGAATGAACTGGATGCTTTTATAACAACTTCCTGCAGCTGCTGAATCTACATAGCAGTTTGGTGATATCTGGAAATGGGTCAAACATAGTGTAAGAAGGGCGATAGGACAGATACAAGCATGCACCATGCTATCCTTATTGGTTGAATAAGCTGGTACTTCACAGTAATCTGCTGCCAGACTTGCTTTTTGGCATTATCTTCACCAGGGAACTACTCCTGCACTAACTGAATCTGTTTATTCTAATTTCTCTTTATCCAGTACTCTTTCAAGCTTATATGTCATTTCTATTGCTGAAGATTTTCATTATGTTACTAAATCTTTTTGGGACAGGATATGTCAATTATCTATCTTCATACCCAATGGCAGACATCTCCAGAATTGGGTTCAGACCCAATAAGGTTGCTTAGTACTCAGCTTCATCGTGCTGAATGTAAATGGTTGAAACACAAATCACGTGTGGAACAAAAATGCAGTTTTTTTTAAATGAAGGTTTAAAAGAAAATGGTTGAAATGCAACCGCAAGTCTATACAAATGAAACAAGCATTGGCAATGCCAACAGTTTGAGCCACTGTGTAGGCATAGGCCATTACACAACCACAACAGAGAACTAGTATTTATTTCCCTTTACAAAGATTTCGTTAAACATCTCCCTTCACTTTATTAGCATGATAGACTGGGTGCAGCATGAAGGTCTGGTTTAGTGTAGAATGGCATCCAAGTGCGGCCCAATAATAAGCCACCCTCAAACGCACACATTTTATCACCTTGGTGATATGCCATTGATGATATTGTGTGAAGTGAATTTAGCAAATTCTGGGCAGTGAAATAATAGTTCTTAATTTAAGAATGTTTGACCAGCTGAACACCAATGATGCCTGCCGTTCTTTAAAGGTGGCATCCAGTGAAAAGAAAAAGCTCAATTGTCTTTACCCATTGCTTCTCTACAACATGAATTGAGCCATAAGGCCACGTTTTGTGGGCATTTACCAGGTTGAACGCCACCTCTGCCCAAGTCGTTTGGCCTATACCGAGGTTCCAGGGACAATAATATCTGTTAATGGCCTGAGACTGGGGGCATCAATGCTATTAGAACATCCCATCCACAGAAAACACATTGTTCTGTTTAAAAAAAGAAATGACGGAAAGAACGAAATTAGAATATTTATCAGGATGACTTGTACCAGCCACGATTGTCCTCTGTCACAGCTTTGTCCGTAAAAACAACTGCCAACATTCCAATGTTTAAAATAATAAAAATAAAAATAAAGCCTTAGTGCCTGTGACACTGGAATTCTCGGCCACTAGGAGCCTTGAAGCCAAAATTAGTTTTGTGAGCATAGCAAATGTGTTAAGGAGGGCTTCTGGACCTAATGTCTAGCAATTCCATTACCCACTGGGAGCTAAGGCTTTTAGCACCCAAGGGAGGCCATCTTTCCCCCACAATAGATTCTGCGGGTTGTTGACGACATCTCCACCGGTTAGTGCAGCCATTGAAACAGGGCCATGCTGACTGGTGCATCTTCCCTCAGTTTAGCATTGCAGAGCGGAAGCAGAGCCAGAAGACACCATCCCATTCCACAATCAATGATACCCTGCTAACACTGCTCCCTAAGTGGAGTAATTGTGAGGGGAAGTCCTGAAGCACTCTTTAATGTGTGTGTGTATCTCTGGAAGCAGCCAGCATGCAGTGTCTGGTCCTCAATCACAATAGAGAACGATGGGGGTAGACATGCCTGAACAGACAAAGCTTGGTATCAAGTTACAGTGCAGCAGGATAGGAGTGGGTAATGCCTCTGTGTAGCCAGGAAAGGAAAGACCGCTGTGGAGTGAGCCATACATGACATTGGTAAGAGTACTTTTGGAAAGTCCTCTGGCGGTAACAATTGTTATTGTCAAGTATGCCTGTGGTAATGGTCTTTTTTACATGTTCCTCCAGTATAATGGTACTTTGAACGTTCACCTCCATATTTGGATTATTGTTACCACCATCATGGCAGAAACCCTGTAATGAGTGTGGCCACTCAGGTTGCCAACGGCAGTAGTGCCAATTACAGCCACAGTTATTTGGCAATATAAATTCCTGAGTCTGTAATAAGGCTCAAAAAGAATAATGTGAGCCTCTTATGTAGATGCGCGCATCCATACTGTTAAATGAAGACTTTTTGCACTCAGTGTTTAATCATGTTAAATTGGTGATCAATATTAGAGGCAGACTCCAAGGAGGAACCATATTTGAAGTTCTTTTTTTCACCATGATTAAGGGTGGGCGTGTTCGATATGCAAGCAAGAGTGAAAGATGCAAGAGTGTAGGACCGTTGTGTTCAGACTAGTTATTTTCTTTGCTACCTCTGCCTCTACCTCATGTCATCAAGCCAAGACAGCTCTCCATGCTTCATACATACGCTGGCCCAATCAGTCAAATTGTTGATATGTAAAACGACAATCCTGCCATGTTAAACAACTTTTTATTTTAGCCGTTTAATAATTTTTCAAGTATTTTCTGAAAGTAATTCAATTAAGGGTTCTATTTGCAAATTCAAGAATTGAAGCCTATTCATCCTAACAAGGAAACAGCAGAAAACAGCAGGAAGGGTGGGACATGTAAGAACTCCTGTTGCTACAAGATGGATAATCTTTTAAGAATTTGCTAAAGTAGCAAGATGAAAAGGATACATCAAACAAAGTGTACTAGTTTCTTAAAAAAAGGGTAAAAGGACACAAAGTTGAAAGTCTTTGATCCCTTAACATCAAGGATCATATCCGATCAAGAATCATCATTATATTGTACTGCAGCGTTTTCTGACATTTCAAAGGTGGGATGATATCTAAAATGAGTTCCCCCTGTGACTTCCATTTGAGAGCGCAGCATTGCCTTTGTAGCACTTGCTGGTGTATGATGTACTAATATATACTTCATTTATAAGCATTGTTGCAAAACTGCCAGCAAGACACATTTAGAGATGCTGAAAATTTCAGAAAGTGTAACTCAAAGTATTTGTATTGTTTACGGTTTGTGGAAGCACAGTCTGAGAAAACATTGTTAAGGGCCATGCAACATGTTGGCCCAAATTAAAATGAGTTAATACAGGTTTAACTGGTGCAACATGTAAACAATGAAAACAATAATGTCGAGGTGGAGGGCACTCCCATGTCGTTTGTGATCCGTTAGTGCTATGGGAAATCAAGATGGGGTTGGCTGCACCATTTTAAATGCCTGGTGATAATTATCTAAGAGTACCCATCTTTCCAGGAAATATGTCTGTTGTCAGCCAGGACTTTCGAGAGTTCACCTGAACAAAAGACAAGGATACCATGTGGTAGCAAAGCCAAAAGTGGAATCAGCCTTGCACAACATATAGATCTATTTTAAGAATATTTACACTATGAACAATTAAAAGTGCGCACCCCTCTTAGACTAGCCAATACTCATGTAGAATAATGTGCTAAGAACGTTTTGCCTGGTGTGGGTTAAACAGGTGAAAGGAGTGGAGCATTAGTGTGAAAAGCAGTCTTAGATAAAGTAGGAAAGTAGGAACATCCAAGACCATATAGCCCTCCTGATGATTTCCAGTCCCTTGTACAGTTTCATTCTTGGATGGCAATGGGTAGAGGTGTGAATTTTGGCAAGCTGAAGAATCCCCAAAATGACCACGGCCAGCAAAGGATTGTCAGGCAAGCCTCTCCTTGTATAAAGAAATCACCCCCAGTCAGGGGATGTACAGGACCGGTAACAGTCCACCAGTCCAAGCCTACGTAGGTCAGAGTGAAGGTCGATGGTGTGGTGCGGTGGTCCAAGTTAACCTCTCTATAAATCTTCCGGTCCAAGCAGCGACCTTCCAGGTGGTGTCACCTCGTCTAGGGATGATGTGGTGCACCCCGGTGAACATGTCACCCCCTGGGAGGCCGGAACACTTGATCACCCCTTGAGCCGGCCCTGCCTTCTGATAAGCACATGAGAAATGGATGTGTATCATCTTGTGTCTTTATGGTGCATTTAATAATTTCTGAACATTGATGCACTACTTGTTTTATCCCTGATGTAATGTAGTCAGTGACAGGTGTCACAGATTGCCTTAATGATTCAAAGACTCACCAGGAAGTTTCAAGAGATTTATACGGTGTATGGTCTTTAGGTTAATGAGTATATTCTCCAGGATGAAGACAGGTAAATTGCTCACTCAAATGCACCTGTGGGGAAAACAGATTGGGGTGGTGTGGTGCTATGGCCTCTCCTCCCTATTTAATCTTGCATGGGTTTTTGTCACTATCCCAGGCATCTATAACCCTGTTAGTACTATCAAATGGTAACCACTACTGTCTGAATAGCTGGCTTTTACTACTGTGGGTTTCCTAAGTTCAGGCTCACTGGCACCCTCGGTGACTTCTTAACTATCCTTAGTCTAAAGCAAGGTTAGTGTTCCAATGGGGAGTTGGGACAGTGCCTTTCACATACTCTGTGGGACTCAGTTGTTTGCAGTCATGAAAACTCACCTTTTTTTCTCTACTCCAGCTAATAGACCGCAACACCCTACTGCTCCCTTCATGCTATAGTCCCTCTGATGCTTCACTCATCCTACTTCTTCCAAACACCACTAGATGACAGTTATCCTTCCACTTCACTGCACCTCTTCTTCACTGCTACTTGCCTCCATTCTTTATTTATTTTAATGGTCACTTGTTAGGTGGTTATACAATTGGCAAAACTGTTTCAAAGCACCTACAGGGCAAACGGGGTGGGGTCAGGGGAAGGTAGACAATGAATTACAGCAAGGATACATTTTTGAATTAATAGTATTAACAAATAATGAGAGTAAAGGGAAGGGGAGACACACCTACTATGCCTTGTGAGTGTTCAGAACGTGAAAGTGGGAGGAGGGGTAGGTGTTTTTATGCTTATGGAGAAGTGCTCAGGGTAAGTGCTAAGAGGAGACAAACGTAAGTGCAACCACCTGTGGGTAGGGTGAGCCCAAGTAAGGGCAGCAGAAAGACAACGGCTGGTATAAGAGATGTGAGGGGTCAAAGCCCTGAGGACACATAAGGGCCTTGGACATCAGTCATGCTGCTGTAAGATTAGTAGGGAAGAAATGACGAGAAGGAAGAGGTAAAGAGAAAGATCTTGAGGCTTTCCCAGAACTTAAGAAGGTCATGCTCAAGACACAGAGGGAGAGGGAGCCTGTTCCACAGGTGGGATCCAGCCAGTTTCACTCGTCTTCCCCTCCTCTCAGTACTGCTCTACTTCTACCACTGCTACACTACATCTATTAATGCTTCTCTTCTCCAACTATTACTACTCTCATCCTACCTCTATTACTCTTCTCTCATCACTACTACTTTCTCCTTTGGCTACTTCGAATCTCATCCTACAGCGGCTACTCCACTCATACCTTCACTACTAGCCTTCTGCCACTACTGTTACCCTCCCCTTCCACTACACAAACACCTTCTTTCACGCAGTACTGATCAATTCACATTCACTCCTTACACTAACTTCTATTTGCCAGCACCACAAGCATGCACACTCACACTACGGAACACTTGCACTCACTAAACCAATACCTCACCTTTTTCCAATAAACACCTCCACATCCACCTCTCCTTCCTTCCTCCTGCTTGTCTCTTGGTGTACTGCCTCTACGTCCTCTAACATCACCAAACAATCCAAACTTCCTGTTTCCTGTCCCCTGCTTATATATCCCTCTACCTGAACTGGTTGTCAACTTTTCCTTAACCAATCTGCTGTCCTCTTTTCCTTCGCAGTGTGTAAATGTGCAAGGATAATCTTGAAGATGAGACTGAATCATGTCCATTTCTCCACGTGGAGTCACCACAGGTTCATGGGCCAGCCTGATCTGTGTCCCATTCTGTGCCAGGGTTTGCATTGCAGTTGTTCTCCCCAGTAAGTATATTTTCTAAATAGGAATGTCCCTCTATGGTGGTCTAGAATTAAACATATGTCGCCGACCGAGCATCCGCCTAGGTGACGAAGTGAGTCACTGCTTGGCATATGCATGCATGGGTCTTTCAACTGTGAGAACACTGAGGGTAGTCTCACTCCTAGTGTCGTGGAACCTCTATACAGGTGGCCAGGGAAAGGCCATCACTATTGGGTCCTGACCATGGAGGTGGGCAAGTGAGGGAGGATCACCTGGTTGGAGGACCCTTGGGGATTCGGAGTGAGATGCCTTTGGGTGTGACATGGTATTGCCCTTATCCTCAGGATAACTAACCTAATCTTCCTCAAACCTTTGTGGGTTACTATAACCATGTTCCACTTCTCTTCCCCTTTAAGATGCATGACAATACTGAGACGAGGACGAAACAACTAGGAGGTGTGAAGATTACTTCCATTTCCCATTCAAATACTGGGACGATTACCTCCATTTCCCATTCAAATACTGGGACGAATAAGAGGTCTGACGGTCAGGCATGTCTGTTATGTTCTGCCCTGGCTATAGCTGGGTAACTTTCTTGAGGGATGGAGGCAGAAGACAAGAAGAGACGGGCACTAATTCCAGTAATGGCTGTGCAGTGTTTATTACTCCAACTGTCCAGGTACAAGCTGAGACTCCAGAGGTGTAAGGGATAATTCTCCAGAATGGCTAATTACCATTACCTACTCAGTCCCTCAGGAGCTTAGCTGGATTTCTAGGATTTCTTTTTTTCACCTGGTAAGAGTGTGAGCCTTTTTTCCCACTCTTAAATGTGTTTTTGGCTATGTGTTGTACATTTTATGTGTTCATGGACTGTGGAGCCTCACCTGCTCCATAGGCATCATCTTTTTATTGTGTGTCTCACAGCACCTTTAGTGCAGTGACACATGGTTGTCTTTTTCAGACTTTCCACATTAAACTCCATTTTCTGGGACTGACTACTGTCTCCCAGAACATGTTAAATTGCCATTGACTTTATTAGTCTTTTTAAATTCACAGACCCAGTACAAACTATCGTCTATAGACTACTGGAAAGGGTTAATAGTTATCCCTTTTTGTCTGTTTCTCATGGAACATTATTTCACTCCCCTTTCTTTAAGATTTGGCTGTTGGCAGTGGTATCTACAATTTTTTTACTACTGCGGTCTATGAAAATAGCCGTGTTACTGTTTTGGCTAAGTTAAAAGCCTCGAACTATAACCCGCTGGACCCCTTTTATTTTATTTCAGTTCCGGCTGGGTTTATTCACGAGTTCTTTTTATAAAGGTCTTTCTCGTGTTTTGGTTCCTTTGTTCGCCGTCCTTTGGCAGGCTTCTGCTCAGAAGCCCTCCATAGGCGCCTGAGAGTCTAGGTGGGCTGAATGTGACAGAGGGATTTTAGGCCCCCTGCACAGGGTCTCCTTGGAGAGCCAAGTCACACTATGGTTTGATTGGCTAGGCGACTGTCCGGCAAGGACAGCCACCCTGCTGTGTGATTGACAGCCAGGCTGTATGAATGGGGTAACAACTGCATAAAAAGCAGGTCTATGGACTTGGAAGGCAGAGTCGCCACTGGATTGAGAGAACTGAAGAGAAGCTGAAGGAAGAGGGCTACTGCAACAACTGAACCTCCCGGTGAAGCCCTGCTGAGGGTCCGAATCACCTACACTTCAACAACAGGGAAGATCTGCAAAGAGTCTTCTCCCCTTGAACCTGGTGGGACTAACCTGCTTGCAAAGCCCCTGGACCTCCCTCTTCAGCCCGGTCGAATTTGCTGTGACTCAGTGAACCGGATAGCCAGCGTGGGAGACCCCCTTTGTGCTTTTAAGGAGCGCATTTGTCTTTTGCTTTTATTTGCCGCTTTTGCTCCGTTGCTGGCTTCTTCCCGGGGCAGCGCAGGACTCTCCAGTCTTCCTCCTTCGTGGCAGTCCGAGAGTCACTTCAGTTTCTTGAAGCAAATAACATTGTACTGTGCAAATATGGGTTGTAACTGTGACAAGACATTATAAGGTTAACAAATATGAAGTAATATTTGGTAACACTGCAAACAGGCAATATAACACAGTACCAGTATAGGAGTGTGGAGGTAACACCCTATACTAATCTTACAAATGTGCCGTTTTGGAAACATAGGCACATTGTTAAACAGTCACTTTTGAACTCTGCACTGTATGGACTATAACAGGCTTAATTTAGTGACCTCCTGTCACCAGTGGACATGTAATGCTATTCAAAGATTCACTAAACATTGTTAACATATATGTCCTGTATTGTTTAAAAAACTCAACGAGCTGGTGATCAGGTTAATTGTTGATTGTTTATCTTTCTATGTGTAATTTTTTCAGCCATCAATATTGAATTATCTATGCTGAAATATGCGACCTAAGTAAATAAAGGTCTCAACAACTGTTTTTTCAGTTTTTCCAGAATTTGGATTTGTACTTCCCTCCTATGATGCATACTTATGAAGAACGATTAAACATAATATGGAGATGTGTTAGAATTTTTCACTACAGCAAACTATTGTAGTTTAAATGTATGAGGTCAGGACTACCCCCAGTACTGAATATCATTCCAGCCTTTACGTCCTGGCCGACCACAGGCTATCCCTAAGGTTACAAAATGAACTACTGCAGCAGCTACAGCATTCTTCTTCTTTAAGGTACTGTTCGAATCTGGTTGTTTGTTCCATCCGACCTCTGTAAAAGTGTTTGAAATCTTTCGCTAAACCGAGGGCTTGTCCTTCTCTACTCTTTTAAGTAACTTTTCTTCCGACCAACTCCGTTGCAAACTCTTGGAAAAGACTTAACCGCAGACTACGCTGAACTGTGTGATGCTCTGCAAAGACTCTGTTCCATTAACATTGGTTCCGGCCCCTTGATTTGATTTCCTTACCGTGGTTGCCTTTCTAGATTGCCCTGCTTACTTACTTGTTGATGCTGCTTAATTTGTGAAAAACCTTCTCTTTCCCTCCCTTTTTTAATGTTTGGAGTGCCATTTTGCTCACACTCCATTTTGAGAGTAACTTTGGGTGGTGTGTAGTGTATTAAGGGTGATTTTTCTGCTGCTTTACTTTGATGGTGTAAATAAATGTATATTTCTTTACTCAGAAACCTTGAGCTAGTGTTTGTTTGAACCATAGTAATTGCTGTCTTTTGAGTAACTTCTGATACTGCTCACTTTACTCTTGAGATAAGTCTATCTGCTCAGCTATTGCTACCACTTTACTGTGTAGTACAGGCTTGTACCAAAGGTGAATTTGTACTGACACTTGCAGTCTTAATTATGGGTGGTGTTCCCAAAGGGTACTGCATATGATTCTGCCTAACAAGAGCTTACCAAAGAATACCATTGTCAATCAGCCAGGCTGCTGTTATCCTCAGGCTCTCTGTCAACTGACTGTCATGGATCCCTTATCTTAGAAGATGTCAGGTTTCCACTCATGATATAATCCAGAACCTCACAGCCATTTACTCACCACTACAATGTCCCATTGATTATTTAATTATGGGCAGGCAAGGCAAACCCTTAACCTCCATGTGCAGCCTATTATTCCAACACAGGTGTATAAAAGCCAGTGCTGCAGGTAGAGGAGAGAGCAGGAGAAGAACAGTAGAAGCCATGCGGGAGGAGAAGCCGAGACACCAGAAAGCCAAAGGAAATCCTGGGAGTCCCGCAGTTTGCTGATTGCCGATTGGAGATCCTGTGGAGGGTTTGGCGGACAGCTGGTGCTGCAGAAAGGCAAAGGTGAGGCTCTGCGCAACAGCCGGCAAGTGCGCAGTGAAGCGCCAGGATATTTGGCTGTCCCTCAAAAGGAGGAGACGGAAAGCCAAAGTTTCTGAAGGAGCTGCCAAGCCTGGGTAAGTATCAGGGACACGTAATCAACCCAGAACGCTCAAAGGAGACCGTGAGAGTCAGAATGGTCTATGTTAATGAAAAGAAGCATGTTGTTTCTATTGCATACTGAACTGAATGAAATAAGTGAAAGCATCTTATCGTTTTGAATGAAACAGACCATCTTGCTTTCATTGAATACCGAATTGAACGAAATATGTGAAACAAACTTTATTTGAATACAATATTGAACACAATGAGCAAAAGCCATCTTTACTAAACACTGCCTTGAATGAAACAAGTAAACTGACCTTGATTTGAATGTTGAATGCAGATTTGAAAGACAGAAACAAAGATATATTGAATTGAGTGAAAGCAATACATATGGCAAATTGAACTATTCATCTGAATACAATAATATAAGGTGAACCAGCATTTATGAACAAGGAATGAAAATCAAAAAGGAAGGTAAAAAGAAGGAACATAAATAAATGAGGCAAAAGAGTGACTCTGCTCTTTAGAAACTGCTTGTTGAGTTGAATATTGAACTTTGGAAGACACCTGAATGTTCCTGGTTGTGTGACCTGTAATGGGTGGACCGTGTGGTCTGAAACTGCTCCAAGACCAGAGAACTTCTTTATGTCAACAGAGATGTTTGTTGTGGTGAAAGCAGGAAACCAAATATTGCTAATCACTAGACTTGGGGAAGGGAACCCTATATTTTGGTTTCCTGGAATGGTGTTATCCTGGAATTGTGTTGAACTTGGGAAAGGGAACATTGAGTTGTGAAATTCTAGTGGAAAAACCAAAAGCTTCAAGATATTTCAGTCATGATATTGACATTAAGCGTGGGGAAGAGAACCCTAGATGTGGGTGTCCTGGAACTGCCTTACGCCAGAATTTTGTTGACCGTGGTGAAGGGCACCTAGACCTTTATAAAACTGTATTTCATCTAATACTCAAAGAAGGAGAAATTGAACTTGGTGGTGAACTTAGTGATATTTGGGTGAAGAAAGCTGACAAGTAAGCCAAGCTGTAACTGGCTCAGAACCGTATGTTTGGTAAACTAGTTGAGTTATGGTTGATGTCCCTACCCATAGTTTTTGGTATTAGTTGTGAGGGCAACCATAGGATTTTGACACAGAAGATGTTTAATCTGAACATACTGACACAGACTTTCCTTAGTTTATTTATGTATGGAAGTCCCACCTTAGTATAGGGCAAGTTAGGCTTAATACATCCTGACATGTTCTTTAACAAACATTGTTCAAACTTTGAATCTGTTGTCTGTGTCTCCTTCCATGATGCCAACCCCACACAACACTGATCTCTCTTTCTCAAGCTTTCCTTGCTGCCACTGCTGGGCACTGGATTTATGCTGTCCAGGAGGGTTGCGTTCATTCATAGGTGTCTCTGTCTTTATGGCTTTGTCGCAGGAACGGTGAACTGGCTGGGGTTTGGTGCTCTGCTGCTCCTCTTCTTCACAAGCTCTACAAAATATAAAACGAGACTGGCAAGCATCTTGTCAAATAGGCATGTTGTAAGACAATGGTGTACTGAACCACATTATTCGGACACAAGGCACTTTGTGTTTCTGTTCCACATGCTGCCAATGATTGGCATGCTTTGGGCTTCTCGGTATGTCACCTACTCTTCCAACATACTGTAGACAGGGGTTCCCATCCTCTTTTGACAAGGCCAGACCTTGTTACACAGGATTGTTTGTTGAATTTATTTTATTGCAGGTGAACAAGTGCCCAGCATAGCTGTTCCGAGCCAAGGGAGTAAATATTGTTTACACATGGTGACAATTGAACCACCAGATTAATAGGAACATTTGCATAGCGATTGGCTACAGTGTAAAGCAACAAGTAGAAGTTTGGAGTGACAAGCATGATGCATGTGTGTTTGTTTTGTTTTATTTAATAGGGATTAATCATTTGATTTGGTTTTATACTGTACAAGTTGTTTTTATGAGTGTTTAGCTTGTTCAGGTACAAGGTACACCTCCAAGTGTGGAGTGCAAAAAGTATGAAGTTTACTACATTACAGAATGTGAGGGCTTTCTGCTTTTGCATCACAGTTTTTTGTAAAAGAAAAGGTTCTGGTAGTGCACAATCAAGTGAGTGTGCCACATAATTCATACCTATTTCAACAATGTTATTGAGACATGCATGATCGAGGGTTGGAATGTGAGACTTGTGAATTGATACGACATATGCAAGAGAAATAGAGACTTGTTCCCTTCAAACATAGATATCATTAAAAAGAATGAAACATGCAAATGTGCAGTTTTTTTTTAATTTGTTTTTTTTTGTAAAATTTCACAATGACAAACTGGATAGCATCATCATTTCAATATGGTTGAGCAGTAACAACTGTACCCATTGTTCACATATATGATGTGTCTTAGAACTACTCTGAAGTTGATGTAGAAAGTCAATACTTTTGATAATCTGGTTGTGTTGGATGCAGACTTTTCTAACTGTCTAACTGATTTAAACCAGCAGTGGGTTGTTGACAAATATGGAGTGTCATTTAATGTACTTCTAATATGTCTACACCATGCATGTGGACTATGGGTCTATTTCTCATTTAGAACATCTTGCACTGAAATGTGGCACAGTGTGCAAGAGCAGACATTACAAACACACATTGGTGATTGTGTTGTATTATCTGGTCCATCAGGTGAAGACCTGATGTTTCTTTTCTACACAGTTCATAAAAAGTCGACTTGTTATGGTTGCTTTAGCTTTCTCAGAAAGTACACCAATTCTGATGTTACTTAGTATTTGAGCATAAGTAGGTTCCTTTTATTGATGCACAATTTGTACTAGTTCTCTTTAGCAAAATTGACGCCAGAGTTTTACATACCCTATGCCATGTGACATTCTTTATGACCTAATGTTGTGAGTACAGGCTGGCCTTTAACTGTCAGAGATCACCAAAGTCACTGACATTTATTCACCCAAACAGTTATTCATATTGAGACTCAAGAAATTCCTGAATTCTGGGGTGAATTCCGACGGTGCTTAACTCATCTACTAGTAGAATGTTAATTTAAAATCGATGACAATGTATGTTACTCTAATTTCGTTTGATACTTAAATGGGGCAGCAGGTGGTGGTGTAAAGTTACAAGTCTTATAAGAAACAAACCCTGTGGGGGCTGTATCAACATATCACAGGGTCTTGTTGTTTTTGTCTTGTAAGAAGATTTATTGATTGCTTTAATTAGAAATATTTTGCTAGAACCATCTTCTCTATTTATGTGTTTGAGGAAGGGTTGGTAATTATTAAAGTTGCAAAATGTATTTTCATGGTGTAATCCAGGTTCTATTAGTTCAATAATTTCCACTTAAAGATTACTTGTTTGTCATTTGTCATTTAACTGTAATACAAGCAATAAAACATATATTTCTGATTGTCCGGAATGTACTATGACATTTTCCTACTCCTATAATGTTGCTGCTTCATTTTAAATAAGTGATTCTCTAAGTGATGTCTTGCTATCTTCATAAAATGGCTGACCCCCTCTCAGACATCCTTTACCAATTCATGTTTCTCTGTGCCCTTCTTTTTGGTGAAGTTAATTTTCTATCATTAGGTTTACTGTTTAAAAGTAGTTTGAAATGTATCATAATGACCTATGAATTCTTCTTCTTTTCACCAAGGTTTGAAAAACTGTAAAAGAGCCATTTAATAGAATTATTTGGGGCTGCAGATCAGAAAAAATAGTTTTAAATGTTTAAATAAATTGGGTTTCAAATGTGTCACTAGACATCCTTTGCAACTGAACACACTGTATCTGCCAGGTCTTTTATTTGTAGGGGATTGTTTTGTATTTTTGTAGTATGTGTAATATTATGCTACTTAATACAAACATGCATTTCAAGAAAACACTTTTCTTCGGCTAGTGTCTGTTGATTAGATTACTTTTTATGGTGTTATGTCTTCGGATTTTCTTCAGATATAAATTCAGTTTCTTAGCAAGATTGCAATACTGTCTTTTTAGATAAAGCTGGACCAAGGTTTAGCCAGAGAATTTTTTTTAGATTTCCCATACAAATATGTGCCTTTTAAATGGTCTGAGGCTTTGTACAAACCACACTCTCTCTGGGAGAACATTCTTATGCTGAAACGCCATTGTTTTTGAGAAAACATTTTTTTCCGATGAAAGGTCATTCCAGAGATCTTTTAACAAAATCTTCACTGATTTGGTGTGCTAGGCTGTGACATATGTTGTGACCACTGTAGAATGTTCTGTGACAAATTGAAAGCATACTTTAGTATTCCACATGGATGGAATTATGGGATTGTAATCATGAATCTCTTTTATTATTACATGTGTTTTGGGGAGACCTGCAATTGATGCTGTGTTTAACATCAGACAGGACCTGATGTACCTGAACTTTGATAAAGACAGGTTTTACTAATCCAAAAATACATTAGTTGTACTATTTCACTATGTGTCTATATTGGGCTCAGCAGCATTTTCCACACGTATGTTATTGGAAATGCAAGATCTTGTTACATAGGTCATTCCTTTTTTATTGGAATGACTTATGGATGGTATTTTTTAATATATTCTAGGAGGGTCTCATTGCTGTAATGGCTACATTTTAGAATACCTTTATCCCCACAAAAGCATGTCAATAACAGTTGCCCCCATTAGTTGGCACTCTTATCTCAAAAATAACGTATTACTTGTCCCAGTAGAGGACAATCACTGCTTCAAATGAAATTTAACATGGCAAAAAGAAGGTAAAAATCACGTGAAATATTCACTGTATGTAGTGAAAAGAGCTCTCTTGTTCTTTTCAATGTGTTCCTACTTTAGTTTGAATTGCATTGTGTAGGAGGTCATATACATCAACCCATGCACATTCCTGTACAACTGAGTGTGATTAAAGGAACTAGGTTCAGTAGCATACAGCGAACATCAGTGTCACATTGGTACCATTATTTCTTGTGATGTGCATATTTGTCAAGCTATTTGAAATATTTGACTCCAAACTTTCATATTTGCCTTGTATCTTTTGTAGTAGTTAACTATCTGACATGCGTGTAAAAGTGTTTGACAGTTTTTTTTAATGTATGAGCCACACTATAGCATACAGTTGATGGCCACATTTAAACAAAAGATGAAAAATGATCTCAATGTTTTGACAGAACCAGAGATCATCATAGTACCATATGAGTAGGGATGTACCAAACATCAGCTTTGCGTAAGTATTTAGCTGAATTTTAGCTGTAAAAAAATGATTTGGCTCAAGCTGAATAGTTTGTTAATCAGCACCAACCAAATCATTTGTCTTCTCAATTAATTGTAATGTAACAACTCAGAGAAGTAAATATGGAGTACAGAATACAAAAGGGATTTGAAGTAAACATTGTCTGATAGCCTTCAGAAGGGCTACGGTCATATGTTTGTATATTGTAGAGAAGACTTAGTGAGGATGATTAATAGGTGAACATGGTTTGTTCCTATGGGAAATGCCTGTGGAGAAATGTAGTTAAGATCAGAAGGTCTGAGGTGGTTCTATGTCTCGCAGACATACTAGCCTTCCCGCCAACCAATACCTCTCAGAGAAATGTTATATTTCGAGATCTATTAGGTTACGATGAGGTTTCGTTTTCAAGAGGAAGCATAGAAAGCTATATGTGAAGACATTGTTTGTATGGGGCTTAGCCAAAGCGCGATCCTCTGTTGGTGAAATTGGTAGGAGGGTGGATGTTTGGAAATGGGATGCTTTCCCAACAGATGGGCTGCCTCTTCCCTGCCACTAGGCAAGGGGAATTGTATATTTGTGGCATTGTGTGGCATATTTCTTCTGAACGGAGGATGTGAGAGATCCAGGGTATAAGACAGTTAGGTTGCAGTAAATAGGCAGAGTATGTCTGTGTGTCTGCTAGGCTGCAGGAAAGCTAGTTTGTCATTACTTGCACCTTTTGTGTATTGCCCCTTGCTATCAATTAAAAAAGAAAAAGTCCTAAATGCCCTAGGCTTGAGAGAATATTGTTGGTTATGCTGTTCGTTTTTTGCTTGAAGTGCATACCTATTGCATGTTATTAAATTTAATGATTGTTACCACGTCCAATGGTACAAATATTCCCCTTCTTCATTCTCTAATCCCTTAATCACCCACTCCCATCATGCTCACCCAAACCATTCACACCCACCAATTCCCCATCACAATGTATACTCCGAAACCTCACAGTCTGACAGTTATACCAACACTCCATAGCACTGTTGCACTGCAAGTTGATCTCACATACCCCAGTCCCTGCCAGACTCCCAACCAATCTCTATACTCACTCCATAGAATCTCAACGTCCTCTTGCAGTCTAAAGTCTTTCATTCTTTCTCAATATATATTTGCCCCAGTCAACATTTCTTTCCCCCAATATCTCGTGTTCACACCCTTTTACCCAACTTATTGCACTCTCCCTCGCATCCTCTCTCCCAATTTGTTGCTTACCCTAGTCATCACTCTCTGGCCATTTGCTCCCCTTCTGGCGATCAAACCCTCTCCTCTGTTCCATCACTCCTCCTCCTCCTCTGGCCTATCACCCCCAAATCCTCTGGCCCATCATTCCCTTTCCTCTTTCTCTTGTTTCCCCACCTCTGGCCTATCACTCCCATCTCCTCTGGCCCATTGTACCCCCTCCTCTGGCCCATTGTGCCCCTTCCCAAGGCCCATCAGGCTCACCTCTTCTGGAGATCTCGCCCCCCTCCTCTGGCCCTTTGCACTCCCTTGTCTTTGGTCATCACAACCCCTTCATCTGGCCCACTTCACTGTCGCCCCCAACTCTATCAACCACAGAGGCCAGCCCTTTCCTAGGCCAGGACGGCTCACTTGTATCTAGGCTACATGGCCTGTTTCTTTCTGGGCCACAGGCCTCCTCCTCTCTGGGCCAACGTGGCCCCTTCACCTCCCGCCTCTTTCCCTTTCTTCTCTGTTTATTACTCTTGGAATTTGCCTAATAAATAATCAGAGTAACAGAACCCACACAGTCTCCTGGTTAAAATATGTACACAAAAACCATTGTTCTTGATAGTAATGTGGGTCAAAAGAGTATTGGCCCAATGCTTTTAATGCACATTGATAAATCGAAAGGTCAGAATATCAACAAGGACACTTTTATATGGACAACTTTGTGTAACATACACAAAACAAATCCAGTCCAGTCAAGTTGACTGGAATAAATTGACATTAGGCATGTTTCTTCCTTTCTAATATCTCAGGAAATAAATTAGTAGATAACAAGTGAGCACAACATAAAATGACGGTGCAGAGTAAACAGTGTTAGTGAATGACACTGGTGCAGAACAAAGGGTTGTCGACACACTGTCTTTCTTATAAGCGAGTAAGCTGTCTAATGAAGCTGGCTAAAGGTAGGCCTTCATCAGAACAGTGAAAGTGTTGATAGGAGAGGTGTCCAGTTGATCTCTGTCAATAAAATGACGAGAAGCATGGTTCAGATACTGTGCGGTTTACAAACGGAATTATAATGATTTTAAAAGAGCTTCTATTGCTAGAATTGATAGAGATAGGCAGTGATCATGTCAGGAATGCATAACAATTATATTACTGTGTGCCAAAAGTCGCTATAGTAAAAAAAGTGTGTAAGCTGGTCCTCTTCTAAATTCGAGGAAATGCTGACCACAGAGTACTGTGGTTTATCGGGTTCCCGCAAGATCCTTGGAGAAAGACAAAAAAGAATTTCCAAGGAAAATGTGAGTACGAGATTGGGGCTTGTAACTAGATAGTACCAAAACCAGTGCGTGAAGTGAAAACAACTTCTTACCAGGACAGCTTGAGTCTGTACTTAGTGACTTGTGCTCTCTTGTTGAGTCGACAGGACCCGTCAGAATATCCGGGTATGCTGCCAAAATACACTGTTAAAAAGAAAGAGGGCAGGAAGATTCTATTAAACCCTCGATGTTGCTGCGCCCCTATTGGAAATCACACAAGACGCCTTTAAGACAAAATTATTTACAACAATCACAAAATTGTATTAAAAGGGCATGATTACTGAGCAAATTTAGTAATTTTTGTAAATAATTTTGTCTTAAAGGTGCCTCGTGACATTTCTATATGCTGGGTCGACCGACTTCCAGAAAATGTGTGAGGTGAGAGCATTCGTCCATGTGAACACCTACAGTTTTTTTTTTTGGAGTGGAGCATTGAAGAGTGGGAGACGCAGAAAAAACAATAGGACCCTGCATCTTCTAGTATGGTGGGAAGGAGGACATGGAAATGAGCAGCTGTTTAATAGGCAACTGCCTTCTTAGAGTTCCCTGGGTTTGTGAAGATTCAGCCGCATGTCAGGCTTTCAGATGTGTGATTACCCTTTCTTCAACCTCATTCACCAATCTGGGAGAGTCCATTCCCACATTTGATCTATCGGGAGGGAGCCCTCTCTTTAATAATAGTATGGAGCATTAATCCACTCACAATACATGTACACTCAACTTATAACATGCATGAGTGGTCAATAATCACTAAGACAATTCTAAAAGAACTGCAAGAAATGTGCAATTCGTACTTTCCACCAAATGTACCTTGAAACTCACAATAGATCGCTATCTATGAGATTTGCAAAGGTAATTGCTTACAGCAGTATTCATTTTGTTGATTGCAACTTACCACTTTGCATTCCTGAAGCCCCCCCCCCTTTGACTGGTACTGTTTTTTTTTCCAGGCTTGCATGTTTTAAATGAGGATGATATGTTAATTGAAATTAAAATAAATATATCGTTCATGGGAACACATGTAAACTAGTGGTGTATTATTTTGTATTTAAAGCTGGGCATCTGGTTGTTATCAATCCTATGTTAGAAAAATGTCCAAAATAATAGGGTACTATTAGATCATATGTAGCTTCTGCTGTAAAGTACAATGCCAATATAGGCCATTAAGTTTGCTCATTGTCCTCTGTTTTCTGACATATGGCTATCGTTCATTTGCTTAGCTTGTAAACAGTTTCATGGCAGCAGCCACATACATTGTCTAGAGTTTCAGCTGCGGTGATTTGAAAATATACTATTTATGTTTTATATGTTGTTGAAAAGAGGTTACTGCTTACAAACTTGGGGTTTGCTAGTTTGTGACTTGTTAGTGTTTTATTTCTCAAGGTTTGCTGTGATTAATTAATTCTTTAACTGGACTTTAAGTTCTGTAATGTTTATGCACAAGGTTGTGCATTGTACAGTGGTTTGTGGTCAGCATTTTGATATGCTTTCGCAAGATGCTTCTGAAATGTGCCCAACGAATGTCTACCTAATCAAGTGTGGATATGCACACAACAGAAGTCTATGGTCTGCAGAGCTTTGATTATACTGTTGACTTTCCAGTTTATATATTTTGTCAGAACTAGTTGTAAGGATTTTACTTTGTTCACAAATTGCAGTTCGGGCTGCATGACCAATTGTTTGCTGAATGTGGTGTTTGGTAAAGAAAAGTATTGAGGTAAATATTTGTTAAAGAGATTTTGGGGATTCATTGTTATTTTTTCATAATGTTTCCATTGACCATCTCACAGCCTCTGCAATCAACATCCATTAGAATGTTAGTGTGTGTTCTTGACACTAAGCTTCTTGAAGGAAAAATGGGAATGTCATGATACTGTGGGGTTTATTCACAGTATGGAAGAGCCCTTGGGCATCCCTGACTATGCCCCCTTTTGAGTTACTCTATAGGGGGGAACCTCAGGATGTTCTGGGTATGCTAAAAGAAACCTGGGAGGAGAGGGAGGATGCCATTTTACCAAACAGCCCAAACGTTGAAAACCCATATGGCAGTGGTAAGAGACATTGTAAAAATAAAAACTAGGTCAAGCCCAAGAACAGCAAAAAGCTGTCTAAAATAAACACACTTTTCTCTTAGTAAGTCAGTTTTAGTTCCCTTTCCCACATCTGAGAATAAGAACAAGTGGTATGAACCCCATGAAGTGCTACAAAAAAGGTTCTCTTGAATTATCTGATTCCCAAGTCTGATAGACATCTAAAAACCCAAGTCTATCATGTTAACCTGCTCAAATAGTGGAAAGTAGACCCTAGTGAGACAACCACCATCACATGGCTGCTCTCCTTACGGACTCATAAATAGAACACCAAATAATTTCCAAGGACTTGCCAATTTACCGACCAAGAAGACCTTAGTGACTTTCTGTCTCAGTTCCCCAAAGTGTTTTCAGAACAACCAGTTAGTCACTAATTTCTTCCATTACATCTGAGCACCAGCCGGGAAAACTATCAACCTCAAACCTTATAGAATCGCTGAAGCCAGAAGAAAATTAATTGAGCTGGAGATGGACGAGATGCTCAAGGATTATATCATCAAGCCCTCTGGGAGTCTCTGACCATCCCTCATTGTCCTAGTTGCCAAACCTGATCAGTCCTGTTTCTGTATAGATTTTGGGAAACTAAATTTTATTTCCATCTTCGATAATTACCCATGCCACGGATTGGTGATTTAATAGAAAAGTCAGGTTTGGCCATGTACATTTCTATACTCAACTTGACAATTGGGTACTGGCAGGTTCTATTAAATCCTCTAGATATTGAAAAGAGTGCTTTTTGAACCATAAGGTTTGTTTCAATTCAAGGTCCTACCCTTTGGGTAACATGGAGCGCTCGCCACTTTTGAATGGCTAATGGACAAAGTGTTAAAACCATACACTGCTTTCTGTGGGGCCTATCTGGACGACATAGTGCTCCACAGTAACAGCTGCCAAGTACACAATCTATGGTCAATTGCCTGGACTCTAAGAAAGGCAGGCTTAAGAGCGAACCAACGAAAGTACCACTTGACCCAGTCCGCTGTAAGATATCTCGGATACTTTGTGGGTAATATCCTAATCCAACCGAATGCTTAGAAAGTGAAGGCAGTAGAGTAAATCACAACACATAAGACCAAGTGTGATCTTCAAGCCTTCCTGAAACTAGCTGGCTATTATAGAATAGGTATCCCAAATTACTCCACCCTGGTGGTGAATCTCATGATAAGCTAAAGAACATGCAGCTTCAAAAATGTGTTTGGGATAAGAAAGTTCAAGTGAGCTTTGAGTGCCTGAAAACCATCCTCTGTCAGGAACCAGTTCTAAAGATGCCAGACTTCAATAAAGATTTCTTTTACAGAAGGACACCTCTAAAGTTGGTTTAGGTGTGGTACTCTCTCAAGAGTATGACAAGATGAGCATCCAGTACTATACACCAGTAGGAAGCTCTTTCCCCTAGAGCAGTCCTACTCCACTGTAGCACTCAAAGCCTTGGGTATTAAGTGGGCCATCATACATTTGACATATTACTTAATGGCAGGAAATTCAGATTCATTACTGACCACTCACCATTAACCTGGATGAGCATAATAAAAGACACTAACCCGAGAGTAATGAGATGGTTCTTGGAACTACAAACATTTTGTTTCACCACGGAACTCTGAAAAGGAAAGGAACAAGGACATGTGGATTTTCTGAGTCAATTCCCTATCAATTGAGATGGAGACACCAGCAGCTTAAGGGGAGGGTATGTGACCAATCAAGGGTATGTGTCCCTTTTCCTCAAGGGGGAACATCCCCCTCTGAGTCTAGAGAGGTGGGTCCACTCTGAAAGACCCTCCGAAGAGGTCTTGGCTGGGCAAGTGGGAACTCACTGGGAGAGTCTCCCCCATAGGGGACAAGGACTCATTCCTGTGAGGAACTCCCTAGATCACACACCATAGCAGCATATATGCTATTACCTGCTATAAAGAATACTGTGACCTCTGCATATTTGGCTGAATGCAATCCTGAAACATGATGAGAGGAGCAACCAAAGAGAGAGACAGTGGAAGCCCCCTCACATAATCACGCAATATAGAGGCAGAGCAGAGATATGGTACACAGCCCACAGCTTCTGAGGAAGCAGAACACACCAGTGTGAGAAGCCAAAGGCACACCACATAGAACAACGGGAAGCCATTGTACAGCAGGAGAGCCTAATCCTGTATCAGGTGGTGGCATGACCACATCGTGGTGGACAAGACATTCGATGAAGCACGACAAAGTAATCACAGCAGGGAGCATGAGTAGCTCCCTATCGCCAGCACCCACAAACAGCAGCAGCTAGAAAGCAATCTGAGAACAGACCGCTGGTGAAACCGAGGAACGAGAAGCCAGATATCGAAGAGGTATGACTAAGCGAGAGCTAAGCCCTACAATGCTCCTCTGCAAATACAGAAGTACCGGGGAGAACAGGAGAAGAAAGAAGCCACTGAGGCAACATTATGTAGAGAGAGAAACTCGTCCCAGTCATAAAGGCGAAATACTGAATATATAATTGTTCTGGAACTGTGAAAAGAAGATAATGAGAACAATGAATAATCCTGTCTGAGACGTAGATTGAGGATTGGAAATGAATAACATGGAAGGGAGGGAAACTTCCCTATGAGTGTAAAGCTGAAGAGTGGAGAAAGCATGACTTAAAACTCTGTAATAAAAGATATGAGCTAAGACTATCAAGTGAACAAGATAAAAGAAGAGACATTTACAGAGAGAGCACCCAGGAGAGGGGGAATATCAAAGTGGATCAAGTTATATCCAAGACAGGAGGGACTGGATTAAAAGCCTGTGAAAAATCTACCAAGTTCAGACAAGAATTTGATAAAGTATCTCAGGGAAGGCTGTTACAAGTATACCAAGAAAGAGAATTTAAAACCCAAGAATATTGTAGAAGAGCTACCAGAGCTTATCAAGGAAATATCTAGAGACTATTCAAGAAGATTGTATTAGGAAAGATCAGAAGTAAAGAGAGACATTTATCTCAAGACATCATTGGAAAGAAAGAAAAGACCAGGGGAAGAAATACATTCTCTTGGCCTCTTTGAGTTGATTACATTACTGGTGGTGACAGGTAGAGTTAGGTTTGGACTGAGGACAGTTTACTTTGGGACTTCCTGATGACAGACAAGCACCTTTAATTCCTTTAGATAGGCAGGTAAGCCCCACTAACAATAGGGAAAGATAGGCCATATTCTTATAATTTAATTAAAACAAAGTCAGAATGACTTTAACATGTCCGGCACCTTCTTCCAACAAAACCACAAGACACAAATATATGGCAACTATGACAGTGACCAGTGAAGAAATGTAAGCCACTGCAATTGGCATTGGAGATGACATTTTATGAGCTCCAAAAAGCAGTGTAGGGGTCAAAGTTAGATTAGCAGTGCAGCCTCAGAAGAACTCAAAGTGTAAGAGGTGCCACTCCACGGCCAGATCTGTATTCAGAGCCCCTGCTGAATGAAGATGACCAGATGATTTCAAGAAAATTAGCCAATCTAAAGGAAACTACAACATCCAAGCAAGCAACTAAATACATAGTTATGAACAAGAAAGCCAAGCCAAAATAAAGAATCTAATAATGTTTGGATTATCTTTTTAGAAGCACACATATGCCATTAAAATCAAATGAATAATTACCATTACTCAAAGAGGTGCCATGAACGGCATGAAAAGAAAAGCATTTTTAAGTTTAAGAGTTACTAATGAGAAATATAAGCAAGTATTATGAGCATTTTCTGGTTTTCCAGGGGGAGAAACATAAGGGAGCATTGTTAGCTGTTTGAGAATTCCTAGTGAGAGTCATAATGGAGCATTGTTAACCCAAGATTTACATTATAGGCCTACTTTTTATTATTGCTTGAAACCAATACACTTAGAATTACCTGTTAAGTGTGGTGACAATACAAGACAGCATATTCTGTGAAGCATCACATTTTTAAGTATTCCAAGTACAAACAGAAATACATGTTTTAGATACATACAATACAATAGCAAACCATTGAATGGTATTTCTATTGAAAAAGGGTGAATCATTCTAATATGTGTTCTGTTTAGGTTGACTGAGATGGTTAGCAGAATCTAGAACCTAAGATATTGGGCCTCATTACAAGTACACCGGTCCGGAGTTAACACCGCCGGTAAAACCATACCGGCACCGTTTCCACATCTGCCCAATCATGACCCGCGTCCCCGGAAATAACACCTCCCCCAAACGCCACCGCGGAGTTAAGGGTCCCGTAAAGTCCACCTGCACGGAAGCCCCTCTGTTACCGGCAATACGAAACACAGCGAGCATCACCACTAGCGCGGACACGGAAAAACCGCCAGAAAAATGGTGTTAAAACCATTATCACGAACATGACGTTAAACAGTGCCTGCTGAACTGAATCAGGGCACAGGTGCACCAAATCAGCCCAGCTGGACCCAGCAGCACACTGGGAGCCTACAAAAGGGCCACACCCAGCCCAACACAACACAGAACCATGCAGGCAGCAGCTCTAGTAGCACTTGGACTGGGCCTACTCAACCAACAGGCAGCACTGCACATGATGGCAGTAATGGTGCAGAGGAGGAGGCGGAGGCAGAGGCGGCGCAGGCGCCAACCAGCCAACCCTGCACCTATGGCAAACCCCATTGTCCAGCCAGCACAACCCCGCAGGCAGCCTGCACTACCATGCATCAGGGCCTCACCCTGGAACCTTACCCCAGGACAGATCCACACACTATACCGGCTGGACCGTCCAACAATCCTGTACATCACTGCCATGATTGAGGACAACATCAGCAGCCACATAGACACCCCCACCGCCACCCCCCCCCCCTCCTGAAGGTTGTGCCTGTGCTGCATTTCCTTGGCACTGGCACATATCAACACACAGTTGGTGAGCTGCATGGCATATCACAACCCTGCTGTTCAAAAATCCTGGTACAGGTACTGGATTCCCTTTTGCGCCATGTGTCAGAAAGCATAGCCCTACCCCGTACCCTCCACGAGGTCATTGCCACCAAGTTGGCCTTCCATGCCATTGCAGGCATGCCAAATTGCATAAGTGCAGTTGACTGCACCCACATTGAGCTGACAGTACCATGTGCAACTGAGATGGTGTTCCGCAATAGGAAACAGTATCACTCGTTGAATGTACAGATGGTATGTGATGCCACGCTACTGATTACACACTGCTGCGCACGTATCCCAGGCACATCCCATGACTCAATGGTACTGCGGAATTCCATGTTGCCATGGTACATGGAACACTATGCTGGACAAACCACATGTCTATTAGGTGAGTACAGCTGACAACGCTCCGACCCTGTTGAAGTGGTGTGTGTGTCTCCAGGACAATGAGCAATGTGAGTGTGCCGCTGTGACCGCACATGCATCACCCCCCCTGCCATCAACCAAACAGACAGCGGATCCCAAACATCACAAAGGAAGACATGACAGGTCAACACAGTGTGCCCGTACACACCCTGCCACATGACACACCCAGCCGATACTGTCACTGTCCCATACACCTTGTGCCACTGCAAACACCCACCCACAAATGGAACACTGCCCTCCCAATGCACATGATGCCTGTAAATGAGACATCCTGCATTACCTACTTCATTACAATGGAGTGACTCTGCCATGTGTGCACATCACTGCACTATGCCATACTCACAATCAAATGTCACCCGCAGGGCAGAGTACACATGCACGTAAATGTGTAGGTCAATATCCATTTGGCTACATCCACTGTGATGGCCAATAAACACTTCCAACCACTGCATGGCACACATGCATGAATGAACAATGATACAAGATAGCACAGCATCAGATGAAGACATGATACCACAAACACTGACATGTCCCCCCATCTACATCCTATGTAGGTGATGCTGGATATGTACTCACGCCATGGATGATGACACCTGTACGGAGACCAAGGAACAGGCATGAAGAGGCGTACAATAGGGCACATGTCCGCACACGTGGAATGATTGAGAGGGCATTCGGACTGCTGAAGGCCCGGTTCCACTGTTTGAGCAGATCTGGCGGATCACTGCTGTGCAACCCAGTGAAGACGGGTAAAATCATGCTCGTATGTGCCATGATAGACAATCTCTGCCTGCGCAGGAACATCCCAATGCCCCCAGACGCAGATGAAGAAGATGGGGATGGAGATGGGGATGGAGATGGAGATGGGGATGGGATGGCACCACCTCCCCCTGGGGGTCCACCTGATGGCCAAAGAGCACGGGATGAACTGATTCACATTTACTTTTGAGACACAGCACATTCACAGCAATGCATGGACATGGTGATGACAATAAATGATTTGTTGTACTGCAAATGAAATGATAGATGTCCACACATGTATGTTTTGATTTCAAATGATGATATATTGATGAATTAACAACAGGGAAGGAGGTGCAATGGTTAGGGAAGCTGTACACCCATGCCCACCCACCACCCAAACGTACCCACCCCCACCCAGACCCCAATGTTCAAATAACCAAAACAACCCCACCCCTCACACCCTTCAGCATCCTTGCCCGAGAGCCCCGTTAGCCGACTCAAGCACCTCCTTGGACTGGCAGTAGTGGAGCTGGATGGGGTGGTGGCATTGGATGGCACAGAATCGGGTATAGATGGCATACGTGCAATATTTGCCTGTTGCCCAATCAACATGGACTCTATGATCCTGGAGCTGTTTTCATTACCCTCCCGCACATGGCGTGCCAGGGTGACATTAGTGCTGGCAAAGCGTCCAATGGACCTTGTTAGGCGAAGCACTGATGTGCTGTAGCACTCCCTCTGCAGCCTAGATTCCTCGAGCTGCCTCTCCACCAGCTGGGTGAGGGTAGCATGCTGCACCTCCGTCCGCTGCATGTGGGAATTAAGCTCTGCCATAGATGGGGTGGGTGACCTCATGGGACTTCGGAGTGATGTGGGGATAAACTCCAGCTGATGGAAGGATCCCAGGTCATCAAATGTGGGCATCTCCCCCTGTGGCCTAGTATCAGAGTGCTCTGCCGGGGCACTGTTGTCACTACAGGTCGCCTCCTCTGCAGTGCAGCTGCCTTCTGTGTTGGTTTGGGTGGGCATGATGGGTTCCCGTGGCACCTGTGTTGCCTCAGGTAGCGTGGAGATGCTGGGGATGTTGGTGGTGGTGGCCGGCACATTTGTCGCAGTTGCTACTGGGGCCAGAGATGCCGAACTTCTGGCAGCATCCTCTTGTGCAGGGGCAGTGGCTTGGACACGTGCCGGTGCATATTACCTGGCCTGTTGTGCAGTATCACTGTCACTTGATACGGCTCTGAGGACATGCAATTAGTGTTGTGGTGGTGGCTGATGGGTGCATCACATGCATCATACAGGTTGATCATTCAATAGTGTTAGTTACATGCATCTGATTGTTGGGGGTATGCGTTGTTGTGATATTGGTTGCCATACGGATCATGATGGGTCCTTTGGCCCAGTCATGCACTGCTTGGGGGTGGTTGTTAATGGCTCCTTTGGCCCAGTCATGCAATGCTTGGGGGGGGCTTGTTAATGGGTCCTTTGGCCCAGTCATGCACTGCTGGGGGGGGGGGGGTGTTAATGGGTCCTTTGGCCCAGTCATGCACTGCTTGTTTGGGGGGGGTTGTTAATGGGTCCTTTGGCCCAGTCATGCACTGCTTGGGGGGCGGGGGGTTGTTAATGGGTCCTTTGGCCCAGTCATGCACTGCGTGTTTGGGGGGGGGGTTGTTAATGGGTCCTTTGGCCCAGTCATGCACTGCTTGTTTGGGGGGGTTGTTAATGGGTCCTTTGGCCCAGTCATGCACTGCTGGGGGGGATGTTAATGGGTCATTTGGCCCAGTCATGCACTGCTTGTTTGGGGGGGGTTGTTAATGGGTCCTTTGGCCCAGTCATGCACTGCTTGGGGGGGTTGTTGTTAATGGGTCCTTGGCCCAGTCATGCACTGCTTGGGGGGGGGGTTGTTAATGGGTCCTTTGGCCCAGTCATGCCATCAACATTCTCATGTGGGATTCATGTTTCACCACTTACCAGCATCTGCAGGTGGGCTCACTCCTGCCTCAGCCTCCCTGATCCCATGGATGCCCTCAAGGTGGAGGACACTGCTGCAAAGCTCCTCCCATGCTTTCAGCCTCAGTGGGGAAGGGGGTCCTCCACCTGTCCCACTGCTGCGTTGGCGGTGTGTGGAGATCAGGTTCCGAACCCTCAGCCTGAGGTCGTCCCACTGCTTGTGGCAGTCCTTGACGCTCCTCACAGTCATGCCCACAGCGGTGCACTTGCGTGCTGCTTCCGCCCACACTGCCTTCCTGCTCTGCTATGTGGCACACCGTTGATCGGCACTGACCAGCATCTCTGCATGCTCCACTATATGCTCCACCAGAACAGTTGGCTCCGCCTTACTAAAGCACTGTTTGCACTGCCTCTGAGCTGGAATCCTGGCAGACAAGCTGGTGACCCTTTTGCCTTCTCACAGTGTGGATTCTGCTTGTGCTGACTCTGGATGGCAATGGATTGTGCTTTATATTATGGCCGCCTTTCTGTTTCCTGTTTTGGCGATCATGGTATTTCCGGTTCCGTGTCCGTGGCGACAGAGGCGGACACGGGTTTTGCGCTACTTGTGGCAGCGCTATGTCCATTTCCGTGGCTTTTTCCGTGATGGCGGTAACAACGTTTCCGCGTCCATGTGGTGTGCGCGACCGACAGCACGTAATCGGACGGTCTTACCGCAACCTTGCGGACACGGAAACTTTGTTACCACCGTCACGGAATCACTGCAGTCCAAACCTGACAGGATGTAATGAGGCCCATTGTTTTTTTTTTAAATAAAACATTTTATACTGTAAAAACTGGGTATTCTTACATATCATTTAATACAGGGACCATTCTCTGAGCTAAAATGGGTTTACAGTCATTTTCATCCTAGCATTAAAGCAAAAGCATAACAGAGAAACATTGTGTAATATGTAAAGAGTAGGACATAGAGACCCATCCAACTCATAGAATCACGCCAGACTTTTTATTTTTTATTGAAAGCTGGATCAAGCAAGATTTTAAATTTGGACTGTCTATATCTTTCTCTGAACAGAGCTCCCAGATAGATCAAGCAGACAAATTGAAAATTGTGTTTTTAAAAGATGTTGTAATCCTATCCTTTGAATGAGAACTATTCTTATTTGAGGGCAGAAGGTTGAAATCACCAACAGTGGAATTCACGGCAGTACTTATGACATACTCTTCTTCACCATACGCGCCTATGTTGATCTGACATCAGCTCTTATATTCTTGTGACATAAACTCATACACTTGTATGACACACTCTTTTATGCTCTTACCAGGAATGCACACACCCTCTTACGGTATATGCTCATACACTCTTTATGACATGCATTCATACAACTTTATGCTACACACTTCTACTACATATGTCAAACTCTCCACAAACAAATGAAAACAAATACAAAACAAGGTTACGCTAACAAAAAGTAAAATCTATACATGTAAACTTTAAGGTACTAACACTCTCTCTATGCAACTATAAATTCAACCATTAAACTTGAACAATAAGCATTTACTCCATGCCACTACAATATCAACCTCAACTCTCATTTCAAATATTAGGCAGGTTACATCAAGTGTTAAGGTTGGATTTGCCATTGTATGGAATGAGTGTTTATACTTTTGAGTTTGTATAGTTGGACTTGCAGTATACCAATGTTTTCACAACATTTAAACATTTGTGAACACCAATGTTTATATATCTTTTGCAGAAAACAATCAAGCGCAACTGTGTTTTTCAGATGTATTTGAAAAACATGAATTCAGAAAAATGCATACTTTTTGGGGTAGAAATATGAGGGGATATGTATTGTTCTCAATGAACAGGTTATTGGCAGAACATTCACTCAAAACAGGTAGTGAACACGCTTCTGCTGAGAAAACCGGATACAGATATCAGAAAGACACTGCCTCTGAAAAGGATGTGTGCAGTTTTGTGTCCAGAATTATGACCTTTATCAACATCCAGGACAGGTTCTATGATGGGTGAGGGCTTGTGTGACTACGGACATGCAGTGGACCCGCATTTGCATATGTACTGAGATCAGTGTGAAATCACAGAAAATGATCTTACATTAGTTGACATGGTGCTTTGACAGTTGATTGTAGCATGGAATGCAACATTAGAAGAGAAATTGTTATGAGTAAACCAAAAACAACAAAATGTGTGATGTGCAATGTATATTATGCTATGTTCATTTATACCATGCGCGGCTGCCATTTGTATGGTTTCCAAGTGCTCTATCAATGCTCAATTTTATTATTACTGGAGCAATACAATCAATGGGACATTTTATTTCTAGAGTACAATGTGGACAAAATCAGTTCTAATGATTTCTACTTTTCACAGATAAGACACAGTAATTAGTTGCCTAAGATCACACGCTTCAGTTAAGTGGTGATGCTGAGGTTTGAGCCCAGTCTGAAATGTAGAATTTTGACCGCATATATATTCCAAGCTCTACTTGGTAGACAGATGTGTTTTTGTTTTATAAGAATACTCTATGCATCCATGCAGAAATATGTTACGCAAAAATAGTATAATTCTACCTTTGCCTTCCCCATCTTGAACAGAAACCTGAATGTATCAGAATGCAAACCAGCATGAGACTAAATAATGGCTTTTGAGCTTTGTAAATGTGCTTAGATGCAACAATATATGTTGATTTGGTCACCTGGTTTAGTCACCGTGTTACACAGGCATTCAAGTGGAGACTAGGGAGGGTTGGCAGGGCCTCAGGTAGCTGAAGTAGGAAGGACCTTACAAATTTAACAATACTGCAATACTGTGCAACAATATACTTTGTCACTGACTCCCACTTTCCTCTCACTTGTTGCTTGCCTAATCTCAGCATGTATGCAGGAACAGAAGCACAGTGCTCAGGAGCATGAATGCAGACAATGTAAATACAATGTTATATTGTTTTATTTGTAAAAAAAAAAAAAAAACAAGTAGTTGTCAATGGCTGTTTAGAGGAAGTGTGGCAAATTCCAGGGCCATTTTTATTTTTGCGGCCAAGTGAATGTGTGGTCGCAAAATGACTAAAGGTTGGCTACATTTCTCAAAACAGCCCAAGTCCACTGAGCAATATTTATTTTTACCAAAAAACGGATGGAGCAGAGATTTTATTGTGTTTATTTTAACAAAGAGAACGATGTAAGATAGCATGTGCAGTGCTTTTTAATACGGTCAGGGGACAGGAGAGGAAGCAAAGAGAGAAAGCATACAGGCACACTGGGTGGGAGAAGGGCCCTTCTCCTACTCTATGCCAAGCCCACTCTCCAGCCACCTGTTCACCCCTCAAACATCCTTCCATCCTTGCTTACTCTAAGGTACCAATGTTAGAGAAACAAAACAGTGTTCGTTGATTAAACTGAACAGGCACTTTGTCTCCAGGTAGTGTTTTTCTGTGATTTATCGGATTGAATTTGAAACCTGAAATCCAAATACAACACTCCTGACTGACACAGATGACAGCATTGACAGCAACCCAAGGCAAATACCTCTGAAGATACAACATTGGTTCAGGGTAAGCTCAGAGTTGTTTGGAAAGTAAAAAGTCTAGCGAAGCTGAAATGTTGATAGTAGCCAGAGAACTATAGCCCTATGTTACACTACTTCAAGACAGAGTAAAAAGCCTCAGCCAACAGACAAGGACTGAGGCTCTCCTGTGCACAGGCCCAGGACCAGGACCCTAGGAGTGTCCCACAATTGAAAACAAATATCACGAGTCACACCTTACCATTAAATGTTGGATAATGAGGAAGAAGACATGATGTCTACAACCAGCACTAGCACATAGACATTAAAGATATACACCAACTATGAATGCATCAAAGGCAGTGGGCTCACCTTAGAGCAGGCCTTAGGAGGGTGAGGGTGCAGCTACTCCAAATGCAAGCCTTGGAAACAAAATGACATTGCAACCGTACAGAGCCATATGAGGGAACGGTCAAAGGTGAGTGTTGTAAGGAGGAGCACAGTGTGTCATGTGCTTCAGGTATTGCTTAGAAAAACCTATCCTTGGGGATCTATGTCTTCACATGTGTTCCATGCCTTAACTTGCAGGTCTGTCCTGCACAGTAAATACATTGCACAGTAAATACACTTTTCCCCCCAACCACTCCCTCTAGCAACCACAAAGGAGGTTCCACCCAACCATCAATCCAACCCACCCCCAACGTTCACACCAATCTGTGTCTCCTGCCACATGTCTGCTTCCTCCACATCCACTTCCAATCCGTTCCTTTGTCACCCTGTCCTCCAAGTGCCCCCTACCTGCTTACTACCTACCTACCTCCTAACAAAAACGTGGACACCTCCCCCCAGAGCATGGTTCTTTGCTGTGCTGCAAGTGCAGTGCAGTAAAACCCCATGTTGTACTTGCTGCATAGCAAAAGACGCTTCCCATGATACTGCAGTCTTCTCTGATTACTGAAGTCGATGCTGTCACATGCACGTCCTAATGCATCAATATTGGCAGCTATTGCAGAATAAAGCAACACGCGCACCTCTTTCCACCATCTTACACAAGGAGTCTGCCATACTGGGAAGATATGTGTTCTCCGAGAGATGTCATAATGAAATGGATGCTATGTTATGTCTCCTAGTTTGTAAGATATGGCCTTCCTTTAACAGTTGTATTGGCATTTACAGTTTTTAAACTCTATATCAAATACACAGATTACGAGACTGCAGCTACTCACGCACACGCTCTATGTCCATGCTTCCCATCAGGCAATTATGCCTGAGCTGAAAGGTCTGCCAACTAGCCCCAGAGACCCAATATATTGTTCCGAAACATTGGCAACATGCACCTAGGATATCTGGGGTAAGTTACATTTGGACCCTGGCTCTGTTGCCCCATTGAGGACTGGGCAATCAGGGACCGCCATGAGTGTGTCAAAATATTAGGTCTTTTTCTGGGACAATTGACCCAAACAGTGGGATGTTTTGATCGTGATGGAGAATTCATGAGGATGTAGCCATTGTCTGGGGAAGGAGAGCAGTAATGCGTGGAGAGCCTCTTCATACGTTACATGGGAGACAGGTGGATTTCAAGAGACGTGTTACACAATTGCACTGACCAGACAGTCAAGAACAAACACAATGGTCATGTCCCACCATTTGTCTGTATATAGGAAAAGGTGGTATGTTTAGCAAGAACAGGAACCTATTGCATGTGCAACAAACAAAACCTGGTATTGCTATGCATCAGAGGAACACGAGATGGTAGCCTGGGTGCCATTTACATCCATTGAGTGATGAGGGAAATAGCCCAGCACCTTTATAACTCGACTCCAACACAGAATGCATCAAAGGTTTGATGCAAATTGGTTAAGGGTCAACTTTGTATGTGCAGGAGAGCTCTACACCCATGACAGACACACCTGCAGTTATTCATTTGATTATTTTATTGTTTAAAGCATGGACCTAGTTTGAGAGCAGCGGAGCATTGTACGGGTGTGGGATTTGACATTGTTCTTTTCACAAACTGCCACCACTTGTCCTGCGAGGGGTACCCCTCGGACTTAAAAACAAAACAAAAAACAAATTAATTTTAAAAAAAAGAAGAAGAAATGTTTTTATGAACGCAGAGTGACTTAAAAAAGAAACAACTTTTTTAAGTCTGAGGGTTTCCCACCCCATGACATGAACGCCTCCAGGCTGGGGGTCTCCAATGATTTCCATGATGCAATCTCTCAATTCCAACTCTCCAGCTGTTCTCATTCTACTTGATCTCTCCACTGAATTTGACTCTGTCAACCACTTTGTAAAGACTGGAGGGGTTATCGGTTCTTCTACCCCCTATATGGGAGGGTAGAGGCTCAGAATAACCCCATAAAATACTCTCAATTTGGTAAACATGATGAGCAGCCAGGCTTAAGCTTTCAGGAGGTGATTCCCCAAAGCCCCCACAAAGGAATGTCCACACACTGTGTTAGGTGATAACACAGCTTCTTTACATAAAACAAGGTTTGCTGTTGCTACCAAATATATACCTATATATAATAACACTTTGTACATGGAATACTTATTCAAGTAATGATAAATATATACACTCTATGTGGTACCACACACTACTTAAATTCAGTAAGAACTACAAGAACTGCAGACAGTTTTAAATGGCAGGTTAATTCTTAAATACGGTCTAACCAGCATAGAATAGGAAAGAAAGGGGTTTTAGTTATGAACATTGGCAGAATGCTTTCTTTAGACTAGTGATTCTGAGTGAGGGTCCCACCACCTGGAGAACCTGTAATTGAAATGTTAGGAGTAACTTATGTTGTCTTGTACAACCCAGTCCAATATTGCTCAATAACGTTGTGCTTTCTTTTAAAAGGTTCTACCACCAAAAAGTACCAGAGAGGCCAAAGGAGAACAAGATCCAAGATGAATATGGGACCCTTGGACAACTCCTGAGGCTAGAAGATGCTCTTCCTCGGCACAGTTTCTCGGATTTACTTGACAATTACCTCCGAGGATGGATCCCCTTTGGAAGAAGGAGCCACTGGGATGCCGAGTCCAAGAATAAAAAGGAACCAAAGTCTTTCAGAATGGCAGCAGTTTGGCTCTACGCATTGCTCTCCTTTGGTCAATGATTTCTCCCAATGTAGAGGTCCTGTGAAGAAGAAACTTGCTGTTGTCTCCTTAAATGCTGTGTGGATGAAGATAAGACCCCTGGGACCCTTCGATTAATTCTGTTGGCAACAGGCTTATAGGTCACACTTGATGTCAGGTTTTGGAATATCACGGTTTTCCGACTTTTGGTTCTTCGGTGCTGCAGCAGCAGCAGCATGCACCTCTGGGTGGCTTCTGGCACCTGCAATCAACCACTGTAGTGGATCTAGGATCCTCAGCAAGTCTGGACTCTGGGGATAACTGCAATAGCTTCTGGTGGAGGGAACCGCACCGGCAGACCTTTCAGGGCACCCAATGACTCTGGGCTCTCTCCGGCAGGAAACGGGGGTCAGTGGTCACTGCAAGGATGCCCTTTCAAATGTTTGGAACATTTGCAGCTCTGGGTGTCGAGCAGCACTATGCCAGGTTACGCCCTCTTCTGGGAGGTAGACAGCAACGGCTTCCAGCGGTCATGAAATGCACGTTTTGAGCCTGGGCAACACCAATGGACTTCTCTGGCTCGAGATGTCCAGTACTCCTCTTCTGGACTTCAAAGACCCCTTCTCTGGACGGCAGGCCCACAGGACTGGCTTCCAGGACACTTCAATGAAGAGCAGCAGTTTTGCATGATTGTGCCTCGTAATTTGGGGAGAGGTCTCCTTTACGGTCCTCTCTGGATCAGTCCTTGGGAGACACAACAGCTTTCGGATTGTTGAAGAAATGCAGCAGAAGGCTTCTTTTCAAGCTGGGCTTCAAAGAGCAGCTTCTTCTTGCTAAGCTTTGACTTAAGCTACTGAACAAATTGGTAAGTGAGCGGTCCTCAGATATATGCATCTGTCCCTCATTCACTCTGCCAGGCTCAGTCTGCCAATCACACAGTAGGGAATTCCTGCAGACAGACTGCCAATCAGGCTCAAAGGCATTCAGAGCAAAGCCATTCACTCCACCCAGACACCCATAACAAAAGATGTGGATTGAAGCAAGTACCCAGCCTTCAGCACACTACAATGCATTAATGTCAGTTTCCAGTTTCAGGTGGGGCCGTCTCATTCATTGTGTCACACACACAGAAACCAGACAACCACAACAGAGAATGTGAGTTCACTTTAGACTCCATTCACAGAGGTCCCGCCCCTAGGGTGTAACAACAACACACAACACCTGGGAAGGCTCCAGTCAGTCTGACAGGTGGCAGCCCCAGAGCCATATATGGTATTTCCACCCAGCAGCCAGTCAAGGGGCAAGGGAACATCAGAAACAGATATGGTGTTTCCACTCAACAGCCATTCACGAGGAAGGGACAGAGTCAGGGCTTCCCAGGATTTAGGGAAACAAGGTAACAGGCAATAGAAACCAAGATGCCAGAGGGCCTATTTTTTCTTCCTTCAGGAATCCACTGATTCATATGGAAGGGCCTTGGAATCCCAAAATGGAGGCTAATCAGAGCCACTATCAAGTCAGCATGTAGCTACCAGCAGCCCATACCCTGCTCTGTGGGCAGCACACAGGTATCCAAACACACACATGAGGGGTAAAAGGGTGTAACCCCACCCATGGGTGTCATAAGGGTATCCCATGGGTGATGTTCACCAAAAGATAAGAATGAAGAGCTGAACTGCCAGAAGTCCAGGCCCGACATCAGTGGCAGAAAACATAGAGAAAACACACACAGATAAGTTGTAGGACAAGGGCAGGAGGCCCTGTCCCTCCTTTAGGCATTTCCAGCATCACACACTCTATCTTTATAAAACTGCTTTACACTAACCTAGGCATCTTGGAGCAGGCACTGGACTGACTGACCTCCTACCTCAATGACCGTCCATCCCTGGTTATTCTGGGCTCTTTTTCATCCCCCATCCCTATCTCCACCTGCAGCGTCCCCCAGAGTTCCAACCTTTCCCGCTGGCTCTTTAACATCTATCTTGCTCTGCTTGGACTCCTAAACTCCACCATCTCCCCTAACTTCCAGTGTTATGCAGATGACACACAACTCTCCTTCAAACTTCCCTCTGATCCTCTCCTTACTTCCTCCATCATTCCTGACGGCCTATCTTCCATGCTGTACTGGTGTGCCTCCAATGATCTCTACCTCAATACCTGCAAGACTGAGATCCTTCCCATTGGGACTTCTGCTCCCTTTTTCTCCCACTCACTCTGGTCACCCTTTATGGGCTCCCCCCCTCTTCTTCATCAGAGGCCAGAAATGTTGGAGTCATCTTTGATTCCTCTCTTTCCTTCCTCCCTCACCATCAGTACCTTGCCAAGAAGGCCCACTTTCAACTCCACCTCCTCAAAGGAATCCTCCCTTTCCTCACTTTCCCCTGACAGAATGACATGAATGGTCCTCATTAGGAGTGTTGCGGTAAGGCAACAATGCCACACCATTCTGAGATTGCTCACGGGTGCCGCTCTGGACGCCTGGTCAGACCAGGCGTGCAGAGCAGCACCCGCAAGCAGACCAGGATGGTAGCAACGGTACCGTTGTTAATGGTACCGCTGCCACCATCCTCCCCATTCCCATTGAGCCCAATGGGATCTCAAATGGGATCTCAAATGGGAATGGGGACGTACCGGGTCCAGGTCCCGTGAATGGGAATTACCGGGCCCTCCAAGGTTGGATGTCCAGTAAGTCCCCTTTTTTCGGGACCTGGACCAAACTCGTAATGAGGCCCAATGTCTCTAGAGCTCTGGTTCTCTCTAGGCTAGACCACATGCAACAGCCCCATCCTTAATCTACCCTCTTCTTCTCTATGACCCGTCCAGTGTGGGATGTATTTACCCATGCATCCGAGCCGTACCTCAAAACTGTGCAGTACTGACATGGAAAACATCATGATGGCCAGAGCTTCCCAGAAAATGCACAGGGAAATGCATGAAGAATAGGCTGCCACTCATTTTTGCCGATGTTATGGGCACAGAAGGAAACTGCCTAAAACCACCATTGGACTACCCGCACAGTAGTCTGAAAGCATTGGGAATGGCAATGCTGATTGCCAAATGCAACTTAGAATTGTGGGGAATTCATTTGTTAAATCCCAAAAATGGGTGCAGTACCAGTACTCACCACTATCCAAAAGCCGGCATTTTAAAACCACACCAGATTTTACTTTTTTGTGTAAAACTGAATGAACCCAAAGCAGGCTAAAGAAAGACTTACTGAGAGGTGGATACAATATAAAGTGATATTCTGAAGTGACTTGAAGGTTTATAACAAGACTGGCTGAGCTGTGGATTGCAGCAGTTTAAGTTGCACTGGATTTAAAGATACTAAAATCGAAAATGTTTAGATTAAATGAGTGACCTATGTTTGGTGTCACATGCCTTTGTAACTGTTTAAATGTCATAGTTTTAAACTTAGAATCAGCCTTCTAGCTGCATATGTGAAAATGTTTAGTTTTATTTGAATGCAGAAACTGGGGAACAGAAATGACAGCTTAAAGAGATTCCAATTTGCCTGGCAACTACCCCCATCAGGAGTGAAACTTGAGTCACAGCTGTGTTCCCAGGCCTAGCTGCCCTTTTGCTGCTCACACTAAGGATATGCCATCTATCTGATAATTGAATTACCTGTGCTCTGCAGAAGAGTGAACAATGCAACTCCCTTCACCCAGGCAGAGGGTTTATTGAGAGGATCATAAATGGCTTCCTCTTGAACAATGAGCCTCTCCTGACTCAGGCAAAGGTTTTATTACAGCAGTCGTAAAATGTAGCTTCCTCTTGGCAGAAGCTGGGAGGAGCACTGCCTGTGAGAGCAAGCTGGCTTGGCAGAACTGGATAAACCAGTATTTCTACCTTGTGCTGAGAGGAAACCACACCCCTTTGGAGCCAGAACATAACTTTAAAAAGATGGATAATTCATAGAGCGGACATGTGAAAATTTTATAAATGATACCATAATTCTTGTGATTTTTCTGCCCACAGTTTAAGAGGTTTTTAGAACCGGTGGTATGTTCAGGGGGGTTTTAGCGGAAAAGTGGATATTACTCTAAATGTATGCATGTTAAAAATCTGAAACTTCATCAGTTAATGTCCATACTCCCTGCGCACATGTATGTAAAGTTGGGTCAATGTCAGAAATTGAAAAATCAGTTAAAAAGTCAATTATGTGCCATTTCTGAATGCAAGCTCTTAGAAACAGCAGATTTGGACAGAGACATGGCTAAATTCAGCCACACCATGTATATGTAATTTCAAGCAACTGTGTAACTGTGAAATATGTCTTTTATTATCAAATATAGAATGTGTGCAATCTGACAGAGGAGTGTCCTATCTGCAAGCCATAAAATGACATCCTTCTGACTCACAGTTCATTCCCCAATCAAATGAGAAATGGAAGTTTGACCAATTAGAAGCTGAGAGAGAGGTAGGGTCAGTGATGCTAGAACACACCCACATTCTAAACACATAAAAGCAGACAGACAGGACAGATAGGGGACTTTCAAATCCATCTGCCGCTGGAAGCTCTGCCGGAAAAATCCATACTTTACCTCCATCAAACCTCCAGAGAGCCAAACTAGAGACTTCAATCTATCCAGAACTAGAGACCCAGACCAGAGAACCAGAGAGAGCTGACCCAGATCACTGTGAAGTGCAGAGACCAGAGGCGAGTCTAAAACCCTGACCAGATCCGTGATGAGGCCCATTTCACTCAAGAATATAGTGTGAGTACCTAGAAAACTGTGCAGAACCAATCTCCTAGTTAAAATAATATAATTCAATCTATTTAATCTAAGTAGAACTGCCTCCTAACTGTCACCTGTCATTTGTAAAGCTGTCACTTGTCATTTTCTAGTTGCAAGCTGCACTTGTCTTTTTGAACTTTAAAATTTCAAATCTGAAAAACGACCTTCACAAAATCGCTCATATCTCCGCAACCGTTTGTGCTAGAGACTTGCAATAACTTTCATCACGCATTCGCGAATTTTACCGCGATTTGCAAATTTCTTCACATGTAAAAAACTGCTGCTGCTTGCCTTCCATTTGCCAGAAATTCGTTTAACCTGCTAACTATCCCTGCATCATTGCTAGTGTGAGCCTGGACTAATATTAACTAGATACCACTCACCCTGAACCTCTGAAAGGGAATTAAAAGCATTTCCAGCATATTTCTCATCCATTGCTAGCACATATCAAAGCATTTTGCCTGCGTTTTCAAAACTCCTATCTGTTTTCTGTAGTGTAAGCTTGCTGGGGTGAACTGATTTACATTGATTGCATTTCTGAGAACTGTGTGTTTTCCTTCCATTTCCTTGCTTTGCATCAAGGGGGGGAGGGGATTGCCAGAGAAAAGTGATTACATTGTTTGGTTGAAATCATATTGAGTATTTTCTGTACTGCATTTCATTCCACATTGCATCCATTTGAAACCATAAAAGTATTGTTGCTACCTTATCCATTTCATGTCAACTCCTTAGTGATTATCAAGAAGCGTGTTAGTGCCAGATTCTCCGTTGTTAATATTTATCATATTAGATTAAGTGTGATATTCAATTATTAATTTATTATAAAGTGTGATCTATATATCTATTGTTAAATTATCAAATAAACCTTTTAACTTGCAAAACAGAACTACTTCTTGGCTCAGTGGGGTCAGGGGGATTCCAAGAGAGGGGTGTTATATAGGGGTAGTCATCCAGAACGCATGAACTGGACATAAAGATATATCAATAAGGGTTTTCATTCAGTATTCTAGACTAGGCGTTAACTTAGCTGTAGTGCTGAATTGAATCCTCTTACAAATTGGGGGCTCGAGCCGAGACGTTGGGTTAGATTTACCATTTGTGCAGCTTAATACAGTGTGCTAACTGACGGGATACATACATCCGGTCGGATCACCACGCTGCATGACGCTGTGAAGCATTCCTCAAAAGGGACACTCCAAGAAAAGTTCTGTTCTGCAAAAATAAAATACAAACTTCTGTAAGTCAGGACAGAGACCAATCTCTAGAATGACGACCTTAGTAGACATGAAAATAGCCAGAGAGCACCTCTTGCATAAGCTATTTGTGAGAGGTGAATGGACCGAACAGGGCCAGGATGCGTGGTTGCAGGCCATCACACAACAGGTCACTGAAACAGGGTCAGACTCATGGAGAGATCAGGGTCCATTACATGTGGCCCTGAGTGAACTATATATGGCTCCTAAGGCCAAAGATGAACACGACAAGATTGTTAGGATAGCGGCATACCTGTACCTATATATGGGAGACATGCAGGATAGATGTGCTGAAAGCCAAAATCTGGCAAATAGGCAACAGATGGCGTTAGAGAAGGTCCAATCTGACCTGGTCTCTTCTGAGCAGAGGCTGCAGAGGAGCCAGGAGTCAGAAGATGATAGTAGGCAGCACATCATTAAAATAAAGAAGGATATGGATGTGCTGCAACAGGAAAAGGTAGAACAGAATACCAGATTTCTGGCCTTGCAGAAGGAATACCAAGAAGGTTTGGACTCCCTACTGCAAAACCAGAAAAAGCTGGAGCAACAACTGGACTTCAACAGGGTATGTGCTGAGCAGGTAGTCACCCTGCAAGGCCACCTAGATAGAGTGAAGGCAGAGAGCAACAAACTAATTCTGAAAGACCTGGATACCCAGGCAGAGTTTGATCAGGAGCGCCAGAATGCTGGTGCCTTCCAAAGGCAAAGGGACGACCTGGCGGCACAGATGCAGGCTCTTAGTCAGGAAAGGGATACCTTAGGCCAGGAAGTCTGCCATTTAAAAAGAAAAATGGAAGAAAATCACCTGGCCCACCAGGGACTGGGTGACCTCCAAAAAGAACACCAGAACTTGCTAGAGCACACCAGGAGGGTGGAGGATGCTCTAGCAAGAAAGGAGCAGGCCAATAGGGACACAGCTCAGGAGGTAACCCTCCTGCAGCAAAGACTGGCCCAGTTCTCCAGGACCAACCAGGAAGCACAGAGGGAAAATGAGGCCCTCTGTCAACACAATGATAGGCTCCAACAACAGGTAGCGATGCAGGAGAGACTGATAGAGTCGAGTAAGGCCTTAACAGAGGAACTGAAAGCACAAATGCAGGCTCTTGCATTGCAACAGGGAGCAGGGGCGGATAGAGATGAGGTCCGCTGGGAAAGAGAGACTCCTGACCATAACCGCAGGAGCCCTAACACCAGGGGCCTTCATCTCCCCCAGTCCCTGGACTCTACCACCCCCATGTCCCCTGGCGCACATGAGCACAGGGCCGCAGGGATGGCAGATTACTATCCAGCTAAGAGTATGGGGCTCATAGGCCAGTACCACTCAGGAATGGAGGGGTGGGCATCCGGGTATGGGCACCCAAGTACAGTACAGTTCAATGGGGAACCCCAGGAGAGTAGGCCCATTAAGGGCATCCTGAAAACCTCTGCCCAGTTAGGTCAGTGGAGGGGGTACCCATCAAATCCTGGCAGCAAGGAGGAATCTGAAGACTCCTCTGAACTGCGCAGGACACAGGAGACCAGGTCCCCACATTCTGCCAGCCATTCCCAGGCTCGCAGAATCCGGGAAAACCTGGAAGAACAGACGGGAACCTCTGGGAGCAGTGCCTCTGAGTCCGAGGAAGAATGGACAAGGGTTACCCGAACCAAAAAGGCCAATAAGGCAAAAAGGGCCTTGCTTAAGGACCCCTTAAAGCAGATTAAGGCGATCAGGAGCGTCATCACGCCTTACCATAAGAACGCTAAGTATTCTGTTTGGGAGCACTTAGAGTTGTTTGAACAAATGATGGAGACTTTCCATTTGAAGGACAGCCAAAGCTGTATTCAATATGTAAAGTGGATCTTCTCCCCGGAATACTCCAGTTTCTTTGCGGGGCTGGAGGACCAAAATCATTTAAGATGGTCCACCTATAAGGCGGCCATCTTGAAACATTTTTCTGTTCACAGAAATCCTCAAGAGGCTCGCAAGGCAGCCTACAATTTGCAATGTGGGGAGGATCAGGCCCCACAAGAATTTGTGCAGGAGTTAAAGCGTGCTTTTGCACAGACCACAAGAAGGGTGCGCACGGATAGCAGGGAATTTAT
This sequence comes from Ambystoma mexicanum, assembly GCF_040938575.1. Lineage (NCBI taxonomy): Eukaryota > Metazoa > Chordata > Amphibia > Caudata > Ambystomatidae > Ambystoma > Ambystoma mexicanum. Next base: position 827,169,504 of record NC_090936.1, read on the forward strand.
TAATACGTTTTTCCATGCCTTGCCCAAATATATCATGACCCAGCTCGTGAGGGATTTTCACGAGAAAAGATCTTTAGACTGGGTCATTGAACAGGCTACCCGGATCTATGAGGTGCAGAAACCGGTAGATAGCAAAAGTAATGCCCAGAAAAACCCCAAAGCCAACAGCACCCCTGCTGCTGCCAAGGTGGCAGAGGTAAAGGTCACCCCCGTTTTGGATTTGGAGATGGGGGGGCCTAAAAACCTACCTGCACCTAATAATGCTAGGCCCAGAAGGTCCTCGGGCCAGTCACAGACAGGGAGCCAGGGAGGCAGCCCCACAAATGGGGTCCCTCGCTCTCCTGATTATGTAAGTCCCCGTTACAAGGGAAATCGACCCATCCTGGGTTATGTGTGGACTCCTCCAGCCCAAGGGGGGGGATCCAGCCAAGCACCTAACCCAGGGAACGTCCCTCCAAACTTCCCACAGGAGGGCAGAAATTTACCAAACCCTGGGCAGAACTTTTTCCCCAGATATCCACCCGACTTTCAGCCCCAAAACCATCCATCCTTCTTTCCCCAATTCCCTGAGCCCAGACCACTGAATCCGGGAGAGGGGAGGCCAAGGGTGGAGGGGTACCCAAATCTTCCCAACCCGGGGTATTACCAGAGGAGGGACAGCTACCCTTCCCGGGATCAGCCCAGGGGAGAAAACAGGGCCCCGTATCAGCCTGAGCGGGTTTCCCAGTTAGAGCGCCAGGTTCAAAACATGGCGCGGGATCTGGGTCACATACTGAGGGCTCAGCAGAACCCTCAGATGGGCGTGCCGGCGCAGAACGCACCCAACTCTGGACCTGGTGCTCCAGAACAATGACGGGGCAGCACCCCGATAACACACCGGTTCCCAGGGAGGAGGCACAAAGGGAAGGGGGGTGTAAAGCCTTAGAGGAAGCTTCCTTCCTCACTTGTAAACAGCCCCTGGAAACCCAGGAACCGGAAACAAAATCTCTTGCCCCTGAAAGTCTGCCCCCTAAGGAGCAGAGGGGGGGTGGGAGAAACAAAAGACCCAAACAGACTCAGTTTGAGGAGGAGGTACAGGTCTTCCAATTTGAGGGAGAGAGATCCTCAGAGGATCCTGGGAAAAGGATCTTCTCCTTCAGAGAGGGGGGAACTCCTCCCAAAGAAAAATGGGTCCCTAGGGATGCAAATCCAGACTGGGGAGATGTGGAGACTGAGCTACCGCCGCCCACCATCTCATCCCAGAACCAACAGCAAGAAAATCCCCTGGTCCAAACCCATCCTGGTGACTGCCTCCAAAAAGGGGGGGGCGGCCCGGAACCGGAGCCAGGGGAACCCACAATGGCTCTGATCTCCAGTTGCCAACTTTTTCTTTCAGATTCCCAAGGCTCTCCACAGAATTCTGCCCAAAATTCTTCTCTCGCGATGTCCAAAACCAGAAAGTTAGCCCACCAGTTGTCCAAAAATGTACATTATCTGTGCCCCCTTGAGGAGAAGGAGGGAAGATATTATGCCCCGGTACAAGTACAGGGGCAGGGTACAATCTCGGCACTGGTGGACACTGGATCTCAAGCTACCCTTCTGTCCAGAAGGGCCTTTGATGAACTGAATGCAGGAAGGGGAGAGGATTACCAAATTCCTCTCACCTCTCTTCCTGGACAACTGCAGAACTTTGACAGGAAGGAAATTCCCGTTGAGGGGACTGCAGACTTGGACATTAAGATCGCGCGACACAAGTTGAAACACCCGGTCATAGTTGTGACCCCAGAGGGCACCCCTTGTTTACTAGGGAATGACCTCCTGAGAAGGTTGTCACCCCTAATAGATTGTGTAAACGAGGTCCTCTGGACCCAGACTAGCCGACCAATAAAATTAAAACAGAGTGTCAACCATGTTAGTTTAAACGGCACCTGCCACATGGTTGAACAAAAATCTGACCAAGTAGAATTTCACTTCCAGAATAGCCAAATTCCAGACGTGACAGTAATAGCAGTAGGACAACAGACTGGTGATGGGGGGTCCTCTCTATTTCTGAAAATCAACCTTCCTTCCAGTCTAAAGTGGTACTCCACGCTGGAAGGAAACACTCTGAGATTCTATACTAATCCACAATCAGAAACTCCCACTCCTATAGTCCAGAAAGATGTGAAATCTGCTCAGAGCCTGGCTGATATTCAGCAAATTGGAGAGCAGTTGTTCATCCCTGTTCAGTTAAATGATGGGAAGGACTCTGTTCTCGCTCGAGTGTGTGTGAACAACGGTAAGAGCTTCATCAGCGAAGCCATGTTTCGCCAACTCCCAAAAGATCCAGCCATTCCCACCTTCAAACTGATAGACAAATGGGAAATGGACCTGGAAGCACCTAATTCCAAACATCTCCTGTCAAGCAGGTGTATGCTCAAAATCTCCATTGGCAACAAGAGCATAGTCCACAATTGTTGGGTCGTGCGAGACGTCCCTGCCGCCTTTTACTTAGGCAGTGACATTCTCAATCGCTTTGCCATTAGTTTGGACCTAATAAATTTCAAAGCTTGGTCCCGATTAGCGGATAATCCCATGGGCTTTGATGATCCAGAAAAAGCATTTAGGTCAGCTCAATTGCTACCTTATGCAGTTGAAATTCAGGTTAAAGAGGAAGTCACCATCCCAGAAAGGACCCGACAATTCTCCCTGGAAGTGAGAGTTAAAAGAGGACAACATTTGAAAAACCCTGATGCTTACATACATCTAAATGCTTCTCTCCAACAGCAAGGGTTGGGGGTAAACCCAACACCATTAGTCAACATAGAACATGACACCATTCCAATAGAGGTGGATAACAGCGACTTAAAGAGTATTACTCTAGCCGCAGGCACCATTATTGGAATGGCGGTTGATGACCGACATTTTTCCATCGACTTAGTAAATGAACTGTTAGGACCAATCCCCAAGGACTGTTTTGACAGTGACAGTGAGGACAATACAACACCAGACAGGATTTTTACCCGGCATGGGGGGAACTTCCTGGTGTACACTTCCTGCCCTTATGGTAAGGAAGATGTGACTTGTGACTTCAGGACGGATGAGGTGATTTTCCAGGTCCATGAAGGCTGCCTTGCCCACCTGAAGCCTCCGGTCCAAATCAGCACTCTGACCAGGGACTTCTCCACCCAGCTGGAGGAGGCCGCGGAGATAGCCAAACCAGAAGTCTTTCCAGGCTTCAGGCAGATGGTGGAAGAGAGAGTCAATCTAGCTGATGCCTGTGTGACTCTGGAAAAGCAAAAGTTGAAACAAGTTTTCTTGGATTTCCAAGATCTCTTTGCGGTAGACTCATATGACTGTGGTCGCACCGACATCCACACAACAACAATCCCCACGGACCCTGGCATGACTCCAGTGTTTGTGAAGCAATATCGTTTGCCTCTCGCATCCATGGAGTCCCTTACTGAAATAATTAAGAACCTTGAGTCCCGGGGAATAATCCGTCCAGTCCACAGCACCTTCAATAATCCGGTGCTGGGAATATTGAAGCCACACGGCCAGTGGAGACTCTGCGCCGACCTTAGGGAGCTCAACAAACGGGTCCATACTTCCCGATGGCCTCTGCCCTACATTGACCAAGGTCTGGCCCAGATTCAGGGGTCACAGGTATTCACTGCAATAGACCTGACCAATGGATACTGGACCGTGCCTGTCAGTAGGGAGGACCAATACAAGCTGGCTTTTACCTTTGGGGGCCAGCAGTACACATGGACCCGGACTCCCTTCGGATACCTCAACTCCGGCAATGAATTCAACATTTTTCTACACAAGGCCATGCCCGACTTGGGTGCAAGGGGTAACCTGGCTTATGTAGATGATGTCCTCATCAAAAGCTCAACTGTTGAGGAACACATAGCGGAGATCCGTTATGTTCTGACACAGTTGAGGGCCGCCGGAGCAAAACTTTCCTTTCAGAAAGCACAGTGGTGTAAAACCCGCGTTAACTTCTTGGGGCATGAGATTACTCCTCAGGGTCTTTGTCCCCAGGAAAAGAAAGTGGAAGCCCTCCAAAAATTGAAAGACCCCACAACTCTGCGGGAACTAAGGAGCCTCCTTGGACTGACTAATTACAGCAGAAAGTTCATTGAGGGCTACGCAGAGATCACCAGACCCCTGATTCATCTCCTGAAGGGGGGGTCAAGTGGGAATGGGGTCCAGAACAATCCGAGGCAGTAAGACAACTCAAGAGAAGCCTCTCACAAGCGCCTTGCCTAGCTTACCCTGTCAGAAACAAGGAGTTCTTCCTGGAGACAGGGTTCTCTAATACGTGCTTGACGGCCGTATTATACCAAAAGCATGACAAGGTCAATAAAGTTATCTCCTATGCGAGCAAAACTTTATCCTCTGTGGAGGAAAAATTCAACGATTGTGAGAAGGCACTCCTGGCAACGGTGTGGGCATTGAAGAATTACCGCCCGTTTATCCAGGGGGAACACATCATAGTGGAGACTCCACACCAGCCTCTGCAATATCTCCAAAGTGACAGAATCCGGGCCGGAAATGTGAGTAATTCCCGAATTACTTCCTGGATTCTGTCAATGCAAGGCTTTCCTGTGGAGGTCAGATATGGCCAAAACAAGAAGAGTCCACTCGCGCAAGGTCTGGCTGACTTGCATGATTGTGCCAGAGAAAACTGTCTCAAGGACGAAAGTCTAAAAATCAAGGACAACACGGAGGCATACCTTAATTCCCCACACAAAGTCTTTGAAGAGGACAAGTGTGAGGGAATGCCCACTGTCTATGTGGATGGATGCTCTTACCATGTTGACAACAACGGGGAGAAAGAACTGGTGGCTGGCGTAGGGAATGCATGGGTGAATGAGTCCCCAGAACCCTCCGCTGGATACAAAATTGGTCCCCGAAGTAGTCAGGTGGCAGAATTGATGGCTGTGCATCAGGCCATCCTCACTGCTGTCCAGCATCAACTCCGCGAACTGGTCATAATCACAGATTCGGATTATGTACGGAACGGGTTCGTGGAGCACCTGGTTAATTGGAAAACCAGAGGCATGTTATGTGCTAACAACAAACCCTTGAAACATAGGAAGTTGATCCAAAACATTGATGATCTGGTCACCTCGAATGGGATGACCATCTATTGGAAAAAGATCAAGGGTCATTCCAAAGTAGAGGGACCAGACAAAACTGGAAATGACTTAGCTGATCAGCTGGCCAAAACCGGAGCCATCCAAGGGGATCTAATTGAGATTGAGTCCCTGTTGGGGGAAATCCAGGTCACTGCCATCACTAGGTCCCAGACAAATGCTCACAACGACCTTTCAATTGCACAATGGAGTAAGGAGACCCCTGATGCTGATTTGATTACTGCTCAGAAGGGGGATCCAATTATTGGTAAATTTTACCAGCACCTTGAGGACCCTGAGAATTTTCCCTGACGGATACCGATTACATTGGGAAAGAGGACCTAAGAGTGTTGATGAAATGTCCAAAAATGTTCCGAATCCAAGACGGTTTGTTGGTAAGGAAATCCAAAGCTGGCCACGATCAGTGGGTGGTTCCTACCTCATTCCGAAGCCTGATGTTAAGTCACGCCCATCATGCGGCCACCGCCGGTCATAGGGGGTTTCACACAACATTGGAAATCTTAAGAGAGGTTGCATACTGGCCACACATGGGGCAGGACCTCGACCAATACTTGAAGGGGTGTCTTGTGTGTGCACAATTTCAGCCATCATCCCTTACGCACCGGGCGCCTTTACAAAAGAGGGGAATGACACTGCCATGGTCAGATTTACAAATCGACTTTGTAGGCCCTGTGATTCGCTCGGCTAGGGGGAATAAGTACATGTTGACTGTGACATGCTTGTTTACCAAGTGGGTGGAATGTCTCCCAGCCCCAAATTGCAAGGCAGAAACTGCAGCTGCTTTGATGATTAACCACATCTTTTCCCGTTTTGGTCTACCTCAAAGGATTGAGTCAGATAGAGGTAGCCACTTCACCAGTGAAGTAATGACAAAGATGTGGGAGATACTGGGGGTCAAGAGAAAGCTGCATATTGCTTATAGACCAGCTTCTTCTGGGGCAGTAGAGAGATATAATCAGACAATTGTGAGCATATTAAAGAAGTTTGTGGCAGATTCTGGGCCAAGTTGGGATATCCGATTACCTCTGGTCCTAATGGCTATCAGATCTACCCCTTCATCTGCAACCAAAATGTCACCATTTGAGTTGATGACTGGGCGCAAGATGGTGCTTCCTCAGCATTTGCTCTATAGGACCCAAGAGCAGACACTGATAAATGCCTCCACTACTCATGAGTATGTAGAGAATTTAAGGAAACACCTCCAACATGCTTTTGCTTATGCTCAGCGGAATCTAGAAAGATCAGCTGATAGCATGAAGACCCACTATGACCTGAAAACTTCCAGGAAGGAATATCAGGTGGGGGACCGGGTCTATCTATACAACTTCCAAAGGAACCAGGCCAAGCAGCGCAAATTTTTGCCTACATGGAAGGGACCATTCGAGATCATAGACAAAATCTCCCCTGTGGCCTACAAAATCCACATCCCCAAAGGCGGTTCGGCAGAGGGGGAAGACAAGTGGGTCCACATAAACCAGTTGAAATGTTGCCATCCCAGGCACACTCTGCAACAACTGGAGGAATCCTCTGGAATCCTAGCGGGTACTGTCTCAGACTAATTCAGTTCCAATCATAAAACATACCACATCTAGTCTCTAAATATTGTGATTTGTATGAAACTGTCTCTTAGTTATACTGTTTTTATCAAAATAAGAATGTAATGTTTCGTTATGATGAAATGCATATGCTGCCCCACTATCTCAACGGTGGTGGAAAAACGTCTATGAGTAGGTATTGCCGCTCTTCCTTTGTCGTCCTAGGAGAAAGAAAACCTGAAGACGGGCCAAGGAGGATGATACGGAGACCGGGAACGAAGATCCAATGGGCCCAGTGGACCGCCCAATATTCCCATCAGGACCGGCGAGGAGAACTGATCGATCAGTACCTGATGGAGGAAAAGATGCTGAACTGTGCCATCTATTGGAAGAAGATGAGGAAACATCCCAGGTCTTGCGAGTCCCATTCGTGAAATAGAATGGCCATCGCAAGAGGGGGGCTTGTGGGATGTATTTACCCATGCATCCGAGCCGTACCTCAAAACTGTGCAGTACTGACATGGAAAACATCATGATGGCCAGAGCTTCCCAGAAAATGCACAGGGAAATGCATGAAGAATAGGCTGCCACTCATTTTTGCCGATGTTATGGGCACAGAAGGAAACTGCCTAAAACCACCATTGGACTACCCGCACAGTAGTCTGAAAGCATTGGGAATGGCAATGCTGATTGCCAAATGCAACTTAGAATTGTGGGGAATTCATTTGTTAAATCCCAAAAATGGGTGCAGTACCAGTACTCACCACTATCCAAAAGCCGGCATTTTAAAACCACACCAGATTTTACTTTTTTGTGTAAAACTGAATGAACCCAAAGCAGGCTAAAGAAAGACTTACTGAGAGGTGGATACAATATAAAGTGATATTCTGAAGTGACTTGAAGGTTTATAACAAGACTGGCTGAGCTGTGGATTGCAGCAGTTTAAGTTGCACTGGATTTAAAGATACTAAAATCGAAAAAATGTTTACATTAAATGAGTGACCTATGTTTGGTGTCACATGCCTTTGTAACTGTTTAAATGTCATAGTTTTAAACTTAGAATCAGCCTTCTAGCTGCATATGTGAAAATGTTTAGTTTTATTTGAATGCAGAAACTGGGGAACAGAAATGACAGCTTAAAGAGATTCCAATTTGCCTGGCAACTACCCCCATCAGGAGTGAAACTTGAGTCACAGCTGTGTTCCCAGGCCTAGCTGCCCTTTTGCTGCTCACACTAAGGATATGCCATCTATCTGATAATTGAATTACCTGTGCTCTGCAGGAGAGTGAACAATGCAACTCCCTTCACCCAGGCAGAGGGTTTATTGAGAGGATCATAAATGGCTTCCTCTTGAACAATGAGCCTCTCCTGACTCAGGCAAAGGTTTTATTACAGCAGTCGTAAAATGTAGCTTCCTCTTGGCAGAAGCTGGGAGGAGCACTGCCTGTGAGAGCAAGCTGGCTTGGCAGAACTGGATAAACCAGTATTTCTACCTTGTGCTGAGAGGAAACCACACCCCTTTGGAGCCAGAACATAACTTTAAAAAGATGGATAATTCATAGAGCGGACATGTGAACATTTTATAAATGATACCATAATTCTTGTGATTTTTCTGCCCACAGTTTAAGAGGTTTTTAGAACCGGTGGTATGTTCAGGGGGGTTTTAGCGGAAAAGTGGATATTACTCTAAATGTATGCATGTTAAAAATCTGAAACTTCATCAGTTAATGTCCATACTCCCTGCGCACATGTATGTAAAGTTGGGTCAATGTCAGAAATTGAAAAATCAGTTAAAAAGTCAATTATGTGCCATTTCTGAATGCAAGCTCTTAGAAACAGCAGATTTGGACAGAGACATGGCTAAATTCAGCCACACCATGTATATGTAATTTCAAGCAACTGTGTAACTGTGAAATATGTCTTTTATTATCAAATATAGAATGTGTGCAATCTGACAGAGGAGTGTCCTATCTGCAAGCCATAAAATGACATCCCTCTGACTCACAGTTCATTCCCCAATCAAATGAGAAATGGAAGTTTGACCAATTAGAAGCTGAGAGAGAGGTAGGGTCAGTGATGCTAGAACACACCCACATTCTAAACACATAAAAGCAGACAGACAGGACAGATAGGGGACTTTCAAATCCATCTGCCGCTGGAAGCTCTGCCGGAAAAATCCATACTTTACCTCCATCAAACCTCCAGAGAGCCAAACTAGAGACTTCAATCTATCCAGAACTAGAGACCCAGACCAGAGAACCAGAGAGAGCTGACCCAGATCACTGTGAAGTGCAGAGACCAGAGGCGAGTCTAAAACCCTGACCAGATCCGTGATGAGGCCCATTTCACTCAAGAATATAGTGTGAGTACCTAGAAAACTGTGCAGAACCAATCTCCTAGTTAAAATAATATAATTCAATCTATTTAATCTAAGTAGAACTGCCTCCTAACTGTCACCTGTCATTTGTAAAGCTGTCACTTGTCATTTCCTAGTTGCAAGCTGCACTTGTCTTTTTGAACTTTAAAATTTCAAATCTGAAAAACGACCTTCACAAAATCGCTCATATCTCCGCAACCGTTTGTGCTAGAGACCCTGCAATAACTTTCATCTGAAAGGTTAGAATCGTGGCTTTCCTACGAACCTAGAACCGCATTCCTACCCCTTATAGTTTTACCGCAATCGTGGAACACGCATTCGCGAATTTTACCGCGATTTGCAAATTTCTTCACATGTAAAAAACTGCTGCTGCTTGCCTTCCATTTGCCAGAAATTCGTTTAACCTGCTAACTATCCCTGCATCATTGCTAGTGTGAGCCTGGACTAATATTAACTAGATACCACTCACCCTGAACCTCTGAAAGGGAATTAAAAGCATTTCCAGCATATTTCTCATCCATTGCTAGCACATATCAAAGCATTTTGCCTGTGTTTTCAAAACTCCTATCTGTTTTCTGTAGTGTAAGCTTGCTGGGGTGAACTGATTTACATTGATTGCATTTCTGAGAACTGTGTGTTTTCCTTCCATTTCCTTGCTTTGCATCAAGGGGGGGAGGGGATTGCCAGAGAAAAGTGATTACATTGTTTGGTTGAAATCATATTGAGTATTTTCTGTACTGCATTTCATTCCACATTGCATCCATTTGAAACCATAAAAGTATTGTTGCTACCTTATCCATTTCATGTCAACTCCTTAGTGATTATCAAGAAGCGTGTTAGTGCCAGATTCTCCGTTGTTAATATTTATCATATTAGATTAAGTGTGATATTCAATTATTAATTTATTATAAAGTGTGATCTATATATCTATTGTTAAATTATCAAATAAACCTTTTAACTTGCAAAACAGAACTACTTCTTGGCTCAGTGGGGTCAGGGGGATTCCAAGAGAGGGGTGTTATATAGGGTAGTCATCCAGAACGCATGAACTGGACATAAAGATATATCAATAAGGGTTTTCATTCAGTATTCTAGACTAGGCGTTAACTTAGCTGTAGTGCTGAATTGAATCCTCTTACACCAGCTAATCCAGAACAGGGCTGCAAGAGTTATCCCTGGCCTCAAACCCAGGGACCGAATATCTCCAGCCTTAAAATCTCTCCGCTGGCTCCCAGTTGCTGCAAGGATCAAATTGAAATCCCTATGCATCATCCATAAGGCTGTCTGGGGCCGGGGACCACGCTATATACAACTGACCTTCACTAAATACTCTCACTCCAGATCTGTACATTCCTCTGTAACCAATTCTCTTTGTGTCAATAGCTTAGCTAAACAGAAAGCTGGTGGCCAATCTCTTTCCTCAGCTGGCTCCCTCCTATTGATCAGCCTCCCCCTTCCACTTTGTCTGGAGCCGGTCTCCTCATATTACAGAAGCTCCTCAAGACCTTTTTACCTCCACCTTGCCTTCCTCCCTCCTTTGTTAAATCCCACAGTTGCTGAAATGGACCACGAGGGTTTTTCTGTGTCCACCCGGGCCCTTGCCTCACATAGCCAATCGCTTTCAGCTCCCACCCGCTCCCTATCACTTGCTTTGGCACCCACTGGCCTGCGCTACCGGAGGCCTGCACTTAATTATTTATTGGCAGTTGACCACTCTCACCAAGTCACTTAACAGCTGCCTAGCCCCCCAGCACTTCTCCCTGTGGTACTACCAGCACTTACCCCCACCTCACCACCTCTCCCTCATCCCTTCTCTCTTTCTGCTCTTGAATTTTCTGAATGCTCACAAGGCCTAGTAGGACCCCATCTATGTTTCATTGTTATATTTCCATTTCACTCCCATGTTCCCTTCCTGTTGACTTGTGGGCACTTTGAAACACAGTTTACTTGCTGTATAAGTGCCTTACAAAAGCACAATAAATAAATAATATATGGTTTGGTCTGTTAACGGAAATAATTTATTTATGAAGTCAGATTGACTTCAAAAAGAAACTATTTATTTTTTAGGTCATAGGGTTCCCCCACACCCCATGACATGAGGGTTTCAAGATCCTCTGCAGATGCTATACGGAGCTGAAGGCATTATTGCCTGGATCAACGGATTAACGTAAGAACATGAATTTGCTTTAAATGTGTATTGTAAGGAAGGCATGATATCAAACAGTAAGACAGACACACAGGACTACAGTTCAAGGGTGTTTATTGAATTTCAACTGGGTTTGAAAAATGCCTATCTAATCCTAAATCTTAAGATGGGAGCAAGCTACGACCATCAAAAAATAATAACGCAATCCTAGTAGTATCTTGTCAAAATAAAAGGTCCTATACTAATAAACCTATTGTCAATCCTTACTTCTAAATTCAAATGGTGTGGGAAACAATGTTATACAAAACAAAAGTGTTCAAGAAATGATAGGTCAGTATATTTGAGTCGTTAGCTTCCCTTTTCCATGTTACAGCACAGGACAAGGCTGCACACCCGAGCTTAGCACATACTCTGGCTTTTCTAGAACGAGGATGCAGTTCAACATCTCACTATCAGGAACGTCTGTGCAAAAGTCTATTTGCCATTGAAAGTCGCTTATTTCAGAGGGGCTGATGCGACAAACAAACATTCAAAGTTCCTTTCTGTTCTGGATTCTCATATGTACAACTTGTCTGGTGATTCACTGTTTACCCCGAGTCCCCCTCTGTCGGGCTCAGGCCCACTTTAACACAAAAACTTCAATGTATCTCCATCTGCGGGCTCGGACCAAATTTATCTAATTTTCCAAACTTTCTTTACTGTATCAAAATCGAAGACTTTCCACTGTGTGCAGTATTTAGCTTGACACGCTTGCAGGACCACTTTGATTCACAATTTCTTGTTCTCTTCTTAATACAACCCTTTAACTTTCACTACTGCCACTTCTCAGCTGGATACCTTACAGAGACCTTCGATTGAGCACCCGCATGGTGTCCTACCACTGTGTCAAAGTTATCGTATTTTGCTTTTCAAAGTTCAACATTCATCAGCAGTTCAACTTGAATTGCGTCCTTTATCACAAGCGTTTTAACAATGTTCATTCCAGCTCTGGCCATACAATGTTGCTGCTTGCAACCTTGGCTTCAACACAGATCGGTCTTGGATCGGTCTCCCCAACTCATCGGCCATGTTGATTTCACTTTTGCTGCTTTGTTCTTGGAGCCAAGAATGGTACAGCAGTGGCTGATGCTTCTCCCCACCCTGATTACTGACGCAGGAGTGCCCTGGTTATCTACAACACACAATACAAGATTCTTCAGCATGGTTTGCTGGTCTTATGCTTTCTGGTCTAGAGGGCTCTTGAAAGTAATAGTTCCTTGCTAGAAAGTTCAAGGGAACTTTCCTCCTTGCGATCCCCCCCTGTTTTGCCATCTTTCTTCTATCATTCAGCTGCTGTCTCGAAACTGCTGTTTCTTCGTGTGCTTTGCCTCGCTATGGGTGTGCTTTCGTGCTCTGCCTTTTATCCATGTGGGGAAGCTTAATGGAAGTCAGGTGTGAGTGACGGTCAGTAATTGCCTGACCTCACCTAACCATTGTATTGGGACACGTCAGGTATATTGCTCAGTTGTTAGTCTGTTTTCTTCCAGAATGGCAGCTCTCCATGTCAAAGGGTGTGTGCAGGAAACGGGAGGTAGAGTTACTATGTATCCTTTCTGATTGGAAGGGGTAAAGGTGTTACAGGAAAGAGAGGGATACTGCGTCGCACCATCTGGCATTCTAATCTCTGAGGACCCTTCACCCAGGGGATCCTCCCACACTGGTCCACCCCCAGGCTCTGGATCCAAAGGCGATGGCCATGCCCTGGCCACCTGAGAGAAAGATAAGTGGGGACTAGTGGGTGAGACACCTTCTAGTTTCTCACACTATACATCCATGTAAGTGTGTGTGTGTGTATATATATATATATATATATATATAATGCCATGTGCATGAGTGAGTGCATGATGTATGGGTGGCTGCCTGGGTATGCCTGTGTGAGTTTACGGTGAAAGGGTGCACACTTAAATGTATCAGTGGCTGGATGTGCATGTGTGAGTTAAGGGGTCTTTGTCATTGAGTAGGGACAATATTAAATCTTGCAATTAGCAGAGGTCCCCAGGGGGGTCTGATGATTATATTCAAGTGTTTGTACGGCAGGCGTGTTGGTCCAGGGATTATTATCTATTGAGGCCTGAACATACCCTACACAGGGGCTAAAAATTTTACTAAAACTGAATGTCCCATTTGGGAGGGGAAACGCCTGGAGTAATATTAAAGAATGGCCAAGGTACCCTCTGCTTAGATTCACAATAACTGATAGAAGACCCAGTGAATCCAGAACTAGGGGTGTCATACCTAGACAAATCTCCTAGGGGGGTATGGATCACTATGCTTCCCCTGCTCTTGTACCTCAGGGCCTATGTGCACTGTGTTACTCCTAAATTACTCCTAAATTACTCCTATGAACACACTAACATAAGACACAAAGAAAACACATGAATCGATTCAACAATAGAAACACTTTTAGTCATACACAGCAATGCATGATGCAAAAACTACTATAATGCAAATCACGAATTTGCACCTTTTATGTTTTTGGTGCAAATCTACCATGCAATGCAATAAATATAAGCCTTACAGGCTTCTAATGCAAGCAATCTAATAGCAACTCCAATCCACACCATTCCTCTCCAATCCACAACATATTTCACACCCTCTCTCTAAGACAACCCGTGTCTGATTACCCCATCTATCATGTCAGCCAAAGCTCTGTGTGTCTGTCCTAATTCCCCATGCATGTGTCTTATTCATTACTCCTCTTTTGCTATGTGTTGCTCTGTCTCTCCTCTCCAGCTAACTCTGCAACCAGCCAGTCAGTCAAAGCCTCTCCTTGCCAGAATGATCTCATCAGCTCTCATCAGAATGCTTCCCCCATGCTTCCTCTCTGAAAGAGCAGCTCCATCTAAAACTCCATCTCCAACAACTAGCATCTCAAACTCCCTCTAGAACAACCAGAAACTCCCAAAGCCTCACCTCTCATTATACTGTTCAATGGTGTAAATACATATCCATGGTTACATGTCTCTCTAAGCTAAAATGCCTCTCTGTCTGTCAGCATTTCTAAATGTGAGCAGTGCCTAAAGGTCTGTGATGCATGTCTTGTACTTTTCAATCACTGTGTGTTATGGACATCATGACATTTTCTTCATATCTATACCATGGTATCAGGGCTTCTGTTACCATACCATCCATCTCTCTCCATATTCCTCCATTTAAATCCCTCTCTCCTTGCATGTCTCTCCATGTAAAAGCTCTCCCGACATGGCCCCCACCATCTCTGTCTGCGAAGCACAACCCAGGGCCTGATAAACCAGCCCTGCTCCACTCGGACAACAGTCACGTCTAATCTCTGTCTGCTAAGAAACTTACTGCATTCCTGGTTCACACTAACTCATAACAACTTCCGCAGTCCACAGTGCTTCTGTGTGTCTCATTCAGGATGGCTTAGGAGTCAGCTACATGCTCTGTTTAGCGCTTACTCTTTCTCTCGCAAACCCAAGCGCTATCTATAATACAGACTCAATGCATATTCTAAGTGCACACTCATGTGTGGTGTCTCAACAATGCATACATAATACATAACAACATATCTCTACATGTGTCTACATGTCTCTACAAATATTAAATGTGTCTCTAAATGGCACTTCAAATATAACAGGCCTCATCTATACCAAATTGCAAATGGCTACATATATGTGGATAATATAATGTCACTACTTCATGTCACTACTAATCAGTACTAATCAGCATGACTGATGGATAACTGGTTCCCTAAATGGGTAATGGTTCTCTAACAATGGGTAATGATTCTGTAATGATGACAAACCATGCTTCTCCATACTATCTGGTTTTACAGGGGATCAAGGTACTGACTATCCCCAATAAAGGATAGGTGTAAGGGCACTACAGAACAAGAGGTGAGGATTCTTTCCTGGAACATAGCTGGATTAAATTAAATGAACACCTGGTTTATAGTGAGTGATGGCAGTTCCTGGAGGCCTTCAATGTGATCCTCCTACAGGAAACTTGGCCAATGGAAGATGTGAACCTATGGGTATTTTCGTAATGTATCAATATGACCCAAAACATAAATAAAGGGGAGACCATCAGGGGGCCTTCTAGTGTGGATAGAGGCTTGCCTTAATTGGGAGATTTAGATTGAGAACATGGGCATAGTGTTGTTGGTTTGTACCATCTGGTAATTCGAAGATCTGGCTGTAAGCCCTGGCTCTGTTTTAACATCTGCAATCGCCCAAATCAAAAAAGTCCAATCAACCATTTAATCTATTTTGGAATGTGTAGCAATGTGGGAAGGAACAAAAGGTGGTCCATTTGGGTTGACTGTACTGGGTGATTTTAATCTCCATGTGGGGCCAATCAGGGAGATGGATGGACTAGGACAAGATGAAGATGAGGCATGGGGAATAGGAGCATTAAATGTTCCACCAATGAAAAGAATACAATGCATCGCTAGCGATATAATCCAAGCCTTTGATAGTTTGGGATTTTGTCCTTGCAATGGCCGGTTTTCCAATGACCAACCAGCAATGAAAGCACACTGTGGTCCAAAGGGTAGGTCTAGAATTGATTATATATTTAATTCCATTTCTGACTGGTCCCCGATTAGGGACTTTCAAGTCCTGAATAAGCATGAAAGTGACCACAAACCAATTCTCATGTCTAGGGTGAGGTGGAACACCTGCAGACTTGGTGGTGATGGGTCATGCATGGTGTGCTATCAGGTGGCCAAATGTTCTGGCAGACAATACTACCCCATGTATCTATGAGGCAATATTGGGGCAATTGGAAGGTTTATTTTACCAGGCCAGTGATGGACAGGAAATGACACCAACATCTGAAAGTCTTCTTCTGACTATTGCTCCCTTCGTTTCTTGTCCAAGAACTACAACGTGCAAAGAAATATCGTGTGGTACAACAGTTCATGTAGGGAAGCCAAACAGGCTATAGTGTGCCATTTGGATTCATATCTGCTTGTGGATAGGTAGCAGTTGAAATCTCTAAGAGGAGCTGTAGGGTATTTTGTGGATATTTGGGGCTTTGCGGTATTTTCTTACCGCCAAAATACCTTTAGCAATAATCACTCTCTGTATTCATATTGGGTCACACATAACAATAATACATTGCATTATTCCAGAATTCAGACCTATTTAGATGATGTGCGCGGTAATTTGCGTGGTTGATTGGTATAGTGGTTGGTTTATTTGTGGCCCCAATATCCAACATCCCTTGTTTTTTATCTAGATTGTTCTTGATCACTAGAGAGACCTCAGGCCTACATTTTAGGGATACCACATTTTCAGTGTTAGTGTTGTGTGCCACCATGGGCTATTGTGGTATTTTTGTGGTAATTTCCACTACCTTATATACGGTATGGAACTATGTCCAGAGTCTCTCTTCCTGTTGGCTCATGTACCTCCAACAGGCTATGCTACAAACAGTCACTCACAACTGTCCATACTGAATAGAATCATGCACACATCTGTTTTAAAATGACAATTGCACTGTTTAAAAATCTACCCACGTTTAAACCTTTTCCCATGCAAAATGAAAGAGAGAAATAATACACACTAGCTATCTGTTTTCAAATATTTTTGTATTATAGAAATTTCTTTTAAAAACAGTTTAACTTTTTTATACAGAAATAAATGAAATGGTACAACATTATTTGTGATAAAATGAACAGAGAGCTGCGAGAATATATTCAATTGGTAACATTAAATATGCTGATAAGAGACGTAGACTCCCTTTAATACACTGACTGAACAGTTTCGCACACTTTCGCACAGCTCCCACTCGTTTCTATAATTACCTTATCTGTTCAGCATGAGTTTTCTTCGGCTATTCTCTTTCTGAATTTGGCTCCCTTGAAGATTAACCCCAGTGAGAACAAGCGTCTGCCGTTCTCAAACCGGGGTTATTGCCTGGAACTCTCAGCTTTTGCAGCCAGGAAACAGGTCCTTCTCCCAGCTCTGCAAGATCTCGATTGTTCTCCCCCTCCCCTCAAGCTTCTCCAGCAAAGTTCTAATCACAGCCTCTAGCATGATACTTGCTATGACGCTGCCCAATCAGAATCAATCATGTCATCTCCTCCCTCAATACACAATGGCTCATTACTACAGTAAAAATGGTAACAAACTTATTTCCTGTTCCTTCGAGCTCTTTGCTTCCTGTAGTTATGTGGACAGAGCAGCAGAGAAAAAAAATGAATGTGCGTTTAAAAGTTCACTTTCAGAATAGGCCTAATTCTGCAGTGGAGACACATTTTTATTAGTGGGTTATGTTAAATGAAGTTTTATTAGTCAGGTTAGTTATTAATAAGGTTAGTTATTAATTTCCAAATGTGTCTCTTGCAACATAGGCATTTCAGGTGAAAAATAGTTTGCATTTTGAATGTGCACATGTGTGCTTTTAACTGTAAAAATAGATTTGCATCTTATATGTAAAAATCGTTTTTGACTGAATAGCCTGTCTTTACTTATATGTCCATGTTACTCTGGCAACACATATAGCAATGCACCACACCCATGTGGTGGTGCTGCATCAAAAAAAAAATGCTACCTGTGCAGTAGTGCTGTACTCTGTGCTGTAACACGCCAAATATCCTTACATACCCTCCTTTTGTTTTTAGAACTTGGCTACGATCCAAGCCAATTCCTAAAAACAACTTGTTTTTTTTAATTTTAAAATGCATGTATATTGGGATATCTTTCTCTTCCTGACGTAGCTACTAAAATCAGTAACATTTTCATTTTTACTGATAGCACCAACCATCCACCCATGATTAGCACCAGGACAGCCAAACCCACTATTGAGCGTTCCCCCCAGGTTCCCCAATTAAATCTTTCCACTTCTATTATCCCCAGATTACTAATTGCAATATTGTTTTTTCTCAAATTCATTTTTATAACATGTCTTTCTTTGTGATTCAATAAATATTCCACATCCGGATCTATTGGAAAAGTATCCCTTTGAAAAAAATCGATATTTTCCACTTGGCTTTCCCAAACATCATTTGTTACATGAAACAAGGTTAACCCCCCAATTGACACAATTGTATCCTTTGGAACCTGTAAATAAAAAACATTATATTTCACCTGTTTAACCACGTATGTTCCATGGTTTAAATGTACTACCGTCATGTTCTTTAAACAGGTGCTGACCAACCATTTACCTCTGACCATCTTAGCCTGTGCCAGTTCTTCACTCCCCATATTGCTAATAATCACTTCACATCCTTCTGATATACTTGGGTCAGATTTCAAACCACAAATAGCATCTGTGGCATCAGGAACAAACGGTTTACCTGGACACATATAATTTTGTTCTTTAAATTTGACACATGTTTCCAGGTTTGGTATTAAATAAACTTCAGGTTCCCATGACTGAAATGCCACCACTTCTGGAGTCTTAATCTTAATAAATGTGTCCTCTTGCCAAAATCCCACGTTGTGTACCCACTTCGTTTGATAAATAAGTTCAGGGGCTACATATGGGATGCATAGCAAAAATCCGATCTCTAGTCTTTCCAAGTCCACGTATAACGGCATTGCATTACCCATTTCGAATGCAATTTTTACCTGTATTATATCAATTTCCCTCCTGGTCAATCTTTCTATCATTTGACGAATAATATCCTGCGAAACAAAATACAAAGGGATATGTCCTTGAATCAATTGTGAAACTGCAGTTTGAACTTCTCTCATATAATTCGTTAATAGTCTATCAACAGGACTCGTTATGTTCAATATTTCATTTAAAGTTCTGCCATGCTTAAGTATTATTTTAGTCACCCGTTGCATCACATCTGCTTGTTCATTTAGAATAATTGCAGTTTCATTTATGAATCTTACTTGTTCATCCAGTCCCCCTCTAATCCCATGTAATGTTTTTTGTATTATTTCTAGGTCAATACTCAGTTGTTGCGCTTTAGTACTCAGTGTTCCTACCGAAATAGAATTGGCTGTTGATATTGTGGTACCTATTATGGCTCCAACTATAGACATTACCAATGATATCACAAGCATCACCGCACCTCTCTTTCCTCTCCTCTTCTTAATGTCTGCTGAATTCACAAATGTTTTCTCCAACTGCATTAATATATCTCTTATTGACTGCTTAGTGTCCTCTTTTCTTATTTCCAGCCACTCTTTAGTCTGTTCAATCTTCTTAATTCCGGTATTGTTCAAATGTTTTTCAATCAAAATCTCAGGATTCAATGGTATGTAGATGTTTTGGAAAATCATCCTTCTATCACTCATGATGAATCCTGGTGCCTCTTCCACCGCGATACCAGATGCTGGTCCAGGTTCAATGACAACCTGTGCTTCTGAATTCTTGAAGATCCCTCCAAATATCATCATCATTAACCATATCATCGGTATCATCTTCAATGCTGATCGCTTTGCAGCCTTGGTCTTCACCCCTCTTTGGGGCTTTCCTGGAATCATTCAACGTGGGCTCCAGGACTCCATCGTCTCCCGTGGCCTCTGATCCCGGAACCTCCGACCAAATAATGTTAATTTTCTAAATCAAATAGAAAAGAAACAAATTAAGTACATAGCACAATACTAACTTCACCCTTTTGCCAAAAATAAAACATGCTTGGTAAAAACATTTCGTTTTTTTTTTTTTTCAGAAATTAAACACAAGTTAAAAAGAAAACAAGCATATATAAAACAGCATTCAATATTTAATACATTTTCTCTCTGCACACCAACCATGAGCTTCCATTATATATGTTTATTTATTTACTTATTTTATATTATACATTTTTACATATATTACAGTGTTTGTGTGCCATTATAACAATCAACTTTTTAACTTCTCTGTCACTGCCTCCTGATTGTACCCATTTATTTTCTCCTTTTGTGTTCAAGGGATTTTATGTTGTATTGTGTGCATCAGTGGGTAGTAGCCCCAGGGCTTTCTGTTTGTACATGCTCAAGCCGCCTGATCTCGTGTCTGGGATGGCATGTTTGATCTGATTTACATGGACAAACTGCTCTATCGCCGTTTCACCTTCATTTTTCAAAATTTTATAAACCACAGGAGAGACCTTATCTATAATTCGAAATGGCCCCTGCCAGGCTGCTAGAAATTTAGAATTTTTCTGTTTACTTTTTCCAAAATGAAACTTGTACACCTGATCCCCTACACTGTATTCTTTTACTGATGTCTTTTTGTCATAACAAGACTTTGCACTGTCAGCAGCTCTTTCCAGATTTCTCTGCACAAAAGCAAATGCATGTTGCAAATGCCTCCTCAGTTCACCAATATATTCATGAACTGTGGATGCACTCACAAGTGTTTGCTCATGTGTTCTGTATAGTAGGTGTTGTGGTAACACCATTTTCCTACCTGTCAAGACCTCATGGGGGCTAACACCTGTTGCTTTGGCAGGAGTTGATCTGATTGCCATCAAAACCAACGGTAAAAGTAAATCCCAGCTGGAACCTGCTTCTGCCACGAATTTCTTTAAAATATCCACAACAGACCTATTGCTTCGTTCAACTCCACCTGTAGAGGCCGCCCGATATGCAATATGTAGTTTTCTTTTCACACCCAGTATTTGCCATACCTTACTCATTAGAGTACTTGTGAAATGACTTCCTCTGTCTGACTCAATTCTTTGTGGCAACCCAAACCTTGAGAACACATGGTTCACCAGCAATGTGGCTGCTGTTTGCGCACTATAATCTGGTGCAGGAATGCATTCAATCCACTTTGACATCAAACATACCACACTTAAAATATAACGGTTTCCTCTGCTCAACCTTTTTAAAGGCCCTACATAGTCTATTTGCAAATCTGACCATGGAAGAGTTAGGCCTCTTTTCATTAATGGGGCTCTATGCATTGGTGAAGCAGGTTTAAATTGGGTGCATACTAGACATCCTCTAGTATATAATTCCACATCTTGGGACATATGTGGCCAGTAAGCATAGTCTTTTAGTATTTCTAATGTTTTTTGTGAACCTCTATGGCCTGCAGTTATAGCATCATGCGCATGGTGTAGCATTAGCCCTCTGAATGAAAGGGGTACCACCCACTGTATTTGTCCTGTTATGGACTCTCTAATCATGAGTCCATCCTGTAATCTAATTTGTGTTTTGTTCTTTAATAGCACCCTCAACTCTAATTTTCCCTTACAATCATTTTCTGTTAAAGGATTTTGTTCAGGATCTATCAAATGATTATAATAGATTCCCAAAATTCGATCATTCTTTTGTGCCTCAATCAAATCTTGGTCTGGCGTGTCATGACTCCTCTGTACCACTGGTTGATCTACCTCCTTTGGTGCTTTAGAACGTGATACTGCATCAATTTGTATTTCACCCATTAAATAATCAATAGGTAGCAATTCTCCCATCACAGCCCCAATCTTAGCCAGGTGGTCTGCCTTATCATTTCCCTCCTTATCCTCTCCTGGTGTTTTTAAATGCCCACAAATTTTTCTCCAGTATATCGTTAAATTATTCTCTGACACCAATTTGTCTATGGCTTGTATCATTTTTCCATGTTTAAGTGGCTTTTTGTTGTATGTAACCATGCCTCTTGCTTTCCAACCAGGCAACTACTCCACAAAGCTATTCCGTGCATAGTCAGAATCAGTCACCAGGACAATTTCACTGAACTTTTTATCAACTGCAGTAGCAATTGCTTTATAAATGGCTGCCAATTCCGCCACCTGACTGCTCCTAGCTCCAATCCTCATCCCTATACTGGGGACACCTTCACATTTCAACCAGACATTTCCTATTCCTGCCACTAATTGTTTATTACTGTCATTTTCAATGTGAAAAGCACAACCATCCACATATACAGTTGGTAAATCCTTGCATGTTTTTTCATCAAAAGCTTTGTGTGGTGATTGTTCAAATTCCTGCAAACTAGTTTCCACTTCCATTTCATTTGGTATTTGTTCAGCTGCACAGTCATGTAAGTCAGCTAACCCTTGAGCAATTGGGTTCTTTTTATTTTGTCCATATCTCACTTCTACAGGAAAACCTTGTAATGCCAGCGTCCATGAAGTGATTCTGGACTGCGCTAGATTACCTGATCTAATTCTTTTACTCTCTAAAAATTGCAAAGGTTGATGATTTGTTTCAATAATCACCTTTTCTCCCTGAACAATGGGGCGGAAATGTTGTAGCGCCCACACAGTGGTTAATAGGGCTTTTTCACATTTATTAAATTTCATTTCAACTTGGGAAAATGCCTTACTTGCATAGACAATGGTTTTGTGATTCAAATCGTGTTTTTGTGATAACACTGCTGACATACAATGTTCAGAAAAACCTATTTCTATAAAGAAATCCCTGTCCTTTATGGGATATGCTAAACATGGTGCCTTTACAAGACATTCCTTTAATTTAGCCACTGCATCAGACTGCTCTTTTTCCCATTTTCAGGGAGTATTCAGTTTAAGCAGTTTAGTCAATGGTTGAGTGATTTCTGCATAATTTTCAATGAACTTTCTGTTATAGCCTGTCATCCCTAATAAGCTTTTTACTCCTTTCACATTTTTAGGATCTTTTAATCTTTGTATGGCCTCTATTTTCTTCTTTTGTGGATTTAGCCCATGTTCAGTCACTTCATGCCCTAGAAAGTCCACTTTTTTTCTTGCACCATTGTGCTTTTTGCAAAGATACTTTGGCGCCTGCTTTCTGCAATTGGCCAAGCATATTTCATCAAAATGGCTTTTCAGGCTTTCATTTTTTATCAGGACATCGTCCACGTAAACTATTGTTCCTCTTTCCGCTGCATCCGGCATGGCCTTTCTCAAAAATATGCCAAATTCACTCCCACTATTGATGTACCCGAACGGAGCTCTAAGCCAGGCGTATTGAGTCCTGTCAAATGTATAGGAAAATAAATGTTGTATCGCCTCTGCCAATGGCACGCACCAATATCCAGAGGTGAGATCTAATGTGGTAAATACTTTTGAACCATGTACCTGAGCTAGGCCCTGATCAATGAATGGCAGTGGCCATCTAGATACTGGTACTCTTTTATTTAACTCTCTCAAGTCTGCACATAGCCGCCATTGACCATTTGGCTTTAACACACCTAAAATAGGTGTATTGGATGTGCTATGAATGGCCCTGATAATTCTCCGCGATTCCAAATTTTTAATAATCTCTGCCAATGATTCTAAACATGCCAGTGGTAGTCTATACTGACGTACAAACATTGGACCTCTGTTACACCCTTCTGGTAGTGTGGCCACATGTAAATCAGTTAAACCACAATCATAAGCATCTTTTGCAAATACATCCTTAAACTCCATAAATATCTCCCTCAGACTGTCCCTATCCTCATTGCTGTCACACACATCTGCTAAGGAGATCTGCTCTTCTACCATTTTGGAAAATTCTGGAAAATCTTCTGGTAAGGGAATTTCGGTGCTTTCCTCTAACTGTGTGGCTGTGTCTTTTTGTAAAGCTGCCACTTTTAAATATTTTGGCATATCAGCTTCCACTTCAATGGGCTGATTTTCTGTTTCATTTTCATTTAAATTAAATATCATGCAATCCTCTTGATGGCAGCACACTGTCTCATTTGAATCATAAGGATACACAGAATGAATTTTAAATATTCCTTTGAGCCAAGAGTCCAGGTGTTCTGGCAAGTCACCCTTGGCATCTACATACTTTTCAGGGATATTTCCAATCACCATGTTATTTAAATCTGCCGTATAATGTGATTTTTGTATGGCCATTCCTAATGGGGAGTTTTCCTCTAAATAAACATCCTGACAACCTTTATTATTTACCATCATTTTTACAGATCCTTCACCAATATCTACCAATGGAATGTATTCATAATACAGGCCTTGCTGTTTTATGGATTCATTCAGGCATACAAATGCATCAGAGCCTTTCATCTGCTGTCCATTTTTGCATTTTAGTGTTATTGGAAACTGTTTTGTAAATGCAGGAATAATAGTATCTTTCCTCATGTGTAATTCGATTGCATAAGGAACCAGTTGTGCACAATGATAAGCCCTTCTTTTGTCTTCAAATTCAGGTGCCGGACCACCTAGGCGTGACCATATTTTCTGATTAAGGAAATCTAACACCATACACATTCTGTGCATGATGGCATTGCCCATGTAAAATTCATTTTGTGCTCCACTCACTATCCATACATTATGGTAAATTGTTTTCTGCCCAATGGTAATTTTAAGCATGCATCTGCCTGCAATTTGGTTTTCAAAGTCTGGACTGTCCAACCCAGAAACATATTGGTTTTTAATCCTAAATTTCGGGATTTCTTCCCTCTCCATTATTTTTTGCAACAATTTCTCATTAATGAAACTCCTTTCATGTCCAAGCGCTAAAGTGGCTTTTATTGTTTTAAAATAGTCATTTATACCAACATGAACCCATGGTTGCTCATCTTCCATGTGTATTTCTCATGTGTATTTCTGCCAGAGTGGTAATGTGTTTTTCTGAATCTGTGTGGTAATGTGTTTTTCTGAATCTGTTTTAGGAGCAATATTCTGTTTGCATGTTTTCTCTTTTAAATAAAAACGTAATGTGTGCTCATCTATGGCAGTCTGCCAATTTTTCCTTGGGTCCAAGTATATTTGTACAGGTAGTTTTTCATTGTCGCTCTGCATTTTGTCTTGACACATTAATATAACAGTGACACTAGGTGTGCAACTATTCTGGAGATATACCTCCACAGCATCATTTGTTTTGGCAATGGTGTGACATTCATTTATGTTGCTATTTTGTGATTTTAGTTTCTTAGGCCTCAATGGTTTTTTGGTTAAGGACCACAGCACTCCATTCACCCCATCTATGAGAGGAGACAATCTTTTCAGGCAATCTGTCCCCATCAGAAATGGAATTTCACAAATAGATGTGATCAATACCTCTTGTTTCATTCTGTGCTTTCCTATTTTTATGTCAACCTCAGTTACACCTATGATGGGCACCTCCTCCCCATTAAAGTTATGCACTGGACCTTGATTTCCCTTCACTGTGATCTGACTCTGTGGGGGTCTCCCTTCATTGATACTCTTTACCAGCTCCTCGGACATAATTGTGGCCTGTGCGCCAGTGTTAATCATAGCAAAGGTGTGGCATTTTTCTTCTACAGTGATGGGTGCATAATATCTGTCCTCAACTTCCTCTAATACACATAAGAAGTGTGAATTCTTACTGATTTCAGGGCTCACCTTTCTCAGGCCTTTTTCACTTTTGGCTAAGCACATTGGTAAATGGAAAGACATTTTTCCCTCCTTTTTACCCATTTCTGCGCAAGAGACCTTATTCATTTCTCCATGATCAGAGGTTTTTTGGAGTGTGGCCACCATCTAGGTAACATCAGAGACCACACTACAACCTTCCAACTGAACATGTGTAAAAACATCATTCAGCAATTTGTCATTTTTTAATTCTGTGCATTTGTGATCATTTAGTGTGATACCAGCCCTTTCAGCCTCTTCAAAAATATGTGGCTCAAAGAATTCTTCAGGTGATTGACTTGTACCCTCATTTTGAGTATTTCCTTTTTCTGCCCGTGTTTGGTCATTGTTTTGCTTGCCCAGGGAAGGAGCTATAGCATCCCCACCTACTCCCTGTTCACTGGTATTCCCCATGCATGAGTCATTTTTCTTGAATCTGTCCCTTTGTTCTTTTGGAATTCCTAATGTTTCTTTTTCATTTGTGCAAATCTTTACTGTTTTATTTAGCTCTAGGTTAAACCGTACCTCTTTTTTAGAAGTATTTGCACTTTCTGTCACATGTTCATTTACTGGCACTTTCATTTTTAATTCATTAGGCATCTCAGAGTCGTTATGCAAAATTATATCAGAGCAATCTCTCATTTTGGCACTGCAGTTATCATGAGTACTTAGTCACTTTTCGGAAGCCCCCCGGTCATTGCTATGGCCATCAGCACCCTCTTTGGAAGGTTGTTTTTGCGCTGTATAGAGCTTTCCTATTTGCTCAGCTAATATTTTCACTTGGGCCTCAAGGCACTGGACCCTTTCTATCTCTCTAGAATCTTCTTTCTGTGGCCTAGGTCGATATTGGTTGTTTTCCCCCTGATTGGATCTGTTCTGATACCTCTCAGGTGATTGATGTCGGTTAGGATGGTTTCTGAACTCTTGATTCATTTGTGGAGGGGAGCTGGGTGCACCCATCCTTTCATTATAGTCCCCTGGTGGGGAATCATTGTACTGATGTGGATTGTAGTTCATGTTTTGCCTCATGTCCTGTCTCTCAGATTGTGGGTACTGGCCCCTATGTTGATTTCCATTATCAGTAAATCGATCCACATATCGGGGTCTATCCTGATTACCATATATCATGGTGTTGGGATTAAATCTGCTCTGTGTCCCCAATGACTGGTAGAGACCATCATTTCTTTGATCTTGATTTTGTCTCTGGTTATTGTTCATACCTGCCATATCAGGCCGATATCCTACCCGGGGTCTGTCCCCTAACTACCTAGGGCTGATGTAGCTCTCCCTATTACTAGGATCATGTGATTGGAACATTGGTATAGGGAATGGCGATCTTTGTTGATTACCCCTTTGTTCAGGTGTCACATTGTTTTTACCTTGGCTTTGAGCAGACTCAAGGGACATTTTGGCTGACCTGATTTCCATTACTGTGGCTGAGGGTTCTTTAGATTTAGGTCTAGTATCTTTCATTTTATCACTTTCTCTACCCTGACAATAGAGTACCTCATATAGTTTTGTGCTTTGATGTACAATCCATTCAAGGGACTTGTCACGGTCAAATTCACGGACCAATTGGGATATGATGTCTTTCTGTAGCCCATAGAAGTATGCAGTTTTAAGCTCATTGGAATTTGGGTCAAAAGATACATCAAAGCGAGAAAATGCTCTTTTTAAGTCTTGTAAAAATTGGCGAGGGGATGTATTAGGTCCAGCAGTAATTGTGTAAGCAACTTTCTTTGCCTCCTGCAATGACTGAAAAGGAGAAAAATGATGCCTAATTTCTTTTTCAAACTCCACCCAGGTCATATTCTGCTGTTCATTTAATTCCCTTATGATGCTGTCCGTCGGGGCATCTAAAGTTAAATGAAAATATTGTCTGTACTGTTCCTTAGGTATCTGGAGTGCTTTAAAAATGTCATGTACCGCTTCTAAGTGATCCTCAATGCAGCATTCACCTCCCTTTTTAAATGGTTTGATCAGGGCTTTAATGGATTTCATTATTTGTATGGGGCTACTTGTTGCAATGCATGGAATTGCTCTAGTTTGTGATTCAATCCTGTTTTCAGGTGTATGAGATTGGTGGCTGCCCCCAATGGGAGTATCAAATCCCCCAAGGGCACTGCAACCAAGTTCAGTCACCGGCCCAGTCACTGGAGCACTAGCTCTCTGGGCAGAACTAGAATTCACCTCCACTCCATTGAATGTGGTACCCTGCCGCCTCTCCTGGGACCTGGGAATGAACAAATGCTGTTCTAAGTCCTTACACTTTTTAAGGAGTCTGTTTGCTTCATTTTGCAAATAGTTGTTTTCATCACTCATCTTATTAATTACCTCCTGCATGTCGCACATTTGCATTTGGCATTCATTGAACTCTTTAATTCTCTTGTCTCTTTCTTGAATCATTTTAATCATTTCTTGTTCTGCACTCTGGAGATCACATTCTTTTTCACAATGTTCTTTTTGTAAAATCTGCATTTCTGAAACAACCCCATCTTTATCCTGTCTAATGTGGTCCACTAAGGCTTTTAAGTGTACCAATTCTTGCTCACTATCCTCAAATTGTTTCTTGCTTTTGATAACTGAGCATCAAAGTCTCTGCATTTTAATTGCATGTCTTTTTGGCATACATCCAATTCTGCTCTTAACATTTCCTGATTTTTACCTGCCCCATCTAATTCAGTCTTTAACCTGTTAATTAGCTGGGTATCATTTTCCTGCATTCGCAGGGACTTATTCAAAATAAAGCATATTTTGCCGCATAGCCATATTAAACAGTCTTTCTCTGCGCTTTTATCGGCTGCATTCAATAATCTTGTAAGGCAGACCTGAATTATGCTGCCTTCTGCAAAAATATTGTCTAGTTTTTCTTTCTGCACCTCACCCTGAATGTGGTCACGCCATTCTAAGGTGCTGTTCGATGACCACGTCCCATGTGCAAACAACTTTGCCTCTAAATATTGCACTAGGTCTGAAAATGTGGTTTCCCTTTGTGACATTCTGAAATTCGTTTTCAGTGGCACACTGCTATTATAAAATGGGTTCCCTTTAATGTGCAAATGGCAGTGTGAGACACGCTTGCCACGCCCAGTAGGTACTCTATGATCACTTTCCCGGCCTGCAACGCACCATAAATATGTAGGGTATTTTGTGGATATTTGGGGCTTTGCGGTATTTTCTTACCACCAAAATACCTTTAGCAATAATCACTCTTTGTATTCATATTGGGTCACACATAACAATAATACATTGCATTATTCCAGAATTCAGACCTATTTAGATGATGTGCGCGGTAATTTGCGTGGTTGGTTGGTATAGTGATTGGTTTATTTGTGGCCCCAATATCCAACATCCCTTGTTTTTTATCTAGATTGTTCTTGATCACTAGAGAGACCTCAGGCCTACATTTTAGGGATACCACATTTTCAGTGTTAGTGTTGTGTGCCACCATGGGCTATTGTGGTATTTTTGTGGTAATTTCCACTACCTTATATATGGTATGGAACTATGTCCAGAGAGTCTCTCTTCCTGTTGGCTCATGCACCTCCAACAGGCTATGCTGCAAACAGTCACTCACAACCGTCCATACTGAATAGAATCATGCACACATCAGTTTTAAAATGACAATTGCACTGTTTAAAAATGTACCCACGTTTAAACCTTTTCCCATGCAAAATGAAAGAGAGAAATAATACACACTAGCTATCTGTTTTCAAATATTTTTGTATTATAGAAATTTCTTTTAAACACAGTTTAACTTTTTTATACAGAAATAAATGAAATGGTACAACATTATTTGTGGTAAAATGAACAGAGAGCTGCGAGAATATATTCAATTGGTAACATTAAATATACTGATAAGAGACTTAGACTCCCTTTAATACACTGACTGAACAGTTTCGCACACTTTCGCACAGCTACCACTCATTTCTATAATTACCTTATCTGTTCAGCATGAGTTTTCTTCGGCTATTCTCTTTCTGAATTTGGCTCCCTTGAAGATTAACCCCAGTGAGAACAAGCGTCTGCTGTTCTCAAACCGGGGTTATTGCCTGGAACTCTCAGCTTTTGCAGCCAGGAAACAGGTCCTTCTCCCAGCTCTGCAAGATCTTGATTGTTCTCCCCCTCCCCTCAAGCTTCTCCAGCAAAGATCTAATCACAGCCTCTAGAATGATACTTGCTATGACGCTGCTCCAATCAGAATCAATCATGTCATCTCCTCCCACACTACAAAATGGCTCATTTCTACAGTAAAAATTGTAACAAATTGATTTCCTGTTCCTTCGAGCTCTTTGCTTCCTGTAGTTATGTGGACAGAGCAGCAGAGAAAAAAAAATGAATGTGTGCTTAAAAGTTCACTTTCAGAATAGGCCTAATTCTGCAGAGGAGACACATTTTTATTAGTGGGTTATGTTAAATGAAGTTGTATTAGTCAGGTTAGTTATTAATAAGGTTAGTTATTAATTTTCAAATGTGTCTCTTGCAATATTGGCATTGCAGGTGAAAAATAGTGTGCATTTTGAATGCGCACATGTGTGCTTTTAACTGTAAAAATAGATTTGCATCTTATATGTAAAAATTGTTTTTGACTGAATAGCCTGTCTTTACTTATATGTCCATGTTACTCTGGCAACACATATAGCAATGCACCACACCCATGTGGTGGTGCTGCATCAAAAGAAAAATGCTACCTGTGCAGTAGTGCTGTACTCTGTGCTGTAACACGCCAAATATCCTTACAGAGCATATAGGGTCCCGATGAGAAAGACTAATAAGTGGATGGCACTACTTAAGGAAACCCAAAGTGGTGGCTCTAAGGGCTCTTGGGCCCTTATTTGAGACAGGGACTTAGGAGGCGATACGTCACTACAGGCTTGAATTCCCCCTGTGGTGTGGAGGGAGCATTTTGCAGCCCTGTATAAGAATGTGGAAGTGACAGCCCCAGATAAGGGACCTCATTGTATGACCACTACGAGGGTCCCAGGGGTGGAGGGAATGTGATTGCAGTTCTCACAAAAGGATGTTGAGGATGTGTTAAAGACACAAAAAGTGGGGAAAGTGGTGGGACCAGACAGAATTCCTGGGCACCTGTTCAAAGAAGAACCACTAATATTGGCACCAGTTCGAATTTTGATATTTAACAATATCCTGGTGAAGGAAAAGATCCCAAACTCCTGGAAGACGGCAGAGATTATCCCCATTTATAAAAAGGGAGGAAGGGAAAGTCTGTTGAACTATCACCAGATCTCCCTTTTCAATATAATGGGGGAAATGTTTGCAAAGACTCTCTTGAAAAATTGGCAGAAATGGGCAGAAAGGGAGTCACTCCTTAGCCATTTCCAAGCAGGCTTTAGATCAGGATTCAGTACAGTTGATCAGGGCTTTCACCTCCATTTGTTAGTCCAAAAACAGTTGACGTTATGTAAAACAAAACTATATGCAGTATTTGTTAATCTAAGAACTGCATTTGACAGTGTTGTGAGGAAGTCCCTTTGTGAGGTATCAGTGGCTAAGAACATACCAGTGGCTTTGTTAACCCCATTTCATTTGTTATACTCTAGTAATTCAGCTACCATATGATGGAGTTTGGCTGGTTATACTATTGAACCCTTATGGTCCTTTTAATTAAGGTAACACTTTGTATGATGGAAGGGATGCAGAATAAATCTTACACCAAATAATAAGACCGACTCAGGAAGTTGGCAAAATGTCTCTGTTTTATTCTCATTTATCAAAGAGAGGGAGTTCCAACGGACTTCAACGGACATCGCACAGCATAGTCTCAAAGCATTTAATAAAAAACTATTATTACATAACAAAAATTAATCATATGTGACATCCTATTATGTGGCAAACTAAGAAAAACAACTTCAGATTGTGATAGGACTAAGGGGAATATTTAGGTATACGTTTTATATGGGATTGGAGTCTGATTGGGTCTCTACAGTCAGGTGGACAATTTATGCCCACCCCTAGTGCAAGTCATCCTGATCAGTTTCTAGATAAAACAGTAAATCATTGGCTCTCAAACTATAAGGCCCTTCATTATATGGCACTCTACAATTGGTTGGCACGCTGGTACCCTTCTGGAACATTTGATTCATTAGCAGCATGTAAGCTGGTACCCCAGGTGCTGGTGGGTGGACTTGACAGTATCTCCCCACCCAATTAGCCCCCCATCTCTCATCGCTCATGCCTTCTGCCATTCAGATTCTCTTTGAACTTTGCCTTGCAGTAACATTTCTTCTCTGGGAATATAAGGGAGTGTGAGCATTTTCTTATTAATGTTCAGGTCTGCATGCCCACTTCTATTTCCATCCTTGACTCACGTGACAGGAGACCATGAATCAGGCCATGTTATATCATTTAAATGTCTTTAATAAACAAACTTGGCAATCATGGTGTTCTCTCTTTGCAACTTAACTAGGATGCCTCCCCGTCTCACATTCACTGTTCTTCAAGGACTGAAAACCACTTTTAGCAGCCTTAGCCTTTGACACACTGTCAAACGGCCTTCCTTTGCGCCATCTTCGACCTACAGCTCATTTTTTTGATGTGACGCACATACAGCTATCAATCCTCCTTTCTCCATGGGTTGAGCTTACTAATGTTGTGACATCGAATATCCAGAATCTATATATATATATTGATATTGACGGCACCGCCTGCAGTTTCTTCACTTGTACAGTTATAAAACGGCTTGCATTTTCTGCATGGGTTTCTCATGTTAAGAACTCTCCTATGGCCCTAGATCTTAAATGTTACTGGGTGAACCCTTCTTTGATTACTAAATCTGTGAAACTAGAGTTGAAAAATGCCTGGGCAATTTTGAGGGCTAATAATATGAAAGGAGGATTTCTGTCTTTGTCCAGGGGTCTGGATTACTTAGCTTCCAAACAGAGTGTTGCGTATGAACCCTACTTGGATTTAATTACCCTGATTATGCACAGGCTTTGTAGACTGAATTTAGATTGTGTTATCTAAGGAAATGGAAACAGTCAACAGGGAGCAATTGCATAACATGTGGTGAATTCAAAGAATATATCACTGTCAGGAACTACATGAGATGTCTATATGGTATGAATGGAGAAAAAGGGGCACTAGACATTTCAGTCCCTCTTCCAAGACGGCACATCAATGTGCCTCACTGGAGAACCTTCTGCAGCATACCGCTTTTTCCAAGATGGCCGCTGACAATTTGATTCATAAACTCCCAGCTCATTGCTTAAATAGCCTTCTAACAGTGAATGCAGCACATTGTTACACCATTGACTGTAACACTTCATAAGTATTCTTGCTCCTGGCTCTACTGCATCCCTTCTCCCTTCCCGTCTCTCTTCCTGCTTCCTGCCCTTTCTCGCTTTCTCCTTCTCATTTATTTCAATCCCGGCGAGGGACGCCTGGAACCACCATCCTTCCGTACTCCAGTGCACAACACATTCATCACTGAAGTGCAACTCATGCATCCTTGGAAATTTGTCCTTCTGCATGTGATGCTCCCTGTTATACTTTATCAGGCTCTTGGAGGTCTGGGGTTGCTTCCCGTGGCACGAGAGCCCCATTTGGGCATCTCGTGTCCCAGAAGCATCAGTTGTTATATTCAGCACTTACCCACTCTTCTACCTCTACGCAGCAGCGACCCAACCTGTCTCCTCATGAACAATCCTTCATTCCAAGCATGCTAGAGCCCCTTCCTGGGAAGCCGCCTCCTGATGGGCTTCCCCACCTCAATTGCTTTCCCTGCACTGTGTGCCGAGACCTAGAGGCATTTAGTTGCTTATTTCTACAAAGCTTGTAAACACTGTAATCCTTGTCAGCCTCTCTCCTGGCTGCTCCAGTTGGGTCTTGTGCTTTTACAAGCCCCAGTGCTAATTCCCAGTGGAATTACAAGCAATTAACATTACAACACTTAACTGGGCATTATTATTGAATGGTATGTTATGGTATTGTTTATTTATAAAGCGCCAATACACAGGCAATTTTTAAAGCACTCAAGAAGGGTAAGAACATGGGGAAAAAACAACAGTCGCTCAAATCACTTGAAATTTGCAGTCGATAATAGTCTGCAGAGGCAGAGTAAGTGCATGTAATGTATTTAACAGTCAAGACACAACAAATAGGCCCGACAGCGATTCTGCAGTTTTACCAGTGCATTTAAGGGGCGAAGACGAGGCAGAACAGATAGATGATTTTCAGGCACAGTGCATTTGGATTGTGCATGGGCTCAGATGGTCGCAGGGAGGGGATGGTACAAGTGGACCTGGTCAGTGGAGACTGGGTAAGTGCAGAGAGAGCCACTCTCTTGGGTTATTTCTCAAGTGCAATGAGGGGGTTGGGGTGTAGGGCCCTGAGGCAAGTGCGAGAGAGGACTGGAAAGGGAGCCTGGGACCTGTGAGACTCTGAGGTACACCAGACGGCCAGTCAGCAAGTTGTGAAGAAGAGGAGGGATAGAGGGAATGAGTAGAGAGCTAGATTAGCAGGGTAGAGGGAGAGAGAAGGAAGAGGAGAAGAGGAAGTTCTTGAGGAGTTTCCGGAACTTAAGAAGATCATGCTCAAGGCAGAGGGCGGCAGAGAGGCTGTTCCAGAGGGAAGCTGCTCACTAGCAGAAGGTTGGTGGTAGATGAGCAGAGGGCTTGTGAGGGACAGTATTTAGATAGACAATGTTGAAGGTAGGTAGGTACAAGGCCCCAGAAAGCCTTCTGCACCAAGCAGATGGTCTTAAACTTCATCCTTGCAGCCACGTGGAGCCAGTGAAGGTATTTCAGCACCATAGAGATGCGTTACCTGGGCTTGAGCCCAAGGATAAGTCTCGTAATTCTGTTCTGGATGAGTTGTAGAGGGCGCAGGGCAGAAGAAGGGAGGATGAGGAAGAGGTTGTTGCAGTAGTCCAGCCTAGAGAGAACCATGATTCTGGGAACAGTGAGCCACTGGGGGTGAGAAAAGGTAGGGGATCTCTGAGGAGGTGTAGCTGATAGTTAGACTTTTTAGAGATGTCCAAAATGTGAGAGGAGAAGGATAGAGTGGAGTGTAAGATAACTCCAAGGTTTTTAGCCTCGCAGGTAGGTGCGGGCGCAGGGCCAAAGGAGGCCGGCCAGAGTTGACGCGGGAAAGCAGGAGCAGGGGTCCCAATGCGAACAATCTCAGTGTTACTGGCATTGAGGCAGAGGTTGTTTGCAGCACACCATGACTGAATGGCGGACAGACAGTCAGATATGAGCGAGGAGGAGGAGGCGGCTCAGGGTAGCCTGAAAGAAAGTCACTTGTCATCCGTGTAACACTGGAAGTTAGAGGTGAAAGTGGCAATCACACGTGCCAAGGCAGCCATGTAGACATTGAAG
Organism: Ambystoma mexicanum; assembly: GCF_040938575.1. Taxonomy (NCBI): domain Eukaryota; kingdom Metazoa; phylum Chordata; class Amphibia; order Caudata; family Ambystomatidae; genus Ambystoma; species Ambystoma mexicanum. The sequence continues at coordinate 827,204,221 of NC_090936.1, forward strand.
AACCAAGGGGATATGTTAGATCCCTGGGGAATGCCACAGGTTGAGAGAGTGTTAGTCAAGAGAAAGGCTCTGAGTTCCACCTGAGATGGGCGGTTGGAGAGAAAGGATGTTAATCACGCCAGAGCCCGACCTTTGATTCCCAGGGTGTCACAAAGACCTGCAACCAGGATGTTGTGGTTAACCATGTCAAAGGCAGAGGAGAGGTCAGGGAGAATGAGGACAGAGAGAGTGTAAGTGTCAGGATTTGAGATCAGGTCTTCACGTGTGTTCAGAAGAGCAGTTTCCGTGCCCTGGATGCTCTAAAACCAGACTGATGATCATGGAAGCAATCAAAAGATTCCTTGTGGAAGGTCAGCTGAGAGATAGCCAACTTCTCCATGGGTTTGCCCAGGAAAGGTGATGATAGAGATAGGGCAGTAGTTTTCCAGAATGGAGGTGTCGGCAGAGGGTTTCTTGAGCAGAGGGTGCACAAGGGAGTGCTTACGAGTAGTTGTGAAAGGTCCAGTGGAAAAGGAGAGATTGCAGAGATCAGCCAAGGCTGGGGCGAGGGAGCCAATATTGAATTCAATGGTTTTAAAGGGCAGGGGTCCACCTGTTTGGATGAGGCCTTCATAGATCGGACTTGTCTGGTGACCTCAGCAGGTTTGACGGGTGAGAGAGAAGAAAGGGTAAGTGGAGGGGGGCCGAGGGAGGCCCCAGTGTTGGTGTATGCTGTGGTGTGGTTAAGTTGTGTTTAACTATTCCAGCATTGCCAGCGTTCTGGAATCATCACATGTTACATAACGCACAAGTAAAGAGGCATTCTCCAAGACACTGGCCTCTACAGTATATTGGGTTTTTCTCCTCGGTCTGCCCACCTGGACCCTGCCTCCTTCTCTCAGGGACCAGGTGAGGGGCGTGGAAGGCTCCCCCAATGTCTTCATTGAGTGGTCTGCACTAAGCTCAGGTAAGGGTCTAGTCTCCTTGTGGTATAATTTGTACCTTAAACAGTGTAGTCATAACAATTATGCACTTTCTGTTCATATGCAAAGGGTTGAAAGACCTGAGGATAAAGAATCTTAAACCAATGCTGTTGTTCACAATGTGCGAACCTTAAGTGTTGTAAATCAATTGGTAAGAAAATCTGATTATTCAGTAACAGTTTATTTTGTGGCTAACTATATCCACCATGCCTGGTTAAGGAAACATGTACTGACAGCCCTTTAGAATTAATAGTAGAACTCTTGTTATGGTTTTATGTTATAGGCCCATCTTAAAATTGTAAATACAGATTTATTTTTAATTTGTATGTAATTATATGGAGGAAATGTTATGCTAGCTCAGTAGTTTTAAAAGTTTGTGTGATTGTTGATTTTTAATATTTAAGAGGATAACTGTTGATCTTGTATTTGCTCTTTTAGTTTAATGTTCAGCCATGCAGAAATAGGAAGAGGAATACAAACTGTTAAATTTTTGATTTATTGGAAAATAATGTTTTTGGTAAATAATGTTGTTGCATTTTCCATATGACTTTATAGTCGAATAAATGATTATTCATTCTAATAAAGGTTTATTAATTCCAGTATTGGTCGGCATAAAAGCTCCCATAAATTATGTATTTGATTGCTCACTAAATTTCACAGTACCATGGGCATTAGCATCAAAAATAACTTGAAGTAATAAAGGCCTGTCGGGATCAAGAATGGGAGCAGAGACATATATAAATAGCAAAAGAACCAGACTGAAATATGACAGCAAGGAAGAGAGAAATCATTAAAACAAAAAAGGAGAAAACAAAAAGAATTACAGAAAAACAACAAATGGGAGAAATGAGATGTTTGGCAGCAACAGAAGGAGTCGGAGAAATAAGCAAGAGGACAGAGTGAAGAAATAATTCAATAGGATGAAAAAGAAGCGAAAAAGAAAGGAAGTAAAATAAAATGAAAGAAAGCAAGTGAAACTAAAGGCAGAGCAAGATAAAGAAACAATATGAAACAGAAAGGAAAAATAAAGAAAGAAAGGGGGAGATGGAAAGAAAGAAAATCAGAAAGAATAAATGAGCAACATGCAGAGAAAAAGTGAGGACTATAGAGGGGATGAATCGAAAGGGAGAATAAAACGAAAAACAAACAAAATCAAAGGTGAGGACAAATAACTGTTTGAAGGCAGGAAGATAAAACAGAACGTTCATAGAAAGAAAGAAAACACTGGGGAAGAAAACAAAGAAAGTGTAGACAGTAGACAGAGAAAATGGGAAAGAGGTGGAGGGTAGGTGGTATCTACATTACCTTCACAAGAATCTGAAAACCTAAGTGCAGAGAAATTAGTTAGACGTGGGTGGATGGAAGCAATGGAGACGGAAGAAAAAAAGTAAAATAGGGTCAAGAAAATAGATTGGGCTGCGTTATAAGAACAATACCAATGAAGTGGCTAAAAAGTGGCTTTTTTAACAGATATTAACGCAGTAGGACTCACCTTGTTTCTATAACACTGTACTCATTGACCCACAAAATGGAAACTGACTATTTAATGCTGTAATCTGCCACCTGTAATCTGTTCTACTGTACTACCGTAGAGGTACTGTATCTTGCATGTAACTAATCACCATTCTTGTAACCAGAGATGTAGGACTCTGTGAAGTTAACCTACACCGTGATACCCCAGAGTCTGGGCATAAACCAAATACCATAAATAAATAAATGAAGGAAGAGGAACCCGAGAGAGCAACGGTATTAAGTAGGACTGAGAGGTGACAGTGGTCCAGCGGTTCAGAGGTAAGAGAATGGTCAAGATGCAGGTGATAAGGCAAATGATAGAGAGAGCTGAGAGTAGGACAAAGGTGCACATGAAAGATAACTGTTTTTATTTTCAAAAAAAGGTCAGAGTTGTTTGTGTGATGGAAAATGTTGAGAGGGAGGAGGACTCTCTTGGTCAAGAGAGTTGGAGGTATGAGAGAGGTGAGAATATGTAAGAGGAGAAATTGCTGGAAAAGTAAGGGTTTGTGAGAGTGGGCTGAGATTCAAAGGTTGAAGATAAAGCAGAGGCATAAGATATTTTGTGGAAAAAGACTGTTGAAGGAAATCAGTATAAGTAAGAGAACAGGGAAATGGATGGTGTGTGAATTTGTTGGTGAGAAAGATGCAGGCTTTATCATGAGCGCTGGAACCTAGAAAGATGACAGACTGACTGGACCCTAGAATGGAGAGACAAATGAGGTTAGAGAGTAGTGACTGAGAAGAGAGAAGAGAATGAGAACACAGATATTTGTTTGATAAACACAAGGGGGTTGGAAGTTGATTTCATGGGACCTTCCTTAGAAGTTCTCATGAAAGTTCTCATGAAAAAGGCCATTGACGTCTTTTTCAGGCTGCATAAAGTGAATGGACACCTACCAATTAACATTAGAACAATAGCAACCATGTGGGGGTAACTTCATAAAAAGTGGTAATTTATTTTATTTATGTATTGGTTATTTGGAATGCGCACTATACAGCAGAACTTGTGTTTCAATGCAGATCAAGACAAGGTGGGGCGAATGGGAAGAACAAAGAAGTAAAAACAAAACGTTCTTAAAAGGTCTTGAAACTTTCAGAACGTACAAGTGCTATAAAATTAGAGTGGGGGCAGGGGAGGAAGAAATTGCAAGGGTAAGAAGGTTTGAAAAACAAAAAAGCGTTCCTACTAGGCTGTGAGGTGATTCAGATTGTGCAAGTACTAAGACATAAACGAGGGGGAGAGGAGGAGGAAGGGAAGTGTAGAAGGGGAGGAGGAGAGAGGACCAATGCAAAACAGGTAAACAAAAGTGAAGTTACACATAGGTAAATTGCAGTGTGGAAAAACCAGACGTGCAATAATGAGAAGCAGGTAATGAATGATTGCATACTTGAAAAGCTGTTCTTCATGGCATGAGAGGCTACTTCAGGGAAGCAGAACAAACAGTTATGACTAGGCAGGTATGAATAAATGCAGACTGGAAAAGATGTGCTTCGTGGAGCGAGTGGCTACATCAGGTGTCAAGAAACTGAATGGGAGCACAGAAAGGTAGAACACCAATTCATTACATAAATGAATCTAGCAGCAGAAATATTTCAGTGTGAAAAGTCAGTAAGTGGATGCAGGTAGGTCCACTGCAAAACACAGCAAGGTTTCAAGTCAATCAGTGATTGCAGGTGGGTCAGATGAAAATACAGTGAGGTATCAAGCCAATCAGTGGTTGCAAGTAGGTCAAATGCAAAACACAGCGAGGTAGAAAAGTCAATCAGTGGTTGCAGGTAGGTCAAATGCAAAACACAGCAAGGTATCAAAGTCCATCAATGGATGCAGGTAGGTAAAAGGCATAGAACTGCACAGGGCTGCGGAGTGACCATACGGGCTAACAAGGGGACAAGAATGCAAGATAAGGAAAGGGCTGAGAATGTCAATCAATAAAGGAAGGTCTGTAAGTGCAAAAAACAGAGCAGGCTGGGACTGCCCAAACCGGAGGTTATGACTGAAGAAAGATACAAGAGAAAGTGCAATAAATAGGGCAGGGCTCAGAATGACCATACAGCAAGGGCTGCTAGAATAAACAGGGACAGTGCAGAATGGCTGGTGGCTTAGGTAAGAAAAGTCTAAGAATGGGGTTTGCAGAGAAGGTTAAAGGACAGGCACTGGGGAGAGAAGAATTTAAACCAAGGATATAGTTTGCCACATTGTGAAGGGAACACTATTAGAAGCAAGCAAGATGGAGAGTGCAAAACATGAGTGTGATAATATGGGGGCCAGCCAGAATGGCAGCTAGTAGGCTGGATTGAGTAGCGCAAGTTGCAAGGAAAGGAGAGAGGACAAGGGCCAAGTTGATCAAGGAAACAGCAGTGGAAGCTAAGAGGGAAGGCTGCAGCTGGCGAGGCAAAGAAAAGAGGGTGGGGGGATAAAGTGGGAAGGGGACCTGGAAGATTGTAACAAAAAAGTGGAGGCATAAAACTGATGTAGGGGGGCTCTAAGGAGTGCTCAAGACAAAGGGGGGAAAGGAAAATTAGGAGAGTGTAGTAGAGAGCAACGGGGGGGAGCCAGGAATGTAAAGAGGCCAGAGAGTGAAAAAAGAAGTAGAAAGAAGGAAGGAGAGAAGGACCTTAATGAGGGCAGTCAGGTAAATGGAGGGGGGCGGTCTCCTTACCTTTAGATCAGAAGAAAGGTCCATGGCAGAACCTTGGCAAGAGTGGGATCAAGAGCAGAGTACGGAGGTGTTAGACCCTAAGAAAGGAACAGGAAGGGAGGCATGAGGAGTGGCCCCAGGGCGCTGTCTGTGCCCAGACAAGCCCAGACAGGGTTTCACACAGCCCTTATAGGTGGCCCTTTGGGGGGGGGGTGGGATGTTTGAACCCACTCATCCAAGCCCCGCTACATCATTGTGCATTAATGGCAGTGGAAACATCATAATGGCCGCCGGAGAGCATGCTGCTCACCAGAAAGTGCGCAGTGAAAACCTGACAGGCCACCATCCACTTTTGCCTCTGTCAGTGTTAATATAGGAGACCATTGCCAGACCCAATCCTTCGGCTGCACACAGAGCAAAATCAGTGTAAATGAACATAGAACTGTTCAAAATCAGTTTTAATTGATGTCAAAAAGTGCTAAAATCAAGGCTCACCAAAACCACTAAAAAGGTCCCACCTCCTTGTTGGGAGGTCATACATCATTCTCCCGCAAGAATCTACATGAATCTGAGGTCCACAGAAGTGCATCCATATTTGAACAAAGTATATTTTGAGGATTGCTTACTGGTATGGCAGCTGTCAAAAATGGGTGCAATACCAGTGCTTGACACTGACCGGTGCTAGCGAGCTAAATTCTGACAGGAGACCTGTATTTCTGAAGCTAAACAGGAACCTGAGTTAGCTGAGACTTCAACAGGCTGGCTGTTCATGGGAAGCCTTCACACCTAGCTTTCTCAGCAACCGCACAGGAAATCACATGGTCCTGTTGATTAAGAGGGAGGAGAATTTCCCTGCAACCTGGAGAAACAAGACAAAGGATTCTTTCAGCTGAATAGGATATGCTGATTTGGGTGTGCCTGAACAAGACTGCTCTGGGGGAAGGCAAGAAATCTGATCTCTGAGTCAAGCCAAGTTTCTAGGGGCGGAGACAAACTACTGTGGATTCAGAGAGTCCAGCAAATATATGTTTTATGAGAATACTGATAACAAGTTATACCAAGCGAACAAAAATGTACAATATGGTGATTCTTAATAAGAAAAATTCACTCACAATTTGAGACTAAGCTGGACGCTGTGGGATGTTATGAGGCCAAGCCCCGTAATTATTAATATTGTGGGTGCAGTGTTCATGCTAGAAACTTAAGAACTTCCAGTAATAGGCTCAGAGAGGGTGTGTACCTCTGTGTAAGATTTGATGCAAAACCCATATTGCAAAACCCACAAAAAGCACAAAATGTTGTCATTTCTGAACCCAAGCTCATAGAAACATGTGACTTGAACCGAACTGTACCTTAAGCAATCTGGTATGCAATTTAGGTAATATTAACAAGTTGTGTATATTGTAATATGTGTTTTATGAAAAAGAAGATATGCTGTATGAAAACAAAGGGGAGTGTCCTTTCCTTGAGCCATAAAGATGATACCTGATGACTCATTCTGACTCACTACTCCCTTCTCCAGTCAGAGGACCGTAAATCCTTTAACCTATCAGCATCCTCAGAGGGTTGGGCATAGAAAGTCAGCCTTCCCACCCACTTTCAAAAGACCTAAAAAGAGACTGCCGAGACCCGGATAGACACTCATTTGTCCACTACTCATCGATTCCTGCACAGCACGCTGCCCGACCATATCCAGACAAAAACTGAATCCTTCTCAGCAGGCCTCAGAATCCAGCAAACTAACCAAACTATTCAACAGCCGGGCGAGCTGTTTGATTCTGGCTAGAACCCTGTGCAGGAACCATATCCAGACCTAGAAAGCAGAACTGTACCCAGAATTTGGCAGACTCAGACCAGATCGCTGTGCAGTGCCGATAGCAGACCAGACGCCCCGCTGTGAGCAAAACCAGTACCAGAGACCATCCCATGGCGAGAGAACCACAGCCCAAACCTGATCAGATCTGTGACAAGGTCCATTCCCTTCCAAAACTAGGAGTGAGTATCTAGAACTGTCCAGAACCCATCTCTTAGTTTAAAGTAATCTTATTCAAACCTTTTCAACCTGTCCAGAACTGCATAGAAATTGTGTGTCCATTCTGTGATTTCAAAGCTGCGAAAGTGTCATCTGTCATTCTGAAATCTTGACTTAATTTTTGAAAATCTACTTCCACAAAAACATCTGTATCTTTTGAACCGTATGTCCTAGAAGCGAGAACTGTCATTTTAAAGCTAAGATTCTCAGCTTTCCAACAAACCTAAACCTTCTAACTCCTTATAGTTTTTCCGTAATCGCGGTTGACGCACTCGGAAAAAGTGTTGCAAATTGCAATTTGGCTAAATTTCACCACTTGTAAAAATAGTTGCTTCTTGCTTTCCACTGCTGAAATTCGTTTTCAACCTGATAATCACTCCTGAATCATTGCTAGTGTTGACCTGAACTAATTCAAGGTAGCTGTCACCTACTCTGAATCTCCTATAGGGAATTAAAATCATTTTTAGCATATTTTTCACGTCATTGCAATCACATCTAAAATTATTTGGCCCGTGTTTTAAAATCATCCCTGTTTCTCTAAGCTTGCTGGGGGGGAACGGGAACTGAACTGCTTTTGATTGTATTCCTGAAAACCTGTGTGCCCTCATTTCCATCTCTTCATATTGCATAGGGGGGGGGGGAGTGAGTTGTCAGAAGGGAAAAAGTGATCATATTATCTCTTGTTGAATCCATATCGAGTTTTATTTCTGTGCCTACATTATTTCCATCTTGCATTTCCTTGAACCGTAAAAGTATTCTCTGCTACTTTATCCTTCCTATTCCTATCAAATATTAATTTATTCATAAAAGTGTGATATACATATATATTGTTTAATTTTTCCAATAAATCGTTTAATTTGCAAAACAAACCTACTTCTTGGCTCAGTGAGGTCAGGGGGATTCAAAGAGAGGGGCATTATATAAGGGTTTATCATCCAGATTTAAGAATTTGACATAAAAATATATGAATAAGGGCTTCCATTGGGCATCCCAGACTAGGCATTGACTTAGTTGGAGTGCTTGATTGAAGTCACTTACAGGTGGAAGATGTTGCCTGCTGGCTCCTGGGCCCAAAGTCTATTCGTACAAGCCCCAGCCAATCTGCATAGAGCAGAGGCGAGCTCACAGGGACAGATGAAGAAGTAATTGAAGATTTCCCATGACGGCCATGATGGGAGTTCTTGCTGTAATTAAGTGGATGCAGCCCCTCACAGGCTCAAGGGCTGTAGTGAATAACCCACAGGCTGATGGAATAAGAGGTCCAGACTGGGTTTCACACGGCCCTTATAGGTGGCACTTTGGGGGGTGGCTGGTGTCGCCTGCTGGCTCCTGGGCCCAAAGTCTATTCGTACAAGCCCCAGCCAATCTGCATAGAGCAGAAGCGGGCTCACAGTGACAGATGAAGTAATTGAAGATTGTCCCATGACGGCCATGATGGGAGCTCTTGCTGTAATCAAGTGGACGAGGCCCCCCCAGGCTCAAGGGCTGAAGTGAATAACCCACAGGCAAGGCCCAGACTGGGTTTCACACGGCCCCTACAGGTGGCCTTCAAGGGGGCCGGCATCACCTGCCAGTTCCCAGCCCAAAGTCCATTCATAAAAGTCCCAGACAATCTGCATAGAGCAGAGGCGAGCTCACGGGGACAGATTAAAAAGTCCTCCTTGAAGATCGGCATATCGCAGCCATGATGGAAGGCCCTGCCATAATGTTGTGGATGGAGCACCTCACAGGCTCAAGGGCTCAAGTGAACAACCCATCGTTAGATGGAATAGGAGGCCAGACAAGGTTTCAAATGGCCCTTATGGGTGGCCCTTTGAGGAGGTCGGGGTCGCCTGCCGGCTCCCAAGCCAAATGTCCATTCATACGAGCCCCAGTCAATCTGCATAGAGCAGAAGCGGGCTCACCAGGACAGATGAAGATCATTGCATGTCTGCCATGATGGAAGGCCCTGCCGTAATGTAGTGGATAGAGCCCCTCACAGGCTCAACGGCTGAAGTGCATAACACATGGGCAGATAGAAAAAGAGACCCAGAGAGGGATTCACACAGCCCTTATAGGTGGCCCTTTGAGGGGGCCAGCGTCACCTGCTGGCACTCGGGTCCAAAGTCTATTCACACCCCAGTCAATCTGCATAGAGCAGAGGCAGGCTCACCTGGACAGATGAAGTCATTGAAGATCGGCGCACAGCAGCCATGATGGAAGGCCCTGCCGTATTGTAGTAGATGGAGCCCCTCACAGGCTCAAGGGCTGAAGTATGCAACCCACGGGCAGAAGGATGGAGTACACCACCAACATTGGCAGTATAATTCTGATTGGCACCCATCTATTACTAATTTGTAAAAATGCAGGGCAAACTGACAGGCACATATGTTTTATGTCTTTACACCTTCTTTAATGATCCGTGGGATTTTTGTTTTCTTTTGAGGCAGAGTGGGAGCACTGAATAGACAGACCATGTCAGACATGATTCCTTTCTGCACCACAAAAGAGCACACTGTTTACTGCCGATTTATGTTTTTATGCTCGCATTAAACCTAAGGAATCCTGTGGCATCCGCTTGACTTTGGCACCTGGTAACTGATTCCAATATAATTCATTGTAAATGCCATCCATAATTATTAAATGCGGAAGGCAACTACACATGTAGTGGAAATGTAATGTTTAAAGGTGAATCCCTGTGTTTTACACTTTACATTTCCACTACATTGAGTAAAGATTTAAAATTGCATGGAGGGGACCTTTCGCACTGAAGTGTAAACATATATCGCAATGTGCAATTTTGGTCTTAAAATAAAGTGACCCCATGGCATGTTCATGCTGACTTTAAAACGATGGATTCCAATGGAATCTGCCTGTGTTGACACCTGGCAGTCGTATAATTTAGGAATCCATTGTAAATGCTGCCTGCATTCATTAATTGCAGGAATAATGTATATTCCAAAACGTAGTAGAAAACAATGTTGTAAAGGCAATTCATTACAGCTGTTTGTACACTTTTGCTGCCCACTACATGCTAGAAATGATTAAAATGTAATGGTGAGGACCTTTTACACGGAAGTACAAATTATTCTTTTCATGAAAATTACACAATTGTATTTATGCCACATATAATGCATTTTTCTGGGGCAGCTTTCAAAATGGTAAACTTAGTACAACGTAAACCTGACTTGTAGCTCCAAGCTTGTCCACTAGTTACTCTTACATGAATGGATTTGAGGTTCAGGTTATCATTGCAGGCTAGCATATTTATCAGAGTTTCAAAGTGTGGATAGCTTCGGCAGAGGGAGTCATACATAAGAACCCGTAGAAGGTGAGGAATAGCATACATCAGTTAAATAACACCATGTCCAAAATCCGACGTTTACCGCTAAAGAGGCTTACATGAAGTAGTCATATGCAGGGGGGTAAACTATGGTGACCAACAAACTCACGGACTCATAGTTGTATAAAAGAGAGGGAAAGAGGCCTAATCCCCACGAAGGAAAAATGTATTAACTTTTGAAAAAGCACATTTTCAGTTTAATTTATCAGCTGACAAGTTACTTTTGCGGTGTCATGTGTATCACTGTAAAAGCTTAATTCACGGTAAGGTCATTAATACCACTACAGAACTGCTCTAGTTATTTTGTGTTTTCATTAGTCTTGCACTGAGTTATCATGGCTGCTCAAGAACGCCCAGCTGCTTCAAGGAATGTTTCATTTCTAGAAACAACTTGCTTCAGACCAATGTTTTTCATTAGCATGGTGGCATGCCTAATTTCTGGATTTTCAGGGAATACTTTTAACTAAAGACTGCAATGCAATGAACTGCACGTAAAGGAGGCAGAACATCCATATGTAAAATCTATTTCGGTTTTTTTAAGTATTATTTCATCACGAAAGAAAAAACATGGTTTAATATGCATTACGCTTCAAGTGAGATGCTTAATTAGGGGTTGGTGACATTCCAATTAACAAGATATATTTAATACTTCAATCAATTAAAATATTCATATTCACTATTTTCTTTAATGAAAGACAATTAACACTAATGTATTTAGAAATGTTTCAGCAGTAAAACATGTGAAATGATGATGTGCTACAGTGATGCAAAAATGAGAATTGGTATTTTTTAATTATTTGCATTATACCTACATAAGTACATTTCTGTTACATTTACCCATGCACATTATAGCGCGCTGGTTACCGCACTACTGTTAAGGTGTCAAGTTCGATAGGTAACCTGAAAAATGATTTGCAAATAATGTTTGACTCGCATGATGGATTTGGCTGAAATTTTGCAAACAAAATTGTACTTACTGACATCCCAGACTACATATTTTGGGAAAGATCCATTGAAAAATAAAGAAGCTATTTAGAAAACAAAAACATAGTTTCGGTCTAGTCCCATTCATTTTCCCGTAGAGAAAAAGTGACGTTTTTGCTCAAGCACATAGCGAAAATCGTTGGATGGAATTGGACCAGGTGCAAAACAACTTGGCCACGGAGCATTGACTCAATTTCTGGGGGCAGTGTGGGTTTATTGTGTCCAGTAGTTTTTTTAAATATTTGTCAGACAATGGGGTACCCCTTTTCCCAAAATTATAAGGATATCTCCCATGTTGCTTTGCAGCAGAGTGCTTTGAGAAATAAAACGCTGCAATTTTTTTGTTCGATGTGAGAGATAACTGCAGCTATACCTGTGGCTACCCGAAAACAAAAAGTGAAAAAATGCTTTTTGGACGGTGGGGGGAGTATGAAATGACATCAGGCTAGAGGTGGGGAGGGGGGAAGAGGACACCATGTGAAATTATGTAATTTAGGATGCAAAGAATAATGAGATTGCCATGACACATTTTTCCGATAACTGCAGCTATAATCGCGTGTATACCTGTGGTTATACACAGGATTCTGTGAATAAAAAAAGTTGTAAAAAGTAATTTGGAATGGTTGAGAAGTTCAAATAAAATCAGGTTTGAGGTGTTCAGAGGGAAAAAGGATGTTATGTCATACATATACATAGGGGAAGTAGCAGCTTTGAACCAGAGCAATCATTTCTGTGCATGAAGATAATCAGTTAGGTTATGAACACTTTCTGGTAGTACTACTGTTTTTTTGCTTACTTCACTTTCCCTGTATATGCTCATATGTGTAAGTGTTGTTGTCTCTTTCTGTTTTGTCTATAATAATGCAATTATGTAGTAAGTGGATTTTATTAGCTACTTATTACATGTTTCACAGTACGAAAAACTCTAATAAGAAAACATTTATCATGTTACTATTCAACATGGCAAGATTATTAATATTACACCTCCGTCATGTATGCTGCACACAATGCCTATGTTTCTACAAGAGTAGCTTCGTATACTGGAAAGAACTTCATAATAGAATGCTATTTGTATCAATGCATTGCTTAATACACTACGTACCTCATGATATTTAGTCCAATAATCCTTGACACTTTTGTATCAACATTACAATAAGAATCCCTTGTACAGACTTTTCATGAAAAGTAAATGCACATGTGATGTCATCAGTGATGTCATGAATAACATTTGTGATGTCATCGTTGATGTCCTGGGTGTTAGTCCTAGCAGTACACGGTGGTGGCGCGAGTTAAGGTTGCTTAGCTTACCATAACTGGCTAATTTCAGGGGGTTTTCGGTTTTACTTGGAACCATAACGTCCCTGTAACAAAGTTTTTTACTGAATTTCATAGGTTTATAGTAGCGCGACTTAATCATAACATCCCTGTAACAAAGTTTGTTCACTGAATATAGATATATAGATAATGTAAATTGGATACATGTTTACTAGGATGCCCTTAGTTTATATACATGCAACATACAACATACTGAACCCCACCTACCTGTGTTAGTGGGTCTCAGATCCCCGGACCATGAGCCTATTTGCAGACGGACTCGTCCAACATCACCACTATCAAAAAACTCAGGGGGTATCTTACATTGTTATATCATCCAAAATTGTTATATCATCCAAAAAAAACGCTAAACATGTTCAAAAACCAGCACATAAATACATGACATTCAATAATAGATAAGAAGTGAAACTGTGTATGCAAGACACTAATAGTCCAATTAGATAGCATATGCCACATAGTGGAATATACCAAAACAAAATCAATATGCCTCCAACAGAATTACCTTACGGAAATTGCACTGCAAACATCAACAGGACACCTATGCAGCAGTAACAGCAAAACCTATCAAGAAACTAGTGAGTACACTACATTTATTGTATATATTTGTAAACTTTCTGTATTAGGTACACTAAAAGTAATATTTCATTTTTTTACACAGAAATGTCTAGTACTTTGGAATGGCTGGAAGAAAGTTTTGCTCAGGATGAAATGAGTGAAGGCAGTGATACTAATGGTAGACACTACACTTCTCTATGTACGCCAATTAATAACCATTACTTTATCTGTACTTGACATTTTTCTTTTGTAACAGACTATACAGACATTAAACATAATATACCAAGAGAGACGCTAGAAGATCCTCTTTAACGAATGGAACAGAGAAAATTGATATGTTAATGGGAAATTTAAACTGTTAAGATACTTTTGTGGAGGACCATATAAGAGAAAAAATTAAATATCACTGTCCCGCATGTACCTGTGCCCCCTCTCCATGTCCCTCCCAACTATCCCCAAAAACTCCCCAGCAAGAAAAATGTTACGATGAGACTTCACTCCCTTTCTCCCCTACCATCCATCATGTCCAAACCTCTGACTCCCCAGTATTTGTATCTGTTTCTGCTTCCCCCTCTCTTTCATAATTGTTATAGTTTTGTACAGTAATACAATATTAAGTGTGTTGTTCGTATATTCCTCTGTGTGTTATTTTTTTTAAAAGGCAGTTAGGGTCTCCGCGGACATCGCGACTGTCCGGGATGTCCTCAATTAACCAAAATGGGGGTGTCCTAAAGACACTATACCTGTGTGCATTGTTGGCAATGAAAATGGAGGTTTCCTTCAGGAGACACAAGATTTCTGCCTGTCCATTATCAACCAAAATGTGGGTGTCCTAAGGACACTATACCTGTTTGAAATGGCCATAGTCAAAATGGGGGTGTCCGCAGAACACTAAAGATGTCCGCATGTTCGTAGCTGTGCAAAATAAAGTGTCCTAAGAACATTCCTCCTGTTTGCATTGTCCGTTACCAGAATGAATATATCCATAGAACACATAGCCCGTCCGCCTGTTCGCAACGTTGTGATGCACATTTATTTTGTTCGAGGATCTAAACACTGTCCGTAGAACACCCGCACAATGCCTAGCACATCCATGCCCCTACGAACATCGTGCCTGTATGCAACTGCCCGCCGCATGTGCGTCGCACTTTTAATTAATTCTGGGACTGCAATACTGTCCGCAGAACACCAAAATGCATGCGTAGACCTGACCTCGCGCATTTGGGGTCCTACGGACAGCTGTCCCATTCGCCAACCTGTCCTCGATGTCATCATGTGACCACACTCACTCTAAGCATAACAAACAATGGCCGGTACACCTGAATTTTTTTTAGATCTTTCTTAGTGTTTGAAGTGTCCTGGGACAGCGTGGGTTTTTGTGAAGTGTGCCCCCACACACCTATAAAAGACCACACCTCAGAGCTGATCCTTATTCTGTTTTTGGGCTTCCAGGACAGAGACTGCTCCTTGTTGCATTGGATTGCTCTTGCTCTTTGAAACAGCTGTCCTGATGGCATCCCTGGCTGCCGCTGGTGCTATTGCTGTCTCAGCAGCACCTGCAACACCTCCACCACCACCTCCCTGAGGGCCTGCAGAGTGGAATAGGCGTGAGGATACAGAGGAGAGTGATGAAGAGGATGAGATAGTGGAAGTCCCTACTACTAGTTCTTGGGTGTGGAGGTTATTTACCACTGTTGATGGAGTACCAAAAGCACATGCACACAAGGTGACCTGCAATCAGTGCAAGATGGTGCTGATTTGTGGGAAACCGGGTTTGTACAGTTATGGTACCACCTCAATGAAGAGAAACCTAAAATCATTCCATGGTGGGGATATTTGTAAGGTTGTACCTTGCGATAAATGTAGTAGGTTGAGTTCCTCTGCAGCATCCTCCGTTTCCGTTCCTACCACCACAGGAGACACTCCTGTGGGGCAGTGCATCCCTCCAGCTGCCTCACAGGACATACATGATGCTGTTGATACTTACCTTTCGAGGGTCACAGTATTATGCATGTACTGTGACGCAGTACTCTGCAGGGGGGAAAACCTTCAAAGTGCTTTCGAGACTGTGGTCAAGGAGCAAAAGAAGAACAGCTACCTACCTGAATAAGGCGCACCCTACATCTTCCACTCTCTACCTGCCCTTTGTTATGCACGTGGTTGGTGTTCCTTCCTTACCCTCCTTTCCCTTCCTTTCCTTTTGTGCCATGTTTAAAAAACCCAAAAAATATAAAACAACAAAAAAAAGGCTCTTTTCAGAGCCGCCTTTCACAGTTCAAAAAGAGAAGTGTCAATGAAATGCGCAGGGCACTGTGCATTTTTAGAAGTCCGCGGACATCTAAATCTGTGCAGTGCTGCCATTGAAAGGGGCCCCTCGGGGTCCCTTGTGCTATCGAAACAAGGCAATAACCATGCACGAAAAGATGCGCCAGACACAAGGTTCAAATTCCCAATGCTAGGGTTTATTGCAAGCAAAAATAATATCAGTTGGCCAATTCTGATTTCACGCCCCGCGACGTGAGTTTCCTAGACCTCGAAGGATGCAAGAGAGCGAATTACGTACATCAGTTACATATATGCAAAATGCATATCATACAATCAGCAAAGTCATGTTCAACACCCCTCTTTATTAAGTTCCTTTGAACTCGGGATGGCGATGGACATATCCGACGAGTATGACGATTATAACATTTTCGATGTCTATTCTAGTAACAATGTGCAATTAGAAAGTGCGGAGGCATCTTTCAGTTGTTGAACAGAACACAGTGGTTCTGTTCTTGGAAGCAAGCTGCACACGGGGGAAGAGCCACATTCCAAGCTTTGCTATCTATGACGTACTATTCGTGTCCTGGGAGCCGACACGTTCTAAAGGGTTTTGTGAAGGGGGGCCATAAGAAAAGCATAATTCAAGCCTTTAGCTGTATTATTCTAACATATTCTACCATTGTACGAGACTGGCTGGCAGCTGTGAAGTGATTAAATGCCCTACAGCTCCCTCCCAAGGCTACAGAGAGGGAGCGTGGGCATTCCTCTCTGGGCTACTCATGAGGAGTTTCATCAAACTCTTCAGCCCCGCGACCTTGTTCTTTCATATTCAGACAACAATGTTAACAGTTGAGCAGAGTAAGCAGAATCCGCAAGAATTGCAAGCTGCAAAGAAGTTTTTGGACAGAAAGCAATGAGCAATGGTTAACAAGCAAAATGGCGATTCCTGCTACATTTAAAATGGCTGCTCGTTGGTCAAGCATAGCAGTTTATATTTCTATAATAAGGTGCATAAGACGGTTGGCCCACGGCCATCAAGTTACGTCTATCATTCAAATGAAGGGTATTCATTTTTCCAGATTGACACCATGTCACAACCATTGCACTTTTCTCTGGGAGGAAGTGGTGGCTCTGAAAAGAGCCTTTTTTGGTGTTTTTTGTGTTTTGAAAACTTCAAATGGTCAACACCTACTGCAAAATGGATTGCTGTAATTCCAAAAAAGGTTGCAATGCATTTTGTATATTTTGCAGAAAAATCTGATTGCCGGCATAAGTAAGATGTACTCATCTCTGCGAAAAATGTGTGTACTACAAAACATAATGGGCCTCATTATGAGTTTGGAGGTAGCCATGCCGTTTTTAGTGGCATGGCTACCCCAAAACTGGGGTCCGGGTCCCAAAAAATGGGAATTACCAGGCCTTTCTGACATTTGCGGGCCGGGTATTTCCCATTCGCGGGACCCAGACCCGGTACATCCCCATTCCCATTTGAGCCCCCATAGGGAGTATGGGGCGCTCAATGACGGGACTGTTGTTGGCATCCTGTTCTGCTAGCAGGTGCCGCTCTGCACGTCTGGTCTGACGAGGCGTACAGGGCGGCCCCGCAAGCAGAACTCCTAATGAGGCGGTGAGGCAACAACAGCGCTTGTAGCACTACCGGCACTGTTGTTGCCTTACCGCCAGGGTCATAATGAGGCCCAATGTTATCATTGTGAAACGAGGATATACCAACATCTCTCAAAAACGTACAGACAGCCTTGTTAACATTGCACCTTGCTTTCTCCATTTGTGGACCAAATGAAGAAGAAAGCAGCGATATTTGTCTCTGCGCAATACAGGAAAAATTTACTCTGGAGTTTGGATACATCTCCATGACTTTCCTAAGTCCTTCTTTCACTGCAAATTGCAAAGAGTTTCCAGACACATGTCCTAAACTGTTCCCTCCACAATGAATGATAATAATGTCTGGATGGCACTGTGTCACCAAAGAAGCACAAAGAGGTACCAAATCCAGCCACTTCATTCCACACACTCCATGCGAGTGCACTTCCACATGAGGGAATCCAAGATGTACAGCTACTCCTCAGCGATCTGCATGCACCTCCAACCAATTTATCCCTGAATCTCCCAAAATCCAGACAATCTGCTTTCTGAAACACACAGCCATAGCCATCTCCTCTCCTCTCAGGAAAAAGACTTTCTGACAAACTCTCTGCTAACACATCACACCCAGTAAACTCTATTTACCAATCCCTTGCTGTTCTACGTCTCATTTGCATTCCTCTCAACCTCAAAAATGCTGTATGTAATACACGCTGGTCGCGGACAACCACGCTGTCTGTGGACAAATCGATAAATCTGAGCCTGGGGAATGAACATTTAAATAGTGTGCCCCATTTCCCCTTTGAGGTTGGCTCTGAAAAGAGCTTTTTTCATTTTTTTGCAGATGCTTCAGAAACAAATTTTATTTTGTATTTTTTGGGGGTTTTCTTTCATAATTTTCCTCAAAAAATCTACACAATACATCCTCCAAAGCAACCCTTATGTTCCAAAACAGCATGGCATTTCCCATAAAAGATAAAGGCATGCCATCTTCTTTAAAGTAATCATCATTACCAGAGTCAATGTTCTCATTGTTGCAAAAGAGCATTCCAGCTCTAGTCATACAAGCAAACATGCCTTGGTTTATTAAGCACCTACCAACAATTTGCTGAGGACAAAAAACAGAACTATTGTCCCATATTGGCCTAGGTATCAAACTAGAAAAAATGATCTTCGCATTTGGAAGTTCTTTCATTACCACCCGAACCAAGTTTTGCAGATCTTGCAACAAAGTAGGAGCACTGACGTAGCCCAAATGCAAAGCACCGCAGTGCAGAACAACCACATGTGGACTATTATTCCTAGCCATATCCTGACAAACTTCTAGAATTGCCTGCAAATTAAAACCAGGCACAGGGCACCACACCACCTCCACTCCTTTTGTGTCAAATGGTTAGCCACATTCCAAGATTTAGCATACTGCTCCAAACCATTCACAAACATATCACCAAGCACCACCACCCTGACTTTCTCCACCTCCGCCATTTTCACTACACACAGCCTCTCTCAATACGAAGCAGTACCTCAATACCTGATTAGCTAATCCTCAAAAAACACTCCCATTTCATGCTTGGAAACCCTGGCATGTGGCATGTCCTGTCTGCGAACAGCTGCGCTGTGCACCGAGCGCATAAGTAACACTGGGGCAGCCCTTCTACCTTTTCTGCTTCACTCTCTGCACCATTCTCTCATTGGCTACTGTTAAGCAGTCACATAACTATCCACCAATCACATGCAAGACATCTACATCGAACTCCATCATCACAATTCAACACTTTAGATGTACAGTTGATCACTCCAATTACAATTGCATTATGACTGCAAAGCATCTACACCAACCACTAGTGAACACTCCAACAATTCCACTTGCAGATTAATACACATCCACATGCATGAACAAAAAGTACAAGTATGAATATTTTTTGCACAGTACATCATACATGCCAACATTCCAACCCACCTGGGAGGGAGTTTTCCTCCGAATAATCGTGAGACATTTGTGTCATAAGAATGCATTGGGCAAAGATGTATTTTCGGCAGGAGAACATGAAAAATTGCAATATTTTTCACAGACAAATTGGGAGTCTCTCTCCGAAATCGGGAGGATTGGCATGTATGGTACATGTACATTTCTTGTATAAATACATTTAAACAGAGTAAATGCCACTTACCCTGTGTAACCTGTAAAACAAGCTTACTGTCATTTCTCCCATCGACTATGATCAAGTGTCACTTGCAAAGTTGTCTGCTCTCCAAATTTGTATTTACCCATATTATTAACTGGAATGTGCAAACTGTTATTTTCTTCATTCATTCTATCATTTCTGTAACCACTGCCACGTATTTAACCATATTTCAACCATGATAGCATTTAATGCATTATAGTGCATAAGATGTACATACAATTTCCTTTCTATACATTCTGCATATTTCACATACATTCTATCGCTTCAACTTCCTTTACAAATGACTATATTAGTAATCAGACACAACACACACAGCTATCTAACAAAGTGTTATTTCATGTTAAATGATGGGAGAAATAACAGTATAATTATGGAAAAAAGGCTTTCTAGTGTGCTATAAAATTACACGCAACCAGGATGAGTACATGCATTTGTGTTTATGCACACAGATATCCAATATCATTTGAAAGGCTCCCAACTGAAAAAAACACCCCTGCCTCTATAACTGTTCTTCCAATCTACACAGCTCTCTCATTCTAGCTTGTTGCCCATTCCATTCTAGATTTCACAACAGCATTCAACTATGCACAGGTGCAGTCATATCTATCACATCATCTATAACTATGTACAGTGTTGTAAAGCGACACATACAACATCTTTCCCCTTCCCTTCAGTCTGCAACACAAGCACCAGGTCCTTCCTAGCAACAGTTACTTTATTTCAGACTCTCCCATCACCAAGCACCACAAAATCACCCAGTAGTTTAGTAATCACCTACTGAGTAATAAGCTGCTGACTCTAAAAATCCTTCTGATTTATTTCCCACACCTTCACAAATACATAGATTGCATACTTTTCAATACAGTTCCTGCCATTTACCCTGTGAAAATAGCAAACAAAGAATACCATTATTTCTTCTATCTCCTAACATCCAATAACACCACCTTACGAAGCAAATGTGCTCTGTGCGCTTACTATTGTACTCATTTCTAAAGCACATTCAACTAACAGATTCTAAATAAAATATACACAATGCACATAGGCAAAGAAAAGTGCATGCACAAGATAAGCACAATTATCAGAAAGCACTACTACTGCAAAAACAAAGAAATCCATGTCTAAATTAACAACAGTGCTATTAACACACATATTACGAACTTCTTTCTTTCAGAATTGCAGTGAAGACCACTCTCCTGAACTCAGAAGAAACCTACTCTTTCCAGCCAAAAAAGTAAGTGCAATACTGTCATAATGTTCTGTTACTCAAACAATGTAGAATTCCAATATTCTAGAACAATCAATTGTATTAACCCTACAACTTTAGGTTTAGTATTAGTGCTTCCCCTCAACAGCTCCATCCGTCCTACTGCAATCTGAACACCAATATAGTAACACACAAATGCAAGAATAGCCTTCCGAAACTGATCTAGCAGCCCATTGCACAATCACAGACCTCTGCATACATCCTTACACCATACTCAGACACTCATGCACAAAGCACACATACATTGCACAAGATCCCAACCCAAACTTTCTTTTTTACTCCGACAGACCCCAAAGATTGCCTACCAAAAAGCAACTCCACGGACAGCAATGAAAAATTAAACAAAATCAAACTAAAACTCTCCAAAATAAGCATCCACCTCTAGCAGAATTTGTACAAACAGTACAAACAAAACAGCTAATACTGTCATTGGGGTTTGGAGGTAGCTATGGCACTATTCGTGCCTTTGTCAAGCTGGATATTAAATTGTACCTCCTATTGTAACGATTGTATGTATATTGGCCTACGCCAAGTTGCTTAAAACTGTACGTGAGTAACTCTCTACGGCAAGGTCTTGACCTTAGAAATTGATGCAAGCCGCCATCTTGAAGCAAACCACCATTTTAGCTTCTCTTGCTGTGTAAAAGTCACCCTGTACATCAAAATGGTGGACGATGCCATTCCGAACTGAATCTGGTCGACAAGACCTCCGTACAGCTAATCTATAACTTGCCTGCAAGCCACTTGTTAGGGTCGTGAACTGAGACCTTGTCCTTCTGTTGACCTGCATGTAAATGGATTATCAACGGAACTGATCTATGCACATACTAATGAATAAATTAGAATTGACCCTAGACCAGTAATACATTCATGGAATGGTTAACCCACGAAGGGGTTGGACAACAGGCTGGAGAAATGAATAAAAGCCTGAATGTCCCAATGTACAGTCTCTCACTGACTACATCGAACCCCGTTGAAGTTTGTTGTGTTGCACTGAGTGCCGATAGCTATCTGACCTGTCATTGACTTTGTCATTGCTTGACCTTAAAATAAAGTACTTTGTATGTTCCTTTGTAACCGGTGTTTGGTGTGTTTCCTTTGGGTTTCCCAGCCTTATATTATTTTCCTCTTTTCACACCATGACTGCCTCCAAACCCGGGTCTGGTCTGGCTGAATGGGACTTACCAGGATATTTTCGACCTATGCGGACCCGGTAAATCCCCATTCAGTTAACCATTCCCCATTCCCATTTGAGCCCTCATAGGGCTCAATGGGAATGGGGAAGGCGCTAATAACGGGCCCGCAAATTGCGGGCCAGTTATTAGCTCCAAGGTCCCTTAACGGGACCCGCAGAGAACGGCTGGTCAGACCATTTGTTCCTGCTGGGACCCGCTAAGGGACCTCGGAATAGGGTGGCAAGGGTTTACCGGCACCGGCCTCCTTACCGGTGCCCATAAACCCTTACCGCCCAAATCGGAATGTCCCCCATTAAGCAAAACAAAACAAGCTTCCAGTATAGAAACTTTGCCTCCTCTTTCAAAATGTAAAACGAAACAGAAAGTGATTAACAAGACTGCAGATACCACTACTGCTAACACTGCACCTATAAATCTTGATGTAGCGGCAAGTAAGCATACCAAAAAAATTATTTTACAAAAAATGTTCCGCCACAGAGTCCTTCAAAACCTTATAAAAACAGGAGAGAAATCATGCACAACCCTTAAAACCTACTGTAGAAAATTAATCCTAGAAGCTCTCATAGACAGTGCAATCCTTCTCAAAAGGGTATGAACAAGTTAATAATACCATTATGGAACAAGAAAAGCTGATCACACAAATATCCCCAGAAAACTCAGAATCACCTGACCATTCCACTGAACCAATACGTCCAGTCTACAAATGGCGCTGCACATCAATGTGTAACAATGCCAATAAATCGTTCAAATCTTTACACCAGTTCGTCAATCAGTATGTGAAAGGCAAAGACACATTCAAAATGAAACTACTACAAAATGTGGACCACTGTTCAGTGCGCAAATACACAGTACTACAAGGACATTCATTAGCCTTCATTTATGAACCTATTTGCAAAAGCACCTTCCACATATCAAAATGATATCAACACACCATACAACTATAAGAAATCTGGTCCATAAACTGTAGTATGGCAAAAGTCCTGGTTCATCACTAGTCAACTTAAATAACAATCTTCTACATGGTACAGCCAAACAACTACTCGAAGAAATAGACCATATCCAGAGAAAATATTTTGGAATTGAAAGCCATTTACAAAATTCAATAGATTTATAACAGACTACCAACAACTGTACAGATGGCAACCTTGTATTTCACGCATACAGAAAAGAAATATTAAAGTTTAAAAGTACATCTGCTGAAGTACCCAACCATTTGTATGTATGTTGCTGCAGAACTTTTTATAAAAATAGCACAAAAACTATAGACATAACGTACAAAATAGAAGACAATGAAGATTCCAAATGGTTCCAATTAGCTCCCTATCTTACAGCAGAAAACACATACAAAATTAGTTACCCCTTAATACTTTACAGTTATTGTACTGCTAAACTTGGCAACAACCAAACACCTTCACGTGCTATGACAAATAACTTGGAATTATTCCCATTACCGAAACCCCTGCAACAACTCAACTTATATGAGAGCATCATAATTCAAAGAGTGCACCCATTTCAAGCAATAATATGCCTTCAACCAAAAACAGCAAAACTACCTCCCTCTGAATTAGTGAAAGGCATTTGCGTCAAAGTAGTTCATTTGCCATTAGATCTCAAAGAAAATGTACACACTTTGGGAGTGCAATGTCCAATAGATCAATCTTTAATTATCTTAGTAAATGGCGTATCTACAAAAGACAACAAAATTTGACAACTCGTGGACTTACATAAAGTTAGACACACCCTGCAATATCTAAAAGACAACTATTGAACACTACAGAGAAATTAATATTGAAGAAAACCTGAGGGAAACCACTGAAATAATTGAACAGTCATCAGAAACTGGTCAATTTTAACTTCTAGATCCTGCTACAGAATCCAATATTTTAGACCATTATAGAATTCACCCATTGCACTTTAAAGACAACATAGATGATGCAGTGGAAACATACTAAATGTGACTAGACAAAGAATCTCCAATCAGCATATGGGAAAAAAGTATAGAAGCACATGCCTTCCCTCTACTCTTTCCTAATGGAAAAGGAGAAAGGTACGATAATAGACCCACACAAATAACAGCATCAGAATACCGCTGTTTACGAATGTATTCTGAAGTCCCAAGATTCCGACAAAATGTGGAATACATATTCCACCTTCTCTTTGAAACTAAACTAGCAACTCTATGCTACGGAGTTGCACAAACATTAAAATCAGGTACCCATTTTCAAAATATGTCAGCTACGGAATTACAACAAAAAGTGCAAGAAAGAGATGGGATTTTAGGGCAAGCATTACAAATCTTTTAGCAAACATGCATGGTACAAAAGAATACTGGTTTCGACATCACAGAGATGTACGCTGTATGATAAGAAACCTTGCCCACCCACTTGGTTTGTGACATTAATTTGTGCAGAATATGCATGGGAAGATTTATATGATTTCCTATGCATAGCAAACAAAAACAAAACAAACATAGATATACAAACACCAGGAGAACTCTGCTCTCTAGATCCTCTGAATGTATCAAGATATTTCTATCATCGCTTAATTTTTATGCTACACTTCATTTGT
Source organism: Ambystoma mexicanum (assembly GCF_040938575.1). Classification (NCBI taxonomy): domain Eukaryota; kingdom Metazoa; phylum Chordata; class Amphibia; order Caudata; family Ambystomatidae; genus Ambystoma; species Ambystoma mexicanum. The sequence goes on from NC_090936.1 coordinate 827,228,643, forward strand.
AATAAAACTGTTGCTCCCCTCTGAGAAGTGCAACACTTCTTTTGGAGAAAATAATACCAAGCCAGAGGAGCACCACACATCCTCATGCTTTTTTGGATGAAAGATGCTCCTAAATTTGGTAAGGACAGTGATGCCACTGTTTTGCAGTTCATTCAAAAATATGTCACTTGTGAAATCCATTCACAAACAACGCATAGTGACACAAATGTGGGAAATATTGTCATCGCAAATATAAAAACAAAGGGAAATACTACACCAACTGCCGCTTTGGTTTTCCTGGACCAGTTTCAACAACAGGTCAAGTAAACAACTTCATGTCTTCAGTTAGACATAGTGTCAAAGGTAAATCACCTAAAAACACATATTACATAAAATGAACAGAAGAATCAAAATACATCAATGATTATAAAGCAATCATTGCCCTCTTATGGCATGCAATCATAAATGTGTTCCACTGCAGTTGCATGATATGTCACAGCATACTTAACCAAAGCAGAGAAAACAGAGCTTCAGGACTTCCAGCATGACATATCATCTGACAACACGATAGCACAGAAATTGTACAGCTTAGGCATAACAATGCTCTCTCATAGAGTATGTGGCTCCTATGCAGCTGCAGACCGACCGTTTAAACTGTACTGCCTTGTATGGAAAATCTGACAATATAGTATGGCTAAGTCTTTGTCCTGCTAAACCTAGAAAAAGAGTTCTCAAATCATATGAGGACATAGAAACAATAGCCAAAATGGTCCCAACAGCCAAGCCATTTTGAAAAACAATTTACTAGACACATACTACCCAAACAGGAGTACCACTTTGGAAACCATGTGTCTCTACCATGTCGCCCAAAACTTCACATACAAAAACAATATTAAAGCAGATGAAAAGAAAGGTAGATGCAGAGTAGCAAATTATGAAGGCAGCTTAGTGAAACTTACCAAACACAGCTTAATTAATCATATCAAATGGTCCTAAACAATTCCTCAACTTAAAGAACTCTAGTGATGTCCCTGCTACAACTTTTTAAGCCGTGGAGAAAAGAAGAAGAGTTAATGGATACGAATGACTCATATGAAGACACATTCAAAGCACTTACAGACGTAAACTTTACATAGCACCAAACAATGTTCCACAATGAACAGCATCATGAAGAGGAACTCTATGCCCAACTAGAAGTGGACACTCCTGACGGTAGTCAACCTTCTGTAACAGGAAGCCAAGAAACACTTGGACAGCCATTAATAGAAAACAAGGCAGAATTAGCCATGACAGAAGTAGAAAACACCATGTGTCAGTATGAGCAATCTACAGAAGACTTTGCTGTACTGAAATCACAACTAACCACTGAGCAGCATAGCATTTTCCAAGAAGTAACAAAACAAATTGAACATGGTGTGCAACAAAAAATCAAAACTGTACCTGCCAAGATTACAAAACTATACTGCTATACATGAGTGGTCAAGCTGGTTCAGGCAAAACATTCTTAATCAAAATCATCAGCAAGTTCCTCCAACAATTGACAAACAACAAACTGTCAGCTGTTGTAACTGCCCCCACAGGTTTAGCTGCCTACAACGTAGGCGGTGTCACTTTACACTGATTACTACTCCTTCCAGTAGAACACCAAAACAAATTAGACTATTACAAAGTTTCTGCAGAAGCTGCAATAGAACTATGGAGACCTTTCAAAAAAATGAAAATGCTGCTAATTGATGAGGTGAGCATGGTCTCCAACCTAATGGTGGCTTTAATTTACCTCATACTACAATAGGTCCTCAAAACAGACTACAAAGAGTTGTTTGGAGGAAAACACATTGTTGTTTTCGGAGATCTTCTTCAATTAACGCCAGTGAAAGCTGAACCTATTTTTAAAACCATAGGGCACAAACTGTGATGTAAAACTCTTAGCAGCGTGGGAAATGGCAACCTTTGGCAACATTTCCAATACAGAGAATTAACTGAAAATATGCGGCAGTCTGCAGACCAGACATATGCCAAGTATTAGAGTAGGTGTACTATCTCAGGAAGCACAATCTATATTAAAAAGCAGGCACATCCATGCACTCTATGGCCATAATTCATGTGCTACTGATGTCATGAAAATATTAGCACACAAAAATATCAATTGTATGTCCTTGATGCCAACTCTTGCAAGCTGTTCAGAATTTAATGAAACCACGTTAAAAAAAGAAATGCAACGAATAATTCAAATTGCCTCCACAGACAAACTGTAAGTACATGGTATGACACTACCCATGTGTCAAGGAAAACTTTATCTCTAACACAGCTGGTTTGGAAAAAATATTAAAAATATCTTTAAACTGTAGAGTAATGCTCAAACGAAACCTTGACGTGGAGCAAGGACTAGTTAATGGAGCACTTCGTACAGATGTTGGCTTTCAAACATACCCACACGCCAACAACATTCAGTTTGTCAATATTCTCCTTGTCAAACTGTCCGAAGTTAAAATGATAGGATGCTCAACAGCCCACTTGCTTCTTTTCAAAGACATGTATGTACACAGAGAACAATTTTCTATAACTCTAGCATACACAGTCACCATTCAGAAATCAAAGGTCTCACCCTAGATAAAGCCTTAATTGATATTGGTAGCACAGTCTTTAAAGAAGGCATGAGCTATGTAGCACTTTCACACTTACGTACACTTGACAGGCTATTTCTAATCAACTTTGATGCAAGTAAAGTAAATGCTGATATTTCATCATTCTAGAATACAATAGACTGCATTCACTCTACACCCACATCTAAAAACCTATCCTGTTCTGCAAAAAAAAACAGTGTAAAAGAAAACTACTTCTGACTCAATCTATGCAGGATCTCACAGCAATTCCTCCAAAGAAAGTAAAAGAAGCTAATACTTCATCAAGGACCACAACCAAAGAAGAATCTACTGCTCAAAGTAACTCGACTACCTCTTCAAAGAAACAACGCACACTCCCAACAAATGATTTGGGCACAGAACTGTCAGGTCCATTCAAATTTTCAAATATAACTAGTGTAAATTGCTATGCAAATGTAGCAATAAATATTCTATTCCAATTGCCACCAATTATTGACAACATTTACTTACACGGTACAGACCAATTGTGTTTGCAAATGTTAGTCCTTCATAGAAATGCAACCAACAATCCTGACAACATTTACAGTGTTTCTGGAATAAGGCAGGAATTGGACTACTGTGCTGGAATGGTCAAATTCACTATAAACTCACAAGAAGATCCAAAAGAATTTCTGATGTACTTGCCACAAGTACTAGCAAACAAAAACATACCTACAAATGAAATCTTCCAGATTTCATACATGTGGAAATGTACATGCACTCATTGCAGGCATGTGGTACAAGAAGACGTTCCTAATGAACGCTTTGTGTATGTATCCATACCTAACCGTGAAGCCATTCAATTTTAGCAACTTGTACAAAATGCAAACCATAGCAGATTATGTACTACCTGCAATTCCGATAATCGTTCCACCTTACAAATACAGACACATAGTAAATACATAACAGTAATGCTCTTATGTTATAATGCAGATGGTACCAAAAACAACTGCAAGCTGACAGGATTCACACATGGTCAAGTATCACTTGGTAAGAAAACCTTCACAACAATAGGTATAATCTATCACGCAGGAGCAACAACCAATGCAGGTCACTACACTGCATATATAAAAAAGAATTGTGGATGGTTCGAATGTAATGATACTACCATTACTCTAAAACAGAGATTACCAGAAAATCTTGTAAACGCTTAATGAATATTCTTAAAACCCAAAGTTCATGAATAATTTGTGTATGAACATAAACAAACCTTGAACTTCAAAACTATGACCAGTTAGAATACGACAACTGGTATCTAACTGACCCAAGATTCTGCAACAAACAAACAGATAAATGTATACCACTAAAATGAAACAAGAAATAAACAGTTAGAATACGCCAACATGTATCTAACTGCCCCAAAAACTGTAACAATCCAACAGATAGAAGAATACCACTAAAATGGAAAAATAAATAAACAAATAGAATACACCAACTGTTATCTAATTGCAACAGTACTACCACCATTCCAAATCAAAAACCATACACCTATTGAATTCCTCCTATTGAAATCAATGAAAGAAATATATTGCACCACACGTAGAACGTTTTTTTTAATCCAGCATGTTTTTTTTTTTCCCACAGACCCAATGATTTAATAAACAAACACAGGAATTGAGCAAATTGCACAGTACACTGGTTTGAACTATAGTACTTCTGAAGTACTAACTATGAGGGTAAAAAAAATACAAAAAGTCTACTAGGCAATGCAATACTCATAATAAACTATCTATACTAACATGTGATTTTTTTCTTTTATCACAGTGATTGAAAAAGAATGTCTGCTCCAACTACCCATGTCATGAAGAAACTGCATGCAACCACAAAAAGTCAATCAGTAAATATATAACGATTGGACTCACAAACACCACTGCATAACACACCCATTCAAGCAAACACCTAAATGTTTGCTTCCATGGGTATCTTATGTTGCACCGCTTGTTGCCAAACACTACAATCTTGACTGCATGGGCTGGCCAAAACTCTTCATACAGCCTCATCAAAGGAAACAGTAAGTATATAATAATTAAACTCACAAACACTGCAACATAACACAGCCATGCAAACAAACTCCTCACAAATAAATACAACCCAAAATGCCTAGAGTCTTCAATACCAACAATCTGACCACAATCCAACAAACAAACAAACACACATAATCTCACTATGCTATAAACACCATTGCACTACTACCAATCGGTACTCACATTTTTGAAAACATCCCCTAAAGAGCCCACATACCACAGTCAAAATCTATGTTTCTATGGGTGTGTCATGCTGCAGTGGTTGTGGCCAGGGCCTAGAGTCTTGGGTGCATGGCCTACGGCCTTTGGCCATGCACCCAAGACTCTAGACCCTGGCCACAGCCACCGCAGCATGACACACCCATAGAAACAAACACCTACCAAATGACCACAACCCAAAAACATGATGCATCCACCTCAACTGGATGTTGTTGGATATGCATATATGTTTGTGATCACTGATAAATTCAGAAACTACTTTATTCATATTTGTGTGAGATTTCTCAATTTTAGAATTAAATCTGGTGATCCGCTTTCATTCTTGCCGCTGTGAGGAAAATGTTCCATGAGTTTTTCTACTTCTTGTTTTATAATCAAAGACAGAGACATGCCTTGTAATTCCCCAAATCATTTCCTCCTCAAAGAATGAGTATGACATCTGGCTGCTCTGCGCTTCTCAGACTCAAAAGTGTGGGAAAGGTCTAGAACCACGGCATTCCTCGCAATCCAAATGATTTAATTTCAAAATCAGGTAAGCAATGTCTATGTTATTATGTAGTTTGTCACCAAACCTCAATGTGTTTCTAATTGGATTTTCATGTTTGTGATAGGTTCAAGTGAAAATGTGTTGGCCATTTGGTAGTTTGGAAAATGTAATCCTCTTTCATCGATTTTAGAAAATGTTCATAGGCACAGATAACTGCCCAGTGTAAATCGAATTAGTGTTTTAAATATTCTCTTTTCCATTTATCAGTTACATGAATCGCATAATGTTAGTTGTATTTCAGAACAACATGTGAAATGCAAGTGACAGATTGTTTTGTTTAGACTCTGATACTTTTACAAAACAAATAATTTCCCATGTCAGATAAACGGTCTAGCCAGCACAAATGCTCGGATATATGAATTAATGATGTTTCTACACAAATGTATCAAAATTAGTCTAATTTGCATCATTAAACAATTACAAATAATTATCATCATAAATTGAGCTGATAAAGCTGTTTACCCTGAACAATTAAAAAAGTAACTTTCTACAACATTTCCTTCAAATTTTATAAACAAAAATATGATTCCATTTGTAAAATTTGAATTTTTCGTAGCGTTCCTTTACATATAATTGGTGGAAGAAAATATTTGGGTTTTTTTTACAGTTCCTGGCCTGGTTACTGCCAAATGGTAACAGTTCCTTTTGAAACAAAGAGCTGAGCTATTTATGACTCATGTCATGGGACCAGTGTCTCAATGTTCTTGGAAGTTATAGTTGCTCCAGCCACTCAAGTAATTATACCACTTTACTATCACAATGCCAAACAGCATATCTCAATAAGTGAGAATTACATCCTAGTGAAAATAACTGACTGATGGGACAATGCGATTACTTAAAGGAGACAACTGCTCAGAATGTCTTAGTTGTATTTTTAGGGTGTTTCGGGTAGGCTCAATGACAAATGGGATTATTAATGAGTAGCATAGATTTTGCTCTTTTAGGCCTGGCTTCCGAGAACAAAAAGTCCAGACAGAGTCATAAAGTTTATAGTTCAGCTACAAATCCTGTGTTAACACTTTTCTCATCAAAAAGCATACCCCAGTCCTGCAGCTGTTGGGGGAGGTTTTGCATTTTTACATTCAGGCCCAAAGATACTGTTGTATTTACAAATGCTGCCTTTGTTTCTTTTCACCATTGCAATTGTCACCTTAAAAAGAGCAACATTACAACTTTTTCTATGCAATCAAACTCCTGTCAAAGGTTTACATGTTTCATTTCTCTGTGTGTTTCTTTATACAACGCTGATTTTAAGAGCTGTAATGCAGGAAACAAGCACCATGTAGTTCTCAAGCAATTAAATGTGGTTGAAATGCACCTGCAGGGATTTTGTATCTGAGGGTGAGCATCAGGAATAATCCACCAACCCAGGACCTAGAATTACATATTTACAGAGTTGTTTCCTAAAAATACTCCACCTGGAAGGCAGAAGAACCCTGCATGTAAATGCTTCTTTTTACATCCTGAACTGTAGGTAACAATCATGCAGGGACAAGAACCCTGAGACAATTAAGGACCTAAATGCCCAATAGAAGAATATTTATTGTTCATAGCTGCGGGACCCACTACCCAAAAGTGGAATGAGTGACCAAGATTTGCCTGGGAGCATGAAGGAGCCGGCACAAGGCAGAACCAGGAGGATCAGTAGACAGGTGTGGATAGCACACCAGCCAGAACATCCTCTGCAGCAAGGCAATGATGGTGTCAATCCAGGACAGCCCGCAGAAGGATATGTGGCTGGGTGTTGGGGTCAAATCACCCTATTATGTGGCAAAAGCTTCAAGCACTATGTTGGGCGACCTGAGCAGAGAAAAGCAAGATTCAATGGTAGAATGTCCCAGAAAGTGGCCCAGAATGGAAGGACAGGCTTAAGTAGATTAACAGGCAGTATTAGGAAGATCGGAGAAGGACATCCCGCACCCATTTATACAAACCCGATCACAGGCGAGAGGCACTAGTCCTGGAGAGACTGGTTCTCAAAATTGGTTACAACAGTTTTTGGAATCAGCACTAAGTTGGGAGACCATGGTAGTAAATGTCAGGTACGCATTCTAAAATGGCCCAGAAAATAGTCCAGAATAGAAGACCTGGTCTAGGCAGATGAGTGGACCAAACTCAGGATGACGTCGACCAGCGAAGGAAATTCCAAAACCAAAAGGACAAACAGGAGCACAGGCAAGAGAAACCAGACTCACCAGTTGGGCCAGATACTCTATTCAAATCAGCTACAACGTAGGAACATGTTGTCCCCTTCCCGCATTTATAACTTTACTTACTGTGACTGCTTCTTGCCAGCCTGAAAATCACATTGGGGGATTTAAAACAAATGTTTTGGTGGCCGGATAATCGGGTTGGCCCAAAAGCCATCAAACATACAGGTTCAACAGGATAGGAAGTGTAGTGGCCTTGACAGGCCAGGAACTGGTCAAAAGTAGTTCAAACCATTAGATGGTGCCATGTTGGGCTCACAATAAACCCTATGTGCACAACTGAATTTTTAGGCCTTGTTCATGTATTCCATTTCTTTTTGGACAACATCATGGCTGAGAGTAGGACTTTCAAAAGTTCATTAGTACCCCAATGACTTCCATAAATGTACATTGGGTCACTAATGCCGTAAATTGGATTCAGCCCTGATGAAGCCAAAATGAAATATTGGCTGCCACCAGTTACCACCTAACACCAATGTAAGGTGATACAATCACACAATTGGAGAAAGGAGGGATGTAAGAAGCACCCCAGGGCCTGGGATCGATATGCGTGACCCAGAACCATACATTCTTAAAGAGTGAAAAAGGGAGATAGAGGCCAGAGGACTTCTGCAGAAGTCGCTCTGACTACAAAAATAAATTACAATACCCTGAAAATAGAGACAGGCTAATCAAAAAAAGTAGGAGTTCCTTAAAAGGAGAAATGAGAACCCCTAAAAATGTAATTGTGCCCTAAACTGTATGATGGGCATCATGCGCAGAACTTGGGTGAACCCAAAAAAATGAGATGGAAGTTGTGAGGAATCAAGAATATTTGTCCATTCTCCCTAAGTAGTAGCCTCCCCCTTTGAGGCTAGGTAGGTGAGCCCACTCCACAAAACCCTCACTAGGAGTCTAGGCAAGTGGGACCTCACTCGGAGGTACTCTCCCTTAGAGGACAAGTACTCCCGTTGTGATGAGCAACTCCGTAGAGCATCCACCATAATGGCATGTTTGGGAATATTAAAAATGAAGACAATTGTAAGCTCCAAGGACTTGGCTGAAGACAAGTCTCAAATATCCAATTTTGCACAAGAATGATTACCTGTCTCTTTAAGGAGAGATGTACATTTAACCGAGACAAGTAGGCTGGAAGAATATAGCGAACTTCCTGGGATGAGTGCAAGCACGCTCTGGTGAGGCAAAGCATGACCAGAGAGAGAGGAACATAAACAGGGAAATCTCCCTTATGAGGTGATGCCTGGAGGATGCTGAGCCAAGGAGAGCCGTGGAGCCCGCAACTGTTGTAGGAGTCCTGAGCAGGAGAGGGAAATGCTGGAAGCCCAGCGTTTCCAAGAAGAGAGAGACGGAGGAGAAGGGAAAGCATTATCCCAGTGGTGGCGTGACCATGATGACTTCATGGTGGGCAGTGTGCCCGCTGAACAATGCTAAAACCACCCGACAAGGGAGTCTATGAGATGGTCTGTTAACCGCAGTCAGCTGCGGTAGTAGCGGATTGCCACGTTTCACTCCATTTGGAGTTGAGAGCTCCTACAGACTCTCTACAATTGTTGAAGATTTCCTGGCAGATAATTAGACTTATATTTGAACTTATGATTGAAGAGCAAGGTCCTCTCAGGAGGATGGCACTATAAATTATCAAAACAAGAGGCAAGAGCAGGCCTTTCATTGTTTATATGATAGGATATGATATGGCATTTATAACACGCCTATACACAAGTGTTTCGAGGCATGGCGAGGCAAGGGAGGGGAACAGAGTGAGGACGGACAACAATCCTGCTAGGCCAGGTGTCATTCAGATCGTACAAGTGCGTGGGAAGGGGGAAGGGACAGTGCTGTACATGGGAAGATGATAACAATAAGTAAGTAACGGCCAGCAAGTGGCAAGTGCAGGGTAAGTGTGGACATCAGGAGTCAAGAGTTGGTAGGGGGACTGTAGGGATACAGAACAGTCCCAAGTGCGGGGGTGCCAGGTGGGCAGTGCAGGTGTGTGATGCTGGCATGGGAAGGACCTGGGTCCAAGATCAGAGGGTGTCCAGGTAGCCAATGCAGTTCAGGTTACAGCCAGGAGGTCAGCAGAGGAGAGGAGGAGAAAAAGCAGAAGCAAAGAGAAAGGTTTTGAGTTGTTTCTGGAACCGGAGCTGGTTCTCCTCAAGTTTGAGGGAGGCAGGGAGGCTGTTCTAGAGGGAGGCACCAGCCGAAGAAAGAGAGCTACCACCAACTTGTTGCTTAGAGAAGCGAATGGCCCTGAGGGAGTTGGAGGCAGATGAGCAAAGAGCATGAGAGTGAAGATATTTTGGACAAGAGCGTTGAAGGTATTGTGGCCCCGGGCCCCAGAAGGCCTTATGCAGAGGGTTTTGAACTTAATCCTCGCAGCCACTGGGAGCCAGTGCAGATATTTCAGTCCTAGAGAGATACGATCCCTGGGCTTGAGGCCAAGGATAAGTCTCACAGTCCTGTGCTGGATAAGTTGCAGTATTGAGAATACATCTCAGATTTGATATTTAGGATTAATTAGGAAGAATTATTGAAACAGCTACATGCTTTTTGGAAATATCCTACAGTATGGTTACTGTCAAGGCAGACTGTACATACACAAGAGATTGGAATGAGAGTATTAAATGAATGGTTCGCCCAACATTTTTTATTTCAACAATAGATAGCCAATATTTAAAAAAAACGATTGCCATTTTTTTTTGTTCGAAGTCCCCATGTAAAATTTTGAGCAATTCAAGCTCAAAGATAGCACATGGGGGCATCCATTTTGTGAAATGGATGCCTGCCGATGTGCTTGCTTTGGCTTTTGCGGCACTAATGAAGGAAAAGCCAGCGAGCTGTAGTAAACAAAAGCTACCACTGGGTGGCTTTTCCTTCATTGGTGCTGTACGCGGAGGACGGGGACCGCAGACTACAGGCAGAAAAGCTGCAGCTGCATCTCGGTAAGTGCTATTTTTTTAAATAAAACCGCAGCTTTAAAAACGTTGTATTTATGTTTGCGGTTGCTTTTGAAGCGAACGCAAACATAAATACAACGTTATTGTGTTTGAAAACGCTGCGGTTTTTCTTTCTAAGTTTCTCAGGCTCCTCCGGCTCGGACGGCTCGGAGGAGCCTGAGAAACTCAGAAAGAAAAACTGCAGCGTTTTCAAGCACAACCGCGTTGTGTTTCTGCCTGCCGTGGGTATCACTTTGGATCTCCGGTGCTCCCCAAAGGCAGGCAGAAACACAACATGGTTGTGTTTACATGCCGTGGTGTTTCTGCCTACAGCTGATTTCAAATTTGGGGCTCTCGGCTCCCCACGGGGGGCCCTAAAGCCCCAAATGGGAAAGCAGATTTAGGCAGAAACACAGCAGAAACACTGCGGCATGTAAACAGGGGAGCACCGGAGACCCAAAGTGAAAGCAAAGGCAGACAGAAACACAACACGGTTGTGGTTACATGCCGTGGTGTTTCTGCCTAAATCTCCCTAATGCCTAAATGGGAAAGCAGATGTAGGCAGAAACACAACACGGTTGTGTTTGAAAACACTGCGGTTTTTCTTTCTATGTTCTCGGAGGAGCCTGAGAAACATAGAAAGAAAAACCGCAGCGTTTTCAAACACAATAATGTTGTATTTATGTTTGCGTACGCTTCAAAAGCGACCGCAAACATAAATACAACATTTTTAAAGCTGCGGTTTTATTTCTAAGTTTTCCGGGCTCCTCCAGCCCGGAAAACTTAGAAAAAAAAACGCAGCTAGTGCTCATTTTAAAAGAAAAATAAATAGCACTTACCGAGATGCAGCTGCAGCTTTTCTGCCTGTAGTCTCCGGTCCGCCTCCTCCGAGTCCCGGCACCAATGAAGGAAAAGCCACCCAGTGGTAGCTTTTGTTTACTACAGCTGGCTGGCTTTTCCTTCATTAGTGCCGCAAAAGCCAAAGCGAGCACAGCGGCGGGCATCCATTTCACAAAATGGATGCCCCCATGTGCTATCTTTGAGCTTGAATTGCTCAAAATTTTATATACAGACTTCGAAAAAAAAAATGGCAATCTTTTTTTTTTAATATTGGCTATCTATTTTTGAAATAACAATTTTTGGGTGAACCATTCCTTTAAGGAACTGGGAGCATTGTAGACCATAACGAACAAGTAGGATATTCATGCTCTAAAACGTGTGTTATCGGACACCAATTATTCCATAACAATGCAATCAATTAAAGAAAAATGGCTTGCTTATAACCTCTAAAATTTATTTATAAATGGCTTATAATTTTAGGGCATAGAGCAAATGGTCAATATATTTTCTTATACAACTTTAATACTTATGATTCTTGGTAGCGAGGAAGAACACTGAGTGCAAAACACTGACAAGAAGGAGACGCATGGGATGCACAGGAAGAGGACCTGCGTGTGTGCTGAATCCAAAAGATTTCCCCTGCAGATACCAAGGTAACGGGGAGAACGGGAATGCTGGGTGGTTGCTTGGGCATCTCTCTAAAGCAAATGAAATTAATCACAGTAGAATTGACAAGATACTAAAGATAAACCCTTTAAAAAAGAACTATGTTAATGCAGTCATGGGAGTATAGAATAAAGCCAAAACAGAAGACCTGAAAGAATGTGCACCAAGAGAAACTTGCCCCATTGAAATTGACAAGACCTTACGGATAAAGCAAATTAAGTGGAAATATGTGAACATGATCTCAAGAGAAATGAACAAGCCTAAAAGAGAAGTTTCCAAATATGAATGGGAAGTGAAATTAAGTGAAACAGATAAAGGAAGAAGCAGTCCAACTGAGGAAACCTAGGAAAGGGGAAGGACAATTTACTACAAAGGATAAGCAATTTAAGGAAGTTTGAATTACAAGACTCAGAAAGACACATAGTGCAACATTAAGATATAAGAAAAAGTAATAGAAAGCCGTGTGGAATAACTGCGAGAAAAGGCAAGAGCAAACCTAACTACATTATAAAAGAACTACAGGACCTTGTCCAGAAGGCCGCAAGAGACTATTAGAAGCCTTCTTATTGAGGAGAACTATGAAATAAGTAGAGACATTGCCACAATAGAAAGGCAGGGAAGGTTAGACATTCTCATAGTTTAATTTTAAATAGTGAAAATAGTGGTTGGGTCTGGTAGATTAGTTTTGGACGGAGGACATAATCACTTTTTCTGATGACCGACGAGCACCTTGAATTATTCATATATACAGGAAAACCACGTTAGCAATAGACAGAGAGGCTGTATTACTAGTATTTTAATAAACAATACTCATAATGTCCTTCAAGTGTCTGCCTCTTTCTTCCACCTGATACTAAGCCTTTTCAAAAGTAACCAGTCAACATACAATCCCCTGCGCAGACTGTCACCCCAGAAAACCTTGAAACAGTTTCACTGGTCGTGTGACTGACTGCAACATTTACTGTAAGTAGAAGATGCTTGAAGTGCATGTAATACTCCTGATCTATTCTTGAGTCCTGCTATTTTACAACCACACTAATGTGCAGAGTGGCATCTGGAATCATGCAAATTTGAGCACACACAAAACTTCTGCCAGCATAAAGCACCAGAGAGGAACCACAGTTATTCAGCTTAGGCCCACTTGATCCAATTTTCAGGATCAAAGCAGCAAATCCCATTAAACTGCCATGAATAGGACACCCATATGAAAAAAGGTCAGTGAGAGCTATAACATTCCTTTTTTCATGTCATGCCCCCTTATGTGTAGTGTTATATAACCCAACAGCAAGGAAATAGACATCTTTATATTCATAGTTTTGGAATCCCCAATCCTAAACTAAACAATGAAGATTGCAATGAAGATAATAGCATACATAAAGCAGTTATAAAAGATATGCAACACACCTTTCCATAAATCAATGCCCAGATCAAAGCCACCATCAGAAGCAGCAGCCTGTGCCATGGCAGTTGATGCTGTGCCTGCCAACACTGAAGATGTTTCAGGACTCATTTTAGCCAGTATGCCCAGTATGGTGTGGCTTCTGCAGACCCCGGCTGAGAAAACCCTAATGGAAAGTCCATCATCATAATCAACCAGGCATGAGGAGCCAGAAATGAGGTGCAAACACAGAGGAGTCATTTATTTGGCTACAGACCTTTATTAAAGCTTATTGGGGTAGGAAAATTCCTTTCTATCGCTAATCTAGGCAGTATTTTCCCTACCTCAAGCAAAACGAATCAGGTCTGTCCTTTGTCAAGATGTCCAAACAAAAAGTACTTCCTGTGTCCGTAATCCTATTCTGGCCCTCACACTCTAAAACTAACTTAAAGGTGTAACAGGTATTGTCTCTTGATATCTCAAAGTGCTTAAATGTTCAAATCCAGCACATAGACAATATTCACAGTTCCAGGGAATGGCTCCCTTCCTCAGATTCCTTGCACCAATACAAAAAGTTCAAAAATAAAGAGAAATCAAGTTCCTCAGAATCCAAGAGGATCACTCTCTCCCCTTGGTGTAGTCACAGTTTTCAGGGAAACAGCTCCCTTCCCCAGGTTTTCTCTTCACCTTTAATATGCTGCTCCTTGTAAAGTGCAGGTTCCAAACACACAAGTTATCCAGTATCTACTTTGACAGACTTTTCTCAAACATGTATAATAGATTCTAATCCTAAGGGCAAGGTCTTCCTTGACATTCTCTTTAAATCAGAAAGTGCACACACACACATGTCTTTACCTGGTTTAATCTCCTGCCAGGATGTTATTGTACACACATTTAAATTCACCTGGTATACTGACCTTCCAGGACTTTCTTAAACAAGCACTTAACTTCACCTGGTATACTCTCTCACCCTAACAGTGCCCCTCTAAAGGAAGCCTTTGGAAGTGTCCTGAAACCGTCCTGTGGTTTACCAGCTTTGTTTTAGGGCTACCGGTCTGACGGCATCACTGTACTGAGTTTCGGCTTCAAACTTGGGGGCTCCTCAACTGGCCCTACAGCACTACCTCCTGCAAAATGTCAGCATCCAAGCATTAAGGAAACCCGAGATAGGAAGGACGGTCAGACTGCAGTCGCTGAGTCCTTTTACGTTGCTGTGCGCAGTTACCACCATCTGGAAATTTCTTAACTGACAGTCCTGAGAGGTGTGCTGCATTGTGTTTTTCTGCATTCTTCATCCGAGAGTCCTTGCAACAGTAAAAGACACCAACCGGAGATCAGCTTGAACCTGCAAACCCTGGAAATCAATGTGTAAGATCAAGCAAGAAATATCGAGGCTTAGTACCACCAAAAATTGGATCCGCCAGTCACAATGTCAAAAGTTATGAATAACTTTATTCTGTACAGATTCAAATATCAAAGCAGATATCTATCTGGCTCCCAACACATCACAGTGTGTACCAGAAAACACTGTGAGGGAAGTGAGTACTGGTCATCACAAAACATGCAGTATTTATACATGGTACGGGTCATAGCTCAGCCCATCTACAAACTAATAGGTTACAAATGTGGGTTTGTGCCCAGTTCACATAACAAATATACAATGTTGGTTTGTACTTTTGACATGTTGTCCCATCCTTGAAGATTCAATGGTGTTGTTGGTTCTCCAGCTTAGGTTGATCCTAGTTTCAAGAAACAAATTCAATAGCTTATTGATAAGGTACATAGTTCTAGTTTGTCTAACATTCAGTTCTTATGTTTGAATATGGCTGAGGATATTGATGCAGAAAACATTTTAAATTGAAGTTCACTTTGGCTGCAAGGTTCCTTAAAAATACTGACAAACTTTGTTGTCGTCAGCTGTGTGGATCTTTAGCTTTTTAGAGTAAATTATGTTTCAAGAAATGTACACAGGATTCCTTCAAAAACACACGCATTAGTTTACATGTATTGTATATCATTGTTTGAGGGAGGATGAGTCTTGTAGACATAGATAACACTTTGAATGGAGTTCATTCTGACTGCAAGGTCTGTTTGCACAGGACAAATAGTCTGCACTGCCAGCGCTAGTGTTGACATAGGCTCAAAGGTCGTTTCTGCTCTTGCAGCTGAAAATATAGTTAGTCATTACTGAAGAGAGAGCAGAAGTTACAATCAAGATGGAGGATTTTTTCCAAGATGGCGTTTGAAGTCAATTCTAATTTGGAACTTTGCAATGTGGTTTTCCTTGTGGAGTGATTAGGCTTAGGCCAATATAAATATAAAGGAGGTACTATACATTTATCATTTCACAAACCCTCCTTTTGGCCTAAGCGAAGAGCTTTACTAAAGTAGTTGCTCTACTCGTAACCCCATCTCTCAATGTCCGTACAGCCTGAATCACATTCATCAGATATATCAATCACCATCAGATTTATGGCAGTAATATCCTTCATCACGAATACATTAGTCATCTTCTCAGGCTTTGCATTTTCGGTACTAATGTTCCCATAGTTTGTACTCAACATCCTCCTAACATTGAACATATGGCAGGAAGACATTGTATACAACAGCAACAGAACAACAGAATACCAAGAATTATCGTTAAAACTGAGCGAAGCTTTTATCCCCAGGACCGTAAGAAGTCCCAGAACCAAGTAGTGAGGTCCCAGTTTCCTCCGGAAACATGCACTTCTGTGCTCAAGACGTGCAGGTTTTGAATCGCCTTAAATATGGTCGGGGAGGAATCAGGTACAAAAACACAGCAAGTGGATCCACTAATTTGCATACTCCACCATGCTCAGCCAGGATGATGTTTAACACCATCCTGTTCTGTAGAGCCACTAATCGAATTGCTTTTTGTTCTAGAGTCATGTTATAGAGTATGCCAGTGGTCCGGCTGATGGTTTTCTCCAATACTCTTGCTAGTGCCCTAATATCTTCAGAATTCATGATCTGCCCCCAAAATGGTATAAAGGATTTTGCTACATCACCCAGAACTTGTGAAGGAGTATCACCATTCTCGGCCGCCTTGAATGAGCCCTAGAGATCTCAGTTGTACTAGCTACATATACCCCTGATAGCAGGATACCCAAATAACAAGTTCCCTGCCAATCCCTAGGTAGCCAAGGATAAGCCTCATTACTGCAAACGAAGTAGACAGATTCACCTACATACAAAGGTCTGTCCTCACTAGCCAAGTTTGCAATATTAGTACAACCCTCGAAATTGCCCATTGACTGTGTACCATTCCTTTGTGTGCAAAAAGAGACAGAGGTGGGACTATGACTGATAGTGTAGGAAGGTGGCTTGGCATCCCAGTTGCCTACAGAAGCCATTTTGAAAGAAATCAGAGATTGAAAGGTCGAGATAGTCTATCAGAAGGCTTAATAAAAGCAATATTAAGCTTGCTCCTATTTGCAAAAAGTGAGCATCCCAGAGGTGTCAGGACCTGCCTTTCAAATTCATTTAAATTAGTCCCATCAAAGTTCCCTGAGATGCAATCATTCCAATGACCAAAGAATAGTGCCCTTAGAGAGGCATAACATGCAGTAGTTAAAGACAAAGGATGAATATACCAGCCCAACCCTTTTTCCCCATGCTGTGGTAAATGCGAACAGATCCAACAGTTTGTTCTATTCAGAATTGGGTGAGTTGCATTCATTATTAACAGTAGTGTATTGTTATGATAGCTCTGTCTGTGTTGGGGGTCCTAGGAGATAGGGTGTGCAGGTGCATGTAAGGTGTAGACATAGTAGGAATACTTTGAGTAGGCAGAAATGTTTCAAGTGTGTGCACTCAATATACCAAAATACAAAAGCAATCAATACTGTAAGACTGGTTAACGCAATTACAAAAATACAACACATCTTTAAAGACCATGTATTTGATCGTCCAATGTCATTGTTGGCCACACATTTATTAGATTGTTCCGCACGAGTAGGGACAACGACAGGCATCGTTCCTTGAAGCTCTTTTCCGAAAAAGTTCCTGCAAAAATCTCCGTAGTCCGTAGTCCGTTTGCTGGTGATCTCCTGATCACGTGGTTTCTTAGTCTTTCCCCAGTTCCCAGCCACCTACTTTCCTTCAGTGCAAAAGGAGTGGCAAAGGACAAGCTCTGTGGTTGTTCCCCTGTGGGCACAGTTGTATTTGTGCAGTGAGACTAGTGCCGTGGACGCAGATTGTACCTTGTGACTCCTGGTACCATGTGATCTGCGAACAGTATGTCGTTGCTTCCTGTTGGAATGGTGAATAAACTGCAGGATCGTGCAAGGGTGCAAGAGGATCCGCAGAAGAGTTCAGAGACAAAGCAGCAGTCTCGCCAGGCCCCGTGGGCTCAGGAAGTGTCTCTGAAACACCCTTGATGCTGTTCAAGACTGACTGTTCATTGGGAACAGAGCAAGTAGGTTTCTTCTTATCTTCTCCATCGTGTGGTAAAGGTATCCTTTTGACATGCGTAGCGTGGATTCAGTGTCTCTTTCCAGCTACTCGTACGGCAGTCTGTACGGCCTGGAAAGGCCCTCTCCAGCGCTGTGCGAGACTGGATGCTCTCTCAAATGACTTTGTGAGCACCCAGTCACCGGATCGAATTTTATGACCTGGCCCCTCGTATTTAACTGGGAGGGCTTTTTGCACCTGTTGATAAATCAAATACAGATTTTAAGTTAACCATTCACAGTATTCAGAAAGAAGTAAGTACTCTATATCCTTCAGGGCCCTCAGTTTAGGAAGATTCCAAATGTTAGCTGGCCTCCCCATTACCACCTCATATGGGGAGAGCCCAGTCCTAGTCTGCGGAGTTGTGCGCAGGAAAAGTAGCACTATCAGTAAGGTTCAAATTGGTGCCGGCACACGCCTTAGCGAATTTGTTCTTCAAAATACCATTGTGTCGATCTACAAGTCCAGCGCTCTGAGCATGTCTAGTAGAATGGAACCGTTTATCGATCTGTAATTCCGCTCATACTTGCAGAATAGCAGCAGCGATAAAATGTTGGTCATTATCCGACCAGATGACCCTCGGCAAACCAAACCTAGGAAAATATTCCTTGAGCATGGTTTTCGCCGGTGCCATTGCTGTGGCATCTTTCACAGGAAAGGCTTCAACCCATTTACCAAAAGCACAAATAGTCAAAAGTGAATTACCTCAAAAGGGACAGAAGGAGGACCAAAACTCCCCCTTGGTGTTGATGTACCCTTCGCTACATTATGCTGTATACGGACCATACAACTCTGGACAAAATGCTCAGCAGTTTTCGGGATGTTAACATTTACCCACACAGATTCTAACATTTTGCAGATCTTCCTAGCGCATATGTGAGTGGGACCATGGGCCATTGAAATCATCATAGTGACGTACGCGTCTGGCAACAACCATTTTCCGTCTGAGTTGTCCACCCAACACCCATTATCATCCAACCTCGACAAGCCCTCAGCCCATTGCTTGGTTTCCTCTAGTGTGGCATCTGCTTGGATATTCTTTATGGAATCATTTCCTTCATCTATAGTAAAGACATTTGTGGCTTCCCTTGTAGTATGCATATTTGAGTAGAGGTCAGTAGCAGTCTGTTTGGCTATTTGGTCGGCAAAAGCGTTGCCTTTTCCTACATCATCTATGATTTTCTGATGTACCACGCACTTCATAATTGCTAGCGGAGTGGGAAGTGCAAGTGCTGAGACTAGCTGAACTATCAAGGTGCCATATTGGATCTTCGCACTGTGTGAGGTCAAGAAACCTTGTTCTGCCCAAAGTCTACCGAAGTTGTGAACCACCCCAAAAGCATACTGACTGTCAGTAAATATATTCACTCTAAACCCTTTGGAAAGTTCACATGCTCGAGTTAGTGCAATAATCTCGGTTGTCTGCGCAGAGTTATGCGAGATTCTTTTGGTTTCCACAATCGTGCTTAGTTTAGTGATGGCATAAGCAGCAGTGGATGTACCATCTGGAAGTTTGAAGCAGGAGCCATCGTAAAACAGCTCCCCTTGTGGATCGCTCACAGGTGTATCTTTCAAATCAATCCTGCCTTTAGTTTCTTGTTCTATTGTATAAAGGCAGTCATGTGACATTTCGTCATTGCAAGCAATGTCTTGCGGAAGAGGTAAAAATTCAGCCGGATTTAATACACAACATCTTTTAATTTGAATATGCGGTGCAAACAAGATTAATTCATATCTCGTTAACCATGAAGAAGTAAGATGTTGTGTTTGCGTTCTGTTTAATAGAACGTCTACAGAGTGAGGTACCAAGAAGGTTAAAGCATGGCCTAGGACCATCCCCTCGCTCTGTTTTACAGACGCAGCAGCAGCAGCGACAGATCTCAGAGATCTCGGCAGAGCGCATGCAACAAGATCAAGGGTGCAGGAAAAGTAACTGCACGGCCTATTCTTCCCCCCATGTTCCTGCGTTAACACAGCCAAAGCACATCCATCACGTTCATGCACATACAATTGGAAAGCCTTTTCATAATTTGGTGTGCCCAAAACTGGTGCTGAACACAGTGCAGTCTTGACCAGATCAAAAGCTTTCTGGTGTAACAAGTTCCACGGCAATGGCAAAGAAATGCCCTTCTTTGTCAATGCCAACTTTGGTTTGATCACTAGTGAAAGGTTCGGGATCCACTGTCACAGTAACAAGCCATTGCTATCAAGGCTCTGACTTCCTTCTGTGTATTTGGGACAGACATGCTAGAAATTATTTTAATTCATTCAGGTGTCAATCTTCTTCCCGCCTTTGACAGGAGATAGCCTAAATAGGCGACCTCCTTTCGACAATACTGAAACTTTTTCAGTTAAGCTTTATGTCCATGTCTTGCTAGATGAATAAGCAACACCACAGTGCCGTCCTTGCAAGCACTTTCTGAATCTGCAGCCAAAAGAAGATCATTGACATATTGCAACAATGTATAAGTAGAAGGCAACTCAAGTGTATTGAGCTGCTCTTTCAAAGCCCTACTATAGATAATTGGACTCTCCGTGTAGCCTTGAGGTGCACGGGTGAATGTAAACGAGTGTGCCCCCAGGGTAAACACAAATAAATACCTACTATCCTTTTGTATAGGAATGCTAAAGAAGGCATTCATAAGATCCTCACCACTGAAATGAGTAGCAGATGCTGGAATCATCGTTAGTATCGTCGTTACATCAGGCACAATTGGAAATTGTGGAGCAACAATCTTATTGATAGCGCCTAAATCGATAATGAAATGGAAAGGAATTGCATTATCCCCTTTTTTATACATAGGTAAAATCGGACTATTGCACAAATTCCTGTAATTTCTTCAAGTACCCCACGGTGTACAAAATCAGAAACACTTCAAAGCTTGCTCACCAACAACTGAAATCTTATACTGTGGAATTTCTGGCAACCTCACTCCTGTTTTCAAAATGTTTCTAACAGGCTCAATTTGTAAGACACCAACATCATTATCATCAATCGCCCATAAACGCTCCGGAGCTTCACTAAATTCCGGTGGCAAAGGTCTAGTCAGAAACTGTGAGGCAGAAAATTGCTGTGGTGAAATCGTCAAACGCATTCCATCCGAAGAACAATGAATTACTGCATTTAATTCTTTCAACAGATTCAACCCCAACAAATTCTCTCCACAGTTTGTTGTTAAAAGAAACAGACAGTGATCCATAAATGGACCCAGTGAAATCGGTACCGGCAAAGAAACCGGCCAAACCACTGGCGTACCAGAAAACCCTACAGAAACGTTAGTCTGCCCTGACAGTGGAATGTATGAAAACCGTGAATGGTTAATGGAACATTTCTGTGCTCCTGTATTTATAAAAAATAGATGCTTCCTATTCCCCACCATCATTTCAACGTAGGGATCTTTCTGATTAACGGGAATGGCGTTTGTTCCAGACCCCGCTTCGGGCTGTCCTAATGAAACAAAATATCGAAGGGAAGGTCTTCAGAGAGATAGGCAGAAGGATTATCAAAAATATTTCTGCTATCCACACTTGATAGCTGATTGTCTTGCGAAAAAGACTGCAAATTTTGAGAAAACTGGCTTCTACCAGAACCCACTACCCCAGGGCGGCCTCTGGATTGTCTACCCATGACACCATATGTGTTATTCGACCTCTGCTGGAGGATCAGGCATTGTGCTCGCCAATGACCCTCTTGTCTGCAATAAGCACATTGGTTTGCGTGTACAGGATCCAATGGCGCATTACCTTGTGGAACATACTGTCCCCGAAACTGTGTACAACCCCCTCTAGGTCCTCTAACTATCTGTTGCAACAATACCTTAGTTTTCATGTCTCCTTTTTGCTTTTCAATCCTTTCCTTTTCATTATTGACTCTATTCTCATAATACTGAGCCATATGCGATACTTCAGACTGAGACTTAGCTTGCCAAGTGCTCTTAAGTCTTAAGCACATGCTTAAGTCTTATTCGCTAAAATCTGAGAATACTTCTTCAAACCGATTAAAGAATTTGTTAGCACCTTCAGATTTTCCTTGGGTACAAGCAGTAAATTTGCCCCAAACTATCTTTCAGGAATTAAGGTTTTTAATATTGTCACTATTCTATCAGGCAAAGTCAGTATCACCTGTGGTGGTCTTGCACCAGCTTTCTTTTCTCTATCTTGCCTAACCAAGCTATCCCATGTGTTACCTAACCCCGCTGCATCGTCTACAGTCCTAATCTGTTTCCATAAGTCAGAAGGTAGGAGCGCGGGAAACAACAAATCTATATCACCCAAAATGAAAACTGACGATTGCAAGACAGATTCTATTTCTTTATAAAATCCTGTCGGATTCTTTCTAATATATGGAATGGACTGTCTAATAATATTTGCTTCCTGTATTGAGAATGGGATGTGAACAAACTGTGATACATAATGTTCATCAATATCATAAGTGGCAACACCTGTTGCGGCATAAGCCGGGACCTCGTCTTTAGGAACAAATGTCAGAGGAACCTCTCTCATAGGCAACTGAGAAATAGGCAACTCCGAACGTTTACTAAGCAACAGAGCTAAATCAAGCGCTAAAGTGGTGAAAGTAGTGTTAGATGAAAAAGCTCTCTTGTAGATGTTCAATAATTTTGCAGGAAAACAAATCTTTCTCTTTATACATTCATCCTGCAGGTATTCTACCATTACCTGTATCACTTTACTCTGCATTTTTGGCGTATACTGACTTTATGTGTGATATACTTCTACGGGAGATATAGACATGTCTGAAATCCATCTAAGTGCATCTCTGGAGCAAATTCGTGTTTCTTCACTCATTGACTTACAAAGAGAAAGGAACCATTTCTGTACATAAAAAGCATCCAAACTATCACCATCTATTTCATCATTCCGTAACTTTACCAACTCCCTCCTAAACTCAAAAACCGTCTCGACTTGCTCATATACTTTCTCCATAGTATCTCTTGAATAAGCTAAAACATTCAGATCCATCAACCCTTGTGGGGTATCTACATCGTTCAGTCTGTTCCACATTACAGTTTAATGGATTCCCATCCCTTCAATAAAGACATTTTGCTCTGGAAGACTTTCTAGATTAGAGTGTGTAGCTGAAACATCAGATTGTTCACCTTTCTCCATGCATTGTCTATCCCACGCATTCAAGTCTCTCTTTCTCTCTTTAGAAACTGTATTACGAGTTACAATTTTTGACTCAACAACCGCTCCCTTATCAACTACAAGCGGAGTAGAACCGCTTGGAAAAGAACGTGTAGGCAAATCCTGTACAATAGGCAATGAAGGTGCTATTTCTGGCACAAAAGACATATCTACCAGGACCACAACAGTAGCAAAGGTGGAGGTACAGGTGGAGGAATAATAATAAGAAATGGAGCGATAACTGGCAGTAGAGGAGCAATAGGAGGAGTAATAAGAGGAGCAGTAAGTACTACAGGAGGAGGAGCAACAGCATGAAGATGTAAGACAACAGGAACAGGTACATAAGGAGGTGGTGTAGTGGCACCAGGCTACGTTAATTTAAGAGTTTATCAATCAATTCATCTGATGCATGAAAATCTTTAGAAGGATATATTTTCTGTATACCAAGTTGAAAAGCCCTATCTATATTTCTAACAGACTCTGACTGTTTTTGTTGGTCATATAGTAATGCCTTTTTGGCGTTTGACATATGTCGACGCACATGTTTCTCTTTACTTTTAAACTGCTGCATAGCTTCTTTTTTCCAATTTTTGAATATATCAAATGCTGCAGGTCTAGCTTTTTTCTTTAACAATATAGATTCTAAATACATTATACGGGAAATCTCAAAGCTACCATTGAGTGGCCACTGAAGTTTGGAGGCATGTCTAGTTTGTCTGTGCCAAATATCATTAAATACTATACTACCAATGCCGTACTTACAGTACATAGTACATGCCGGCGACCCCTCCTGTGGTGTCGGATGGCAAAATTTCAAAGATTGTCTGTCTCTGCGGAATAACGCCCTGAAATAGGCAGACAATTTCGCAGGCATGTCAAATTACTGGTGTTACCTGGCAATAATTGTGCTCGTGAGAACAATACTCCAAATCAAATATCAGGATACTTAGGAATCGGGGCACGACACACCTGATTCAAAAGACTAAGGAGGTCCGATCAGATTACAAAGGATTGACGTGGCTGGCGATTCCAGCAAAAATACCTGCCTCAATATGGGGACCCCCGTCCAGGGATCGGGTCGTGCAGTACCGTTGAGGTGTCATGTCTCATCCAAGAAATGGCCCCCTTTCACACCATCCGATCCTGGTCCTATAGCCGCGTCAACTCTTCAACGAGATGGCATCAATCTTGAGGGCGCCTATTCGGGCGACATCTTGTAAGATCAAGCAAGGAATATCGAGGCTTAGTACCACCAAAAAATGGATCCTCCAGTCACAAAGTCAAAAGTTATGAATAACTTTATTCTGTACAGATTCAAATATCAAAGCAGATAGCTATCTGGCTCCCAACACCTCGCAGTGTGTACCAGAAAACACTGTGAGTGGAGTGAGTACTGGTCATTACAAAACATGCAGTATTTATACACAGTCCTGGTCATAGCTCAGCCCATCTCCAAACTTACAGTTTACAAATGTGGCTTTGTGCCCAGTTCACTTAACAAATATACAATATTGGTTTGTACTTTTGACATGTTGTCCCATCCTTGAAGATTCTATGGTGTTGTTGGTTCTCCAGTTTAGGTTGATCCTAGTTTCAAGAAACAAATTCAATAGCTTATTGCTAAGGTACATAGTTCTAGTTTGTCTAACATTCAGTTCTTATGTTTGAATATGGCTGAGGTTATTGATGCAGAAAACACTTTAAATTGAAGTTCACTTTGGCTCCAAGGTTCCATAAACATACTGACAAACTTTATTGTTGTCAGCTGTGTGGATCTTTATTTTTTTAGAGTAAATTATGTTTCAAGAAATGTACACAGGATTCCTTCAAAAACACACAGCATTAGTTTACATGCATTGTATATCACTGTTTGAGGGAGGATGAGTTATGTAGACATAGATAACACTTTGAATGAGAGTTCATTCTGACTACAAGGTCTGTTTGCACAGGACAAATAGTCTGCTCTGCCAGCCCTAATGTTGACATAGACTCAAAGGTCGTTTCTGCTCTGGCAGCTGAAAACATAGTTAGTCAGTAATGAAGAGAGAGCAGAAGTTAGAATCAAGATGGAGGATTTTTTCCAATATGGCATTTGAAATCAATTCTAATTCGGAACTTTGCAACACGGTTTTCCTCGTGGAGCGACTAGGCTTAGACCAATATAAATATAAAAGAGGCACTATACATTTTCCGTTTCACAGACGACTGCGACTTTCGGCAAGAAAAGCAACATCAGACACTCCTCCTTTGTTCTGCCAAGTCTGGGGAAAAATAGGAGTACAGGGGTAAATTACATAGTTTCTAACCCCCTATACTCCCATTATAAGTCAATGGCCTTATAATAAAGCTTATTTCTAACACTTTTGGCTTTACCATTGCTTGCTTGCGTAAGACATCTGACTGTTGGGGCTACTTTTGGGCATTAGTCTAACTTGAACCCTAACCCTAAGAACCCTTCACTGGACCCCAGAGACCCTACCAGCATGTTTTTTTCTGTATCCTAATTTCTGAGGAACTGCAACCTGAACTATTGTACAAAAGGACCCAGGCAACATAGGGCAGGACAATTTTAGTTTGGGATCATCTCTGTAAACCTTTTTGTGCATATGTGTATTATGCCCTAAACCAAAATGAATGTATATACATATTTAGTTTGTGGGTACGTCTACCTGCAAGCAGTCATTTTTCTATAGTGTCTTTGGCTATAAATAAATAACTCTGTTTGTAAACATCCTGTCTAAGTGTAATCTGTGATTCCCATTGTGTGACCTCATTGTGGACCCATTACAAGCTCACCCCCTCTGAAGAACTTAGCCTAGACAGTCTGTCACTGCTACCTAAACTGGTTTGGCTACAGCTTCCCAGAGTTGTTCCTGCAACAATATAGGTTGGCCTTCTCTACATCTGTCCAGCAGGCCAGAGTATAGAAAATCAGTCCTAACAGTATACTCTCCTGCTAGCACTTTATTAAACAAAACACTTTCCCTTTAAAAGTAGCCCAGTTCATGAAACCTTGGTTCATACTGTTCACTTCATTACATATTTCCTTTTCCTCATAAGGCTCCTTTTGCCCCTTGTCCAGGACCTTCAGCTTTAGTTTGTTTTCTCCTTTAATGACATGGTTAAATGGCCTGTTTGTAGTCCACTTTATATTTACTTTCACTTCTTTAATGGCCTCCCTTTTGGTTTTTCGCTGTGTTCTTGTGACGTAACACACTTTGTTAAACAACCTGGGAACCCTCTCGTGTTCTTTGGTCTTACCAGTGGTTTTAGGCCTCCCCTTGTTTCAGTTCCCTTCTCTCTGTATTACTTCTACAGAGTGGCATATGCTTGTAGGCAACCCAGTAACCACTTGTTTTCCCCTGGTTTAGAAAGTTTATTTGTTTCCGTCTGCTTCAATTTGTTGGATCTGTGTGACCCCATTAAGCGCTGCACTCTCTCTGCATTTCCCTTCACGGTGCATGGTTCCCGCAGCTCTCTTTCCTCAAGCAGTGAACCACCCGCACCTGGGCTTCTCCTTTCCGGATTGAGGTTTGCCTCCACGCCGTCTGCCGCAAAATGTTTCCCCTCAGCGTGGTGCTCGGCGCTGGTACGATTTGCAATGCATTTCGGCATCCGCAGCTCTCTCCTCTCCTTCCCCCTGTCTGCTGTGTCTGGCTTGCATTTAAACTTCCTGGATTGGTTATACATTTTCCAACATCTAGACTGATGCATTAGTTATCCAGTATTAGTGATCTTCATTGCTCTGTTGTTCTAAGTGTTCTCAATGGTGAGGGGAACATTTCTTGAATTACGTTGAGGAAGTGGATATTGAACTTCATTGGGAGTGATCATCATTGTTCCGTGCCTTTTACTCACCCCAGTTGTCAATGTACTATCCATAGTGGGATGTTGGGGAGTATCCACAGTAGACCTACCAAAAGATTGGAGAAGAGTGTGACAATATGCCATTAAGGCATGTGGAATAGAGAAAACAACCCTGAAAGGAAAAGGGGGTGTATGTGGATTCCTTCAACCATACTTTATCATCTCCCTGAGGTTCACATCCCATCAGCTGGTCCTCCCTCATACAGCCACCCCCAGGGTGAGGATCATGTAGCGACTGCTATACCCTAGCCGGATAGGGGAAGGCTACATCAGGAAAAGAAGTGAGGACATTGCCAGATTCATTGAACAGGCCAGGATAAGAGTGTTTAACAGAGTTGGTGAGATTATGGCATATGCAGAAAATGTGTGTGATGAATCTACATAGTTTCTAACCTCTCTCCAAGGGGGAGCCACCCCCTCTGGGACTGGGCAGGTAAAATGACTAAGATTAACACCCCCCCTGGTGAGAGGGCAAACAGGATTCAACTGTAGGTGACTCCCTCTAAGAGGACAGTCAATCCCTAGAGAGGGATATGTGCTATCCTTCATTGTATCAAGAATAACAAATATAATGAGTTTTCAAGGCATATATCCAAGGGTGGTGTGGTTCAAGACTTTCTTCAGCACCGTTCTTGGAGTGATTCGGTAAATGAGTCCTAAGCCATTCCCTGTGCTATAGCAAAGAAGAGCCCATCTATGTTGTTGGAAGGCAAGAGAGAGGCCTGTGTAGCCACATGGAGCCTTGCTGGAGGGCGTAGCATGGTGCAAGGAAACTGCAACAGATGTGGTGCTTGGAGTCACAGACGATCCCATGGAACACTCGGCTGACAAGCTGCAGCAAGGAAGAGGCATATCCCATGCAGGCTGACCAACAGAAGGACGTGGAATTGCAGACTGAGAGGAGTTACAGTAGCCACCGCTGAGACACTGCTTGCTAGAGGCTAGTGGGAAGGGAGCATCCACCCCAACAAACGCAAAGGTTAGTTGGTTGCAATGGTACGCTGTTGTTTCACAACACCATCAATATAAGGAACAGAGTGGCATATGCTTGTAGGCAACCCAGTAACCACTGGTTTTCCCCTGGTTTAGAAAGTTTATTTGTTTCCGTCTGCTTCAATTTGTTGGATCTGTGTGACCCCATTAAGCGCTGCACTCTCTCTGCATTTCCCTTCACGGTGCATGGTTCCCGCAGCTCTCTTTCCTCAAGCAGTGAACCACCCGCACCTGGGCTTCTCCTTTCCGGATTGAGGTTTGCCTCCACGCCGTCTGCCGCAAAATGTTTCCCCTCAGCATGGTGCTCGGCGCTGGTACGATTTGCAATGCATTTCGGCATCCGCAGCTCTCTCCTCTCCTTCCCCCTGTCTGCTGTGTCTGGCTTGCATTTAAACTTCCTGGATTGGTTATACATTTTCCAACATCTAGACTGATGCACTTAACCTGCATCTGGGCCACTCTCAGCGACCTCGGTCCAGGGCCCAGCCACTCTCCACTTGCACTGCCCCCCTGGCTCCCCCTGCACTGTGGGACTGTCACTGTATCCCTACAGCCCCCTGCCCAGCACTTGCTCTGCACTTACCTCGCACTTGCCACCAGCTGGCCCTTTTTATTTATTATTTATCATTATTATTTCATTACGCCACTTACCTTGTACTGCACTTTTCCCCCCACCTCCTCCCCCTGCACTTTCTCCTTTTTCCCCTTACCTCTGCACTTGCGCGATCTGAATGACACCTGGCCTAGTAGGATCGCTTGTCCGTCTTCCCCTTGTTTCCCTCCCTCCCTGCCTCGTCGCGCCTTGAAACACTTGTGTATAGGCGCGTTACAAATACCTTATCATATCATATCATATCATATCATGCATTAGTTATCCAGTATTAGTGATCTTCATTGCTCTGTTGTTCTAAGTGTTCTCAGTGGTGAGGGGAACATTTCTTGAATTACGTTGAGGAAGTGGATATTGAACTTCATTGGGAGTGATCATCATTGTTCCGTGCCTTTTACTCACCCCAGTTGTCAATGTACTATCCATAGTGGGATGTTGGGGAGTATCCACAGTAGACCTACCAAAAGATTGGAGAAGAGTGTGGCAATATGCCATTAAGGCATGTGGAATAGAGAAAACAACCCTGAAAGGAAAAGGGGGTGTATGTGGATTCCTTCAACCATACTTTATCATCTCCCTGAGGTTCACATCCCATCAGCTGGTCCTCCCTCATACAGCCACCCCCAGGGTGAGGATCATGTAGCGACTGCTATACCCTAGCCAGATAGGGGAAGGCTACATCAGGAAAAGAAGTGAGGACATTGCCAGATTCATTGAACAGGCCAGGATAAGAGTGTTTAACAGAGTTGGTGAGATTATGGCATATGCAGAAAATGTGTGTGATGAATCTACATAGTTTCTAACCTCTCTCCAAGGGGGAGCCACCCCCTCTGGGACTGGGCAGGTAAAATGACTAAGATTAACACCCCCCCTGGTGAGAGGGCAAACAGGATTCAACTGTAGGTGACTCCCTCTAAGAGGACAGTCAATCCCTAGAGAGGGATATGTGCTATCCTTCATTGTATCAAGAATAACAAATATAATGAGTTTTCAAGGCATATATCCAAGGGTGGTGTGGTTCAAGACTTTCTTCAGCACCGTTCTTGGAGTGATTCGGTAAATGAGTCCTAAGCCATTCCCTGTGCTATAGCAAAGAAGAGCCCATCTATGTTGTTGGAAGGCAAGAGAGAGGCCTGTGTAGCCACATGGAGCCTTGCTGGAGGGCGTAGCATGGTGCAAGGAAACTGCAACAGATGTGGTGCTTGGAGTCACAGACGATCCCATGGAACACTCGGCTGACAAGCTGCAGCAAGGAAGAGGCATATCCCATGCAGGCTGACCAACAGAAGGACGTGGAATTGCAGACTGAGAGGAGTTACAGTAGCCACCGCTGAGACACTGCTTGCTAGAGGCTAGTGGGAAGGGAGCATCCACCCCAACATACGCAAAGGTTAGTTGGTTGCAATGGTACGCTGTTGTTTCACAACACCATCAATATAAGGAACAGAAAAATATAAGAATAAGCTACATGTGCTGCCCTAACAACCTCACAAAATCACCTTAGTAACAAAGACCCGAAAGATGCCAGCAACATATTGACCTTTAACCCACCTAGCAAATACAAACACACT
Organism: Ambystoma mexicanum; assembly: GCF_040938575.1. Taxonomy (NCBI): domain Eukaryota; kingdom Metazoa; phylum Chordata; class Amphibia; order Caudata; family Ambystomatidae; genus Ambystoma; species Ambystoma mexicanum. The sequence goes on from NC_090936.1 coordinate 827,258,740, forward strand.
ACATATTCCACCACCTCAAAGACGCTGGACAATCCTAGTACCAAAGCACTGGGAGATGTCAAAAACATGTGAACCAGCAACACCACCAATAAAAGAATATTTAATAGCCGCAAAAAGAGTACAATCCAATGCAAAAAACAAACCCAAAGGAAAGAGAGGTGGGAAATCATTTGTCCTAAACATCACTAACATACCAAGATATATTATAGAGAGGAACACATTATTCACACTCAAACTTTACTGCAGAACATGACTTAAAGTGGACTTCAAGCCAAATAAAAAAAAATAATTATACAGTTGCATGTATTATAAACACTTTCTATGCTCCAATACTCACCACACACATACTAACATTGGCCCTTGGTACACGTTTCAAAGATTCAATGAACAAAATGTACTTGGAATGTTTACATTTATCTGTTTTGTGTCAGTTTAAATGGATATTTCACCAACACATCTCATGTCTATGTTGCCCCCAATTATTTATAGCCAGTATAGCCGAAAGGTTCGTCCCTTGTCCCTACTAACCATACTAGAGCTCTCTGTACCCCTTAAAATGCACTCTGCACAAACCAACTACATAACCCACCTACTGCAACCAAAACACTCCACACTCACAATGACACCAAACAGCAAAATTTCACCTCTTCCGATAACACACTCAATAGCAATGCAGTCAGTGCACTCCTATGACACAGGGACACAAACCCTGCCATACAGATCCAAGTGACTGAATATCCACCAACCCATGACACCTAGAAGCAAACCCACACACAGTGACAGTGTGTTTTCTCCAAAATACCAACACAACTGCAAAATCACTTGTGCCCTCTCACTCTCTACCCAGCAAATAAATGACCCCTTGCCTTATTATTTTAGATTTCAGATCTGTCAGAGTGTCTTTTGAGGGGTCCAACATGAAAGCTGGACACAAAGTTGGCATGTTTTTGGTTAAAGACATCTATTAACATAAAAATGTTGGGAAAATGCCTCTCTGACCCTGCTCTTAGGGGAGCTCCATACCTAAAACCAAAAACTAAGAATCTGATTTTGTCAGGATGTCATAAATCAATAGTCATCCTGTGTCCAAAGGTTCCATCTTGACCCTCACACTACAAAGAAAATAATAAAGTGACAATGGAAATATCTTTAATCTGGTATTTGCAAAAAAAGTGTTCCGAAATAAAAATAGAATAGCTCCAATGGACATGTTCTCCAAAATGGAAAACAGACATTAATTCCAGAGGGTGATTCCCTTTTGCTTGATTCTTCACTGGTACCATAAATGTCTCTTGATCTAAAGCCCTGTTAGATGAAAACTGTTCAACCTGGTAATTTCCTCTTTAACAAATGTTCCTTAGTTTAACATATGTTCCTTCTTTGTTTAACACACACTGTTTCTGCTTGACACTAGTTGTAGTTTTGCAATTTGCTTGGTATACTCTCCTGCCAGGACTCTTTATGCACCTCCAACTGCCTGGAGTACTCTCCTGCCAGGACCTTACTTGCATTCAGAATTGCCTGGTGTACTCTCCTGCCAGGACTTCTCTTGTTATTCACAACTGCCAGGTGTATGCTTGGCGGGACTAGTCCTGTATTCACAACTGCCTGGTGTACTCCCCTGCCAGGACTTCTCATATCGTATAGATCCTCTTTATATTCAAGTAGCATATACCTTTTTTGTTGGCTTGGTATATCTACTTGTTTCACTGTTCTTTTAAACTTTCCCCTACATTCAAATTAATTTCCTATTGAGGGTTCAGGTTGGCACACTGCCCTTTCAATTCACAAAACAATCTTCCTCTTATTTCACTTTCTGTTATTTCAGAATGTTCAAATTGTCTTTGGCATGGTATTTAAAACACCCCGATACCTCACTCTGCTCTGGCAGACTCACTGACGGTCTGTAGTGGTTTCTTGTTTGCTCACGCTTACTTAGCATACCTCTGCTGCTTGCTTCACTCTCTGTGTGACTCTGACACCTCTCCAGCTTCTCTCGCGGCTCCACTCCTTTATACTGGCTTCTCTTCAGCTCCCTGTAAGGACAATGCTTATCCTGGCTGCCAAATGCCCAGGGACCCTCTTGCGGTTCCTTGCGTCTTCACGGCATGACTCTCTCGCAACATGTTTCTTTTCCTTTACTCCCAGCAAGCTCATTTGCTCTGCCACACCAGCGTGTGCCTCCAGCTTCTGCACACCAACTTGTGCCTCCACCTTCCATTCAACAGCTTGTGGATCCGGTCTCCATCTGCCTTCACTGGAGATGCCACATCTTCTCCTGAGCTCTCTGCCCTAGTTCATTTCACATTTTAAAGGTCCCGCACACATGTGCTTCCATCCAACAACTAGCACGCTTGTTATACTTGTTGCTCTGTATAAATTCATTCATCCTCCACGTCACAGTACTTAGGTGGTTGTGAGAATTGAAATCCATTGATGGTTTTGGATGCATAATACTTGGAGGGTCTTTTCCAAAGATTCCACATGGGAGATCAGTTCTACATGAGGGAAACCTATAATGGCAATAGGTCACTAAAGTATTGGGCAGAAAGAGTTCTTGCTCATGGGAAAGTGGCCGATACCGCAACTCATCCAATAAAGCCATGACATCTCCCCCATGTGATCCTCCCTCATATAGCCTCCACCAGGATCAGGATCCGGTAGCGGCTGCCGTTCCCTTGCCACATGGGAAAGGCTACCACCTGGGAATCTGTGATGACTCCATTGGAGTCAATAAAGCCTCAAAACCATGCAAATGACAGAAATGCTTTGTATAAATCCAATTAAAATAACACAACAATACACATGTCAAGCTGTCTACTGTTACACCACTACCTGTTCTCATCATTCAATGGGGGTTGTTGCACTACCTTTTCCTGCATGTCCTGACCACAATTTATGCAGTTACACTATTTTAAGGCATACAGACATTCTGGTGAATCATGCCAGTAAGTGTTGGTGGACATGAGATCAAAGCACTTGCCTGGAAACCCCTTAAAGAACCTGGAACCAAGGATTAATCTTGGTGAGCCCCTCAACCAAGTGGAAGCCAGGATTCAATATTCACCAAAATGTTTATTTTCCCAGTGGACATAAAGGATTATATTTTGTTTTTAATCATGATTTGTTTTGGGCAAATGCATTTGGCATACCTCTAAAATATTGAGTTCAATGGTATGTTGCCGTTTTCTCTGCAGGGTTTTACTAATGTGGTCAATCAGAATCAGGAGAAGGACAGGCAGGCATAATTTTCAAAGGTTTCACTTTCTCTTCTGAATCAAACAAACCTAATAATTACTTACCTCTGTGATACTAAGCCCTGCTCTATACAAAGAAAGGTAAAAAGGGGTGTTTGTCAGTGTGCAAAAATGGTCAATCATAAATAAAGTGCCCTGTCCAGAAACCCTTTTCAAACCTACTTTCTCTTCATATTGCTAAAAAAATGTATTCAACAATCAGGACAAACTTTGCGCCCTGACCAAGAAAAGGGGATGGTTTATGTCTTCTGATTCCCACCCTAGAGTCTATTTATCCTTTACCCTGGCCTATGTTTACAGTTGAAAATGTACAGTTCTTGTTGGGCTGGAGTGCCGTCCCAGGGTTCTATCTGGGTCTCTCTTATTCACGTTGAAACTTGCGAGTCTCAAAGTAATTTCCCTTTCTGCAGTTTGGGGTTGTTTCAGTATTTTCCTCTACCCAGTCTGGGGCACTCTCTTGCTAATTTCCCACACTGTGCTCCTTGGTCCTTTAACTCGCACTGGGCCTCTATCTGTCTCGGTTCTTCACTCATGGATTATTGGTTCTTTTGCCCACATTGAGTTACTCTCTCTCTCTTTTCTGCAACTCTGGGGCTTTTGCTTCTTTCACCAACACCACGGTTTCTTGACCCTTTCTTCAACTCAGGGGTTCGTTCTGTTTTGTTCCCCGCTCTGAGCATCCTCTATTCCTTTGCCACACTGAGGCTTCTTTCTGTCTGCCTCCCCACTCTGAGGCATGTCTGTTTCTTACCCACACTGGAACTTCTTTCAGTTTCTCGCCCCACTCTGGGGCTTCTCCTTCTCACTCCCCTCTCCAGGGAGTTCTCAGTCCCTCTGTGCTCTGGGATATTTCCCCTTCATACACACCTTCTGTGGGGCTTGCTTCCTCTTTCCAAACTGGGTTCTTTTCCATCTTTCTCCCCACTCTGGGGCTCCTTCCTCTGGCCATCCCACCCACCTCCCATTTCTCTAAAGCCATTGCATACCTGTATTTGACGAGTCAACTATGTGTGGCAATCCCCTTGCATCGTAGACACCTGGGAAATGATCACAATGAAAACTAAAAACATGTGTCTCACGAAATAATCACTTCAAATATTTTTATACTGGGGTAGAAAGATCAGTTCTGGAAGTTCATTCGAAAATAGCATATTTTATTATTTAATAAACAACATGATTTAACAGTACATATATAATAAATCAAAACAATCTAAAAAATCTTTTCAAATGTATCCGGCATGCGGGCAGGAAGCAAACATTGAGATAGGAATCCTTTATCACAAAATTCATACCAAACAGTCATTTGTTAATGACAAATTACTGTTTGGTATGAATTTTGTGATAAATGATTGTATTGCAGGAACTTGTAGAAACTTTACCGGCAACTAAATCTATAGGCTCTGTAGATAGGGATATGTGCAATATAAAAGAAAATACCTTAAAAATTCATATGAATAGAAAGAGTTGAATTGCATGTTTGCACTTTACACTGTTATCGTACCTTCTGTACATTGTTATGCATTGCTACTTGTCCGAATGCCTGAAAAATGTGAAAAGTTTTTTTTTAGATTGTTTTGATTATTTATATATTTATTGTTAAATCATGTTTATGAAAAAATAAAATCTGCTATTTTGGCAGAACTTCCTGAACTGATCTTTCTACCCCAGTCTAAAGCCCTTTTTTTATAAAAATGAAATATTTGAAGTCATTATTTTGTGAGACACCACCTTTGTAGTTTTCATTGTTACCTGTATTTGACGAGCAGTGCTTCCTGCAAGAAAAATATAGGGTGACTGCCTCTTGTACCATGGCAGAGCCACTCACGTGACTCCTCAACTTAACTCTACAGAGGTGGGTGTCTCCTAAAACTTTTTGCTTGCTCGGTGCATGAGCTTATTGGTGATGCCTCCTTCAGGCTCTTCCTCAGCCCGCTGAGGTACTCCATTCTCATTGGTGTTGCCACACCCCATGGCTCTGGGTTCTCACCTGCCGGGTCGCATTACGATCTTCTTGAAAGGATCTCCTGGTGCAACAACACGTCTGGCATTCTGTCTCTGTGAACGTCCCTCCTCTCAATGTGCGGCACAGCGTACTTAATGTCTGTGAGCTGCAGTGATACTCCTTCCTGATTGGTTACTCACCTGACACAACTTCAGGAGGCGTGTTTTACCATTCCACTTTTTCCCTACAGAGAATGAATTGAAGTTTGGGTCAGAAGTCGAGTCAGCCATTGTAAACAAGTTCTCACACATCTTAGTTCATGAATACCCCAGAAAGGTGTTAATCTCTTTGGAAAAGCTATGGTCACTCTAGTCTCTGTCTGGGCTTTCCATGTACCCCTTAGAGGGAGTCAACTCCAGAGGGTGGACACTGCTTAACCTGCAGATTTTAAGCATAGTGGGCTCGCCTAACTAGTCCCAAAGGGGGTGGTTCTCCCTGGGGATGAGGTGACCAACTCTTCAGATTCGTCACACGAAAAACAGATGTTTTGTTTTGTATTATTTCCTTGAATATATTAGTCTCTGTCAGGCAGAATCACCTGCAGCACCCTTTGGGAACACTACCGGCAATTAGGACAACATGTGTAAGCACAATTTCACCTTTGGTACAAGCCTGTACTACCCAGTAAAGTGGTAGCGATGGCTGAGAAGCCAGATTTATCTCAAGAGTTTTAGTGAGCAGTAGAACAAGTTACACAAAGGACCAATATACAATGATTCAAATGTACACTTACTCAAGGTTTCTTGGTAAAAGAATATACATTTATTTACACATTGGGCCTCATTATGAGTCGGACGGAATGGGTTTAAAGGCACTGGTAATGGTGCCGGTTCCAGTAAACCCAATCCGCCCTATTACAATGTTCCCTTGTGGGACCCGCTCTGAACGTCTGGTCAGACCAGACGTCCTTTGAAGGTCTTGAAAGGGGACCAGGGAGCTAATACCTGGCCCGTTATTAAAGGGCCTGTTATTAGCTCCCTCCCCTTTCCCATTGAGCCCTATGGGGGCTCAAATGGGAATGGGGATGGGTTTTTAAACTGAGGAATTACCGGGTACTCCAAGGTTGGAATGGCCAGGTAATTCTTCATTCAAGGAACCCGGACCCGAGTTTGGAGGCAGCATGGCTACCTCCAAACTTGTAATGAGGCCCATTGACTTATAAAACATTACACTAGCACAAGCAGCTCAAAATAACACACAAATAAATGACAAAAATCAAACCAGAAAGCAAATGAACAAGTTCAGCTCCAAACCAAAGTGGGAGCAAAATGGCACTTCAGGTACTTAGAAAAGACAAGGTTATAAGAATAGACAACCCAATTACATTCATAGGCAGGGCAAAGGGTTTCAGTTAAATACAACCAGAAATTCTTCTCAACAGGGTTGGACTAAAGTCAACGGTTCAGAGTCTTTTGTATAGGATAGCACAGTTCTGGTATATAACGGATAAGTCTGTAGCACAGATTTTTAAAGGATTTGGCTAGGCAAAATTTTTGATGAATGTTTAGAGAAGGACGAACCTTCGAAGTTGAAGAAAGTTTCACGCACTTTCTCGATGTCCAAGCATATTTCCAGACTGCGTTTGCACAGTACTTTTTTAACCAAGAAAGCTTTAGTGGAGGCATTTGATCCTGGCAGGTCGAGCAGGTCTCACAGTTCCTGGGTTCAAGAAGGACGACGTCGGGAGGTTCCTGCACTGCCCAGGGATGAGGCCAAAAACTGTAGCAAGACGTTGGTTTAAGGTATGAGTGCCTTAAAGTCCACAAGCTGGTTTCCTTCCCACTGGCTATCCGGTTTTCAGGCAGCACTCTGCTGAAAATTCGACCAGTCAGGGACGGTGTCCAGGTGGCTTACTAGTTGGTCGTTCCCACCAAACTCAAGGGAAGATGTTAACCTTGAAGGACTTCTCTGTCGATTGTAGTTTCAGGGAATTCGGACCTGCAGCAGGGCTTCACCTGTCATCCAGGAGTTGCAGCAGTCCTCTTCCTTCAGCTCGTCTTCGGTTCTTTCGTTCCAGTGGTCAACTCTGCTTTCCAAGTCCCAGAGACATGCTTTTAAACAGTTTTCCCCCATTCATTCAGCCTGGCTGTCACTCACCCAGCAGGGTGGCTGTCCTTGCTGGACAGTCAGCCAGCCAATCACACCAGAGTGCATTTACATCTCCTAGGAGACTAAGCACAGGGAGTTTTGGGCACTTCTCTCACATCCTGTCCACTCCAGACACTCTGGCACCAGAGGAGGGCTTCAGTACTGAGGCCCACCAAAGGGCACGAACAAAGGGACCAAACCTGGTTTGGCGCACAGAGTTAAACACAAGAAGGACTTTTCCTAAAAGAAATGGCAAAAAAGGTTGACCAGAGTCTGTTTTTACAGATAGGTCTGGGGCGCCGTATTGAAAAACATGGCTGCCCTTGATTTTAAGCTACCGTTGTTAGCGGTCGTGAAAAATCACAGTAGTTGATCTAAACTACTGCCACCAGCCATTTAACATAGGAAAAGGTAACATTTTACTGTTACATGAGTGTTTTGACTCAGGGCATGCAAAGCAACCCCTCCAGCACTCTACTGGAAGATAGTGGGCCTCATTATGACTTTGGAGGTAGCCAGGCCCTTAATAAGGGCATGGATGCCTCCAAAACCGTGCCCGGGTTCCCTGAATGGGAAAATACTGGGCCATTCCGAGTATGGAGGGCCCGGTATTTCCTCCTTCAGGGAACCCGGGCCCGGTCCTTCCCCATTCCCATTCGAGCCCTCCTAGGGCTCAATGGGAATGGGTGCGGGAGCTAACAACGTGGCGATTACGACCGCCCCGTTGTTAGCTCTCTGGTCCCCTCGCAGGACCCACTCTGGACGTCTGGTAAAACCAGACGTCCAGAGCGGGTCCCGCGAGGAAACCTCGTAATATTGTGGAATGGGTTTAATGGCGCCGGCACCATTATCGGCGCCGTTAAACCCATTCAGCAATAGTTGTAATGAGGCCCAGTGTGTGCTGGGTTAGTAAATTTAAAAAGACTAGTAAATCAAATTTAACTTTACATGCTCTGGGAGACGGTAGTCAGTCCCAGAGAAGGTATTTAAACCTTGGGGAGTCTGAAAGACACCCCTGTGTCACTGCACTGAAGGTGCTGTGTGACACACAGAAAAAGATGATGCAACTGGAGTTGTTTTAAAACTCCATAACCAAAGAACACAAAAGAAAAACACACACAAAATGAAAAATTCAAAGCCCCACAATATAGCAAAAGAGCTGGAGGGCTTTAAGATAGAAGAGCTGGAGCGCTCTAAAGTAGAGGGAATTTAGCACTTGTGTGAGAAATCTCCCTAACAGTCTCCATTAAATAATGCACAGTCTGAATAGTGCTTGGTAGTGAAATATCAAGTGGTTAATGTTAAACAGACAAACATTAAAACATTTAATAAAATAGATAATGGTTGCGCTGGTATCTGCTTTGCTATATATCATCCTGGAAAGCACAGATCATTAAATGTTCCCTTTGTTTGACCAGGGTGGCTGGAGGGGTCCTTCACTTTCATAACCAATTGGGAGATTTCCAATTAACAGCACTGGTACACTTAAATGACACTACAACTCTGACAGCTGATAATAATGAGAGTGGGTTGTGGAGATATACCAAACTTAATCCCATTACAGTAAAAGAAGATAAAGTACAGCTAGGAGTCATTTTGCCCTTTTGGCAAGATTGAAGCTAATGATTTAAATGATTTACAATGATGTGGCCCCAAAGCCTTTCTCTTTAGGGTGTGGGCTAAACTAGGCCAGCCAGTTTACAAAATACACCTCATGAATTAGGCACACTGAAGGGTGGAGAGGTGTTGTTTTAGGTGTCCCATATCTAAACCTGCCTTCTAAGACTTAGTTTACAGCATGCTTGGGAGGATCCAAAATCCAAACAGAAGGAGGATGTAGTAGAGTTGGGGGTTGGGGCGCAGATCGTAAGTGCTGCCTGTGTTCAACCAACTGTGTTCAACCAAGGATCCAGGCTTATTTTGACATTAAGAAACATTGCTTATTTGAAAATTACCTGAATCAATTGGTCTGCCTTGAGAATGGGGAATTCTATACAAAATTGAATCTGAGGAATCTTCCTTTCTCTGATACATACTAGAAAGGGTCTGGGCCTGAAGCATGTGATTGCTTGTCCGCTCACTGGTGGTAAACCCAGGAAACTAAAATGTATTTCTTATTCATATGTCCTCCCTATCAGGAGCTAAGAAGGAGTTATTTGAAATGTCTATTATGTGGTGTGTTAAGGGATTAAGATGCAAGGTGTTGAAGAATATAAACTGAAAAATCCTGTGTAAGGGAGCTGAGATTGTGAGCAACCTCATGTAGCTATATACAAGGGACTGTCCCATCACAAGTTTTACATTTTAAGTTATGACTGAAAATAAAGGAAGCTTACTTTTAAAAGTATGTAAAGAAGGATGTGTTTTTATTGTCTTAAATGTGTCCTAAACATTTTTATTACCAATTTGGTATTGATTATGTTGAATTATGAACTATGCTTTAATGCTTTTACACATCTTTCCAAATAACGTTTGTTGATGATGTCTGGTAGACCTCTTGCGATAGATTCTTCCCCCGTTAGTCTGTGGGATGTTTTTACCCATGCATCCGAGCCCTACCACAAAAAATGTGCAGTACTGGCATGGAAAACATCATGATGGCCAGAACTCCCCACAGAGTGCACAGAGAAAATATGAAGAATAGGCTGTCACCCATTTTTGCCTATATTGTGAGCACAGGAGGGCACTGCCTAAAACCACCATTGGGCTACACACACAGTAGCCTGAAACCATTGGGAATGGCAATGCTGATTGCCAAAAAAGCAACTCAGAGCTGTGGGGAATTCATTTTCTTAATCCCAAAAATGGTTGCATTACCAGTACTCACCACTATCAGAAAGCCGGCGTTTTAAAACCACCAGACTTTTGTGTAAAACTGAACAAATGAAACAAAACCAGACCAAGGAAAGACTTGCTAAGAGGTGGATACAATGTAAAACTATATTCTGAAATGACTTGAAGGAAGTAATTATTTAATGTATAGGTAAAAATTGTCAGTTTGATTTGAATGTAGAAACCTGGGAACAAAAAGTGACAGTTAGCAGAAACCTGGCTTAATGAAACTGAATTCTGCCTGACAACTACCCCCGACAGGAGTTGAAACTGGATGCTCAGCCACTCTGCCCCTGGCCAAAAGGAGTTAACACCTCTCTGATTAGATTAGGGGTGGAGCACCTGGGGACTACAGGGAGTTGAACAAAGGCCTGTCCTGGACTCAGGCAAATGTTATATTGGGGTCGTCGTAAAATAGCTTCCTCTTAGGGGAAACTGGGAGGGGCAGTGCCTCTGCAAGCCAGCTGAGCTTGGGGGAAGTGGATAAACCAGTTATTCCACCCTGTGATGTGGGAAGCCACACCCCTTTTTGACCAGAGCATAATTTTAAAAAGATAGATAACTCATAGTGCAAACTTGTCAGAATTATATAAGTAATATCATTATTTTTGTGATTTTTCTGTGAACATTTTAAGAGGCGTTAGGGGGGGTGTATTCTGGGGGGTTGCTAGCGGAAAATAGGGTCTCACTCCAAATGTATGCATGTTAAAAATCTGACACTTCATCAATTAATGTCCATACTCCTTGCACACAAGTGTGTAATTTTGGGTAAATGTCTGATATTGCAAAACCAGTTAAAAAGCGCAAAATGTTTTCATTTTTTAATGCAAGCCCCCAGGAAGATCAGAGGCGGACAAGCATGGACCATAAGGAATATATAATGTGTACATGTAATTTCAACAAATTGTATATCTGGGAAGGATGTATTTGAATCAAATATAGATTTGTGGGCAAACTGACCAGGGGAGGATCCTCTGACCCATAAACAGACTTCATCATGATGACAATCCATTTCCTTCCCCCAATCATGGGAGAGGGGAGAATTGGGCCAATGACAAGTAGAGAGGGGCAGGCTTAGCTAGGCCCAGGCACACACCCATTTTCAAAACACATAAAAAGAGACTGCTGGGACAGGCAGAGACATTCAATTCCATTTGCTGCGGAGCATGCTGACCGACGACTTCACATCCAGAGATCCAGACTTCAAATCCATCAATCTCCAAAGGCCAGAACTTTACTTCAGAACTTAAAGCAAGGGCCTAAACCCACAAACTGAGAACTCTTCTCAGCAGGCCTCAGCATCCTTAAAATCATTTGCAAACTATTCCACAGCCGGGCGAGCTGTTTGAATTCTTTTGCCAAGAACCATTGCCAGAGACCGGACCAGAGATCCAGAGTGACCCAGACTGCTGTGAGCAGAACCAGAGAGCTGACCCAGATCACTGTGAAGTGCCGAGACCAGAACCGGAGTCCAGTCCAAAACCTGACCAGAGGCGTGGTGAGGCCTATTTCAAATTTATATTGAGAGTACCTAGCAGAACTGTGCAGAACCAATCTCTTAGTTAAAATAATCTAAACTATTTTAACCTAAGTAGAACAGCCTCCTAGAAATCGTGTCATCTGTCATTTGTAAAGCTGCACAACTGTCACCTGTCAATTCTGAAGCTGCAAGCTGTCGCCTGTCATTTTGAGTTTACCTTAAATCCGAAAAACTACCTTTATTTAATCGTCCGTATCTCTGGATCCGCTTGGTTCCGCAATTACTTTTTCCGCAAACACGATTCACGCACTCGCGAATTTTGCCACAATTTGCAATTTGGCCTGATTTCTTTACCTGTAAAAAAGTAGCAGCTTTTTGCTTTCCTTTGCTAAAAATTTGTTTGCCTCTTAATAACCATCCCTGAATCATTGCTAAAGTGAGCCCGAGCTCATCCCAAGTATCTCTCACTCACCCTGAACCTCCTAAAGGGAATTAAAAGCATTTTCAGCATATTCCTCACTTCATTGCCATCACATGTAAAAAGCATTTTGGGCCTGTGTTTCAAAACTCCTACCTGTTTCCTATAAGCTTGTTGGGGGGAACTGAATTTCGTATATTGTATTTGATTGCATTCCTGAGAACTGTGTGCTCCTCTTTCCATCTCCTTCCATTTCTTGCATTGCATAGGGGAGGGGGGAATTGCCAGAGAAAAAGTGATTATCTTATCTTTTGCTAAAATCATATCAAGTATTTCTGTACTGCATTTTATTCCTCATTGCATTTCCTTGAAACCATGAAGCATTTCAGCTACCTAATCCTCTCTGTCTCAGTGTACTATCAGAGATTAATATATTATAAAAGTGTGATAGATATATATTGTTGAATTGTCCAAATAAACCTTTTAATTTGCAAAACAAACCTACTTCTTGGCTCAGTGGGGTCAGGGGGATTCTAAGAGGGGGGTGTTATACAAGGGTTGTCATCCAGAGTACTGAACTGGATATAAAAATACATCAATAAGGGTTTTCCTCAGCATCCCAGACTAGGCATTGACTTAGCTGTAGTGTTGATTGAATATCGCTTACAAGTCTCTCCCCAGCATAAATAAAGCAGATTGTGACAAAATGACTTCTGCCCTACAGGAGTAGGATGGCGAGTAGTGGCTAAAGCGCATATGCCACCCTAGAACTGCTTCAAACCGAGAGTGATGCCAATCATAAAGGTATAACAGTCACAGCTATGGAATATACCTCCTATGCCATTTGTGGGCCAAGGGAAGGCTATACTTTCAAGTGGGATTTGAAAGTGATTCAGTGGCAAACTAAACAGCAATAGTACACCAGTTTGAAATAAAGGGAATGTTCAATCAAGGTGCTATACAAATAGATATAATTTAAATAAGCACACCATCTACAAAAATAACTAAATAGAAAAACACTACACAATACCCACCCCAGAGGAAAGGACACAGAATATGTATAGATAGAATGATGTAGCATTCTTGATAATGAATCAGGTGTGTAAAAACCACAATGTTTGTAAAAAGATATGTTTGGGTGCACAAAGGGATTAAAGGTGACATTGTCAGCAATCTCAAACATTTTCCTATGGGAAAATTTGGAAATACCACACATAAGTGGCCCAGGGTGAAGAGGCCTACCGGGAAATCTCCAGAGTTCCCTATAGGTCAGTCCACCAATGACTACTGAAGACCCCTACTCCAAACCTGTCCCCTCTGTCCCGATCCTCCATTCTCCCTGTTTTGGGGGGAGTTTCCTATGCCAGGTCCATGTAGTCTACGAACCTTAGCTCTAACTTTCACAGACTTAAAGACTCCAAGCTCACTGCCCCCCTGGTGCCAAGATCCACTGGTGTTCCTGGCTGATGGAAATGCAACTCCTCATGCAGCTGCTGCAGGCTCCAGATGTGATGATCTTGTGTCCATTCACTGGAGGTACGCACTGATCCCGGCCATCAAAGGCTCGTCCGCCCATCGGTCAGATGAGAGGGATGGGCAGCAGAACATTGTCTTGTGCATCACTATAGATTTGCCTGTAGCCAAAGAAGCACCATCTCATTTCCTGGTCAGTGGGGCATCTTTCCTTCTCTACCATAGCTCGTCTGGAATGCCACAGTTCCCCTTCCATCAATCTACCACAGTGCCACCAGCAGTCCTCCTTAAGCCGCATTCTCCAGGCCTATGACCAGCTCTGGCCCCTTCCACCAGGGCATTACTGAGTGGCACAATGCAACATAATTAATATGCACCACAGGCATAATTGAGCAGTGTCACAGAGAATAATTGAGTGCAGTCCCTGGGCATAATTGAGCAGTGTCACAGAGAATAATTGAGCGCAGTCCCTGAGCGTAATTGAGCAGAACCACCAATCCTAATCGAGCTACACCAGGTGACATATTTGAGCAGCACAATATGCACAATTGTGTGGTAACAGGATCACATTTGAGCTAAACTGCTGTTTTTAAAGAAGAAAAATTGAGTCTTCTGCCAACTCTCCATCCCACCCTCTCCCTCTTCACAGAACTCAACCCTTACATGCTAACTACCATTAGTAACATTGCTTCTCTCCAAAGTCACCCTTAGAAATGACCACCCTTCCACCATGACTACTTTCCACACTCCATCACCCATGATTACATCTTTCCTCACAGGTTTGACACATTGTTCTCCAACATCCAAGCCATCAGATCCCCCCACATTGCTCTTCTCAACCACGCATTATCCCCCGCTTCCTTTATACCACCTACAAAAAGGTGAACACTGTCCTTCGCTGCCTCTGTTCTTTTCTCCCCTCCAGCCCACTTTCCCCAAACAGCCACCAATCTCACTCCAACCCCAGAGCAGCCAAACCATTGGGAACCTACTGTGCTAAGAGTCCAAAAATCACCTAACCCACATGTGTTACCCATCTAGAGTGCACACTCAAACTTATTGCTAGACCCCAATGTTGTCTGATTCCTCCATGCTTCAAAATTGGCCCTGATCAAATCCTTGCTTAAACCCATACCCTCTGCTGGCACTACTTCCTTGCTATCTACTCACCTTTCTTCCTCCTTTGTTTCAGTGAAGCAACACATGAAAGCTTGGGATTAAATCTACACACTACCTGTCTACAAAAAACCTTGTCAACCCTCTCGTACGTGGATTCTCCCAAGATCTCGCTCTTTCACGTCACGCATCTAATCTCTTTTCTCATGCACTTCCTCCATTGTAACCATTCTAGACCACTACTGCTCCATTTGACACTACACACCACCCCTCAAACCTGCACACATTGCCACACTGGTATTTCAGGGATCGCTCTCCTCTGGATCTCCACCGGCCTCCTTGAAAGATACTCTGCCTGCTAATGGTGTTCTGCCAGCCCCTCCTACACCATGGTGCTGTCCTCAGTCTTTCCTATTGGCTTTCTACACCACCTCCTTAGGGAGCATTGTCTCTTCCTACATGTTAACAACATCCAACTCGGTCATCTTCGCCTGTCACCCTGACTTGCTTGAAACTCACATATTTGACTGCCTCTACTCCATCAGCTACTTGATTTTCATCCACCACCTAGTGATAACCAGACACAGACAGGAATCGGAAGTTTTTGCTTGACAACTGTCTCACAAACTATACGTCTCCTTCCGTTATATTCACATAAGCTTGATTCTCTATATCCCTCAAGGCCGCAACCTCTGAGTCATCTTTGACAGCAAACTCAAAACAATCTGCCTTTATCAATTGAACTGGCACTTCAGCCTCTTGCCAACTACTGAATATTGGCAGGATTCACCCTCTCCTTACCTCCCTTGCATCTGCAACCCCTGCATGTTCATCCCCAGATCTCAAACCCGCTGCCAACAGGCACACATAAAAAGCCTCCATCCCCCCTGCCCTCCCATATTGGTGTACCAGAAGACAGTATAAGTGAACCAAACAACTAAAGAACTGCCCACCAGCATTCCTTTGTCCATCTTTCCTTTTGTGTGCCAGTTACTTTAACCTAGTCTCTTTCTCCTTAAGGGGCTTTGGAATATTCCATCCTGCGCTAACCTTTACCTTTCCGTCCTTTCTCTACTGCCCATCAAGGCTTAACAGGGTGATCCAGAACCCAGGTCAAAAGGATTTGGAGATAGGTAAGAGGCAGGTCAAGTATTAACCTAAGGCATATTAAAGTGTATTGTGTGACTGCCTAAACCTGTCTCCCAACAAGGTGTGTGATACAATCCCCCCACTACATAGGTTTCTGCTGTTCCTATATGCCTGCCAGCACTGAAAGACTTCCTTTTATGATATGCGATTGACCTCCTCTTTAAAAAGGCCCTGAATCTCCAGCTATTAAAACTGGTAGGGACACCTGATGCCAGTCCCTCAAGCTGAAGCCGTCAGTCATGGACCAAGTCGCTGGTCTGAATATTGCAACCTCAAATGGCAAAGGCTTTCACCTCTGTGTCACCTAGTTATGCAGCAATACCCTCCCTCGCTCTGACCACTGATTAATGGTGCCACCTACTAGACTGCTTGTTTTTCACCACATATAGTGACCACTGAACTCTTATCTCGTGCACAGCGTCTTCGAGCAAATTCATGTTAACATGACCACATGAAAAGTATTGATCAGCGATATAGTCAGAAATCGGTGGCCCACTCCATAAGTGAACAGCCCCCATGGCATTAACAAATGTTATTAGCATCACCCTGTACTGTCTGAGTAGCATTCATGCATGTGATTGCTGCATTCCAGAACACATTTTAGTTTCTCCCACAAACACTTCGATTGGATTTTCACTGGCACACGATTTAGAATGGTGATTTTTTCTACTGTGGCAAAACGTGCCAGGGACAGGGACAATTTTGGCGGAGCGGGTTAATGCGGCAGTATTACTGTATACCATCACAATACCGCACCGCCCAACTATGGACCTCATTACAAGAAGAGCGCAATGGATTTAACAGCGCCGGTAATGGTGCCGTTAAACCCATTCCGCCCTATTACGAGGTTCCCATGCGGGACCCGCTCTGGACGTCTGGTCATACCAGACGTCCATAGCAGGTCCCGCAAGGGGACCAGGGAGCTAACAACGGGCCCGTTATTAACGGGCCCATTGTAAGGTCCCTCCCCATTCCCATTGAGCCCTATGGGGGCTCGAATGGGGAAGGACCGGGCCCGGGGTCCCTGAAGGAGGAAATACCGGAATCTCCAAAGTCAAAATGGCCCGGTTAAGAGCATGGCTGCCTCCAAAGTCGTAATGAGGCCCTATAACTTTGGTGGAAAGTTGGAGGATTCACCTCCAGCTATGAGCTGGAGGTAAATCCGCCAGCTTTCTGAGAAATGTCAGCATAATTATCGTGGCAGAATTACCACTGCAGTAATTTTACCAAAAATCCCAAGGGTGACCAATAGACTCCAATTATTCGAGACTAACACCGCCTACCACCAGTTGTAATCCAGCAGTAATACCACCAGACCAAGTGGCGATCACAGTAATATAGTTTGGTAGCATCTCTGCAGATTTACCGCTGAGATACCACCAAACTTGAAATGAGCCCCAATTGGGCACTGATATAAGTTTGATTTGTAAACAGTGTTTCCAGAAGGCACACAATCTTCTGATGGACACATAAATGATTTCCTGCCGCTGAGAAATAAGAATTACAAAAAGTAATGTGACAGTGCAGACCTTAAAATATTGAAGTATATCATGAGATTAATAAAAACACAGATATTTTTACCTAATTTATTTGTCCAAAAAAAAAAAACTGCTGTGAAATGGGATAGTGAGCCCTATTTCTTTAAAAAAAGGAAATTGACGGGTTCTGCCTGATTGCTGATCTCTCTCACTCTCTTAGTGCAACATGGTGCTGTAATATCAAAAAAACAATATACAGGGTTGCTTTCGGGGCTCAGTCTATTCCTGGTTTGTGGGGCCTATATACCCAAACCCTCATTCCGGCTGAAATAACGGGGTGGCAGCAAAATGCAACACAAAGGTTTTTTCAGGTTTAGTTTCTGGCTGATTCCCTATGTACATAACGAGTGTCCACAAGACCTTCAACATTCACACACACGAGAGGTCGCTATGCTCATTCCAAGCTTGGCGATGCAGTACACGTTTGGTGGTAATTCTACTTCCAGCACTATTTTTGCCGGTAGTGGAACAACCGCTAGGTTTCCTGCTCTGGATAACTATGAGTGTGGTGGTAAAGGAGAAGGGTTACGACCATCCCAGTGCTGTAGGTAACGCGTCCTCTTTAATGCCTAACACTGGGTTTCATTACAAGTACGGTGTTGCAGGTAAAAAAAATGGTAATGCAGCAATAATTCCATTACTGCTGCATTACCATCGCATTACCGCACCACTGTACCACCAGTTTGTTGGTAAGGTGGTGGATTTACTGCCAGAGAAAAGCTCCAGGTGAATCCTCCACCTTCCTGCCAAAAATCAGTAAAGTTGACAGAATTAATGAGTGCAGTAATTCCACCAAAATCCCAATGGACTACCACGGACTCCAAAAATGGGATTAACATCGCATTACCGCCACTTGTAATCCTGTAGTAAATCCACGGCACCATTTTGGCGGTAACGCTAATCCAGTTTAACGGTAATTCGGAAGATTTACTACCGAATTACCAACAAACTCGTAATGAGGCCCAATGTCTGACAGGAGATATTGCGGAAACTGTCGCCTGGTTACTGTCTGGAGAGCTCATACTTTCAGTGAGAGGCCAATCCTGGAAAGGACATTCGAACCTCAAGTAGTTATGGCGCCCCAAAGAAAGAGGCCAACGGCTGGCCATAGCTTCTAAGCACCTCTTTTCTCCCAGTCTCCAGGAAGAGGAAAAACATTGATGGTGGCGGGCTCTCAACTTTCTTCTCGAACCCTAGAAACCATGGCAGAAACCATTCAAAGTTTTAAACCCGAGCTAAATGATTGAACACGCATTAAAATAGTCACAGACTCCGATCCATAGTCCCCTATGGAGTGAGGCCAATGATTGAATGAGTCTGGAGACTAAGCTTCTGTCTTAACTCGCGAGGGAATGTCTTCAAAAAGTGATGCTAGTTGCATCTCCATTTCAATCTCTAATGCTCTATAGGCAACTCCAGCAGAGAGGCCAGTCAATGCTTGGGCATGTAGTCATAACTCCTCTCCTGCTCCTTGGATGCAGTTCCTGCACAGAGAGACCAAGATTTGGATGGGAATTGAGACTGAACTCCCTTCTCTCTCTGCTAGAGGCATTCACTGAAGAGTGATGCCAAATACACAAAGTTTTGAAAGGACTGAGCCTGCACTCCCCATATCATGTACAGGGGATCCCTGCACAGAGTAACATGTGTGGCAACACCAATGCAGCCCCATTTTCCCCCTTTACTAAAAGAGACCTCTGGACAGAGGGCCAGGCACTGCTTAATTTGTGGGGGTGGTTGCCGGTGCCCAACACCGGCACTCTTTTTTGCGCACCGGAACTCATGCGGGGCCAGCGCACGTGCATTTGCTTTGTTTGTTCTTCCACTTCGCTTTGCTTCGATTATAAATCATTGGGATTTGTCATTCTGATCTCGATCTCTCTCATGCTTGCAGGTTGCAGGCCATGGCTGCCTGGGCCTAGGAGGGGCCAGCAATAGCAATGAACAACAAACTGCTACAAACAACAGCCAATGAAAACTACCTTTCTGTTGTTACTATGCAGTATTTGATACATTCTGTATAGTAACACAGAATGTGCAGTTTTCATTAGGTGTTCTTCTGAGCCAGTGAGATTACAATGGTGACGTGTTTTGTTGCCACAGGAGGCAGCGCAGCGTCACGTTTATTTCACAAGTAACTGTGAAGTGAAGGTGTTGAGGCGTGGCGTCATCGGTCCTGACTTGTGAGAGAGAGAGGCTGACCTGCTGCACTATGTGGTGCGGCCTAGTTGCTTCCTGGGGACCCCTCTGTCTGCTTTTTCATTTATGCGGGTGCCAGTGTGCGCACCCGCCCCCCCCACCCTGAGTCCCAGCTGGCAAAGCAGGTAAATCACTTGTTGTTGCGTGCGGTGCAGCCTGAGCCTGTCATAGTCAAGTGATCAGGCAAGGAAGGTCCAGGTCAGGGCCCGGGTGGCGGCATGGTCCCCTGGTGGTGAACTGCCTGCCCAGGAGTCAGGACTCCACCAGGGCCCATCCGCGCCCGGGCTTCTGTCTGTATGACCTGTGTGCAGTGTGCTGCTGACTGCAGTCAGTACCAGGCCCAGGCCAATTTCTGTGACCAGGGGCTGCCGGCTGCCTCAGACTGAGTCGGATGACTCTACCGCGGGCGGCTGGGCCCGTGGATTGTGCCCAAAAGTATGTTTTTTACTTTTGTCTTTTAAAATCTTACCTTCCGTGGGGTCCTGTACCGCGCACCTATTTTTGTCATCATCAGGCTCAGCATGGCAGTGGCGGTGGTGGCCCCATGGGAGGTAGCCTAAGTGAATGAGGCAAGGCAGGGCGAAGCCCAGGACCCGGTGGGGCACGGGCGGCAACATGGTCCCACTAGTGTCTGCCACAAAAGGAATGAATTGTCGTTCGCAACTTTGGCCACTTTTTCATTAGTGCCGAGCCCGACTCGAGACAATTGTATGCCCCAGTCCAACCCTGGATAGCATTCATCTAAACGAAACATGAACTGTGAATTTTTGCCTGGGTTTTTCCGTTCTTCCTTTTAATGTTATCGGCCTCATTAGTTCACAAACGTGCTTCAGCGAGGGGACCCGGAACGGTGAACGTATTGGGCCGAAACCGAACAAGCTGCACTTCGCGAGAAAAGCCCATGCAAAGATCAACTTCTGAAATGCCATTTCAGGCTTAAAGATACACACATGGAAACTAGACGGGGATAAACATGGTGCACAAGCCCACTAATCTGTCATAAATAAAAGTACTAGTTGAGTATTCGTGTATAATTCTCAACCGTCTTTTGCTGCCATTTTTTTACATAATTCCAGCGCATGTTTTCTATCCTGATGTGTGGTTTATACACCAGATGTGGCCTCTTAACCTGGGTACAATGCGTTCCGAGCATGCGCTCCGAATGAGAGCACATGCAATCCTCAGATAGGAATCCTCAGATAGAGAAGTGGGTGTCTGTTACATGTCAGTGGGAAGGAGATATCCGAATATGCATTCTCCTCTGGCTCCTGAATATTGGGTGACAAAACATATATAGTTTTTTAATATGTGTTAAGGTGGAAAGAGTCCCTAAAGCAGAAGTAGCACAGGCTGTAATTTCACAACAATGTCTTGCAGAAATGACTTTTTCCAAGTTATACAACACCATTCTCATGCTTGAAGGAAGGGTGAAGGGGGATGCATTTATGAGATGTGATGACTGATAAGGGCCTGAGAGTAAATTGATTACACAAAACACCTGGATGAGGTGACTGAAGAACGGGCTGAGGGGAGGGTGCTCTTCCTAAAGGTAACCAATGAACAATACTTGGTGTACTTTAACAGACTGTCAGATGGGGCAGAAGGGGTAGTGAAAAATACAGTGCAACAGTGACTGAAACAGAATGCTTTTTTTTATTTATTAGCATTTTTAAAGCGCTCACACAACCCGGGGGCATCGAGGCACAGTTACAGGAGGAGCATGTCTTAGTTGCGTATTTACTACTAGCCTGTCTCAGCAGTTGCTGCAGTGCCAAACATGTGGCATGGAGCAGCAGCAGTGTGATGGGCTGGTGGTGGGCCAATCTAGGTAGATCTAGCACTGAACTGGCGTGGCCAGCGCACCCGCGCTACGGTTGGTGCTGAGCCTGCGCTGACGACGGAGCCACGCCCGGCATTATGGGGCCAATATTATTTGGGCACTGGCACTTATTTTTTTACAAATTAAGCACTGGGGCCAGGCATAGAATTACTCCTCAAGCTCCCTACGCCTGTCTACCCATGAGGCGGAGGGAAGCCCAGCATCTTTAACGAGCACTAAAAAAAATTGAAGAAAAAGACAAACATGGACAGCAAACTCTCATACGAACTGCTGCATCATTCGTATCTGAGGGCACAGGAAGAGGCACTGACAGATATTGTTAGCACTGGTCGTGTCCATGTACATATTGCTCACCACAAACCATGTACCTCCTTTACCTCTAGGTATCAGGTGTCATGTAATCATTACTCCAGGGGACCCAAAGTATCGCTTTTAGTTGGGTGAAAAGCTGAACGCCTCGCCTATAACTTGCAGCCAGACTTATAAAACAACTCAAAGCACTGAGCTACCTTATCCCACCGTATGCTTACCTCGGCTCCACTTGCTGGCAACATCTGCCTCTGTGCCATAATAAAAGACGAGCAGCAGAAAGGCTTGGAGACACATCTTTGCTGCTTATTTTCCCTTTCCCCCCAAATGCTGTACTGCTTCCCTTTTTCCAGGAGGCTTGTCGCAGGTTCTCTCCCGGCCAGTTACGGCCTCGCCGTCACAGCCCGGGCCTCGCTTTCCTGTTCCCTCTCTGGACCAGAGGCTGCAAGTCGTCCCCCCTGCAGATGTGTGAGCGCCTTCTTCTCGTGCATACAACTGGAGGCGATCAGAGGGGCACGTGCGCACGCTGGCAGCTGGACCCGGCCACGAGCCGACAGCGCATTCCTTCCACCGCCGACAGCACATTCCTCCCACCGGCTTCTGTTGGCTGGCGTGGACAAGGGGCAGAGTCCTTTAGCAAGATACAGTAAGTCGTGTATGTCACCAAAGGAAAGAGCACGAAAGGAAGGAGAAAAAAAGACACACCATTGCCGTGGCAGGCTACATACCCTGTGATTTCAGCTCTAATCACTGATCCGCCATCTGCAGTGCCTGCACAGTGGAGAGGTTCACATTGTAATTGTTGGAAGCTCGCCGACCACAGAGTGGGCTTTGCCACAGGCCCTCATGCTCAGGCTCGCAGCCCAGCCCTGCTGGGAAGATAAACTAAATGCGCAGCCGCAGCGTGACGCAGGTGGTGGCAGCCGGCAGGCAGCCAATTCTATAAAACCACCCAGGCGGATTCACACTGACATGCACACTTTATCGTATCCTTCTGCCAAAGAGGCCCTGCAGGCCACAGGCCTACCGGGGGATGTCCTGGTTGGGCAGTCCAGACCTGCCTACCCAGCCTCTCTGGCTCAAAGAAGGACCAAGAGGGTAGTTAGCAGTCAATAATACCCTCTTCAGTTTGTGAAGCTTTGACGGCGTAGAACAAAGCTTCTTGAAGATGTGCATTCGGTTCGACGAAGTTGAAGTACTACAGTTGCATTGTTCTAGATGGGGAACAGTGTCGAACAGGGGCTTCCTGGAGTTCAAAGGTGATGCTTGAAGAAGTGTGGATTGTGAAGGGCACCAGGCTTGGTTTGACAATTTGACTGTGAAGAGGTTGGTGACCAGAAGCGCAGTTCTTACTAGATCAGTTCATTGAAGTGTTTTAGGCGTTGAGGATCATGAGGACCACCAGCATCAGATTGACAGCTGATTCGACAATGAAGAGGCTGGAGACTGGATGTGCAGCCTGATTCGACAGTTTTCATGTAGCGTTCGAGGGTCAGGAATGGAGGGTCCACCAGAGTCGGTTTGACTGGTGATGAAGATCAGCATCGATGTTACTGATGGGTCGAGCTGCGGTTTGAAGGCAGCAGATGCAATACAGAATGTTTAGTTTGAGCCGAGGCAACAAAGCACTCAGCTAGCAGTTTTGCAGCAGAGAATCGGTTTGAGCGTGCATTTCAGGGGTTTGGGTACATTAGTCGAATTGTTCTAGACCAGGAGTCTGCAGTCTTTGGCTCTCCAGATCATTTGGAGAACAACTCTTAGCAACCCTTGCAACAAAAGTCAATGATGAAGGATCATGGCAGTTGTAGTCCAAAACATTTTGCGAGCTACAGGTTGCAAAAGCCTGTTTGAGACAGGGTGCAGATATTGAGCAGAGGTCAAATGGGAGCTTGTGCAGTTTGAAGATGATGCTCAGAAAAGTGTGGATTGTGAGGGCCACCAGTTTTGGTTATACAGTTAGTTAAATGGTGAAGAGGATGGTGATTGGATCCACAGTTCGAGTTTAGTGGCTCTGGTGCAATGTTAGAATATCATGTTTTGAATGATCTCCAGGGTCTCGTTGACTATCAATGAAGATCGGCAACAAAGAGGCTGGTCGTGCGAAGAGGTGGTTCGTCGGCAACATGTGTAAAATTGAGCTTCAAGTTCCAGCTATTATGGTGCAGTAGTGAACCAGTTTGAGCACACAGTTCAGCTGTTTGAAGAGCGAGTGAGTGCCATAGGCAATTTGGCAGGGTCCTGATGGATCGATGCAGTCAGACAGGCGTGAATCACAGTTCAAATTGATTTGATAGCAATAAAACACAGATCCTGGATGCCTTGAATCCTGCTTGCTCCGAGTCCCAATCCATGACTCAAGGATAGGTTTCAGCCCTTGTTCCCATTCTCTCACACACAGCAGAGGTTAGCCGACATCTGCATGCACCCCTCAAAATGGTGAAGTCCTGGGTACCATTGTGGCTGGCAGAGAGGTAAGTGTTTTACCAATAGCAGTTCACCCCCAAAGTTCACTGGGATGGTTAGAGGACAGAGTTCTTCTCTGCCTTGGACACTGCCTCTTCACCTTACCTGAGGAGAATTTTGGAGAGATCAACTCTCCCAACAGAGGACCAATGAATTCTTCCTCAGGTTTTTCAGTGCAAGGTCCTTTCTTTAAAAGGCACAAACACATGGGTTATTGAACTAAAGTCAGCATGATTTTGGGGTAAAATACCCATTTTTAGAACAAGCAGACTTTGTCTTCTGACCTCAAACCCAAGGTGTTTTGTTCTAAATGAAATAGAAGGGACAGGAAGGAAAAATACACAAATCCTGCCCCTTCCCTTCTCAATTGAATCAGAGGCCTTTAGGTTTGCAGCAGGCTCGTGTGAGGCTACTCCTGTGGTGAATGTGTCATGATGCAGCGCTGTCCTATCTGGCGCAGGTGCATAAAAGTGTGACTTGACATTTTTCCGTCTCCTTTGATGGTAGAGTTTTTTTCAAGATGGCACCCTGCACATCCTACTTAGTTTCCTCGGATGTGTGGGGTGTCGCATTTCAACCCTGCATCACCACTTCCCCGGATACGATGCTAGTTTCCCTCTTTGTGCCCCTCTGTACTCAAGATGTTTTTGCTTCTGTCTGCCTTTGCTCCCCCTCCTGTGTGGCTACCCTATTTCAGGCACCAGTCACTGCTCCCCCTGCTGCCTTCTTTGTGTTACCGTATTTGGTAGCCTTTTTCCTCCCATTTTGCAATACCTTATGGAGCCTCTCTCTCTTCCTTAATTCCAGGGTGTACTTTGGGTCTCCCTTGTACCTTCTTCTTGGATTCTACTGGACCCATACTTAACTATTACAATTGTGCCACTGTTTTCTGTAACCTTAATTGGATTTAAAGGTATCTGCAAACCAGAGAACAACATCAGAACTATTCATCATAACCACGTGTCCACCAGGATATATACATCACAGGGGGTTTTCTGCCTATTAGGTGTTTCCCCCTTAAGGTCTTACCTTTCGGGGTTCCTGTTCTCAAACCTTGTAAACACCAAGGTAGTCATTATGGCCTCTGGAAGAGACAGACCATTTCTTTACGACTGAAGACATACCTCCAAGGTCAAGAAAGGAACAAGAGAAAAGAAGAGAACTCCATCGGAATCCATTACAGGCGACCAATGTGAGCCAAACGTTAAGAGTATGCAACGCCAAAACGATTTGGCCAGCCTTGAACAAATACAGGAACTTGTCTCTACGGATACATGTCTTACCATGGAAGTCCAGAACCTGAAGGCTGAGAACGCTGCCTTGCGACAGATGATGACTACAAGAGAAAATCATGCACAAGATCTGCCTCCTTAAGGCTGGCCTCAGGGAAGTTCAACGGTTCTCCGAAACAAGTATGAGAATTTCTAGATGCCGGCATGGTTTACTTCACCTTCCGGACCACCTCTTTTTTAACTGATAGCTTTCGGGTTGGGTACATGCTTTCAAACGTGATGGGTAATGCATTAGCCTCAGCTACCCCACTTGTCTCTTCGGCCAACCCAGTACTACTTGGCCATACTGCCTTTGTGCAACAATTAAAGTATATATTTGTATGACCCGAAGTGACCTATTCCACTTGTGACTCACTTCTAGACATCAGCCAGGCCTGATCAGATGTTTTGACATACATATCTGCCTTTAATAAGCAGAGGAACAGGCTGGTTGGCCTGATTCAGCTCAATATACAATATTCAGGAAAGGAATACATGAGGAAATAAAGGATGACTGGCTTGAGTTATTTGCCATACCTCTTTCTCTGATTTCATAGCCATGTTCTTACAGATTGAATACCGGGTGATGGAACTAACTGGTAAATGAAAGAGAAGTCAGAGACCTATGACTGATTTCACTCCAACTGCACCTCATACAACATAGAGAACATCCTGTAAAGAGCCCTTGAAAATATGAACAGCCCAAGGTCCTTAACCGCTGCCCAAAAGGAAGCCAAGGAGAGACATGGGCCTGTTTCTTTATTGTGGATCTAAAGGTCATCTACTGCGAAATAGCCCAGAGTTTTGCCTAGGAGACAGGGAAATGAAAGACCCGATCGTAGAAGAGACCACAATATGGGGGAAATCATTCTGACCCCTCTCTAAATACTGAAACCACTTCTGATTAACAGGTTATTGATTGATGGTTCTCAGCGTCACCTTACGTTTACAGAAGGAATGGTCCATAGAATGAATGTCTCTGCTTGATTGTGGAGCAGCAGGTATTTTCATGGATACTCTCTGGGATGAAAGAAATATGGTTCCTAGAGAAGAAAAGAAGGAATCACAAACCTTTGTGCTCTGGTCCAATAACTCACAAGACAAAAGTCAGGTCTGTACTCATTCATAACCACCAAGAGACATTATCTTTCGATCTCATCAGACCAACGCATTTTCCAATCATTCTGGGCTTTCCTTGGCTTCACAAACATAATCTTTATATTGATTAGACATGGAACATCGTAGAATATGTTTCTAACTATTCTGTCTCATGTTGCTTTAAATAGTCAGATGAGGAAGACAAGAGAAAAACGCCCCACATGAAACTTCTTCAGCTGCTAGAATCCATTGTATCCCCACTAAATATCAAGAGTTCTATGATGTTTTCGAGGATCAAATACCCCAAGAATAACCCCCTCACCAGCAAGAAGACTGTTTTAAAGAATTACATCCTGATTCTGTGGTTCCAATTGGAAGAATGTATGCCTTGTCTTTGCTGAAAAACAAGCTCTCAGAGAGTATTTGGACAGCAATCTAAAGAATAGCTTGATACAGGAGTCAAAGTCCTCCACAGAAGCTTCTCTTTTTTTCTTTGTCCAAAAGAAAGATATGAAAGAACTTTTGACCCTTTATACACGACTATAACTTAAATGGGGATGATATCAAAGATCGGTATCCCATACCTTTCACAATGACATACTGGAGGTGGTCCATAGTGCAGTTAATTTCACCAAACTAAACCTGCAAGCAGCCTATCACCTCTTACGCATCTGCCATGGGGATTAGTGGAAAACAGCATTTAGGACTCCTTATGGACGTTACGAGTACCAAGTGATGCACTTTGGACTGGTTAATTCTCCTGCTGTGTTTTTGTGCTTTATGGACAAAATATTTTCAGATATGCTGTTTCATTCAGTTATCGTCTATTTAGATGATATATTTTTTTTTCATCTAACCAATCTCAACATCAACAGCATTTAACCGAAGCTCTTAGTAAAACCCAAAAAATGTCTCTTTGAAGCATCATCTGTAACCAGATGGACAGCAAACTCTCATACGAACTGCTGCATCAGTTTAAGGAGTAGAAATGCACCCAAGGAATACCTCGGCCATTCTTCAATGGCCTTCTCCTACCTCTGTTATGGAGAAGTAACAATTTCATGATCTGTCTAATTTCTATCAGCGATTCAAAAAGAACGTTTCTAATATCGTGTTGCCTACAACAGCTCTATTTAAAAAGAATGTGCATTTCGACTGGAACAATGTTGCTGAGCAAGCCTTTTGACATCTTAAGAATATCTTGTGTGCATCTCTGGTATTACTTCAACCAGACCAAAAGCTTCCCTTCATATCTGAAATGGACGCATCTCATGGAGCCATAGGAATTGTCTTAAAACAACTCAGCAAGGATAAGAAGGAACATCCAATAGCTTACTACGCTAGGACTCTGACAAGCAACAAAATGAATTACTCTGTCATAGAGAAAGAACTGGTAACAATACAACAAGCATGCATAGAATGGCATCATATTCTTTTTGGATCTATCGACCCTTTTGAGGTATGCACAGACAATCGAAACCTCAAGGTTCTTCAACAAATGGAATGTCATAACAGCAGACAAGCCAGGTGGGCTTATTTCTCTTCCCAGTTTGACTTTTCCCTTACCTACATACCACGACACCTTAACATTGTAGCCGTTAGTTTATCAAGAAGCCTTGACAATATGTTGGATCCACTGACGATACCCGAAAAGATGTTGGCAGATAAGACGGTTGTGTGTGTTGTCAACACCTTTCTTGAAGAAGTCAAAGAAGCTACTGTAAACCATGATTATTTGGAAACAGAACCAGCTAAGGCAACTGTCACTAAGGAGGACGGTTTGTTATTTTGTGATGATCTTCTTGTAATTCCCAAGGCTTCCCTAAAAAGACAGATTCTATTCTGGTGTCACGACACCAAGGCTGCCAGACACAGATGAATAGCAGCTACCTTGGATCTAGTCAACCACTTTTTTTGGTGGCCTTCTGTTTATATTGATGTAAAAGAATATGTATTTTCTTGTCCCATTTGTATTTCAGGGAAAACATACCACCACAAAGATAACAGGATTGCTGCAACAAGGACCAACCCCCAAGGTTCCATGAGAATACATTAATACTGATTTTGTAGTGGATCTTTCTCCATAAAATGGTTGTACAACCATTATGGTAACTATTGATTCCTTCAGCAAAATGGCTCATTTTTCTCTTGCTCCCTGGGGACCTACTGCTCAACAGATGGCTTGGGTTTTTCTCAGAGACATATTTAGATTATATGAACTTCCAATCACCATTTTCTCTGACAGAGTATCGCAGTACACATCTTTGTTCTGGAAGATTTTGTGTAAATCGGTAGGTATCAAGAGAATCCTGTCTTCTGGATACCACCCACAGATGAACAGCCAAACCAAAAGATTAAATCACACCATAGAACACTTCTTCAAGACAAGACGATTCGGTGGACATATTACCCACTGCTGAATTCACATATAACAACACAGTTCATACCGCTACCGAAATGAGTCCCTTTTATTGTGTAATAGGTATACATCCTAAACATCTACCATCTTCTGTTGTGTCAAGATTAGTCAGGCGAGTACAAAGGCAGCGAATATGGCAAGGAAAATGTGCACCCAGGAACTACGACTCAGGTATGCTAGAACCCAGGAGTGCAAATAGAGTGTGACATCAAAACCAATATATGAAAAGGGATGTGGGGTAAGCACCTGACCGCGAGGAAAGTCGGCAAGCGCCTTACCCCCAATTGCTGTTACAGGTACTGACAGCGCTAAACCCACGTGGAGGGCAAGCAATGACAGGATCTGTGTACTAACACTCTTGATGGTATTACATAAGGGAACTTAAGAACTGTACTCACGAGGACGAGATAAACCTCTTGAATGTCAGCTAGCCCACGAATCCTGTTGAAGAAACTGGGACCCCGAAAGGCTAGAACAGCAATGGAAGGAAAACTAAATACCTAAGTGGGAATAGTGTTTACAAAATAGTGAGGAAAACATAAGCATTCACACAGGAGCTAGCTACTACCGCACACCACACCTAATAATCAAAGGGAAAATAAATGCAGAAGTGCAGTGGAAAACATGGAATGGATCCTCTAGAAAGTAAGGATCAGGAGCAGGGAAAAAACGAAATAACCTATGCAAACTTCTCCCTACCCCTCCAAGGAAAAGACAGGAAACTAAACTAAGAGGAAGGCTAAGGCAAATGGGTAACAGCAGCAAAGGACAGAGTCAAAGAAATATAGAACACAGACAAACTGGGCTGCATCTAAAAGGGGAAAGCACTGAGAATTGCTGCCTGCAAACAGAGGAAGACAAAAAGGGAAATCAAGGGAGCAGAAATCAATTAGCGCATGAATCCGAAATTCAGGGCGGAGGAAACAAGAAAACAGGAACAAGGAAGTAGGTACAAAGGCAAAGAACCAGGAACCAGGGACTAGTCAAAAACAGGAACACTGCAAACGATGACCAGCGCTGGACTGAAGTGAGACTGAGGCTTTTAAAGCTGTTTAACGAGCACACGCCTCAGGTGTGCTGACTGCTGCACCTGCAGCCACAGGTGTTGCCTATCCTCCACCCAACCTTGTCCTGCAAGGGTGGAGGTGGAGCAGTGGGCCAGGCATTCTGGGAAGCACAGTCATTTGGTTAAAGAAGCATGCTGGCTGCCAAAAACCTGGAATGGATCCGGAAGGGAAGTAGTTTGGAAAATAGGGATTTAGCGCTCCCAATTCATTACAGCACTGTGGCATTAGGTTAGGAGGAAATGTCCAGCAAGGAATAAGCCCCAAAACATGCCCCCAAGTGGCGGGAACGGGAGCGAAGGGAGCGAGTCGTGACATGTTGTTTCTCCTTCTCGAGTACCTGCAGTGGATTATTTGTTGGATAATATTGTTGGTATCCACAAAGGGGTGTACAAGAACAAAGCAAACAGAAGAACAAATACTATGCTGTAAATGACAATAAGACTGTCCTGAATAAGATGTAGGGTCTAAAGTATGACTTTCCACAAAACATTTTCCCGCTGGATCCATCCTTCCAAATTGTCATCAAGGTATATAGGATTCTATTAAGTGATAGCTAAGATTAATCCAGTGGCTCTTAGGCTACGCCTTCATAATGCTTGGCTGACATCAAGGAGAAACAAAATGTCGGGCGCGATGCAGCGCCAGAGCGAGGCTCAGCATCGTGGTTGCTAAGCAACTGTGCTTAATAGCACCCAACATCCGCCGACAGGCGGAAGAGCCGGCCAGCATCAAAGGCCATTCTAAGGCCCTGTTTGCCCCTGTTCGGCACGTGGCGAGTTGTCTAGGATGACCACAAACAAACTTTGCCTCATCATGGACAAAAACCACTGTGAGTACCATTATGCCATTCTACGATGCATTACAGAGCACCCATATGCGCATTCAAATGTACGCAGCTCCTTAGCGTGACATTCGTATCTGTACTCCCGATTGATTCAGCGCAGGCGTAACTCCTAGCCGCTGCCCAGAAATGTTAGTGATTTGCTGCATTGCATTGCCACTAGTGTAAGGCACACCCCTGTGCCCTACACTGCTCGTAAACTGCTGCATTTTGCCTGTGCCCTACACTGCTAGTAAACTGCTGCATTGTGCCTGTGCCCTACACTGCTAGTAAACTGCTGCATGGTGCCTAAACCTCTGTTACCGATTTGCCACACTGTGCCTTAACTGACTGCACCCACAGATGACTGCTACCCTGTGCTCACCCATTATGGCCAACAGCACACCCCACCATCTGCACTCATCCCCTCTACACCTTTCCTTCATCATTTTTCACCAAACCCACAGAGCACAAACCCAACCAACTCTCAACACGCCCCAGAACCACGAACTCCAGAAATCAAAAATTAGGTCTCCGCTCCAGACACTCACAGCAAACCCATCCAAGCACACTTGAAAACAAAGCTACCCCTGAACACAAGAAACTGACCACTCCCAAGAAAGTAGCCAAAAGGCCCAATACCACTCCCATACCCTGCCCAGACTTACAGTGTGCATTAATCAATGCCAGATCCCTCCCCGCCCACGCCACCGAAATCTATGACCTTCTCACCAACCTTGACCTCGACATTCTCGCCATCACCGAAACCTGGCTACACATCGCCGCCGGCCCAGCCATCTCACTAGCCATCCTACCTGGATACTCCATCCTTAGACAGGACAGAACATTATCCACAGGTGGAGGAGTGGCACTCATAGTCAAAGACCACCTTGATCTCCCTCCAAACTAGGGGACAACATTGACTCTCTATCAGCCAAGATCACACTATCTCCCAACACCACTGTCTCTCTTAATCTAGTATATCGCCCACCAGGCCCATTACTGGACTTCCATGACAACCTCACACACCTGCTAGGTGAAAACCTTAAAACCACCACCAAAACCATTCTCCTAGGAGACCTTAACCTGGGGCTCCACGACCAGAAAGATAAACCTTACACCAAGCTATCACAGGCTCTCCAAGAAAATGGGCTTTGTACAAAAAGTTCTCCATCCTACCCAGAGTAAAGGGCGCACTCTAGACTGGGTAGCTGACCACAACTGCGGCATCGTCATCAGCTCCACTACGCCTACCCCATGGTCCGACCACTTTCTCATTCACTACTTCATCCACTTACCTAACAACTCAGGAAAAAAACTCACACCTGCACCCCCAGCCATGGCCAGGAGCGCCAAGAACCTCACTAAAGAAAGCATCTCACCCTATCTAGTCCCTCTCACGAACAACCTCCCTGTCTCATCTGACCCAGCTGCTCGGGCAGATATCTCCAAAACTACCATTAGCACTGCCATAGACATCATCGCCCCCCTACAAAAGAAAAAATCCAAAAACTCCAAACACTACAATATCTGGTTCTCAGCATAACTAAAAGAACTACGAAACAAAAAACGCAAAGCCCTAAACTTATGGCAAAAAGCGCCCAATGCCTCCTCACTGTCGTCCTACAAATCACTGGCCACCCAATACAAAAAAAGCATTATAACAGCTAAATCTGCATCATATAATGATAGAATCTCCAACGCCACCTCAGAATCCAAAGAGCTCTTCGCTATCTTCAAGGAACTCTCCACACCGGCCACTAAGTCCCAAGAGATTGTCAAAGACCAAGCCTGGTGCAACACCATAAAAACAGCCCTTCTAAAAAAAATCGAACTCCTCCAAGCTAAAATCCTAAACCATCACAAAAATCTCACTCAGGAAATCGTAGCTGCATCCCTTAAGGAAACAGTGAATGAGAACAAAAAGATAAGTCACATTACACCCTTTAAATTTAGAGAAGTCTCAGATAAAGAGGTAATCGATATCGTCAACAGAATCAAACCCTCCAATTGTAAAGGCGACGCCTGCCCCTCCAAATTAGTCAACGACTGTGTTGAAACACTAGCACCATTCCTCAAATCCTTCATTAATGCTTCCTTCAACTCAAACTCAGTCCCAACCAGCTTAAAAGAAGCTTCGGTGCGCCCTCTTCTCAAGAAACCCACTCTAGATCCAGAAAACGACAACAACTATAGACCCATCACAACAGTTCCCTTCCTGCTCAAGATCCTCGACAAAGTCGCCTACTCAAAAATACAGCACTACCTCAAAGAAAATCGTATCTTAGGCAAAAGGCAATCGGCTTCCGCCCGGGGCATGGGACCGAATCGGCCCTATTAGACCTTAAAATCCAACTTAACGACATCATGGACAAAGGCAAACCGGCTCTCCTCCTACTATTAGAACTATCTGCTGCCTTCGACCTGGTCAACCATGACATCCTAGGCACACAACTCAAAAATGAAGCTCACTTCTCGCCTGAAGCCGTCTCCTGGGTCAAATCCTTCCTCGAGGGTCGACTTATGAAAGTCTTTTCTGATTCGGCAAACGCTACCCCATCCACTATCCATTGTGGCATCCCACAAGGATCCTGCAATGCACCCACCTTATACAACATTTTCACCCTCCCACTGTTCAATGACCTCGACCATCGCCACATAGCTTACACCAACTATGCTGACGACACACAAGTCCTGCTCCCCCTTACTGGGGTATATGAACAAGACGCCGCAGCACTAACAAAAATATACACAGCCATTCAAACCTGGATGGCAGTCAATGTACTTTGCCTTAACGGGGACAAAAGAGAGATCCTACTAGTTGGCACCAAAGAAACACTAAACAAACTCCCGCCTCTGTACAAATCCTTTAACGTTGATAACTCCACCATCACAGTCTCCACTGCAGTAAAAACACTAGGAGTATATCTTGACTCCACTCTCTCTATGACACGGCAAGTCAATGCTGTAGTCTCTTCTGCTGCACTCACCACTAAGATAATCAACGCCGTTAAACCCTTCCTATCCTCGAAAAACTGCTTGAATGTAGCCAGAGCCACAGTAGGCACCAAACTGGACTACTGCAACGCCCTCTTCCTGGGCACGTCTGCACAAAACATTAAAAAAAATGCAAGTCACACAAAACAATGCTCTAAGAGCAGCCCTAAGCATTCCAAAAAGGGAGCACATCTCCCAAGCCAGAAAAGAAGCACACTGGTTACCTATGAAAGAGCGCATACTATTCAAATCCATGGCCATCACCCACAGATGCCTCTCTGCCAATGCCCCACCCTATCTTTCTGAAAGGATCACCCCCCATACTTCCAGTAGACCTACCAGGTCACACATGACCAACCAGACCTATGTACCCACCTTTAAAAGAAACAAAGCCAGAGGGTCCAGCTTTCAATACCTAGCACCTAAAAACTGGAACGCACACCCCACCGCCTTAAGGAACGAAAAATCATACCATGCCTTCCGTATACTACTCAAAACCACGCTGTTCAACTAACCCTGCCTCACCTGTATTCTCACCACTGTATGTATGGAAATAACAGCTAATGTATGAAAATATGCTTCTATGCAAATCTGTGTATCTGTATATTCACCATGTATGCCTGTAACAAGTAAGACTTCTTTAGCACCATGATGCCCCCGGGCAGATTTGCGCTCTATAAATCCAAATAAATAAATATACTGTCATCATGCATCACTGTTCTGTCTGGCGCCGATGGAAGAAGGTGCCTACAAATGTGCCTTGATGTTTTCTTCCATCTCCTTTGACGGTCCAGTTGTTTCCAAGATGGCACCCAGCGCATCCTACTTAGTTTCCTAGGACATGCAATGCGTCGCATTGTAACCCTGCTTCACTGCTTCCCCCGGGCAACATGCTAGTTTCCCTCTTTGTGCCCCTCTGTCCTCGTGCTGTTTTTGCTTGCTTCTGCCTGTGCTCCCCTTCCTCTGTGCCTACGCTATTTCAGGCTCCAGTCTCTGCTCCCCCTGCTGCCTTCTTTGTGTTACTCTTTACGGTAGCCTTTTACCTCCCATTCTACAATATCTTCCAGAGCCTTTCCCTCTTCCTTAATTCCATGCCGTACTTTGTTTCTCCCTGGAACTGTCTCCTTGCATTCGAATGGAACCATACTTACCTACTACAATTCTGAAGCAGATTTGTGTAACCTTAATTGACTTTAAATGTATGTGCAAACCAGAGAACAACATCAGAACTATTCATCAGAACCACGTGTACATCAGGATATATACTTGAGAGGGGGTGGGGGGGGGGCTTTCTGCCTATTAGGCTTTTCCCTGTTGAGGTCTTACCTCGGTGCTCCCTGTTGTCTAGCCTTGTAACCACCAAAGTAGGCATTGAGGCCTCTGGAAGGGACATACCATTTCTCTACATCCAAATGTAGCCCATGTGCTACAAAGACTTGTATGTCACTTGTGACCTCTGAACCTGCTCGGTGCCACTGATCGAGCAGGCACTGCAAATCATGTTACTGATGCAGCTAGTACAGGTACACACTAGGCCTTTTGCATGCTGCTTACATAAGGGAAATCATTGGCAGATTACCCTTCCAGAGAGGGAATTACCCATATCATTTAATTATTGTAAACATAATCAAAAAAGTCAGTCCAAAAGGCAATCCATCACACAGATAGGCCTGGTGCAGACATTTTACAAAAATGTCCATCGATATTCTTGCTAATTTTAAATTGTTCCCGTATTGGAGTTGTATTGTAAATTTAAACAGGCTTATCTGCCAGTAAACTGGAGCACAAAAGGAGGATCAGCACTAGCTCAATCAGACGTTCTCTATCGTGGATGTGGACCTTCATTTGCATTGCACCTCGCTACCCCACTATTGTTATTCCCTTGCCACAACCATTTGTCCTGCATGTTCTGATCACATGTACTCCCGCACCCTCACATGTATTTAGCCTCTATATGTATCTGCATGTACCCATGCAGTGCTCCTGTACCCCATTTTGAGATTTGCGCCTACGCACGCACAGTGTGAGCAGTTTTTGCCATACAAATGGACGTTGCAGGTGCAGACCACACTGAGAATCAGCCCAATAGTTTTTATATGTGACACAAGACAATATTTAGTTGAGATCTGAAAAATCAGAAACATTATCGCATTAGCTTTTAAGTATTACATGCGACTGAGTTGTGAGCATGCATCATGTGAATAACACAGCCTGTAGTGTTTTGGTCCACAATAAGCTGATTGCCTAAGCTGGTTAGAATGTGTATTTTCACTTCAGACTTACAGCTTAAGTGCAGTAAAAGAGGCACTATTTTAAAACACACCTGTGCTTGATGACATGCTCTTGCTGCGATGAAAGGAAGCTACCTTTTTGTTTTCGTATTTGAAAGTGGGCGACATGAATGCCCTCTTCTCCCAACAAGAAGCACACTGATGATGTCCCAACAGGTCATCGGGGAACTCATGCAGCTTAATTACACCGTGTGCGCAATTCACCCATGGCTTGCACTTTGAATCAGAGCACGGTTGTTTGACTCTCCGTGGGCCGTTCGCAGATTTTGTGTCCGCGCTGTGGAATCATAGAAACATCAATTAAATCTATTACATGAAATACTGCCTGTTTACTTTCTCATTTTGTCTTTTCATGTATAAGTGGCTAGTTACAAGGATTACGGTACTTGAAGTTACAATAATTGAGTTCATGTTAAATTACCAACGATTACACAGGACTTTTTCAAGTTTCATTTTTGAGTTGTTAGTCAAAACTTTGCTTTTTTCAATTTTGATGTTCAAACGATAAGCAAAGAGTTAGAGAATCACGCAGAAAGAAAACAGTATCCACGGGAAACGGAACAACTGTAAACTGACAACCAGAATCCTAACAATGTTTAATTAATAATTATTTCGAAGTCATAACACACAATTAATAAAATGAGGGCACTTAAAATTAATGTTTCTTTTAATTAATCGAAAAGTGAAGAAAATAAATGTCTCCCCATAGTCACAGGGCGCAATATTTATCAATGTACTATGTTGGGAGGAGGAACATGTATAGATGTCAACGTTTTCAAAAGTCCATTGATGCTAAACGTGTGATCGTTGACGTTCAATGGAAACCTCAGACCTTCTCGATGTAAACCAGAATAATCAGAAAATGTAGGAGTACAAAATATCGGATACCTGAGCCCAGGAATACTGGATGAAACTCTGCCCATCCTCACTCGTGCCTCAAACGAATCTAGCCCTCGGGATCAGGAATACTTGAAGGAACTCATTGTACGCGCCATTAAACATGGCCAAACCTTTCAGGCTGGGTTGGGCAAATGGGGTTCCGATTTGCAGGCCGATCAGAGTCACTGCATCTCTTAGAGTGATGTGGTGTTCTCTGGGTGGTTTGATGCCCTTTAAAAGGGCCGGATTATTCTGGCATTTTCTTTGTGGCGTTGGTAAGGCTGTCACAGAAGAAATGTACAGTGCAAGTGCATAATTTGTGTGTAAGAGGAGTTTTGGTAGTCATAACCACTTTTCTGGCAGTGTACTCGATTGAAGAGCTTTTTTATCCCAATTTCCCTCCTTTTTAGTTTGGGTTATTAGGTGGCAAAGACACCTACAAGCCGAAAATATTGCTTTACAGTACAGCTATGGAGAAATGCCATATGAGGAGGAACACAACGCTTAGAGGTGTTTTTGGTTATTTACCCACCCACTGACTGCCCATGACCATGATAATATCTGTGGACATTACCACCCACTTTCTGCTCTCCCAACCCTCGCCGAAAACACATTCCCCTGGGATCTCTTGGAGCTAGCTTTTTCTAGCCCTCCCATGAAATGGTGTGCTCGAAGTGCCTCCCAGTGTTTTTTTGAAGCAGTCTTCTGAGAGTTAATGGGGGTCATTACGGGTTTGCCGGTAACCCGCCTATACTACTGGCGGGTTACCAGCAAACCTGTCTTACCGATACTGGTGTGGGGTGCATTCAAAAGCCCCAAACAGAAGTCCTTTTCACATGAACAGCAGGATATTAAACCCTGGAATGAAAACGGCCTGGCCTTTCTTTGTTTTTTCAAGTAAAATTGAAGAGCCACATGGAAAAGGTGCCTACCTGTCATTAGGAAAAACGACATTTTAATTTACGAAAATAAAATGACAAAAAATTATTTTTAACCTGCCAAATGAGTGCCGTCAATTGTGCAACCTTTCTTTTACGCATCTCAATGCAGGTCTTATATCCCGAGGATGCATCAATTTCAATCCCGAGATATTTATTTACAGGAGCATATGGAATTTCGATGTCCTGTGCATACAAACCAGGTCTGGCCACATGTTTGGCAGAGAAATGCATCACTGATGTTTTCCCTCTATTGATGGTCAGACCATGGAGTCTGCATACGCACATAGAGCTTCTGCCGAACACTGGATGCCGCTAAAAAAGTGTGCTCTAATAACACTAGGTCATCCGCGTAGGCCATAACCCTACAGTGTAATGTATGCAGGCGCTTGTGGATCAACATCAAGAAAGCTGGCAGATCTGACATGAACAGATAATATAACAGGGGTGCTGTTACGCATCCCTGCTTTACGCCTCTGTCCTGCTCTACCCGCTCAGTCACAGACCCCTGAGTATCCAATCTCAGAGACACAGTATTATTTTGATGGAGCAACTTTAGATACTACAGAATTTCAGGGGGACACCCCCAAATGCTCCAGCTTATACCACAGTTGCTCCCTACATACTCTGTTGAATGCCGCTTTACTTTAAAGTCTATGAACCTGGAACAGGGCGTACAGTGGGGGATTGTTAGTGACATGCGTCTGAGTTATGAGAAAATCCATCATTAAAAGATTATGAGATGTAGAATAATCTCGTCTGAACCCGCATTGGAATTGATCTAGGATAACTCTACACTCTGCCCACCCCTGAAGTTCATTCAGGAGTAGTGACGCAAAGAGCTTCCCCGAGCAATCTAGAAAGTTGGCAGTTTGCCAGCAGTCCAGAATCTTGCCCTCACGGATAACCTTATTAAACAGGATTTTTAGTACGGAGGCCCAAAAAGGTGGATTATGCTTCAAGATCATATTGTCTAATCCGTTATGACCAGGTGCTCTTGAGGATTTGAGATTCTTAACCTTATTTATTATGATTTTATTACTGACGACAAAGGGAGCACACCAAGCTTTGGTTCTTTTAATTTCGTCTGAGGCATAGGTCAAATGAAATTGCGATTGGTGAGAAAGGTGACCCACTCATGTGCTCCGATCAGGTTCATCAATGGGAGCTCCCTAATCCCCCTAGCCGCCCACAAAATGGCCCAGATACCACAGGAGTTACCTCCACACAGTGTGGTCACCATCTATTGCCAAGCTGAATCTCTGCCCAAAGACCTCCATTGCTTTAGCCAATTGTGATATGCATCTTTCAATTTCCTTACTTGCTGTAGTGCATGATTAAAGGGAGAATGGCCAATTTTGTTCTCCGTAGGTCAGCCCGGAGTTTAGTAGTTTACGCTTCATAACGCATATAATTCTATCATAAGTCATACATAGCTTATGATCACTGACTGCCATTATAATTTTGGATGTAGCATGAGAGCCAGAGAAAGACAATATCCATGCATTGATATCATTTGGGGACATGTTTTGAAAAGCCTGAAATACAGGCAAAGTCAAGCTGAGCGTAGCTCTTTCAGCATTATGAATATTTTTCTAGGACCAGACTATTCGAGTAGCAGAGCGATTGGTTAATAGCTCTCCCACCGAAGTCTGAGGCAAGTCAATATCCTGGGGCTTTGAAACTGAGAATCAAAGCCTCCTGGTCACTCAATATATTACAGCTAACTTGGAAGTCAATAACCTTCAAGGCCATCTCATAGCTGGTAAATATATAATCAAGAGTGGCAGATGTCCCAGCCCTTCTCTAGGTATAGTTCACTGGCCTTGTCACTTTTGGAGCAACCGTTCAGAATCCGCAGTTCCCAACAATCAAAGAAATGTAACCAGTAAATGCCCTCCTGATCTGATTTGTTTTGCTTCATAGTGCTTCTAGCAAATATTGGAGTGTTATCAGAGGTTTCCTCTCCACCTGCACAGTGGCAATTGAAATCTCTGCCTACAATGATGTATTTGACTGCTGAATCATCATCCCAAGTAACTAACAACTCCTGTAATTCCTCCTGTAACTGTTTTCTGAGTGCTGCCCCTGGCGGATTATACAGGTTGACCAGCAATAATTTACAAGGGCGGGCCTTAGTGGGGAAACTCACGTCTACTGCTAATAACTAATCATGTTTTGTAGATGTAATCTTAGTTGACTATAAGGCGGTCTTAACCCCGGTCAGGAGACCACCAATGGGTCTACCTTGAGTCCCTTTCAAAGCACAAGATTGATGGACTGTATACCCATCTATATTGACCGGGGTTGTCAACCAGGTTTACTGCAAAAGGAAAAATGTATGTTGTACAATATAGGAAAGAGAAACAGAAGATAGAAATTGCTTAAAGCCATGAGTATTCCAGCTAATTAAAGACCGGTCTAATTTCTTAAAAAATCGCTACTGGTAAAGAGTCAGCCAGCCATTTTAACATCAGCTGGATATCTGATAGCTGAACTTTGTCTTTGGCAGGAAGTAAGGGAATCATGCCTGTACCTCACAATCCTTTATTGTTATTACCAGGTAATAGAAAGTCCTTTTACTGAGGATCAGCATCCAGCTCAACGCCAACCGCCAGCAGTGCATCAAGGTATTTACGAAGTAGTTGCACAGTCACTAAATGTTTACAATGAATAGCTGAGACATTAGCATTGTTCCCATTCAAAGGTTCAAATTCCTTAAGAGCAAAACACCCAGTTGAGGAATCAAATGAAGACGTGTAAGAAATCCTGATATTGGGAGCCATTTATTTAGCATTTTCTGATTGATATTCTTAATTGTACATATTTTACTCTCAGGATTAATAGCAGCCGTGCACACTGCTTCAACCTGTACCTCTTTTTGTTTGGGTACCCCTGAACCCGGATTAGCGACCCAACCCATTAAGACGATGTAGCAATACTTTGAGATGGATGCGGATGCAAAAGATACTCAAATATTAATAATCAGACTTGCTCAGAAAATTGGCAAAGTTCAATTGTTTTCATGTCAATTATCTAACACAGGGAGAACAATGGACATCAAGGGACGTCTCACAGCATGATCTCAAACATTTCATAAAAAACATGAGTTATATAGTAAAAAGTCATAATTGTTGGCATCAACCTGAGTAGCAAACTACAAAAACCTATTGGAAAAAGTGATTGGGTCTAAGGGAACATCTAAGGATACATTCTATACTTGTCTAAGAGAGTGATAGGGTCTTTAACATCAGGTGGGGCAACTAAGCCCACTCCTCAAACAGGTGACTATGAATGTCATTGAATACACAATATCCCATTGGTTACACAAGCTATAGGCTCTTCACTATGTAGCCCTCTATAATTGGTTGACACCCCTACATGCGTCAGTACTTTTCCACCTATGCCAGCAGCACGCAGGCTGGTCTCCAGGTGCTGGTGGGTTGGTCTTGACCATAGCTTCCCACCAATTAGCATACCATCTATCATCACCTCTGTGGTCTGCAAATCAATTAAGGCTTTGAACTAGGCCTTGGAAATGTTCCTATATATATATATATACACGTTGGCGCATGCCGCAACCTCTTCACTACATAGCTAGCCTCAAGAATATTTTGTCTGCTTGCGTTTCTTTACATCTGTACATTGGTAAAATAACTTGAAATTTTCATTGCTTCTGTAAAATAAACATCTTCATCTCAATCCCGAAATGTTACTTATCTCTGATACTTTCTTGATGTCTATACAATATATATGCTCTCTCGTCTCTGCATCTCTTCTGGGTGTGTCAGTCTTGCTTCGTGTGATGTGAACAATCTGCTCTTTTGCTAATTTTACACATTTCTTGGGTTATTTCATTCAAACAGCCACCATACTGTCTTGTATGCAGGTATGATATTGATATTGTATTTCTATCACGCTCGTACACAAGTGTTTCCTGTGTATGGCTTCCTCAATGGGAACATTGCTTACAGGATTCTCTGTGGAATTGGTAATTTCACTGGTACTGCACATACTTAACATTCAGGTTCACAACATACACGCAACATGGGCGAGGTGCTTGAGATGGGGGTAATTGGGTCCTTCTCTACGCCCCCAAAAGAATCCTTTTACGAGGCCTGTTGGGAGTGGAATAGGTTTAAGATATTCCCAAGGGTTGGGATACATTCAAATCCTGTTGGTCAAGGGAGACATTAGTGTCCTGATGATCAAGATCAGCATTGATAGTCCTCTCTTCTTTATTTTAAATAATCCAGCTCATAAGAATCCCCAGACCTTTATTCCTGCGATTTTTGGTACAAGTAACTTTTGCATGCTTTCTTTGACTTCTTTGGGGGAGGGATGGTCTCAGGCAGTGTGTCAGCTAGTTCGCAGGGTGCAGCATGGGCAGCCGCTCGTTTTGCTAATCTGCACTGTGCCCTACAGAAAAAGACTGCTAATGTTTCCACTACTTCTTCCGCCGCTATCAGAGCTGAGGCAGGTGCAGGTAAGCTCTGATTAACAGGAGAAAGTAGCTTTTCAGAGTTATCTGATCTGCCAGGAAGGGGATTCTTTGCTGTATTAGTGGGACAGAGGGAATTCTCCTGAATCCCGCCACATAGGCTAAGGAGAATGTTCAGTGCAAATTGTATCAACATCATAAATGTCTGTATTTCAGCCAATACGTCTCCACAATTGCGTGATGCTTCAAGAAATGTCAAGTACTGAACTTGCACTGCCCCCTCAGAGTTCATTATTAAATTATGTGAAGAGGAAGTGTTGAGTATCGCCCCCACTCCAGTTGCCCCCCTCCCACTGCCTATTGAGTTCACACCCAAGTATGTGACGTATGAGGAACAGTTGAATCAGCAAAGAGCAGCATATGGGCTCTGCCCAGTACCTATCAGTGTAACAGCACCTATTAATATACCGCCACCTAAGAAAACCTGGACATTAAGGTATCCATTGTAAAAGCCATACCTACATTCTAAACAATATGATGGTTGTTTGAATAAAATACCCGAAGAAGCAAAGAAGATAATGAAGGAAGATGAATGGTGATGTCATAATAAGAAATCGGACTGACGCACATATAGAAGACATAATGACCTGAGAATACTGACAAGAGTCTAAATATAGAGATGATACTATGGATAAGTGACATCTTGAGCCCAAGGTGAAGAAGTTGATGTCAAGATGAAGACACTTATGCCACATACATGAGGAAGATATTTAGTTAGTTTAAACATGTACAGATGCAAGTAACTGCAAGAGGCAAATAAATTGTGAAGCTTGCTTATGCTAAATAGTTAGATAGATTGCGATAAGCGCCAACGTTTACAAGTATATACCTCAAGAAGCACTTTATGTATAGATACAAGTCCACCACGCATATGAGCAGAATTGAACAAAGGTTACAAAAGGCCTCAAATCGAGTGTGTCGCAGCAAGAAAATCGAGAATCAAGACAGAACAAAACTCAGCTAAGGATGACCATGCCAAGAAGCCAAGGTCTTATCTGGCTGGAATAAGCCAACATTGGATACAATTAAGGAGAGAAGAGAACAGAGGATCCTGTTTAGAAAGGTCAAGATAAGCCACAGACATCAGAGAACTGGTAGAATTAAATCAAATAAACGAAAAGACACAGAGAAAATCTGATTTCACGGTGTCCAGCCACGTGATAAAGGCAGGCTGGAAGGGTGAAACGTTCACACCTATGCATGGATCCCCTTCCATGCCTATACTCCTTAAAAGTTCTCAGAGCACAGAGCAGACTCAAGGCCATATTACAAAGAAGTAATTGACACATGACTACTAAGATGATGTTTGAGTGTAGCATATTTGGTGGGAAGCTGGGGTGCAGATGAGTTTCTCTGCACCTGGATGTTCTTTCTGCGTGCTGCTAGATGCAGGTGGAAAGGAATGGATGGGGTTGATGCCAACCCAATCATAGTGGACCATGTAATCTAGGGTCCTATATTGAGTAGAGCCAATGGGATGTGGTACTTTTAGTGACGTTCATAGTGGTCATTTTGAAGGGAGGGCTTAGTTGCCCCACCTGACATTGATTATCCAAAACCCATTGCTGATGTTCGTTGTGCTCCCCGTTTTATGAACTTGTCCTTAAATGGACTCACTTTGCCAAACTATTGAGTTGTCTTACGTATTTGATGCTTGAGTATGATTCTGCATCCCCATCTATCTCGAGGGTACTGCTACTCATCTGAAAGGGCTGTTTGGAGATCATCCAGTTCACCGATAAGCGCATGTCTGGCAGCGTGAGCGCAAAACTATCCTCGGCATGAGTCACCTGTGCATTTGCCATCAAGGGGGATGCACATTGTGTGGGAGGGTTTTCCGTTGCAGAGACCATTGTTTTTTCTATGGAGAGGCAAAGATCAAACAACGAGTTGTTGTCAATGTCCACAAAGTTCAAAGAACTGTGCGCAATTGATCCATCCTGGGGTGAACAGTAGATTGGCTCCTGCGGGAGTATGCCTTTTGTTGATTCTTTCTCACTAGGAAAGAAAGCCGAGATGGTGTCCATTTGCTCGGGAGGAGTCCCCTTAGTTTGTGCTGGGGATTTGTCATGTTTATCCCGCATTCCACTCTGCTCTGACGGCAGAGCAGCTGATTCCCCATGTCTATCCTTCCTCAGATTATCTTATGAATGATATTTGTGATGTCATCTTTGATGTCCTGGGTGTTAGTCTTAGCAGTGGACGGTGGTGGCGAGAGTTATGGTTGCTTAGCTTACCATAACTGGCGAATTTCAAGGGTTTTTTCGGTTTTACATGGAACCATAACGTCCCGTTAACAACGTTTTTTTTGTGTGAATTCCATACGTTTTTAGTAGCA
This sequence comes from Ambystoma mexicanum, assembly GCF_040938575.1. Taxonomy (NCBI): domain Eukaryota; kingdom Metazoa; phylum Chordata; class Amphibia; order Caudata; family Ambystomatidae; genus Ambystoma; species Ambystoma mexicanum. The sequence continues at coordinate 827,303,523 of NC_090936.1, forward strand.
CAACTTAACCATAACGTCCCTTTAACAAAGTTTTTTTACTGAATTTCATAGGTTTTAGTAGCGCGACTTAACCATAGCATCACTTTAACAAAGTTTTTTTTACTGAATATACACTTTCATTGTGTGTATTTGGCAGATGTTTACTAGGATTCCCTTACTTTATATACATGTAACATAGTACATACAGAACCCCCTTGCTAATGATTTTTGAAGGCCACAGACTGCGTATGTCCGCGGACGGGCGCGGACGACATCAACACTACCCAAACACTCAGGGGGTATTTGAAATTGTTCTATCATACTATATCAAAATTGCACATGTTTAAAAAGCAGCACATAAACATATTATATGTAATAATAAATAAGCAGTGGAACCTATACGTCTAACACATCAACCATCCATTTAAATACCATATATAATGAAATGTATTATACCATATCAAAATAGAAATGCCTCCAACATAATTACCTCACAGAAACTGCAGAGCTAGGAGCGACAGTACACAAACTCAACACAACAAATACAAATTTCCAGAAACTAGTAAGTAAACTTCATTTGTCTTATTTATTTGTAGGCTCTTTGTATGAGCTGCAGAACAATTAATGAATTGGTGTGTCTCACACAGAAATGTGCAGTACTTTGGAGTGGCTCGAGAAGAATTTTCCGCGTGACGAAATGTCGGAAGATAGTGATAATAATGGTACACACTTCTCTGCATAAGCAAATTAATAGTCAGTACTTTATGTGTATGTAACATATATATATATTTATTTTTAACAGCCCATGCAAAGATTGAAGAAATTCCACCAAAGGAGACAATGCAAGACACTTTGCAACGTATAGAACAGAAAATGGACATGCTAAAAGACAATTTTAATGGTTTACGGCAATTTGTGGAGGAGTACGTCAAAGGGAAAATTAGATACCACTGTCCTACCTGTACCATTCCCGCCTCTCCATGTCCCAGTGAAGTATCCCCAAGCCCTCACGAAGAACATAAACGTTTCGACGAAACTTCCATCCCTTCATCCCCTCACAATAATCCTATACAATACCCTAATTCCCCTATATTTGTTTCAGTTTCTGCTTCCCCCTCTCTTACCCCTCTCTTTCTTAATTTATGTATATGTATATGTATATGTGTGTAATAAGATAAATGTTATGTTAGTTTTAATGAAATTGTTTGTGTCTATTTTTTTTTTTTTAAACAGTGAAAATGTCCGTGGACAGTGGACAGTAATTAACAAAATATGGATGTCCTAAAGACACTACACTTATCCGTACCATTCGCAACCAAGATGAAACTGTTCTTACAACACACCAGCTGTCCGGGATGTCCGTAAAATAACAAAATGGGGGTGTCCTAAGGACACTACACCTCTCGTAGCTTTCGCAACCAAGATGAAACTGTTCTTAGAACACATCAGGTGTCCGGGATGTCCGTAAAATAACAAAATGGGGGTGTCCTAAGGACACTATACCTGTCCGTACTGTTCGCAACCAAGATGGAACTGTCCGTAGAACAGGCGCGGTGGCCACGATGTTCATAGTGAAACAAAATGGATGTGTCCTAAGGACACTATACCTGGCCGTACAGTCCGCAGAACATCTACGCACATGCGCACCATACCCGCAAGTCCTCACTCATGTCACACTTTTAATTAGTTTCAGGACCCGAACATTCTCCGTAGAACACCTGCGTGCATGCGCACAACCATTCATGTGCATTTGGTGTCCTGCGGACACCCATTCCCTTCGCGGTTGTGTTCACAACATCATCATGTGACCGCACCGAAGCTGAGCATGTGTCCTAATTTGCGCACTTTGTCCGCTTCCCCAACATTTTAAAAGAACTTATGCAGACAATCCAAATTATTGTACAGTAAAAAATCACCATTTCACATTTCCCAGACAATGGCCCTAGCTTTCCACATGTTTTTTGAAACTTTTCCATCGCTTTTGAGTAATCGATATGGTCACAAGGAGCACCCCTCCACCCCTATAAAAGGCCACACCCCAGAGCTCATCTTCATTGTACTTCTGGCTATTGGAGATTGATTTTTGCTGACTTTAGTGCTCTATTGGAGATTACCTCACCAACCCAAATGGCATCCATGGCTGCTGTTGCTACATCAGCCTCAGCACCACCCCCAAAACCTCCACCACCACCACCTCCCCAAGAGCCCACAGAGAGGAATACACGTGAGGATGTACAGAACGAGGATGAAGAGGATGAAGAGAATGAGGTCGAGGAACACCCTACTACCAACACTCACTGGGAGTCATGGGTGTGGCGGTTGTTTACCGTTCATGGTAATGTACCAAAAGCACGTGCAAACAAGCTCACCTGTAACCAGTGCAATTTGGTGCTGAGTCATGGGAGACGTGGTTCGTACAGCTTTGGTACGACGTCCATGAAGCGACACCGAACTTCGTTCCACGGTGCGGACATTCACAAGGTTGTACCATGTAAAGAACGTAGTAGGTTGAGTTTCTCCACAGCATCCTCCGTTTCCGATCCTCTCACCACAAGAGACACTTCTGTGGGAGAGCGCATCCCTCTTGCCGCTTCACAGGCCATTTGCGATGCTGTTGCCCCTTACCTTTCGAGGGTCACAATATTTTGTATGTACTGCGACGCAGTACTCTGCAGGGGGGAGAGTCTTCAAAGTGCTTTCGAGACTACGGTCAAGGATCACCAGAAGAGCTGCTACCTACCTAAATAAGGCCACCCTACATCTTCCTCTCTCCACCTACCCTTTATTATCCCCGTGGTTGGTGTCCCTTGCTTACCCCTCCTTTCCCCTCCTCTCCTAGTGTGTCCGGTGTAGAGAAAGCCACAAAAAAAATGTAAAACAACAAAAGGTTTAAAAAAAGGCTCTTTTCAGAGCCACCTTTCTCAGTTTAAAAATAGAACTATCAAGTCAACGGTGCAGGCCCCTGCGCATTTTTTAAAAGTCAGCCAACAGTCGTAGGACAGATCAAATTTTGGGGGCAACCCTGGCAAAATCAATGCACTTTTCTCTAGGAGTAAGTGGTGGCTCTGAAAGAGCCTTTTGGTGGTATTTTGTGTGCGTCAAAAACTTGGAATCGCCAACATGTAATGCAAAATAGATGACTATACTTCCAAAAAAGGTTGCAATGCATTTTGGACATTTCAAATAAAAATCTGATTGCCAGCATATGTAAGACGGACTCCATCTCTGCGAAAAAAATGGTTGTACTGCAAAACATAATATTTTCATTGTGGAAAGACGACATGCCAACATCTCTTAGAAAGGCATAAACAGCCTTATTGAAATTGCGCCTCGTTTTCTCCATTTGTGGACCAAATGAAGAAGAATGCAGCCACATTTGTCTATGCGCAATACGTGTAAAAATTACTTGGCAACTTGGAAACATGTCCATGACCTTCTCAAGTCCTTCCTTCTTTCCTTCATTGCAAATTGCAAAGAAATTCCGGACACATGTCCTAAACTGTTCCCTCCACAATGAATTATAATTATGTCAGGATGACGCTCTGTCTGTAAAGTAGCACAGAGACTACCAAGTCCAGCCACTTCATTCCATGCACTCCATGCCAGTGCACTTCCACATTAGGGACTCCAAGATCTGCAGATATACCGCAATGTTCTGCATGCACCTTCAACCAATGTATCCATGAGTCTCTCAAAATCCAGATAATCTGTTTTCGAGCTCACACAGCCATAGCTGTCTGTTCTCCTCTCAGGAAAAAGACGTCCTCACTAAATCTCTCTGTACACAACACACCCACTTAACTTTACTGACCAATCCCTAGCTCCGCTCATACTCATTTGCATGCCTCTCCACCCCAGAAACCCCATATGTAATACGCGCTGTCCGCAGACTACCGCCATGTCCGCGGACATGTAGAAGATCTGAACAAGGCAAATGTACATTTAAATAGTGTTCCCAATTTCCCCTTTAAGGTGGGCTCTGAAAAGAGCCTTTTTTGGGGTTTTTTGCAGATGCCTGACAGACATCTGTTATTTTGTATTTTTGTATTTTTTTCTTCTTAGTTTACTCATAAAATCTTCACATAACCTGTTCCAAAGCAACCCTTACATACAAAAAACATGGCATTTCCCAAAAAAGATAAAGAAACACCATCTGCTTCAATATAAGCCGCATTACTTGAAACAATGGTCTCGTGGCTTCAGAAAAACATACCAGCTCTTAGCATGAAAGCATGCATGCCATGATTGATTGCACACCTAGCAAGGCTTTGATTAGGATAAAAAACAGAACTGTTGTCCCATTTTGCTCTAGGTAGTAATGCAAAAAATATTACTTTCGCAGTTGGCAAGATGTAGATTACTGCTTGAACCAACTGTTCCAAATCTCCCAACAAAGTAGGGGAACTCACGTAGGCCAAATGCAAAGCACCATAGTGCAAAACAACCACATGGGGACTGTTCATCCTACGCATATCTCTGCAAACTTGTAGAATTGCCTGAACATTGGAGTCAGTCGCAGCGTTCCACACCACCTCCACTTCTCTAACATCGAAATGGTTTGCCACATGCCTGCATTGAGAATAGTGCTGTAAACCATGGACAAACATATCTCCGAGCACCAACACCTCTGCCATCTTCACTACACACACTCTCTTTCTACACAAATCAACAACATCAACATCTGATTGGCTGATCCCTACAGTCCCCTTTCCATGATGGATTTGCTGTAAAACCCTGTATGTGGCACGCCCTACCCGTGGACAGGCGCGGTGTCCGCGTGGCATGTAACTCTTAGCCAGCCCTTCTACCCTTTCCACATCACGCGTGAATCCATTCCCTCATTGGACACAGCTAAGCAGTCACACAACCATCCACCAATCACAGCCAAGACCTCTACATTTAACTCCATCATCAGAGTTTTCTACTTACAGCTCCATGCATATCCACATGCATGATTACAAAGTACAGGTATGCATATTTTATTCAGAGTACATGTACAACTCTTATGATTCCATATAAACAGAGTAATCCCACTAAATCTGCATAGCCAATACATACATGCCAACTCTCCCGCTTTAAGCACGAGACTCCCTATTTTTCAGTGAAAAATCACACTATTTTTTACTATCTCCCCCATAACCTATACATACATGCCAACCCTCCCGATTTACGCTCGAAACTCGATTTTTCATTAAAAAATTTCACAATCTTTTACTGTCTCCTGCCTAAATTAATGCTAATCCCAATGCGAGGGTATTAGAAAAATAAACATTCCCAATTTCTGTGGTAAAATCTCCCTCTCATGTGCTCCCGATTGTTCGCATGTCTAGTTATATTATGAAATTATTCACATTTTTCCCATCTACTATAATGAACTATCACTTCCAAACCTCTCTGCTATCTACAACACAGCTGCAAAACAACAAGGGAATTTCATGAACTTAAAATTCTACTCATTTGTGAAGCAGGTCGAACTAACATACTGCAAATAACATATAAAGGCTGCACTTAGTCAAATGGAATGCATGCATACACTATGTTCATATATGAAACGAGAATACTACCACAAACGCATAAAAATCAACGTGTACATTAACATCAGTGCTATAAACAAACAAAATTACTAACTTCTTCCTTTTACAATTGCAGTGAAGACCACTCTCCTGAAAATCAACAGCATCTAAACTGCAAACATATCCGAAGAAACCTGCTCATTCCACAAAAAAAAGTAAGTACATTACTACTTTTATATTCTTAATGTTCCTCAAAGAGACTGTGTGGTTCATTAATGTAATTTGCGCACCAAAACAAACATTGATTTCTGAATCATTCTGCCCAAAAATCCCCATTTATTATACAAAGATTAACAGGCAGAATGGCACACAAATCCCTGTTTTTTTGGAACACAAATAACATACTCAAGCCTTAGAATGTTAGTATTACAAAACAAAGAACTGTTTTAATTTTATACCAATAGGCTTAATATTAATGCTTCTCCTCGTCACTAGCTAACTTTCTACTCTCATCTGAAGCACAGTGTAGTAACATACATAACAATAGCCTTCCCAACTCATTGTAACTACCCAATGCACATTCACACACCACCACAAACATCTTCCCCATCAAACTCATACACACATGCACACAGCACACATACATTGTAAAACAGACCAACCCATACCTTCTTTTTTTTTCAACAGACCCCAAAGAATGCCTACCAAAAAGAAAGTCCCTAGGAAGCAACGCAGAAATAGAGCAAATGAAAATAAAAGTGTCCAAAGTAAGCATCCATCTCTACCAGAGTTTGTACCAAACTTTCAAACAAAACAAGTAATGCAGTCATTTAGCAAAACAAAAGAAGCTTCAACTACAGAAACTTTGCCTCCTCTATCAAAATGTGGCATGCAACAGAAAATGCTTAACAAGAATTTGGCTACCACTACTGGTAACACTGCTCCTATAAATCCCCATATACTAGCAAGAAACTGTAGTAAAAAAGTATTTTAGCGAACATGTTCGGCCACAGAGCCCTTAAGAATCTAATGAGAAGAGGAGCAAAATCATCCACAACCCTTAAAACCTACCGTAGAAAAGTAATCCTAGAAGCTCTCGTACACAGTGCTATCCTTCTCTAAAGGAAGTTATTTATTTTAGTTTTAAACAGGATGAAACCCTGAACAAAACTAAGTATTAAACTACAAAAGAAACTTCTCAATAAACGGAATGTCAACAAAAATAACTTCTTAAATATCTGTGGAGGTGAATGGAGTCACACGAAGAACACAGAACCATATTTTAATGAAGAAGCATACAAACAAAACCAAACAAACACAATTGCCATCCATAGCAATGGACTAGGATATGTAAAAAATCAATAATACCTTCATGGAACAAGAAACACTGCTTACAAAAGTATCCTCAGAAAACTCAGAATTACCTCTCCATTCGACTGAACCAGAACGTCCAGTATACAAATGGCTGTGCACGTCAATGTGTAACATTCCCAACAAATCTTTCAAATCTTTACGCCAGTTCCTCAATCAGTATGTGAAAGATGAAGACAAAATCAAAATGAAAGTGGTGCAAAATATGGATACCTGTCCAGTGCGCAAATACACAGGACTACAAGGACATTCATTAGCCTGCATTTCAGGACCTATTTGCAAAAGCACCTTCCATAATATCAAAATGATATCAACACATCATTCAAATGTAGAAATCTAGTGTATAAACTGTACTATGCTAAAAGTCCAGCTTTAGAACTAGCCAATTTAAATAACACTCTTCTGTATGGTACACCCAAATACCTACAAGAAGAAATTGACCGTATCCACAGAAAATATTTTGAAAGTGAAAGCCACTTACAAAATGCAATAGCTTTAGAACAGACTAGCAACAATGCTGCACATGGCAACCTTCTATTACACACATACAAAAAACAAATACTAACATTTTAAAGTACATCCGCTGAAGTACCAAACCATGTGTGTTTGTGTTGCCGCTGAACATTTTACAAAAGTAACACAAAAACTATAGACGTAACATACAAAATAGAAGACAATGAAGAATCCAAATGGTTTAAACTAGCTCTCTACCTTTTAGCAGAAAACAAATGTGAAATAAATGAACTCTTAATATGTTGCAGTTACTGCACTACAAAACTTGACAACAACCAAACTCCTTCATGTGCTATCACAAATAACTTGGAATTATTCCCACTACCAAAACCCCTGCAACAACTCAATTTGTATGAGAGCATCATAATTCAAACAGTACACCCATTTCAAGCAATAATATGCCTTCAACCAAAAACAGCAAAAATACCTTCCTCTGAATTGTTGAAAGGCATTTGTGGCAAAGTAGTTTATTTACCATTAGATCTGACAGACAATGTGCACACTCTTGGAGTGCAACGTCCAATGGAGCAATCTTTAATTGTCTTAGTAAATGGTGAACCAACAAAAGACAAAAAAATTTGGCAACAACTCGTAGACTTACATAAAGTTAGACAAGCCTTGCAATATCTGAAAGACAATAATGAATACTACAAAGACATAAATATTGAAGAAAGCTTAAGGGAAACAACTGAAATAATTCAAGAGTCATCAGAAACTGCTCAAATTGAACTGCTGGATCCTGCTGCAGTATCCACTCTTTTGGACCATTATACAATTCATCCATTGCACTCTAATGACAGCATAGATGATGCACTAGAAACTAACCATATGCGACAAACCAAAGGTTCACCAATGAGCATATGGGAAACAGTGGCGGCTGGTGACTTTAAAAGGTGGTGGGGCGTAAGTTTGCGGGTCCGAATTTGGTAGTGAGCGAGCGCAGTGAGCAAGCCCAACCCACACCAAGGGTGGGGGGGATTGTCCCTCGACGAGAAATCTTTTGTAAAATGGCTTCCAAAATGTCCAATTTACTGTCCAAACCCACAGAAATATGATATAAAAAGCATTAGGTTTTACATACTAATGGTGTTATATTATTCTTATGTGTGCAAGTGTGATGGTGTATTTTACAGCAGCTTGTATTTGAGAATAGCTGGTACTATGTTGTATTGTACAACATAGAAATGGCATATGATGAAATGGCATATGAGGAGGGTCACAAAGCCTGTAGTTGTTGTTTTGTTATTTGGCCACCCATTGCCTGCTAATGGTCCATTCCCCCACAGTTCCTGCCCTTCCCCGCACAAAACACCTCCTCACTGGAACTCTGAGCTTGCCATCAAACTTTGTGCTAAAATGTGCCTGCCAGCAGTGCTTTATGAAAGCAGTCTTCTGAGAGTTAATGACTTAATTGGAGTTGGAAACCGGCTACGGGTGTAATGAAAATGTCTTAACCAGGTCTGCCTCCAGTCTGGACCGTAATTATGATTGGGGTGCCATATTGCTATGATATGATTTCTTCAAGTTTAGAGCATTTAGAGGCTACCCTTTGCACCTTTCTTTGTACCTAAATACTATGACCTGAGAGATCAATACTGTCCTTCCTCAAACACTGGAGTCAGACTCAAGCTGCTGGGTCTTTCAGAGGGATGTGCACTGTAATTGGATCAGAGTAGAGATGCAGAGAGTCATCTGTCCATTCAGCACTGCCACAGCTGTCAGATGTCATCCCTTTGTACAGTTCTCACTGCAGGAGGGGCTGTGGCTCTTTTTCGGTTCTATGCTAGCCCAATGCAAATGTCCATTTAGCACATGAACATTGAAGTCTGTAGACACTTCTTTATGCTTATATGCAAAGTAAAGAGCCGTGTCTTGTGTGAATCTCCTGGAAATGGGGTGAAATGTGAGCAGCGAGGGAAAGGAGAAATGGAGCCTGTGAAATTATTTTCTTTTTCCTTGTTCCAGACTTTAAAGGATCTGCTAATGCCATACATTCCTGCAAATTAATATTATTTAATATGGGTTTGTTATCTGATGATATGTAATTTATAGTTTTGAACTTAGGGGAATCGGGAGCTTGGGTATAGTCGCCTAGAGCTAAGTGGGATACACTGGTAGCTTCATCATGGTGTACGCGAAACAGTCGCACGTAAATGCATGCAAGCTACATAGGCAGGGCAAGTGCATGTTTTAGGACCTCGTTCCAGAATAGGGACAGATATTGCAAGCTAACCACACACCAGAGCCAAGGAATATACTTTACTATATTGAATGTACTGTACTTCAGAGTGACAAGCAGTGTGGACCGGCAGAAGACGAGACTGAATAATATCTTTGTTTAACCGAACATGCATTATTTTTAATCTGTCAAGAAGAAGGAAACAGTTCAATTTCTCCTTCATGTCCCAATGTATAATAGCGGGACACTATTTCATTGTCTGTATATGGCCTTAGGCAGTTGTTCGCCTGTAGCAGCAGATTTCAAAACAGACTTTTTTGTGTGTGTCTGTAATTTCCCATTTTATAAAGAAGAACCCTTCAAATTGTTCTTTTTCCATTTGTCGTGCTTCAAACAGGCAATGCCCATGTAATTTGCAGCCTTGCAGCAATGCTATTCTGTGATCTGGACGACTGGCTTCCTTCTTTCTGGAGACCACACCTCATACCTGTCTGTGTTGGGGCACAAACCCTATTTCAAATAGGTGACCCTAAAGATCAGTGCTCTACCAGGGGATGCATAGACACCATCCAGAGCATTGCTTGGTTTTCTGTCTCCGCCTGGCAATTATTCTAATGCTCACGACTGGAGTCTGACACACGGCATTGCTCTACATGTATTGCTCATGTGGTGCTGTATTATGCATGGCTATGCCATTAATATGATCACTAGCAAAAAATGTATTTTGAAAGGACACACCAATCACATGATAAATACATGTACCGCGACTGTGTAATTGGACAATTACGCTTGTGTGGGCTCGGCTTTAACATTTGCAATTGCTAGAAAACGGCCCTGTGCCAGGGCAGTGATTTTGTAGGCTGCGAGAGGAACCTTCTGAAGAGATGAAGATAGAAAGAGAGATATTGCTTGTACTTTGAGCCATCCCGGGGCTGCACTCTCTGCAATTTAAACATCACAGTCAAAATAGGAGCATGCTTTTCTCAGCGTCGGCAGTGTGAATTTTTAGTGCCTCATTGGTTCGGAGGGGGGCTCGCAGATGGTACACTAGAGCTGCATAGTGCTGCAGCCCGACACTAGGCCATTACACCAGAAATGCCAGAAATGATAATATCCGTGTGACCTGTTCTCAGTGCAAACTAGTGCTGCAGCTCGCTCCCAGGGCCGCACACTAGGTCATTACACCAGAAAGGCCAGAAATGATAACATTCGTGGGACTTGATCTCAGTGGTGCGTCAGCTGTAGGAGAGGGAGGTTAACAAAAACCAAACTTCGCAGGAGATGCAGTTCTGTGGTAAGTGATTAGTGTATTTCTCAGAATGTACATGCGTTGACAAATTAATGAGACTGTGGACAACCATGGTGGCATTGATTTGTCAACTCTTTGAAAATGCAAAAGGTGAATGCATATGCCGCTTATAGCGCCAATGCCATGGTACTTGGAGGCCCGGCGCTATGCACATTGGAAACGGATAGCAGTTACTAGCAAAGTTCCTTCTATGTGTTAGTGACTATCAGCAGAGACACAGTAAGGTCGGTTTTCTGGAGAATCTAACAAAAAATGCAAAATGCTAAGCAGGTTAGGTTTGTAATATTCAGCTTGAGTGACTGCCTAGATTATTTACCACTGAACACCAGTCTTTTCATAATGAGGCAAATTCCACCTCCCACTACAGAATCATTACCTGGCCCTTCCCCCAGCCCTTTTACTGTATAAAGTAACTTCCCACCCAGCATTGCTCCCATTTCACTTTTCCCAAAAATTCATCCGCAGCCAAAGCCCTGCTGGCCAGGAAGTATGGGTGATTAGCATGTGTACTGTGAAGTGGAGTAAAAGTGGATACAGTATGTAATTCAATCCAGGCATTCAGCCCATACATTTCATTGTTGTCAAACCTTTAAACGATTCAAAGCATAAAAACAGACTTTGGGACTAAACGGCACCAACAAGAACACAATTATTAAACTAAAATCAACTGTCCACTGGACACAATATCTCGACCGCAAAGGAATTATCCACCGTGACTGTATGTCCCCCTCTCAGTCGTGTCGATGTCGCCTATTCCCTGCTGCATCATGTCCACGACCACTCCTCTTAGAATGGAAGAGGAGGAGGACATGATGCAGCCAGGGCCTATTATGGCGTTGACATCGACACAGCCACTAGGCCCTCCCTGTCCCTGCTGCATTCCCCAGGGCAGGGCTCCAGGAGAGCACTGTCCTCCTGGCCTGGGGAATGATTGAAGGCCAGCCCAGGCCGGGCACAGTCTTTTTCCGAGTTTGAGTCGACCTTTTACTTACCGCAGTTACCAGCACACATAGGCTGTTGGACGGCCCTCTGTCCAGACTCCTGTTCTGTGGTCCGGCTGGCTGGGCAGCTGAGCCTCTTCTCAAATACTTAGTCAGCACAAAGTCAAGTATGAGCCTGAGAGAAGTTCTAGAAGGAACGAGGCAACACCGACGTCACCCAGACGCCGGCACCCATCCATCACCCCCAGCCCCACCCACACATGAATGTCATTGGCTGGCAAACAGCCAATGACATTCAGGAAATACCTGTTGCTATGCCCAAGTCAGAGGCTTGTTGGTGGTGCGCTATTTGCGCACAGATTATATACTGGCGGGGCCACCCCTCTAGCGCCCCGCCAGTCTCCTATATTGTGAGATGTAACGTAGAATGCGTGGAGCTACGAGCTCCATGCATCTACAATACAACTGAAGATGCGTAAAAGTGGACGCGCCCCTGTGTTGTTGTAGGCCAGGCCCAGTCATCAACATTGCAGAGCGCTCTGAGTCATACCGTGCTCTGTAATGTTAATGATTGGGCTTTGGGCCTCTCAGCAGTCACATTATTTATGCTTTCGTTTTTTTTTGCTGCCACAGAGATGCAGCGCTGCAAAAAGAAAATCCCCAAAAAGAATAAAATACACAGAACTTGTTCAGTGTCTGCACTCTGCAGCACACTATGGGGGGGCTCTGGGTGGGTGGGCGGCGCCCCCCCGCCCTATGTGAGCGGCCGCCACTGATGGGAAAAAAGTATAGAAGCATGTGCTTTTCCTGTACTATTTCCTGCTGGCAAAGGAGGAAGGTACGATGATAGAGCCACTCAGATAACATCATAGAATACCGCTCATTACGAATGTATTCTGAAGATCCCAGATTTAGATAAAATGTGGAATACATATTCCACCTTGCCTTTGAAAGTGAACTAGCAACCCTATGTTATGGAGTTGCACACATATTGAAATCGGGAACCCACTTTCAAAATATGTCAGCTACGCAATTAATACAAAAAATGCAAGAAAAAGAAGACATTTTACAATGAAGCATAACAAATCTGTTTGCAAACATGCATGGTACGAAAGAGTACTGGTTCCATTTCACAGAGATTTACGTTGTATGATCAGAAACCTTGGACCACCCACTTGGTTTGTTACATTAAGTTATGCAGAATATGCATGGGGTGATTTACATAATTTCCTACGCATATCAAACAAAAACAAAACCAATATAGATATACTAACACCTGGAGAACTTTGCTCTCTAGATCCTGTTAATGTTTCAACATATTTCCACCATCGGTTCATTGCTATGCTACACTTTATTTGTAATAAAACTGTTCCTCCCCTCGGAGAAGTGCAACACTTCTTTTGAAAAGAATACCAAGCCAGAGGAGCACCGCATATCCACATGCTTTTATGGATTAAAGATGCTCCTAAATTTGGTCAGGACAGTGACACCACTATTTTGCAGTTCGTCCAAAAATATGTCACTTGTGAAATCCCTTCACAAACGACACATAGTGAACTTCATGGACAAATTGTACAATTTCAAGGACACAAATGTGGCAAATATTGTCGTCACAAATACAAAAACAAGGGGGGATACTACACCAAATGCCACTTTGGTTTCCCTAGACCAGTTACAGAAACAGGTGAAGTGAACAACTTCATGCCTTCAGTTCGACATAGCGTTAAAGGTAAATCACGTAAGAACACGTATTACATAGAAAGAACAGAAGAATCAAAATATATCAATGATTACAATGGAATCATTGCCCTCTTATGGAAAGCAAACATAGATGTGCAGTACATTGCAGACAATTCCACTGCAGTTGCAGATATGTTACAGCCTACTTAACAAAAGCCAAAAAAACATATCTTCAAGACCTCTGGAATGACCTATCATCAGACAAAACTCTATCTCAGAAATTGTACAGTCCAGGCATGAAAATGCTCTCTCATAGAGAATGTGGCACCTATGGAGCTGCAGATCGTTTAACCGGTACTGCTTTGTATTGAAAATCTGAAAATATAGTATGGCTAAGTGTTGGTCCTTCTAAATCTAGAAAAAGAGTTCTCAAATCATATGAGGACATAGAAACAATAGCAAGAAATGATCCCAACAGCCATGACATTTTGAAAAACTATTTACTGAACTCACACTACCCGAACAGGAGTACCACTTTGGAAACCATGTGTCTATACCACGTAGCCCAAAACGTTGCATACAAAAATAATATAAAACCCAATGAAAACAAAGGTAGATATAGAGTGACAGATTGTGAAGGCAGTTTAGTGAAACTTACAAAACAAAGCTTAATTAATCATGTCAAATTGTCTTTAAAAACTCCTCAACAAAAATAACTATATTACATGTCCCTGCTACAACTTTTTAAACCATGGAGAAAAGAAGAAGAGATGCTAGATAACTAGGACTGCTATGAAGATGCTTTCAAAGCAAATGAAAGCACTATCACCGATGTTAACTTTACGCAGTACAAAACAATGTTGCACAATAAACAGCAACACGAAGAAGAACTCCAGGCCCAACTAGACAAAGACACTTCAACAGCAGTCAACCTTCTGTAACAGGAAGCCAAGAACCACTAGGACAGCCACTAATAGCAAAAGAGGCAGAATTAGCTATGACAGAAGTAAAAAACACCATGGGCCTCATTACGACCCTGGTGTTAAGGGTTTAACGGCGCTGTAAAAGGTGTCGGCGCCGTTAAACCCTTAACGCCCGATTACGAGTTACCTTTGCGGCACCCAACCTCAACGCCTGCCTTTAGCAGGCGTTAAAGGAGGGTGCCACAAAGGGACCTTGGTGCTAAGTACGGTGCCGCAATTTGCAGCACTGTACTTAGCGCCTTCCCCATTCCCATTGAGCCCTATGGGGCAAAAATTGAAATGGGGAAGGGCCCATGGTGAATGGGGAATTACCACCCCACCAATCTTGGAATGGGGCCGTAATTCCAACATTCACCATGGCGGACCCCGGCATGGACCATGGTGCTAATAGCACCATGGTTTAGCGCCGGGGTCGTAATGAGGCCCCATGTGTCACTATGAAGAAGATACAGAAGACTTAACTGTACTACAATCAAAACTTAAGAAAGACCAGCGCACCATTTTTGAAGAAGTAACAAGAGAAATTGCACATGGTGTACAACACAAAAATAAAGAATGTACCTGCCAAAATTACAAACCTATACTGCTATACGTCAGTGGTGAAGCTGGTTCAGGCAAAACCTTCTTAATCAAAATCATCAGCAAGTTCCTTCAACAAAAGACAAACAACAAACTGTCAGCTGTAGTAACTGCCCCCACAGGTTTAGCTGCCTACAACATAGGCAGTGTCAATTTGCACCGATTACTACTCCTTCCAGTAGAACACCAAATCAAATTAGACTATTAAAAACTTTCTACAGAAGGTGCAATGGAACTACGCAGAGTATTAAAACAAAGGAAAATGCTACTAATAGATGAAGTCAGCATGGTCTCCAATCTAATGTTGGCTTTGATTCACCTTAGATTGCAAGAAGTACTCAAAACAAACTACAAAGAACTCTTTGGAGGAAAACACATCATTGTTTTCGGAGATCTTCTGCAATGGACACCAGTGAAAGGTGAACATGTTTTTAAAACCTTAGGACACAAACTGTGCTGTAAAACTGTTGGCAGCATAGGAAATGTCAACGTTTGGCAACATTTCCAATGCAGAGAATTAACAGAAAACATGTGTCAATCTGCAGACCTCACTTACGTCAACAGTTTAAAAGTATTAGAGTTGGTTTACTATCACAAGAAGCACAAGCAATATTGAAAACCCGGCCTATCCATTCAAATTATGGCGATGACGCATGTGCTACTGATGTTATGGAACAATTAGCGCACAAAAATGTCAATTGTATGGCCTTAATGGCAACTGTTGCAAGCTGTTCCAAATTCAATGAAACAATATTAAAAAAAGAAATGCAACAATTAATTCAAATTTGCTGCACAGAAAAACTGGACGTACATGGTATGACACTACCCCTGTGTCAACAAGCCACAACAAGACTAAATACCTTAGAAAATTCAATCTCCAACACAGCTGGTTTGGAAAAAATATTAAAATGATCCTTAAATTGTAGACTAATGATTAAAAAACCTTGACGTGGAGCAAGGACTAGTTAATGGAGCACTGGGTACGGTTGTTGGCTTTCAAACATACCCACGTGACAACAACATTCAGTTTGTCAATATTCTCTTCGACAAACTTTCAGAAGTAAAAAGGATAGGGCGCTCAACAGCTTGGTTCCTTCTCTTCAAAGACATGTATGTACGTAGAGAACAATTTTCTCTAGCTCTTGCATATGCAGTCACCATTCATAAACCCCAAGGTCTTACCCTAGACAAAGCATTGATATATATTGGGAACACTGTCTTTAATGAAGGCAAGATGTATGTAGCACTATCACGCTTATGTACACTTGACAGTCTATTTCTAATCAACTTTGATACAAGTAAAGTAAACGCTGATATTCCTTGCATTTTAGAAAACAATAGACTATGTTCACTGTACACCCCCCATCTCAAATCATATCCTGTTCCACAAAAAGGAAAATGTTGTAAAAGAAAAATAAGAAATGCAACAGGATCTGACTGCAAATCCTTCAAAGAGAGTAAAAGAACTTAATACTTCATTTATTACCACAACCAAAGAAGAACCTATTATTGAAAGTAACTCAGGTACTCCTTCAAAGAAGCAACACAAACTCTGAAAAAATGACTCGGGCACAGAACTATCTGGTCCATTCAAATTTTCAAATGTAACTGGGGTACGTTGCTACGCAAATGTAGCAATGAATATTCTATTTCAATTGCCACCAATTGTTAACAACGTTTACTTACACAGTACAGACCAATTGTGTTTGCAAATTTTAGTCCTTCATAGAAATGTAACAAACAATCCTGACAACACGTATAGTGTTCACGGAATAAGACAAGAATTGGACTGCTGTGCTGGAATGGTGAGGTTCACTATAAACTCACAAGAAGATCCACAAGAATTTCTAATGTACTTACTACAAGTACTGGAAAACAAAACATACCTATAAATGAAATCTTCCAGAGTTCATACATGTGGAAACATACATGCACTCTCTGCAACAATGTGACACAGGAACAAATCCCTAATGAACACTTTGTGTATGTATCCATACCCAATTGTGAATCCATTCCATTTCAACAACTTGTACAAAATGCAAACCATGGCAGATTATGTACTATCTGCAATTCAGATAATCGCTCCACCTTACTAATAAAAACACATAGTAAGTACGTAATACTAATGCTTCTACTTTACAATGCAGATGGTACCAAAAACAACTGTAAGCTGACTGGATTGACACACGGTCAAGTGTCACTTGGTAAGAAAACCTTCACAACAATAGGTATAATCTACCACGCAGGAGAGACAACCAATGCAGGTCATTACACTGCATATATTAAAAAGAAATGTGGATGGTTCGAATGTAATGATAGTACCATTACTCTAAAGCAGAGATTACCAGCAAATCTTACAAACACTTATTTAATCTTCTTAAAGCCAAAATTTAATAATTAATCAGTACTTCAACATTAACAAAAATGCAATTAAAAAACTATAAACAGTTAGAATACACCAACAGGTATCTAACTGCCCAAGATTGTATAACAACCACACAGATAAATTAATACCACTGAATTATAACGGAAAATACACAGTTAGAATATGCCAACAGGTATCTAACTGTTTAAAAAATCTGCAACAAGCCAACATATAGAACATTAACCAGAAACAACAAGTGAACACTCAAAGGAAACAAAGAAATAGTTTGTAGCATAGCAAAGAAAGGTTTTTTTTTAATCCAACAAGGATTATGTTTCCCCCAGACCCAAGGATTTGAACAACGAACACAGAAACTGAGCAAAGTGCACAGTACACTGCTTTGTAAACTAAATATGTGGGCCAAAAAAAAGCTAAAATGTCTATTTTGCAATGTAATAAGTCTTTATAAAATACAAACACTAACATGCTCTTTTCATTTATCACAGAAATTGAAAAAGAATATGTCCTCCAAGTACTAAAGTCATGTAAAAAATATATCAAATCTCAACAAATGAAACAGTAAGTATAATTTCACACATTTCATACATATTCAAATCTATACATGTGATCTATGGCTGTAATATGGTGCTGTGGCTGTGGCCAGGGCCTAGAGTCTTGGATGTATAAGCTATGGCCTATGGCCTGCGGCCATGCAACCAAGACTGTTGGTCCTACCCACAACCACTGCACCACATCACACCCATGCTGACTTATACCTTTGTCGGGGGGAAATTCTGCCGGGGTCGGCCGGGCCGTCCGCAGACCTCCGGGCAGGGAGGCCCCAACTCCTCCCGTATATCCCAGACGAGATAGAGTATGAGACACACACAAGGAGCAAGGTGACTCTGCTGTTTATTTAGACAAAACGGCAGGGATGGGTCAAGGAGCGTACGCGTTCGTCCTGACACACACACAATCGTGGGGCTTGCAGGCCCTTTTTACTGCATTATGACGCGCTACTTGCGTCACTTCAGAAAGTTAACAAAAAACCTATCGCCACTCTTAATTGGTTGCTCGAGTGGTAGGGTTAGTATAGTACACATATAGAGACTGATATTAGTGGACAAGGTGTAGTCAGGTGGTATATCTGGGTTGTCCCTACAATTAGATACATAAGAATTGTTACATGAAGACTCCTGAGGATTGGCTAGTATTACTGACGTCTGAGATAAGAGCCCCATGTTCTGATTGGTGCATCCGTGAGCTTCCCAGCCTGGGACCACCGTTGTTCCCAGCTCTCGGTGTACCTGTGTTTGCAACAATGTTTCAATATGGGTACGTGCAGACAATGTGAGGATTTATTCATAGGTGGAAGGCTGACCGCTCCCACTGTAGCAGATGTCCATTGAGCCTTTCAAGTGTATCGGCCTGTGTCTCGTAGTGAGGGACCCAGACGCCTTTTCTCTCCTGGGTTTTGGCATTTCGTCAGGTTCGGCTTGGTCACGTGGGGAGGGACCGTGAAAGAGGCAGAATTCTGCACAATTAATATTGTTTTTTCTACTGCGCGTCTGGTTTAATTTGCCGGCGTGCCTTTATCGTTGAGGCGCGGAGTGCGAGGTTGCAACATTGTGCCTTTGATGATTTGTTCTTGGATGTGGGTTTGCAACATTGCGACCTTGGCTGGTTGCTCCACCGGGTTCTTTCTGCAGGATCAGCAACCTGACTCTTGCTTTGTTAATGTCCACGGGAGCTCTTGTTTGAGGCCTACTCGGGCCTGGTGCTTAAGTAGTCTGTTTGGTGCATAGGTGCTTTTGGGTTATAATGGCATATATTTCCATGACCAGTATCGTGTTTCCATTATACCTCTCATGGTGGTAACGGGTTTCAAGAGAAGCGTGAGCAAGCGTTATAGATGAGTTCATGATGCGTCTTGCGTTTCTGCGTTCTGAAAGCCTATGTAAAAATAATAAAGATGCACGTCCGTGAATATGCCTGTCGCCTACGTCAGAGCACTGAGTATGTTCTTCGTGTAGATTGGTGTGGAAATGTTAAGTGTGTATATTTGTACAGATGTGCTTCCCGTTGTCTAGGTCGTCATGGCATCTCTAACGACGTGTGGTTTTTAGTCTAGCTGATCCGAGCCGCAGGTGTCGGCATGGCCAGTGCGGGCTGCTGGGCAGGCAGGTGGACACATCCGTATGTTCCTGTACCAGGGTACCTGGTCGTCTGGTAAATGGACAAACTCTTCTCGCGGCGGGTGTCTGGGCCGTGACCCTCTAGGCCAAGCGCGAGAGGTGAAGGACGGGAGCCTGGTCTTCCATTCTCCCACTTCAGTCCCCCCTCTGGTCGACTTGTCGACCACAAACATATCCTTCTCGTTATCTCCTCTTACCCTCCATATCTTAGTTATCCCTCCGAGATGTCCATAATGGTTTACATGATCTTCAAATGACCAATACATATATTCACATGTTCCTCCAGGAGTACAGTATACCCATCTTCCTATGTAGCTCCTGGGGTTCCTTGGGTTCTCGATCTTCACTGATGGTGGGTCTAGATGATTGGTGATGATTTGGGTGCGCAACTTCTCCCTTTCTTGTATTATCACACCTGTATGCTGGCCGTCATCTGCTGGCATTAAGGGGTGCATTCCCACCATTTCCAGCAACTCGTCAGTCGTGCGTGCCTTCCGGGCCTTCCAAAATCTAATTATGATCAGGGTAGCTCCAGCCAAAATAGTACACCCCACTATTATTTTCAGTCCATCTGACAGCCAAGATGGCATCCATGACCATAATAGTGAAAACCAGCTCTTATCCTTGTCTACACCGTTACTTTCGTCCATCATTTTGGAATGCATCTGGGCCAATTGTGAAACTGCTTCTGTCAGTGTACCATTGTCAGCATCGTTGGCAGGTATGAACGTGCAGCAAGATTGTCCTATCTTTGCACAAACTCCTCCTTCCATTGCTGTGAGAAGGTCCAATACATATCTGTTCTGGAGTGCTACCATCCTTACAGCTCGCAGCTCCTCTTTAATTGCGTTGAACCCATTTACTGTTGAATTGATGGTCATCATTAGTTCCCATCTGGTTATTTGGAGCCATTTTGCGTTTGCGTATGCCTGCAGTCCCGGATGTATTATTGAGGAGAAGAACATTGCTGCTCTGCTGAATAGTCTGTGTTCTGGCGGTATTGATGTTAGTTCCGTTTCCGACCTTCCCCACAGGTAATTTCCTGTCAGTGGCTCTCCTTGTCTTTTTCTCCTATTTAGGACAGTATCATTGCTGTTGGTCCTGTTCTCTTGCTCCTTCTGAAGTGGTGCAGATCTCTTTCTTCTCCTATCCCCTTCATCCATTTTAGGAAATTTCGCCACATCGACATTCTTCTTAGGTACCACTAGTGATGGTACATTGACGTGTACCATTGTGCACACACCATTCCACAGGGGAGGCAGTGTATGATATGCCTTTTCTCCGCAGGCCCAATAATGGTCCATTATTACTGCTGTTCCCGCTCCCCCCTCAGGTAACTCCATCACGCTTGCACAATTGGTGTTATATCCTACGTCCACCTCTCCTTTATGCTGGTAGCATACTTTGGGCGCAGTCAATGGTAGTATAGTTATTGGGTCTTCATCTTCTTCTACCCACGTGAGCATTGGTACATACTTGATCCACGTCGTCCAACATCGATGATTGTGTGTCTCGATAGTTGAGATAGTTTCTTTTGTTACCATGTTGCTGCCAATCACTCCTATCTCCCAGCTGTTGCCCAGATACACCTTTCCTGTTATCGTCAGTAGCGGCCTCTCCCAGCATCCTTGTTTACCCGGAACTTCAGTGGCGTACCAATCACATGGTAGATACTGCAGTGTTACCTTCTTTGTTTCTCCTTTTGCAGGGCCACTTGTTATGTACCTGAATGCTTCAGCATGTAAACTGGTCTTGTGATAACTCAGATAGGTCTTGAGGAAGTTGTTTTCATATGGGTATGAGTCTCGTGTTTTCCATGTCATGTGCACTACTGTTCCTTGAAATCTTCCTTTCGTTTGGAACAGGGCCAAATATATTATGCACTGTGCTGTTTTTTCATCTATTTCTGTGGCAACAAATGTTCGTGAAGCGCTCATGGCGTATGGTATTAATGAGCAAACGTAACAGCTATCCTCGGTTGTCTGCTTACCAATGCGGGTCATGTGCTGGTACCATATGTTGTTTGCGACGTGTGCTGAATCTTGTACATAATTATCAATACCTTTATTGTCTGAGTATGTGCTGCGTTTAACTCTATTTTGCTTGGGTGCAAAATTACTATTACCACCTGACGTAACACCTGTTGCAGCAGGGAACGGGGGTATATTAGGTTTGGGTGCAGCAATAAAATCGATAGCATAGCTGTACTGCCAGACAGAGGCAGCCAAGAACCCGGTGATCATAAAAATCCCTATTATTTTTATTACATATGCTAATCTCACCGGCATTTTGCTCTTACCTTGCTGCAGTCCTGGCAGCGTATTCTTGCGACGTTAAAGTTGCCCGCCTAAAAATTCTCAAAAGTGCTCGTTATTAAATGTTAGTTTTGTTTCCTTTAAGCTCTCCCTATCAAGTAGTCATTCAGTGCCCAGGCGAAGAGCTGCTCCCACGCTACTCTAAGTGATCGGTCTCTTAGGACCGGCAAGTATGGGCGGAGGTGGGGCATGTAATATTCTATGGCCAGGAGGAAGGCTGTGTAGTAGACACGTACCCTTCTCCTTTTTAGGTATGTTGGCCTTTTTATTTCGTATACAAATTGGTGTGACAATTCTTCTGGGTAGTTATCGTCTGGCAGCACCATCTACGCCTGTACACTGAACTTGTTAATTAGCTTTTTCTTAACAATACAATATTACGCAGTTCCTGTATGTGCGAGAGAAAAAAGGAGAACATTCACGTGTTTACATGTGTATTGGTGCAAGCAATGTCCTTCAGTTTTAGTTACAACTGTACTTAGCAGTCAATGGGGGGGGGGGTTTGCGCTCAGATGGCGGAAGTATTTTTACTCTTTGAGCGTGTGACCATGGGGTGGGCAGTATGGGGATCACCCCCTTCTTAGTCAGTTATTGTCTCCGAGGGAACAATTGGGTCGTTGTCTGTGGTGGAACTTTCTTCCGCTGTCGGGGATGTTGTTGCTGTTCTTCCAATGGACCTGTCGTTGGCGCTGGGGCGGGTCTGCAGTTTGTAGATCTTTACGTCATGTAGGTGGTTCCAGGCACGCTTATCCTTTAGTTTTACTGCTCTTGTTGATACGTCCTCTACCAGATGGGGGCCAGTGAACCTCTTCTCGTTCCACTTTCTATTGAAATTGCGAAGTAGCACGTGGTCACCTTTGGCAAGTTTGCACAAGTTCTCCTTTCCCAATTCTGTACTTGCGCCTTTTTCTTGATTGCTGGTAGACCCGCCCCGTGTGCGCTCGAGCTGTTGAGACACAAACACGACACTAGTAATCAAAGAAGACACATATTGATACATTTCATCACCTAACACACTCGCTGAACTTTCGTGGTCGGTGAATGCCCTTGACGTTGGGGTTAGGGGAAGGCGCATTTGACGTCCAGTAACCACTTCGTGAGGGGTGAGGTGGTGGTCGGACCCTGGCCTATTTCTAAGTTCAAATAAAGCTAACGGAAGGCAATACAACCAACTTTTCTTTGTTGTTTGTTGTATTTTTGCAATTGCCTCCTTCAATAAGCCATTCAGGCGTTCACATACGCCATTAGCCTGTGGGTGGTATGCACATGCAAATTTGTGTTTAATGTTCAGCAGGGATGTGATATGTTGGAACATTTCGTTTGCGAAATGTGGGCCGTTGTCTGATCTTAACACCTCGCACACTCCCCACCTGGGGAAGACCTCCCTTACTATGAATTTGGCTGCTCTAAACGCATCAGGGTGTGAACAGGGCCCTGCTTCAATCCACCTAGAAAATGGGCATACTACTACAATCATATACCTATTACCTTGACATATGTTGATCATATCAACATAGTCAATGTGAAGGTGCCGAAAAGGTCCTTCTGGCCGGGGTATGGTACCTCTTATCACTTTTAGAGTATGACCGGCCGTAAACTGTTGACATGTGAGGCAATTGCTGATAAAATTTGACACATGAGAGTTTAACTCAGGACAAAACCAATCTTCTCTAATTCGTGCTGCGATTATTTCCTTGCCTGTATGGGCAGGGTGATGTAATTGGCTCAGGGCGGTATTTAACAGTGCCAACGGTATTACAACTTTCCCCGTGCCACCCTGGCGCCATAGTGCGTCGGTTGGGGACATTGTACATCCTCTTTTTACCCATACTTCTTTTTCGGCCATTGGTGCAGCCGCTTGTAGTTCCATAATCTGTGTGGCTGGGAGATGGGTGTACCCTTCTTTTATTAACATCCCCTAGCTATTCCCCTCCCTCTCCCTCTCTGTGAGTCTGTGGGGTTCCATATCTCACCAAAGTATGCAGCATATTTCGCATGTGCGTCTGCTGCTGCATTCCCTTTTGAGACATGGTCTTCACCATTGGTGTGTGCGGTGCATTTTACTAGGGCTAGCTCTTGGGGGTCGTTTATTACTTCAATTAATTCAGCCAACAAGAGGGCATGTTGCACTGGAGTGCCGTCAGCTCTCCTAAACCCTCTTCTCCTCCATTTTGTTAGCCCTGAGTGGACAGTGGATGTAACATATGCACTGTCGGAATATATTGTTACACGTTTGTTAAAACTTTCTTTCAGTGCCAATATTAGTGCAACTAGTTCAGCGGCTTGAGCAGAGAAATGCTGTGGTAACTGTACACATTTCATAGCCACACACACCGGCGCCTCCATCATTTTTACTACTGCTGCCCCAGTCCTTCGTATCCCATCTCCTTGATCAATAGTTGATGACCCATCAATAAACAAAAGCTCACCTCCCTCTAGTGCATTCTCTTCAACTTTTCTAGTACATGAATATATTTCATTTAGTTGGGTACAGTCGTGGGCGTAATCTCCCTCCTCAATTATTTCTGCTAGAAATCTTGCAGGGTTAACAGTGCTACATCTAACAATCGCTAGTTCAGCCCTAGACAAAATAATCTCATAACCTGATGCCCTCTGTGTCGTTAGTGTTGACTTAGGTTTGTTCAATATCGCAAATAGTGCATGTTCCACAAACAGTGTAGTTGGACACCCCATGGTTATTGCTGATGCCTTTTCTACTGCAAAAGCAGCTGCAGCGAGACCTTGTTCACAAGGGAAGTGGCCTAACATCACAGGGTCTAAGTGTCCGCTGTAAAATGCTACTGGTTTATATCCCATGCTCGTTTTTTTGTGCCAATACTGCCTTCATCACTGCTGAGTCGCAATGTGAAAAAAGCGTCGCTCATAGTCTGGGGATGCCAGTACTGGAGCAGTTGATATCGCGTCTTTCAATTCGTCAAATGCCTCCCTCATTTCCATAGTCCATCCCAACTTTTTCTCCCCTTTATTTGCTTCCTTCAAACCCTCAAGCAGGGGTCCTATGTATGAGCTGTAATCAAATACCCATGCTCTACAGTAGTTGCACAGCCCCAGAAATTGCTGCAGTTCTCTCACAGTCTGTGGTACGGGAGTGCTTGAGATGGCCTGTGCTCTTTGTGGTGCAATCCTTCTTCCATGTTGGGATATCAGTTGGCCAATGTAAAGTACCTGTTCCTGACAGTATTGTATCTTTTCCATGTCTACCTTGTACCCCTTTTCAGCCAATATTGTCAACATCTTTAAGGAGTCCTCTCTACATTTACTTTCGTTTGTACTGCAAATTATTATGTCATCCACATACTGTAACACTGTGCTTTCCACCTCAACGTTACCCAAATCCATCTGTATTACTCTATTGAAAATTGAGGGTGATTCACAATACCCCTGTGGTAATCTGGTATGTTTCCACTTTGTATTTCGGTAAGTGAAGCTTGTCAAATCTTGTGAGTCTGGGTGTAATGGTATTGAGAAAAAAGCATTTTTAAGGTCAATCACTGTAAATCGTGATGCTTCTGCTGGAATGCCACACAATATTGTGGCCGGGTTTGCTGTTACTGGATACTCTGCTTCTACTATGTTGTTCAAGGGTCTGAGGTCCTGTATGAAGCGCCAAGACCCCACTTTAGCCTTGCGCACCGGGTACACAGCTGTGTTACATGGTGATTCTGAGGGGACCAATATGCCATTGTTTATAAGGGCCGTTATGGTTTCATATATGCCTTCATCTGCCTCTTTTGACAATGGGTACTGTTTCACTCTTGGTAGTATGGCACCTTTTTTCAATTTTATCCTTACACCCCCTATGCTTTTTATACATCCCACGTCATAAGGGCTAATAGTCCATAATGATTTGGGCACCTTTGACATATCCTCCTTAAAAAATGGGACTGGGGTGCCTGCGGGTGCCTCAAGTGCCATTGCAATTTTCTGTGCTACTTGTTTGTGAGCCACTCTTAGCCATATTTCTACACTCATCATGAACACCATTTCATCTTCTTCCTTTTCTTCTGAGAACAGCTCTTCATCTGACACCTGGGTCAGCCTACATCCTTCTGCTAGTGCTATCACCGCCCTCCATGCTCTCCCTTCTTTATCTTGGGCGTGCACAGCAACATAATCAGCTGTTGCAATAATGCTCTCAATGTCCATTACAAACACCTTCCCTTCCAGTTCATTAACTGGTGTTTCTGGTCGGAACAGATAGGCTGCTGGCCTCCTCCATATTTTCCCTTCTATCCCTGGCATCCATGCAAATGCCATGTCTGTGCCATACTGGAATAGCTCGCCATCTACTGGCTCCGCCCTAATCGCTGTCTGTCCACAGTATGCTTGCAAAATCTGTCGTGCTGCGAGCATGTTAATCCCTGGAGTAGAGCAAATTATGCCATCCTCTGTAAAGGAGATCGTCATATTCAACCTGTTCATTATGTCTCTCCCCAGTATATTTACTGGTGAGGCACTATAATACAAAAGTGGGACTGACAGATCATAATCTCCAATAGATAATGGAACGTTATCAGTAAATGGAACCAACCCTTTAGCCCCAGAAAATCCTTGGGTGTTCATGGCTTCGCCTGACATCTTAAATTTACCTTCCCTTATGCAAGACCGGGTTGCCCCGGTGTCAACAAGAAATGATAATTTTTTGTCACCTATCGTTACCTCTATGCGTGGTTCCTCCGCACTATTAGGTGTTACTGACAGGATGGGACACACCAAGGCCGTCTGTGGGCTGACCTATTGGGGGTACAATGATTGGCCATTCCCTGTGTAAGGGTTGTGTCCCAACACCATCACCCTACCCAATTGCGTTTGTTGAGTTTGGGGTGGTGGTTGTATTAACGCTACTTGTTGTTGTGGCAGTGGATAGGTTTGTGGCTGTTGTGTTGTTTGTTGTTGTGGGTCACTCCCTTTTTGTGACATCTGCTGTTGTTGTATGCCCTGCTGTTCTTGTGAGGTCCTAGGTTGTGCTTGTTCATTCCATGCTGGTGTTCCTGGCCTGACCCTACATGTACGTGACATGTGTCCTAATAGTCCGCAGCTCCAACACACGGGTGGTTCCCTGCTTTGCCATGGGAAGCTCCCTGTGTTGTCCTGGTATACGGGTTGCCCTGTGGGGTAGTAATTTCTAAGTCCCCCAGCCTGTTGTTGGGTATTATATCCGTATCCTCTCCCCCTCATAAACCCTCCTCTCCCTCTGTTATAACTATAATACCCAGTTCCTTGCATTGGGTACCCTCCTCCCATGTTTGGTGCGTGTAATTGCAGAGGCGGCACTTGCTGTATTACACCTTGTGGAGGCGCTATTTGGGCGGGATCTTGTGCAGCCACTACTTGCGTTGGGCTTTGGGCCATTGGTGTGGGCGTAGTTATTAGTGCCCCTTCCATTGTGTATTTAGTAAGTTTTTTCTGTACTAGTTTGGCCTCTTCTGTTTTCCTATCCTCTTCCTTTTGTTTCATTTTTCCTTGCCATGTCCTGCAGTGATGTACTATAGTCAGTTGTATTTCTGGCCATGGTTTTGCTTCCATCCCCACTACTTTCTTTAGTTGTTTCTGAACCCCTTCTGGGAGCCCTTGTACTAGTATATGATAAAATATGGCTGGTGTTTTGTCCCATTGTTCTCTAGTTTCCATGCGCCACTTCTCTTGAATATCCTGGATATAATCAACAGGGTCCTCATTTTCACCCATCTTACGGGAAGTAATGGCTCCTATGTCTGATGTGTCTGGGTACTGCACTCTCAGTGCCTGCCATAGCGCATGTCTACAGTTTGCAAATGGTGCCCCATCATGCGATGTGTTCGTTATTGTTACCCCATGGAATCCCGCTCTTTTCCAAATGTCATCCGCTCTATCCCCTAATATTGATATTAACAGGCCCTTCACATCTCCTACTGCTAGTTTCTGTCCTGCGGTGTGTTTTTCCATTTCATATATCCACTTACCCGCACCTCCACTTAGTGATGGGAGCCTACATTTTATATTTTCTTTATCCGTATGTTTCCAAGGTACATACTGTGGTCTAACCCCTCCTCTCTCCAACAGTGGCATTAAATTCTGTCTTGTGTCACCCTTTACGCTCCATAATATTGAGTCTTCACACCCCTCCTCTTCCCCCGTTTCCTTTACTACTTCAAATTCTTCCTTACTACCTCTGCTCCTACCTCCCTCTTCTGCCTTTCCCTTTTTTTCGTCATTTCCTGTGTTCAATATGGGTATGTCTATTTGTCTGTCTTGCCTGCGACTAGGGAGGTCCCTAAGCCGACATGCATAAGGTGTAATTTCGTTCATGAAGGGCGCGAGCTTTATTCTGTGCAGTGAGCGTGCGGTGGTTGAACATGTATGGTGTGACGTGGGAGGGCGTGATGGAGATGTGGGTGGCGTGGTTTCATGGGTTTGTGTTTCCCCTATTCTTTTCACTCCCTCCTTACTTCTCTCCAGCTCCTCCCATCTTCTACTCATCCAGGGCGAATCTATGTTTGTTCTAGTGAGGTATAGCTTATCTAAGCTTTCCCTTTCACTCTTTCTTCCATCCTTCTCCACTCCTTCTTCCTCCTCACTGCAAAAGTCATTCATAAATGGCACCCCCCACTCTGCCTTTTTTCCTTTTATTGTTACTGTTTTTAAGTCTATTAAGTCTCTTTCTCCCCTTTCGTTGTTACCAACTGTTCCCCCTAGTGCTGATGTTGTTGCTACCTCTCTACTTTTATATACATCTCCCCATCTTTCACTCTCCCTACTCCTCCCTTCTCTCCCCCCTTCACTTCTCTCCTCCATTTCCCTACTATTTTCCTCCCTTTTTCTTTTCAATTCCTCCATTACTTCGTTGCTCATCTGTTCCAATATTCGTTCATCCTCTTTCTTCCTTTCCCATTTCACCCTTTCTCTTTCTACTATACTCTCTATTACCTTCCCCTCTTCATATTTCTTAGCTGTCTCTGATAGTACCCTCCTCCTCCATATTTCCATTTCCTTTTCCTTTTCTTCTTCTTCCTTCTTCTTCTCCCTCAGCACTACTCTTGATACCCTATCTGCTGCTGCTTTTACCCTTTCAGCTTCTCTCTTTTGCTCCTCATTTCGTTCCCTTAATTTTTCCAATTCGTTCTTACCTTCTTTCCTTTTCCTCACTCTCTCTCTTTCCTCCCTCTCAAGTTGTTTGATCAATTCATTCTGCTCATCCCTTAGTTTTGCTAATTTTTCCTCCAAAATCTCTTCCTTCTGCCATAGTAGCTCCTCTCCCCTCATTTCACTCTCTCTGGCACTATCCTCGTCTGTTCTCCTTACCGCCTCCCTTTCTTCTCCAGTTAGTGAGCCTCGTAATTTCAATAATATCTGTGCAGCTACCCACTCATCGTTTCCTATCTCTACAGTCTGCTCTTCTCCAATCCTTTCTTCCCCCATTGGTATCTTCCTATGAGCCACATATGGTGGAGGGCTGTATGCCGGGTTCGAGTATCCTTCAGCCGCCCTGAACTGTCCTTCTATTTCTCCTAATTCTCTTAAAGGGTACAACCCTCCTCCCTCTGTTTTCACTCCCGGTGTTATGGGTGTCTCATTGTTCCGTTCCTTTTTTATGTCGTTTGATTTATCAATCTTTTCTCCTCCCTGTCCTCCGTTCCCCGTATTCTTTGTGCTTTCGCACCCCTTTTCCCCATCCGCTCCTTCTTTCTTAATCTCCTTTTCTTCCGGTGTTTCCCCCATAGTGAACATTCCATTTGGTCCTGGTCGGGACCCCTGGAACATCCTCCATAAGTTAAACACCTCCACATGGTTTGCCAACTTCTTCCCCTTGTATGTATTGTGCAGATGGTTTAGTAGTGAATGTTGGGCATATGGATCGAAACTACCATTAGGCGGCCATGGTGTTAACATTTTGTTGTCCGTCCCCTTGGCCCCCTCTATGCTGTACTTAATTAATTTCTCCCTATGTGGTGGCAGTGTGGTGCATATGTGTTGTAATGGGGTAGTGAGGGTGTTCCCCCACCCTCCCGACCCTCTCCCGTATGACATAGTGGCCCTCCCCTTGTTACCCTTCTCTTTACCAGCAGTTTACAATATACAACCTCGTATTGCTTACCTTGCCCCGCAAGTGTGGGGACTTACGACAATCCCTTGACAGATTATGCAATAATAATAAATATGATGTTATATTATATTCCTTCCCCTACGGCCCCCTGCGGCCGAAGCGCACGCAGCCCCCTGCGGCTGCGTACCCCTTACGACGATCTTATACAGTCGTCCTGTTTCTCCGTTCTCTCCCCCTTTTACACTTGCCGTGGCCGGCGTTCTCCGTGCGCAGCCACGCCCCTTTCCCCTTCTCCTTTTCCGATCCTCTAGTCTATCCGTTATCTCCGTGTCTGCTCCCTTATCATTTTCTCTTCCTCCCCACTCTCAACCCAAAGTTCCTTATGCACGCGATATCCTATTAAAACCCTATTGGTGACGTCACCTATTTCTTCGAGCTACTGGTATATTCTTGTTATGTTCTTTAAGTTCAAAATACACTTGCAATCTACCCCGCTAACCCTACAGCTGTCTTCCTGTCTCTCCTGGAACAAGGTAATCTCATCAATAATATAACCGGACTGCGCACGCTGCGTCGCCTCGCGTGTGATACGCCCCTCAACAGGAGGGCTTAACCAGCCAATTATCTTCCGTTTTGGGCAACTATGTAACTAGCTACCGCCCACAGGGAAACGTCATCTACCTATCGAGTTTCTTGCTCGAACAATAGGAAACCTCATCTACTCATTGATCAATAAATGTCAAGTCGTAGGAAACCACACACACCCACCCTCACACGTAGTCGCAATTTAGGCCATCAGTGTCTTACGAGCGGCTGCACGTGATGTTTTCGTGCCCCGCCCCCCTCTTTCGCGTAACGTTAGCCGACTATTCTCGCACTCGTTTCGCTACCATTCATTCCATTGGCAACACTCAGTTAAACCTTCGCCGCACATCTGTACAATACCTCCCTCCTCCCTTATTTACTTCCTCCCCCTCCCTCACAATTTCGCATTGCTTGTTGTGCGTGTCATGCTCACCAAGTTCTCTCGATGCAGGGCCGCTCGACTGCGTGCACCCCTCCAAGCGGCTCGCCACCTCCCCTCGTCTGGACCACGTCTGGACACTCGCCGACCGCGGGCGGGATACTTCTCAACCGGCTCCCGAGGGCCAATATCCGGATTGCGCTGTCCGGTCTTCTCGCAGCTCCGCGATGGTCCTGTAGTCCTCAGAAGGGGGCAACGGCAGAGGGGGCCGCGCCGCCGGGCCTCCTCGCAACGGGAGTGCCTGGAAAAACTAAAAATAAAAGTCGATCTTAAACAGATCTCAGCAGTGCCTCCAACTTGTCGGGGGGGAAATTCTGCCGGGGTCGGCCGGGCCGTCCGCAGACCTCCGGGCAGGGAGGCCCCAACTCCTCCCGTATATCCCAGACGAGATAGAGTATGAGACACACACAAGGAGCAAGGTGACTCTGCTGTTTATTTAGACAAAACGGCAGGGATGGGTCAAGGAGCGTACGCGTTCGTCCTGACACACACACAATCGTGGGGCTCGCAGGCCCTTTTTACTGCATTATGACGCGCTACTTGCGTCACTTCAGAAAGTTAACAAAAAACCTATCGCCACTCTTAATTGGTTGCTCGAGTGGTAGGGTTAGTATAGTACACATATAGAGACTGATATTAGTGGACAAGGTGTAGTCAGGTGGTATATCTGGGTTGTCCCTACAATTAGATACATAAGAATTGTTACATGAAGACTCCTGAGGATTGGCTAGTATTACTGACGTCTGAGATAAGAGCCCCATGTTCTGATTGGTGCATCCGTGAGCTTCCCAGCCTGGGACCACCGTTGTTCCCAGCTCTCGGTGTACCTGTGTTTGCAACAATGTTTCAATATGGGTACGTGCAGACAATGTGAGGATTTATTCATAGGTGGAAGGCTGACCGCTCCCACTGTAGCAGATGTCCATTGAGCCTTTCAAGTGTATCGGCCTGTGTCTCGTAGTGAGGGACCCAGACGCCTTTTCTCTCCTGGGTTTTGGCATCTCGTCAGGTTCGGCTTGGTCACGTGGGGAGGGACCGTGAAAGAGGCAGAATTCTGCACAATTAATATTGTTTTTTCTACTGCGCGTCTGGTTTAATTTGCCGGCGTGCCTTTATCGTTGAGGCGCGGAGTGCGAGGTTGCAACATTGTGCCTTTGATGATTTGTTCTTGGATGTGGGTTTGCAACATTGCGACCTTGGCTGGTTGCTCCACCGGGTTCTTTCTGCAGGATCAGCAACCTGACTCTTGCTTTGTTAATGTCCACGGGAGCTCTTGTTTGAGGCCTACTCGGGCCTGGTGCTTAAGTAGTCTGTTTGGTGCATAGGTGCTTTTGGGTTATAATGGCATATATTTCCATGACCAGTATCGTGTTTCCATTATACCTCTCATGGTGGTAACGGGTTTCAAGAGAAGCGTGAGCAAGCGTTATAGATGAGTTCATGATGCGTCTTGCGTTTCTGCGTTCTGAAAGCCTATGTAAAAATAATAAAGATGCACGTCCGTGAATATGCCTGTCGCCTACGTCAGAGCACTGAGTATGTTCTTCGTGTAGATTGGTGTGGAAATGTTAAGTGTGTATATTTGTACAGATGTGCTTCCCGTTGTCTAGGTCGTCATGGCATCTCTAACGACGTGTGGTTTTTAGTCTAGCTGATCCGAGCCGCAGGTGTCGGCATGGCCAGTGCGGGCTGCTGGGCAGGCAGGTGGACACATCCGTATGTTCCTGTACCAGGGTACCTGGTCGTCTGGTAAATGGACAAACTCTTCTCGCGGCGGGTGTCTGGGCCGTGACCCTCTAGGCCAAGCGCGAGAGGTGAAGGACGGGAGCCTGGTCTTCCATTCTCCCACTTCACCTTCAGTGCTTATAACTTCAGTCTTGGGTGCATGGCCTTTGGCGGCCATGCACCCAAAACTCTACGTCCTGCCCACAACCACTGCACTATATAAAACCCATGGTAGCTTATAACTTCAGTGCTTATAACTTTGTTCTTGGGTGCATGGCCTTTGGCCATGCACCCAAGACTCTAGGTCCTGGCCACAACCACCGCAGCATAGCACACTCATAGTGGCTTATAACTTCACAACGTATACATTTGGTCTTGGGTGCATGTCCTTTGGCCATGCACCCAAGACTCTAGGCCCTCCCCACAACTACCTAAAAAATATTCAATACCACAGGTGTATCTATTGCTGTCATATGCTGCGGTGGTTGTGGCCAGGGCCTAGGGTCTTGGGTGTATAAGACTCTAGGCCCTGGCCACAACCACCGCAGCACATCACACCCATGGCAGCTTATAAATCAGTACCACACCCATAGAATCAAAAGTTTTAACTGCGGCATGTATTCAATTTTAATGTTCGCTGACACCAGGTGTGTCCTTAGAACAGTTTCAACTTGCCTGCGCAGAGCACAGACGGAAATACCATCCTTATGAGACCCCTCATTTTCAGTCATTAGAAACATCCCAGACAGCGCGAGCATGGCGAATACATCATTAGCACCTTCCACCTAAACAAATACAGTATTTCACCCATCTCTTACTCTCTAAACCTCCCCAAGCGCTCTGACACACCAAAACACTCCCCAAAACTGCATTTCGCCTCTGTTCGCCGCCTCACTCCAGCCAATCGGCAGACACGTTGTGTGTCCATGGTCATGATGCGAGCCCATTAGCCAATCGTTATCTTGTCCGCGGAGCGGACATAGATATCACACATTTTTTGAGACATACTTTTTGGTCGTTTTAAAGAAAACTACTGGACGGATTGTCAACAAATTTACAAAAGCACGCTTTCGGGACCAAGCTCCTCCTCCTGCCGCAAATTTGGTGAAAATCCGTCCAGCGGTTTGGTCTGTGGGCGTGCGCAAAGTTTTTCCCCCATTCAGTCTGTGGGAAATAAAGAGGTTTTGGGACCCCACCCTATAACTTTTCCCCCCTGGACCAAACATCACCAAACTTTGCAATAAAAATCAGAGTGGCCCATATACTTCTTTTACAAAGTTTGGTCAGGATTCGACAAGGGGGAGCAGAGTTATAAACCGCCCAAAAAGTGCTCTTCCTATGGAAACAGCAACTTAACCATAACTACACAGCCACTACTGTGGCTGTGTAATATATATGTGTATATATATATATATTACATGGACGCAGTAGCGTCCATGTAGTTATGGTTAAGTTGGTGTTTCCACAGGAAGAGCATTTTTTGTGTAGCTTATAACGTTGCTCCCTCTGGACGAATCCTCACTAAACTTTGCAAAAAAAGTATATGGCCCACTCTGAAGTTTGGAGAGGTTTGGTCCAGTGGGGGCAAAGTTATAGGGGGGTCCCAAAACCTTTGTTTTTTCCTATAGACATAATGGGAAAAACTTTGTGCACACCTACAGCCCAAAACCGCTGGACAGATTTACACCAAATTTGTGGCAGGAGCAGCGGCTTGGTCCCGAAAGCGTGCTTTTGCAAATTTGGTGTAAATCCGTCCAGTAGTTTATTTTTTAAATGACCAAAATGTAAGGCAAAAAAATTAGTGATATCTTCGTTTGCTCTGCGGACGGACTTCCTGGTTCGCTCCGCGGACAGTGCCCTGATTGGCCGAGCGGCTTGCGCGATGTCTGCGGACATCCGACGTGTTCGCTGATTGGACGGCGTGGGGTGTGGAGCGCGTCAGATTTTTGGTGGCACCCGACATCTTGCATTCGCGGACGACCACGGACAGCGAGGTGAAACTTGGTTTAAAAATTGTATTTAGTGGAGTGTGTTGGTGTGTAAGAGTGTTTGGGGAGGGTGGGGAGTATGAGATAGGTGCAATGTTGTATTTTTTTTATGTGCAAGATGCTTTTGTTGTGTTCGATTTGTCTGCGGACAACACGGCTGTTCTGAAATGTTCGTAAATAAACAGAATGGATTCGGTGTCAAGTTGAAAGTGTTCTAAGAACACTCGTGGGGTCCTGGAATGTTCGCAGGGGGTGTCCTGAAGACATTGTCTGTTCTAAGAACACTTGCGGTGTCCTGAAATGTTTGTACATAAAGAAAATGGGGGTGTCCTGAGGACGCTGTCCGTATCGTCCTCTGGCAAGTTGAAAGTGTTCTAGGAACTTCCTTGTGTCCGCGGACATTAAAATGGTTGCAATGCTTGAATCTATGGGTGTGATATGCTGCAGTGGTTGTGGCCAGGGTATAGAATGTTGGGTGCATGGCCATTTGGCCATGCACCGAAGACTCTATGCCCTGGCCACAACCACCGCAGCATATCACACTCCTGTGCCATGCACCCAACAGTCTATGCCCTGGCCACAAGCACCGCAGCATATCACACTCATAGTGGCTTATAACTTTGGGTCAAAAACAAATTCATAAGGAACAATGTTATAAGCCAGTATGGGAGTGATATGCTGCGATGGTTGCATTTATCATGTTATACTTACTATTTGGTTTAGTAACGGGAGTCCATGTTTTTCTTGTTCATTTCTGTGATAAAAGAAAATAGCATGTTAGTATTAGTATTTTATAAAGGCTTATTACATTGTAAAATCAACATTTTCCTATTTTTTTGGACCCTCATATTTAGTAGATGACAAACCAGAGTACTGTGCAATTTGCTCAGTTTCTGTGTCTGTTGCTAAAATCATTGGGTCTGTGGTAGAAAAGAAAATCCATGGTGGATTAAAAAAAAACCTTTTTCTGTTATGCTACAGTTTATTTGTTTGTTTGTTTTCACTGTTTACTTGTTGTTTCTGGCTAATGCTTTATACATTGGATTGTTCTAGATTTTGGGAGCAGTAAGATATTAGGTATTTGTTTGGATATTGTAAAATTTTGGAGCAGTTAGATACCAGTAGGCATATTCAAACTGTTTATTTTTTTTATATAATTTCGTGGTATTGATTTATCTGTTTGGATATTTCAAAATTTTGGGACAGTTAGATACCAATTGGCATATTCTGTCTATTTTTTTCTCTATTTGAGTGGTATTAATTTATCTGATTAGTTGTTGTAGCATCTTTGGGCAGTTAGATAGCTTTTGGAATATTGTGACAGTTTATATTTTTTTTACTACAGGTGTACTTAAGGTTTAAGTACAATTTAGTTATCAAATTTTGGTTTTAAGAACATTAAATAAGCGTTTGTAGGATTTGCTGGTAATCTCTGCTTTAGGGTAATGGTATTATCATTACATTGAAACCATCCACATTTCTTTTTAATATATGCAGTGTAGTGCCCTGAATTGGTTGTGGCTCCTGCGTGGTAGATTATACCTATTGTTGTGAAGATTTTCCTACCAAGTGATATTTGACCATGTGTGAATCCAGTCAGCTTGCAGTTGTTTTTGGTACCATCTGCATTGCATTGTAATGTAGAAGCATTAGTATTATGTATTTACTATGTGTTTGTATTACTAACGTGGAGCGATTATCTGAATTGCAGGTCGAACATAATCTACCATGGTTTGCATTTTGTACAAGTTGCTGAAATGGAACGGATTCACAATTAGGTATTGATATATACACAAAGCGTTCATTGGGGATTTGTTCTTGTGTCACATTGTTGCAGAGAGTGCATGTATGTTTCCACATGTATGAAATCTGGAAGTTTTCCAGTACTAATAGTAAGTGCATTAGAAATTCTTGTGGATCTTCCTGTGAGTTTATAGTGAATTTCACCATTCCAGCACAGTAGTCCAATTGTTGTCTTATTCCATAAACACTATACGTGTTGTCAGGATTGTTTGCTGCATTTCTGTGAAGTACTAACATTTGCAAAAACTATGGGTCTGTACTGTGTAAGTAAATGTTCTCAACAATTGGTGGTAATTGAAATAGAATATTCATTGCTACATTTGCGTAGCAACTTACACCAACTATATTTGAGAGTTTAAATTGACCAGGTAGTTCTGTATCTAACTGCTTTTTTTGGAGTTTGTCTTCCTTCTTTGAAGAAGTACTTGGTTTACTTTCCCTAATTGATTCTTTTTTGCTTGTGGCACATGATGAAGTATTACTTTCTTTTACTCTCTTTGGAGGATTTGCAGTGACATCCTGTTGCTTTTCTGTTTGATTTATTTTTCTTTTATAATGTTTTACTTTTTGTGGAACAGAATATGTGTTTAGATGGGGAGTGTATAGTGAACAAAGTCTATTGTATTCTAAAATGCAAGGAATATCAGCGTTTATTTTACTTGCATCAAAGTTGATTAGAAATAGACCGTCAAGTGTACGTAAACGTGATAGTGCTACGTACCTCATGCCTTCTTTAAAGACTGTGTTACCAATGTCTATCATTGCTTTGTCTAGGGAAAGACCTTGTGATTTATGAATGGTGACTGTGTATGGAAGAGTTAGAGAAAATTGTTCTATGCGTACATACCTGTCTTTGAAGAGAAGGAATTGAGCTGTTGAGCATCCTATTCTTTTTACTTCTGAAAGTTTGTCAAAGAGAATACAACTGTAAATAGTCCTTGGTCCATGTCAAGGTTACGTTTCAGCATTACTCTGCAATTTAAGGATAATTTTAATATCTTTTCCAAGCCTGCTGTGTTTGAGATTGATTATTCTGAACTATTGCGTCTTGTTGTGGCTTGGTCACACATGGGTAGTGTCATTCCATGTACATCTAGTTTGCTGTGGCGCTAATTTCCATTATTGGTTGCATTTCTTTACTTAACATTATTTCATTGAATTTGAAACAGCTTGCAAGAGTTGGCATTAAGGCCATACAATTGACGTTTTGTGGGCTACTTGTTCCATAACATCTGTAGCCCATGCATTATCACCATAAAGTGCATGAATGTGCCGGTTTTCAATATTGCTTCTGCTTCTTTAGAAAGTATACCAACTCTGATACTTTTTAAGATGTTGGCATAAGTGAGATTTGCAGATTGGCGCATGTTTTCTGTTAATTCTCTGTATTGGAAATGTTGCCAAAGGTTGACATTTCCAATGCTGCCAACAGTTTTACGGCAGAGTTTGTGTCCTAATGTTTTAAAAATAGGCTCACCTTTTACTGGTGTCAGTTGAAGAAGATCTCCGAAAACAATAATGTGTTTTCCTGCAAAGAGCTCTTCATAGTTTGTTTTGAGTACTTCTTGTAATCTGAGGTGAATCAAAGCCAACATTAGGTTGGACACTATGCTCACTTCATCTATTAGTAGCATTTTCATTTGTTTCAATATTCTGCATAGTTCCATTGCAGCTTCTGCAGAAAGTTTGTAATAATCTAATTTGTTTTGGTGTTCTACTGGCAGGAGTAGTAATCGGTGTAAAGTGACACCACCTATGTTGTAGGCAGCTAAACCTGTGGGGGCAGTGAAAACAGCTGACAGTTTGTTGTTTGTCAATTGGTGAAGGAACTTACTGATGATTTTGATTAGGAATGTTTTGCCAGAACCAGCTTCACCACTGACATACAATAGTATAGGTTTGTAATTTTGACAGGTGCATTCTTTGTTTTCATGTTGTACACCATGTGCAATTTCTTTTGTTACTTATTGAAAAATGCTACGTTGCTCATTGTTTAGCTTTGATTGTAGTATAGTTTAGTCTTCTTTTTCTTCATACTGACACATGGTGTTTTCTACTTCTATCATAGCTAATTCTGCCTCATTTGTTATTAGTGGGTCTCGCAGTGTTTTTTGGCTTCCTGTGACAGAAGGTTGACTGCTGTCAGGAGTGTCCTTATCTAGTTGGGCCTGGAGTTCTTCTTCGTGTTGCTGTTCATTGTGCAACATTGTTTTGTACTCTGCAGAGGTTAATTCAGGAATACTGCTTTCATTTGCTTTGAAAGCATCTTCATATGAGTCATAGTTATCTAGTAGTTCTTCTTCTTTTCTCTGTGGTTTAAAGAGTTGTAGCAGGGACATGTAATATACTTCTTTATGTTGAGGAGTCTTTCATGACAATTTGATATGATTAATTAAATTTGGTTTGGTGAGTTTTACTAAGCTGCCTTCACAGTTTTTCACTTTGTATGTATGGTTTTGTTCATCAGGTTTTATATTATTTTTGTATGTGTAGTTTTGGGCTATGTGGTATAGACACATGGTTTCCAAAGTGGTACTCCTGTTTGGGTAGTATGTGTCCAATAAATTGTTTTTTTAAAATGTCTTGGCTGTTGGGATCATGTTTGGCTATTGTTTCTATATCTTCGTATGATTTTAGAACTCTTTTTCAAGATTCAGCTGGACCAAGACTTAGCCATACTATATTTTCAGATTTACCATACAATGCAGTACCAGTTAATCGATTAGCTGCTTCATAGGATCCACATTCTCTATGGGACAGCATTTTTATGCCCAAACTGTATAATCTCTGAGACACTGTTTTATCTGATGACAGGTCATGCTGTGACATATCGTGCAACTGCAGTAGAATTGTCTGCAATGTACTGCACATCTATGTTTGCATTCCATAAGTGGGCAATGATTGCATTATAATCATTGATATATTTTTCTTCTTCTTTTCTGTTTATACAATATGTATTTTTAGGTGACTTACCTTTAACACTATGGGCCTCATTACGAGTCCGGCGATAACAGAGGAGGTAAAACCACCTGGTTACCGCCGTTCTCATATTACCATTCCGCCTCTGTGATTCCCGGAATTACCGGGGCATTACAACCCCGGTTTCCAGGAATCACGGAGGCGGAATGGTGTTAATCCCCATTCCCATTGAGTCCTATGGGACTCAATGGGAATGGGGATCATGGAAACACCGGCAGCATCTCGTAATGCTGCCGGTGTTTCCTCATCCGCCTGCAGGCGGGTGGTGTTAAACCCGCCAGGTCAAACCTGGCGGGAACATCACCTCCTGCCTGCAGGAGTCGGGATCAGGCGGTCCGGAAACAACGGTGGTGGTGGGTTTACCGCCACCGTTATTTCCGGA
Source organism: Ambystoma mexicanum (assembly GCF_040938575.1). Lineage (NCBI taxonomy): Eukaryota > Metazoa > Chordata > Amphibia > Caudata > Ambystomatidae > Ambystoma > Ambystoma mexicanum. Next base: position 827,343,390 of record NC_090936.1, read on the forward strand.
CCGCTTGATTTGTAAGGAGGCCCTATGTCTAACTGAGGACATGAGGTTGTTCACTTGACCTGTATTTGTAACTGGTCTAGGGAAACGAAATCAGCATTTGGTGTAGTATTTCCCTTTGTTTTTGTATTTGCGACAACAGTATTTGCCATATTTGTGTCTTTGGAATTGTAAAATGTTTCCATGAAGATCACTATTTGTGGATTCTGATGGAATTTCAGAAGTGACATAATTTTCAATAAACTGTAAAACAGTGGCATCACTGTCTTGACCAAATTTAGGAGCATCTTTAATCCATAAAAGCATGTGGACATGTGGTGCTCCTCTGGCTTGGTATTCTTTCTCCAAAAGAAGTGTTGCACTTCTCCAAGGGGGGGAACAGTTTTATTACAAATAAAATGTAGCATAGCAATGAAGCGATGGTGAAAATATCTTGAAACATTAACAGGATCCTGAGAACAAAGTTCTCCAGGTGTTAGTATATCTATGTTTGTTTTGTTTTCGTTTGATATGCGTAGGAAAGCATGTAAATCTTCCCATGCATATTCTGCACAACTTAATGTAACAAACCAAGTGGGTGGGCCAAGGTTTCTGATCATACAACGTACATCTCCATGACGTCGAAACCAGTACTCTTAGTACCACGCATATTTGCTAATAGATTTGTAAGATTTGCTTGTAAAAACTCATCTTTTTGTTGAACTTTTTGTAATAATTGTGTAGCTGTCATATTTTGAAAGTGTGATCCTGATTTTAATATGTGTGCAACTCCGTAACATAAAGTTGCTAGTTCACTTTCAAAGAGTAGGTGGAATATGTATTCCACATTTTGTCGAAATCTGGGATCTTCATAATACATTCGTAATGAGCGATATTCTGATGCTGATATTTGAATAGGTCTATCATCGTAGCTTCCTCCTTTGCCAGTAGGAAAGAGTAGAGGAAAAGCACGTGCTTCTATACTTTTTTCCCGTATGCTGATTGGAGATCCTTTTGTTTGACGCATTTGGTACGTTTCCAGTGCATCTTCTATGGTGTCATTAGAGTGCAATGGATGAATTGTATAATGGTCTAAAGTGTTTGATATTGTACCAGGATCTAGGAGCTCAAATTGACCAGCTTCTTGTGTCTCTTGAATTATTTCAGTTGTATCTTTCAAGTTTTCTTCAATATTAATTTCTTTGTACTATTCATTATTCTCTTTAAGATATTGCATGTCTTCTCTAACTTTATGTAAATCTACCAGTTGTTGCCAAATTGTTTTGTCTTTTGTAGGTACTCCATTTACCAAGATAATTAAAGATTATTGCATTGGATGTTGCACTCCTAGAGTGTGCACATTTTCTTTTAGATCTAATGGTATATACACTACTTTTCCATGAATACCTTTCACTAATTCAGAGGAAGGTAATTTTGCAGTTTTTGGTTGAAGGCGTATTATTGCTTGAAATGGGTGCACTGTTTGAATTATGATGCTCTGATATAAATTAAGTTGTTGAAGGGGTTTTGGTAGTGGATATAATTCCAAGTTATTTGTGATATCACGTGAAGGAGTTTGGTTGTTGTCAAGTTTTGTAGTGCAGTAACTGCGAAGTATTATGGGTTCAGTTATTTCGTATTTGTTTTCTACTATAAGGTAGAGAGCTAATTCAAACCATTTAGAATCTTCATTGTCTTCTATTTTGTATGATAGGTCTACAGTTTTTGTGTAACTTTTATAAAAATTTCTGCGGCAACATACACGTCATTTGGTACTTCAGCTGAAGTACTTTCAAATTTTAGTATTTCTTTTTTGTATGTGTGTAGTGAAAGGTTGCCATGTGCAGAATTGTTACGAAGTTGGTTTACACCTAATTCATCTTGTAAGTGTGTTTCACTTCCAAAATATTTTGTCTGGATATAGTCAATTTCTTCTAGTAGGTCTTTTGCTGTACCATGTAGAAGAATGTTATTTAAATTGGCCAGTGCTAAAGCAGTACTTTTAGCATAGTACAGTTTATAAACTAGATTTCTTATACTTGCATGATTTGTTGATATCCTTTTGATATCATGGAAGGTTGTTTTGCAAGTAGGTCCTGTTATGCAGGCCAATGAATGTCCTTGCAATCCTGTGTACTTGCGTACTGGACAAGCATCCATATTTTGCAGTAGTTTAATTTTGATTTTGTCTTTGCTTTTCACATATTGATTGAGGAATTGGTGTAAAGACTTGAACATTTTTTTGGGAATGTTACACATTGACGTGCAAGGCCATTTGTACACTAAATGTTCTGATTCAGTTGAATGGAGGGGTAAATCTACGTTTTCAGGGCATATTTTTGTAAGGATTACTTCTTATTTCATTATGGTATTATTAACTTTTTCATAACCTCGACCACTGCTATGTATGGCAATTTTATTTGTTTGCTTTTGTTTGTACGCTTCTTCATTAAAGTATGGTTCTGTGCTTGTAGTGTGACTCCATTCACCTCCACAGATATTTAAGAAGTTATTTCTGTTGACATTTTGTTTATTGAGAAGTCTTTTTTGTAATTTAGTTATTAGTTTTGTTAGTGGTTTCATTCTATTTAACACTAAAATAAATAACTTTCTTTTGAGAAGAATTGCACTGTCTATCAACGCTTCTAAGATTACTTTCCTGCGATAGGTTTGAAGTGTTGAACCTGGTTTCTCTCCTGTTTTTATTAGATTTTGAAGGACTTTGTGACGGAACATTTTGACTAAAATACTTTTCTTGGTATGCTTACTTTGTACTATATCAAGATTTATAGAAGAAGTTTTATTTGTAGTGATAGTTGATTTTCTGTTAATTGTTTTTTGGGTTGTTTTACTTTTTGATAGAGGAGGCAAAGTTTTTGTACTAGAAACTTCTTCTGTTTCACTACATGACTGTATTAGCTGTTGTGTTTCAACTTTTTTTTACAAATTCTGCTATAGTGGATTTTTATGTTGGAGACTTTTCTTTTCATTTGCTTTACTTCTGCGTTCCTTTCTACGGAGTTGCTTTTTGGTAGGCATTCTTTAGGGTCTGTTGAAAAAAATACAGAAGTACGGGTTGGGGTGTTCTGCAATGCACGTGTTGTGTGCATGAGTGTTTGAGTAAGATGATAAAGATGTATGTAATGGTGTGTGATTGTGCATTGGGAAGTACAACTACTAGGGATGGGTATTCTTGAGTTAATGTGTTACTAAACTGGGTTCAGATGACAGAAAAAAGCAAGTCAGTGGTGTGGAGAAGTATAAATAGTATATCTAAAGCTATACAATTAAAACAGTTGTTTGTTCTACAACATCTAAATTCTAGCAGCTGAGTTGGGTAATTTGTGTGTTGAAAAATAGGAATTTGTGGGCCATTCTGCATTAAATCACTGTTTAAGACGGGGGGATTTTAGGTCAGAATGGTGCAGAATCTCTATTTTTAGGCACATAAATAGCATGAATTAACCTTACAGTGTGTTTGAGTAATAATTCAAATATTATGGTAACATTCTACTTACTTATTTTCTAAAATGAGCAGTTTGCTTCTTAGTTGTTCTTTGTACTTCAAATTCGGCTGCTTCTTTTCAGGAGAATGGTCTTCACTGGAATTGTAAAAGAAAGAAATTAGTAATTTGGTTTGTATATAGCACTGTTTTAAATTTAGACATAGGTTTTTTAAATTGAAATGTTCAGTGCCTTCCTCAAAACCATTAAAACTATTTTATGACTGACTGTAGGAAAGAAAATATCTTTACTATGGCTTGTGAAATTCATAATGTACCACTGTATACCACTATTCCTGTAACTAAGCTTTTCCACGTAATAGTGAGTCAATGCCATAGCCTGCTTTTCCACGTAATAGTGAGTCAATGTCATAGCCTGCTTGTCCTATATAAATGTAAGTAATTATATAAATTAAAATAATTAAAACCAATTATGTCTTTGTACAAATATTATTGTTTGAGATTTGATCAAAGAGTGTGCATGTAATTTTGTTTGATTATATGTAGTCTATATATTTTATTTTAAAAATGTTAGTTTAACATTGTTTGCGTGTGTGTGTGTGTGTGTGTGTGTGTGTGTGTATGAAGAAATTAAACGGTATAAAGGTTTGTAAGTCACAGTTCATTTTAGGACAATGAAAAAATGATCGTAGATTAATTTTACAGATTATACAAGGTAAAAGTCGGTTAGAACATTTGTTCATGTACTGTATAGAAAATATGCACACCTGTAGTTTGTGTTCATGCATATGGCTATGGACAAAGCTGCAAGTAGAAATCTTGGAGACTTGTATAGTATTTCTTGTAGATCGTGCTTGCCAATGGTATGAGACTTGTACTCTGAGAGATTCACCGTACATTTGCAGTGCTGATCTATGATGATGTAGTTACATGTAGAGGTCTTGGAGTTGATTGGTGGATGGTCATGTGATTTCTTAGCTAGATCCAATGAGGGAATGGCACAGAGAGTGAAGTGGAAATGGTAGAAGGGCTGTCCATGTTACGATATGTTCGCGGACATGGCGGTAGTTCTAGGACACCACGTATTACATCTGGGGAATTTGGGACGTTTTTCTCAGATATTCTTTTTGCTGAGAGAAGAACAAATAGCTATAGCGAGTGTTTCAAAAAACAGATTGTGTGGATTTTGGGAGACTCGTGGATACATTGGTTGAAGGTGCATGCAAAAAGCTGTGGAGTATCTATAGATCTTGAATTCGCACATGTACTTTGGCATGTACTCTTTTCACAATGAAAATATTATGTTTCGTAGTACATACATTTTTCGCAGAGATGGAGTCCATCTTACTTATGCTGGCAATCAGATTTTTCTGAGAAATGTACAAAATGCATTGCGACCTTTTTTAGAAGTACAGCATCCATTTTGAAGTAGGTGTTAAGTATTTATAATTTTTGACATACAAACACCTCCCAAAGGCTCTTTTCAGAGCCACCACTTCCTCCCAGAGAAAAATGCAATGGTTACAATAGGGTAGTACCCCATTTTTTTTTTATGTTCGAGAACTGTCCGCGAACTTTCAAGAAATACAAAGGGCCCTGCTTTATTTATCTTCACTTCTATTTTTTAACTGTGAAAGGCGGCTCTGAAAAGAGCTTCATTTTTTTGTGATTTTTGTAATTTTGTATTTTTTTTGTTTTTTTAGACACAACACACTAGAAGAGGAGGGGAAAGGAGGGTAAAGGGGGGACACCACCCACAGGGATAAGAAAGGGCGGGCTGAGAGAGGAAGATGTAGGGTGGGTTTTATTTGGGTAATGAGCAGGTCTTCTCGTGCTCCGAGACGATAGTCTCAAAAGCACTCCGAAGTCGCTCCCCCCTGCAGAGTACTGTGTCACAGTACATACATACAACTGTGACCCTCAAAAGGTAAGGGTCATCAGAATTCTGTATGGCCTGTGAGGCAGCTTGAGGAAGACGCTGTCCCACAGAGGTGGTCCTTGTGGTGACAGGATCAGAAACAGAGGATGAAGTAGAGGAAATCAACCTACTACGTTCTTCGCAAGGTTGTACCCCCAGAGTAAAATGACCTCAGGTGTCGCTTCATGGTCATGGTCCCAAAGCTGTACGAACCGTGCTTCCCGCGACTGAGTATCATTTTGCACTCATTGCAGATAACACGGTTCGCACGAGCCTTAGGACCATTCCCACAAATGGAAAATAACCGCCACACCCAAGACTCAAGTCTAGTGTGGGTAGTAGGGATTTCCTCTACCTCATTCTCATCATTCTCTTCTTCCTCCTCTGCATCCTCACTCCTGTTCCCCTCTTCAGGCCCTTGGGAAGGTGGTGGTGGTGGAGGGGGTGGGGGTGGTGCTGAAGCAGGTGCAGCACCAGGTGGCAGTTCTGCAGCCAGGGATGCCATCTCGATGGTGGAATCGGCAAGTTGCTGGAGAAATAGCTGTGCTCTGAAGAATAGCCAGAAACACAATGAGAATAGGACACCTCCATTTTCGTTTAATTACGAACATTTCAGGACACCAACTGGGTTCTTAGTTTGAACTTGCTAGCGAACAGTACGGACATTTGTGATGTCATCTTTGATGTCCTGGGTGTTAGTCTTAGCAGTGCACGGTGGTGGCGCGAGTTACGGTTGCTTAGCTTACCATAACTGACAAATTTCAAGGGTTTTTCGGTTTTACTTGGAACCATAACGTCCCTTTAACAAAGTTTTTTCACTGATATATATATATATATATATATATATCGCTTCAGCAAATGTACTGAGGTAGCCGTGAAAGTGCACTGCAAGGACCTCTCAAAATCAAAAAGATTCAACATCTTCAATCCACAATCTACATGTAAGAAAACATAGTACAGTCACAGAAAAAAGATTACCAGAAAAATCAACAGAAGAAAGACACATCTTCAATTGCCACTAAGATGATGATAATGTTTTCGCCTCCTCTTCACTGGACTGCCCCTGTCAGCTGTCATTTTCCTCGACCGAGCTGGTAATCTGGGACTTGCATATCCTGATTTCGGGGTTCTTCTTCTTTCCCCCCCCCGCACACGACATCATCTAAGGAAGAGGTGTAAAAGAAAGAAAGGATAAAAGAAAAACTCAAGTGTCCTGAACTATGAACAAGTGGCTGGGTCAATGAAAACAAGAAATAGTCCACCCCACCCATAGGATTTTCTGTACTTGGAAACAAGGCCACACAGCTCACATACCACTGTCCAGGATACATGGACTATGAGGTGTGCCCGCCCTGAGGAAGGCTCGACATAGCTGCCGAAAACACTAGCAGGCCGAAACATGTTCTAAATGCTTGTTCTGTTAAAAGAAATGTATATGAACATTGTCTCTAAATGTTTAGATTTGTAACAAACACTTAGGCAGACTACAAACACGATCATACATTGATCATCGATGTACAACACACAAAAAAATATACAACTTAACAAGAGTATTCTAAGCGGTGCCCTGGTTTCTTTTGTCTGAATAGTAATAAGCCTAATGTACAGAAGCATTTTTTCTTGTTTTGATTTAAATTCATGTGTTTCTGATACTTCAGATTTTTTCTTGTTTTGTTTGTTTTCTATTCACAATTTGTATTTTATACTCTATGTAATTTTGACTACGGTTCTTTTACTTTTCACAGAAAATATTATTAAAAATTGATAACTTAGACACTTCTCCATGTTTTTAACCTTGATTCATTGAGCACAAAAACCTTTCTTTTGGATGAATACAAATGAATTATAACAGCAAACTGTGTTGTCGACAGTGTAGACACCTATCTTTTTCTTTAATATTGGAAAGTTCTGCTGGCAAAAAAGTGCACCACTGACAAAAGCTCCAGCAGTGGTGGTTTTGCTGTTCTAATGTTGATTCTACAATGTAGATCAACCTGTAACAGGGAGAGTATGCATGCTATGGTCTTCCTGTTAAGGCATTGTACTTGAAAGGCATCTACACCACCTATTTGCTGATTGCACTCTGTGGTGCCTCTGCATGCCTCTGAAACTCAATGTCAAGCAGGAGTTTCTGTATCTAAAGATTTGCAAATGCTAGTGGCTGCATTGGGTGCAGAAGTGTTTGAAAAAAATGTGTGGGCATTACATACCTTTTCAGGGACAATTGGATCCATCTGTGGATTAATTTATATCACCTGCATGCATTTACCTCCACCATTTCAGTGGATGTAAGTGCATTGTGTTTTGGCGGAATTATCCACCATTTCTGTGCTTTGGTGGTATTTTCACTTGGAATGTGCTCAAATTACCATTTCTGTTCCTGGCAACATTTCCAGCATGGCTAAATCTGCCAGAGAAAGTAGCACCTCTTTTCAGTGATCTTTAGTACGGTGGATTGGTAAAAGTGGCAGTAATTCCATTCCTGACACATTTTTCACATAATACCAAACTTGTTGTGATATTCTTAGTCCCATGCCTGTTCCTCTAATTGCTTAAATATATTTTTCATGTGCTCAAATCATCTCTCACCCATGTTTAGACAAATCTGAAGCTCTTTAAGCTAGTACAAGCCGGCATCTGCATAGGAAAAATGAGAACTAATCCAACACAAGTAAGCAATACTAGTGTTAGTATGTGAGGTGAAGGAAGTAGGGGCTGCAGTGATTCCTGGGTCATGTGTCCTTTGAATTGGCTCAATTGATGTCCATTGTTAATTTGATAACGAAAAGTGATTGTTTATGACTACTGAATATGAAGTGTCGCTTCACATTTTCTAACATGTTCTGTGAAGCTGGGATTCCAGTTATCATAGGAAAAAGGTGCTGTATTGTCAGGGTGTAAAAGGATACGTCTCATGTCAGTCTGAACTTGATGATGAAACCCCAAGCAGGAGGAAATATGCATTGAGACCGTCAGCAGATGTAAGGAAGACTTTATCAGTAAAGCATATGTCTGATGAATTCTGAAACTAGGATAACAGAAACATTATTTACTGCATTGGTTGACTTAGTGTTTGGGTACACATTTCAGATGTCCATGGGGAAAGTGGCTTCATGAAGAACTAGTTTCTAGATGTCATGATTTTATTTCATTTCGTGTGGTTCACGATTATTGAGTGGTCACTTTCAAGAAAGAATCTGCCAGTTTACCAAGGAGATTTGTGAAAATTAAGAATAATCTCAGTCTCCTCAGTGTTGTTTTAGAACATGAGGTCAAAGGAGTGATTATGTGTGGGATAGGGCATAAGCAGATATTAAACTGTGGAGTAGAGGGTATGGAGCACTGGGGACATCTGGAGGTGGGTGCAAACGATGGGAAAATAAGAATGTAACCTCCACCTGAGAGAAATTAGGAAATCCAGTTCTGAATGTTACCTCTGACTCACATGTTGCTCTGACAGATGTTATGGCTGTATAATCTACACTTTAATGGTTGTCAAAAAGGTCATGGAAGTTGAGGGCAGCCATTTCATCTATTTCTGAATGCAATCTGAAATCTAATACTTCAAATCCATGACAGTTCAGAAACAAAGGACTCAGCCGGGTCATTGATGTAGATACTAGATGACCACAAGGTGTGCATTTTATATGTATCCCCAGTTCTTCACTCTTGGAGAGGTGCTCCCACTTTATTTTTTTTTAAAAAAAGGGAGACAACTGAAGGCATATTTCTTTGTGTTGCACTTGCTTTTCTTTGTGTTTGAACTTTTGTAAATTATCAAAATTCATCAGTTTCACAAAAGTTTCTTTTCATCAGATGCCATGAGAAACTACCACAATTGTTCCATGAAAATAGGCCTAAACAAAGGCCTCACCTAGAAAGCAACTCTGAATGTACTCCTACACAGTCTCTTAGGGGCCAACACAGCTTTCCAATAGCCTGGATGAACCTCTTTCAAGTTAAGTGCATACGGGGCACTCAGCTCCTCTTCCCTTTCCATCTTCAGCTGGTGTGGATTTAACAGCAGTTTCCTAAAGTCCCGAATTAGACCATACATCTAACAGCTAGTGCATCTGGGCATTTGTCTATCTAGAGATGATACTTCTGAATTTGTAAAGACCCCCTTCCAAGGTCATATCTTGATGGCCCCCTTTCCTAATCTCCCCCTTTACATTCTGTCACATCCTTGTTCAATGGGGCTCTAAGCTTACTCAACCTCCCTATTTCTTATGTTCACATCCTCAGTGCTTTCTTCCTCCACACCTGTGTACATTATTTTTCTTTCTATTCATTGTTGTCCTCTACCCTTGTGCTTCACTACGTCTCCAACAACTAACAGCATCCCTCTGACCCTTGCACCTCTGAGAATATGGGAGACCCTCCTCCTGGTTCCTACATTGATCAAGGGTATCTAGGTAAGTGTGTTTATTAGTCACTATATGTGATTGTAGTATATCAAGATCCTATGTACTTTCCTAGGAGGCTACTAATAGATCCCTGGTTTCATTTTGCCTGGACCATGAATGTCTGTTATGTCCAACAACTTCAAATTCTTCTTGCACATGCACAGACAGAATAAAGACATGTTCCGGTGATGCAGGTCTGTTCCATCAGCGAAAGGGACTCACTCGGTAAGAGGTATCACATTCTGCTGACATATGCCCTCCACTCATACACGTTTCTCCCTCATTACTTGAGCAAGGAACTGTTTCATGTATTGTCTTCCTATGGTCATCCTGTATCATTCTATAGTTGAGGTTGCTGGTGACTAACCAGAATCTTGGAAAGGCCATTTCACTAACTCAGCAATTTGTTGTCACAGTTGGAAACCTAATGACCTCGTCCTCAATCTCCTGAACGTGTCTGTCATAATGTCTCTGCTGCATCTATTCTGCATATGGTTGCTTCTCTGCAAGTGTTTATGAATGACCTCTCGCAACAGTTTAAGGCACTCAGTTTGGTCTTCAACAAACTGGGTGTGGCTCACCACCATTTCTTCTTGGTCCTCCCTTTATGTTGTATATCTGCAACATCCCATGAATCCCTCCCCTAAACCAACTCCAAGGGGGAGAATCAGTGGGGACTAAATGAATAATTTTAGTATGCAAATAACAACTGAGAAATTAACTTATCTCAGTTTCTTGCATCTTCATCCACCAGTGTGCACAAGAAATTCTTCAAAGTCTGATTGAATCATTCTACTAATCCATCTATTTAGAGACTGCAAACTGAGGTGTGTAGGAAGTCACCGATGAGCACATTTCAAATTGCTCATACTTTTGGACATATGTGTGGTACCTTGGTCAGTAAGTATTTCTTTTGGGAAATCCAGTTTGATTGAATAGGGGACTATATGTGGCTCCATTTGTTGGTTGGTGTTATTCCTCAGAGAGAAACTTGAGGGTAATGGGTAACATAGTCCACAATTGTGGTGGTATATCACCAAGGGCAGATGAACTTGAGACCCAGAATGGCCATTTAAACCCAAAGGAAGGATACCTCAATTATAAGAATTATTACAGCTAATCCAGCATCTATGTGGGAGGTACTCTGATAAATGGAACAGCTTGCAGATATTATATATGTGTATATATTTCTTTAAATTACCAAAAAACAAAGTAAATGCAGGATCAAGATAGTGACTTGCTTCTTTGGGAGATAGCGCCAGTGCACAGATTTTTCACATATCAACAAAAAACTGCATGGTAAATATATTTATATGAAGCTTCAGTTTTAAATGGAACTTTCTACATGTAGGAAAGTCAGCATCTTTGATGCCCTGAAACAAATCATATATTGGGATCTACAAAAAAGGAATGTTGGTGCAGTTGTCATTCATCAATAATCGCCTCATCTATTATAAATCATGGAACTGTATCAAGGGATAATGTGAAAAATACGTTTGAGATGTTTAAAAGATGAAATTTTAGTTAAACTGCCAATTGTGGATTTAATCAAAGTTTCAAATACATTATTGTCAAATGCACATGGTATTTTATATTGGCTTACATTTTGTCATTGCAATGTTTCAATAGAAGTGAACAGGCCGTTCAGGCATACATAATTATAAGATGCTCTGAGCTGGCTCAGACAAAGCTGGTTAGCTTTCCAGGGAAATCACTGAAAATCTCACTTCTTCATGTCAGCCCTGCATACAGGTTCTAATGCGGGGTAGTTAAGACTCTGATGAGACTTGTTTTCACCATCTGGAATGTATAACATGTGTTTGATTTAATCATGAAAAACCGATTTGATTCCCAGAACGAATAGACCCGTGAAGGTGAAGAAGGCCCTCCTAGTAAATTGTCACCCCCCACCTTTGTGAATTCATCTCAAAAGAACATGTTCTTTTAAATACAGTTTACATTCCTCATATGTAATGTCCACAGCTGTTTTTCCCTGTTTTTCCCTGTCCTCTTCCTTGTCCTCTCCCTTGCTCTTCTCGTTCTCGCACTTGCATGATCTGAATGACACAAGCATTAGTGTGTCTTGACCTCGGTCTTTCTTCCTTGACTTGTCGCGCCTAGAAACACTTGTGTACAGGTGCATTATAAATGCATGTCATACAGTGTTCTGGCTGATAATAATCAGGCCTGTCCGACAAAGACCTGACTTCAAACAGACCTTCTTGTACTTGCAATTTAGTAGGGAAGATTTCTCTTTTGACAACTTTCCCTCCATAGTTCTATGGACTCCCAAATGTTGGGCTTTTGTTTTTCAACCTGTCCTGACTTTTTACACAGCCTTGAGCTTCATTCCCCTAGCTTTTTGCTCATTTGTCATGGGACAAGGAAGAGTTGGATAAGGAGTTGAAGACTACAGGCAACTAATCCAGGCACTACATCCACATCCCTCTACCTCGTACATGCCTCATACATAAGTACTGTGAGGAGGAGAAGTAGGACCGGGATTACTGAAGATTACTGGTAAGTAATCGGAGCATTCACCATACACTCAGACCCACACACTAAGTCACCCGTGCATTTACATGTGCATCCTTTCACCATACACTCACACACGCACACTCAGGCAGCCACACATTCATCATGCACTCATTCACATATACATACTTACATGCACGCAGACACATTTACACAAATAGATTTTCTTACATTTGAATCTGTTGATCCAAGACCTCCATGTCACGGTGTGGGGGTCCCCTATGGCTTCAAAAATATATTGTTTCTTTTTTAAATCACTCTGCCTTCATTTAGAAATTATTTCTATTACTGGACCAATGACCATAACGGAAATAATTTTGTTATGAAGGCAAAGGGAATAAAAAAAATAAACTATTTCTTTTTGAAGTCATAGGGATCCCCACCCTGTGACATGGAGGCCTCCAACTTTGAATCCTCCATGTCATGGGGTGGTGGGGGGGAGGGGCTATGACTTCAAAAATAATATAAATAATAAAAAGTTTCTTTTTGAAGTCCTTCTTCCTTCACAAAGAAATTATTTCTGTTACAGAACAGTATGAGAAAAAATGTCTTTATGAAGTCAGAGTGACTTGATATGATATGATGTGGCATTCATAACGCGCCTGTACACAATTGTTTCTAGTGTTCTTTTGAAGTCTGAGGGGGCCCCCACCAAGATTTATGGCGGTGTGGCCCCCCACAACGTGGGGGCTCCAGGGCCCTCTGCAATGCCATTGCTAATGGCTCCTCCAGAAGTTCTGGAAGTGGTTCTGGATCCTCTTCTCATCCAACATTTCTAAAGGATCTGCCGAGTATGTATGATGAGAGAAATTATATAATTCATTGGCTGATTGCTTTTGTGTATGCTTGTGAAGTGCAAGAAGTAGAAGAGACTGATAACATTGCTTGGTTGCTAGGCAGACTACCCCATTCTGGCTGCAGCGCTATTATGTATATGTCTAATGGTGGCAGAAAAGATTTCGACAAATTGAAGCACACTCTACACTAAAAGTTTGGGGAGAATCCGGCCCAGTACTTAAAGAGATTTAGAGAGTACAAGAAAGATAATACTACTTGGATGTCTTTTTTGACTGATTCATTGAAGAATTTAAGTGGCTGGGTAGAAGGCCATAAAGTAGTCCCATGATCAATTTAGTCATGGTGGAACATATGTGTGCTTCTTGTTCCCCTAGCGTAAGCAGCACCTGGCAGATTCAAAGGAGTTAGATCCTAAAATGGTGGCCATTGCTGCTAATCTGTGGGTATCACAGAATGTCCTAGAAGGGCACACATCCTCCTATAAAGCACGAGGAGGGGATCAACCAGAAAGGCAAAGAGGGTGGGTCTACTGAAAACATATTCCTTGCATATGGCCCACACAAAATGTCATAAGGGAAATAAGCCACATGAACATGGAAAGTGTAGTGGGACTATATTTCCCAAGCATGAGAGTGGACACTCTAAGCCTCCCTATATACAAAGGTCCAGCAGACCATGTGAAGCAGGACCCCAGATGGAAGGGTAAGACCCTGAGGGTTCACTCTGTGAATATGGCACTTCCTTATGAAGAGAAAGAGATTATCTTAAGATATCCTGCCCAATGGTGAAGACTCTGAAGAAGATTTAGTTTCCATGGGAACCTGGGATTCTTGCATTGTTGGAACTTCTCTTTCCATACCTGTTACTCCCCAATATTATTTTCTAGAGGATAGTGTACTGGTAGAAGGTATAAGTGCCTCTACTATTAGGAGCACTGGACCCAGTCCAATTGTGGAAGATTCCAAATTGGCAAACCTAGAGGCTCTTGCCAGAGCTCCTCCGTGACTAGTCAGTTGACTAGTGTTCCCTCCCTCAACTTCCCAGATGTGCCTGTCATCTTAGCTGTAAGAAGTGAAGTGGATGGTGCATTTGTCAGTATGAGGAGGAAAGTTCTTAGAAAGGTTCTGTCAGAGATCAGACACCAAGATGTAGGTCCTAAGAGACACTATGCGGACTCTTCAAACTCTAGGTCTCACACCCAGGCTGCTTTAGGAAAGTCTTGGGGCAAGCCTAATCCAAACGGGAATCCTAAGGATAAAGGGGAGAGAAAATACCTAGGAAGAGGGACATAAAATAGTCCCCCTGCCATGCCTATAACCGAGGTTGAGATAGTTGGCTAAATCTATGAACCTTAGAAGAATAGGGATGGTCAGAAACTCTATATTCCTGTGAGTATCCAGCAGTACCAAACTTGATTGCAGAAGAGGATTACTCTAAGGATGAGATTAGCAAGGGTCAGAAAGAAAGAACATCCTTAAAAGGAGTATGAGAAAGGCCTGCTCCCAATTGGAGGATGAGCCTCCTGTGAAACAAAATATCCAACAGAAATGTGTGTTACTCGTGTGTAAGCCCTCGAAGCCCACTAGAGGATACCATAAGGGGTTGGTGGTTCCTCAGGATGTGTGGCCCCACCTCATGCCTTTGGTGCATGGAAGTTCCCCTTACAGTGCATCTGGATATCAAGTTAACTCATGAGTAGTTAGCCAAGCAATCCTGCTGGCCCAAGATGGAGGTCCCATGGGGAAAATCACTACAGGGATTACATTTTCTGTCAGTATTATAACACAAGTGAAGTGGAACAGGGATTTAGTATCCATTAACACCACTACCAGTGGTGGGTGCCCAATGTGGGGAGATGGAGGCTAATCTTGCTAGTCATCTGAACTTTCTTACATCCTCCGACACTAGGATTATCCAAGTTGCTGCTGATCACAGCAGAAGGTATGCGGAATTCAACCCATTCATAGTGACTGACAAGTCAGTCACTATTGCTTTACTAGACACTGTTACCATGGGTAGCTTCCATGAAGGAGTTGTCCTTGTCACAGGCAGCAGTTGAATTTCTAGGTATAGCCAGATTATGTGTCAGGAAAATGAGGTGACTTATCAGTTGTCATCCCCATATTCTCCACAGTTATTTTTTGGGATTGAGAGATTCATTGGAACTCTCAAATGTATGACTGGAGCCCTTGAGGGGCACGAAAGAATACAGTGGGACTTTCTCTTATCATACTTCTTCCAAGAAATCCTCCCTCTGAATACATAGTCGGTCCTGACAAGGAAGTTGAAAGACTCAGTAAGGTAAATTATTCAGTGGAACGTGTAAGAGGCACAAAGGTTTCCATGGAGTTCCTTATGAATAGATTGAAGGCTTTCATACTTAGGGTTGAAATAAGAGCCATGCTTCTGATTTCAGAATGAGAGGCAGAAAAATCTGAATCTCTCACTGCCCTGTTGCAAGGCAGTGCTTCTTATGGCTTCACTGAGGGTGGCATTGAGTACCCTCAACTGACTCTACAACAGCAAGGAGAGGTAAAAGCGTTGCTCAGGCAATTTCCCCATTGTTTTCCCTAATTCCAGGCTTAACACCTTGGTGTGAGCATGACTTTGTCACTGGATTTGGTGGACCTGTCAGGTTTAGGAGTTGTGGACTGTCAGGCCAATGTAAATCTGACATCAATTGAACACCAAGGAATTATTTAACATACTTAGGGAGCTATAATCACCTTCGGCTCCACCCACTTCATGCTCTAATCACACTACTTGGTGTCATAACATAAAAAAGCGCTTTTATATAAGATCGAATTGAGAACAAAATGTAGCCTAACTAACAACCTTCCCCAGCTCACAATCCAAAGTCCTCTACCTGACCAAACTGACTTGTTCAAATTCTCCTCCCTTAGCATTAAGGAAGGCGAGGAAATAATATTAAGCCTATAACCTTCCACATGCATACGTGACATCAGCACAGCATCTATCATAAAAGAAACAGCGAAGAAGCTTGCACCGTTCATGACCACCTTAATACATGCCTAATTTACTACAAATACAGTACCAACCAACCTTAAGGATACCTTGTCATGGCCCTCCTTAAGAAACCGTACCTCAACCCAAATACCCCGACTAACTACAGACCGATCACCATAGTGTCTTTCCTTCTTAAGATCATTAACAGAGCAGCTTACCTGGATATCCAGCATCACTTGGAAAGCAAAAGCATTCTAGGGTTGCATCAATCTGATTTCTGGCCCAGGCATGGCACCGAAACAGCCCTGATAGATCGAGTAACCCAAATTGAAACCATAAAGGATAAAGGGAACCTTGCCCTCCTCCTTTTACTAGATCAGCTACCTTCGAACTTGTGGACCACAAAACCCCTGTAGCCATCTCTCCTCTACATCCCACTTTTTAAAAATCTTTTTATTTTAGGTTTAATTGTATAAAACAATTTTTACAAAAGAAGAAAAGGCAAAAGCCTCATTAATGTCCTCAGTTCATTAGGCCAAGGCCTCACATTGACCTCAAAACATCGTTCAATCATGTTATTTCAAGTATTTCGAAGAAGATGTTTTTCTTACTTCGCTCTTAGTGCTTTAGTGCTTTGGTGTGTAAAGAAAACTGCACTTTCTTCATGTTACTCTCTCCTCCTCAGAATCGTTTGGCTGGATGTTTCCCTTTTTCCAATTCGGGCCAATCAGTCTAAAAAAGCCCACTTCTGGTATCACCCAGTGGGTCTTTTTGCCACTCATAAGGCAGTCCCACCATTCAAATTCGCTGAAGGCATGAAGTTGCTTGAATAGATGACCTAGCCAAATGTTTTGTTCATCCTTTACTCCTAAACATGCTCGGGGAAGATGTCTGATGGTCTCCACTTGTTTTGGTTGCCTGCAGAAGCAACATTTGTTCGAAGACGCTTAGACTCTTATGGCTAGATTCTCATTTGTACTAATGAAGTTCAAACGAATTCGAAGGAAGCTTTGTCGGGTTCGTTGATCTGGAAATTTGACTAAATAAGGTATTACCTCATTTAGTTTTTTGGGATTTACCGGAAGGTCTTTGGTTAGTAAATAGCGGTCAGCTGCATCCTGAGTCTCAATCCAATCAAGTTCCAATAGCTTCTTGGAGACTTTTGTTGGATTTGCTTTCAACCCTACCTCTGAACTTCATAATCTGTCCAACAGCAGCCTGTTTTTTAGCCTCCATGCTATTAGCATTGAGTTCTGCTCCCCCTCCATTTCTCTTTTGATGATTTAAAAAATCACTTTCGGTGAGGGAAGAATAATCTTTCCATAAAGCATCAGGCCGTTCCACTCCACTGTTGCTTTGATGGAAGTTAAACTTAGTTTGCTGCGGATTGGGACTATAGGGGTTGATTGAGGAAGGGTTAATAATCGCCGGCAAAAACAACCTTCCAGTTTTTTCCAGATCAAAGCCGGTAAAGATGGCATGGCTTCCACTCCATAAATTAGAGCCGGTATGACTTTCACTTTAAAAAAATCAAGTATTGGTAACAATGATAAAAGGCCAAACTTTTGGTTAACTACTTTTGTTTGAGCTGTCAGAGTTTTAATCTTTGCGTAAAGGTGTTCTTGCATTAGTAGCACAATTTTGCTGTTGCTGAGAATGATACCTAGATATTTAAAGCTCCTGACCTTCTCCAACTGGATCCCATCGCAAACAGTTTTAGATTTTTCTTTGTGTACCCAAGCTTTCCAAACAACATTACTTTTGTTTTTGCTTTATTCAGTTCCAAAATATTTTCTTTCAGATAGGTCATCAAGTTATTCATTTGTCGCTGTAGGCCCACCGGCGTTTGGTCTATTAATATAATGTCGTCTGTGTAAAGTAATCTGGGAAGTTTTGAGCTTCCTAGTGTGTCGGGAAAAGCTCTGATCTTCTTCTGGGAAACCATGAAGTTGGCTGTGTATGAGTTCTACAATGCTGGGGCTAGAGGTACGCCCTATTTAACATGTTGTGCTGTGGATATCACTCTTATTAGCAGGCCTGCTCTGTTCAATCTCACACTCATCGATGTCTGAGAGTAAAGGGCTTTTATTGGTTCAAGAATTGAACCTGGACAATTGTGTTGTACCAGCTTCTTCCACAACATTTACCTGCTGACCTGGTCGAATGCCTAGACCAGGTCAACGAATACTAGGAAAACACAAGGTTTCCCTCCAAAACTTTCACCTTCAGGGAATTTAACAGCAGAATGTTAGCCGTACTACCCATTCCCTTGACAAAGCCCACCTGCAGGGGGTTGTAATATTCTATTTGCTTTGTCCATTCCTGGAAATTGTCAAGGGCAAAGGCTCCAAAAATGTTCCCAATTGTATCCAGTAGTGCAATGGGCCACTAGTGACGAGGATCGTCTTTGGTGCCTTTTTTAAAGATGGGGACTACATATGCGTTTCTCCATGAAGACAGAATTTCTCTTGTTTTTATGCAATTCTGAAAAACAGCACTTATGAATGAGGCCAAAACCTCTGGGTACTTTTTCAGATCGAAGTTAGTTATCCCAACGGGGTCTGCTGCTCATGAGTCGTTTAGCTTTCTAATCTGTATTGCAATTTGGTCCGTGTCTACTGGGATTTTCCATTCTGACTCAATATGAGAAGGACTTAATTTTCCGTTTTTTCATAAAGTTCTGTGAAGTGAGTCACCCAAGTATGTTCTGCCACATTGTTCTGCAAAGCTGCATTTGTGTCTCCTGCACTTGTTCTTATGAGAGACCAAAAGTCCCTTGAACTCTTCCCACTCAGAGTGCAAAGCATCTCTTCCAAGTCTGCTTGGTACAAGCAGTATTGTTGACACCGTAGCCAAGTCTTATAGGTTTCCTCAAATGCTTTGGACCTTGCTACTAATTATGGGTTTCTTGTTTTTCTGGCCACCCGTTTTGCATGTCTCAAGACTCTCCTTTTGCCCACTAATGTCTGGTTATAAACATTGAAGATTTTATTTTCGAATGTTGGAAGATTGTATTTAGTTTACTTTATAGACTGCTAGTAGTGGGTGATAGTCTATAGTCTTCTGACTGCACAAAGTTGTCTTTAGTGGGTTGTCTTTGATGTTGGGCTGTAAGAGATTTGATGGCATTTTCATTTGGTCTAAGACGGGTATTGCCAATACAACTTTCAACATCCGCCGACATGTATATAGGTTGTGAGTGAATGGATTTCCAAGTTGTGACCAGTATATTGTGGTCACTATTTTTCGTCCTAACCACATCAAAGTTCTTAATTCTGGCCAGAAGTTCCTGTGAGACGCAAGTGTGGTCCTAATGTCAATCCTGTGCCATTTTGCTCCCATGTGATTATTGGTCCTGCTCTATCCTGCATTCTATGTAGATTATGCAGGTCATTTGAGTCCATCAATTGGTTCCATTTACTGCCTCTTATATGCTTGAAATGCAGTTTTCGTAGGAGCTATTCTCCGCCCCCTCTTCAATACAGACCGCATTCAGATCTCCAGTGATTATTGTATAATCAATTTTATAGGAATCGTTTGCATCTTCTAATATGTTTTCCATGGTTTTTATGTAGTTCTCGGTGGTAATGGCTGCCGGATTCCAATACGTATTTATCAAAAGGATGTTCTCCACTTTTGCAGTCTCTTTTAGCTTCTTAAGGATCTGCCAGGAGATCAAGGATATTTGTGTTAACTCCATTGTCAATATAATTCTCTATAGATGTAGTCCACTCCCTGATCTAATTTCTGTAAGGAGGCCCGCTGAGGTGCAGCCTTTTGGACCTTTCACGGCAGGTGTGAAGGCCAGTTCATATCCATCGAGGCTTGGTTCGGTACTCAACCATATCTCTTGTAAACATAATACGTCAATCGCTCCCAATTTGATGTCTGTTTGAATTGTGAGGTGATCAACACCTTGGGTGTTCCAAGAGCCCATTGTGATTGTCACTTCCTCTGCCACAATACTCATGGGTTTACTTCTCAACACTGAGGCTCCAATATTGCACTTGTTTGATGGCTAGATGGATTTTTTGGCTAATTGGACCCTAGAAATCCAGGTCCAGTTTGTTTTCCTGATTTTCTGGATTTTTGCCGAGCAATTCATTTGCTACGATGTTCTGAGCAGACTACAATTCCGAACAACGTGGTGAAAGGTTATCTTTAATGGGGGAGCGGTCCTTTTGGATATCTCTGCCTTTCACTACTATGTATTTCCAATTCCTCGTCATCAGTTGAGTATTTTCTGGCTCTTGTCCTCTCACATTTTGATGGGTCACGTGTTGTATATCTCTTCTCCAGACTTTTTTTTTATAAGTATACACATCTTTGATCAGAGTCGAGGACTCTTGAATCTGGCAAATGCCCCTGTCTTTGTGATCTTGAGAACTTCCTTGTTGGCCTTGGATAGTGGGGTCTTAAGGGAGCCCTCCTGTTGCAAACATTTTGCTCTTCCTTTTGGAGATGTTTTTTCGACCCACTTGGATTTATTTCCATAAGCTCATATCCCAGAGTTCTAAAGTTCTCTGTTGCTTTTAGCATTAAGTACTTCACTTTTGGTGCATCAATGTGAAGATACGAAGAATCTCCATGCCCTTTGTGCGCAGGTTCAACATTCTTTATGTCATCAGAATGTAAATGTCTCAGACTAGGAACATGGTCGGCCAGTTTCATTAGAGAACGACGGTTTAAAATCAAGTTATACTTCTTATTTGATATTCTTTCCAACCTAATGTTCTTGTGTCTTGTATTTTCTTGACATTCTCACTTTTTTTCTAGAAACATTTATTCTTTCATCTTCCTTGTTTCTCTGATTTAAAGGTGGATGTATCTTCCATTTACAGTTTTCCATTCCATCCCCGGCCCTTTGATCTCTCTGTGACCTGTTGTGCTCGTAGTGGTTTTTTGGAGACTTTTAATTTTCCGCCAGTAAATCTTTAGAAGTGGATCTATGGTTTCTCCTTTCACGTACACGTCTGATCTCCAACGTGTTGTCAAGCTTTTCAAGTTGAAGGCGATCAGCCATCCTGACTATGTACCGAGTGAACCAAAGGAGAGTAATCGTTGTGTACTAGTTTGCATTTAGCATCGATTTTCAGGAAAGTCGACAGCACTGACTTTCTTTTTAAGTTCCTGAATTGGACCGTCGTCCCTCAGGACCTCTGCTTTTCTTTTTTTTTGAGGCACAGGAAATAGATCTGATTCAGAGTCTTCTATCATATATAGACTCATGTTCATTAAGTCAACAGACTGATCCTTTTCTTCAACTTCCTTTGCTCTTGCCTGATTCTTTCCCTTAGGTTTAGGGTCAGCTAAAGGGCTTTTGTGTGAATTGCACTTCCCTGCTTACCACTGTTGCCTTACTCTTGGAGCCTTGTGAAATCTCACTTTTCTGGGGGGCTACTGAAGGAATTAAGATTAACTTCCTTTGCAGACGTTTCCCTTTGGGCACTATAGAGTCTCTTTGAGAAAATGCTGTATGATGACATTTTCCCAGCTTTTTCCTCACGACAGAGTCTTGTGAGTGGGAGATCGCACTATATTGAAATGAGAAGGCGAGGGGCACAGGATAGCACCACTGGCCACTGGCCTTATGTTTCGCTGTGTCATTCTGGTTCACTTGAGGGTTAGTTTTCAAAACGTTCCATCTTTGACTACTTTTCTTCTCTTCTTCATGCTGTTTATTAATAGATCTTTTTTCCTTTTGAACGGCCGTTCGGCTTGTCAGCCGTTGTTGAGGTCAAATCATCCTTCAAGGCCGAGCTGACTACTTTCAAATCCTCTGTTTGAGTTCCCACCCATGCACAGGGTGCTTTCCCAGGAGCCGGAACGTCATGATCTATTGGCGAGTCCATTGTTGTTATTGTTGAAGTATCTCTAGCCTGGATTATTTCTCCCATTTTGGCCAATACATAGCCTTCAAGGTAGGATCATTTTGTGTGCATTAAAGCTGTAAGAGTGCTATGGTTCTTCAAAGTGTCATTCACTGACTCATACACCTTACAAAAAGGAGCCAAAGCTATTGTAATTGTCGACATTTCTTTTTAAGGTGTTTCTCTTGCTATAGGTGTGGAGATTTCCCTTAAACTTATATTCAGTGGGGTCCTGTCCAATGCCATTCAACAAGGCAGAATGGTTTGCAGACTTTTTATTTTCTCTTGCTCTCTTGCATGTGGCTTAGGTTTCTCATGATTGACTTTGCTTGATATACTGGGACTCTCTCCCATTGAATTATTAATTTTCTCTAGAATCGATTGGCTGCACGAGGCTCCCAATACAATATCGGTTGCCTTTCTAGGAGACAAACAGTCCTGCTCCCCATGCTCACTCATACTATTTGGACTCGTTCGAGGCTTTGGAGGTAAACAATTTGGACCCTTGTCCTCATGTTATATCATCCATTGAGAGCAAAATACATTTCAAAGGCTCTAAATCAAGAAACAGTGTTATCTTGAGTGCAGTGTCAATAGGCTCCATCTCACTCTGTGATTTATTTCATGGTTTTCCAAAAGTCCATCTTTGTATGGGTAGAGTCTTTTTTGTAAAGGCCTTCCCACTCCCACTCTCATTTGATTTTGCTGGCGTTTCTTCAATGATTTTTTCCTGGTGTGTTATATTTGCACCGGACGAATGTCGATGTGTTGGATTGGTGGGAAGAAGACCGAGCTTCGGCTCCTTCTATCATTTCTGCATCTGTAATTTTGTCCTCCTGCACTCGGTCGGGCAGTAACTTTAAGAAAAAAAATATTTGCAGAGTTTTTGATAACTCTAATTTCTGCTGTGCTGAGAAGGGTTAAGCTTTGAACGTCTGGCTTTTAGCTCGCTTCAGAGTATTTCCTATTATCTTTTTGGGCTTTTTCCCTCTGCATTGTTGTGCATTTTGCGGTTTATGACAACCGGAGACTGTCTTCTTTTTATGAAATATACCTTGCTCATTTACAATTGGGGGTTTCATTAGGCCGTCTTGGTGGCTTGCCGAGGCACCCATCTTGTTTTTCATGCTCCATACATTCGAGCCTTCCGCATAAGGATGTTTGTCATCTGGTCCTGATTTCCTTTGATTATCGGATTTACATGTTTCCTTGTGGTTTTCATTTGGATGTTCTAAATCATCACCTCCTGCTTCAGCTTCTGAGTTTACCTCATATATAACCTTCCCCGGTGGGGTTGTTAAGTCTTCTGTTGCAGTCCTGGGATGCACCTCAATGCTTATAGGGGGACTCGGGTTGCATGAGGGGGCTCGGGGGAGGTTGCTGCAAGGTGTCTAGGTCTAGTTTGCAATATTTGCACAGATTGTAAGTCAGTGAATCTCTTAATTGGAGGTCCCGGAGTGCATTGCTCCTCAATCATCAGGTGTTTACTGATTACGACGAGGCCCACTGCCTCTGCCCCCTTCCCAACTTCTTGGGCATGTTGAGAACCTAGTATGGTTGCAATCTAGGACACAGTTGTTTGCTCCAGCACTACTGATGAGCGAAGCGCAGGGAGGTACAATCCGATTTCAGCGGGTGAGCATTCGTCAGTGAATCAATTTCAATGTCCTTCACTGAAGGGAGATGATCTAAACAGGGCCGCATGTGCTGATTGGCAACCTCCCCCCTCCTTTCTTCCTCCACGGGCTTCAAAAAACCCGCTCTTACCTGCCGTTGCGGCGGTTCTCGCTGGGGATGATTTTGCATTCAGGGAACATGTGCCCAAATCTGTGCAGCGTTGACCGCCACTCCTCAGAATGCGATTTTCGTCCTCCATCACGGACGCCTGCACGGCTGCCACGGACCGCCAAAGACTGTGGTTCACTCTGCAGTCACTCTGCAGCCGCTCCACTGCCAAAGGCAGTATAAGAAGCCGCAGTGGGTCCTCCCACTGCTTGATGAAAACAGTTGGGCCTCACATTGACCTCAATACATCGTTCAATCATGTTATTTCAAGTATTTCGAAGAAGATGTTTTTCTTACTTCGCTCTTAGTGCTTTAGTGCTTTGGTGTGTAAAGAAAACTGCACTTTCTTCATGTTACTCTCTCCTCCCTTGAGGGCTTTGACTTCACTACTGAGCATAGGCCAGGTGCTCAACATAGCAATGCTGAGGGGTTATCCAGGATGCATAACCCATCTGGAATAGGAAACCCATCCAGGGGTGTATTAGATATCCCTGTCCCTAGTCTGGGGTGCAAGTGTAAGGAAGGATTTCTTTTTCGGCAACTCTTCCTCCATAGTTCTATGGACACTCACACTATTTGCTTTTGATTTTGAACATGTCCTAACTTTCTACAAGGAAGTGAAGCCTTCAGCTTCACTACACTGACCTTTAACTCATTTGTTATGAGGAAACTGATCAGTCCCTTGGACTATCAGTTCTAGTAAACTATGATTCACTTTTTGTCTTTTACTTTGTGTAACTTTTTAACATTGCACACAGCATTTTACAATGCTGTGCAAAGGGGAGGCCATTGTATCACTCACGCTTTTTACACTTGGGATTTTTGGTTACTTTATATGTGCCTAAACACAAGCTGGTGGCAGCAATTATATTTCTATCATTTTTATGTTATTTCTAGTGTTCACATTGGAGTTTACCATGTATGGCTTGTTCTTTGGCCATATTATTTGGCCTTCTTCCTGTCATACTAGGTCAGGAAATTACATATAATGTCATGCACTGTCCCCGGAAAGCTGCAGCTATTGTGGGCTAGATATGCCTTTGTGTGTGGCTCAGGAAGTGGGTGTGATTGTCTGGTCACAATCAAGATCCATGGGCCTGTGACTCTAGGTATGGCACTTCAGAGAAACTAATAGCTGTCTCTGATTGGCCAACTAGTGGCTGTTTGAATGTTGCAGATCATTACCACTGGTGGGTTTGGACGTCCTTCCAGGCTGGATTTTGGATAAGAAGAGGAATGCTGCATCAATTTCTTCAGATCACCGTTGGAGCCAAGAATCACTGGTAGAATAACAGCTGACTGAAGATCCAAAGAAGACTCCTGACGAGGCACAGCATCCCTTCCTGCAACTGGCCCTGTGAAGCCCTGTTGGACTACCTGATCTGCGAAGGCCCTGTGTGGTGCTTTAACACCTGGACTGGTGGGACTAACCAGACTCAACATGTTCTCAAGGAGCCTTCAGAGGTGTCCCTGGACCACCCGTTTGACTGACCAACTCTCCAGAGGGCTACCTTACTAGAACCGCTGCTACTCTCATTTTGCAGCCAGAACTTTGGTGGTCACCATGTTGTGGTATAAGCTGCCATCATGCAGAATTTCACACTTGCAGCTTCAAGGAATCTTCCTCTAGAAGGATATATACAAGGACTCCTGCCATCATCTGTCTATGGTGTCACACACTGGAACTCACCTTCCCCCGTCCTATGAAGTGTCCTGAAGAGGGCTGCATTGGTGCTTTCTGCATTTCTCCATCACCAAGAGTTTCACTCTGATCCTGGGCCTGACTGCAAGAATATTTGCACCTGCAGCTCCTGGGCACCTCTAACTGGAACCAACAGTGGAAAATCCAAACTCCAGTTACTCCCAGTCAATCTACCCAGTCTTCTCTGAAATTCTGAGTCAGCGGGCAAGTAAACGCAAAGCATTTGTCTCCCACTGTCCTCCATAGGATAACATTGAGAACAAGTCTGTTTGTATTCTTCTTTCCACCGCTATGTGGTCGTCACACCTAAGCATTCAAACATGAAAGATAAGAGCACATTTTATTTACCTAATAACTTTGTTGCATCTCTTCTTCTGAACAACCACCAATACAAGTAACTTACCTGCATCAGATAGGTTCTGGGGAAACACATTGCAACTCTTGGTCACAAGCCCCCACTCTTTTTAGGGATTGGACTGCTGAAGCTAGGGAATATGTCTTGTGACTTGCTTTCATTTTACTGTAGCACATTCCTTACCTCATTTGTTGATTTAAGTCATTGAATAATTTTCAGAACCTATGGTGACTGTGCATATGTTTATTATTGAGGGTTGTGAGTTATTATCACACGCTTGTTTCCTTTTTTTAGTGTGTATTAGAGGCCTAGATGATATACTGTCTTTTTATACATTCCTATCTAAATTGAATTGTTGTGTGCTTCACTGTGTGGACCCCTAACTCTACTCACACTCTCCTGAGAATAGCATTGACTACTCTCCATTGCTACCTTAATTGGTGTTTGGCTAACCTCTCAGAGTTCCGATGTTCACTACAACTAGTGTGGTCTCCTAAAATATGCCCAGCAGGCCAGACTCAAGAAATCCATCTTAACACAATTCACCTTTGAACTCTGTCTCCTCATAAAACCCAAAAAGATAGTTAACCAATGGAAACTAGAGTCCCCTGTCAACAGGTCTAAGCTAACAGTTGACTGAATGGTCTTCTGGCATTACTGGTTTAACTATCCCAGATAGTGAAACTTAAGACTAAAACTTTTCATCATAAATACAAGGGAATTAAATGTAACATTGCAATTGCATTTAAAAATGTTTTTGATATAGATCTTCATAACAATTAGAAACAAGTGGAAATGTACTCCGATCATCAGAATCTCCTCTATCAAATAAATGCAAACTCAATATTTTTATGATTATTATAATGTAATGCAATGATTAATATGTATTACTTTATGAAAAGCAATGGCACTCATTCGTCTTACCTGTTCAGATGTTTGTCTACCATGGAGCATCACAGAAATCATCAATGTGGCATGTTGATATGAAAAACTATGGTATTAAAATTAGCCTTTAGATTATGAAGGTATGCAAGCTGTTATGGGGCTAGTATGAATGTTGCAAGTGTGTGGCTTCATACTAGGACCCCATCAGCTGCTCAGAAAATCCGGCTGATTACTAGATTTAACGCAGATAGTTTCAAAGTACACAATATAGTGAACAAACATTGGCACTTATTGCACTTAGACCCTGATATTTCCAATTGGCTAGACCCTAAACCGATCATTACATTCAGTAAAGGCAAGACTTTGAAAAATAAATGATGTCCCTCATTTATGAGCCCACTGAGTCCAACAACTACCTGGCTACATTCAGCTAGAGCCAACGGCTTCCGCAAACGTGGTTGTTGTAACATGTGAAAATACGCTTTTGAAAGTCAAGTTGTCTCTTTTGGAACACTAGGCGAGCATAGTGTGGATTCTTCATAAATTGTAACACGAAAATTTGTGGTCTATTGCATCATCTGTACTTGTGGTCTCAAATATATAGGCAGTACAATTAGGCCACTTAAAATCTGTATCAGATAACATTTGGCAACCATTGGCAGCCAGGAAGCAAAATACCCTTTGGCTGTACATTGGCAAGCCCAGCACCAGCTAGATAACAAAGACCATATTCGCTTTGTGGGTCTGGCAAAGGCTTCTTTGCCTTCATGAGGAGGTAATTTACAACTGAAGCTCCGCCAACTTGAGGCTCGACCTATTTGCAAATATCATACAGTGTATAATGGCTTAAATTCTGACCATGAATTTGCAGTATTCTTATAAATATGTGCTCAGTATACTTGAATTAGTTTAACTTTGTGAAATTAGGTGCCATTGTTCTTCACTGCCTTGTTGTTTATCTATATTGTACATTCCATGCCTTATTCCCTATTGTGCAATTGCAATCTAAATGGCACAGGACAGCGCAATCTTTGTACATCTTTCTTGACAAGGTTTTGTGGACTTAATCAATTTGGTTTGACTGCATTATGCTACTCTAATTAATTCGCTGGTTGTACTTGATTATAACTTGTGTTACCTAATAATGTTCTTGCTCACACTACGCGCAGTACTTAAGATTAGCTTTTTAATTTAGTACACAGAATTTTATGTTAATATGTTTCAGACCCGCCCCCGCAACACTTGATGCAATATCTAATTTTTATAAATGGCCCCATTTTATGGTTGCACAAATAGCTTCCTTTACAATTAGTATTAGCCAATTCAACTTGGCATATAGAGGTTGATTGCAATATCCCACCACATTTGCACCCCGTGTTCTCTCACGGAATAAAAAAAAAAATCCCCTATTTGACTGCATTGATCATGTTTACTTAAATTGCTTCTTTCATAATTGACACTAGCCTTTTATTTATTCAACATGACTTTTTGTCAAGTAATGTAGCGTTATTAGGCACTTTTGTATTCCTACTCTATTAATTTAACTTTGACTTTCCTCACCTAAGATGGTGCTCTTTCTAAGGTTACCATCTACTTTGCACAGCACAATGTCTAGTGGTGCAACTTTCCGGAGGTATTGTTTTTAAATGTCTCCCTTGATTGTGCATCGCACTTGAGCTTATTCCTGTTACTTTGCGCCCTATAATCAGGTAAGATGCTTTTGAAAGGATCCCTTGGTCTGCCTCTGCGCTGCGTCTGCCAGCTGCCATTCTTATTACTGGCTAGCCGCGGCTGCATAACGCAGACCTTTTATATTTACACTTCTCCCTGCATAGTCTCCCTGACAGCATTCACGCACATTAATATATATGCCCTAACGCCTATCCGCGTCATACTTAATTCACATTTGGAACTCCATTCATTTTTAATGTTAAGCTAATTTGTTTTGAAATTTGCATAGAACATCCGCTGACAGCGCTCTGTCACTTTTTTCCATACCTAGACTCGTCCGCATCTGCAAAGCATTAGAGGTATGTTCATCACCATATATTCCATTTCTATTGTACTAATTTGTTTTCTCTCATCGGTTCAATTAATTACAAGGCGTCATTTTGATTTTTCTTTAAGCATACCTTGGCAATTTATGCCCTCACAAACAGATATCATTACTCCAAATACAAGGTACAAATATTGCTCAACACTGAGAGTTTTTCAGTTCAATGTAACTTGTCATAAAATGGCATTGATCGCGCTGGACCTTTCCTTTTGGTTATTAACGCTTTGTGTTCTTTTCTCTCTTGTTGTTGCTTTCTTTGATTTGTTTCTGTTTTCAACCACATATGCATAAACATGATTAATGACTCTCTTTGTCATGTGAAATATGTTATTGATCATTCAAATTGCCTATTCTTGGCCCACTGTTCCTTGTGCCACCTAACGTGTTGCCATGATCATTATAAATGTTTTATTCTTTAACTCTGATTTGGATTTACCATGTGGTATTATTGTAATATATTCATGTGTATCACCAGCCTCAGATGAAGAGCCAGTCAAGCTCGAAACACATGTCAGGCTGATCGACCATCCCTTAATAAATACCAGATTGTATTTCAATCCTTGCAGTCTTGGTGCAGTGTGTTCTGGGAACTCTCTGTTTACTCATGCTAGGAGTAGTTAGTTGCAGTGAAGCTTAGATCATTGTAGAGGTCCTAGTATAACTAGTACAATGTGATTGCTAATGTGTACTATAGCTGACAAGGGCTTGAGTTATAGAGATGTGTGTTTCTTTATGTATGGAAAAAGATTGTGCAGGTTTGTTCTTTCGGGATTATCACCTGGGGCAGGCAGCTCAGCCATTCAGGTTCAGAGGATCACAGGCTAAAATCTCTGGCCTCAGCCCACATTCCATGGAAACCGCAGGCTGCCTCCCCCGCCACGGGCCACCATCTTGCCCCCTCCCTCCCGTTTCCTTTTATCTAAAAAAGATTCCCCCTCTCCTGCCCTGCCCCACTTACCTAAGTGTTGCGGTGACAGCACCGCCGCCACCACAGCAGCTTCCTTGCCGCTTGCTGTTCCCAGCCAGCATGGTAATGAAAGAGGGTCTCCGTATGGAGCCCCTCCTTCCACAACCACGGCAGCCATTTTAGCAAAGGATTTGTATTCATTGAATGGGACATGTGTGGATTCCATTTATTTTAGCCCCCAGGTTTACTGCTTTGGAAGCACACCGTTCCAAGGGCTGGAACAGGGGGTAACTCGGTATAGGCCCGTTATCCCCTATTCCAGACCTTTCTGTCTCAGGTTTAGTTGAGAGCTTGACTCACTCTGTTGTTTTACACACAAATGTGACATGTATTGTGCATTGGTTCCACCTCTGTATTTGCATATGGATGTGGAGAGTAATTGGATTGTGGGGTCAGTGTAGAATATGTTTCAGAGACGGAATGATGAGATGCCGTTGTGGCTGTTGTAAGATTGGAGTATTGTGAACCCAAGTATTGTGGCAAACGTTATCTGTAATCCGGTTGTATGCTCAAAGCTTTCACAGATTTGCATGGAGTACTGAGATGTCTAGTATTGTGAGCAACATGCATAGGGAAGCATGCAATGTTGAGAAGTCTTGTACTGTGGCAACGTTTAGCATATTTGTGTTCAGAATAGTGTAAGCCTCGAAACTAGGGCGCTGACCCTAGGGTGAGATGGCAGGAGGTAGGGGTTGAGTCTATGCTTACTTTGGAGGCCACCTAAGGGTGTGGGTGGGGGAGACTATGCGATGGAGACTTGGTTTTGAAAACTGCATGAATTTCAGCTTTTTTGTCTGTGCGGTGGCGTTTCACTCTTTGTTCATAGAGATCTGAGCACTGCTTCTGGGGCTTTGAACTCTGCTGAAACCCACTTTTATCTCGAGGTTTTGGACTATCTCTTCTGTAACACTGAAGTGTCTTTCGGGTTCGTCGTGCTTAGGCGATTGGCAGGCCTAGTAGCAGTCTGGAGACTATGAAGAGGATGCACTATAGCAGGCGCTAAATCAAAATGAAGCCCTTATGAGCAAAGATCAAAATCGGACCACGGTCTTGGCAAGGTGTATATGAATGTGGCCTTTTTCCTGGTGCTTTAGAACTCATAAAAACTGTTAAGGAATTACGGTCTGATTTAATTTTCATTTGACTTCATGAAATAATTCTCCATACATCATTAACATTATTCTAAAATATCTCCGCGTCATCGATACTTAATGCACGTGTCCTCCAAAAATGTCCATTAGGTCGTATTCCTAATAGACGTTTCAAGTTTGACGACAGACTTGGTCGAAATATGTTTTCAAAGGTCACTTAAAAGAAATCCACTAGGTGGCGGTGCTTGCCTATTTTCCGCAAATCCGGTCTTTTTTCAAGTTTAATATTTGAGGATATATACAAAATGTTGGGAAGGTCCTTTCATTCAAAAGTGGCAAATATGCAAAGTTGTGTTTTATTTTGTGTTTTTTTCTGAGATATATTTTGGGATATTTTGGTTTTTGAACACCCTTCTTCCCACTTGAGAATGGGACAGACTACCGGTTTATGTTTTACCTAAGCGTCAAGAGTATCTTTTAATAAAATATTTCACTCCACACTAACATGCACTGAGAGCACACATAATACCTGCACCAGGTTGTTGCACTCCCAGTTTAAATTGTACCCATGCTTGTCCCCATGTTATTAAAACACCCCCTTTCAACATTCATTTGAAACACCAGGTATTCCTGAAATCAAGGAGTCTGTAAACAATTACAACACCTGGATGCTTGAAAATGTCTTACCTGCACAAGACAACCAGACATCTCTGCGTATTTTCCTACTTGTCTTCACATCACAGAATTGTTTCACACAGGCATATTCTGAATAAAATGTGCAAGTGTGCATGCATTACACTGCTTCAGGCATATGTGATGCAGACATTCGCTGTGGAGAATGCATGGAATGAGGAGCTTTGGATTGCTAATGACCCTTTCCCAGCGAGACATCACTTGTCAGGCAGAGGGGCCCTTAGCACTCTCCATTTCACACTTGTGTCTGCTCCAGCCCAATAATAAAATATAAGACATCATAGAAACTGACTTGAGGAATGATCTGGGGCCTGTGAAGCCCAGCTATGGCCTTTACCATTACAGTATTTCAAAGCCCTGGTTAGTGCCAACCTGCAGTATGCAAAAGAAAAAAGAAAAAAAAAACTTTTGTTTAGTTTTCATGGATGTAGACCTCTGTGTTTACACATAAATAAAGGACCCGTTGCTGCGTTTTTGGGGATGAGGATGTGTACCACAGAGCAGTTCAAGTGGCTCCATCGGGCATAGTACACACGTGGCTTCTGCTCGGGAGAAAAACAAATCGCCATACATTTTAATACTCAAATGAAAATGTGGAAAACAATTACTAATAGTTTTATTTTGCCTACCTTTGTGATATTAGTTATTTGATGTGACATGGTAAAGTCGAACTCTCCTAAATCTCTCACACATGCATGCTAGTTGGCCATTTTGTCTTCCTACTTCTGTAACTGCGTGACTCTTAGTTTCTTTTCAGTGAATCATGAGAGGCCATTTCACAGAGAAATCTTGAGCTGAGTGCCCAAAGAAACACGACAATTCCACTGGACCCCTGTGAATCGGCCCCATACTGCCGGCAAACATCCTTTCCACAATGGCACATTTTACTCGTGTATATGTTATAGATGTAAACTCGCTGTAAAGAGCATTGTCCAAGAGGATTTCATTTTGTGAATCAAACCTGGACCCTCATTTGGGGTGCACGTGAACAAAAAATATGGATTTTTTCACAATGTTCAGATGCCATAGTCTTGAGGATTTCTTTCCCGGGTTTGGGGACATCCTAAAGTTCCTGCGCCAGTCCGTGGAAGTCTTCATGCAGCAGAACGATACATTCCAACAGGTTTACCATTTACTTTTTGCCCTTGTATTACCTAGATAGAATCTGTTGTAATAAATGTGGCAATGGCGCCCTCTGTAGCTCACCAGGATTCATTGCAACTACTTGAACTAGTCTTCCATTGCGGCTCACCATCAGCGTGTCCAGGACTAGGTCAAGCCTGCATCCACCTTAGAACGATCCTGGATGCATACAAATTGGCTCAGTTTGCATAGTGCAGCAAGGTCACAAAAAGTAACATACATCTCCTTCTCCCTTACTCATTTCCTGCTGATGCAAATACTGCATCTCGTCCCATCGTACCCAAGGTCAACAAACACCAGAGTTAGCATTTCTCCTCATGTCATTTTTAGTGTACGTTCTATGAGTTATTGAGCCAGGCTCTTTAAACGCAAAACACATCCGTCTTTTTTAGGCTGTTTTACTATAGATCAAGATATAAGGTTGGCTACTGCAATTCTCTATTCTTGGGAACCACGTCATTAATAATCATCTGATTCCATGTTCTGTAACACAACGTCACCGATGTTCTTACCTTCGCCCATGTCACAGAATGAAGTTACTAATGGCCACTTTCATTCAAAAGGGTATAATTGGCGATACACCGGACTAGCTGAAGTCCAATTTTCTTTTCTATCAGTTAGTTCTCTCTCTTCACTGATCTGCATCCTCTCTGCTGGAAGCAATCGTAATTCTTCCGGAGAAGGCTCCCTGTCAGTACAAGGCACGATCTCATGGAATCCCATCCGCCTTCAGCTCAGGCTCGAGTTTTACTCCTATTGTTTTTTTTTTTTTTTTTAAAGCAGTTTACGTCTTAACCTGCATATTTTCCCCTTTTGTGCAAGCACGTGCTCTGTTTTGTGTCTTTTGCTGGGAAAAGTCTGTAAACTGGGCTGAAACGGTATTCATTACTCATTACTCTTTATCAAGGAGAGAGTTGATTTCTAAGACGTTGAACCTAAAAAGCTCATGACCCTTCAGGAAAATAACATTTTAACGAAACAGGGAATGAAGCCTCCACTTCCCAGGACCTAGGCATACAGGAGTAGAGCAATGCAGCAACAACTGCCGACACGTAGGCAACAATCAATCTAAGAACTGGGACAGTAAAAGGGCCCCACAAAGCAGTGGAGGAAAAGGGACTCCACCTTACAAGTTTTGCAGAGCAATCATCTGAACAAAAAGCTAAATATCAACCCGAGGAGCTGAAAATCACATTTCTTTTCTCCTGATAATTTGAAGAACTCAAATACAGTGGTCACCCCGTCAACTAGTGCACTGTTAATACAAGAGTCGCCACTGTCATGTCATGCAATTGACAATAATAACTCTTTTCTCAACATGTGTCTAGACTTGCGCAGAAAATCTATTGGTTATATGCCAGGACTTGACAAACAGTCATCAGGGATTAGACGAACAAACTTATCAGCTAGCCAAGATCTGACTGGCATTGCCGCAGGGGCTGAAAGACAGGGTCGAACTGGGACAAGAAATAGGCCTGGTCACCTAAAAAAAGTGGCCCACCCCTCGCCTCACGACCCTTGACCTCTGATGACATCACCGGAAGTGATGTCATTTGACCCCACCCCAAAGTGACATCCCGGGAAGCGATGAAACACGACTTTTTACCCCTTGACAAAACAGGAAGTGGCATTAAATAGCATTGTACCTAAGTACACTAAATTACTGTGAATCCAAGCAGACGTCCAAGGCCAAATGATAATATTTTATTGTATAACACTTAAGCTCTTTTTTAAAGAACAAATATGGATACAATATCACCCAACTTCGCTCTCCCTGGACGGATCCTCGCCAAACTTTGCAAAAAAAAGTAGTTGGGTCACTCTGAATTTTCTTGCAAAGTTTGGTGAGGATTCGTCCAGGGGGGGGAAAGTTATAGGGGGGGGGTCCCAAAACTTTTTTTTTCCCCCATAGACTGAATGGGAAAAAACTTTGCGCACGGCTACAGCCCGAACCGCTGGACGGATTTACAAAAGCGTGCTTTTGTAAATTTGGTGTAAATCTGTCCAGTAGTTTTTTTAAAAATGACCAAAATGTAAGGCAAAAAAATGTGTGATATCTGCGTTCGCTTCGCGGACGGACTTCCCTGTTCACTCCGTGGACAGCACCCCGATTGGCCCATGGGCTTGCGTCATGTCCGCGGACATGCGACGTGTTCGCTGATTGGACGGCGAGGGGCGTGGAGCGCGTCAGATTTTCTGTGGCGCCCGCCATCTTGTATTCGCAGTCGACCGCGTACAGCGCAGTGAAACGTGGATACAAAATTGTATTTAGTGCCGTGTGTTGGTGTGTAAGAGTGTTTGGGGAGGGTTGGGGAGTATGAGATAGGTTCAATGCTTTATTTTTTTATGTGCTAGACCTTTTTGTTGCGTTCGATTTGTCCGCAGAGAACACGGCTGTTCTGACATTTTGTAAATAAACTAAATGGTGGGGTGTTTAACGGAGTATGTGTCATTTTTGTTCGCAAGGAAGGTAAAAATGAGCTATGAACACTCGCGGTGTACTTAATTGTTCGTAAATACACAAACTGGGGGTGTCCTCAGGACGCTGTCCGTATTGTAATCTGTCTAGTTGAATGTGTCCTAAGAACACTCGCGGTGTCCTGAAATGTTCGCAAATAAACAAGATGGGGGTGTTCTGAAGATGTTTTTGAGAACACTCCCGGTGTCCTGGAATGTTCGTAGGGGGTGTCCTGAGGACGCTGTCCATATTGTTCTCTGTCAAGTTGAATGTGTCCTAAGAACACTCGCGGTGTCCTGAAATGTTTGCAAATAAATAAGATGGGGGTGTTCTGAAGACGTTTTTGAGAAGACTCCCGGTGTCCTGGAGTGTTCGTAGGGGGTGTCCTTAGGACGCTGTCCGTATTGTTCGTTGTTAAGTTGAAAGTGTTCTAAGAACTATCGCGTTATTCTGAAATGTTCGTAGGGGGTGTCCTGAAAACGGTGTCCGTATTGTTTGCTGGCAAGTTCAAAGTGTTCTAAGAACACTCACATTGTTCGCGGACATTAAAAGTTTCCCCTAGATCATAGTTGAAATGTTTGACTCTATGGATGTGATATGCTGCAGTGGTTGTTGCCAGGGCATAGAGTCTTGGGTGCATGGCTATTTGGCCATGCACCCAAGACTCTATGCCCTGGCAACAACCACCACAGCATGTCACATTCATATTTGTTTATAACTTTGGGTGAAAAACAAATGTATAAGGAACAAAGGTATTAGATACTATAGATGTGATGTGCTGCTATGGTTGTCCTTATTATTGTATACTTACTGTTTGGTCTAGTAATGGGAGACCATGTTTTTCTTCTTCATTTCTGTGATAAAAGAAAATAGCATGTTAGTATTAGTATTTTGTAATGACTTATTACATTGTATAAGCAATATACTTTTATTTTTTTTCGACCCTCATATTTAGTAGAGTACAAATCAGCGTACTGTGTAATTTGCTCAGTTTCTGTATTTGTTGCTAAAATCATTGTGGAGAAAAAAATGTTTTCTGTTATGCTACAGTTTATTTGTTTGTTTGTTTTCGGTGTTCACTTGTTGTTTCTGGCTAATGCTTTATACTTTGCTTTGTTGTATTTTTTTTGGAACAGTAACAGATTCTTCATTTGTTTTGATATTATAAAATTTTGGAGCAGTTAGATACCAATTGGCGTATTCTAACTGTCTATTTCTTTAATATATTTTAGTGGTTTTCATTTACCTATTTGTATATTGTTAAATTTTGGGACAGTTAGATACCAATTGGCGTATTCTAACTGTGTATTTTTTGGCCTAATTTAGTGGTATTCATTTATCTGAATAGTTGTTGTAGAATCTTTGAGCTGTTAGATAGCTTTTGGAGTATTCTAACAGTTTATATTATTTTAACACACATTTATAATTTTGGGACAGTTAGATACCAATTGGCGTATTCTAACTGTGTATTTTTTGGTCTAATTTAGTGGTATTCATTTATCTGATTAGTTGTTGTAGAATCTTTGAGCAGTTAGATAGCTTTTGGAGTATTATAACAGTTTATATTTTTGTAACACAAATTTACTTATAGGTTTAAATACAGTTTATTTATCAAATTTTGGTTTTAAGAACATCAAATAAGCGTTTGTAAGATTTGCTGGTAATCTCTGCTTTAGAGTAATGGTACTATCATTACATTCAAACCATCCACATTTCTTTTTTATGTATGCAGTGTAGTGCCCTGAATTGGTTGTGGCTCATGCGTGGTAGATTATACCTATTGTTGTGAAGGTTTTCTTACCAAGTGATATTTGACCATGTGTGAATCCAGTCAGCTTGCAGTTGTTTTTGGTACCATCTGCATTGTAACGTAGAAGCATTAGTATTACGTATTTACTATGTGTTTGTATTACTAACGTGGAGCGATTATCTGAATTGCAGGTAGAGCATAATCTACCATGGTTTGCATTTTGTACAAGTTGCTGAAATGGAATGGATTCACAATTTGGTATTGATATATATATGAAGCGTTCATTGGGGATTTCTTCTTGTGTCACATTGTTGCAGAGAGTGCATGTATGTTTCCACATGTATGAAATCTGAAAGATTTCATTTATAGGTATGTTTTTGTTTTCCAGTACTTGTAGTAAGTCCATTAGAAATTCTTGTGGATCTTCCTTTGAGTTTAAAGTGAATTTCACCATTCCAGCACAGTAGTCCAATTGTCGTCTTATTCCAAAAACACTATATGTGTTGTCAGGATTGCTTGCTGCATTTCTGTGAAGTACTAACATTTGCAAACACAATCTGTCTGTACTGTGTGAGTAAATGTTGTCAACAATTGGTGGTAATTGAAATAGAATATTCATTGCTACATTTGCATAGCAACTTACACCAACTATATTTGAGAATTTAAATGGTCCAGGTAGTTCTGTATCTAACTGTTTTTTTTGGAGTTTGTCTTCCTTCTTTAAAGAAGTACCTGGGTTACTTTCTCTAATTGATTCTTTTTTGTTTGTGGTACTTGATGAAGTATTAGTTTCTTTTACTCTCTTTGGAGGATTTGCAGTGACGTCCTGTTGCATTTCAGTTTGATTTAGTTTTCTTTTACAACGTTTTAGTTTTTGTGGAACAGAATATGTGTTTAGATGGGGAGTGTATAGTGAGCGAAGTCTATTATATTCTAAAATGCAAGGAATATCAGCGTTTACTTTACTTGCATCAAAGTTGATTAGAAATAGACTGTCAAGTGTACGTAAGCGTGATAGTGCTACGTAGCTCATGCCTTATTTAAAGACTGTGTTACCAATATCTATTATTGCTTTGTCTAGGGTAAGACCTTGTGATTTATGAATTGTGACTGCATATGCAAGAGTTAGAGAAAATTGTTCTCTGCGTACATACATATCTTTGAAGAGAAGGAATCTAGCTGTTGAGCGTCCCATCCGTTTTACTTCTGAAAGTTTGTCAAAGAGTATATTGACAAACTGAATTTTGTTGTCACGTGGGTATGTTTGAAAGCCAACAACTGTACCCAGTGCTCCATTAACTAGTCCTTGGTCCACGTCAAGGTTACGTTTAAGCATTACTCTGCAATTTAAGGATAATTTTAACATCTTTTCTAAGCCTGCTGTGTTTGAGATTGATTTTTCTAAATTATTTAGTCTTGTTGTGGCTTGGTCACACATGGGTAGTGTCATACCATGTACATCTAGTTTGTCTGTGGCGCTAATTTCCATTATTGGTTGCATTTCTTTACTTAGCATGATTTCATTGAATTTGAAACAGCTTGCAAGAGTTGACATTAAGGCCATACAATTGACATTTTTGTGGGCTAATTGTTCCATAACATCTGTAGCACATGCATTATCACCATAAAGTGCATTAATGTGCCGGGTTTTCAATGTTGCTTCTGCTTCTTTAGAAAGTATACCAACTCTCAAACTTTTTAAAATGTTGGCATAAGTTAGATCTGCAGATTGGTGCATGTTTTCTGTTAATTCTCTGTATTGGAAATGTTGCCAAAGGTTGACATTTCCAATGCTGCCAACAGTTTTACGGCAGAGTTTGTGCCCTAATGTTTTAAAAATAGGTTCACCTTTTACTGGTGTTAATTGAAGCAGATCTCCAAAAACAATAATGTGTTTTCCTGCAAAGAGCTCTTCATAGTCTGTTTTGAGTACTTCTTGTAATCTGAGGTGAATCAAAGCTAACATCAGGTTGGAGACCATGCTCACTTCATCTATTAGTAGCATTTTCATTTGTTTCAATACTCTGCGTAATTCCATTGCAGCTTCTGCAGAAAGTTTGTAATAGTCTAATTTGTTCTGGTGTTCTACTGGTAATAGTAGTAATCGGTGTAATGTAATACCACCTATGTTGTAGGCAGCTAAACCTGTGGGGGCAGTGACAACAGCTGACAGTTTGTTGTTTGTCAATTGTTGAACGAACTTACTAATGATTTTGATTAGGAATGTTTTGCCAGAACCAGCTTCACCACTGACGTACAGTAGTATAGGTTTATAATTATGGCAGGAACATTCTTTATTTTCATGTTTTACACCATGTGCAATTTGTTTTGTTACTTCTTGAAAAATGCTACTTTGCTCATTGTTTAGTTTTTATTGTAGTATAGTTAAGTCTTCCTTATCTTCATACTGACACATGGTGTTTTCTACTTCTATCATAGCTAATTCTGCCTCATTTGTTATTAGTGGTTCTCCCAGTGGTTCTTGGCTTCCTGTTACAGAAGGTTGACTACTGTCAGGAGTATCCTTATCTAGTTGAGCTTGGAGTTCTTCTTCATGTTGCTGTTCATTGTGCAACATTGTTTTGTACTGTGTAAAGTTTACATCAGTTATAGTGCTTTCATTTGCTTTGAAAGCATCCTCATATGAGTCATAGTTATCTAGTAATTGTTCTTCTTTTCTCCATGGTTTGAAGAGTTGTAGCAGGGACATGCAATATACTTCTTTATGTTGAGGAGTCTTCAATGACAATTTGATATGATTAATTAAATTTGGTTTAGTGAGTTTAACTAAGCTGCCTTCACAGTCTGTCACTCTATATTTACCATTTTTTTCATAGGGTTTCATATTATTTTTGTATGTGTAGTTTTGGGCTATTTGGTATAGACACATGTTTTCCAAAGTATTACTTCTGTTTGGGTAGTATGTGTCCAATAAATTGTTTTTTAAAATGTCTTGGCTGTTGGGACCATGTTTGGCTATTGTTTCTATATCTTCATATGATTTTAGAACTCTTTTTCTAGATTTAGCTGGACCAAGACTTAGTCATACTATATTTTCAGATTTACCATACAATGAAGTACCAGTTAAACGATCAGCTGCTTCATAAGATCCACATTCTCTATGGGTGAGCATTTTTATGCCCAAGCTGTATAATTTCTGAGATACTGTTTTATCTGATGACAGGTCATTCCAGAGGTCTTGGAGCTCTGTCTTTTCTGCTTTAGTTAAGTATGCTGTGACATATCGTGCAACTGCAGTAGAATTGTCTGCAATGTACTGCACATCTATGTTTGCATTCCATAAGTGGGCAATGATTGCATTATAATCATTGATATATTTTTCTTCTTCTTTTCTTTTTATGTAATATGTATTTTTAGGTGACTTTCCTTTAACAGTATGTCTAACTGAAGACATGAGGTTGTTTAC
The DNA here is from genome assembly GCF_040938575.1 of Ambystoma mexicanum. Taxonomy (NCBI): domain Eukaryota; kingdom Metazoa; phylum Chordata; class Amphibia; order Caudata; family Ambystomatidae; genus Ambystoma; species Ambystoma mexicanum. Next base: position 827,383,636 of record NC_090936.1, read on the forward strand.
TTGACCTGTATTTGTAACTGGTCTAGGGAAACCAAATCGTCATTTGGTGTAGTATTTGCCTTTGTTTTTGTATTCGCGACGACAATATTTTCCAGATTTGTGTCTTTGAAATTGTAAAATTTGTGCACAAAGATCACTATTTGTGGCTTCTGATGGAATTTGGCAAGTGACATATTTTTCAATAAACTGTAAAACAGTGGCATCACTGTCTTGACCAAATTTAGGAGCATCTTTAATCCATAAAAGCATGTGGATATGTGGTGCTCCTCTGGCTTGGTATTCTTTTCTCCAAAAGAAGTGTTGCACTTCTCGAAGGGGAGGAACAGTTTTATTACAAATAAAATGTAGCATAGCAATGAAGCGATGGTGAAACTATCTTGAAACATTAACAGGATCCAAAGAACAAAGTTCTCCAGGTGTTAGAATATCTATGTTTGTTTTGTTTTTATTTGATATGCGTAGGAAATCATGTAAATCTTCCCATGCATATTCTGCACAACTTATTGTAACAAACCAAGTGGGTGGGGCAAGGTTTCTGATCATACAACGTACATCTCCATGACGTTGAAACCAGTACTCTTTAGTACCACGCATATTTGCTAATAGATTTGTAATATTTGATTGTAAAACCTCATCCTTTTGTTGCACTTTCTCTAATAATTGTGTAGCTGTCATATTTTGAAAGTGTGATCCTGATTTTAATATGTGTGCAACTCCGTAACATAAAGTTGCCAGTTCACTTTCAAAGAGTAGGTGGAATATGTATTCCACATTTTGTCTAAATCTGGGATCTTAAGAATACATCCGTAATGAGCGGTATTCTGAAGCTGATATTTGAATAGGTCTATCATCATACCTTCCTCCTTTGCCAGTTGGAAAGAGTAGAGGAAAAGCATGTGCTTCTATACTTTTTCCCATATACTGATTGGCAATCCTTTTGTTTGACGCATTTGGTAAGTTTCCAGTACATCTTGTACGGTGTCATTACAGTGCAAAGGATGAATTGTATACTGGTCTAAAGTATTTGATATTGCAGCAGGATCTAGTAGCTCAAATTGACCAGCTTCTTGTGTTTCTTGAATTATTTCAGTTGTATCTTTCAAGTTTTCTTCAATATTAATTTCTTTGTAATATTCATTATTCTCTTTAAGATATTGGAAGGCTTGTCTAACTTTATATAAAATCTACCAGCTGTTGCCATATTTTTTTGTCTTTTGTAAGTACTCCATTTACTAATATAATTAAAGATTGCTGCATTGGACGTTGCACTCCTAGAGTATGCACATTTTCTTTTAGATTTAATGGTAAATAAACTACTTTTACACGAATGCCTTTTACCAATTCAGAGGGAGGTAATTGTGCTGTTTTTGGTTGAAGGCGTATTATTGCTTGAAATGGGTGTCCTGTTTGAATTATGATGCTCTCCTATAAATTAAGTTGTTGTAGAGGTTTTGGTACTGGGTATAATTCCAAATTATTTGTGATAGAACGTGAAGGAGTTTGGTTGTTGTCAAGTTTTGTAGTGCAATAACTGCAAAGTATTAAGGGCTCAGTTATTTCATATTTGTTTTCTGCTAGAAGGTAGAGAGCTAATTCAAACCATTTAGAATCTTCATTGTCTTCTATTTTGTATGATTGGTCCACAGTTTTTGTGTTACTTTTATAAAAAATTCTACGGCAACATACACATACATGGTTTGGTACTTCAGCTGATGTACTTTTAAATTTTAGTATTTCTTTTTTGTATGTGTTTATCAAAAGGTTGCCATGTGTAGAATTGTTGCTTAATTGGTTTAAAGCTATTTCATTCTGTAAATGGCTTTCACTTCCAAAATATTTCTTCTGGATATAGTGAATTTCTTCAAGTAGGTCTTTTGCTGTACCATGTAGAAGGATGTTATTTAACTTTGCTAGTGCTAAAGCAGGACTTTTAGCATAGTACAGTTTATAGACTAGATTTCTTAAAGTTGAATGATGTGTTGATATCCTTTTGATATCATGGAAAGTGGTTTTACAAGTAGGTCCTGTAATGCAGGCCAATGAATGTCCTTGTAGTCCTGTGTACTTGCGCACTGGTCAGGTATCTATATTTTGCAGTAATTTAATTTTGATTTTGTCTTTGCTTTTTACATATTTATTGAGGAATTGGTGTAAAGATTTGAAACATTGTGTGGGAATGTTACACATTGACGTGCATGGCCATTTGTACACTAGACGTTCTGATTCAGTTGAATGGAGGGGTAATTCTAGGTTTTCAGGGCATATTTTTGTAAGGAGTACTTCTTGTTCCATTATGGTATTATTCACTTTTTCATAACCTCGACCACTGCTATTTATGGCAATTGTATTTGTTTGCTTTTGTTTGTACGCTTCTTCATTAAAATTTGGTTCTGTGCTCGTAGTGTGATTCCATTCACCTCCGCAGATAATTAAGAAGTTCTTCCTGTTGACATTTCGCTTATTGAGAAGTCTTTTTTGTAATTTAGTTATTAGTTTTGTTAGTGGTTTCATTTTGTTTAACAGAAAATAAATACATTTCTTTTGAGAAGAATTGCACTGTCCATCAATGCTTCTAAGATTAATTTCCTACGATAGGTTTTAAGCTTTGAACCTGATTTCTCTCCTGTTTTTATAAGATTTTGAAGGACTTTGTGACGGTATATTTTGGCTAAAATACTTTTCTTGGTATGCTTACTTTGCACTATATTAAAATTTGAAGAAGTAGTTTTATCTGTAGTGATAGGTGCTTTTCTGTTAATTGTTTTTTGGTTTGTTTTACATTTTGATAGAGGAAGTGAAGTTGTTGTACTTGAAACTTCTTGTGTTTCACTAAATGATTGTATTAGCTGTTTTGTTTCAACTTTACAAATTCTGCTAGAGATGGATGCTTATGTTGGACACCTTTATTTTCATTTGCTCTAATTTTGCGTTGCTGTCTACAGAGTTGTCTTTTGGTAGGCATTCTTTAGGGTCTGTTGAAAAGAATAAAGAAGATATGGGTTGGGGTGTTCTGGAATGTATGTGTGCTGTGTGCATGAGTGTTTGAGTAAGATGATAAAGATGTATGTAATGGTGTGTGATTGTGCATTGGGAACTAAAACTAGTAGGGATAGGTATTCTTGAATTTATGTGTTACTAAACTGGGGTTCAGATGACAAAAAAAGTAAGCTAGTGGTATGGAAAAGTACAAATAGTAAATGTAATGTATACAATTAAAACATTTGTTTGTTCTATCATATGAAAATTGTAGTGGTTCAGTTGGCTAATTTGTGTGTCCAAAAATAGAAATTTGTGGGCCATTCTGGTTGTAAATCGCTGTTTACGACATGGACATTTTTGGACAAAATGGTACAAAATCTCTATTTTAAGAAACCAAAATTGCTCGTATTAATGTTATAGTATATTTGATTAATAATATAAATATTATGGTGATATTTTACTTACTTTTTTTTAAAATTAACAGGTAACGTCTTAGTTTTTCTTTCTTCTTCGAATTCGGCTGCTTCTTTTCAGGAAACTGGTCTTCACTGCAATTGTAAAAGCTTCAAATTAGTAACTTTGTTTGTATATAGCACCGTTTTTAATTCAGAAATTGTTTTTTTTATTGAAATCCTCAGTGCCTTCTGTAAAACCATTAAACTAATTTATTTACATAAGATACATTGCATCAGTTCAGTACATATGATATGTTCTTAATGAACAAATTGTATTGAATGACTAACTATAGCAAAAAAAATATCTTTACTATGTCTTGTGAAATTTATAATATATTAGTGAATACCACTATTTCTGTAAGTAAACTGTTCTAGGTAATAGCGCCTCAATGTCATGTCTAATTTAAAGTAATTAAGTAAACAAATAAATAAAAACAAAAAATATGAAATTGTTTAAGTATTTTTATAATTGTTTAAACATAGATTGTGTTTGCATGCAATTTTGTTTGAATATATGTAGTCTATATATTTCATTTAAAAAATGTTAGTTTAACATGATTTGAGAGTGTGTGTTTAAAGAAATTTAAAAGTATAAAGGTGTATAAGTGGTAGTTGATTTTAGGAAATTGAAAAAAGTACAGTAAATTAATTTAACAGATTTTACAAGGTAAAAGTCTGTTTGAAAATGTGTTCATCTACCATAGCTCTCAACTCACACGCTTTTGGCGGGTGTCACACACCTTGTAAAGGGCAGACTCACCCGCCAAGCCTCCTGCACACCCATTCATTCCAATGGGCGTCTCACCCGCTAAAAACAAAATCGGGTGATTTCACCCGCCTGTAAAACAAAAATGGTTGAGAGCAAAGTCATGTACTATACAGAAAATATGCATACCTGAAGTTTGTGTTCATGCATATGGATATGCATGGAGCTGCAAGTAGAAATCTTGAAGACTTGTACAGTATTTGTGGTAGATGCTGCTTGCCAATGATATGACACTTGTACTCAGAGAGATACAGAGTACATTTGCAGCGCTGATCTATGATGATGCAGTTAGATGTAGAGGTCTTGAATGTGATTGGTGCATGGTCATTTGATTTTTGAGGTACATCCAATGAGGGAATGGCAGAGAGAGTGTAGTGGAAATGGTAGAAGGGCTGTTCATGTTACGATATGTCCGCGGACGTGGCGGTAGTTACAGGACATCGGGAGTTACATCCGGGGATTTTTGGGTTCAGAAGTCATGCAAATGAGAATAAGCACTGAAAGCGATTGGTCAGGAAAGTTTGGTGGGTGTGTTGTGCCAGGAGAGATTTTCTGAGATACTCTTTTTGCTGAGAGAACAAAAGATAGCTATGGCTGTGTGTTTCAGAAAACAGATTGTTTGGATTTTAGGAGATTCGTGGATACATTGGTTGAAGGTGCATGCAGAAAGCTGTGGAGTAGCTGTAGATCTTGGATTCCCACATGTGGAAGTACACTGGCATGCAGTACGTGGAATGAAGTGGTTGGATTTGCTACCTCTCTGTGCTACTTTGGAGACAGAGCAACATCCAGACATAATTGTAATTCATTGTGGAGGGAACAGTTTAGGGCATGTGACTGGAATTTTTTTGCAATTTGCTATGAAAGAAGGACTGAGGAAAGTTATGGACATGTTTCCTAATTCGCAAGTGATATTTTCACGGATTGCGCAGAGACAAATGTGGCTTTGTTCTTCTTCATTTGGTCCACAAATGGAAAAAGCAAGGCGCAATGTTAATAAGGCTGTTTGTGGCTTTCTAAGAGATTTTGGCATGTCTTCTTTTCACAATGAAAATATTCTGTTTTGTAGTACATACATTTTTCGCAGAGATGGAGTCCATCTTACTTATGCTGGCAATCAGAATTTTCTTAGAAATGTACAAAATGCATTGCGACCTTTTTTGGAATTACAACAACGATTTTGAAGTAGATGTTAAGCATTTCCAATTTTTGACTTACAAACACCACCCAAAGGCTCTTTTCAGAGCCACCACTTCTTTCCAGAGAAAATTACAATGTTTGTGATGGAGTAGTAACCCAATTTTTTTAATGTTCGCGAACTGTTCGTGGACTTCTAAAAAATACAAAGACCCCTGCTTCATTTATTTTCACTTATATTTTTTAACTGGGAAAGGCGGCTCTGAAAAGAGCCTTATTTTTTTTGATTTTTGTAATTTTGTATTTTTTTTGGTTTTTCAGACACGACACACTAGGAGAGGAGGGTAAAGGAGGGTAAAGGGGGGGACACCAACCAAAGGGTTAAGAAAGGGCGAGCTGAGAGAGGAAGATGTAGAGTGGGTTTTATTTGGGTAGTGAGCAGGTCTTCTCGTGCTCTGAGACGATAGTCTCAAAAGCACTCCGAAGTCGCTCCCCCCTGCAGAGTACTGTGTCACAGTACATACATACAACTGTGACCCTCGAAAGGTAAGGGTCATCAGCATTCTGTATGACCTGTGAGGCAGCTTGAGAAAGACGCTGTCCCACAGAGGTGATCCTTGTGGTGACAGGATCAGAAACAGAGGATGACGTAGAGGAAATCAACCTGCTACGTTCTTCGCAAGGTACAACCCTGCGAATAGCCCCAGAGTGAAATGACCTCAGATGTCGCTTCATAGTAGTGGTCCCAAAGCTGTAGTTACTGTGCTTCCCGCGACTGAGTATCATTTTGCACTCATTGCAGGTAACATGGTTCGCACGAGCCTTAGGACCATTCCCATGAATGGTAAATAACCGCCACACCCAAGACTCACGCCTAGTGCGGTAGTAGGGATTTCCTCTACCTCATTCTCATCATCCTCTTCTTCCTCCTCCGCATCCTCAGTCCTGTTCCCCTCTTCAGGCCCTTGGGGAGGTGGTGGTGGTGGAGGGGGTGGTGGTGGTGCTGAAGCAGGTGCAGCACCAAGTGGCAGTTCAGCAGCCAAGGATGCCATGTAGATGATGGTGTAGTCTGCAGGTGGCAGCAAAAATCACTGTGTTCTGAAGAATAGCCAGAAACACAATGGGAATAAGCTCTTGGGCATGGTGTTTTATAGGGGTGCTTGTGCGCGGTCCGTGGACATGCGCACTGTGCGCGGACAGATCGAATACAAAAAAAGGATCGGAAAGTTTCAAAAGGTATATAGAAACTCAAGATTGCTATGTGGGACTTGTGGCATGGTGAGATTTTATTGAAAAATATTATGGATTAACTGAAAATGTACTTTTAAATTGTTCGGGGACAAGAACAGTGTCCGCATTTCAGGACACACGATGAGCGTGGGCGCGGTCATATGATCTGTTTGCGAACTAGTCTGCAAAGGAAGCGCCTGTCCGCAGGACACCAAGTGCACAGAGATTGGTTAGCGCATGCGCATTGATGTCCTACGGACACTGTTCGGTTTCTGAAGTAATTAAAAGTGCGTCACACGTGAAACGAATATTTCAGGACACCGCGTGTGTTCTTAGAACAGTTTAAACTTGGTAGCGAACAGTAAGGACAGATATAGTGTTCTTCAGGACACGTGTAATTTAGTTTATGTACGAACATTTCAGGACACCAATTGTGTTCTTAGAACACTTTCAATTGGGTAGCGAACACTACGAACAGTTGTACTGTTGTTCAGGACACATCATTTTCGTTTATTTACGAACATTTCAGGACACCAATTGTGTTCTTAGGACAGTTTTAAGTTGATAGCGAACATTACGGACAGATATAGTGTTCTTTAGAACACTTTAATTTTTGTTTCTTTACAAACATTTCAGTACACCATGTGTGTTCTTAGAACAGTTTCAACTTGCTAGCGAACAGTACGAACAGGTGTGGTGTTCTTCAGGACACCTCCATTTTCGTTTATGTACGAACATTTCAGAACACTCGCACTGTCCGCGGACACTTTTATTGTTTTTAAAAAAAAAAAAACTGTTCACAATACAATATAAAAATTAAACTTTATTTAACATATATTAATAATTTATGACAGAGAAGGTGAGGCAGAAACAGAAACAAAAACTGGAGAAATTGGGGTTTCAACATGATTGGTATTGGGTGAGGAAGGGATGGAAATCTCATCAAAATGTTTTGGATTATGGAGAGGGTTTGGGGATAATTGACTGGGATATGGTGAGGAGGCACAAGTACATGTGGGGCAATGGTATGACGTTTTTGTTTTAAAATGATCTTCAACAAAAGATTTCAAATTATTAAAATTGGTCAACAGTAAATCAATTTTTTCTTTTATGTTGTCAAGCGTGTTTTCCATAACAGTCTTCAGAGGTAGTTTCTATTTTGTTATGCTCTGTATAAAAAAAATATATATATTAAATGTATACAAAATAATAATATTCAAATGGTTTATATTATAAAGTGTTTACCATTAGTTTCACTATCTTGTGACATTTCTTCATGTGGGAAATTGTCCTCTAGCCATTCCAGAGTACTAGACATTTCTGTGAGAAAAAAAAGAAAAGATAATATATTTTTTAATCTAATACAGAAAGTTTATAAATATATGAGTAAAATGAAGTACACTTACTATTTCTGGTAAGATAAGTCCTATGTATTCAGTGGGTCTGGTCTTGTTCTCAGTTCTGTTGTGCCTGTGAGGTAATTATGTTGGAAGCCAATTTATGTTCTTGTGGTATATTCCATTTCAGAACATATTGTATTTAAATGAATGGTTAGTGTGTTACATATATGGGTTACATTTCTTATGTATTACTATATATAATGTGTTTGTGTGCTGCTTTTTGAATTTGTTAAATGTTCTTATATTATGATATAACAATCAAACATACCCCCCCACCCCCCCTCCCCCACAGTTTTTAGGTAGTGGTACTGTTCTCCGAACATGTCCGCGAACATTAAATAAGTTCGCGGACATCAAGTTCATAAGAAGAGATCTAGTCAGTTCCATATGACATGTATATAAAGTCAAAGTCATTATTGTTAAGTTTTGCTACTAAAAACCTATGAAATTCCATGAAAAAACTTTGTTAAAGGGACATTATGGTTAAGTTGCGCTACTAAAAACCTATGAAATTCAGTGAAAAAAACTTTGTTAAAAGGACGTTTTGGTTAAGTTGCGCTACTAAAAACCTATGAAATTCAGTGAAAAAACTTTGTTAAAGGGACGTTATGGTTCCAAGTAAAACCGAAAAACCCTTGAAATTCGCCAGTTATGGTAAGCTAAGCAACCATAACTCGCGCCACCACTGTGCACTGCTAAGACTAACACCCAGGACATCAAAGATGACATCACAAATGTCATTGATGACATCACTGATGACATCAAATGTCTGGCTCACTATTTTTTCTTTTGCTGACATATCTAGGCCACATGGTTTTCTTCAGTAACAGTCAGAAACTAAGAATTTTATTTTATTTGTAGACATATCCTTCTAGTAGGTTCTTACAGTAATTCCCTTAGAGTACAGTCACATCATATGAAACATATATATATATGGGAAAACACAAGCTTGAAAGACAGCAATCCTTTTTGTGCATAAAGATAATCACTAGACTTATGAGCACTTTCTGATAGTTCTGTTGTTTTTTTTTATGGCTGTACATTCCCTGTATATGGTCATATTTGTATACATTGTACTCACACTACTTTCCTTAGAGTCCAAACACATCAAGTGATACATATACATAGGGTAAACAGCAGCTTTCAAACAGAGCAATCATTTATTTGCATGAAACTAATCAGTTAAGTTATGAATTGTTTCTGCTACTACTTGTGCTTTTTTGCTAACTTCACTTTCCCTGTATATACCCATATTGGTATGTGTTCTTGTGTCTTTGTGTTTTGTCTATAGTAATGCAATTATGTAATACATGGGTTTTATTAGCTACTTATTACATATTTCACAGTACACAAAAATCTATTAAGAAAACAATTATCATTTCATTATTCAACATATTAACATTACGAATATCATACCTTCAACTTGTACGCTGCACACAATGTTATGTTTCTGTATGAGTAGCTTAGTATACTAGATAGAACCCCATAATAGGATGCTATTTATATCAATGCATCGTTCAATGCACTTATTAGGGTATATTTCTTGCAATGATTCTTGACACTTTTTTCGCAACATAATAAGAATCCCTTCTACACATATTCCATGAGAAGTACATGCACATGTGATGTCATCAGTGATGTCATCAATGACATTTGTGATGTCATCTTTGATGTCCTGGGTGTTAGTCTTAGCAGTGCACGGTGGTGGCGCGAGTTATGGTTGCTTAGCTTACCATAACTGGCGATTTTCAAGGGTTTTTCCGGTTTTACTTGGAACCATAACGTCCCTTTAACAAAGTTTTTTCACTGAATTTCATAGGTTTTTAGTAGCGCAATTTAACCATAACGTCCCTTTAACAAAGTTTTTTTCACTGATATATATATATATATATATGTATATATATATATATTACATGGCCACAGCAGTGGCCATGTAGTTATGGTTAAGTTGCGTTTTCCATAGGAAGAGCACTTTTTGGGCGGCTTATAACTTCGCTCTCCCTGGACAGATCCTCACCAACCTTTGCAAAAAACGTAGTTGGGTCACTCTGAATTTTTTTGCAAAGTTTGGGGAGGATTCGTCCAGGGGGGGAAAAGTTATAGGGGGGTCCCAAAACTTTTTTTTTGCACATAGACTGAATGGGAAAACACTTTGCGCACGGCTACAGCCCGAACCGCTGGACGGATTAACACCAAATTTGAGGCAGGAGCGACGGCCTGGTCCCAAAAGCGTGCTTTTGTAAATTTGGTGTAAATCTGTCCAGTAGTTTTTTTAAAAATGACCAAAATGTAAGGCAAAAAAATTAGTGATATCTGTGTCCGCTTCGCGGACGGACTTCCCTGTCCGCTCCGCGGACAGCACCCCGATTGGCCCATGGCCTTGCATCATGTCCGCGGACATGCGACGTGTTCGCTGATTGGACGGTGAGGGGCGTGGAGCGCGTCAGATTTTCTGTGGCGCCCGCCATCTTGTATTCGCAGTCGACCGCGTACAGCGCAGTGAAACGTGGATAAAAAATTGTATTTAGTGCCGTGTGTTGGTGTGTAAGAGTGTTTGGGGAGGGTGGGGGAGTATGAGACATGTTCAATGTTTTGTTTTTTTATGTGCTAGACGTTTTTGTTGCGTTCGATTTGTCCGCTGAGAACACGGCTGTTCTGACATTTTGTAAATAAACTAAATGGTGGGGTGTTTAGAGGACGGAGTATGTGTCATTTTTGTTCGCAAGGAAGGTAAAAATGAGCTATGAACACTTGCGGTGTACTTAATTGTTCGTAAATACACAAACTGGGGGTGTCCTCAGGACGCTGTCCGTATTGTAATCTGTCTAGTTGAATGTGTTCTAAGAACACTTGCAGTGTCCCGAAATGGTTGCAATTCCACAAAATGGGGGTGTTCTGAGAACGTTGTTTGTATTGTTCGTTGTCAGGGTGAAAGTGTTTTAAGAGCACTCCTTTTGTCCCCTAATAGTACAATTTCCTAGGGGCGTCAACCGAATATGAAACTGTGATTTAAAAGCAAACAGCAAGATTGTAAATGTTGTAAAGTACATTTATTTGACATCAAATGTTTAGAGAATATTCAGCAATTTGCATTTGTCTTTGTTGTCGATCTGCAAAAGTTCATGTTGAGACACGCGATGTTCCTTTGCGGTACAGAGAGTGTTAGATCAGCTTACAACTCAGTGCGCCACAATTCAGAATATGAAACTGTGGTTTAAAAGTAAACAGCAGGATTGTACATTTGGTAAAGTACATTTATTTCACATGAAATGTTTAGTGAATATTCAGCGATTTGCTATTGTCTCTGCTGTCGATCAGCAAAAGTTTATTTGGAGCCACGCGTTGTTCCTTTGCGGTAGATAGGCTGTTGGTTTATGATAAAAGCAGTAAATGGTCGCTCTGATAATCGGAAGGTTGCTCCAACAACGAGCCATTAGACCACCCTATTGGTTGGTATGTTGTTTGTAGCCGCTAGTACTGCGTAAGGGCATATTGGTCCTTGGCGATTGTCCCATAAAATGGTGAGGGTCATGAAGTTGCATATTTGGACCTGCACCTGGCAGTTGAAGACCCCATCCGCTGGAGTCTGTAAATCGTGACATAGGCAAAATGGAGCCACATACCTGTTTTAAAAAACATAAATTAGTCTCACCAGCCGATCTTCATTAAAAAACATCATTATATTTATAAGGGCATGAAAATATTTGCTATCGAAGATAGTGCAACAGAGTATGTTAATAATAAAATAATATTTTCCCATTCATATAGCGCTAAGAACCGTGAGGTATCTAAGCGGTGCTTATTATTAACCACGGTGTGTGATGCTCATTTATCGACCACGGAAGGATGAAAGGCTGAGTTTGGCCTTGCCGGGATTCAAACTTGCGTTAGCAAGCTGTGCACGGATGTCAAAGCGAGCGCTGTACCCGCTGTGCCACTTGACAGGCTACAGTGAAGTGACACAGCGAGTAGAGTGATTGACCGCCTATAGACCGGTTAAATTATTTCTATTAACCCACCCTGTGTCGTCTGCCTTTTTCAGAGCCCTCTAAACGACAGGGGATCAATTCGGCGGTGATAGTGCGCATTAGAAAACATTATGCCACTTTCAACGAACAAGTTCAACATGAGCGGTCTTTAATGCTACGCTATTGTAATTATATTTGGTATAAAGTAATCTAAAGGGTTACTTACAGTACAATTGCAATTTCCATTGTCTACGAGTGGTGCAGTCCCAAAATACGACTCTGCGTGTGCCAACGATCTTTCGCATAGTGATATAATATATAAAAGTGGTTTCGTTTCAGAAATTTCATCTTTATCTTCTCTTACGTTTTAGCAACACTCCTTCAAGAGAAGTCTTTCATCACAATCTCTGTCTGTCAAGGTCAAAACACAATACAACCTCATAGTCCGCTTCGTGAGCCTCTCCGGGGCCCGAGAAAAAAATGGAAGCAGCTGACCTTCACCGTGAACGAACATAAATTCTTACTTCGCAACATTCTGTGTAAAGCCATCTGTAGAAGTTGTGGAAGCAGCTGACCTTCACTGTGAACAAGCATAAATTCTTACTTTGCAACATTCTGTGTAAAGCCATCTGTAGAAGTTGGTTTTTGCACGCCATGTTTGTATATTGTTTGCGTGATATTAAAAAAAGTTTGTTTAAAGGCCGTTATGGTCGCAAGTTATGGTAAGCTTTGAAAAATAACTGGCGCCACCACCGTGCACTGCTAAGACTAACACCCAGGACATCAAAGATGACATCGCAAATGTCATTGATGAAATCACTGATGACATCATGTGTGTATGTACTTTTCATGGAATTTGTGTACTAGGGATTTTTATTATAATGTTGCAAAAAAAGTATCAAGGATATTGCAATAAATATCATACGGTTATTAGTGCTTTGAATGATGCATTGATATAAATAGCATTGTATTATGGGATTCTATCTAGTATACTGAGCTACTAATGGAGAAACATAGCATTGGGCGCAGAGTACAAGATGAAAGTATAATATGTGTAATGTTAATATGTTGAATAATGAAATAATAATTGTCCTGAAATGTTCGAAAATTCACAAAATGGGGTTGTTCTGAGGACATTATTCGTATTGTCTGATTGCTTAGCTGTATGCAATGAGGGATTGGCACAGAGAGTAAAGTGGACGTCGTCCGCAGACACCCCGGCTGTTCGTGGACAGGGCGTGCTACATCCGGGTTTTTCCAGGAAATCCAACATGGAAAGAAGACCGTACGGATCAGCCAATCAGATGTTGAGGTTGTGGATTTGTGTTGAAAGAGACTGTGTGTGCTGAAGATGGCAGAAGTGGAGAAAGTCAGGGTGTTGGTGCTCGGAGATATGTTTGTGCATGGTTTACAGCAGTACGCTGAATGCAGGCATGTTGCAAAGAACTTTGATGTGAAAGGAGTGGAGGTGGTGTGGAGCAGCGTGCCTGATTGCAATGTACAGGGAATTGTACAAGTTTGTGAGGATATGGCCACGATGAACAGTCCGCATGTGGTAGTTTTGCACTATGGTGCTTTCCATTTGGGCAACGTCAGTGCCCCTACTTTGTTGGCTGATTTGGAACGCTTGGTTCAAGCAGTAATGAAGATCCTTCCAAATGCAAAAGTATTTTTTTCTGGATTACTACCTAGGGCAATATGGGACAATAGTTCAGTTTTTTGTCCTCAGCAAAATATTGCTAGGTGTGTCATCAACCGAGGCATGTGTGCCTTTATGCTTAGAGCTGGTATGTTCTTCTGTAACAATGAGAATTTTGATGCCAGTAATGCTGTTAATTTTAAAGAAGATGGCATTTCTTTATCTTTTACGGGAAATGCCTTTCTATTTTGGAATGTAAGGGTTGCTTTGGAGAAGGTTATGTGAAGATTTTAGGAGTAAAGTAAGAAAAAAAAACAAGAAAAAAATACAAAATAACAGGTGTCTGTCAAGCATCTGTAAAAAAAAAAAAACGTCTCTTTTCAGAGCTAACTTCAAAGGGGAAATGGGGAACACTATTTAAATTTACATTCACCACGCTCAGATTTTCTATGTGTCCGCGGACATGGCGTTAGTCCGCGGACATGAAAATCACTACGAGGGGGTTAGTATGTTCTATGTTACATGTATATGAAGTCAGGGATATTATGGTTAAGTTGTGCACTAAAAACCTATGAAATTCAGTGAAAAAACCTTGTTGAAGGGACGTTATGGTTAAGTTGCGCTACTAAAAACCTATGAAATTCAGTGAAAAAACTTTGTTAAAGGGACGTTATGGCTCAAAGTAAAACCGAAAAACTCCAGATATTCGGCAATTATGGTAACATAAGCAACCATAACTCGTGCCACCGTGCACTGCTAACACTAACACCCAGGACATCAAAGATGACATCACAAATGTCATTGATGACATCACTGATGACATCACATGGCTGGCTCTCCCTTTTTATCCTTTACTGACATATCAACGCCACATAGTTTTGTTCAGTAACAGTCAGGAAGTAAAAATTGAAAAGGTACTATTTTTGTAGACTTAGGGTCCAGTCACATCATATGAAACATATACATAGCGGAAGATACAGGCTTGAAAGAGAGCAATCCTTTCTGTGCATGAAGATAATCATTATGTTATCAGCAATTTCTCATAGTTTTATTTTTATTACTCTACCTTCCCTCTATATGCTCATATTTGTATACATTATACTCACTCTCCATAGAGTGAATGGGAAAAAAATGTTGCTCGCGCCTACAGCCCAAACCGCTGGACGGATTTCCACCAAATATGGATCAGGAGCAGCGGCTTGGTCCCAAAAGCGTGCTTTTGCAAATTTGGTGAAAATCCGTCCAGTAGTTTTTTTTAAAATGACCAAAAAGTAGGTAAAAAAGAAATTAGTGATATCTGTGTTCGGTTTGCGGACACACTTCCCTGTTCGCTCCGCGGAAAGTGTCCTGATTGGCCAATCGTCTTGCGTGATGTTCGTGGACATGCAAAGTGTTCGCTGATTGGACGGCGTGGAGCGTGAAGCGCGTCAGATTTTTCGGTAGCGCCCGCCATCTTGGATTCGCGGACGTCCCCGGACTGCGCGGTGAAACTTTGTTCAAAATGTGTATTTTGTAGAGTGTGTTGGTGTGTAGGAGTGTTTGGGGAGGGTGGGAGTGTATGAGATAGGATGAAAGTTGTGTTTTTTATGTGTTAGACATTCTTTTTGTGTTTGATTTGTTTGCGGCCATCACGGGTGTTCTGAAATGTTCTAAACAAACTGACTAGGGGGTGTTCTAAGGACTCAATATGTGTCAGTTTTGTACGCAAGCAAAGTGAAACTGTTCTATGAACACTCGCGGTGTCCGGGGAGTGTTCGTAGGGGGTGTCCTGAGGACGCTGTCCGTATTGTTCTCTGTCAAGTTGAATGTTTTCTAAGAACACGCGCGTTGTCCTGAAATGTTCGCAAATAAACAAAATGGGGGTGTTCTGAAGACGTTTTTGAGAACACTCCCGGTGTCCTGAAATGTGTGTAGGGGGTGTTCCGAGGACTCTGTCCGTATTGTTCTCTGTCAAGTTGAATGTGTCCTAAGAACACTTGCGGTTTCCTGAAATGTTCGCAAATAAACAAAATGGGGGTGTTCTGAAGACGCTTCTAAGAACACTCGCGGTGTCCGGGGAGTGTTCGTAGAGGGTTTCCTGAGGACGCTGTCCGTATTGTTCTTTGTCAAGTTGAATGTGTCCTAAGAACACTCGCGGTGTCCTGAAATGTTCGCAAATAAACAAGATGGTGGTGTTCTGAAGACGCTTCTAAGAACGCTCCCGGTGTCCGGGGAGTGTTCGTAGGGGTTGTCCTGAGGACGCTGTCCGTATTGTTCTTTGTCAAGTTGAATGTGTCCTAAGTACACTCGCGGTGTCCTGAAATGTTCGCAAATAAACAAGATGGTGGTGTTCTGAAGACGCTTCTAAGAACACTCCCGGTGTCCTGGAATGTTCGTAGGGGGTGTCCTTAGGACGCTTCTGTATTGTTCGTTGTTAAGTTGAAAGTGTTCTAAGAACTATCGGGTTGTTCTGAAATGTTCGTAGGGGGTGTCCTGAAAACGGTGTCCGTATTGTTCGCTGGCAAGTTCAAAGTGTTCTAAGAACACTCACATTGTTCGCGGACATTAAAAGTTTCCCATAGATCATAGTTGAAATGTTTGACTCTATGGATGTGATATGCTGCGGTGGTTGTTGCCAGGGGATAGAGTCTTGGGTGCATGGCCATTTGGCCATGCACCCAAGATTGTATGCCCTGGCAACAACCACCGCAGCATATCACATTCATATTTGCTTATAACTTTGGGTGAAAAACAAATGTATAAGGAACAAAGGTATTAGATACTATGGATGTGATATGCTGCTGTGGTTATCCTTATTATTGTATACTTACTGTTTGGTCTAGTAATGGGAGTCCATGTTTTTCTTCTTCATTTCTGTGATAAAAGAAAATAGCATGTTAGTATTAGTATTTTGTAATGACTTATTACATTGTATAAGCAATACACTTTTATTTTTTTTCGACCCTCATATTTAGTAGAGTACAAATCAGAGTACTGTGCAATTTGCTCAGTTTCTGTATTTGTTGCTAAAATCATTGGGTCTGTGGGAGAAAAAAAATCCATGTTGGATTAAAAAGAAAACCTTTTTCTGTTATGCTACAGTTTATTTGTTTGTTTGTTTTCTGTGTTCACTTGTTGTTTCTGGCTAATGCTTTATACTTTGCTTTGTTGTATTTTTTTTGGAGCAGTAACAGATTCTTCATTTGTGATATTATAAAATTTTGGAGCAGTTAGATACCAATTGGCGTATTCTAACTGTGTATTCTTTGGTCTAATTTAGTGGTATTCATTTATTCGATTAGTTGCTGTAGAATCTTTGAGCAGGTAGATAGCTTTTGGAGTATTCTAACAGTTTATATTTTTTTAACACAAATTTATTTAAAGGTTTAAATACAGTTTATTTATCAAATTTTGGTTTTAAGAACATCAAATAAGGGTTTGTAAGATTTGCTGGTAATCTCTGCTTTACAGTAATGGTACTATCATTACATTCAAACCAGCCACATTTCTTTTTTATATATGCAGTGTAGTGCCCTGAATTGGTTGTGGCTCCTGCGTGGTAGATTATACCTATTGTTGTGAAGGTTTTCTTACCAAGTGATATTTGGCCATGTGTGACTCCAGTATGCTTGCAGTTGTTTTTGGTACCATCTGCATTGTAACGTAGAAGCATTAGTATTACGTATTTACTATGTGTTTATATTACTAACGTGGAGCGATTATCTGAATTGCAGGTAGAGCATAATGTACCATGGTTTGCATTTTGTACAAGTTGGAATGGATTCAAAATTTGGTATTGATATATATATGAAGCGTTCATTGGGGATTTCTTCTTGTGTCACATTGTTGCAGAGAGTGCATGTATGTTTCCACATGTATGAAATCTGAAAGATTTCATTTATAGGTATGTTTTTGTTTTCCAGTAGTTGTAGTAAGTACATTAGAAATTCTTGTGGATCTTCCTGTGACTTTATAGTGAATTTCACCATTCCAGCACAGTAGTCCAATTGTCGTCTTATTCCAAAAACACTATATGTGTTGTCAGGATTGTTTGCTGCATTTCTGTGAAGTACTAACATTTGCAAACACAATGGGTTTGTACTCTGTAAGTAAATGTTGTCAACAATTGGTGGTAATTGAAATAGAATATTCATTGCGACATTTGCATAGCAACTTACACCAACTATATTTGAGAATTTAAATGGTCCAGGTAGTTCTGTATCTAACTGCTTTTTTTGGAGTTTCTCTTCCATCTTTAAAGAAGTACCTGGATTACTTTCTCTAATTGATTCTTTTTTGTTTGTGGTACTTGATGAAGTATTAGTTTCTTTTAGTCTCTTTGGAGGATTTGCAGTGATGTCCTGTTGCATTTCTGTTTGATTTAGTTTTCTTTTACAATGTTTTAGTTTTTGTGGAACAGAATATGTGTTTAGATGGGGAGTGTATAGTGAGCGAAGTCTATTATATTCTAAAATGCAAGGAATATCAGCGTTTACTTTACTTGCATCAAAGTTGATTAGAAATAGACCGTCAAGTGTACGTAAGCGTGATAGTGCTACGTAGCTCATGCCTTCTTTAAAGACTGTGTTACCAATATCTATCATTGCTTTGTCTAGGGTAAGACCTTGTGATTTATGAATCGTGACTGCGTATGCAAGAGTTAGAGAAAATTGTTCTCTGCGTACATACATATCTTTGAAGAGAAGGAATCTAGCTGTTGAGCGTCCTATCCGTTTTACTTCTGAAAGTTTGTCAAAGAGTATATTGACAAACTGAATTTTGTTGTCACATGGGTATGTTTGAAAGCCAACAACTGTACCCAGTGCTCCATTAACTAGTGCTTGGTCCACGTCAAGGTTACGCTTAAGCATTACTATGCAATTTAAGGATAATTTTAACATCTTTTCTAAGCCTGCTGTGTTTGAGATAGATTTTTCTAAATTATTTAGTCTTGTTGTGGCTTGGTCACACATGGGTAGTGTCATACCATGTACATCTAGTTTGTCTGTGGCGCTAATTTCCATTATTGGTTGCATTTCTTTACTTAACATTATTTCATTGAATTTGAGACAGCTTGCAAGAGTTGGCATTAAGGCCATACAATTGACATTTTTGTGGGCTAATTGTTCCATAACATCTGTAGCACATGCATTATCGCCATAAAGTGCATTAATGTGCCGGGTTTTCAATGTAGCTTCTGCTCCTTTAGAAAGTATACCAACTCTCAAACTTTTTAAAATGTTGGCATACGTTAGATCTGCAGATTGGCGCATGTTTTCTGTTAATTCTCTGTATTGCAAATGTTGCCAAAGGTTGACATTTCCAATGCTGCCAACAGTTTTACGGCAGAGTTTGTGCCCTAATGTTTTGAAAATAGGTTCTCCTTTTACTGGTGTTAATTGAAGCAGATCTCCAAAAACAATAATGTGTTTTCCTGCAAAGAGCTCTTCATAGTCTGTTTTGAGTACTTCTTGTAATCTGAGGTGAATCAAAGCTAACATCAGGTTGGAGACCATGCTCACTTCATCTATTAGTAGCATTTTCATTTGTTTCAATACTCTGCGTAATTCCATTGCAGCTTCTGCAGAAAGTTTGTAATAGTCTAATTTGTTCTGGTGTTCTACTGGTAATAGTAGTAATCGGTGTAATGTAACACCACCTATGTTGTAGGCAGCTAAACCTGTGGGGGCAGTGACAACAGCTGACAGTTTGTTGTTTGTCAATTGTTGAAGGAACTTACTAATGATTTTGATTAGGAATGTTTTGCCAGAACCAGCTTCACCACTGACGTACAGTAGTATAGGTTTATAATTATGGCAGGAACATTCTTTATTTTCATGTTTTACACCATGTGCAATTTGTTTTGTTACTTCTTGAAAAATGCTACTTTGCTCATTGTTTAGTTTTGATTGTAGTATAGTTAAGTCTTCCTTATCTTCATACTGACACATGGTGTTTTCTAGTTCTATCATAGCTAATTCTGCCTCATTTGTTGTTAGTTGTTCTCCCAGTGGTTCTTGGCTTCCTGTTACAGAAGGTTGACTACTGTCAGGAGTATCCTTATCTAGTTGGGCTTGGAGTTCTTCTTTGTGTTGCTGTTCATTGTGCAACATTGTTTTGTACTGTGTAAAGTTTACATCAGTTATATTGCTTTCATTTGCTTTGAAAGCATCCTCATATGAGTCATAGTTATCTAGTAATTGTTTTTCTTTTCTCCATGGTTTGAATAGTTGTAGCAGGGACATGTAATATACTTCTTATTGTTGAGGAGTCTTCAATGACAATTTGATATGATTAATTAAATTTGGTTTAGTGAGTTTAACTAAGCTGCCTTCACAGTCTGTTACTCTATATTTACCTTTTTTTTCATCAGGTTTCATATTATTTTTGTATATGTAGTTTTGGGCTATTTGGTATAGACACATGTTTTCCAAAGTATTACTTCTGTTTGGGTAGTATGTGTCCAATAAATTGTTTTTTAAAATGTCTTGGCATTTGGGATCATGTTTGGCTATTGTTTCTATATCTTCATGTGATTTTAGAACTCTTTTTCTAGATTTAGCTGGACCAAGACTTAGCCATACTATATTTTCAGATTTACCATACAATGAAGTTCCCTTTAAACGATCAGCTGCTTCATAAGATCCACATTCTCTATGGGTGAGCATTTTTATGCCCAAGCTGTATAATTTCTGAGATACTGTTTTATCTGATGACAGGTCATTCCAGAGGTCTTGGAGCTCTGTCTTTTCTGCTTTAGTTAAGTATGCTGTGACATATCGTGCAACTGCAGTAGAATTGTCTGCAATGTACTGCACATTTATGTTTGCATTCCATAAGTGGGCAATGATCGCATTATAATCATTGATATATTTTTCTTCTTCTTTTCTTTTTATGTAATATGTATTTTTAGGTGACTTACCTTTAACACTATGTCTTACTGAAGACACAAGGTTGTTTATTTGACCTGTATTTGTAACTGGTCTAGGGAAACCAAATCGGCATTTGGTGTAGTATTTGCCGTTGTTTTCGTATTTGCGACGACAATATTTTCCACATTTGTGTCTTTGAAATTGTAAAATTTGTGCACGAAGATCACTATTTGTGGCTTCTGACGGAATTTCACAAGTGACATATTTTTCAATAAACTGTAAAACAGTGGCATCACTGTCTTGACCAAATTTAGGAGCATCTTTAATCCAACAAAAGCATGTGGATATGTGGTGCTACTCTGGCTTGGTATTCTTTTCTCCAAAAGAAGTGTTGCACTTCTCCAAGGGGAGGAACACTTTTATTACAAATAAAATGTAGCATAGCAATGAAGCGATGGTGAAAATATCTTGAAACATTAACAGGAACCAAAGAACAAAGTTCTCCAGGTGTTAGAATATCTATGTTTGTTTTGTTTTTATTTGATATGTGTAGGAAATCATGTAAATCTTCCCATGCATATTCTGCACAGCTTAATGTAACAAACCAAGTGGGTGGGCCAAGGTTTCTGATCATACAACGTACATCTCCATGACGTTGAAACCAGTACTCTTTAGTACCACGCATATATGCTAATAGATTTGTAATATTTGATTGTAAAACCTCATCCTTTTGTTGCACTTTCTCTAATAATTGTGTAGCTGTCATATTTTGAAAGTGTGATCCTGATTTTAATATGTGTGCAACTCCGTAACATAAAGTTGCTAGTTCACTTTTAAAGAGTAGGTGGAATATGTATTCCACATTTTGTCTAAATCTGGGATCTTCAGAATACATCCGTAATGAGCGGTATTCTGAAGCTGATATTTGAATACGTCTATCATCATACCTTCCTCCTTTGCCAGTAGGAAAGAGTAGAGGAAAAGCACGTGCTTCTATACTTTTTTCCCATATTCTGATTGGCGATCCTTTTGTTTGACGCATTTGGTAAGTTTCTAGTACATCTTGTACGGTGTCATTACAGTGCAAAGAATGAATTGTATAATGGTTTAAAGTATTTGATATTGTAGCAGGATCTAGTAGCTCAAATTGACCAGCTTCTTGTGTTTCTTGAATTATTTCAGTTGTATCTTTCAAGTTTTCTTCAATATTAATTTCTTTGTAATATTCATTGTTCTCTTTAAGATATTGGAAGGCTTGTCTAACTTTATATAAATCTACCAGCTGTTGCCATATTTTTTTGTCTTTTGTAGGTACTCCATTTACTAATATAATTAAAGATTGCTGCATTGGACGTTGCACTCCTAGAGTATGCACATTTTCTTTTAGATTTAATGGTAAATAAACTACTTTTCCACGAATGCCTTTTACCAATTCAGAGGGAGGTAATTTTGCTGTTTTTGGTTGAAGGCGTATTATTGCTTGAAATGGGTGTACTGTTTGAATTATGATGCTTTCATATAAATTAAGTTGTGGTTTTGGTACTGGGTATAATTCCAAATTATTTGTGATAGAACGTGAAGGAGTTTGGTTGTTGTCAAGTTTTGTAGTGCAATAACTGCAAAGTATTAAGGGCTCAGTTATTTCATATTTGTTTTCTGCTAGACGGTAGAGAGCTAATTCAAACCATTTAGAATCTCCATTGTCTTCTATTTTGTATGATAGGTCCACAGTTTTTGTGTTACTTTTATAGAAAATTCTACGGCAACATACACATACATGGTTTGGTACTTCAGCTGATGTACTTTTAAATTTTAGTATTTCTTTTTTGTGTGTGTTTAGCAAAAGGTTGCCATGTGTAGAATTGTTGCTTAATTGGTTTAAAGCTATTTCATTCTGTAAATGGCTTTAACATCCAATATATTTTTTTCTGGATATAGTGAATTTCTTCAAGTAGGTCTTTCGCTGTACCATGTAGAAGGATGTTATTTAACTTTGCTAGTGCTAAAGCAGGACTTTTAGCATAGTACAGTTTATAGACTAGATTTCTTATAGTTGAATGATGTGTTGATATCCTTTTGATATCATGGAAAGAGGTTTTACAAGTAGGTCCTGTAATGCAGGCCAATGAATGTCCTTGTAGTCCTGTGTACTTGTGCACTAGACAGGTATCTATATTTTGCAGTAATTTAATTTTGATTTTGTCTTTGCTTTTTACATATTTATTGAGGAATTGGTGTAAAGATTTGAAACATTGTTTGGGAATGTTACACATTGACGTGCATGGCCATTTGTACACTAGACGTCCTGATTCAGTTGAATGGAGGGGTAATTCTAAGTTTTCAGGGCATATTTTTGTAAGGAGTACTTCTTGTTCCATTATGGTATTATTCACTTTTTCATAACCTCGACCACTGCTATTTATGGCAATTGTATTTGTTTGCTTTTGTTTGTACGCTTCTTCATTAAAATATGGTTCTGTGCTCGTAGTGTGATTCCATTCACCTCCGCAGATACTTAAGAAGTTCTTTCTGTTGACATTTCGCTTATTGAGAAGTCTTTTTTGTAATTTAGTTATTAGTTTTGTTAGAGGTTTCATTTTGTTTAACAGTAAAATAAATACATTTCTTTTGAGAAGAATTGCACTGTCCATCAATGCTTCTAAGATTAATTTCCTACGATAGGTTTTAAGCTTTGAACCTGATTTCTCTCCTGTTTTTATAAGATTTTGAAGGACTTTGTGACGGTATATTTTGGCTAAAATACTTTTCTTGGTATGCTTACTTTGCACTATATTAAAATTTGAAGAAGTAGTTTTATCTGTACTGATAGCTGATTTTATGTTAATTGTTTTTTGGTTTGTTTTACATTTTGATAGAGGAAGTGAAGTTGTTGTACTTGAAACTTGTGTTTCATTAAATGATTGTATTAGCTGTTTTGTTTCAACTTTTTTTTTACAAATTCTGCTAGAGATGGATGCTTATGTTGGACACCTTTATTTTCATTTGCTCTAATTTTGCGTTGCTTTCTACGGAGTTGTCTTTTGGTAGGCATTCTTTAGGGTCTGTTGAAAAAAATAAAGAAGATATGGGTTGGGGTGTTCTGGAATGTATGTGTGCCGTGTGCATGAGTGTAAGATGATAAAGATGTATGTAATGGTGTGTGATTGTGCATTGGGAACTAAAACTAGTAGGGATAGGTATTCTTGAATTTATGTGTTACTAAACTGGGGTTCAGATGACAAAAAAAAGTAAGCTAGTGGTATGGAAAAGTACAAATAGTAAATGTAATGTATACAATTAAAACAGTTGTTTGTTCTATCATATGAAAATTGTAGTGGTTCAGTTGGCTAATTTGTGTGTCCAAAAATAGAAATTTGTGGGCCATTCTGGTTGTAAATCGCTGTTTACGACATGGACATTTTTGGACAAAATGGTACAAAATCTCTATTTTAAGAAACCAAAATTGCTCATATTAATGTTATAGTATATTTGATTAATAATATAAATATTATGGTGATATTTTACTTACTTTTTTTTAAATTAACAGGTAACTTCTTAGTTTTTCTTTCTTCTTCGAATTCGGCTGCTTCTTTTCAGGAAACTGGTCTTCACTGCAATTGTAAAAGCTTCAAATTAGTAACTTTGTTTGTATATAGCACTGTTTTTAATTTAGAAATTGTTTTTTTTAAATTGAAATCCTCAGTGCCTTCTGTAAAACCATTAAACTAATTTATTTACATAAGATACATTGCATCAGTTCAGTACATATGATATGTTCTTAATGAACAAATTGTATTGAATAACTAACTGTAGCAAAAAAAAAATCTTTACTATGTCTTGTGAAATTTATAATATATTAGTGAATACCACTATTTCTGTAAGTAAACTGTTCTAGGTAATAGCGCCTCAATGTCATGTCGAATTTAAAGTAATTAAGTAAATAAATAAATAAAAACAAAAAATATGAAATTGTATAAGTATTTTTATAAAGGTTTAAACATAGATTGTGTTTGCATGCAATTTTGTTTGAATATATGTAGTCTATATATTTCATTTAAAAAATTTTAGTTTAACATGATTTGAGTGTGTGTGTATAAAGAAAGTAAAAAGTATAAAGGTTTATAAGTGATAGTTGATTTTAGGAAATTGAAAAAAGTACAGTAAATTCATTTTACAGATTTTACAAGGTAAAAGTCTGTTTGAAAATGTGTTCATCTACCATAGCTCTCAACTCACACGCTTTTGGCGGGTGTCACACGCCTTGTAAAGTGCAGACTCACCCGCCAAGCCTCCTGCACGCCCATTCATTCCAATGGGCGTCTCACCCACCAAAAACAAAATTGGGTGATTTCACCCGCCTGTAAAACAAAAATGGTTGAGAGCTATGTCATCTACTATACAGAAAATATGCATACCTGAAGTTTGTGTTCATGCATATGGATATGCATGGAGCTGCAAGTAGAAATCTTGAAGACTTGTACAGTATTTCTGGTAGATGCTGCTTGCCAATGATATGACACTTGTACTCAGAGAGATTCAGAGTACATTTGCAGTGCTGATCTATGATGATGCAGTTAGATGTAGAGGTCTTGAATGTGATTGGTGCATGGTCATGTGATTTTTGAGGTACATCCAATGAGGGAATGGCAGAGAGAGTGTAGTGGAAATGGTAGAAGGGCTGTTCATGTTACGATATGTCCGCGGACATGGCGGTAGTTCGCGGACATCGGGAGTTACATCCGGGGATTTTTATGTTCAGAAGTCATGCAAATGAGAATAAGCAGTGAAAGGGATTGGTCAGGAAAGTTTGGTGGGTGTGTTGTGCCAGGAGAGATTTTCTCAGATACTCTTTTTGCTGAGAGAACAAAAGATAGCTATGGCTGTGTGTTTCAGAAAACAGATTGTTTGGATTTTAGGAGATTCGTGGATACATTGGTTGAAGGTGCATGCACATCTGGAAGTACACTGGCATGGAGTACGTGGAATGAAGTGGTTGGACTTGCTACCTCTCTGTGCTACTTTGGAGACAGAGCAACATCCAGACATAATTGTAATTCATTGTGGAGGGAACAGTTTAGGACATGTGACTGGAATTTTTTTGCAATTTGCTATGAAAGAAGGACGGAGGAAGGTGATGGACATGTTTCCTAATTCTCAAGTGACATTTTCAAGGATTGCGCAGAGACAAATGTGGCTTCGTTCTTCTTCATTTGGTCCACAAATGGAAAAAGCAAGACGCAATGTTAATAAGGCTGTTTGTGGCTTTCTAAGAGATTTTGGCATGTCTTCTTTTCACAATGAAAATATTATGTTTTGTAGTACATACATTTTTCGCAGAGATGGAGTCCATCTTACTTATGCTGGCACTCAGATTTTTCTGAGAAATGTACAAAATGCATTGCAACCTTTTTTGGAATTACAACAACGATTTTGAAGTAGATGTTAAGCATTTACAATTTTTGATTTACAAACACCACCCAAAGGCTCTTTTCAGAGCCACCACTTCTTTCCAGAGAAAATTACAATGTTTGTGATGGAGTAGCAACCCAATTTTTTTTAATGTTCGCGAACTGTCCGCAGACTTCTAAAAAATACAAAGAGCCCTGCTTCATTTATTTTCACTTCTATTTTTTAACTGGGAAAGGCGGCTCTGAAAAGAGCCTTATTTTTTTTTGATTTTTGTAATTTTGTATTTTTTTTGGTTTTTCAGACACGACACACTAGGAGAGGAGGGTAAACGAGGGTAAAGGGGGGACACCAACCACAGGGATAAGAAAGGGCGAGCTGAGAGAGGAAGATGTAGAGTGGGTTTTATTTGGGTAGTGAGCAGGTCTTCTCGTGCTCTGAGACAATAGTCTCAAAAGCACTCCGAAGTCGGTCCCCCCTGCAGAGTACTGTGTCACAGTACATACATACAACTGTGACCCTCGAAAGGTAAGGGTCATCAGCATTCTGTATGGCCTGTGAGGCAGGTTGAGAAAGACGGTGCCCCACAGATGTGGTCCTCGTGGTGACAGGATCAGAAACAGAGGATGAAGTAGAGAAAATCAACCTGCTACGTTCTTTGCAAGGTACAATCCTGTGAATAGCCCCAGAGTGAAATGACCTCAGGTGTCGCTTCATACTAGTGGTCCCAAAGCTGTAGTTACCGTGCTTCCCGCGACTGAGTATCATTTTCCACTCATTGCAGTTAACATGGTTCGCACGAGTCTTAGGACCATTCCCATGAATGGTAAATAACCGCCACACCCAAGACTCACGCCTAGTGCGGGTAGTAGGGATTTCCTCTACCTCATTCTCATCATCCTCTTCTTCCTCCTCCGCATCCTCAGTCCTGTCCCCTCTTCAGGCCCTTGGGGAGGTGGTGGTGGTGGAGGGGGTGGTGGTGATGCTGAAGCAGGTGCAGCACCAAGTGGCAGTTCAGCAGCCAAGGATGCCATCTCGATGATGTTGTAGTCTGCAGGTGGCAGCAAAAATCAATGTGTTCTGAAGAATAGCCAGAAACACAATGGGAATGGTCTTTTATAGGGGTGCTTGTGTGCGGTGTGCGGACATGCGCACTGTGCGCGGACAGATCGAACACAAAAAAAGGATCGGAAAGTTTCAAAAGGTATATAGAAATTCAAGATTGCTATGTGGGACTTGTGGCATGGTGAGATTTTATTGAAAAATATTATGGATTAACTGAAAATGTACTTTTAAATTGTTCGGGGACACGAACAGTGTCCGCATTTCAGGACACACGATGAGCGTGGGCGCGGTCATATGATCTGTTTGCGAACTAGTTTTTCGAAGGGAGCGCCTGTCCGCAGGACACCAAGTGCACGGAGATTGGTTAGCGCATGCGCATTGATGTCCTACGGACACTGTTCGGGTTCTGAAGTAATTAAAAGTGCGTCACACATGAAACGAACATTTCAGGACACCGCGTGTGTTCTTAGAATAGTTTAGACTTGGTAGCGAACAGTAAGGACAGATATAGTGTTCTTCAGGACACGTGTAATTTAGTTTATGTACGAACATTTCAGGACACCAATTGTGTTCTTAGAACAGTTTCAATTGGGTAGCGAACACTACGAACAGTTGTACTGTTGTTCAGGACACATCATTTTCGTTTATTTACGAACATTTCAGGACACCAATTGTGTTCTTAGGACAGTTTTAAGTTGATAGCGAACATTACGGACAGATATAGTGTTCTTTAGAACACTTTAATTTTTGTTTCTTTACGAACATTTCAGGACACCACGTGTGTTCTTAGAACAGTTTCAACTTGCTAGCGAACAGTACGAACAGGTGTGGTGTTCTTCAGGACACCTCCATTTTCGTTTATGTACGAACATTTCAGAACACTCGCACTGTCCGCGGACACTTTTATTGTTTTAAAAAAAAAAAACAGAAATTATTCACAATACAATATAGAAATTAAACTTTATTTAACATATATTAATAATTTATGACAGAGAAGGTGAGGCAGAAGCAGAAACAAAAACAGGAGAATTTGGGGTTTCAACATGGTTGGTATTAGGTGAAGAAGGGATGGAAATCTCATCAAAACGTTTTGGATTATGGAGAGGGTTTGGGGATAATTGACTGGGATATGGTGAGGAGGGACAAGTACATGTGGGACAATGGTATAACGTTTTTGTTTTCAAATTATCTTCAACAAAAGTTTTCAAATTATTAAAATTGGTCAACAGTAAATCAATTTTTTCTTTTATGTTGTCAAGCGTGTTTTCCATAACAGCTTCTTCAGAGGTAGTTTCTATTTTGTTATGTTCTGTACAAAAAAATATATATATGTTAAATGTATACAAAATAATAATATTTAAATGGTTTATATTATAAAGTGTTTACCATTAGTTTCACTATCTCTAGACATTTCTGTGAGAAAAAAAAAAGAAAAAGATAATATATTTTCTAATCTAATACAGAAAGTTTATAAATATATGAGTAAAATGAAGTACACTTACTATTTCTGGTAAGATAAGTCCTATGTATTTAGTGGGTCTGGTCTTGTTCTCAGTTCTGTTGTGTCTGTGAGGTAAATATGTTGGAAGCCAATTTATGTTCTTGTGGTATATTCCATTTCAGAACATATTGTATTTATATGAATGGTTAGTGTGTTACATATATGTGTTACATTTCTTATGTATTACTATATATAATGTGTTTGTGTGCTGCTTTTTGAATTTGTTAAATGTTCCTATATTATGATATAACAATCAAACACAGTTTTTAGGTAGTGGTACTGTTCTCCGAACATGTCCGCGAACATTAAATAAGTTCGCGGACATCAAGTTCATAAGAAGATATCTAGTCAGTTCCATATGACATGTATATAAAGTCAAAGTCATTATTGTTAAGTTGTTCTACTAAAAAACTATGAAATTCAGTGAAAAAACTTTGTTAAAGGGACATTATGGTTAAGTTGCGCTACTAAAAACCTATGAAATTCAGTGAAATAAACGTTGTTAAAGGGACGTTATGGTAAGCTAAGCAACCATAACTCGCGCCACCACCGTGCACTGCTAAGACTAACAGCCAGGACATCAAAGATGACATCACAAATGTCATTATGACACCCTGCAATCAACGATGCGGCACACTTCAAATTCCTCCCTGCCATTCACCAGAATAGGAGACGGAAGCGTCGGAAGCCGGGTCGAAGCAACAAATGGCTTAAGGAGGGAAACATGAAAGACAGGATGGATACGCCAGGAACTGGGCAGTGACAACCTGACCACACAGGATTAATGACTTTGACAATAGAGAACGGACCCACAAAGTGAGGTAACAGGGAGCGCTTGCCTGCAATCTTCAGGTTTCGGGAAGAAAGCCAGACCTTCATGCCCACCTGATAGATGGGTGCCGGGGATTGATGCGCATTGGCAGATTTCTGGGCACGTTCCTGAGCCCTGATCAGATGACAACGCACATCCCAATGAACTAGATCCAAATCGTGGATGCACTCGTGAGCCGCTGGGTTGGAATCAGGTAAGGCTGGGACTAACGGTAATGACCTGGGATGACACCCATAAAGGGCAAAAAAAGGAGAGACCCTTGTGTAGGAGTGCATAGAGTTATTGTAGGCGAATTGAGCCGGAGGTAACGCTGTGAACCATGATTGCTGAAACTGGAGACAGAGACAACGTAAGTATTGCTCAATAGCGACGTTGGCCCTCTCAGTTTGTCCATCAGTTTGCAGATGGTAGGATGAGGAGTATCCGTCATCGATGCCCAGTGAGGCCGTAAGAGCCTTCCAGAACCGTGAGGTAAATTGAGTACCCCTATCGGAAACAATGATCAATGGTAAACCAAAATGGCGAAACACATGAGCCATAAATAGACCAGCTAGTTTGGGTGCTGAAGGCAACCCGGAGCAGGGGACAAATGCTGCATACTTCATGAAGTAATCCACCACCACCCATATGGTGTTGTGTCCCCGCATGTCTGATAGGTCGACAATAAAGTCCATCGATATCATCTGCCAAGGCTTATGTGGAACCGGTAGTGGATAAAACAACCCCATTCGTTTGGCCCTGGAGGTTTTACATTGAGTACATATAGCGCAAGTTGATATGTAATCCTTGGCATCACGAGACATGGATATCCCCAGGCCCAGCGCCGTAACGCCTCCAATGTTTTCTGGACCCCAGGATGTGAGGCAACAAGCGAATCATGAGACCACTGGAGAGCTAAGGTGCAGGCGTGACCAGGCGGAATGAAGACACGACCCTGAATGAAAGGTAACCCTTGTACCAGATCCATGTTAAATTCTGTGATCTCACCTGGATGAGTAGAGGCCCATTCTGAGATGATGGATCGCAAGGAGGGTTGGACTGAACAACCACAGATGATCTTCTAAGACAAAAGCGGTATAGGTTCCATCCTTAAGATCCATTCACCCGCACAATAGCGACAAGCTGTGCTTTTGCGGGACGAGAGGTGATCGTAAACTGATATTGAGAAAAAAACAAGTGCCATCCTCCCTGCCTGGCAGTGAGGCATTTCATAGACTTTAAAGCCAACAAGCTCCTATGGTCTGAATACACGGTCGCAGGGTGCCTAGCACCAAGTAGGTGATGCCTCCACTCCAAGAAGGCATCCTTAATGGCGAGGAGCTCACGTTCTGTAATAGAATCGTTTTTATATTGTGTCAGTTTACGGGAGAAGTAGGCTAATGGATGTATGTCACCGGAATGAGAGCATGGTTGTGACAAAACTGCACCAATCGCATATCCCGAGGCATCAGCTTCTACATAAAACGGGAGATCGGGATCTGGGTGTTTAAGCACAGGAGCGGTAGTAAAGGCAGATTTTAGTTGATCAAATTCATTTTGGGCTTCTGATGACCGGTCATATGGAACTTTGACACCAGTCAAGGAGGTAAGAGGAGCAGATAGGTCAGAAAAGCTGTTCACAAAACGCCTGTAGAAATTTGTGCAACCCAAGAATGACTGGAGGGCCTTAACTGATTTGGGTATTGGCCATTCTAGGATAGCCTTCACCTTAGATTGACTCATCCGACTCCATGGTTGGTTAAATCATACCCCAAGAACTCTACCTCAGAGTCATGAAAAATGCACTTTTCCGCTTTCACAAACAGGTTATGATCTCGTAACCGTTGAAGCACCGTCCTGAGATGTTGGACATGTTCAGAGAGAGTCTGCGAGTATATTATAATGTCGTCTAAGTAGACCACAACATACCGCTCCAAGATATTGTGAAATATATCATTCATGAAAGCTTGAAAAGTGGCTGGGCATTGCAAAGCCCAAAGGGCATAACCAAATATTCAAATAGACCGTAACGTGTTTTAAAAGTGGTCTTCCATTCATCCCCCTCTCTCATCCTGACCAAATTATAGGCCCCTCTGAGGCCTATTTTTGTGAAGATCTGGGACGATCCCAATTGATCAAGGAGGACCGAGATCAGAGGAAGGGGATATTAGTTTTTAACTGTTACCGCGTTTAAAGCACGATAATCTATACAGAGAGGCAGATCTCCCTCTTTTTTCAGGACAAAAAAGAGGAGAAGCCACTGGAGATTTTGAAGACCGGATAAACCCCATGGCAAGTGCCTTCTCTATATAGTCCTTGAGCACAGCATCTTCTTTGAGAGTGAGAGAATACACTCTCCCAGCTGGTATCCTCCCCCCTGGTATAAGGTCTATTGGACAATCATTGACCCTATGTGGGGATAGGGTTTCTACCATTCTTTTGTCGAACACATCAGCAAACTCAACATACTGGACGGAACCACAGGTGAGAGAGAGTTAGTAATGGCTCCAATATGCATCGAAGAAGAAACCAGTGCCCTGGCTGGACCGTCATGACTTATTCCATGAAATGAAGTGCACTGGGTGTTACAAATGTTGGACGGGAACTAGATCTGATGCATTGACCAGTCAATGCAGGGTTGTGGAATTGCAGCCACGGAATTCCAAGAATCAATTTGTAAGCTGGTGCTTTAATAATATCAAAGGATATTTCCTCAGTATGACCATCCTCGGTGCTCGTGACTAACAGGACTGTCTGATGAGTGACCAATCCTGAGGCAAGAACGGGTCCATCCACCACATTGACTGTTTCCGGATGTTTTTTGCACAGTAAAGGAACGCCTGACGCAGAAACATAAGTTGGATTAATGTAATTACCTGTTGCTCTAGAATCTATGATTGCGATAGCTTTAAAAGATACACCATGAGCCGAAGAAAAGTCAACAGGAAGCTGGAACAACCGGACAGGATCCTGCAAAGTACAGTCCATAGTGAAACATCCCGACGTAGGGACTCCATCTACTGTCGGGATTTGGCGGTTCCCGCCTTTCGTTTGGGCTTTTTTGGACACTCTGGTAACAGATCATCTGAGGCTCCGCAGTACATACACAAATTGTGTGACCTGTGGTATTCACATTGGGCAGGCATCAGAGAACCCTTAACTGCTCCTATTTGCATTGGTTCAGGGGCAGGCAGGGTCGTGAAGGCAGCCTCAGCAGATCCCGGGGTGAACAGAGTTGTTCTCTTTTCTCCACATCTCTCAGCCTTACGCGCATCGATTTGGAGGACCAAGTCAAGTAGTTCGCCGAATACAGTAGGAACAACTCGGACAGTGGATAAGATATCCTTTAGTTCATCTGAAAGAGCCTGATAAAAGACAGCCGACTTCTTTTCTTCGGGCCAGTCAGTCTCGGCAGCCCGCTGATTAAAGCGGGCTAAATAAACCAGAAGGGAGTTATTCCCTTGTTTGTGTTTCAACAACTCCAGATCCGTGGCCTGGGTGGTGTATCGGGTGTCAAACATCTTGCTCATCATAGTGAGAAGTGCATCACAATTATAGAGAACATGACTTTTAGCCTCCAACAACGGATTTTCCCATGCAGCTGCTGTACCACTCAAGTGCGACAGGATAAAAGCCACCTAAGTGGTGGAAGAAGGGAAGGAACCTGGACGACATAAGAAGTGCAGCTTGCATTGATTTACAAAAGTTCTGTATTGCTTGGGATCACCCAAAAATCGCTTTGGATGGGCCAAACGAAACTGAGTGGTGAGCATTACAGGGGCAGCTTCTTGGGTAGGAGCAGGAAACCCTGACCCTGAAGCCGAAGCTCCAGTGCCAATGGACTGTGAGGCTGGAGTTGTAACCAGAGATTGAATAGTGTGTACACATTGACGCAATGCCTCCAGTGCATTGGTCAAGTCCATACGTAAAACCGTGACCATTTGCACTATTTGATTCAATGCCTCAGTGGTCGCTGTAGACATTTTGTTTTGGCTGCTAATTCTGTTACTTACCACTCCGGCATTTGATTGGAGCGTAGTAAGCAGACCTCACCAAGGAAGGGAATGCGTGATAGGTACAATCGAGCCTCAGAAATCCAGCTCCCCTGAATTCAAGGATTCAGGCTTCCTCAAAAGAGCGGCTCTTTTCCACAAGTACCTCTCTGCTAATAGGATGAGGACTAGCAGAGAAGTAAATCCCATAAAAGAGCAGGGGAGAAACACACACCGCCAAACCAATGCTGCAAAGGAAATACAGAATGATTAGGAATGATATGGTAATGTGGAATCAAATCAACACAATCAGATAACTCTGGGAATACCTAGAGGTTGGTTTTCGTGGTGTAGAGATATGTGTTGCACCTACAAGAAAACCCAAATGTAAGAAATCTGTACTAGCTTAGAAATATTCTACTTATGACTGTAATTCACAACACAGACCTGAGAAGTGGAATTCCCATAGGATATCACAAGGGAAGGAACAACAACGGCAGGTATAAAACAATAAACAGGAAGGTTAGTAAAGGGAGTAATACCCGGGCGGCACGAGGGTCGCACTAGTCACGGGATGGTGCATGAACTGGAAAGCATCACTTAAATGCACAGTGGAGAAGTTCAGTCGGTTGTGGAGTCAATGCAGAGTTCCAGGAATCCACACCACGATGGAAGGGAAGTTGTGGTTCTGTTAAGGTAAACAGACAACTAAGGATGAAAGCAGAAAGTGTCTTTACCTTGTTTGGGTGCTGGTGGGGAAGAGAGAAGGCAAAAGCAGTCCGGAGGCGTTCCGATGTCAGCAACAGGAATCAAGGAATGGACCGAAGGGGAAGGCAGAAGCAGTCCAGAGGCATTCCGATGTCAGCAACAGGAATCAAGGAATGGGCCGAAGGGGAAGGCAGAAGCAGTCCGGAGGCATTCCAAGGTCAGCAACAGGAATCAAGGTAGAATGGATTAAAGGCTGAGGTAATCGAGGAGCGGGAAATAACCGAAGAAGAGTAACGCCACAATTAGCAGCAACTAGTTGTTTGAGCTCTTCGGTTTATATGGTGCAGGGGGACGTGGCCTCCTTACGTGCTGTCCATGCACGGAACGCCTCAGCTGACCTGGCGGCCTCCGCTGCATGGCCAGGCGCCATGGCAACCGGTACCTGAGCCACAGCGAGGATATGGAGCGTGCCGTCCCTCGCTTGTATTTCCCGGAAAAGGCAGGTACTGCAGGTCCGTGCCAGGGAAATGTAACAGGAACAGAGTTGGTCAAACCCAGGGCCTTTTTCCAGAACATACCATTTAAAGAAGTAAACAGTGACCCAAATCAAGTAATGAGATGTCGAGACCCTAAAGAAGTGTAGTTTCCACATTAAGTAGATAATATTTAACAAATGGTTTAAGATAGAAAGTGCACAGTTGTGAGTGAATTCTTTTCATCTATGTCTTCAAGGGCATGAATTTCCCTTCGAGAAACAGTTTCCAACGCTCCTTAGAAGAACTATTTGATAGACTGTAAACCAGTTCCCTACATGATTGCACTCTTTCCAAGGGATGATTACCCACCCTGCAGTTAAATATTTTAGACCGCTTTTTCGTAGTAAATATTATGACCTTGGATTTCTGGACATTCACTCGGAGGTTGTTATCTACTGCATATTGATGGAAATGAGTTAGCTTCCTGTACGGCCCAATAGGGGTTTTATCAAATAAAATAATATCATCTGCAAATGCTATCCAGTCTAGGGTCGCTGTACCCAGTTTAACCGAGTTTGTTACACCCACATTCCACAGTCTATACAGATCTGCCATTTATAAGTTGAACAGGGTGGGTGCCAAAACACGCCCTGATGTAACCCAACATATATGGGCAGTGAGCGGTTAAGCACTCTCCCTGCTCAACCTGACCCGCAAGGAGGTGCTGGTGTGAAGCAGTGCCAAAAGCTGCACAGTCTTCACAAGGACCGTCCAAGTAAGGCACTTGGTCCACAGGATGTTCCTACTTACTGTGTCAAACGCATGTGGCATATCGATGGAGACCATTTACACAGTCCCCACCACCCCCTTTTTTACCTCTGAGTCATTGTAGTAGGGATCAGTGAGGTCCCCATTCCTGTACAAAAGCCCACCTGGTAATGCGATAACAGATTTATGGAGATAAAGTGAGACTTAAGATTCCTCAGAAATAGGGATGAAAAAATATTGCTGGAATCATCCAGCAGAGCAATGAGCCTAACATTTTTAGGATCTGCTATATTTCCTTGCTTGTATATAGGAATAATTGTCAATTCCCTCCAAGTATGAGGAACCTTATGAGTTGTGTCTAGATTTTTAAATAGAACTCCAAGTTGACCAAGGCAGACCCCCGGATCTTTCTTAATTAGCAATGGAGGGATGTTGGCCTCGAGGATTTGGCTCTACCAATTGTCCAAAGTATGTTGTTTTCCTCCCACGGTCAATTAAGGTGCTCATTGTTTCCCCTTTAAAGGGCGGAGCAGTCGACGTCACCTTTTGGCAAAGTGTATTTGTTTCTGAGATATGTAACAAAGACTTGCTCCGTTATTGAACACCCCAATGTCGCAGCTGATGCTTTCAATTTTCCACCCAACAATGACCAGAATTTAGAGTTGTCATTGTCTAACAAAGTTTTAAGTATCTCTTGACTTTCTCTAACATGAGTCTCCAGTTTGATTGACTTCAGGAGGCACCTGTATTTCACATTTATTAGCATTTTAGCCTGGAGGTAAGCCACCCACTCGAGAAATTGCAAAGACAAAGCTATGAGAGTCTTCCTCTTGACTATCTTAGCCTCCTTCACCATATTGTCAAAGGAGTGTTAATGCAGTTTGTTAATTTGCTGTGGTACCTTCCCTCCACAGCATGCGGTCTAAGATGGTATAAAAGGTCCTACAGGTCGCAGTGTTCCATGTGACTGTTATTCTGCCCCTGGCAGGAGTTGCAAAAGGGTCAAAGCAGGTCATGGAAGGTGAAAAAAACATTGTTAATACCAGTGGAAAATGATCACTGCCAGCGGTTACACCTTTGGTCAATGGTTTGCATACCGTACCCAGTTTGGAAGAAATGTAGAAATGGTCAATCCATAATTTATTAGGACCTCCCTTCCAGGTAAAGAACCCTACATCAATTTCCTCCTCCTTGGGTAAATATATGTTTAAGTCCCAACTTACTAAATATTGATCCCACAAGGAACCAGGTGAAGCACCCTTAAGAGAGGGAGTCTGATATTTGGCATCTTGGACTTTCTCCTTAGCAACATCTGCACAAGTTGCGTTTAGATCCCCCAAAAATAATGAAGTGTTTGTTTTATTTTCTTATTAGGCCAACCCGCAAAGAGGTGGTCGAATTCATCATGGATTTTAGAAAGAGCAAATAAACGTTCAAAACCAAGAAGTGTACATTCAAACTAGGAAAAAAGATGTTAATTGCTAATAAGTCATTTACCCTCATGACAACTTTATTGTGAGTTCAATTTAAGCTGAGGTGAACTGCAATGGATAGTCCACCCTTCAGATGGCATATAGTGCCTCTGGTAGCGTATTTACAATATGTATGGTAACCCTTCATTTCAAAGGCATTCAAGGACATTGATTGCTGTAAAAAGATGATGCTTGTTGCAACCAAACTACTAACAGAGTTCTTAGTTATTTTCCGAAAACCATAAATGTTCCAAGAGACAACACTGAGCGGCCCTAGGTTAAAGACAGTTATTCAGAGATTTAGACTTGATGAACATCCTGATTGCAGCCTCTAACCAGGACCAGTCCATAGACCAAGATGTTAAGCCCTCAACCCCACTCTCCTGTTCCACTGAAAGCATGTGCAGTAGGTGCTGGCTGTTGGACTGGTGGTGATTGAGTCAAATTTTCGGTGATGTCCCTTGGAGATTATAATTCCAGTAGATCATAGCCCAAAGATCTAAGAACGTCTCAGTCTTTCCAAACAATCTGGTCTATCATGTTAGAAGTAAAGTAACATGTCAATTGCTCCCTTTTAAGGAAAGCTACCCTTTTGATGTCATGTGATCATAGTGCACGCAACGTTGTTATTGCCTGGAGCCCTTTTAGCATGCGTCCCCTATTCATGTGAATTCAGCCACACACTTGCAGATGTATACCCCAGCCCATAGTTGACCATTGGAATTTGTCATTAAACACTTGGTCCAAGAGCATGACCGGGCCACTCACATGTGATGTTATACTTTCCCCCCTATCAGTTGCAGGGGTTGGAGGCACAGGATGTATCGTGAGGTCTCAGGAGATCACAGTAGGTGTAGTGAAAACCATGTCCCCTGTAGCATTTTCTGTTGGTTCCAAGGGCTGCACCACAATAGAACACTCTGCTAGGATGCTCAAGATGGGATTGTCCAAGATCCTGGTTATTTTGCTTTTCTTTTTTTTCCAGAGATTTCTTCCCTGTTCTCGGAAATCGAACCTGGATCATCTTCAGATTGATGATTCAAAGCCAAGTCTGTAACCATGTCTTTATGAGACAATGCATCAAAAAACGTTTTGGATTTGTTCCACTTTTTTGGATTTGAGTCTGGAAGATTTTTACTCTTCTTCTTTTGCTGATGCTTCCTTTTTTCTGTTGCCTCCGTGCACCGCCCAAACAACCTGATCACTGTTCATTGGTTCTAAGTCCTCAGGATTTGCAGAGATTTTAATTGCATCTTCTTCCCTCTGGGGGACGTGTAGCCACAGGATACTGCTTGTTCTCCTTGGTGCACCACTGCACTAGTGGGGAGGGGCTATCCGCTGTCTCACTCTGCCTCATCAATGTATCCATCAGTGATTCTCCCTGCAGTATATCTACACCAGCAGAATTTTGTGGCTTTCCATGATCTGGTTTGCTGTTATTGCACCTGTCGACCGTGAAAACCTGGTTAGTACAACATGTCTCGGAGCCAGCAGATTTTTCCAATAGTAGTTTTAAACTTGAGTCCACTGCAGTCAGCTTTATAGCATTTTCCTTCACCGCTTCTTTGATATTATCATAAAGTCATAATAGTCACACCAGTACAAGATGGAGTGCTGAAATCGAAGCTGGCCCCAGAGAGTCTACGTGTGGCAGTATATTTGAATCACGCCGCAAGGTAATGTTTCTGGGGCTAAAGTCGTTTTGGTTGAATGGTCTTTTCAGAATGAGCCTCGGCCTGCCAGCGGCGGGGTGTTCATTTGGCGTATTTGTTAGAGGGGTCGAGGTCAGATCCTGATTTGTCAGGCCAGACACATTGGTTCCAATTCCTAGTGCTGACCCTGATTTCCCTGTTTGGTGGTCTTGTTTTGTGATTCCCTCTATGTCCTGGCAGGGACGCTCAAATGAGTGGTGGAGCACAATTGACTTCTCAGGCTGTGCATCTGAGCAGGCCATTCCACACTGCCCTGTGTCCCCTTCCACAATGGCCTCCAATGCGGCTCTAGGACTTGCACCATTTTTAAAGTCTCTTTACCCACTGTTGTCAATTGGGTTGAATACACATGTTCTTGTAATTGCTCATTTGTATGCCTACATTGTTCGTTAACATCCCCTCCCCAATAATGTGTGGCTATTAGAACATTGTTCTTGGGATGGAAGCTAATCACGACTGTGGAAGTAACAAAAAACTAGCAACTGTTTCCCAAGACTTCAGAGTACAGGTAGGGCATATAATGTTGTCCTGAGTCTGCGAGTCGCAAGGCTCTCTGACCGCCTTTCTCACCCTGCTCTCCATATACGCCTTCCACTTGTACCTGTGAGGTGCTCTGATCTATGAATTGCGCAGGAGGGATTGACACCCCTTTTCAACATGCATTGTTATAAATTGTCTATTCTTGTAGGGCTGCCTGTGCCAAATCCCACTCTTCTCGATCTCCTAGTTCTGCCAAGCCCTTTTTGGTAATCATAATTTTCCCGCTTTGTAACTTTAACATAGTGGTGCACTCATGTAAACTGTCAGCAAAAGCCTACACCCTTGCACAAGTTGTAGCAAAACGCATTGTCCTGTGAGTTAACGTCCTCTTTGCCCTTGGCACCCAAAGACCCATTAAACCACTTTCCAGCCACTTGCAGTCCGCACTGCATTCCGAGCTGGACTGGTGTTTTTTGGAGTTGGTGCAGGTAGCAGGTAACGTTAGGCTCCACCCAGCAGATCAGCCACTGAAAAAAGACTGGTAGAGACATTCACCCACAAGACCACTTTCCATCCACTTGCAGTCCGAGCCGGTCTCTGTGCTGGACTGGCATTTTAGTAGTTGGTGCAGGTAGCAGGTAGCGTTAGGCTCCACCCAGCATATCAGACACTGAAAAAAGACTGGTTGAGAGATTCACCCACAAGACCAGTTTCCAGCCGCTTCCAGCCACTTGCAGTCTGCATAGTATAGTATAACATAACATGAATGTCTGTATATACACAGTATATTGTGCAGGCATGCTGGCGGATCCTGGGTGTGTGCACTCTTGCCATCCACGTGGACATTCACAGATCCCTCTGCACCACGAGTAGAGATAGATTTGAAAGACTGCGTGTGGCTTAACTGACAGAAGCGCTACGGGTTGGGCACTGCCATGGATATTTTCCATCTTCATCTGAATGAGGCCCTGATTGTGACGACACGTTGCTGAGGAAGATACATATGTGGTATTGCAACATACCAATAAGAAATATAAGTTTAAAAATTGAAGGTAAAATCTAAGGCAAGATCTGTCATTTCCTGTTCATGCTTTACAAAAATGCGAGCTAACCACACTGCAGTCTGGCTACACTATAGTTGCTGTAATGCAGTGAATGACCATTGGCCAGACTTGTGCTGATTTAACAAACTTTCAATGTTTTCATCTTACAAATATTTTCATTTTTCTCCAGTGGCGACACCAGTTTATTTATTTGGGAATGTATAGTGTGCCTATACAGCTAAATGGTGTTTCAAGGAGCAATGTTAGAGATACTTAGTTTTGTGAAGTCATTTGTTTGCAAATATCTCTTCAATTCTATTGTTTAGTGCACTGGAACTGGACCCACAAACTCATGTAGTATTTGTCTGTGTGTTATCTCCTCGAACTGCTAAGTTCTTTTAGTGAAATCAATTGCTCTCATATTTTCCACTGGGGACTGCTACATTGTAATGGAATATAATTATTGGATACAAGAAGGGCATCCACATGGTGGTCCTGAGGGAAAGTATTCAGATTTGACTGACTTGCTTTCTTTAGACTGTACCCTATGTTTGCATTTGGAAAGAGCATGTGCAGTTTGTTCAAATCAATGGTGCACTAACTCGGGGTCGTCCTGTATTTCTGAGCTTTAAACTGCACCAATATGTTGACTCTTTGATCCGTCTTTGTGTTGTGCAAGTATGGGGAATATTCATTGTGAAAGGGACCAGTGGTGTGAATGCGCAAAAGGTTGGAATAATTATTTGGATTACATGAGCTCATGAGAATTATCCTGGAACCATGAACTGTAAACACGGAAGAGGGAGGAGCGTAAAGATATTGTGAGCATCCAGAAGTGGGGAACTCGGAGGTGTCCATATTTTAAATCCCCCTAGTGAGGCATCATTGGTGGATTGGAATAGGAACGTGTTCAGTGATCATCTAGTCATTTTGTACCTTGGGGTAGAGATAATGGACAAGATATTTAATCAGGAAAGAAACTTTGCTCTAGTACTGTCATACATAGACATATATGCCCAAATGCTTAGTGACACCATGCTATCACGTTGAGGTTCAATGCAGGACACCAGAGAGGAGGCAATAGCATATATCATGCCACCCGTGGTGACCAATCCTCGGCAGACCACCAATCAGACAACCTGTACTGAAGCTGCTCTGCTGACATGTGATGCATGCTTTTCCATGATCCAATGTGGTTTGTCTAACATACTTATTTTTATTTCCCCCATTGCTGGTAGAACTAAAGAAAATCAAATGCATCCATTTGCCCTTTGCATTGTGTGGTCCTAGATCTCAACTTCACTGCCCTTTGGCTATATCCAGCACGTTCCATTATCCACTGTGGTGTTAGTAACCCGTTCCATGTGTTACACTGGGGGGTAAGGGCCCGGGAGTCCGAGTTAATGGCCCGAGCGAAGTGAGTAAAAGTGGTAACCCGGGGTGCTAAAAAAAAAAGCATTTTCATTCATTGTATTAGATGCTGCGCACATCCCGTTAAATGAATGAAAATACTTTGCCAAGATGGCCGCCATGGTTGTAGAATGCGGGGCTCTGTATGGAGCCCCTCTTCCATTACCATGGTGGCCGGAAAGCCAAGATCTAGGGAAGCTGCTGTGGCGGTGGCGGCTCCGATAGAATCAGGTAAGTGTGGTTGGGGGTGGGGGTTTGGATTATTAAAAAAGAAAAAGGGAAAGGGTGGGTGGCTGAAAGATGGCAGAGAAGGGTGGGGAAGGCAACCTGTGTGTTCAGTGGAACGCGGGCTGAGATGAAAGGTTTCAGTCGTGATCCGTGGAACCTGATTGGCTGTGTCCTCCTCCCCGGATGCTAATGTTGTGCAGAGTAGACACTGAATGCCACTCAAAGGAAGTCATCAAATGCCTGGTGACCCACTGTGCTGTGATTAAACCTATGTATATCTGCAAAGGCCCAGAGACATGTCATTGTTAGTGTAAGGATTTGAACACTGGATTTGGAAAAGGTAACATCCTGTGAGCTAATTCAAAGCTCTCATTGAATGCCATTTTTCTAAATGTGAACTGTTATGGCTGAACATGGTCTATAATGTTGTGTTGGCAAAACAAAATACTAATAATAATCTGATCAGTTTTAAAAACTATAATTTCCCAATTTTGACAAAGGGACATCTACTAGAGTCAAGGCCCATAGTAACATATGTCACAGAATAGCAGTATTTGAACATGTTACTGCTGTAGTATACTGGAAGAACATTAATCTACTGTATATTGTATA
Organism: Ambystoma mexicanum; assembly: GCF_040938575.1. NCBI lineage: Eukaryota > Metazoa > Chordata > Amphibia > Caudata > Ambystomatidae > Ambystoma > Ambystoma mexicanum. The sequence goes on from NC_090936.1 coordinate 827,425,745, forward strand.
TATCTATTTTGGGGAAGCAATGAGTCTCGCAGCTTTGGAAGTTGAGCAGATGTGCTGTTATCTATATGCTGGATAGATGGAAGTAGCCTATCAAGGCATCAAATTACAGAGGTTTGCAACCCGTACACAACCAATGCCATTTTCTTTTGTGATCAGTAGGCCACTCCAAATCTGTGTCAGGTCACACGGTTTAGTTTCATAATGCATTTGTCACTGAATTAAAGTACACAAGATTAGTACAGGATGCTGTGGTGCTTTTGTGGTGAGATTAGCAGTGACAATCCACATCTAAGCCCAACAAAGATTGTCCAAAATAAGTGGCTGGTGACCGATAGAAATGTGCTAATGTGATCTATTGTTTGCAAAACATATTGGCCAGTTAAATAATAAACGAGATTGATGTCAGAGAGACTCTTACGTGTATGAAAAGAAGTGACCAGCAATATAAAGGTCTACAAGTAGCCATTGGGAGCTTTGTTCAACCTTCTCTGCCATCACCCTACATATTATTTTCTGTAGCCTGGCCCCATTTTGTGCAGGTTGGGTCACTGTCTGTGTTGTGTGAGGGCTTGGCGTTCTTACGGTTGTGCTGCTCTCACATGGTATTGTAATAATTAGTGGTGCACCCAACTGATGTTATGTAATGTGGTAACCTCCTCCAAAGGGCCGCTAATGCGTTTGGCTTCTTGCAAGGAGTTGATTTACACCTTTGCACATGGTCAATTGCCGTCTACCAGGGGAACAATAGCCAATGTTTCCTGATTATTAAGGTCCCAAGCCTCATCTACCACAATAGGACTTCAAAGGACAGTTTTTGGAGAATAGATATGTATTATTTGTTACTGGCAGCTTGTGAGGATAAGAAACCAATGATACCAGCTGGATCCAGTTAATCCTCCACGCAGGTTGAAAAGCCCAGTAGGGAGAGTGTCTGTAAAGAAATGATTTCTGCTGTGGAGTAATACAGGGGTGAGGAGTCATAAAACCACCTACTCAGCCCTCACACTTCTACAACCCAACAGAGATCTCAATCATAAAGGTAAAACAGACATGGTCAAGAGATACACCTCCTTCAGCTTTCGTGGTAACTTGGGCATAGGGAAGGCTATACTCTTAAGGGGTGTGTCAATGTGATTCAGTAGTGACCCACACAGCAAAGTATCACAGTATCACAGCTCAAAATAAAAGGAATTTCCAATCAAGGTTATATGAATATATATATACTAAAGTAAACACACCATCTGCAAGAAAACTAAATTGAAAAACCGTGCAAAAACCCACCCCTATGGCAAGAACAGAGAATATGCAGAAAAGAGGGAATACAGCAATATGGGTTAGAATGCAGGGATGAAAATACAATTTCAGGGACCACAACGCCATTTTTAAAAGGATATGTCTTGGGGAAAGGTGCACAAGTGGCAAACCCAGCATTTTCGTGCTGTTCATGCAGTTAGAGGCAGTTTGCTGTTCAAAGGACGCTTGGGGCTGAGCGGATCATGCGTGTGATGAATTGATGAATTGCCATCTGGCAAGGCTGTGAAAGTCCTGGCCATTTATTTGTATTACAATAAAATGCTTCAGGTAATTCCATCTCTGAATTCATAAGGTCCATGCCAAAATCATGTTGGTTATCTGTGCCTTGTTGCACCAATATCCTGGTCTGCAGAGCCTGTTCTACCAGTGGCACAGAGCAGGTTCAGAGGTCACAGTTGCTCATTTGATAGCTGCAGTGACAGCCAAGCCTCTGCAGCGCAGGGGCTGAATTTAAGATATGCACCCCTGCACCAAAACTATGATGATCATAAGTAGCCCATGGTGTTGGCATGGTAAACTCTAAAGAAAGGGTATTCCTGGGTTAATGCATGGCACTACTGATACTCATTACAGCCCCATCCATTTTGATATTGCACATGTCCAATCTTGTGAGCCAGTTCAGCTGTAGTAGGTGATATGTATTCTGGCCAGAAAGGCTTTTTAAGGATTTCAATCAGGTGACGCACACCTTAGTCTCGGCCTAGTATGCAGCACGCAATTGAAATGCTTATGTTTTTATGTTAGATTCAATATTGAGACGGTACACCACTCATATCACAGCCCCTTTTCAAATACCCCGGATCACAATGGACCCTGAACCAGGCTGGTTGATAAAATCTAATATTTATTCATTTATTTGAAAATGAAAAGAAATCATAACATTTTTTGATAAGAACAATAGGACTGTAGGCAATGCACTTAGTTAACCTTATATTGACACATCTACAAAACACCAGGGAATAGGAGCACTTTTTGATTTTAGGTAAGATAGCACTTGAGCTAGAATTTCCCCCTGAAATGTTCCCTCAACCCACAAATAATCAATTCTAAATGGATAAACAGAAACCGCAGGTAATCAGGAATGACAAATGGAAGACAGAATTGAAATTGGGCCTTCCCTCCCCAAACAAGAGAGAAAAACAGATTTTTAACCCTGGCAATGCTAAAAATGACACTCGGAAATGGATGAATAAATGAATGAATGTGTGTAAAAACCTTAAAACAATTATTATTCTTCACTACAGCAACCATGTGTAAGTACAAACAATCACAAGCAATGTATAACCAAGAGCATACAGTTAAAAAATGAGTAGCAGGTTTCAAAACTTGTTTCAGCAAATGACACATTGGAAATTTGGCAAAATTTGCAAATCCCGCCTGAAATGACCAAAACTGTTTATAATAAAAACGAGTGAAATGTGGTTTCTGTGTTGGGGTGTAGCTATAGATCATAGGTACAATATGGAATTGAAATTAGGTCTCTATCTGGAGAATTCACTGAGTTATGCAAGATCTAGAAAGGTACATCTTGAGTAAAATGGAGCAGTGAAAAGGAAAGGAAATCAGTTTTGAGAAGAACAGTTTTACTCTACACTAGAACATTCAGGCTAGGCTACCAAAGAGAGACAAAGTTTTCTTGAACGGCATGTTCTTCACATGTGATCACATTACTAATCAATTCATCAGATTATCCTCACTTAGAAGAACCAAATGATGCGACTTTCATTTTGGCACAACAAATGGGGGGTGAGTTAAAGATTTTGCATTTTTTCTTCTGACACTATTATAGAAAATATATATTTCAATCTCACAATAACAGGCTCACCATCACAGATGCTAGGATATAAGTCACAGACATGCGCCCTTTTTCGGGACAATATCTTTTTGGGACAATATCCACATTCACCTAATTTACATATTTAACTTTATGAAGAAAAAAAAAACACACTCAGCTGATCGAGTTTATTACCCAGAAAACATTTTCATTAAATTAATTCTCTGTGACTTTCCAGTCAATACATACAAGTGAATATATGATTCCATATGTAGATTTCACATAGTGCATTTTTTCATATAATTGGATGAATGACAATCTGAAATGGTACAGTTTGTCTTGGTGCTGGGCGCTGGGGTATTTATGACCTCTGTGAATGCTGCTGCCATGATGCAAGTTGTAAATGAATACCATTTGTTTTGCTCTGCAGTTCTTCCTGAGAATCAACTCCAGGCAGCCATCAGCTTTTATAGTCCAGCTTCAAAGGCCAGTGTTCACACCTTTCTCATGGGGAAAGCAAGCCAACCCACGTGCTGTAGCTTGTTAGGGAAAGAAGAACATTTGGGGTCAGGCTTAGCTTGGTTCCATTCACCAATGAATCATTTAAAAGAGCCTCATTACGAGGTTGGATGTAACCCACCAGTGCTACTGTTACCACTGCCTGATATCCCGGTGTCACTGGGATATCACAAGTGGTGGCGGTAATGGTGTACTCCTCAGTTCCATGGAGTCCCATAGGACTCAATGGAAACAGGGACACCGAAGCACCAACACCGTTGCTAGTGGTGCTGGTGCTTCCGTGACAACCATGCCGGTAGGGGCCTGAACTCCTGCAGCTCAGGCCTGCCTGGGGATCCGTGGCACTTACCGGCATCGTTGCTGTATGTTGGTCCGGAAAGGATGCCGGTATGTTGCTACCGTCACCGTTATTTCCAGAACTGCCATAATTGTAATGAGGCCCCTTTGACACATTACAATTGTCATTTCAAATGGGGCAACATTATAACATGGCATTTTGCTTATCAAAGTCCTGTCAAAGACTTTACATTTTTGAGTGTCTCTGGTTTTGTTCCTGCATTGCGAGAGAGGTTGCCAGGCTATAAAGACCGCATATGGAAACTAAGGCACAATAACCATATACTAAAATGACACGTCAGACGCGAGGTTCGTTTTCCAAACAAGTCTGGTTTATTTCAAAGTATTCTCCGTCAGCCGACTGGGTCTCACCGCCTCACGACATGTGTTCCCAAACACCGTGAGATGCGAGAGTGAGAGAGCGAGCAGCGCTCAAGCAGCAATATATATACATTAGACATATCCTTTGTTAAGGCAATTCAACCCACCCTCAAACATGTCATACAGGCTAGGGTTCAGTGATTGACAATTATGACAATTATGACACGTTATGACAAGTTTTCATTCAGCCTAAACATAGTTATTCTAGCAAAGGCAGCAGAGACAGCTTTCTGTTAGGGGGAACATGGCGCTCTGGCTCGGCAAACATATCGTGTTCTTAGCAGGGAAACAGTCCTTACTACATTATCTGTGTGTTTCGGCTCATGAGCTAAGGGTCAGACAGTTCTGAAGCAGAAAATGCCACTCTCCACGAAGGAGCACCATTCTATTTTGAAGTGCAATTAATCTGATTGCTTTTTCTTCCAATGTCATATTAGATAGTATTTCTGTTGTCCCATTTATCGTTTTTTCTAACACCCTGGACAGTTTTCTTATATTCCATGAATGTATTGTATGTCCCCAAAATGGTATAAATGATCTCGCTATATCTCCAATGATCTGTCCTGCGGTATCATCTCGTTGTTGCCGAGATCTAGATAATTTTGCTATTTCAGTAGTTTCGGACAGAAATAAACTAGGTAAAAGTATTCCTAAATAACAGGTCCCTTCCCAAGTTCTAGGTAACCATGGACAGGCCTAGATATAACCTCATATATATAATGGTTTTTCTTCTTGTTCAAGTACAGCAATATTCATGCATCTAGTGAATGTTCCCACTGGGTGGGAACCCTTTTTCCGTAAGCAAAATGGGAAAGAACGTGGACTATGATTAATAGTATAGGAGGAAGGCACAGCATCGTTATTTCCTACTGAAGCCATTTTAAATGTGATTAGGTATTAGTAAGGCCTAGAGAGCCTATCTACTGGACTTGTTGTTACCGGTTTTATTTTGCTTCTGCTTGTAAATACGGAACAACCCAACGGTTCCAAAACCAATCTTTCAAATTCATTAATGTTTGTTCCATCAAACTGACCAGTGACACTGTCATTCCATTTTCCAAAAAATAACGCTCTTAATGATGCATAACAGGTGGTATTAAGTGGCAGAGGATGTACATACCAACCCATTCCTCTTTCCCCCCTGCTTGGGTAAATGGGAACAAACCCAACAATTGGACCTATTCAAGATAGCATGGGTCATATTCATAATCAGTAGCAATGTATTATTATCATACCCTTTTCTATGTTTCACTTCTTGTGAAGGGAGAGTATAAGAGAGCACATGTACTGGGCTGCTCATGGTAGGAGCATTGGTAGCAGTCAAGAGAGAGTTTAAAGGATGCACAGTTTCTAGATACCAAAATATTCGGATCAGTGTAATCAAAATGCAAAACGGTATCATAATCATTAGCATATTATTCTTTCCGAACCAAGTGGAGTTGGTTTATTCTCTATCTCTATATCATCAACAGCATCGGTGCAGGAGGGAGCAGGAGCGAATTTAGGCATTGTCTGTAATCTTTGTTTCAGGAAAAGTTTTTCAGTGTCTGTTGGGAAAAGTTCTCCACAGCAAAACACGTTAGCAACAAACAGTGAAGCCAGTCCAGGCTAGCCTGCTTATAGATGATAGCCATCTCATGTTAATTTGCACAGAGCTCCAAAAAGGCAGGAGCAAGTATCAATTTTATATTGTCAGTACCATTTGCCCCCGCTTGTCTGTGCTAGATTGCAACGGTCCTTCACTTTCAATGGTAACACCGGGAAACCGCGTGTCAGAACTTTCAACTAGATACAACTCATACGCTCCTTTTCCCCAGGCCTCCGTTCCCAGCTTCATCCGTGAGCTAGGAACAAAGGCGAAACAAAAGCTGATCGCTTCCGATTTTGTGAACGTAGATTATACCTTACAGCTCCAGGTACAGTATGATCGATGAACAATGCATTCTCATTTCCAGATGCAGGATCAGTGTCAACTTGTGATGGACTGCGTGATGATAATGAGGCAGCCGTCGGACAAAGTTGAGGCAACTTTGGCCTTTCGATCTTCGTTGCAATCTCCACAGGCCCTTTCTCGGGCTTATGAAGTACTTTTGACAGGGAACTGGCGATGATATCTTTGTGATCAAGTGCAGCTGTCTTTCTTTCGAAAGTCAGGATCATCAATCTCTTTCTCATGTGGCAAAGGAAACAGAACTCTTTTTGTGTGTGTTGCGTGGATCCAGTGCTTGCAGCCATTCACTCGGACTGCAGTCTGCGTAGCCAGTATCACCTGGAAGGGTCCCGTCCAGTGCAGTGCAAGCAAAGATTTTCTTTCAAAATGTTTGACCAGAGTCCATTCTCCTGGCTGCAAACAATTCCGACCCTGGCGGTAGGGGGTTAACAGCACCGGTAAGGATGCTGGTGCTGTTAACCCCCTACCTCCCTATTATGAGGTCCCTTAGCAGGTCCCATCAGGACAGGCTGGTTTTACCAGCCTCTTTTAGCGGGACCCGTTAAGGGACCATGGAGCTAATAATGGGCCCACAATTTGCGGGCCAGTTATTAGCTCCTTCCCCATTCCCTTTGAGCCCTGTGGGGGCTCAAATGGGAATGGGGAATGGTTTTTGAAATGGGGATTTACCGGGACTGCATAGGACGGAATGTCCCGGTAAGTCCCCATTCCGACACCACAGACCCGGACCCGAGTTTGGAGGCAGCCATGGTGCTAGCAGCACCATGGCTGCCTCCAAACTCGTAATGACCCCTAATGTCCTGGGCCGGTACATCTGACAGGAGAGCCTCCTGCACCTGCTGATGAATCAAATGCAAGTTTTGAGTCAACTGTTGGCAGTAATCAATAAGTAATGGGTATTCAATATCCCTCAACCGTTTTGGCATGTTCCAGACATTTGCTGGTCTCCCCATAACAATTTCATATGGGGAGAGGGGTGTGGCTTGATGGCTACGTGAGAGGACGTTCCTTGGAGGAGCTCCCGATGATCCGATCCTGATCCTGGGAAATAAGTGATGGTTTTTGGTGGACTTTTGAGCCCACGGTGCATCTAAAGGCGTATGAAAGTGGGGGGCATACGGTGCATGTCCTCCCCAACGGCGAGACTGCATATTCACGGAACTAGACCCCGAAGAAGTTGGCGGTCGCACAAAGGAAGGGGAGCACCCAAGATGGCCGCCTGTGGACAAAGGGCCATAAAAGGTCCGACGAGCTGAGGAAGACTAGGTTGGTCGGAACGTGGGCGAGCCCAACCAGATAGACGGGTCGCATGCACCTCGGGCTGAAAGCAAGAACATAAGGGCGAGCCCCTACTGCAGAGGCCATGGGTTGTGGCGGACTAGCAGAGTGAACCCGCGAGGATACAGCTGGGCGTGTGGGCCCAATCGACGCAACAGGATGTCTTCCAAGGTGGTGCGACCCCGGATCAAGAAGCCTACGATGGAGACCTATGCTAGGTCGCCCTCGGGCGCGGAATGGGGCAAGAGCAAAGAAACCCCTGCTGCGGCGACGGACCCACCGGGTACCATCCAGGAGGTGCTGGCAGCAATTGCTGACCTGAAGGTGGCCTGGGAGACGAAGCTGGGCCTGGCCATGAAAGAGTTGCAAGAGGGCCTAGACCTCAAGATAGGAGCGGTCCGAGAAGAAGTGAACCTGTTGCGCCAGGATGTGCGAACGATCGCGGAGCACACTGGGGAACTGGAGCAGGAGTTGGCCCCGACCGTGGAGGCATGCAATACACACGCCAAAGAACTTCATGCCCTCGCGCAGCGAGTGGGCAATTTGGAGGACAGAGCAGAGCAGGCGGAAGGGCGCGCCAGGCGCAACAACATTCGCATAGTGGGGGTACCGGAGGGAATGGAAGGATCGACCCCACGGATTTTGTTGAAACCATGCTTTTGCAGGAGATTACAGGCAGAGAGCTGACCAAGGGGTTTGCGGTCGAAAGGGCGCACAGGGCCCTGACCAGGAGACCGGCCCCAGGAGCCCCCCCGCGGCCGTTGATTGCAAAGATCTTGAACTATCGTGACCGCGAGAAGATTCTCGAATTTTTCCAGAAAGGGGGCACGACAGAAAGGGGATCAGCGAATATAACAGCGTATCCGGATTACACGCTGCTTGTACAACGGAGTCGAATGAACTTTGGAACGGTGACGCGGAGGCTCAGAGAGGCAGGCCACCACTACATGTTGCTTTACCCCACTAGGTTAAAGGTGATCCATAAGAACAGATCCCTCTTCTTTGAGATGCCGAGCGACATGATGGAATGGCTGGATATGCAAGGTCGACCACAGGAATCGGATGCCCAGACAGAAGCGGATGGAGATAAGTAGCACGCTGCAGAGGCACCCGTGAGGCCATAGCTATGACATTGGGACTAGAATATAGTTTGATATTGTGCTTGTGTGGGGGAAGTCACGGCATCTGCCGGCGGGTCCCATTGAATTCACTTCTCCTAAATAGATGACTGGGAGCTCCTGGGGAGCAACCTATGCACCCGATAGTAGTATACTTAGTTAGGTCACTGTTAGATTGGTGACACCCCGCGGGGTCCTTGTTCTTGGTCACGAGACGGGTCCAGACGTGGGTAGGCCTGAGATCCAGGGATGGAGCTGGGCTATTGTTGGGGGTTGGTGGGGAGGGGGGGAGTTGTGTGCAGTGGTGTGAGGTTGGAGAAGGAGGGAGGGGGGCACGGTTTGTTAATAGAAGGGAAGGAGCCAGGAAACGACCCTACATGGGGAACATTATGGGGAGGGATGGGACGGAGATAGACCGACTAGATGGCATTGGGTAATCTCAGAATTGTGACCTGGAATGTACGGGGCCTCAATAGCTACCTTAAATGCAACAAAGTGATGATGTATTTAAAGAGGATGCGCGTAGACATAGCCCTGCTGCAAGAGACCCACCTCACTAGGGAAAGGCTGGAGGTGGTCGGGAGGAAATGGAAGGGCACCGTTGTGGGGGCGGCATACTCAGCGTATGCCATAGGGGTCGTCACTTGGGTGGCGCCCCATGTGCCGTTTCGAGTGCTTGATTCTGCAGTGGACCCGGAGGGTAGAATGGTGGTGGTGGCGGGTCTCTTGGAAAACAGAGAAATACACATCATAAATTTATACGCCCCCAATAACGACACAGCGGCTTACTTTAGGACCCTCTACGGTAAACTTGGCCCCCTGGCGGGGGGTACGGTAGTGTGGGGGGGACTTTAACTGTACCGTAGACCCCAAGTATGGATAGGTCCAAGGATAGGACAGGAAAATGGCACCGGCGGCTAAAGCGCTGAGTACCCTACTGAAAGACCTAGGCCTAGAGGATGCGTGGAGGAGGCTGCACCCCACGGATAGACAGTACTCACACTACACAGTGCCACATTATTTGTACACAAGGTTAGACTACATGTTTGTAACAGCCAGGATAGTGAGAGAAATAGAAGGAGCAGAATACAAGGCACGAGTGCTGTCGGACCAATCGCCCTTGGTGGTAGACTGGAGACACCAGCCCCCACGCCTGCAGATCCCTACATGGAGACTTAGGACCGAGGCTCTGCAGGATGAGGTGTTTTGGGAGGGCCTGAGGGATGCCATTGAAGAATATTTTGATAAAAACACGGGAAGTGTAAGCTCTGTGGGCACACTGTGGGAAGCGTTTAAGGTGGTGGTGCGTGGGGTGGCTATTTCCCAAGTTAAAGGGGGGGGTTGAAAGGGAGCTCCCGGGAGGCGGAAAGAGAGCTAGAGGAGCTCACGCGTTGCGTGAGCACCGCTCATGATAACAGAACCAAAGTAGAGGAGCTACAGTTGTCCTGTAGTGCACTCTGGGATAGACTGTGCAGACTCAGCTACGGGAAATATACGGAGCGGATACACGCAGGAGGCGATAAGTCACGCAGATTGCTGGCTTGGCTGTACAAGAGTGAGACCCCCCGCTCGGTGATTAGTGAGATTTAGGGCGAACGAGGTAGCATATGCAACACCCAGAAAGAGGTAAATGAGGAATTCCTTAAGTTTTACAGACACTTGTATGAGGACACGGGGGAGGATATGGGTCAAGACATACTAGACCAAAGAAAGAATAGAGTGGGCACTACGTTGTAAGTTAATTCAGTAATTTAAACTTAGTAAAGTATTTGGTCCTGTCGCCAGATTCCTCCCCGTTGCAAAGGGAGGTATGAAATAATGTTACGCTGTCGACTGGTTAAATTGCACCAGTCTGCTGGAAGGACCTTTGTGAATATCTCACTAATTTGCTTTAAGTAAATGTTCAAAATTTTCCAAGAATTCTTCAAAAATAATAATAAGTTCAATTTTCACGCGAGCAAGGTGCCCGGCTGCTTCTACATCTGTTTACTACAGTCCCTGAAGAAGGTCTAGCACAGACCGAAATGCATTGGACAATATAATGCTTGATAAAGGCCTCAGACAAATGCAGATTTCTAAATAAAAGATTTAAAGGTTACAACTAATTGAACTTATTATTATTTTTGAAGAATTCTTGGAAAATTTTGAACATTTACTTAAAGCAAATTAGTGAGATATTCACAAAGGTCCTTCCAGCAGACTGGTGCAATTTAACCAGTCGACAGCGTAACATCAAGACATACTAGACACATTGGGGGACATTGAGCTGCCCGCCTTAGATGATCTAGAACGCTCTGAGTTGGACGCACCCGCCACCTCGGATGAGCTGGAGGTAGTGATTCGGAACTTGCCCAACTTGCAAGGCGCCGGGTTCGGATGGGCTGCCCAGCGAGTTCTACAAAACATACCAGCAAGAGTTGCTCCAGCCACTGCTTGCCACTTTCAACGAGGCCTATGAGAAGGGAGAACTCCCATTGTCGCTCTGTGAGGCCGTAATCATCCCACTCTTGAAACCAGGCAAGCCGGCCGTGGAGTGCGGATCTTACAGACTGTTGTCCATGCTCAACCAGGACAGCAAAATACTCACGGCGGTGCTGGCTAATAGACTGAAAAGGGTGATTAAGAAACTGATACACCCAGATCAGACGGGATATGTTCCGGGCAGGAACATCACCGACAACCACCAGAGGCTACACCATGTCATGGACCAAACTGAGGAGGACATGGGCGAGCTGGCCATAGTGTCGTTAGACGCGGTCAAGGCCTTCGACTCGGTACGATGGCCCTGGCTGAAAGCGGTCCTGAAGGGGTATGGAGTGGGACCCGGATACCTCAGATGGGTACAGTTGTTTTACAGCACCCCAATGGCGAGGGTCAAGACAGGGTCCACGGTCTCAGATTCTTGGCAACTGGGCAGGAGGACCAGACAGGGATGTCCCTGGTCACCTATATATACTGGCATTGGAGCCGCTGGCAATATGCCTGCGTCAACAATATGGGGAGGTGGGCATAAACACGGCTAGTGGAGAGCATTTGATATCATTATATGCGGATGATATGCTCCTTTATTTACGCTATCCATAAGAAAACCTACAGTACGTCCTAGAGGTGATAGAACGGTACGCCATCCTCTCCGGTATATCGGTGAACCCTGGAAAGTCCAGCCTGTTCCCTTTGGGTAGAAATAGGAATGTTCCGGTGCAGAGGCTGCCTGTTCTGCCAATACCATGGCAGCCCGTAACATTTAGGTATCTGGGAATAAACATTTACCACAAGATCGAGACAGAACACAAGCACAACACGGAAAAGGCGATAGAGGGGATTAGGAACAGTATGGTATTTTGGTCCAGACTGCCCCTGACCATGATTGGGAGGGTGGCCTTGCTCAAGATGGTGGCCCTGCCTAGACTCTTGCACTTTTTTACAAACGTCCCGTTTCTGATACCCAGAAGCCTATTCGTGAAACTTCACAGTGTGTGTAGGGGTTTTGTGTGGGGCAGCTCTAGGAATAGGGTGGCTCTGTGGAAGCTCCAGAACCCGTGCGACAGGGGGGGGATAGGCCTGCCTAACTTCAAACTCTATTACCTGGCGGGGCAGCTGCAGTACGTGGCCAGGTGGCTTTCGACTGAAGATTCGGCGGAAGCCAGGCTCCTGCACGAAGATACAGCCACATACTTTCTGATGGAAGTGGTGTGGTTGGGCAGAGATAAACTGGTGGGCAAGGGGCGGTTACTGAGGTTGGGCTGGGATATCTGGCACAGGACATGGAAGATTGGGGGGGACTCAGAACCATACTCCCAGCAGGCCCCTTTGGCGGCTCTGTGTGGGAGCGACTCCCAACTACTATAATCCGTCCGCAGATACTGGGAACAGGTAGGCCTAGCCACCCTCGGGGACATATGGCAGGAAGGGGAGGCGGTGGACTTTCAGCGGCTGCAGGAAGAGACGGGAATACATGGTGGCCAATATATAACCTACACTAGGCTGGTGAAAAAGACTAGAGAAAGATGGCCGGAGACTGTGCTCGCGGAGGATCCAGACGCCTCCCTGGAAACCATGTACGATGTATCGGAGGGCGGGCACAAAATATCGAGGATACATGAGCTCCTGCGGGCAAGGGCAGGGAAGGAGTTGCTCCAATTGAGACAAGATTGGGAGGAGGAGGTGGGGGGACCCATGACGGATGGGCAGTGGGAACGGGCCCAGAGGTACCATAAAAAGGTGTCCCGTAACGCGAGATTCCAACAGCTTCAGTTGTATGTTACCCACAGGGCTTATTTAACCCCCGGGAAGATTGCAAAGTTTGGGGGATCAGCTATACAGCAATGCCCCAGGTGTGGGGAGGTGAACGCGGGACTGCTACACATGTTTTGGGCTTGCCCAGAGGTGCATATATTTTGGAATGAGGTCAAGACGAAACTGGCTGGCGGGGGGGTAGTGCTGGATGTGGAATCGGTCATGCTTGCTTGGACTATTCCCTAGACCCCGGCATTTGAAACACATAAGCAAGATGAAGGACCTGGCCTATGTCTTGGCCAAACGTAGGATCGCCATGGGCTGGAAGGCGGCCCATAGACCCAGGGTGGAGTTGTGGTGGGCAGACCTCTTGAGATGGGCGGAAGCTGAATCCGTAGTCTGGTTTGAAGCGGTCACCAGGGCGGGCGAAGAAGAAGTAGGGCCCTTGTTGGCCTGGCGGCAATTGGTGGCCTCGTTGGCAAACCCTCACCAGGGTGACAACGAAACAGAGGACCCGGTTGATGGCAGTCTAGGTAGTGTGCCACCCAGTGATGTTCCCGTAAATGATATGTGAGAACTGGCTCTAGTTTAAAGGGGGAGGGGGGAGTTGGGGAGTTTGAAAATGTGTTGAAATATGATGCTTTCTATGTTTTGAAACGGTTGTAGTGTGTTTGTTTGACCTTAAAAAATAAAATAAAAATATATTTAAAAAAAACAATTTCATATGGGGAGAGACCAGTCCTTGCCTGTACCGCTGTTCACATGCAAAGTAAAGCTAGGGGTAGTGCATTGGCCCATTTCAAATTGCTCCCTGCACATATTTTACTCGGCTTATTTTTCAAGATACTGTTTTGGCGTTCTACCAAAACCGGCACTCATCGGGTGTCTGGCCGAATGGAATTGTTTATTAATTTTTCAGACCTGTGCAAATTTGCAATATCACAGCCACAATAAAGTGTGGGCCATTGTCTGACCTTATGACACAGGGTAGCCCGAATCGGGGAAAATATTCTTTTAGCATGGCTTTAGCTGTGGACATAGCTGTTCAGTCTTTCAGGGGATAGGCCTTTACCCATTTGCTGAATGCGCAGACCACCACGAGGACATACTTATAGTTTTGGCACCTCTCCATTTCTATGAAATCAAAATGGATGACCTCAAATGGCATAGACGGTGGGCCAAAACTTCCTACTGGTGTCACTGTTCCCTTTCCAATGTTATGTTGTAAACAAATCATGCAATTCTGAACCAATCTTTCAGCAGTTTTTCTAATTTGTGGATTCTGCCATACAGAATCCAGGTGTTTAATCATTTTTCTAGCACATATGTGTGTCGGACTGTGAGCAATAGTGACCATAGCCATCACATAGGCATTTGGCAACATCCATTGGTTATTTTGTTTGTCCACCCAACAACCCTCAGAATCTAATTCTGCTGGACCCTCAGACCAATTTTTTATTTCATCTACAGTAGCTTCTGCTTGGATCTCCTTAACTGTTGCAATTCCGTTTTCTATCATGCAGGGTACTTCTTCTATTTTTTCAACATACATTTTTGTGTGTAAATCAGTGGCAGTTTGTTTCGCAATTTTATCTGCAAATGCGTTTCCCTTTCAAACATTACATGTAACTTTTTTATGTGCTTCACATTTCATTATCACTAATCGCTTGGGAAGCGCAAGTGCTGATAACAGTCTCACTATCAAAGTGTCATGTTGGATTATGGTTCCATGCGACGTCAGGAAACCCCTTTCAGCCCATAATCAACCAAAATTGTGTACCACCCCAAAGGCATACTGACTGTCAGTATATATGTTTACATTGAGGTTTTCAGAAATTTCACCTGCTCTTGTTAACTCTATTATTTCTGCAGCTTGTGCTGAGTTATATGGGATTCGTTTGCTTTCTATAATAGTTTTCAGTGTGGTGATGGCATAAGCAGCAGTTGATGTGCCATCTGGTAATTTAAACAAGAACCGTCACAAAACAGTTCTCCATCTGGCTCTTTCCGTGGGGTATCAGTTAGGTCAATTCTTCCTTTTGTCTCTTGTTCAGTAACCATTAAGCAATCATGGGGAATTGTTTCACCCCCTTTCTCATTTGGAGGAGGCATTAACTCAGCCGTATTTAAAGCGCAACATCTCTTAATTTGGATATGCGGTGCAAATAGAACAATTTCATACCTTGTTAATCTGGCTGATGTGAGATGTTGCGTCTGTGTTCTGTTTAAAAGAACGTCCACTGAGTGAGGTACCATTACTGTTAAAGTGTGACCTAAAACCATTCCCTCGGTTTGTTTTACTGATGCAGCAGCTTCAGCAACAGATCGCAAACAACGCGGCAAAGCACTTGCAACAGGATCCAACGTGGAAGAGAAGTAGGCGCATGGTCTATTTCTCCCCCCGTGTTCCTAAGTCAAAACAGCCAAAGTACATCCATTGTTTTCATGCACAAATAATTTAAAACGCTTGTCGTAATTTGGCGTGCCCAGAACTGGAGCTGAACACAATGCGGCTTTGAGCAGGTCAAATGCTTCTTGACATTCCATGTTCCATGGCAAAGGTAAGGTAACATTCTTCCTTGTCAATGCCACTATCGTTTTCACGATCATCACAAAGTTAGCGATCCACTGCCTACAATATGAAGCCATGCCAATTAAAGCCCTGACTTCTTTCTGCATATTTGGAATAGGCATATCAGAGATGCTTTCTATTCTTTCTGGTGTCAATCTTCTTCCCTCCTTTGAAAGGAGTTAGCCCAAGTAGGCCACTTCCTTTCGACAATATTGGAATTTTCTTAGCAATGCTTTGTGTCCATGCGCTGCTATATGTGTCAAAAAAGCAACTGTGCTTTCTTTACATATTTCTTCTGTGTCAGCTGCTATTAACAAATCATCTATGTATTGTAGTAATTCGCAACCTGCTGGTAATTCAAGCATATCTAATTTTTCCTTCAGTGCTCTACTGTAAATACTTGGACTCTCAGTGTAATTCGTGTGAATGTAAATGAACAACCTCCTAATGTAAAAGCAAACAAATATCTACTATCTGGATGCACTGGGATACTAAAAATGCATTTTTCAAATCAATTACACTAAAATATGATGCAGAGGCTGGAATCATAGTTAAAATTGGAGTCACATCTGGGACTAATGGAAATTGCGGATCAACCACCTTATTCACTCTGCGTAAATCAATTATAAAATGCTAAGGTAAATCATTACCTCCTTTCTTGTACACCGGAAGGATCGAACTATTGAAAATACTACCAGAAGTTTCTTCAATCACGTTTCTTTTAATTAAATCTGATAAAATGCATTTCAATGTTTTTCTGCCTCGGCCGAAATGTTATATTGCGGAATACGCGTCAATGTAATTCCTTCTTTCAAAACAATTTTTACTGGCTCTATTTTCAAACAACCAACATCATTGTTGTTCACTGCCCATACACAAGCCGGTACTTTACTCAATTCAGTCGGTAGTGGCTTAGATACAAATTGTGATACAGGAGTCTTTTGTGGCGAAATTGTCAAATACACTCCATCTGGAGAACAATAAATGACTGCATTCAATTTCTTCAACAAATTTAATCCCAACAAATTTACGATGCAGTTTTTTGTAAAAAAAAATGGGCAAGACTCTGTGAATGGACCTAGTGTTATAGGTACTGGTTGTGACACTGGACTAATTATTGGCGTACCTGAGAACCCTACTGAGACATTTTTAGGCCCTGACAGTGGTATTTCTGGAACCCGCTGATTGTCAATTGAACATTTATGTGTACCTGTGTCAAGTAAAAAAAGTGCTCCGTATTCCCAAACTTCATTTCTACGTAGGGCCCTTTCTGGTCAACTGGAATAGATACTGATTCTAACCTCTGTCTCGGGCTTTCCTAGTAGAACAGTATATCATCAGATGTAAAGTCACCAGTTTAATATGCATTGGACTGATTGTCATAAACATTCCCACCCTTTGTATTGTTTCGTTGTTGATTCTGATAACCCTGATTTTGAATACTTGATTATCCTGAAATTGTGGCACCTTTTGGTTTCTATTCTGTCCTATTATTCCCAGACGACCTCTATTCGGTCTTCTGGGAAAAGTCCCATTTATATTTTGTATATGCGGGCACTGTGCTCACCAATGGCCTTCTTGTCTACAATGGGCACATTGATTAATCCCTATTGGACCCCCATGCATATTGGACGTTAATGCAAATTGGACTCTTGACGGTGCGTTCCCACCACCTCTATTACTGTTCACTACTTGCTGTAACAATACACTTGTTTTCAAATTCTCTTTGTCCCTTAGTTCCTTATCCTTTTCTGAATTTACTATGTTCCCATAATATTGGGCCATATGTAATACTTCACTTTGTGTTTTTGCTTGACATGCATTTTCAGATGTCATTATTAAACTTTGGATTTTTGGTAACAACCCTTGCACAAACTTATCAACAAACAATCTCTTCCCGGGTTCAGTACTTAGATCTTGACCACTAAAATCTGCAAATACTTCTTCAAACCGATTAAAATATTCCGTAGCTCCTTCCTCTTTGCCCTGTAAAAAAGCAGTCAATGTATCCCAAACAATTCTTTTTTCGGGCACTAAAGTTTTCAATTTCTCTACTATTCATGATGGTAAAGCCACCATTACTTGCGGTGGCTTCTCTCCAGCCTTTCTTTCACTATCAATTCAAATCAAATTCTCCCATGTTTCGCCTAACATCGGCGCGTCATTTATATTTCTAACCTGTTTCCATATGTCTACAGGAAGAATCACGGGAAACAGTAAATCAATGTCACTCAATGTAAAAACAGATGAATTCAAAACAGATTCAATTTCCTTATAGAATCCTGCCAGATTTTTCCGGGATCGTCTGCTTTATAGTATTTACCTCTTTCCTAGAAAAAGGGACATGTACAAACTGTGTGATATAATGAGCTTCTATCATTTGCACTGGAGCTCCTTCAACATCAGCAACCTCTACTTTCGGGACAAACGTGGGAGGCACCTCCCTCATGGGGAATTGCAAACTAGGCGATTCTACATTTGTTCATCTATTAAGCAACAAAGCTAAATCAAGTGAAAAAGCATTCGTTCCAGTTTCAGGTGAAAATGCTCTTTTATAAATTGTCATTAGATCAGCGGGACAACATATCTTATTCTTCATACATTCATCCTGTAGGTACTCTACCATAACCTGTAATACCTTTCTCTGAATTTCTGGTGTATACTGACTAAATGTATCATGCACTTCAATTGGGAAAATGGCGGCATCCGTAATCCATCTAAGCGCATCTCGCGTACACATTCGCATCTCTTCACTAACAGGTTTCAACGGTGGTAAAAAACGTTGCAGAACATATGACATATGTGGTTTATCTTTTTTCAATAAGTCTTTATGCAATTGATCAAGTTCTCGCTTAAACACAAATATTTGGCCTACGTGTTCTCGTACTTTGTTCTCATTATGTCGCAAATTTGAAAGAACAACCAAATCACGCAACTCTTGCGGTACCACTGTATCGGTCAAATCACTCCATATTTTCACAAAATAATTCCCCATGCATTCTAACAATACCTGCTGTTCACCAAGGCCTCTGTGATCAGATATGGAACTTTGCACAGCCACTTCATTGTCATCATCAATATACGTTTCGGCCCATTCTTTCAATTCTTCTTTTCTTCATTTGCTAATCATGCTACAAGTCTGTCTAATGCTTCCTTGTGCAGGTCGCATCTCTGCAGAACTGCCTGCTAAAGCGGCTAACTCATGCTCTGGAGGCGGTGGATGAAATTATGTCACAGGCACAGGTGGAGAGGAACTGCTTACTGCGGGTGCAGATGGAATAACGGGAATGGGAGGTACATAAGGAGGAGGTGCTACAGGGTCAATACTTTGATGTTCATTTCTTCGCTCATTTAATATTTTGTTTATTAGTTCATCTGATGTATGCAAATCTTGCTGGGGATATATTTTCTGTACATCTAATTGGAAGGCCCTATCCATGTTCCTAATGGCTTCTGTCTGCTGATGCTGATCATGCTCTAGCGCTTTCTCTAAATTTGTTTTATGTCTGCACGTGTGTTTCTCCCTACTTCTCAAACAGAGATTAGCTTCCTTCCTCCAGTCTCTTACAATGTCGAACACTGCAGGTTGGGCCTTTTTGCATAGCAATACTGATTCTAGGTGTTCTATACGTGCTAATTCAAATCTCCCATCATTAGGCCACTGAAGGTCTGATACACATCCTGTCTGCCTATGCCAAATTGCATTAAACACTATTGCATCTATACGATACTTGATATACATTTCATGTGCCGGCGACCCTTTCGGGTGGCGCGACCTGGCCAGTTTCCAAAGATTGTCTACCGCAGTGAAAAAACTCACTAAACAGGAAGACAATTTCCCAGGCATGATTAATTCTTCCCTTTTTCTTACCCTGGGCGTTTGAACTTGCAAGTGCAACTCTCTACCAATATCAGGAAGTTTAAGAATCAGGGCATGACTCACCTGATCAACCAATTTGTCACCCAGGATGCAATTCGCCTGTATACAGACGCAACCAAGAATCGTTGTGACTGCGTGTCTGGCTCAATCTGCCTCATTCCAGGACCCTCGACTTGATGCTCTCTGGATGCTGCTCGTTGATCAGGGATCAGCTGTGTACAGATCTGCAGAGGAGTCTCTCATCACTTCTACAGGGGCGCCCCGAACACCTTCTGATCCCTGTTCGACGGCTTCGTTCTCAACTCGTTTTTGCCTTCCTTCAACTTCAACGTATACGATGAAGCATTAGTGGGGGGTCCCTATGTGGGCGCCATATTTGCGAGGCCATAAAGACCGCATATGGAAACTAAGGCACAATAACCATATACTAAAATGACAGGTCAGACGTGAGGTTCATTTTCTAAACAAGTCTGGTTTATTTCAAAGTATTCTCAGTCGGCCGACTGGGTCTCACCGCCTCACGACGTGTGTTCCCAAACACCATGAGATGCGAGAGAGAGCGAGCAGCGCTCAAGTGGCAATATATATATATATATATACATTAGACATATCCTTTGTTAAGGCAATTCGACCCGCCCTCATACATGTCATACAGGCTAGGGTTCAGTGATTGACAATTATGACAAATATGACACGTTATGACAAGTCTTCATTAAGCCTAAACATATTTATTCTAGCAAAGGCAGCAGAGACAGCTTTCTGTTATGGGGAAAATGGAGCTCTGGCTCGGCAAGGATATCGTGTTCTTAGCAGGAAACATTCCTTACTACATTATCTGTGTGTTTCGGCTCATGAGCTAAGGGTCAGACAGTTCTGAAGCAGAAAATACCACTCTCCATGAAGGAGCACTGCTAGGAGAATATAATTCATGTTTAACTGCCTTTTACAACAGCGCTTGCAAGACAAGCCTGCACCTGGACTACTGATTAGATGCGGCTTCTGCTCGACTTCAAGGACTTAATGAGAGAGAAAAACAATGATTTTCTGCACAGTTTGACATTCCTGTCTGTGTTAGTATTTCAGCGTTCAAGCCGTGGACTCGCAAGGTGTGCAAGTCTAAAACATAGAATACATTTGCAAAGCGTTTTGACAGAAAAGAAAAATGCAAATGGCCGACATTTCACAAAATGGACGCCCCTTGGTTACATTGACGATTACGGGATTGTGATGTTTGCCACGTGATGCGATTTGCTTCTGGCCAACATATTATACATATCATTCGACTATAGGGTTGCTTTTCTGGTCTAACAAGGTGATGGTCATCTTCTGATGTTCAAACCACCCTATTTCTAAGGGGCAAGCCATGAGAGGTTACCTTGATTAAGGTCATCCTTCATAACATATGGACCTAAACAAAAGGACGGATAATTGGATATGTCTCTGGGGCAATGTCAATGAACTGCAGCAGATGTATGTTGCCACATGATGTGCAAATCCATTATATCACCTTCATAGGTGGTACATCCCCCTTAATTATTAACACACTATGATAGCCTTGAGGGAGTCCAAGAGATAAGAGTCCTCGTATCAGAAATAAACGATGGTCATAACGCACAGTTATGCATCATAATTTTCATTATGTGTACATGCCCTTATATGGTAAGATATATACAGATAAAGAAACTGTGATGAAACATTTCAGCAGGCAGAGGAGGAGGTGAGTGACCATGGGGATTAAACTAACTCATATTTTATAGCCCGCAATGTCCATCTGGATTAGCTCCACAGACCGTGATGTCTTCACCTATAGGATTTTGTAGCTTTTCCACCACTCACCCAGTAAAAACGGATTCCAGCAGCCATTTCTGTGGTTCCAGCCATTTTCTTCTACTGAAGGACGAAGGATGCTTTGTGGGAGATGGGTGTAGTGGATAAGACAATGTTTTTGTCCTGGATCTTCCAGAGACGGTGTAAGTCCCTTCAGAGGGGCAGAAGCAACCTGTGCCTAAACAATCCCCCCTTTTTGGTTTCACTAGTCTGCAATAAAGCCAGTAAATGACTACAGTTGAATGGCTATGTGAGTCAGGATATGTGCCATGGAGATGGGAGAGCAAACCATAATGAACAATAAGAGCGAGCAAGTGGATGACAGCTACACAGGTGCCCCAGATTGCTGAGAGGCTGTGTCTTTTTCGGGTAGACAATCATCTGGGCAGCACACCTAGTTCGAGCAGTCTAGAGAAAAAATGAATAGAGCCCAGCTGGGGTTAGAGAAGGCTTACAACAGCAGCCACATGTATACCTTCTTTCTTGGGTTTCAAGAGGGCGCAGGATGGAGTTTTGAACAGATTCTTTGATGTTTTAAGGTTGGGAGTTAGGGTGAACAATGTAACATAACCGGGTTGTTTTGTGGTTAAGGATGTAGAATTTAGTGAGCACAAAAGAACAAGGTGTTTGTTTCAGTTTTGCAGCGGGTAAATTGGACTATGGATAATAAAATGTGGGTTGTTCTAGATAGGGTTTGATATAAGATGGGTTGTGGAAGAATACCTGCCACATTTCTGAGTGAAGGAGGTGGGAGGATGTTTCCAAGGATATGCTTTATAGTTTGTACTCCATAACTCGCCAATGAATACTAATATATTTAGTACTAACAGATGTATTTGAAATTGCTACTATGGGCAGCGACAGCGGCAGAGTCAGGGCTCTTTTCCACACTCTACCATTATCTCGAGACCCATACCTCCCCGAAGATTAGGACTTTTTAAAGATGTGATCATGAACATGTGTTATATGTGATATTAATCTTGAGAGAAGTGTCCAATAATGTGTGATGGCAATTTGTTATTATCTGTGTTTATACATAAAAGTCACACAGGGCTGTTAGTCTAGCATGGTCTATAATTTTACTGAGTACAATACCTTCTTGGTAATTTGTTTCTATACACCCATAAATCACACAGCATTGGTGAATGATGCTTTAATCCTAACTGGTAAAACCAATGTGGGGTTGCCTGATCATTGTGAGCTTAGGGCCCTTTAGTAACGTGCATGTAATGGATGGGATCACAAAGAATAAGTCTGAGTCCGAATAACCGAACCAACTCAGGAAGATGGCAAAGTACTGTTTTATTGACAATTATCTAAAACAGGGAGTTTACAACGAACATCAAAGGACGTACGCTCAGGTTCTCTCAGTGATCTTCACATAAAACATAGTTTATATATCAATAATACGTAAGAGGTGATGTCATAGTATGGTAAATAATGAAAAACCTACTAAGGGTCGGGTTTGGCTTAAGGTTAATATCTAAGTATATTTTCAATGGGAACTAGGATTGTTATTGCCTGTCCACTGTCAGGTGGACAATATATACCTAACTCTAAAAAAAATATGTCATCTTCAAAAACATTAGATACACAGTTTCTCATTGGTTTTCAAACTATAAGGTCCTTCGTTATATGGACCACTACAATTGGTTGGCATGCTTGTGCCATGTCTGGAACATTCGGTTCACTTAGCAGCATGTAAGCCCAGACCCAGGTGCAAGGAGATTGTGCATGACACTACCTCCCCTCCCAATTAGCCCAGCATCTCTCATTGCCTATGCCTTCTGCTGTAAGAGGATTCAATTCAGCACTACAGCTAAGTTAACGCCTAGTCTAGAATACTGAATGAAAACCCTTATTGATATATCTTTAGGTCCAGTTCATGCGTTCTGGATGACTACCCCTATATAACACCCCTCTCTTGGAATCCCCCTGACCCCACTGAGCCAAGAAGTAGTTCTATTTTGCAAGTTTAAAAGGTTTATTTGATAATTTAAAATATATATATATATCACACTTTATAATAAATTAATAATTGAATATCACACTTAATCTGATATGATAAAGATTAACAACGGAGAATCTGGCACTAGCGCACTTCTTATAATCACTAATGAGTTGACATGAAAGGGATAAGGTAGCACACTGGTAAATAGGAACAAAAGAAGAAGGTGGTACAAAATGCTTTATAGAGTTCAAATGGATGCCAGGTTGAATGAAAATGCAATACAGAAAATACTCAATATGATTTCAACAAACAAGGTAATCACTTTTCTCTGGCAATCCCCTCCCCCCCTTGATGCAAGGCAAGGAAATGGAAGGAAAACACACAGTTCTCAGAAATGCAATAAAATGTGATTCAGTTCACCCCAGCAAGCTTAGACTACAGAAGTTTGAAAACACAGGCCCAAATTGCTTTGATATGTGCTAGCAATGGATGAGAAATATGCTGGAAATGCTTTTAATTCCCTTTCAGAGGTTCAGGGTGAGTGGTATCTAGTTAATATTAGTCCCGGCTCACACTAGCAATGATGCAGGGATAGTTAGCAGGTTAAACGAAATTCTGGCAAATGGAAGGCAAGCAGCAGCAGTTTTTACATGTGAAGAAATTTGCAAATCGCGGCAAAATTCGCGGATGCGCCGAGCGCTACTACAGAGGAACCACAAGGACTATCTCTATTGTTTTGGGGTCCTAGGAAAGCCTACGATCTCAGCTTCAAAATGAAAGTTACTGCAAGTCTCTAGCACATACGGTTGCGGAGATATGATCGATTTTGTGAAGGTCGTTTTTCAGATTTGAAATTTTAAAGTTCAAAAAGACAAGTGCAGCTTGCGACTAGAAAATGACAAGTGACAGCTTTACAAATGACAGGTGACAGTTAGGAGGCAGTTCTACTTAGATTAAATAGATTGAATTATATTATTTTAACTAAGAGATTGGTTCTGCACAGTTTTCTAGGTACTCACACTATATTGTTGAGTGAAATGGGCCTCATCACGGATCTGGTCAGGGTTTTAGACTCGCCTCTGGTCTCTGCACTTCACAGTGATCTGGGTCAGCTCTCTCTGGTTCTCTGGTCTGGGTCTCTAGTTCTGGATAGATTGAAGTCTCTAGTTTGGCTCTCTGGAGGTTTGATGAATTTGAAGTCTGGATCTCTGGATGTTGTATGGTCCGGCAGAGCGCGTTGCAGAAAATGGAATTGAAGGTCCCTATCTGTCCTGTCTGTCTGCTTTTATGTGTTTAGAATGTGGGTGTGTTCTAGCATCACTGACCCTACCTCTCTCTCAGCTTCTAATTGGTCAAACTTCCATTTATCATTTGATTGGGGAATGAACTGTGAGTCAGAGGGATGTCATTTTATGGCTTGCAGATAGGACACTCCTCTGTCAGATTGCACATATTCTATATTTGATAATAAAAGACATATTTCACAGTTACACAGTTGCTTGAAATTACATATACATGGTGTGGCTGAATTTAGCCATGTCTCTGTCCAAATCTGCTGTTTCTAAGAGCTTGCATTCAGAGATGGCACATAATGGACTTTTTAACTGATTTTTCAATTTCTGACATGGACCCAACTTTACATACATGTGCGCAGGGAGTATGGACATTAACTGAAGAAGTTTCAGATTTTTAACATGCATACAGTTAGAGTAATATCCACTTTTCCGCTAAAACCCCCCTGAACACGCCACCGGGTCGAAAAACCTCTTAAAATGTGGGCAGAAAAATCACAAGAATTATGGTATCATTTATAAAATTTTCACATGTCCGCTCTATGAGTTATTCATCTTTTTAAAGTTATGTTCTGGCTCCAAAGGGGTGTGGTTTCCTCTCAGCACAAGGTAGAAATACTGGTCTTTCCAGTTCTGCCAAGCCAGCTTGCTCTCACAGGCAGTGCCCCTCCCAGCTCCTGCCAAGAGGAAGCTACATTTTACGACTGCGGTAATAAAAACCTTTGCCTGAGTGAAGAGGGCTTTGTTCACTCTCCTGCAGAGCACAG
Source organism: Ambystoma mexicanum (assembly GCF_040938575.1). Classification (NCBI taxonomy): domain Eukaryota; kingdom Metazoa; phylum Chordata; class Amphibia; order Caudata; family Ambystomatidae; genus Ambystoma; species Ambystoma mexicanum. The sequence continues at coordinate 827,450,941 of NC_090936.1, forward strand.
GTAATTCAATTATCAGATAGATGGCATATCCTTAGTGTGGGCAGCAAAAGGAAGGTTGGCCTGGGAACACAGTGGTGACTCAAGTTTCACTCCTGATGGGGGTAGCTGTCAAGCAAAATCAAGTTCCTTAAGCCAGACCTTCAGCTAACTGGCAGGTTTTTTGTTGCTTTTTAACTTAACTTGCAATTTTACACATGCAGCTAGGATGCTGAGTCTAAGTGCAAAACTATGACATTTCAACAGTTACAAAGGCATGTGATACCAAACATAGGTCACTCATTTAATCTAAACATTTTCGATTTTAGTGTCTTTAAATCCAGTGCAACTTAAACTGCTGCAATCCACAGCTCAGCCAGTCTTGTTATAAACCTTGTCTTATGATCTTCATTTCCCAGATTTTGTAGGCACACAAAACTCCATTCTACCAAATGTCTGCTGGTGTTCAGTGAATATTTTGCACATATTGCAATGTTTGAAATAGGCACTTTGGCTTGCCTTCAGGGAAACACAGGGTGGTTTTAAACTGCCGGCTTTTGGATAGTGGTGAGTACTGGTACTGCACCCATTTTTGGGATTTAAGAAAATGAATTCCCAACAGTTATGGGTTTGCTTTTGGCAATCAGCATTGCCATTCCCAATGGTTTCAGACTACTGTGTGGGTAGTCCAATGGTGGTTTTAGGCAGTGTCCTTCTGTGCCCATAACATCGGCAAAAATGAGTGGCAGCCTATTCTTCATGCATTTCCCTGTGCATTTTCTGGGAAGCTCTGGCCATCATGATGTTTTCATGTCAGTACTGCACAGTTTTGAGGTAGGGCTCGGATGCATGGGTAAATACATCCCACAAGCCCCCCTCTTGCGATGGCCATTCTATTTCACTAATGGGACTCGCAAGATCTGGGATGTTTCCTCATCTTCTTCCAATAGATGGCACAGTTCAGCATCTTTTCCTCCATCCGGTCGGATCGATCGGTTCTCCTCGCCGGTCCTGATGGGAATATTGGGCGGTACACTGGGCGCATTGGATCTTCGTTCCCGGTCTCCGTATCATCCTCCTTGGCCCGTCTTCAGGTTTTCTTTCTCCTAGGACGACAAAGGAAGAGCGGCAATACCTACTCATAGACGTTTTTCCACCACTGTTGAGATGGTGGGACAGCATATGCATTTCATCATGACGAAACATTACATTCTTATTTTGATAAAAAAAACAGTATAACTAAGAGACAGTTTCATGCAAATCACAATATTTTAGAGACTAGATGTGGTATGTTTTATGGTTGGAACTGAATTAGTCTGAGACAGTACCCGCTAGGATTCCAGAGGATTCCTCCAGTTGTTGCAGAGTGTGCCTGGGATGGCAACATTTCAACTGGTTTATGTGGACCCACTTGTCTTCCCCCTCTGCCGAACCGCCTTTGGGGATGTGGATTTTGTAGGCCACAGGTGAGATCTTGTCGACGATCTCAAAGGGTCCCTTCCATGTAGGCAAAAATTTGCGCTGCTTGGCCTGGTTCCTTTGGAAGTTGTATAGATAGACCCGGTCCCCCACCTGATATTCCTTCCTGGAAGTTTTCAGGTCATAATGGGTCTTCATGCTATCAGCTGATCTTTCTAGATTCCGCTGAGCATAAGCAAAAGCATGTTGGAGGTGTTTCCTTAAATTCTCCACATACTCATGAGTAGTGGAGGCATTTATCAGTGTCTGCTCTTGGGTCCTGTAGAGCAAATGCTGAGGAAGCACCATCTTGCGCCCAGTCATCAACTCAAATGGTGACATTTTGGTTGCAGATGAAGGGGTAGATCTGATAGCCATTAGGACCAGAGGTAATCGGATATCCCAACTTGGCCCAGAATCTGCCACAAACTTCTTTAATATGCTCACAATTGTCCGGTTATATCTCTCTACTGCCCCAGAAGACGCTGGTCTATAAGCAATATGCAGCTTTCTCTTGACCCCCAGTATCTCCCACATCTTTGTCATTACTTCACTGGTGAAGTGGCTACCTCTGTCTGACTCAATCCTTTGAGGTAGACCAAAACGGGAAAAGATGTGGTTAATCATCAAGGCAGCTGCAGTTTCTGCCTTGCAATTTGGGGCTGGGAGACATTCCACCCACTTGGTAAACAAGCATGTGACGGTCAACATGTACTTATTCCCCCTAGCCGAGCGAATCACGGGGCCTACAAAGTCGATTTGTAAATCTGACCATGGCAGTGTCATCCCCCTCTTTTGGAGAGGCGCACGGTGCGTGAGGGATGATGGCTGAAATTGTGCACACACAAGACACCCCTTCAAGTATTGGTCGAGGTACTGCCCCATGTGTGGCCAGTATGCAACCTCTCTTAAGATTTCCAATGTTGTGTGAAACCCCCTATGACCGGCGGTGGCCGCATCATGGGCGTGACTTAACATCAGGCTTCGGAATGAGGTAGGAACCACCCACTGATCGTGGCCAGCTTTGGATTTCCTTACCAGCAAACCGTCTTGAATCCGGAACATTTTTGGACATTTCATCAACACTCTTAGGTCCTCTTTCCCAATGTAATCGGTATCCGTCAGGGGAAAGTTCTCAGGGTCCTCAAGGTGCTGGTAAAATTTACCAATTATTGGATCCCCCTTCTGAGCGGTAATCAAATCAGCATCAGGGGTCTCCTTACTCCATTGTGCAATTGAAAAGTCGTTGTGAGCATTTGTCTGGGACCTAGTGATAGCAGTGACCTGGATTTCCCCCAACAGGGACTCAATCTCAATTAGATCCCCTTGGATGGCCCCGGTTTTGGCCAGCTGATCAGCTAAGTCATTTCCAGTTTTGTCTGGTCCCTCTACTTTGGAATGACCCTTGATCTTTTTCCAATAGATGGTCATCCCATTCAAGGTGACCAGATCATCAATGTTTTGGATCAACTTCCCATGTTTCAAGGGTTTGTTGTTAGCACATAACATGCCTCTGGTTTTCCAATTAACCAGGTGCTCCACGAACCCGTTCCGTACATAATCCGAATCTGTGATTATGACCAGTTCGTGGAGTTGATGCTGGACAGCAGTGAGGATGGCCTGATGCACAGCCATCAATTCTGCCACCTGACTACTTCGGGGACCAATTTTGTATCCAGCGGAGGGTTCTGGGGACTCATTCACCCATGCATTCCCTACGCCGGCCACCAGTTCTTTCTCCCCGTTGTTGTCAACATGGTAAGAGCATCCATCCACATACACAGTGGGCATTCCCTCACACTTGTCCTCTTCAAAGACTTTGTGGGGGGAATTAAGGTATGCCTCCATGTTGTCCTTTATTTTTAGACTTTCGTCCTCGAGACAGTTTTCTCTGGCACAATCATGCAAGTCAGCCAGACCTTGCGCGAGGGGACTCTTCTTGTTTTGGCCATATCGGACCTCCACAGGAAAGCCTTGCATTGACAGAACCCAGGAAGTAATTCGGGAATTACTCACATTTCCGGCCCGGATTCTGTCACTTTGGAGATATTGCAGAGGCTGGTGTGGAGTCTCCACTATGATGTGTTCCCCCTGGATAAACGGGCGGTAATTCTTCAATGCCCACACCGTTGCCAGGAGTGCCTTCTCACAATCGTTGAATTTTTCCTCCACAGAGGATAAAGTTTTGCTCGCATAGGAGATTACTTTATTGACCTTGTCATGCTTTTGGTATAATACTGCCGTCAAGCACGTATTAGAGAACCCTGTCTCCAGGAAGAACTCCTTGTTTCTGACAGGGTAAGCTAGGCAAGGCGCTTGTGAGAGGCTTCTTTTGAGTTGTTTTACTGCCTCGGATTTTTCTGGACCCCATTCCCACTTGACCCCCCCTTCAGGAGATGAATCAGGGGTCTGGTGATCTCTGCGTAGCCCTCAATGAACTTTCTGCTGTAATTAGTCAGTCCAAGGAGGCTCCTTAGTTCCCGCAGAGTTGTGGGGTCTTTCAGTTTCTGAAGTGCTTCCACTTTCTTTTCCTGGGGACAGAGGCCCTGAGGAGTAATCTCATGCCCCAAGAAATTAACACGGGTTCTACACCACTGTGCTTTCTGAAAGGAAAGTTTTGCTCCGGCGGCCCTCAACTGTGTCAGAACATAACGGATCTCCGCTATATGTTCCTCCACAGATGAACTTTTGATGAGGACATCATCTACATAAGCCAGGTTACCCCTTGCACCCAAGTCGGGCATGGCCTTGTGTAGAAAAATGTTGAATTCATTGCCGGAGTTGAGGTATCCGAAGGGAGTCCGGGTCCAGGTGTACTGCTGGCCCCCAAAGGTAAAAGCCAGCTTGTATTGGTCCTCCCTACTGACAGGCACAGTCCAGTATCCATTGGTCAGGTCTATTGCAGTGAATACCTGTGACCCCTGAATCTGGGCCAGACCTTGGTCAATGTAGGGCAGAGGCCATCGGGAAGTATGGACCCGTTTGTTGAGCTCCCTAAGGTCGGCGCAGAGTCTCCACTGGCCGTTTGGCTTCAATATTCCCAGCACCGGATTATTGAAGGTGCTGTGGACTGGACGGATTATTCCCCGGGACTCAAGGTTCTTAAATATTTCAGTAAGGGACTCCATGGATGCGAGAGGCAAACAATATTGCTTCACAAACACAGGAGTCATGCCAGGGTCCGTGGGGATTGTTGTTGTGTGGATGTCAGTGCGACCACAGTCATACGAGTCTACCGCAAAGAGATCTTGGAAATCCAAGAAAACTTGTTTCAACTTTTGCTTTTGTTCCAGAGTCACACAGGCATCAGCTATGTTGACTCTCTCTTCCACCATCTGCCTGAAGCCTGGAAAGACTTCTGGTTTGGCTATTTCAGCGGCCTCCTCCAGCTGGGTGGAGAAGTCCCTGGTCAGAGTGCTGATTTGGACTGGAGGCTTCAGGTGGGAAAGGCAGCCCTCATGGACCTGGAAAATCACCTCATCCCTCCTGAAATCACAAGTCACATCTTCCTTACCATAGGGGCAGGACGTGTACACCAGGAAGTTCCCCCCATGCCGGGTAAAAATCCTGTCTGGTGTTGTATTGTCCTCACTGTCACTGTCAAAACAGTCCTTGGGGATTGGTCCTAACAGTTCATTTACTAAGTCGATGGAAAAATGTCGGTCATCAACCGCCATTCCAATAATGGTGCCTGCGGCTAGAGTAATACTCTTTAAGTCGCTGTTGTCCACCTCTATTAGAATGGTGTCATGTTCTATGTTGACTAATGGAGTTGATTTTACCCCTAACCCTTGCTGTTGGAGAGAAGCATTTAGATGTATGTAAGCATCAGGGTTTTTCAACTCTTGTCCCCTTTTAACTTTCACTTCCAGGGAGAATTGTCGGGTCCTTTCTGGGATGGTGACTTCCTCTTTAACCTGAATTTCAACTGCATAAGGTAGCAATTGAGCTGACCTAAATGCTTTTTCTGGATCATCAAAGCCCATGGGATTATCCGCTAATCGGGACCAAGCTTTGAAGTTTATTAGGTCCAAACTAATGGCAAAGCGATTGAGAATGTCACTGCCTAAGTAAAAGGCGGCAGTGACGTCTCGCACGACCCAACAATTATGGACTATGCTCTTGTTGCCAATGGAGATTTTGAGCATACACCTGCTTGGCAGGAGATGTTTTGAATTGGGTGCTTCCAGGTCCATTTCCCACTTGTCTATCAGTTTGAAGGTGGGAATGGCTGGATCTTTTGGGAGTTGGCGGAACATGGCTTCGCTGATGAAGCTCTTACCGTTGTTCACACACACTCGAGCGAGAACAGAGTCCTTTCCATCATTTAACTGAACAGGGATGAACAACTGCTCTCCAATTTGCTGAATATCAGCCAGGCTTTGAGCTGATTTCACATCTTTCTGGACTATAGGAGTGGGAGTTTCAGATTGTGGATTGGTATAGAATTTCAAAGTGTTTCCTTCCAGCGTGGAATACCACTTTAGACTGGAAGGAAGGTTGATTTTCAGAAATAGAGAGGACCCCCCATCACCAGTCTGTTGTCCTACTGCTATTACTGTCACGTCTGGAATTTGGTTGTTCTGGAAGTGAAATTCTACTTGGTCAGATTTTTGTTCAACCATGTGGCAGGTGCCGTTTAAACTAACATGGTTGACACTCTGTTTTAATTTTATTGGTCGGCTAGTCTGGGTCCAGAGGACCTTGTTTACACAATCTATTAGGGGTGACAACCTTCTCAGGAGGTCATTCCCTAGTAAACAAGGGGTGCCCTCTGGGGTCACAACTATGACCGGGTGTTTCAACTTATGTCGCCCAATTTTAATGTCCAAATCTGCCGTCCCCTCGATGGGAATTTCCTTCCCGTCAAAGTTCTGCAGTTGTCCAGGAAGAGAGGTGAGAGGAATTTGGTAATTCTCTCCCCTTCCTGCATTCAGTTCATCAAAGGCCCTTCTGGACAGAAGGGTAGCTTGAGATCCAGTGTCCACCAGTGCCGAGATTGTACCCTGCCCCTGTACTTGTACCGGGGCATAATATCTTCCCTCCTTCTCCTCAAGGGGGCACAGGTAATGTACATTTTTGGACAACTGGTGGGCTAACTTTCTGGTTTTGGACATTGCTAGCGAAGAGATTTGGGCAGAATTCTGTGGAGAGCCTTGGGAATCTGAAAGAAAAAGTTGGCAACTGGAGATCAGAGCCATTGTGGGTTCCCCTGGCTCCGGTTCTGGGCCGCCCCCCCCTTTTTGGAGGCAGTCCCCAGGATGGGTTTGAACCAGGGGATTTTCTTGCTGTTGGTTCTGGGATGAGATGGTGGGCGGCGGTAGCTCAGTCTCCACATCTCCCCAGTCTGGATTTGCATCCCTAGGGACCCATTTTTCTTTGGGAGGAGTTCCCCCCTCTCTGAAGGAGAAGATCCTTTCCCCAGGATCCTCTGAGGATCCCTCTCCCTCAAATTGGAAGATCTGTACTTCCTCCTCAAACTGAGTCTGTTTGGGTCTTTTGTTTCTCCTACCCCCCCTCTGCTCCTTAGGAGGCGGACTTTCAGGGGCAAGAGATTTCGTTTCCGGTTCCTGGGTTTCCAGGGGCTGTTTACAAGTGAGGAAGGAAGCTTCCTCCAAGGCTTTACACCCCCCTTCCCTTTCTGCCTCCTCCCTGGGAACCGGTGAGTTATCGGGGTGCTGCCCCCGTCATTGTTCTGGAGCACCAGGTCCAGAGTTGGGTGCGTTCTGCGCCGGCACGCCCATCTGAGGGTTCTGCTGAGCCCTCAGTATGTGACCCAGGTCCCGCGCCATGTTTTGAACCTGGCGCTCTAACTGGGAAACCCGCTCAGGCTGATACGGGGCCCTGTTTTCTCCCCTGGGCTGATCCCGGGAAGGGTAGCTGTCCCTCCTATGGTACTACCCCGGGTTGGGAAGATTTGGGTACCCCTCCACCCTTGGCCTCCCCTCTCCCGGATTCAGTGGTCTGGGCTCAGGGAATTGGGGAAAGAAGGATGGATGGTTTTGGGGCTGAAAATTGGGTGGATACCTGGGGAAAAAGTTCTGCCCAGGATTTGGAGAGTTTCTGCCCTCCGGTGGGAAGTTAGGAGGGAAGTTTCCTGGGTTAGGTGCTTGGCTGGATCCCCCCCCTTGGGCTGGAGGAGTCCACGCATAACCCAGGATGGGTCTGTTTCCCTTGTAACGGGGACTTACATAATCAGGAGAACGAGGGACCCCATTTGTGGGGCTGCCTCCCTGGCTCCCTGTCTGTGACTGGCCCGAGGACCTCCTGGGCCTAGCATTATTAGGTGCAGGTAGGTTTTTAGGCCCCCCCATCTCCAAATCCAAAACGGGGGTAACCTTTACCTCTGCCACCTTGGCAGCAGCAGGGGTGCTGTTGGCTTTGGGGGTTTTCTGGGCATTACTTTTGCTATCTACCGGTTTCTGCACCTCATAGATCCGGGTAGCCTGTTCAATGACCCAGTCTAAAGATCTTTTCTCGTGAAAATCCCTCACGAGCTGGGTCATGATATATTTGGGCAAGGCATGGAAAAACGTATTTATAAATTCCCTGCTATCCGTGCGCACCCTTCTTGTGGTCTGTGCAAAAGCACGCTTTAACTCCTGCACAAATTCTTGTGGGGCCTGATCCTCCCCACATTGCAAATTGTAGGCTGCCTTGCGAGCCTCTTGAGGATTTCTGTGAACAGAAAAATGTTTCAGGATGGCCGCCTTATATGTGGACCATCTTAAATGATTTTGGTCCTCCAGCCCCGCAAAGAAACTGGAGTATTCCGGGGAGAATGTCCACTTTACATATTGAATACAGCTTTGGCTGTCCTTCAAATGGAAAGTCTCCATCATTTGTTCAAACAACTCTAAGTGCTCCCAAACAGAATACTTAGCGTTCTTATGGTAAGGCGTGATGACGCTCCTGATCGCCTTAATCTGCTTTAAGGGGTCCTTAAGCAAGGCCCTTTTTGCCTTATTGGCCTTTTTGGTTCGGGTAACCCTTGTCCATTCTTCCTCGGACTCAGAGGCACTGCTCCCAGAGGTTCCCGTCTGTTCTTCCAGGTTTTCCCGGATTCTGCGAGCCTGGGAATGGCTGGCAGAATGTGGGGACCTGGTCTCCTGTGTCCTGCGCAGTTCAGAGGAGTCTTCAGATTCCTCCTTGCTGCCAGGATTTGATGGGTACCCCCTCCACTGACCTAACTGGGCAGAGGTTTTCAGGATGCCCTTAATGGGCCTACTCTCCTGGGGTTCCCCATTGAACTGTACTGTACTTGGGTGCCCATACCCGGATGCCCACCCCTCCATTCCTGAGTGGTACTGGCCTATGAGCCCCATACTCTTAGCTGGATAGTAATCTGCCATCCCTGCGGCCCTGTGCTCATGTGCGCCAGGGGACATGGGGGTGGTAGAGTCCAGGGACTGGGGGAGATGAAGGCCCCTGGTGTTAGGGCTCCTGCGGTTATGGTCAGGAATCTCTCTTTCCCAGCGGACCTCATCTCTATCCGCCCCTGCTCCCTGTTGCAATGCAAGAGCCTGCATTTGTGCTTTCAGTTCCTCTGTTAAGGCCTTACTCGACTCTATCAGTCTCTCCTGCATCGCTACCTGTTGCTGGAGCCTCTCATTGTGCTGGCAGAGAGCCTCATTTTCCCTCTGTGCTTCCTGGTTGTTCCTGGAGAACTGTGCCAGTCTTTGCTGCAGGATGGTTACCTCCTGAGCTGTGTCCCTATTGGCCTGCTCCTTTCTTGCTAGAGCATCCTCCACCCTCCTGGTGTGCTCTAACAAGTTCTGGTGTTCTTTTTGGAGATCACCCAGTCCCTGGTGGGCCAGGTGATTTTCTTCCATTTTTCTTTTTAAATGGCAGACTTCCTGGCCTAAGGCGTCTCTTTCCTGACTAAGAGCCTGCATTTGTGCCGCCAGGTCGTCCCTCTGCCTTTGAAGGGCACCAGCTTTCTGGTGTTCTTCATCAAACTCTGCCTGGGTATCCAGGTCTTTCAAAATCAGCTTGTTGCTCTCTACCTTCACTCTATCTAGATGACTTTGCAGGGTGGCTACCTGCTCCGTGCATGCCCTGTTAAAGTCTAATTGTTGCTCCAGCTTTTTCTGGCTCTGCAGTAAGGAGTCCAAACTGTCTTGGTGCTCCTTCTGCAGGGCCAGAAATCTGGTATTCTGGTCAGCCTTTTCCTGTTGCAGTATATCCATATCCTCCTTTATTTTAGTGATGTACCGTCTGCTGTCATTTTCTGACTCCTGGCTCCTCTGCAGCCTCTGCTCAGAAGAGTCCAGATCAGATTGGGCCTTCTGTAATGCCATCTGTTGCCTATTTGCCAGATTTTGGCTTTCAGCACATCTATCCTGCATGTCTCCCACGTATAGGTACAGGTATGCTGCTATCCTGGCAATCTTATTGTGTTCCTCTTTGGCTTTAGGAGCCATATATAGTTCACTCAGGGCCACATGTAAGGGACCCTGATCTCTATATATATCTGACCCTGTTTCAGTGACCTGTTGTGTGATGGCCTGCAACCACGCATCCTGGCCCTGTTCAGTCCATTCACCTCTCACAAATAGCTTATGCAAGAGGTGCTATCTGGCTATTTTCATGTCTACTAAGGTCGTCATTCTAGAGATTGATCTCTGTCCTGACTTACAGAAGTTAGTATTTTATTTTTGCAGAACAGAACTTTTCTTGGAGTGTCCCTTTTGAGGAATGCTTCACAGCGTAATGCAGCGTGGTGATCCGACCGGATGTATGTATCCCGTCAGTTAGCACACTGTATTAAGCTGCACAAGTGGTAAATCTAACCCAACGTCTCGGCTCGAGCCCCCAATTTGTAATAGGATTCAATTCAGCACTACAGCTAAGTTAACGCCTAGTCTAGAATACTGAATGAAAACCCTTATTGATATATCTTTAGGTCCAGTTCATGCGTTCTGGATGACTACCCCTATATAACACCCCTCTCTTGGAATCCCCCTGACCCCACTGAGCCAAGAAGTAGTTCTATTTTGCAAGTTTAAAAGGTTTATTTGATAATTTAAAATATATATATATATCACACTTTATAATAAATTAATAATTGAATATCACACTTAATCTGATATGATAAAGATTAACAACGGAGAATCTGGCACTAGCGCACTTCTTATAATCACTAATGAGTTGACATGAAAGGGATAAGGTAGCACACTGGTAAATAGGAACAAAAGAAGAAGGTGGTACAAAATGCTTTATAGAGTTCAAATGGATGCCAGGTTGCATGAAAATGCAATACAGAAAATACTCAATATGATTTCAACAAACAAAGTAATCACTTTTCTCTGGCAATCCCCTCCCCCCCTTGATGCAAGGCAAGGAAATGGAAGGAAAACACACAGTTCTCAGAAATGCAATAAAATGTGATTCAGTTCACCCCAGCAAGCTTAGACTACAGAAGTTTGAAAACACAGGCCCAAATTGCTTTGATATGTGCTAGCAATGGATGAGAAATATGCTGGAAATGCTTTTAATTCCCTTTCAGAGGTTCAGGGTGAGTGGTATCTAGTTAATATTAGTCCCGGCTCACACTAGCAATGATGCAGGGATAGTTAGCAGGTTAAACGAAATTCTGGCAAATGGAAGGCAAGCAGCAGCAGTTTTTACATGTGAAGAAATTTGCAAATCGCGGCAAAATTCGCGGATGCGCCGAGCGCTACTACAGAGGAACCACAAGGACTATCTCTATCGTTTTGGGGTCCTAGGAAAGCCTAGGATCTCAGCTTCAAAATGAAAGTTACTGCAAGTCTCTAGCACAAACGGTTGCGGAGATATGAGCGATTTTGTGAAGGTCGTTTTTCAGATTTGAAATTTTAAAGTTCAAAAAGACAAGTGCAGCTTGCGACTAGAAAATGACAAGTGACAGCTTTACAAATGACAGGTGACAGTTAGGAGGCAGTTCTACTTAGATTAAATAGATTGAATTATATTATTTTAACTAAGAGATTGGTTCTGCACAGTTTTCTAGGTACTCACACTATATTGTTGAGTGAAATGGGCCTCATCACGGATCTGGTCAGGGTTTTAGACTCGCCTCTGGTCTCTGCACTTCACAGTGATCTGGGTCAGCTCTCTCTGGTTCTCTGGTCTGGGTCTCTAGTTCTGGATAGATTGAAGTCTCTAGTTTGGCTCTCTGGAGGTTTGATGAATTTGAAGTCTGGATCTCTGGATGTTGTATGGTCCGGCAGAGCGCGTTGCAGCAAATGGAATTGAAGGTCCCTATCTGTCCTGTCTGTCTGCTTGTATGTGTTTAGAATGTGGGTGTGTTCTAGCATCACTGACCCTACCTCTCTCTCAGCTTCTAATTGGTCAAACTTCCATTTATCATTTGATTGGGGAATGAACTGTGAGTCAGAGGGATGTCATTTTATGGCTTGCAGATAGGACACTCCTCTGTCAGATTGCACATATTCTATATTTGATAATAAAAGACATATTTCACAGTTACACAGTTGCTTGAAATTACATATACATGGTGTGGCTGAATTTAGCCATGTCTCTGTCCAAATCTGCTGTTTCTAAGAGCTTGCATTCAGAGATGGCACATAATGGACTTTTTAACTGATTTTTCAATTTCTGACATGGACCCAACTTTACATACATGTGCGCAGGGAGTATGGACATTAACTGAAGAAGTTTCAGATTTTTAACATGCATACAGTTAGAGTAATATCCACTTTTCCGCTAAAACCCCCCTGAACACGCCACCGGGTCGAAAAACCTCTTAAAATGTGGGCAGAAAAATCACAAGAATTATGGTATCATTTATAAAATTTTCACATGTCCGCTCTATGAGTTATTCATCTTTTTAAAGTTATGTTCTGGCTCCAAAGGGGTGTGGTTTCCTCTCAGCACAAGGTAGAAATACTGGTCTTTCCAGTTCTGCCAAGCCAGCTTGCTCTCACAGGCAGTGCCCCTCCCAGCTCCTGCCAAGAGGAAGCTACATTTTACGACTGCGGTAATAAAAACCTTTGCCTGAGTGAAGAGGGCTTTGTTCACTCTCCTGCAGAGCACAGGTAATTCAATTATCAGATAGATGGCATATCCTTAGTGTGGGCAGCAAAAGGAAGGTTGGCCTGGGAACACAGTGGTGACTCAAGTTTCACTCCTGATGGGGGTAGCTGTCAAGCAAAATCAAGTTCCTTAAGCCAGACCTTCAGCTAACTGGCAGGTTTTTTGTTGCTTTTTAACTTAACTTGCAATTTTACACATGCAGCTAGGATGCTGAGTCTAAGTGCAAAACTATGACATTTCAACAGTTACAAAGGCATGTGATACCAAACATAGGTCACTCATTTAATCTAAACATTTTCGATTTTAGTGTCTTTAAATCCAGTGCAACTTAAACTGCTGCAATCCACAGCTCAGCCAGTCTTGTTATAAACCTTGTCTTATGATCTTCATTTCCCAGATTTTGTAGGCACACAAAACTCCATTCTACCAAATGTCTGCTGGTGTTCAGTGAATATTTTGCACATATTGCAATGTTTGAAATAGGCACTTTGGCTTGCCTTCAGGGAAACACAGGGTGGTTTTAAACTGCCGGATTTTGGATAGTGGTGAGTACTGGTACTGCACCCATTTTTGGGATTTAAGAAAATGAATTCCCAACAGTTATGGGTTTGCTTTTGGCAATCAGCATTGCCATTCCCAATGGTTTCAGACTACTGTGTGGGTAGTCCAATGGTGGTTTTAGGCAGTGTCCTTCTGTGCCCATAACATCAGCAAAAATGAGTGGCAGCCTATTCTTCATGCATTTCCCTGTGCATTTTCTGGGAAGCTCTGGCCATCATGATGTTTTCATGTCAGTACTGCACAGTTTTGAGGTAGGGCTCGGATGCATGGGTAAATACATCCCACACTGCCATGAAGATTGTCTTTAACTTGGCCTTGCAAAAGTATACTTGTCTTCAGAATACATGGGAGTGAGAGCTCTCACTATCGTGTTCTGGGACTCCAAGTCCGAACTCTATTTTTATCCTTGGCTCACGTGACAGGAGACCACAATTTGGTCCATTTTGCAGGTTTTAAATGCTTCAAATTTTTTCAACTTGGCACTCTTGATGTTTTTTTCTTTGCACCTTAACAAGGGATGATTTATCCTTTGCACATTTGCTCCTTTCCAGAATAGATAGCTGACAGTGGATGCTTAAGTCTTGACACCAGGCCAGACAACCTCGCCATGCAGCTCTACGATTCAGCTTATTCTTGCTGCGACACAGTTTTCTCTTCCCTCTTCATGGGTGCTGGCTTACTAAATGCATGGTACTGATGTCCAGGGTCTATGCATTGGTGGCTTTGCCTGCATAATAATCTCTACATATAGCCAGCTTCTATGATGACTTAGTCTACTTGTGTTTCAGCATCTGTACAATTATTGAATGGCTGATTTTCTGCAGCACTTCGTGCACCTGTAATCTTCTTTTTCATGTTTAAAAGTTTACTTGATTCTTTACTTCATCATTAGGCTCTGTAGGATCCATACATCTTCCTTAGTCAATATCTCGGGACGTCGTATATGTCTCTTTTGACGTCACTAGCTTCTTTCTTTGCTCTTTTTCATATTAGTTCAGGGAGTACCTCCCTTAGGTTGTCATCGCTTCGGCGATACATTTGGTATGCTTGCCTCAATGGGTATCTTCTCTCAAACACACGCTGTGGTATTGGCACAACTGCTGGTGTCACACACGGCATGATCTCAGATCTCCAACATAGGGGATGTAGGGGGGCAGGCTTTCATGCAGAGGCATGCAGCTGCTCCTCTACATTTGTTCTGATGGTAAAGAATCCCATTGTGTTATGGTCTGCTCGAATGTGTATGTGTATGTGTGTATGTGTGTGTGCATGTATGCCTGTGTGTGTAATTGGACTTAAACATACATGCTAGGTCCTATGATGGTGATGTATTTCCATGAGGCTTGTCAATTGACTGACTTACTGCATCCAGTACAGGAATGAGAGATAGGTACATCATTGTGAGTACTTCTCTCCTATATGCTATACTGCCTTGACATGCATGATAGTAGCCCAAACATACTAGCCTTGTAGCTGTGAAATGATAATGATAATGGCAGAAGTTGAAGCTCTAGCGAGTCAAAAGGATTACCTGCATCAAATAATGCTTAAGTGGAATTGGGGTTAGTGACAATTACCTGCCAGGTCACAAATGCCAAGTGTTGGTGCTGCTTACAAAAGATACCTTCATTGACTGCACCAAAGACTTTCCAGCAAAAGACTTCCAACAAAGCAAAATTAGCTCAGCAGGGATGTGCTCATGAGTGTTTGAAGGCCTGCCTATTTCATCAGCCTATAAATGGAAATGATTAAATAGTAAATGTCTCATTGTCGATGTTCCAGACTGTACTCATAACCAAAGCAATTCCTCATTATTGCTACATGTTTAAAGATTTGTTCAAGGTAACTTAAAAAATACCTGTGGTAATAAATATTGTTCTTCTATCCTTAATATGGAAGTAGTAAATCTCATTTTCAGTACCTTCACTTGAAAAATGTATGTTTTACCTGTGAACTGATTGATGAGCATGTTTATACCCGTATTTTTTGTTCAGGGTATAACTGTCCCCCATTTCCCTCCCCTCTGAATTAATTATATTCCTATTAATTTTATTTTCTCCCAAAAGAAACAGGTTGCTAGCTTCAAGTACTTTTAAATAGACACCTTTCTTTTAACATAGATCCCTACCTGGGATTTATAGAATATATCTATATATTTTTATTACTTTCTTATACTTTTTATAATTTATTAAGCAATCATTTTTGCAGAGAGTGTTTTTAAACCAATATTTTCACAAATATATTTGTAACCATAAGCATAACTTGTTACACGGAATACGCAAACACTTGGAAACTGCCCGTTCTCATTCTGCATATTTGCATATGTCATCCGTTTTAATCCATCTATTCCAGACTACAAAAACTATCAGCCCTATCCGGCAAAGTCAACGGTGAGGTATCATGGGAGTTGAAGTCCAAAACATCTGCAGAGCTGCAGGTTGCAAACCGCTGCTCTATTTGAATGCACGTACCTCTGCATTATTCCGTCCACAAATGTACGCCCCTTCAGTCCACACACAGACCATCACGTCACCCCTCCTCCCAGGTTATGCTGCAAATCCCAACTATGCTTTGCGCCTGGTTCCATGTGGAGATGCTCTTTCACTTGTGTCTGGGACACTTAAGGTAATATTTATAATGTGTTTTACCATGGTCGTGCGGTGGTGCAATTCCTTTATGCCACAATAAAGTATGGTGGTAATGTGTTGCTGAAAATGTTCTTCAAAACGTTAGCCGCGTGACAGCAAAACATTGGTGGGCATCCGTGGTATGACGTTCACAGTCACACACTTGGAAAGCCTGAATGGCATAACCTTTGACTCTAATTTCATTAGAAGTGTTTTTACTCACTTAATAATGGGATATTTGTATACAAATGACCAAATATTGCTTGCAATGGTATTTTGATCATGGCCATAGATGTAACCCAAAGCTACATTTCTTCTGCATTCTGAAACAGTATCTGGAGAATGGTGACAATGGCAATGCTGCTCTTGTTGTAGAGGTGAGATTTCTTTCATGATTTGCCATGGAGATATTGATGGTCTCTATCTCCACGTGGTTAATTGCTAGTATATATTGTTCAGATATGTGTGTTGGTCGATTCTTGGTGGGATTAACATGCACATTTGTGTTGTAACTTTCTAGATGCTACAGTGTTGACTTTGTATTAGAAAATTGCCTCAGGTTAGCGCATACCCTCATTTTTACAGTAATATTTGTTCACAGATTCTTTTTTTCAAGGTTTTCTTAAACACACAGGGCCTAATTCACAGACGTGTTTTATAATGGCAAACCCCCACTGGAGAATGCTCTGTGAACTAGGCCCATATTATCGTCTTTTCTGCGTCAACACGTATTGTGTAAGCGTGTCTGTTGTACTTCAAAATAAAGGTGATTTTCTTTTATGTCACTTCAATCTATTGTGGGATTCAGTGTTTAGTCACCAATAAGATTACAGTAGTAAGCAAAATTGACATCTTAATGTAATGGTACGCAGTGAGCAGTAAATGAGTGGAAGATCATGTTAAAAACATGGAGAGTAAGGCCAGGTTCTTGGCCATTACCTACCTTGCCATATTGTATAATTAAATCATTTACTTAAAAAGCATGTTCAAATCATATGAAATAGTTTGTAACCGGCTCTATGTGTCCAATGTAAAATAAGAAATAGTGAATACCTACCCATTCAAATGACGCAAATCAGCTTAAAAAAATGGCGCATAAGAAGACCAATTTAGACAATAACAGGAACCAGAACATAGCGGTTTTCAGAGTGTACACATGTATTGAATGGCGTTCCTGTATGGGGAAATACCATCTAGCAAATGGAGCCTTGCCATCCGTCCAAAGAAAAGCGTCATTGTGATGGTTAATATAGTCTGATTCTAGCTCTTTTAAGAAACCTCTGCAGATTTAATTGTGTATTACCCGAGGGAAGCCTCTGTGGTGAGCGAACATGCCATCTGTGGTCAATTGCAGAAACAAATACTGCCTTCCACCTAACCTGCCCACAGTCTTCATGTTTATTTCAAATGCAGATCTGGGTATGCCAGTGGCACTGAGACATTCCAACATTTGATGTTGCAAATATTGGGTGCCTCGTTTTCTTTTAAACAAGTCTGGAAAACCTTCCAGACCACACTGCTTAGATTCTCCTTTCACTAATACATCAAAGGCAGACGCAGAAGATGGAAACATCGATTAAAACATGTACTAACTCTTTAAAGGTGTATTTAAACATGCATACCCTGCATGTATATGCCTGTACTGTCTAGCACATACTTCATATTTCTGTTATGGGATAGGAAGCAGTGTGCGCGAGAAGAGGAAATGTGAATTATGTATTGTGGCCAGCTACATACAGTATACAAGTTGCATTGTAAGCAATAATAGATTATACCAATTTGTAAAAAAAAAAGGACAAATCTAACCTATGTACATTTCCAAACTGATGACTTGTACCAGTCGCAAAATGTGTGCCCGGGGATGATTTATGAAGAAAATGGCTCCAAGATGCTCATAAATAAAATGGAGGTGACCTCGCCCTTATTTACGCAACATGCTCATGCAGAAATCTGTAAATAGACAGTGAGCACACCGAAGGTGTGCATCAGAACTCTAAGGACATTGTATCCAAAGAGTCTAAGAGGGTAATTCATGGCATAATTGTGTGCTGAAATTTGTGGCGCAAGTGTGAAAAAGCTAGCGCACATGTGTGAATTGCACACGTGCGATTCATGGAAAGCCCTGCGCGTGTTTTTCCTGGGATGTGCGCCAAATCCACGCTTACCTTACACATCACTGCGACTTTCCAAACACGTGCGCGACAGGAACGGGGAAAGTGCACAACTTCTCGCGCACACACCTTAAAAGGGGGCGCAACACAGGGAATGGGGAACAACGCATGAAAATGTAGGTGTAACGTGGGAAGTACCGCTGAGAAACACACACAACGCCCACACGCTAGTGAACAACACGTATTCATGGAACCGAATAGGGAAAACCTGCGCACCTCAAAACACACGCATATGCACAAATATGTCCACCACACGAAAGCAGGCGGAAGCGCCCCTGCGCAGCATAAAAGTTCGCGCAAACAACAAACAAGCATATACAGCTACGATGAATGTCCGATTCCTCGCAGCAGTGATCATGGGACACCGCAGGAGCAGGAGAATAGCCAGGCCCCACATTTTCTTTACCAGGACCAGCCTTTTTGGGATGCCTGATGACCAGGTCTATGGCAGTTATAGGTTTCCACCTCATATCATCCTAGACCTGGTCACTGAATGGTAGGATGAACTCACGTCACCCACCCAGTGCTCCCAAGCATTGAGCCCCTTGGAGAAGGAGCTCAATGTACTGCATTTTCTGTCCACTGGGTCATTTCAGCAGACATCTGCCATAGTGGGTGGTGTCTCACAGCCCACGCAGTCACGTTGCCTACACCAGGTTTTGGCAATCATCACTGCGCGCCACTCAGTCCGCAGGCACATATACATACCCAGAAAACCCGCAGAAAGGCAGGCCGTGGTCTTGGACTTCTACAGGGTGGCACACTTCCCCAAAGTGCTTGGTGCCATAGATTGCACCCATGTGGCCCTACGTCCACATAGGGCCACTGAAAACATCTACTGCAACCGCATGAACTGCCATTCCATGAACGTGCAGGTTGTATGTAATGCCAAGGCAATCATCACCTTTGTCTATGCAAACTATCCAGGGTCCACCTATGACAGTTTCATATACAGAATGTCCGCCCTGAACAGGGCCCTGGAAGCTGGGAAGCATAGCGACACATGGCTCATTGGTGAGTACAAATGTGTGTGCACATGCATGCATGTCACACAGACAAATACACAAACCCAACTAATGACAACCATCATCACCTCCCCAGGGGACACTGCCTACCCTCTGAGCACCCACATGATGACCCAAATAGGGAACCCCACCACACCATCCCAGGTAAGATACAACGCAGCCCATATTGCAACCAGGGCCATAGTGGAGTGGACATTCGGAGTGCTCAAGTGACGCTTACGCTCCTTTGGCCGCTCTGGCAGTCAGCTACTACATGCTCCCCCAGTAGTGTGCAGAATCACTGTGGCAGCATGTGCCCTGCACAATGTCGCAACACAGCGCAGCGTACCGGTGGACATGGTGGTATCCCCAACCACATGCAGAGGCACTGCTCATGGGAGGGGAACGGGTACTTGGCGATGCAGCCCGGATTCAGCTTGTGGCCACATTTCCACCTAAACTCCCAACCCTGCAGAGTGCACAGAGGCCTGGCACATGCCAGGTGACAATCGATGATGACAAAGATATAGTCAACTGTCACAACCTTTCCACCCTCAGAATGTTTTCACAGAAGTGCTACATTGTGTGCATCCCTAGTTACTTAAACATAACCAATCGGGTGTGACCAAAAGGAACACATGCAAGGTGCATATCCCACCACCCCCCTGCAAAACAGGCAATGAAAATCACTGGTATGTCACCCAATCCTCATGACCCCTGTCCTCCATGCCATGCCATGGCATGCAACAGCTAAACAGCCAACCAAATGTACAACACATGACACTATCGTCATTAAGTGCAATGTGTGAAATGTAAACAGGCACAAGACATTCACACCTAACATGGAACCTGATAAACTCACTTGGCAAAAATCTCCCACACATACAAAGGGGGTCATTATGAGTATGGCAGTATGCCATAGACGATGCCGGGTGTCACTGGCACTGTCCATACCATACCGCCATATTACTAGTAACCCTGGTGGGTGGCGGGCTGTGTGGTGGTCACCACAGCTGCACCTGCAGCTACCACTACCGGTGGGTGTTACTTACTGTTGGGTCGCAAGGATGCCAGGGTTGGATGCAACAGCAGCATCACCTGGAGCCGCAGGGGGTGGTGGCATGGCCGCACCAGCACGTGGCTGGACATCCTGCCCCTGTGGTGCACCTGGCCTCTTCCCGCTCTACGGCCTCCCTGGACTCCACGTACTCCCTGGTCACCCCGGTCATGTGCCTGACCACTCCCAACACTGACAGGACTCCCATCTGAGTCCCCTTAACCTTTGGTGGCCTCCCAACCATGTCACGGATGTATTAATGCCAATGGGAGGTGCACTGAACAATTGTCCTGGTCAATTGGGGTGAAGGGGGCAGGGTACGTGATGGTAGACGCACCCCTGTGCTTCTGCAAGGCTGCCTGTGGACCCTGGGGATGAATGACAGTCACGCAATGCTCAGGCACCCCAAAAATACAAGAAAAACATATACACATCCCTGTACTCCATGTGCATGTAAATAAACCTCATGCAGTACGCTGTGGCACCCAGGAACACAAAAAAGTGTACGTGACCACCCCTTCTGGAACAGAAGACTCGGACTGGTGTTCCATCGCTCCAGAGCCCAGCCCCAGGACCCAGTTGCCCACCCACACCTGCCTTGGGGGTTGCCATGTCTGACGCAACACCATCTGGCACTAGTGACAACGCCCCAGCAGAGAGGCAGCCAGCTTCACTGCCAATGAAATTGGCATCCTGGGAGAGCAAGTCCTGGGGCATTATGATGCTCTCTTCTCACCATTGCGCGCTGACAAGGAAGGACGGAAGAGGATCTGGATGAACATAGTGGGTGCCATCAACGCACAGGGGATGGCACCCCACAACATCAAACACGTCCAGAAGTGCTGTGAGGTCTACAAGTCCAGGACCCTCAAGAAGGCCCGGCGCCTCTTGGACGCAGCGGATGCAGTGGGGCGCCGGGGCCACCTTACCACCCAGCAGATGAGGGTCCTGGAGCGCATTTGCCCAGTGCTTCACCACCAGATCCTCAGGATACAGGCCGTCTGGAGTCAAGCGGTAAGTGCCCATGTATTCCAGTTTAAAACAGTGCATGTTGCAGTGTGGTGGTAGTTAGCTACTTGGCTATAGGTGTGACATGGGTCATGTCTGGATGTGTGTGTGTAGGGACATGATGGTGCTGCATGTGAGTCCATTCAGGTGTGACCCACATGGATGGTGTATGTGTTACAATGCATCATGTGGAGCAGCATGCAGAATGCACACATGTATACATGCCTGTGTCTGTACTTGGACATGTTTGGGGTGTGAGAGATGGGTGCTGCTGTCATGGACATGCATGGTGTACATGTCCGTGTGTCTGAGTAGTGTGTGAGTGACTGGTAAACGCCATGGATGAATGACACATGTCCGTGACGATGTGTTGCTTCACTGATACAGCCTAGTCATCCTTGTATCCACTGTGTCTGGGGGTATACGGGACCAGATGCATGACCCTCCTGTGATGTGTGTGCATGTGATCAGCATGTCCCATGATACATGTGAGTTTCAGCCCACCATTGGATGTTTCTATGGTGCCTTGGACATGGATGCAAATGTTTGTTGCATGTGCCATGCCTGTTCTTGCATCTGTGTTGCCTGCGCTGACCCATGTGTTGTGGAGGGTCATGATGGAAGTGATATTTGACAGTGCCACTCATGTGCTATTGCTTTGTGTCTAGGGGACTATTGTACAGTACCCTGATGCTTGTGTTCAATGTCTCCCTTTACACAGTGGCGAGTGAAGAAGAGGGCGGAGACGGCTCTGTGGAGGAAAGTGGCAGGGAAGCCTCCACCGGCCGGCCACGCAAGGCCCAGTCACCCTCCCAGGTAATTCTATAATCCGGGAGTGAGGGGACTGGTGCCGCCTCTGCCACTACTGCTGCAGCAGAAGGGGCGGGTGAACCCCTCAGGGGCTGGCAATGGCAGAAGACGGTGCGGAGCAGTCCAGGTTGGTGGTGTGTATGTAGGAGGAGGAGGCCACTTGAGAGCCGCACATGGGGCCTGGTGGGGGTGTTTCCACTGGTGCATGTGGTGAAGTCCAGGGGCAGGAGGCAGCACAGGTCACTGTGGAGGAGCCTGTAAATGTCACTGTCCCTGACACTGTGACTGCATCACCATGCACCAGCAGGGATGCCCCGTCCCAGGCCCGTCTGCAGGTAGGGGGAGGTCCACGTCATCTGGCGCTCTTCTACTGCTCCGGCCAAGATCCATGAGCCCAAGATCACACAGACAGTAGAAATACACATGGCAAAACACATGTAAGAGTGGGAAAAAGTCTCACACTCTTACCAGGTGGAAAAAATAAACCCCAGAAATCCAGCAAAGCTCCTGGGGGACTCACTAGCTGAGGGAAATTAGCCATAGAATGAGAATTATCCCTAACACCATCCACCCTGACCATGCCCCACAGACATCGCATCACCCCTGATCATGTCCCGCAGGCAGCCCATCAACCCTGACCATGCCCCAAAGGCAGCCCATCATCCCTCCCTATGCCCCACAGGCAGCCCATCACCCCTGACCATGCCCCGCAGGCAGCCCATCACCCCTCCCCATGCCCTGCAGGCAGGTCACATAGCACCATGCACTTGGGAGCTCTGACTCATGCCCCCCCCATTGATGGGCACCTACCAGAAGGCCCCGACTCATGTCCCCCCAAACACCATGTCATAACTATACAGACCCATGGCCCTAATGCTAACCCAAATCCCACACCACCAACCCCCAGTACAAACACCCAACAATCCACTGCACCCACTCCCTAGTAAACTACCCATTCCATGATAGTCTGAAAAGAACAAGCATGCCCATCAACAAATGTCCTACAGAGCCACACAGTGGCAACACATTACTTAGCCAATGCTCATGGAGACATGCACAAAATAAATCATAGTACACCCCACCAATAATGTTGAATTATGAAATGTATTAAAAGTATAACAAATAACAAAATGAAAACCACACATGCAAATGAAGAAATAATTAGTCCAATAAGAAAAAGAAAGTCAAATCCAAAAGAAAAAAAAACAAATCCAAAACATGAAAAAATAGAAGTGGTACATACCCAAAGTCCATAGAATAAAATCATAAATTGAAAAGCATAAAAACAATTAATCCATGTGAACATCTAAAAAAGAAAGTGTGTACATGTCCGGAAGAATTGTAAACAAAAGTCTGAAGGGTCCATTATCCCAAAACAAAAGAAAACCTACCTAAAACCCTATCTGAAATACAACAATATACAAATTGGAGCAAAGTCTGTGGACTCCAAATCATAATAAAAACCAAATGAAATCTAAACCTAAATAACTATATAGAAAGGTGGTGGGCTAGTCCGATGATGTCCCGGGCCAGGGCATCATTGAACTCCATGTCGATGTGCGGGAGGCGGGCCTGTTCACAGGCCTCGAGGTCTCGCAGGGATGCAGCCATGGACTCCTCCAACTCCCTGCGAGTTGCTTCGAGGCACTCAGCCCACCTCAAAGCCTGGTGCATGGAGTTCTCCGCCCTGACCATTGTGAGCCGTGTCGTCTCCACCAGCCTGGCTGCGTTGGTTTGGGCAGGTCCACAGGGGACCCTGGTGGCATCTGAGCCAGAAGACGGCACGTAGAACGACTGGTCTATAGTGTGCACAGAAGAGGAGAGGGCCGCAAGACAGAGCGACACATGGAGGAAACCCACGACCATGAGCACTCCCAACATGAGCCCCACTTTTTGTGTGTGTTACGCAGCACCTTCAGTGCAGTGACACAGGGTTGTCTTTGAGACTTCCCACTGACTCTATTTTTCTGGGGCTGACTACTGTCCCCTAGAAGCAGGTACAGTTGCCATTTACTTTATGTAGTCATGTAAAACTGCAGACCCAGTGCACCCCATCTTACAAGGAGTACTGGGAAAGGGTTAATTACTATCCATTTTTGTCTGTGCCTCTCTGAGCTTTGTTTTACTCTTTTAACATTTAGACTTGGCTGGTGACTGCAGTATCTACCCTAACTTTTCTTCCGCGATTATACTATATAAACGTGGTACTGTTCCAGGCTATTATATTAGCCTCGAACATAAACCCGCTTGACCAAATACTCTTTCTTTTGCCTCTGGTCGGGTTCATTCGCATTTCTTTTTGTTGAAGTCCTTCTTGTGTTTTACTTTGCGTGGCAAACCAGGTTTGCCTTCTTTGTTCACCGTCTTTTGGCAGGCTTCTCCGAAGGAGCCCTCCTTTTGGCACCTGGGTGTCTAGGTCGGCTGAATGTGAGGGAGGGGTGTAGTCACCCCCTGCACAAGGTCTCCTTGGAAACCCAAGTCGCACTTTGCGTCTATTGGCTGGAGGGGTTGTCCGGGCTGGACAACCCCCTGCTGTGTGATTGACAGCCAGGCTGTGTGAATGGGGGATTTTCGCACAAAAGGCAGGACTCTTGGGCTGGAAGTCAGTGTTGCCACTGGAACTACAAGGAACCGAAGAGAAGTGGAGAAGAAGACGGCTGCTGCAACTACCAAGTCCCGGTGAAGCCCTGCTGCAGTCCTGAGCTATCTACCCTTCAATGACAAAAGAAGATCCAGTCCGAGGTCTTCTTCCCTTGAGCCTGGTGGGATCAACCAGCTCACCTTCCACATGCAGAGGATCCTCTTCTTGGTCGAAATCAATGCACACAGCTGTAGTGGTCCGTATAGCCACCAGAAGAGCCTTTCCTGTTTTAAAGGAGTGCACCTTCATCTGTTGCTTTCACTGCTGCTGGGTTCCTCCCTGGGTGTAGCAGATCACTCTAGATGTCCTCCTTCTTGTCTCCACGACTGAAGCTACAAGAACCATGGGTCTGCAGGAACTACCAGGAACAACTGCCTTAGCACCAGCTCTTCTTCACTTTGAATAAGGTACTGTGTACAACTTTGAGGAATTGGGGTGAACCCTTTTCTCCTCACTAAAGGCTTGTCCTCATCTTCCTTCCCTCTTATAACTTTTGCCTCCCTTTTGACAATATCCAAGTACTCCTGGCAATCTCGAATCGTGAACTGGAAAACAGGACCCCTGTCCCATTGACTTTGTGTTAGAAAAGTGTCTTGTGATTCTACCTGCCTTGACAAAAGTATTGCCTATGATTTTTGACCCCAACTCTCTTGTGTTAACTCATGTGCTAAGTGTGTTTGACTACAGTAACATTTCTTCTCATGGGCACGCGTCTCTTTTGTGAGACCGAACTGTCATTACTGTAAAAAGTGATCGCGTAACAACCCCCAGTAACGTCTTTTGTTTCACAACACCGGACTGTCAAAACCAAAGGTACTTACCTTGAATTGTTCTGCACAAGGGGAATTGGATGTGTGTAGTGTACTTGACGTGTGCTTTTAATATTAATAGAAGTGAAGTGAAGTGTTTTGTGAACAGATGGTTTAAAAATAAATGTACTTGTACTTTTTAACCAAAAACCTTGAGTCAGTGTTTGCTTGAGTCACAGTAATTGTAGTCCTTTGTGTAATCTCTACATTTGCTCTTGAGATAAGTCTGGCTGCTCCGCTACTGCTACCACTTTAACAGTGTAGTACGGGCTTGTACGAAAAGTGAACTTATTTTACCACTTGTAGTCTTAATTTTGTGTAGTGGTCCCTAAGGGCACTGCACGGGATTCTGCCTAACAGATGGGTTGCCCTCGGGACATGGGGAGGGGTGATGGGCTGCCTGCGGGGCATGGTCAGGGCTGATGGGCTGCCTGCGGGGCATGGGAAGGGGTGATGGGCTGCCTGCGGGGTATGGTCAGGGGTGATGGTCTGCCTGCGGGGCATGGGGAGTGGTAATGGGCTGCCTGTGGGGCATGGTCAGGGGTGATTGGCTGCCTGCAGGGCATGGGGAGGGGTTATTGGCTGCCTGCAGGGCTTGGTCAGGGTGGATGAGCTGGCTGCGGGGCATGGTCAGGGTGATGGGCTGCCTGCGGGTCATGGGGAGGGGTGATGGGCTGCCTGAGGGGCATGGTCATGGGTGATGGGCTGCCTGCGGGGCATGGTCAGGGTACATGGGCTGTCCTCGGGGCATGGTCAGGGGTGATGGGCTGCCTGCGGGGCATGGGGAGAGATGATGGGCTGCCTGCAGGGCATGGTCAGAAGTGTAGCTTGGACCCCTGTGGTATGGTCTGGCTGCATGGGGTGCATGTGGCTCCTGAACTCACTGCTGCATGAATCTGGGGGTACAGGAGTGAGAATTACATGCAATTTTGCTGGTGCGAGCGTGGTGCTCGTATTCCGAGGGGTGCGCAAGGAGTTTTACATGTGATTTTTCTGGCACTAGTGGGTTGCGTGTATTCCGAGGGGTGTGTGGGGAGTTTTACACACGATTTCACTGGCGCGAGTAGGGTACGTGTATTCCGAGGGGTGAGCAGGGAGTTTTACATAAGTTTTCGCTGGCACAAGCGGGGTACGCGTATTCCGAGGGGTGCACAGGGAGTTTTAAACGTGATTTCACTGGCGCAAGCAGGGTACGCGTATTCCAAGGGGTGCGCGGGAAGTTTTACATGCAATTGGGTTGTCACGTGAGGTCTGAGTGGCGTTTTTAGCGCGTTTTCATGGTTGGGAGGCTGTATGCTGGTCCACTGGCCTTTGCGCCATGTAGGGGATTTGTATGATGTTTTTGTCACATGGGGCGGGGTTGGGGGCGTAACTGGTGCTGCTGAGGGTCGCTGCGCCACGCTGGGCCACTGCTGATTATGGATTTTAAATCCATTAATACGCAGTGCATTAAAATGGATTTTGGCGCACGCAGCTGGCGCAAGCTGGCGCACGCTCCCTCTCTGTGCCAGCCGCGTGCGCTTCTTCTGCTTGTGAATCTATGAATTACCCCCTAAATGAAGCACACCAATATTGCACATATCTTAACATATCAGAACTGAACACAGAACATAACACAATCAGACAGCGACGACTGGGATTACAATAATGAAAGGATGTGACCGAGTGCCCCAACACACATCCAAAATCAACCTAACATTGCAACCATACTATGTGACAAAACACAGCAGCTGACATATTCCCCAAATCCACTCAAGTGACATGTATGGCAGACAGTAGTGCAACTCATGGACCATCAATCCATATTTAACGACCACATAATACCAGCATCAAGTAAAACGAAAAATATTGTGTAACCAAAAACCAACTTCATGTAAGTAAAAACCACATAGCTATAGACTCTTGCACTCAAGAAATCACCTGTGCTTGAGAAAATTCAATCAGTCCCCTTGTCCCATTGGCAGGACAACAACCTAGTTACAGTGTTTGGATGTACCCCATCAGTCCAAGACTTTCCCATTTCACAATTGTGATGACATGACTTACGCTCTATACAACGATAAGTAGTGGTTAACCCACCTACACAGCCCTCACACTTCTACAGACCAGCAGTGATCCCAATCATAAAGTTAAAAGAGGCAGAGTTTACAGTCATACCTCCTTCATCTGTTGTGGTAACATTGGCAGAGGGAAGGTTGTACTCTTAGAAGTAGTGTAAATGTGAGACAATAGCAACCCAAAAAGCATTAGTACAACTGTGACAAAATAAAATATATATGTATATATATATATACATATATATATATATACATATATATATATATATATATATATATATATATATATATATATATATATATATATATATATATATATATATATATATATATATATATATATATATATATATATATATATATATATGCCACTGCCTGCAAATCTTTCTTACATCCGGTCACTAAATTTAACCAAACTATTAAGTACTCTATTAATTGTGACACTGCTTTTGTTGTCTATGTTCTCTCATGTCCCTGCATGAAGAGGTACGCCAGGAGCACCGCATGCAAGCTCAAACTCACGATTCTGCAGCATCTTAGGGCGATCAAAAATTCAGATCCCGCGTACACCATGGATAAGCACTTTCGGCAAGTACATGAGAATGACCTGGATTTGTTCACATTTTTTGCAGTGGCGCACATTCCCATTCATCCTAGGGGTGGAGACCGTGTTTTAAAGCTTAGACAGTTGGAAACAAGATTTATTTTGGACTTCGACACCAAGTTTCCCAATGGACATAATCTGGATGAGGAGCTTTATACGTTCTTGGGCACCTAAGCTTGATTAATATGCATAACCATTATTGTGTTTTCTCTTTTTTCGATGTATCTTGATTTCTTTGCTGGTTTAGGTGTTTTTCCTTGGCTCTTATTTCTATTTATCTTATCCTTGGCCTTTTTTGAGCTGTTGCAGCACAATTCTGTGGGATCTGAGCTCTTTATTGGTTTTTTATTTCTTTTTTTTAGTCATTTTGCTTTTTTAAACTTCAGTGGTTGTTAAGTGACTTCAAATCAGCACTCCAACTAAGTCAATGCCTAGTCTGGGATGCCCATGGGAAGCCCTTATTTATATATTTTTATGACAAGTTCATAGATCTGGATGATAAACCCTTGTATAACGCCACTCTCTTTGAATCCCCCTGACCTCACTAACCCAAGAAGTAGGTCTGTTTTGCAAATTAAAAGATTTATAGAAAAATTAAACAAAATATATATATCACACTTTTATGAATACATTAATATTTGATAGCACACTTATGAATATAATGTTGATCAACAATGGGTAATGTTTCAATCATTTAGGAGTTAGTATAGAAAGGATAAGGTAGCAGAGAATACTTTTAAGGTTTCCAGGAAAAGCAATGATGGAAGGAATGCAGCACAGAAATAAACTGATATGGTTTCAACAAGAGATAATATGATCACTTTTTCTTTTTGACAATTCACCCCCCCCCACATGCAATATAAGGAGTTGGAAGAAAAGCCCACAATTTTCAGGATTGCAATACAAATTTCAGTTCCCCCTGTAAAGCTTAGAGCAACCGAGATGCTTTAAAACAGGCAGAAATACTTTTAAATGTGATTTGCAATGACGTGAAAAAAATGCTAAAAATTATTTTAATTCCCTATAGGAGATTCAGCGTAGGTGACAGCTACTTTGAATTAGTTCAGGTCAACACCAGCAATTAATCAGGAATGATTATCAGATTGAAAACAGATTTCAGCAGTTGCAAGCAAAAGACAGCTATTTTTGACAGGTGGAGAAATTGAGTCAAATTTCAATTTGCAGCACTTTTTCCGAGTGCGTCGATCGCGATTATGGAAAAACTATAAGAAGTAGAAAGGCTTGTTGGAAAGCTAGGTTCTTAGCTTTAAAATGAAAGTTAAATGAAAGTTAAATCTCGCTCCCAGGATACGCGGTTCAAAAGATACGGACGATTTAGTGGAGGTAGATTCTCAGAAATAAAGTAAGATTAAAATTACAAATGACACTTTCACAGGTTTGAAATCACAGAACGGACACACCATTTGTATGCAGTTCTAAATAGGTTGAAATGGATGGGATGAGATTATTTTAGACTACGAGATTGGTTCTGCAGAGTTCTGGCTGGATACTCACACTATAAATTTGAAATAGGCCGTCAAGATCTGGTCAACAGGTTTAGACTGGACTTCTAGCGGGTAGTTGTGAAGTCACAGCTATCTGGGTCATCTCTTCTCTGCTGGTCTGTGTTAGGCAGAAACCTGTGCAGTTCCCTTGGGGAACACTGCAAAAGATTTAAGACTACAGGTAGAGCAGTAAACCCCTTTGGTAGCAGTCTGTACCACCCAGATTTACCTGGTAGCTGTGGCTGAGCAGTCAGACTTCTCTCAAGAAGAGTTAGGCAGTATGTAAAGTATACACAATATGTACCAAAACACAATAGCACAAGCAAACACTGACCAGAGCTTGGTTTCAAAAGTATATAGTTATTTATTTAAAATACACATAAGTTAAAAACACTCTAGCAAAAATATAGTAAAAGCACTTCAACACAGTTATAATGAAAGTAGATTCAATCCTTTCTCCTATCTAGACAACTCTAAGTAAACACCACTTAATTAAAACAGAGGTGAGTGCTTAACGTTAGATGACACTCTAGTAGTTTCCAAGAAAGGGAGAGAAAAAGCAGAAATGGGTTAGACACACCACTCTAAGGTCCAGAGCACTTGCAATAGGCTTACAGAAGAATAAAGTCACAGGTGAGCAAAAGTCACTAGGCAGGGCCCACTCTTAGAGTAGCCGGAGCGAAAATGTGCCCAAGATCACACTGTTAGTTAGAGATTCAAAGTCTTGCAAAGAGTCAAAAAGAGGTTAGAGTGGCTCAGAAAGTTTAGCCAAAGTGTCCCAGGCACTCCCAGGTTCGAAAGCCGGGGACTAAATCTACCCCGTACAGTCGGTAGCAAGGGAAGCCAGGCAGAACACAGTACCTTAAGCGGAAAGGATCCTCCAGCGGTGGCAGTTGTTCCAGGCAGTGGCAGCAGGGCTCGACGTCGGTCAGGGGAGAAGAAGTTCTCGCTGAAGAGCAGAAGAAGAGGGTCGTTGCACTGCCCGGGAAGAAACCAGCCGCGGAGTCCTCCGGTTAAAGGGTTGGTGCCGACTTTCGCGGTATGGGGGTAAAGTGTGGTATTCCGGTTGCCGGGGTGCTTGGCACAGGCAAGGCGGCCACGAGATACCTCAAAGAACGGAAAGAAGGCGAAAACTGGTTGTCCCCACCAGTCAAGGGAAGGAGCCACTCCGTTAAGAGTTCTCCTCGGTCGTCGGGAAAAAGTGGTGAGACGGTTCAGCAGGGCTCCACCGGGTGGTGTCGTCGAAGCAGGTCGGCTCAGCTCTTCCCTCGTCGGATTCTTGGTCCTGTGGCGACTTCTGAAGTCCCAGTCCCCAAAGCCCTGCTTTTATGCAGCAAACCCCCATTCACCCAGCCTAGCTGTCACTCAACCATGCTAAGTGGTGAGCCGGGCGGCTCACCACTTGGGCCAATCAGGACGGAGGGCGACTTGAGTTACCAAGGTAACTCAGTCCAGGGTGCCTAAATCCCCCTCCACCCCTCCTAAGTACCCCAGACAGAGTGGCACCACTTTGGAGGGCTTCTGTGGAGAAGCCCGCCAAAAGTGGAACAAAGGGCTCCACTTTGGGTCAGAGTTACAGAGGCGAACACCAACGCCATTTTAGAATCAAGTTTTGGCAAAAAGTCCCAACCGGAGTTATAAAAATAAATATATAAACCGGTGGTATGTTTAAGGCTACCGTAAATAAATAATTAAATGTGTTAGCCTAAAACAATGGGAAATCCCATAGGGAAATATTCGCGGTCGAATATAAAAAGTAGTTTCCACTGCCACCAGCCAAAACTCGATCAGGGGGGGACGGAGACGTGCCCCCTCGACTAACAGACCCTGGGGCAATCGAATTGCCCCAGCCAGTACGTCCACAATATGATGGTTTGTACTGGTTCTGTTCAGGATTCAAGACTAGCAAAGTCTTTGGTGACTTTACATGCCCTGGGAGACAGTAGTCAGTCCCAGGGTATGGAGTCTATGTTGGGGAGTCCCTAGGACACCCCTGGGTCACGGCACAGAGGGTGCTGTGTGACCCACATCACAAAAATACATGAGGCCCTATGGAGTAAGAGACCCCATAGCCCATTCAACACAAGGTTTAACCAAGAAAACACACTTCAACATGTCCAAGAGTGAGGGTAAAAGAGTCTCACTCTTGGCAGGAGAAAAAAATTAAACCCCAGAAATCCAGCAAAGCTGCTGGGGGACTCACTAGGTAGGGAAATTCAGCCTAAACAGAGAATTCTCCCTAACACTCGCCCCCCCCAGACTAAGGGACAGGAGGATTTAATCCACTCCTGGATGAACCTCATACCTCTAGTCGATGATATACATCCTAGAGAGTCCATCAGCATTTTGAGGGTGACACCTTGACCTATGCTTAAGGGAGGACTCAAAGGTTTTCTTTTGCAAGCTAAAGGACCTACAAACCCTTTGAGGAACATCAGTCTTTTTGTTATAGGGGATCTGGTTGACCAGTCCCTCAGAAGTTGGTACAACTTCTGAACCTATGTTAGGCTTTTTGAAGGGGTCCTTATAAAGGATTCCCTTAGATCTAGAGGGGCCTCCAAGGTTCCTCACCACCTCTCTTGTGGGAGCAGGTTGGGTCTTAGGCCTCTTGGTTGGAGGGGTTGGGGTTAGGCAATGTACCTGCTTCCCCTTCCTCTTAGATCTACCCTTACCTATTTTAGGAGTTTCCCCCCTAATATTAGGATTTGAGTTGGGGTCTTCAGTAGAAGGTCCAACAGTCTGAAGGTTTTTGGCCTTAGACTTTTCTTTTCTGGTTTTCCACCAGCACTGAGAATTACCAGTTCTCTCAGGTCCAGATAGGGGCCTAGTTGGTCTATCCACCTCTTCCTCAGAAGTAGGGTGAGTCAGAGACTCTGAGACTAGGGGAACAATGATGGAGCTTGGTTGGGGCGCCCATGTTCCTAGCATACTATCCTGAAATGTGCCTGGGTTAGAGGTCAACTTACTAACACCAGGGCTTGTAGTGGGGTTCTCAGTAGAGGGTCCCACAGGCTTAGAAGGGTCCTTCAAGGTAGCCTTTCTAGCCAATTTGGTTAAGTTCTGCTTCTCCATACTGGGAGGCCTGGGGGTATGTGACACTACTCCTAGAGTTCTTAGGTCATTCCCTAACAGGACCTTCCCAGGTACCTCAGTCTGAACACTGACAGGGATCCTCACTGTCATGTTGTTACACTGAATGAGGGCTGGTAGGATAGGAACCATTTGGACAGGGCCTCCAGACATCTTAGTGGGACCTTTGGGTGCTTTGGCCACATCCTCAGGTTGAAAGAAGCTTTCATCCACTACTGTTCTGCTGGCCCCAGTGTCTCTCCTGGCAGGAGTATCCTGGCCATTGACAAGAACACTGTCCACATAATACACCTTAGAGTTAACAGGTAGGGAGTTATACACAACCCTATTCTGGGGACTAACCAGACCCATAGGCTCTAAGTTTACAGTTGCTTGAAGACCCAAGGGTTCTTCAGCAAAGAGTTCAAAGTGGGCACTAGCCATCTGTACTTCATCCTCAGGAGTGAAGGCTAAGGAGACTGTGCTGATCCCTGCAGGTTTACCCTTGCACTTGGGATCTCCTTTGATATGGTCAGTACCCTGACAGACATAGCATTGTCCAAATGCTCTCTGGAAGGGTGGCTTGTTCTGACCTCCTTCTGGCTTGTGGCCAGAAGGTACAGTAGCCTGACTAGGTTTCCCATGTGGCTTACCCTGGTTATTTTGTGGTTTGGGGCCCTCTTTGGGATAGGAATTATTAGAATTCTCTTTGGAGTCTTTTTTAGGCTGTTTCTCCCCATCCTTCTTCTGAGTTACCCCAGAATCCTTGTGAGTGGCCCTGTTGGCAACCCACAAGTCAGCAGCCTTAGCTAGTTTCCGGGAATCTAATTCCTTGGAATCAGCCAAGTGTTGTCTGAGCTCAGGAGAGCAGGCATCATAAATAGTCTCCAACATAAACAAATTCTTCATACCTTCATAAGTGTTCACCTTGTAACCCTTAATCCATCCCTCTAAGTTTTTCAAACATTCACTCACCCAGGTAGCCCAAGGGGTACCATCATGCTTTTTGAGGCTCCTAAACCTCTTAAGATACTGGGAAGGGGTCTTCCCAAACCTAGCTATCAAAGCTAGTTTCACACATTCATAGTCCTTCCTATCCTCCTCCCCCATCTCCATTACTACATCAGTTGCAACAGGGGGAAGCCTAGAGAACAACCAGGTGAGTAAGTCATTTCCTGTGATGTTCTGGAGCCCATGATTATATTCAAACAGAGACAACCAATCCAACACATCCAACTTAGGCTCATACATACCAACCAATTCTTTAGGCATCCGGGGTCTTTTAGGACTGGAACTTCTAGAGGAGCCAGAGAGAGAAACATTCTCAACAGATAATTTCTTCATTTCTAAGTCATACTTGAGCTCCATTTCCCTTAGCCTTAGTTCTTTGTCAGTTTGAGCATTAAGTTTCTTATACTCCAATTCTAGCTTCATTTTCTCTAGTTCAAAGTACTGAGGACTAAATGTGGGACCTGGTAAAGGTCCAGTAGGCACAGCAGGTAGAGCAGGCAGAGGCCTAGGGGGGACAGTTACAACAGCCTCACCCTCCTCTTCTGACTCTTCCTCAGAAACATCAACATTTTGTTCCATGTTAACTTCAACACTGTCATCTACAGTTGCTGGAGTGGTAGGTTCCTCTGAACCATCACCCAGACTTTGGTTAGCTAACAATCTTTCAATCAGCTCCATTTTCTTGCCCTTAGTCAGGAGATCCTTATGTTTACAGAGCACTCTTAAACAATCAGCAGTTTTGGCTGCAAGGGACTCTTGACTATAGCTTTCTATAACTGACATGTTAGAGGTTTTACTTTTTCAGTGCTAAGCTTTGTGGTTAGTTGCACTAAGGTATCTAAAGCACAATAAAATGTATACTCAATACAAATCCCACCGCTGTACACCAGTGTTAGGCAGAAACCTGTGCAGTTCCCTTGGGGAACACTGCAAAAGATTTAAGACTACAGGTAGAGCAGTAAACCCCTTTGGTAGCAGTCTGTACCACCCAGATTTACCTGGTAGCTGTGGCTGAGCAGTCAGACTTCTCTCAAGAAGAGTTAGGCAGTATGTAAAGTATACACAATATGTACCAAAACACAATAGCACAAGCAAACACTGACCAGAGCTTGGTTTCAAAAGTATATAGTTATTTATTTAAAATACACATAAGTTAAAAACACTCTAGCAAAAATATAGTAAAAGCACTTCAACACAGTTATAATGAAAGTAGATTCAATCCTTTCTCCTATCTAGACAACTCTAAGTAAACACCACTTAATTAAAACAGAGGTGAGTGCTTAACGTTAGATGACACTCTAGTAGTTTCCAAGAAAGGGAGAGAAAAAGCAGAAATGGGTTAGACACACCACTCTAAGGTCCAGAGCACTTGCAATAGGCTTACAGAAGAATAAAGTCACAGGTGAGCAAAAGTCACTAGGCAGGGCCCACTCTTAGAGTAGCCGGAGCGAAAATGTGCCCAAGATCACACTGTTAGTTAGAGATTCAAAGTCTTGCAAAGAGTCAAAAAGAGGTTAGAGTGGCTCAGAAAGTTTAGCCAAAGTGTCCCAGGCACTCCCAGGTTCGAAAGCCGGGGACTAAATCTACCCCGTACAGTCGGTAGCAAGGGAAGCCAGGCAGAACACAGTACCTTAAGCGGAAAGGATCCTCCAGCGGTGGCAGTTGTTCCAGGCAGTGGCAGCAGGGCTCGACGTCGGTCAGGGGAGAAGAAGTTCTCGCTGAAGAGCAGAAGAAGAGGGTCGTTGCACTGCCCGGGAAGAAACCAGCCGCGGAGTCCTCCGGTTAAAGGGTTGGTGCCGACTTTCGCGGTATGGGGGTAAAGTGTGGTATTCCGGTTGCCGGGGTGCTTGGCACAGGCAAGGCGGCCACGAGATACCTCAAAGAACGGAAAGAAGGCGAAAACTGGTTGTCCCCACCAGTCAAGGGAAGGAGCCACTCCGTTAAGAGTTCTCCTCGGTCGTCGGGAAAAAGTGGTGAGACGGTTCAGCAGGGCTCCACCGGGTGGTGTCGTCGAAGCAGGTCGGCTCAGCTCTTCCCTCGTCGGATTCTTGGTCCTGTGGCGACTTCTGAAGTCCCAGTCCCCAAAGCCCTGCTTTTATGCAGCAAACCCCCATTCACCCAGCCTAGCTGTCACTCAACCATGCTAAGTGGTGAGCCGGGCGGCTCACCACTTGGGCCAATCAGGACGGAGGGCGACTTGAGTTACCAAGGTAACTCAGTCCAGGGTGCCTAAATCCCCCTCCACCCCTCCTAAGTACCCCAGACAGAGTGGCACCACTTTGGAGGGCTTCTGTGGAGAAGCCCGCCAAAAGTGGAACAAAGGGCTCCACTTTGGGTCAGAGTTACAGAGGCGAACACCAACGCCATTTTAGAATCAAGTTTTGGCAAAAAGTCCCAACCGGAGTTATAAAAATAAATATATAAACCGGTGGTATGTTTAAGGCTACCGTAAATAAATAATTAAATGTGTTAGCCTAAAACAATGGGAAATCCCATAGGGAAATATTCGCGGTCGAATATAAAAAGTAGTTTCCACTGCCACCAGCCAAAACTCGATCAGGGGGGGACGGAGACGTGCCCCCTCGACTAACAGACCCTGGGGCAATCGAATTGCCCCAGCCAGTACGTCCACAATATGATGGTTTGTACTGGTTCTGTTCAGGATTCAAGACTAGCAAAGTCTTTGGTGACTTTACATGCCCTGGGAGACAGTAGTCAGTCCCAGGGTATGGAGTCTATGTTGGGGAGTCCCTAGGACACCCCTGGGTCACGGCACAGAGGGTGCTGTGTGACCCACATCACAAAAATACATGAGGCCCTATGGAGTAAGAGACCCCATAGCCCATTCAACACAAGGTTTAACCAAGAAAACACACTTCAACATGTCCAAGAGTGAGGGTAAAAGAGTCTCACTCTTGGCAGGAGAAAAAAATTAAACCCCAGAAATCCAGCAAAGCTGCTGGGGGACT
This sequence comes from Ambystoma mexicanum, assembly GCF_040938575.1. NCBI lineage: Eukaryota > Metazoa > Chordata > Amphibia > Caudata > Ambystomatidae > Ambystoma > Ambystoma mexicanum. The sequence continues at coordinate 827,487,315 of NC_090936.1, forward strand.
CACTAGGTAGGGAAATTCAGCCTAAACAGAGAATTCTCCCTAACAGTCTGGATCTCTGGTTCTGGCAAAAGTTCTTGGCACTGCACAGCGGTCTGGTCTGGTCTGCGGTTCTGGATACAGCACTGCTCTCTGGGTCTGGTTCTGGCGAAGGTTCTTGGCCAAAGAATCAAACAGCACAGCCCGGCTGTTTTATTCTGATGTGCCCCTTGGAAGTCTGGGGTAAATCAGTTTGCAAAATTGTAAGGACAGCTGAGAATACTTTTAGCTTGCAGTAGGCCTTCTGCTTCAAAGTTCTGGAATCTAGAGTCTGGTTTTCTAAGTTCTGGTCTCTGAATATTGCCTGAATTTGAAGTCGTCCGTCAAAGTGCTTCGCAAGAAAGTGGAAAGAGCCGTCCCCATCTAGGTCTCAGTGGCTCTTTTTATGTCTTTTGAAAATGGGTGGGAAGGCTAACTTTCTATGCCCAACCCACTAAGGATCCTGATAGGCTAGAGGATTTTCTGTCCTTTAACTGGATAACTGAGTTGTGAGTCAGAGTGATGCTACCCTTTTACAATCTATTGAAGAAACGCCCCTTTGCTTTTACTTAGAAAATTAATTTTTCATAACAAACAGGTTTCCCAGATACACACGTGGTTCATAATACATATATACATCACAGATGAATTAAGACAGGTCTCTGTTCAAGCCTGGTCTTTCTTAGAGCTTGGGTGCTGCTATTTTAGCTTTGCTAGTATGCACATTCTGATGCTTCTATGTACTTTTCTAATGAGAGCGGTACTTTGCATTTTTGCACATGTAGACCTTGCAACTTTGCCTTGCATATTTGTACATCACTATGGTGCTATCTTTGTTTGCACTTGCACTTTATTCCTCCTGCTATCGGTGTTACTATGCCGTATGTTGCAGTCTTGCATATGTAGATATTGCCACTTTGGCTCTGCATATTTGCACATCATCATGCTGCTATGTTTGCTTGCACTAGCACTTTACTCCTTCTGCCATTGGTATCAGAATGCCATATTAATGTCTAGTTATGTGTTACATATCTGAGCTGTTTTTATTTTCATCATGGAGCCGGTAAATGGCGGATCTATGCTTCAATTTATTGTCATTGATGTATTTTCTAGTTTTTCAATTGTGTGTGGAATCTCTACTTCTTCAACTGCATGCGTATTATGACATTTTTGTGCTTTACTACTTTGAAAATTGCATATAAAACAGGATTCCACAGTGGAACTTTGGGTGTGCCTGGGGTGGAATGTGCAGCTTTGACCATGTTTTTTTGGCTATTTTGCTACAATTTCGATTCCGTGCACTACGCACTGCCTTGTCACCTGGCTCACATTGCTGGCCATTTTTCGCTTTTCTATTCTAACATGGCTGCCACCAACTTTACTTCCCCAGGCACTTACCCAGTCCCACTGACATAGCAAAAGGACTACATTTGTGAACTATTAATGTGCTCTTGTTCGCGTGAGCAAGCGCTCCGTTGAGCGTGAAACGCGTTGTGTGCGGGTCGTGCTTACGGGCGTCCTGCCTCTGTTGTTGCTGCCGCCTTTTTTGGACGTGTTTTTTTACCTGTGTTTTTCTGTATTCAACATTACATTTTTGACTAATATTTCGTTGTGAGCTGTGCTACGTTTATTCATATGGATTCTCCATCTGGCCCACGGAGAGTGCGGTTCCTTTTCTCCTCTTTTTTTCTCTGATATATATATATATATATCTATATACACTTTAAACAAATCAATCTCACGACTAACTATGAAAAACAGTATCAATACCCACCCTGAAAAGAAAACAGAAAATGCAGAACCAATATCGGTTGGCACTTTAGCATGGAGGAAAACAGATAGAATTGCAATATTGTCACTCAAACGATTTGTTTGCTATGAGAAAGTTGCTGCAAGGGTCTTTACTAGTCACTAGTGCCCCCAAAAATGCACCAAGGGAACAGGAGCTCTCAATGGTATCCGATTCTAGTTCTGAGACAGTTTGACAGGGTCGAACCAGCCTTCGAGTTGTGATGCTTGTTGGTGCGCCATGCAGTTCAAACACAGTATTGTATTATGCAGGTAGATGGATCATCAGTAGTAGTTCAACATTCAAGCATTGGCTTAAACAATGAGTACCATTGGTTGGGGCAATGAGTGGTGCAATGTGCCAGTAGTTTGAGTCGAGCTGAAATGCAAAGATCTGGTGGTTGGATGCTTGGTTTGATGAGGCAGCAGTAATCTTTACAGTGGGCTGGTGATGGAGACGTACAGGTGATGAAGATCAGCTGAAACGATGCAGCATTGATCAATGGATGCAAGTAGCAGTTTGAAGTTTGAAGATGAGTGAAAAAGCAGTGCTGTGGCTCCTGTTGTTTCAAAAGCATTGAGCACAGTTTGAGTTCAGTTTCATTTGGTTTGAGCAAAACAGGAGACGTGGCTGCATCGGCTCCCCTGGATGCTCAATAATAAGGTCAGTCCTTTTTAGTCTCGGCTCTGCCAGCCTAAGGAGTTTTGCTAGCACAGTGGTATACCCGGGTCCTCAGTAAAGTCATCCCCAATTTGCCCTAGGGTTGTATACATAGCAGAACTTTTTTCTGCCTTGGAACGCTTGCATCCACCTCTGGCAGAGGGCTTTGGAGAGGACTGATCTCCCAACAGGATCCAGATTAATTCTTTCTGATGACTTGAAGGTCAAAGACCCGAGGAAGGAGTGGGAGACCCGTTCCATATGAAGTCAAATGGCTACCCAGGATTGGACAAAAACAAGCACACCTTAAGTACTATAATCTCTGTTAAGACAACAAGTGACTTTTGCCTTCTGTAAACATACTCAATGTGGTTTACTTGTGCAGACAGAGTAGGAGACAGTAAGTAAAGAGAAGCCCACATAAAACTAAGATGGATGAATCCTCCCTTGTGTTCTGCTCTGTCTGACTGCTTAAACATACCTCTTTGCTACGCCTCTACCTCAAAGGCATTTTGGTATGCAATACCATGGTTTAAAGCTATACTCTTCACTATACTGTATCCCTTACCTACCTGTAACGACCTAATGTGACACCCTATTTACCCCACATATAACCACATCTCCGATCTAGCCTCCTTATCCATTAGGTCTTGTAATTTTCTAACTGTATGCTTTGCTGCGGCCACAGTGCAACCTGAGGTTAGGCTTTCCATTCCGTGTACCTGGACTTTTCAATATGTAACTGCATGCTTTGATGTTTCAATCTTGCAACATAAGGTCAGACTTCCCATTTTGTGTACCTGGACTTTTCAATATGTAACTGCGTGCTTTGATGTAGCCACCTTGCAACATGAGGTTAGGCTTCCCATTTCGTGTACCTGAACTTTTCTATATGTAACTGCATGTGTTGATATAGCTGATTTGCAACATGAGGTTAGGTTTTCCATGCTGTGTACCTGAACACTACTGCACTTTGTGCCTGCTGTAGCCACTTTCTTAAGCTTAAAGCACCTAGATGCCTCTGGGTTCAGTGCGCTACATACATGTTCAAATAAAAATAAATCCTTTTCATTAAGGGTGTGCCCTTTTAAGCTTGTTTTTCAGGAAAGCTCCTGTTGGTGGCTGCCCAACTGGAGAGAGGTGTTACCCAAACTCACAAAGGATCAAATAAAGAAACATTCTCTTTGCCCATTGTTCTGCTGGTGAGCAGGGCCAGTCAGTCTGATGTCAATACACAAAGCCTTTAGCTAGATGGAATGGGCTCACAGTGTGTATGTTACAAATTGGTGTGGCTTTTAATAATTATGTTTACTGCCAGCCATCACACCAAAACCTAGGTATGGCTTATAGTTCGATATTACCCTGCCACGAGGTGATAGTTTAGCATAATTATTGTGGTTTTGGAACAGAGGTGCAGACATGAGTCCAACCGCTGCAGTGACGTTGCTTTGGAAGCAGCTTTTCATCAGAGTACTGGTAACCTATGAAACTGCTCTGTGTCAATGGCAAGCAGCGGCTGGAGATCAGGAGACTGGTGCGGCAGGGCACAGGTGTCACTATGGAGCTTTCTGAAAGGAGGGTATGTTTAGCAGACCATCCTTTCTGAGATGGAATTGCCTACATCATTTTATTATTTAATGACTCGAAAAAGCAAGGGCTTTAACGCGCTTGACCAATACCAATGCCTCAAAACAATGCAAAACTGTCAATGACCATGAGCAGCCACTCACAATGAACACATTGTACAAACACCCAGGTAACACACATTCCGGACCACAATAAAGGAGGAAAGACTGGAGCCATGCAGTCCACTGTTTATGGTACACTTGCTTGTGTTATGAGTGAAGAATTGTGCTGGATAGGGGAATGGGAAAGTCACACAGAGATATGACTCACAAGCTTGCAAAGAAATATGTACATTAATCGTATACTAACAGTGTCATTAACATGTAGGTTTCAATGTGAAATTCCAAAATTAATCATAGATGTATAAACACTAATTATTTGATCTAACTATGGTGTTTTTGATAAAAATGCTATCTATATGTAATTTCAGAGTATATTGTGGCTGAGTGTTCACCATAAATGTAGATATTTGGCAGTACATGCTGCATATTAAACCCCCTTTATTTATGGTTTCATCAGCAATTGATAACCAATATCGGATTGTTAACTTAGTCATGCAAGATATCACTGACTAAATTCCAATTAATAAGACAGTTCCCTGCACTTCTAACACAATATTAGTCAACTCCATGGCAGAGAAGTGTCTGCAGGAAAGAAGACATCCCCATGGCAATATGTCATCATTAAGACACAATATCCAAAATAGTACACAGGGCACTCCTTGGTATATATATTTCAAATAGGTTATTCCAATAGTAAAGCCAAATATGTATCTTATTTCATAATGTCTAAGGTGCAGGGGAAATAAAATCAGCCCTGGCACATGGACTGAATAATAAACAAAGAAGATAAGGTTCCTAAAAGTAGGAACTCCTGTCCCCTGCACACCATCACAGGCCAACATAGCCACACATTTAGTTTCTATCCTTCACAAATGATGTCTAACCCTAAAGGGTGCTCTGTTATGCATCTTTACTGTTGTATACCTCTGTAAAGCGCTCAATTGTGTATCTGTATTGTTGTATATCCCTGTAAAGAGCTCCATTGCTTCACAAAGCTAGGTCCACACTTAATAAAAACCATAGTAATAATATCAACATGTGCAGTTCAAATGTCACAACTTCTTCCGCACCACACATAACCTATTGTTGGTGACAATTAGTGCCAAATCTATCAAATGCACAATGGCCATATACAGACATGGGAACATGGGAAACAACACCCTGGTACCACAAGACAATGATGTAGATTATGGATCCCCATAATAAATGCACAGTGGTTTTTCAATTGTAAATGCTATCCTTAATCACTGTACCACAGATGCTTGTCCTTACAGCTCCCTAGAATGATTGCATGTCAGAGTTTTTGCAGAACTGAGGACCAGACACCAAATAATACGGTTAAAATGGTTTCATTAAACAAGCCCAACATGAATAATGTAAGGTGTCATCATGATGGCTCCAAATGTCTGGGTATAATGTGAGGGAAGGGCCAGTGATTCTCAAACAAGGGTTCAACTGAAATGGGGCTTAGTACCTAGTTGTTTGATGTCCCAAAGTCTACCACACGCAACCTCAGGGGGACGTGCAAAAGCGAAAGTGTCCAAAGTCTCACCAAGTGATCATCAAAGAAAAACCGCAAAGTATGCAGGGAAGTCTTCGTTCTTTAAGGAAGGCATGTCTTTCTCTCTAGGAGTTGTTGATACTGCAACATTTAATACCACCGGTCAGAGGTGGAAATATCAGACAGATGTTAGAAAGGAAAGAAATACATTGGATTAGAACATGTGTTTCACTATCACCTAGCGGAACATGATTTAAGTAGTTTAGTTTGATTGAATACTGCAACTTTAGACTCATGAAATTAAGATAGTTTTCGTCTTTAAGAATAAACAGAGAAAATGATTGATTTGACCTAAGTTGATTAAACACTTTTTGTTTAAATCATTTTTTGTAATGTGAATATTATGTAAAAATTATTTTTTGTGGGAAGTTGAGGTTTTTGGGGGTCAACCTCTTTGGCCTTGCGCCCTTTATTTAGAAAAAAGCTGTTTGCTTGTGTCGCGTCAGTGTGAACGTGAAAACGGAGGAACCACTACCTCCCCTTCGAGGTTTTTAGACTAATTTGTACCAAGTTTTCACACATTGACTGCGCCACATATATTCATTGTTAAAATAATGTGCTGACTCAGATAGAGATTTTGAATTTATGTATCTCCCATAGAAGTGCCCTTTATTGTTGACACGTGTTTCGGCTCTAGCTGAGCCTTCCTCAAAACAGGGCATTGATTCTGAACACTACATTGGTAATACACATTTACATGGCGAAAAAAAACATGATTGTGGACAATGCATTTGCAAAATATGAACAGAGATTGCCGAGAGGTATCAGGTAGGATTTTTTAGGTAGGTAAGAGATTCACATTGATCAGCACATAAGAGAAAAAAGAGAGATATATAAGAAGGCTAAAAGGGAAAAGAAGGGAGAAATGAAAAGAAAAAAAAGTAAATAAACGTGCCACTGAACCAACTAAAAGCAACCAAAATTCACAATCATTTTTCAAAATGAAGAAAGAAATTGTTCAAAAAGCTATAAACAAAAAGCGGTAAACAAAACTGGTGGCCACATGTTATAGATCACATGTCAGCATCGTATTATGTGGTACCTGCAGTTATGATGGTGTTTGTAGTTGCTACTGTATGTGTGCATCGCCCTCCCATCCAGGTAAGTCCGACATGTGCATGCTCCCTGGCCTGTACTGCGACGTTGGTGGTGGATGTGGTAAGGTATGGTATGTGCAGTCACTTGCCATGCCATACTTTATGTAGTTCTTTGTACTGCCTCAAGCCCCCTTGGACATGTACTTTCCAGCGCTTGCATGCTGGCTTTTCTCCTCACCCCCTATCCAGGTCTGTAGTGGGTGATGTACAGGTTTGGGTCACAGGTCACCTACACATGCAGGGAGTGCTAGTGCTTGCGGTTATGGCGCACTGCTTCGTGGGCCTGTCGGTTTACCAACGCAACATGGGTATAGTCCAGGGCAGAGACCACATTTGACATTTGGACAATGGCATACAACTGTGCCTGGTAGGCAGTGACATGTGGCATTGCACTTGGCGCAGGAGGGCATTAAGCACCTGGGCCAACACTGCATAGAATGTTGGCTGTGCCATGACATGCATCATGGTCACAGAGTACTGGAAGGTTCCAGTTCCAAGGAATTGTATGATAGACACTAGCTTCAACGCAGGGCACAGCTGTCCGGATGTTGATCCTGCTCCCTATGTTGTCCTGTTCTATGGTGTGCAGCTCAGATATGGTCTCTCTGTTCAGGCGCTACTGAGTGACCAACTGGCTGTCGGTGCAGGACCAGGGTGACGATCTAGTGTGACAAAGTCTGTGCTTGGCCCTTAAGGTGTGCATGTGTATGGGTAGCTCAGGGGGCTGGGCTCAACAAACATTACTTTCACTTGCACTTGTAAAATCGTTTATTCAGTTATTGAACCATAAAAGAACATCCTCACATTTCATTATTACATACCAGTTCATTCGGTACAAGTTCATCCATCAAGATGGCGTAACATTCAATATATTCAATTTCTAAAAACAGTCAGTTGTAAAGGTATACAATTAATAGAATCTGATTGCATGTTTTAAGGTGGAGAGATTCTGGTGACATATCATTAGCTTTAAATCTTGCAGCACCCCAAACAAGTACATATTAGTCATCTGTATCTATGACAAGAACTCTTTATTCTAACCTTATGATATCCATGGCATCATTCCTAGTTTCAATTAACCCCAAGATGTCCTTTACATGGTCTGGCATACCGTCAATGAGAAATGACATTCAATTCCTCCAAATTAAAAACAGTCAATAAAATCTTACGACTATGTATTTCTTTTGGGGGGAGATGTAGGGACCCTGTGAGCAATGGCATTACACTCAGAGGAGGCAGTAAATAGTGGCAAGCGTATTCATGTGGAAAATACAGACATCAAATAGTTGGTGCACATTACAAATGGAAATGCACATTCTTGCAGTAAGCACGTGTTTAAAATGCTAAGGGTTCCGGGCTACAGATCATCTGTCCGGTTTGGACTGTGTACATACTAATCTAAACTAATCCATTAACATCCTTACCCCATAATTTGTAACATGTCTTTAACAAATCATTGCAAAGCAGGCTCAGTTGAGATGTCCAAAATGAGGTGCTTTTAAAACGTGCAAGCACAGTTTACTGGCTGTGGCTTCATTACACGAACTGTGAAGAAAATATGCACGGTTGAAAAAGCACCATTGTGTAGCAGGAAATTATTGTAGCAAATGTTTTTGCAAAACTCTTCTTCAAGGAGAAACTACTAAGGCCAGATCAGGTGATGGTGCATGTCAGGAAAAGAGGCAGATTCTAGTGAGATTGACAGGGCTAGCACTTACATTCAGGAGATAGTGGGGGTGTGGACAGACGAACAGCAGAAAGATGAGCAAGAGACTGGCAAGAGTCATGCAGTGCAGAGGGGCACAGCTTTTCCTGGCAGTCAGCAGGCAGAGGAGACAGATGATAGATGAGGGAGTGGCTATACTGGCATACAATTTGTGTTATCCCTGTGGGTCATTGGAGGTTGTGACACTGCAATTTCTGCCAACTGACACAGAGGGGTGTACTAGAGAGCGAGAGTCATCTGTGTGGCAGGTGAATATAAAGTTACAAAGTGAGGTGTATGCATGGATTTATTTTTATAGTCAGTCAGGATCAATTGGTCATTTTTATGAATAATGCCTTTTAGTACTTGAAATGAATACAGATTCGAAAGTGTAAAAGAAAAAGAAAGTTGGCTTGCGGTCGTGTTTTCCTTTCTTGTTTTTTCCCTCTCTCAAACTGTGTCTGCTGCCAATTGTATCAGAGCACAAGGTCTGTGGTAAGGTAAGAACTGTGGGTGTTTATTAATGAATTCAAACAGCTCATGTAATGTAATGTGGAGGTTCTTTTTTGTGCTTAAGCTTATACCGCACAATATGTTCTCTGAATAGATTCAAATAATAGTGTATATAAAAACAAACATTTTTAAAACTGAAAAAGTGGGTTTGAGTGTTCTGTGTATAAATGTGTTCAATGACAAAGAGGGTGTGAGGTTACAAGGAAGAGCCCCATTGTCCCAAAGGAGGTAATACATTTTACCACAGGTGGTAAAACATGAAATAAATGTTGGTGTTCCTAGTAAGTAGGTTTAAAAGTGTATGATGCATGCATGACTGTTGAATAATTCACAATGGAAAATACTTTGTGATCTGGCTGATAGAGCATAGCCCTGCATCGAAGATAAGTTGCTGGGCACAAGCAGGGACACTGTTGAAATACAAGTGCAATAAGTCCAGTGACTTCTACTTTAGGGAGGAACTGTGGTGGAACACACACATTAGTGTATGTTCTGATGGTAGCATTGCCACTCTAGGTAAGGAAGACAGTGATGCATTACCACTATAACAAAATATCACTATTTTACCACAATAACAAAATACCACAAAATTCGCTCCAGACAAAATCTCTAACATATTTTGGTGCATTGGCCTATGGGAAAGAAATTGAAAGCAAATGCTGGGCGTGGCAAGTGTATTAGGCACAGCCATTTGGTACTCTTAAAAAGGGAACTAATTCTGTGAGGTGATAGTGTGGTGCCGCGCAGTGTAATTTTGTCCCAAATTGAAGCTGATTTTTCTGAGCTGGCAAGCTACCTTGAGGCAAAGCTATTTGCATAAAGAGTTTGGTCATCAGAAAATGCAGTTTTATGGAGGGACCGCATATGTGAATAGGTGCAAAAGGAGTCATTGCAGGACATCTTTGAAGAAGGGAGTATTGTACATGTCTGCCAGATTGAGGCTTTTCAGGGCTTCAGACAAGAATGTAGAAAAAGATGCATAACACTATTATGCGCAAATCTTTGGCTTCTTCTGAATTGGGCTTTAAGACTGCAGGGGAATGATTCGGAGGTCATTACAAAGTTACAGCCCAGCTTGGGTGATGCAGTTGAGCAAATAAAGTGCATAAACAACATAAGTAGAGCAATCTAACATAGACATGCAGTTTAAATCTAATAAAATGGATAAGCAGCTGTCTCAGGAAAAAAGGCAGTTTGAGGAGAGTGAAGAGGAATTGATGCAGCTGAAAAGGGGTCATAGATGCAATAAGACAAGATAAGGATGATACTATTCTGGTATTGCAGACGATTCAAAAGAATAACATGGAGAAAGAGAAGGAATTTCATGCTATAAAACAATTAATGGTTAAAATGTTAGAGGAGGAGGCCACCAGGGGGAGCAGGCAAGATGGCTACCTGAGCTTGTAGCTCTGTCCACTGCCCCACGAATCCTGAGGAGTTTGTATGGAGATGGGAACCCAATCCCCATAAAAGAAGCAGAAACGTTTGGCTGACTTCCTTACCCACCTGGAGGTGTTGGTCCGGTGAACGGGTGTGGCCAATGCATCGAGATATCGCTCTAGCGATGCGGGTTTGCCCCTCCCCCATCACCGCACCAAAAGCGAAGTTCTCGGAGGGAGTGGAGAGCAAGCCTGGGCCACGGGCCCCCCGGCGGACCTGAGGACGTGAGAAGCAATGAATTTCTTCCAAGCGGCAGCGATCTGACAGGCAAATCCACGTTGCCTGCTCACCCGGGGAGCCCCGACTGCAGTGCAAATCCAGGACACCTGCGACGATGGAGGACAGCGGAGGGGAGGAGGATCTGGCCCCATGGCCCCGTGGGATGCCGGTGCCCCTTTGCGACCAGAGGGGGTATATTGGGCACTCCTCCTGGTGTCGGCATCTGTGTGACACCGAGCCGCTTCGGCTCCTGTGATTGGGCCTGGTCTCCCCCCATCCCTTGGGACATCAGTGATCACACGGGGACACAGAAGCCCCTAGAACTGCTCCGGGAGCACTGCGGAGTGGAGGCTGAGCTGCAGGGCCTCAGCGCACCCGGTGCTGCAGGGGAGAGCAGGAGAGGATCTGGGAGAGGCGCTCTTGCCCCCTCACCCCCCGCACACAGAAGAGACACATACACATGAACGGAGGCCGCATGGAGATGCAGATGAGGACCATAAAAGAAGGGATATCCCTCCTCCCCCCTGAGTGATTGAGCCGGGCCATCACCGTGTGAGCAGTTCTGTGGAGGCACAAGGCGGCCCAATTGGTGGAATTATATCAGGGGAGGCCACCTTTACAAGGATCACTTTTGGGGAATCCAGTTCAGGATTGGCCGTTGAGATCCCTGCTAAATTACTTTAAGATCCCTGGTGAACACTGGAAGGAACCTCACTGGTCCTAGTATTAGTGCAGGTAACCTGCATCACCATGGCACCCAACGCTCCTCAAAACTGGGACCACGAGACGCCTGCACCTCAGTGTCTCTCTCCACTATGGTGCCTGGGCTTGCCCATTGCCCGCTGCTCTGGAGGCGGACGCAAGCACAGTGGGAAAACACTAGGCTGAGGTGCTCCCGGTATCAGAGAGCACAAGATGTTCCTTCGAGGCCCCAGGAGACTCCACTCAACAGCCCTGTGAGGTTTCTGTTCCCCCTCGACCTGACATCTAACCCACATATCTGAGAAGCCGGGGTACAATACACACTGGTGCACATAGGTGGCTCAGGCAATACCCTATGATCCGGAGCCTGGCCTGTGTGGTGGAAATTGAATAAACTATTTGGATTGGCCTCTGACGTGGAGGGGGGCCCCCCACTAAGCGTTGAGCTTTGTGTGCAAAGACTGCCGGTGTAGTGCCACAGCAACAATCTTGACCCCTATCTGCGCATCAACCATATTTACATATATAGCTCGGGACTCTCTCTGGGTCTGCCTATCATAGTTGTGCCGTGGTACGACCTCCATGAGCTGGAAGGAAGCTCTGTCCAAATACCAGTTTTAGGCCGGTAGTGCTGAAATCGTGTCTGGGTGCCCCCTTACACCAGACCCTGACCTGGGTACCATGCAGAACAACATACAGATGATCCTAGAAGAGATCAGGGGGATAAAGACTGACATGGGGGCCAAACTAGCAGACCTCACATCAAAGGTATCCACGTTGGAGCACCGCATGGAGGGTGTAGAGAACAACCAGCTATCGACAGCACTCTTGGAAACTCATTAGGAGGCGAGATTCATGGAAGTACAATGGCGTGAAGAGGAACTACGTTTCAAGGTTGACGACATGGAAAATCGGGAGAGGAGGAACAACCTATGTATCTTTGGCCTGGTGGAATCGGAGGGCGAAAGCCCTCATGGACTGGAAGGCAAGGTACAGGACATAATACGGATTGTTTTGGGGGTAGACACAGGAGAGGAGATCATAATGGACAGAGTGCACTGTGCTGGAGGTGGAGGAAGGCGCCCACACTACTAGCAAGATTACACTATTATAGAGATAAAGCTAGGATCCTGGAAAAAGCCAAGAATCTTCGGAGCATACAATATGGGGACTCCACGGTCACGATCTACCAAGACCTGTCTGCCCTCACACTGTTGATGAGGAAGAAATGTGGTAACCTCACTAGATGGCTACAGGAGAAGGGCATCAGATATCGCTGGGGACACCCTTTCTATCTGATGTTTGAGTGGCAAGGGGAGAAACACCACCTGGTATCGGAGGAAGATATTCAGAGAGTCACAGAGGACCTGGTGGGAGGCTGAGCGGGACCCACAGGGGGATGGGAGGAGGGGGACTTGGATCCAACTAGGGGTCCGAGTGGCCCGGATGCACTTGGGGGGAAGGCCAAGGTGTAGGGGACCCGGATGTTTCAAAAGACCAGACACCCCCCTTTGCTTCTCAGGGACACCTGAAATGAGATTGAGGTTGTCCTTGGAGTTACTTATAGGTTGTGGCCTGCTTTGCTGCCCCCACGGGGGGCAATCGAATGAAAGCGGATCACATGGTTGGGGCCCCTGACGAGACAGATTTGCTCCCTAGTTTAATTGTTTAATGGTTGTTGTTGCTATTCTTGTGGCGGACAAGGTACCAGCTTGTCGGCATTTAAGGTTGAAGGGATGTGAGACACATAAATCATTGGGGGAATACATCATGCCTGGGGTAGGGGTGGAGGGAAGGGAGGGGGAAATTGAGGGGATCCTGCTTAGGATCACTGGAACACGCTGAATGCAAATTTATAGGAAGGTAACTTACGATTGGGGACACCCGCTTGCCGGAAGGTTTGGGGCAACGGATGGGTCCCTGGTGGTTCGTTGACTGATCCCAACACATTTTGGGGGACAGAGATGGACGCCTCACAAGAGGGGAGGAGGGGAGTTCAGGGTGGGACAGGGGGTCGGGGGGGTATAGGATAGATCTGGGGGACATGGATAGGGGTAGTGTCAGCAGGATCATAAAGTGGACTAATGTTTTGCAACAGGCTTTGAAAAGAGATTATCAAGGGGTGGTTCTAGATAACAGGACAAAGGATGATAATGGTTGAAGGACAGGTGGGCACACTTAATGTTAAAGGCTTGAACTCCCAAAACAAGAGATCTTTAACTAGCAACATGCAGCAGCTAATGTCCTCTTCCTACAGGAAACCCACTACAAACAGGGTATGGAGTCGGCAATAAGGGGGAAGGAGAAGAATCTGGCACTTCTTGCCCACCGCATCGCCGCCCTCTGCCCTAACTTTCAGTGCTATGCGGACGATACCCAGCTCATTTTCAGGCTACCCTCGGCCTCCTCTTCTCCTGCCCTCATCTCTGACTGTCTGTCTGCTATCCAGGAATGGTGTGCTGCCAACGACCTCCGCCTTAATGCTAGTAAGACTGAGATTCTACTCATCGGCACACCCACTCCCTCCTTCCCTGCAGCTCTCTGGCCAGCCTCTCTTGGGCCTCTTCCTGCTCCTACCTGCAAGGCAAAAAACCTCGGGGTCATCTTTGACTCCACACTCTCCTTCTCTCCTCATATATCTGACGTCTCTAAGAAGTCACACTACCAGCTGCACCTCCTTAGAGGTATTCTTCCCTTCCTCTCCTTCCCCCAGAAGCTCACTGTCTCCCGAGCCCTGGTTCTCTCGAAGCTGGACTACTGTAACAGTCTCTATCTTAATCTGCCTGCCTCCACTCTCCGCCCTCTGCAACTCATCCAGAACAGAACTGCGAGACTTGTCCTTGGCCTCAAGCCCAGGGACCGTATCTCTCCAGGACTGAAATCTCTACACTGGCTCCCAGTGGCTGCGAGGATTAAGTTCAAAACCCTCTGCATTGTCCACAAGGCCTTCTGGGGCCTGGGGCCTAAATACCTGCAACTCTCTCTTCCTAAATATCTTCCTTCCCGAGCCCTTCGCTCATCCGTCTCCAACTCCCTCAGGGTCAGCCGCTTCTCAAAGCAACGAGCTGGGGGTAGATCTCTCTCCGCGGCAGGAGCCTCCCTCTGGAACAGCCTTCCTGCCTCCCTGAAACTTGAGGAGAACCATCTCCGGTTCCGGAAGCACCTCAAAACCTTCCTCTTTGCTTCTGCTTTCTCTCTCCCTCTCCCCTGCTAAATTCTTCACTAAATTCTGCACTGAATCTGAAACTTGGCCACTCTCACCGACCTCGGTCCTGGGCCCAGCCACTCTCCACTTGCACTGCCTCCCTGGCAACCCCTGCACTGCGGGACTGTCTCTGTATCCCTACAGCCCCCCCTTCCCAGCACTTGTCTGCACTTACCTTGCACTTGCCACCAGCTGGCCCTATTTATTTATTTATCTATTTATTTCTATTCTACTTACCTTGTACTGCACTTTTCCCTTCCCCTTACCCCTGCACTTGCCCGGTCTGAATGACACCTGGCCTAGTAGGATCGTTGTCTGTCCTCCCCCTGTTCCCCCCTCCCTGCCTCGTCGCGCCTTGAAACACTTGTGTATAGGCGCGTTACAAATGCCATATCATATCATATCATATCAAGGAGATTGGGAGGAATATCTGGGTTACTCATAGGAGCACTAAGAAGGAGGGGATAGGCATACTGCTGGGCAAGTCATTCCACCTCACAAGTGTAGAAACGAAGAGCAGCTTTGGAGGGTAGTTTCTCGAGGTCAAAGGCACTTGTGAGGGTGAACGAATCACACTTTCCACCTTGTACGCATCAAACGTAGGACAGATACGGTTTTTGAGACAGATCTTTGGGGTGATGGAAGAGTGGGCTGAAGGAGCCATGATACTAGGTGGAGATTTCAATCTTATAACGGAACCCCAAATAGATTGGTGTTCAGCTAAAGGTACGGGGGTTAAGGAGACTACAAAGGATAATATTGCCCTGCGAAATCTCATGCAGGAGCACTATTGGTTCGACATATGGTGCAAGTCATGCCCAGGCCCGGGAGGCTACACTTTCTTCTCACCCCCATACCATAGATACACAACTACTGCTAGCCTCTGAGGAGGGGGGAGGAGAGTTTGGGATACCCAGGGTATAGGTAATTACCTGGTCCGACTACAAACTTCTAGTGGTCAATTGGTCACTTCAAGGCACCCCAAGGACCTTTAGATGGCGTTGCAACAATACGCTTCTTTGGGACCAAGTCTTCAGGGAGTTCTTAAAGGATGAAATTAAGGCATACTTTGAAACTAATGACAGCGGGGACACGGGGATGGTGATGGTCTGGGAAGCGGCTAAGGCCACCTTTCAAGGCCACCTGATTGCGGAGGGAGCCCGATGTAACCGGGAAAGGGCACTCATTGAGAACAGGCTCCGGGACGAATTGAGGGACTTGCGAACCTGACTCACCCGTAGAGGGGAAGACCGGGAGGCCCTCGTGGGTGAGATGTGAGAGAGGAGGCAGGCATTACATATGGTCATTATAGGGGGAGTGGTCAAGAGGATGAGATATATGCGACAAAGTTATTATGAAAGGGCTGATAGAGTGGTTACCCTCCTAGCACGGAGAAAGAGGGGATGCAGAATAGAGAGGAGGATATGACCCATCCGAGACAGAGGGGGTGGACTGGCGGGGAAGGGGGAAGAAGATGTAGAAAGTTTTGCGGACTTCTATATACTAGACGGGAGGGTGAGTCACTGGAGGACATCCAGGCCTACTTGGCGGAACACCCGCTTCCCCGGCTGACAGATCCAGAGAGGGAGGTCTTAGAGGGGGAGATAACGCCAGAAGAGGTGAAGACAGCCAAACAGGGACTGAAAACAGGGAAAGCCCCGGAAGGCGATGGTTACACAGCCGACTTCTATAAGCAGTTTCAACCCATCCTGGTGGAACCACTGGCCAAGCTGTTTAATCATATTAGGGGTCAGGATACCATCCCGCCTACATTCTTACATGCTCTAATCACTGTGATTCCCAAGCCGGCTAAAGACCCGACACACTGTGGCTCGTATAGGCCCATCTCCCTCCTGAATACAGATGCCAAGATCTTCACCAGGATTCTGGCGACACGTCTAGAGAGATACCTCCCTCGCTTGATACACCCGGATCAGGTGGGGTTTGTGATGAACAGACAAGTCTCTGATAATATGCGAAAGACCCTGCATGTGTTGAACTCAAGGCGGTCCGCAATGAGGGGGCTCTATTTTTAGCCCTGGATGCCAAAAAGGCTTTTAGCAGGGTTAGCTGGCCATTTATGGGAGAGGTCTTCATGTCAATGAGGATGGGCCTGAGGTGGATGGGCTGGATGTTGGCATTGCACTCCAGTCCCTCAGCCCGGGTGGTGGCAAATGGGAATGAGTCGGGGTGGTTCCCCCTGGAGAGGGGCACGAAGCACCTCCGTCCGCAATGACATTGAGATCACTGTGGTGAGGATCGGAGAAACTCATTGTAAGTTCGGGTTGTTCGCCGACGATGCATTGCTTTATATTACCAAACCATCTCAGACAGTAGCCCGGGTATTGCAGGGATTGACACGGTATGGAAACCTTTCTGGGTTTAAGGTTAATCTTGGGAAATATGTGGCATTCATGGCAGGCAACCTGTCGGGCTCAGAGGTGGAATATGTGGGTGGGCTCCCCTTCCGCGTTTAGTGGAATGGGTTTCGCTACTTGGGCATCCAGGTGTCGCACAGTTCGGAGAGTGTCTTTCACGTCAACTTCCTTCCCTTTTGGGTATCGATCAGGAGGGACTTCGAAAGGTGGGCAAGATCGGGGCTCTCATGGATGGCACGCCTTAACCTGGTAAAAATGGTGGTTCTCCCCAAGTTTTTATTCTTGTTTCAAATGCTTCCGACACAGGTACCCAAAACATTTTTGACAGAAGTGAAGCACGCCATCCTACGATTTATATGGGCAGGCTAGAAGCATAGAATCTCCTACGAGGTGTTGACCAGACCCAAGGAAGAGTGTGGGGTGGGATTCCCAGACTTGGAAACCTATTACAAAGCCTCTCAATTAAGGATACTGGTGGATCATTTTACCCTGGGGACAGAGAAAAAATGGGTGGCAATGGACAATGAGGTCCTGGCTCTGGTCAGATTGGATGAATGGCTTTGGGTCCCTAGGGAACGTATCTCTAGGCTGATCTTACAGCACCCGATACTGGGGGTCCTGTGGTCTGTTTGTAAAGAAGGGGGTACTATAGGTGGCTTATGACATGGCCCTCCCGCTGAGCTGCATCTGAGCCCCCCCAATCAGAGACCAGATTGATGACCCCATTGCCTTTCAACTATGGTCCAAGGCAGGCCTCAGTAGGGCGGGTCAGATGTGGGCGGGGGATCCTTTATGCCCCTGAAAGACTTGGAGGATGCCCTGGGGCTAAGCAATCTATCCCTGTTCCGCTAACTCCAGCTAAAGGGGGTATTTCATCTAATTGAGGCGATACCCTTAGAAGGGACCTAACAAAGTTTGAAAAACTCCTAATTTCAAGGCGTGGTTCTAAGGAGGATGTATCCTCTCTTTATAAACTCCTCATGTTTGAGACTCCAAGGGACCAATCGCCAGCGCAGATACAATGGGGGAAAGACTTGTGGGAGGAAATTGATGATAAAAGATGGTCCAAGATGTGTAAGCGGGCCTACCGCTCAAACGCGTCAACCCAATTCCCGTACCAGGCCCTGAAGGTACTCCATATGTGGCATTACCCGCTGCAGAGGATAGCCAGGATGAAAGCGGGTTATGACCCACATTGCTGGAAATGTCAGACTGAGATAGGGGACTACATGCATATGTGGTGGAAATGCCCGGTGGTACAGATGTATTGGGAAGAGGTGCTGTTCTGGATTAAGGGGTGGACGGAATTGAGAGATCCATGTCCCCGTGGCTCCTCCTTTTTGGAATTGAGGTGGGCGGGAATCAGGTGGCAGCACAGGGTCACATGTTGCAGACTATGTTGGTTGCAGCTAGGTGTTGCCTAGCCCAGAAGTGGAAATGTCCAATCATGCCTAGGGAGAGGGAATGGGTCATCAAAGTTCGAGCTATCTATGATATTGAATTTCTAATGCATCTAATTGATGAATCCAAGACAAAAATTGAAGGATTGTGGCTTCCCTTTTTCGAGAAGTATGGACGTGGGACTTGAGGTGCTGGAGGCCTGAAGGGAGGAGTGCCTGATCGCACTGGACTCCTGGGAGCTGCACCTTGATAGGGTAGGCCTTTGCGCAGGATGGGGCACGTCAAACGGGCAGTACCGAGCCCAAAGCTTGAGTGTGTGAACAATGCTGAAATACTTAAATGTCTTATGAAGTATAAATCATGAACCCTGTTGCTACTGCAGATGTATCTTGCTGACCCGCATCCATGGGGGTGTGGGGCGTGGCAAGGGGGGGTAAATAGTTATAATTGTTGTTAAGAAGAGAGATACGTTGAATACTCTGTAATGTTATAACTAAAATGTCAATAAACTTTGATTTTCAAAAAGAATGTTAGAGGAGAATGACAAGAAGGACAGAGAGTTTAACCGGTGTCAAATGCACATAAATGAAATGCAGGCTGTGATTAATAAGATTAGTGAGGAGAACTCTAACAGACCTACTTGATAAAAGGTGCAAAGATTTGGAACAGCAAATATTTAGTTTTAAATCTCAAGAAACAAAAAAAAACAAGGCACTATATTTGATGTAGTTGAGATCAGCCCCAGCCCTACCCGAAGAAGCAATGTACTAATAGCCATGCATGTGGCTAGGTCTGATTGCAGCCCCTTAAAGGGGTTTGACTCACCTGCCAGTGGTTACCATCAAACCTGTCCACCTGAGAAAAGAAATGAGCGACAGAATAATGTACCCCCGAATATCACGGCAAGTAGCCCCATCAAGATAATGAAATGAATCAAGACTTTGATTAAACCATTCAAAAAGGGAGGTGATTGTTGTATAGAAAACCGATTAGGAACAGTACACACTATATTTAAAGCCCTTCAGATACCTAGAGAACAGTATATACAGTACTTTCACATAACGCTTGATTCTGCAACTGCTAGTGTCATTCGGGGTCTCAATGAACAGAAAAACCCGTCATGGGCAGACTTTGAGAAAGAGGTTAGACATAATTTCTCACCTTATCAGTTGATGCAAGAGGCCAAAAAGGCAGCGTATACGACATCAAAGCCATATATGTCACCTTGTTGGTTCCTTCAACAGTTAAAAAGGGCCTTCTTTCCGTTTTGATGTGTCTTTTAATCCTAATTCTGCAGAATTTAAAACTTCATACTGTCATGGTTTCCAAAAGGACATTATATCACAGTTAATTTGTGAATTTGACAGAAAAAAATGGCTAGAGTGGATTATAGAACAGGCGACTAAACTGTATGAGGTAATCTATTGTAATAGAGAGACAAAATCAAAATCTAAAGATTCCACACCAGCAATAATGGAGATAAAGTCTGCAAAAATGCCACTTGAATCAGCCCAAACTCAGGCCAGGAACAATATGACACCTTACCAGCAGGGTGTGCCACCACGGAGGATGCCACCCCAAACTCCTATGTTCCAATCAAGTGACTAGCAATAGAGAGACTTAAATTAGCCCTAGATATTTGGGTGATAACCTTAGGGTAGGATTCAGATCCAATATGTCAGGCATGAATAACAATAAAAATAAAAATCAAAGGAACTATGGCCCATACTAGACACTGGGGGCACAGAGCAGGTTTGATCCTAATACCATGGTATATGGCCATCCCAACAGGCTACGATATGTGGATAGATTCATTGAAAAAGGAAATCAGCATAGGTCACAGTTCCCACCAAATGAAAGACAAAATATGAATGATGTCCCACGTCATTATAACCAGTCACCACCACCAGTCAACCACAGTCAAGATGGTGACACTGCGCTCTCCATCTCCTACGGCCCATGAGTTCAGAAACAACCTAAATAGAAATCAATCTCCTGAGAGGTACCAGAATAGGCCCAATCAGGGTGCATTTAACCAATATCTGCCTAGGCCGCAAATAGAGTAATCCAGGGACATGGGCAGATTTCAATGTTTTGAGGGCCAGGTTAAAATGTTGTCTGAGAAAATAGGAAAACTCTGTGCAGTCCAAAAACAGCAGCCAAGTGAAGGTGCATAATGTTTTAGGAGTGATCGTGTGCGTTCTGATCACAAGAGACTATTTGATAGTCCCTGCAATGATAAAAAACAAAAGCCCCAGAACCAGTTTTGTGAAACAGTCCAGAATTGTTTGCTGATACAAAAAAAAAAAAAAAAAAAAATGAAAGTGAAACAAGGCATACACACACACACACAAAAAGGAGGTGTGGTTCAATCTAGAACTGAACCAGTCTATTGAAGTGTGTGCAGAGGAAGAAAAAAGGAGGGAAATGAACATGAGAAACCTAAAGAACAGAAAGAGAGACAAAGAACTTTTTGTGAGACGATAAAACATCTGATAAAGAGGTAGAATTAGTTGTTAAAATATCCTCCCTTGATAGTCAAAATACTCCAGACAGGAAAAATGGTAGCTCAAAAGGAGGGTGCAGGCCAGTCACCCGAGGAGTATTTTGAGCCACACATATTCCAAAAAACCCAAAAAGACAGACACCATGCAAAAGGTAAATAAGTGTTCTGGGCCAGGAAATGACAGACTACCCCATGACCCTTGTGAAAGTGTTCAGTCACAAAGCTGCAGTGTAAACACTGATAGTGTCAGTTCAGAGGGGCAGACAGTGGCTAGACTCCAAATGGGTTCCGAGCATGGACAAATAGACAAAGATTCCCAAAGTGAAGTGGACAAAAAGGAGGGAAAAATAGCATTTCACAGGCCCATATGTTTGGTGAGAAGTGAAAAGGGGCTAAGAAAGGTTAGTCCTGAAATCAACAAAGATTCATACTTTTTGTGTGTTCCAGAGGAGGTTGAAGACAGGTATTATGCTCCTGTCATTGTGGAAGAAAAATGCAATGTATTTGCAAAGATTGACACGGGTGCACAGGCTACAATCATGTCCAAAGAGTTAGTAAAAGGTATCAATGAAGGGAGATCCCCACAAAATGCCATAAAGGTGAGACAAAATGAAGGCCGTGTGCACAATTTCAATGGTGAGCAAATACCTATCGAAGGTGTCACTGAAGTTGACATAAAGAAAGGGAAACACTAGATGAGAGAGGAAATATTAATTACACCTCTCTGTGAAATACTGTTTCTGATGGGGCCAAATTGTCTAAAGAGGTTGTCGCCCCTCATTGATGGGGTAAATGGGGTTTTATGGTCCCTAGCCAAAAAACCAATGAGGCCTTAGAAGGTGATGTCACAAAACAACAATGTAAAACAATGCCATGCTGTAGCTAAGTCAGATGATGTAGTGGAAGTGTATCTTCAGAATGGCTGTGTGCCTAGTGTCAGTGTCATTCTAATGTGTCAGGGTAAGATGTGAGGTGAAGAAGAGAAGCAGTGTATGGAGGTTTATTTGGACCCAAATAAAAGTGGCATACAGAAATAGATGAAAGCACATTGCACTTTTATTTAAAGGAAGAGAAATGCAAGTCAAATGTTAATCCAGAGGTAAACACAGAAAACCACATTTCAACCCTTTCTGAAATACGCATGGAAGATGGACAGCCATGGATACCTATCCGGGTGAATGGGCATTCTGAAGTGATAGAAGACACCGTAGCACTTGAGCAAGAAAGAAGTTTTGTTAATGAGAAAATACTTGAGGGGGAGGAGATCCTGAGATTCAGAATAAAGAACCAACACATTTTTGGGTTGGATAATCCAGAGGCAAGAAATTGGGTCATAGGAAGATGCATGCTAAGAATCACAATTGTCTCTAAGACCATCAATCACAACGTGTGGATAGTGAGTGGGGCACATAATACATTTTATCTGGGAAATGACATTATGCACAGAATGTGTATGGTGTTAGACTTCCTAAATCACAAAGTGTGGTCCAGGTTAGGGGGACCTGTACCTGCATTTGAAGACAAGAGACAAGCTTATCATTGTGCAGAGATGGCACCACATGCAAATGAATTACAGGTGAGAAAGGACATTACCATTCCCGCATTTACCAGGCAAGTCACAATAACGCTAAAACACAGAAAGGGACAACAGATGAAGATTCTGATACATTTTTATGTCTAAATGAATCCATGAAGCATCAACGGCTAGAATGTGCATATACACCACTGAGATTGGGGATAGACCCATTAAGATCCTGGTGGATAATAAAGGATGCCAAGATATTAATTTAGAGGAGAATTCAGCGTTAGGAATGGTGATACAAAAATCTCACTACACTGCAGATTTCAGTAATGCAGTTATTGGGAATATCCCTGAAAGATATGTGAATGCACAGGGGGGGTGGCCAGAATCTTTGGATTCTCAACCTAAAGGAATATTCAAAATTCAGTCTGTGTAAATTCAGTCTGTGTATCCTTATGAATCAAGTGAAACCGTGTGATGCCATCAAAATAATTGCATCCTATTTGATGTAAAGGAAAATAAAACAGAAAAGCAAAATATTGAAATGGGGGTCAGTATTTCAAAATATTTTAATGTGTCAACTCTACAGAGGGATGCAGCCACATGGCTAGATGAGAGTACAGAGGTTCCTCTGTTAGAGGATTTCCCATAATGTTCAAAAATGTTAGAAGAGCAGGTTCAGGCTGCAGATGTGTGCACAAATGAAGAAGAAAAGGATCAGTTGAGAAAAATATTTATGAAGTTTAAAGAGGTTTTTGCCAAAGATGTGTATGATTGCGGCCTAACCTATCTGCATGTTGCCACATTGCCCAAGGGGCATAGTAGGGAACCAGTATTTGTGCGACAATATCGGTTGCCCCTGGCATGTTTGGAGTCATTAGCTGAGATCATTAGGAATCTAGAATCTAGAGGAATCATTAGGCCCATTCATAGCACATCAAATACCCCTTATTGGGTATGTTAAAACCCAATTGCCAATGGGGTTTGTGTGCAGACCTTGTGTACAAGTGTTAAACAACAGAGTACCTGTTTCAAGGTGGCCACTCCCAGTTATTGATCCGGATCACGCACAGGTCCATGGGTCAAAGGTGTTTACCACATTAGATCTTGCAGCTGGATACTGGTGTGTGCCACTGGCTGAAGATATCCAAAACTTGTTTGCATTTTCTTTTGACAAATCCCAATGTGCATGGTCCCGGACACCTTTTGGATATGTAAATAGTGGTAGTGAAATTGGAATAAGTTTGAGGAAGGCGCTCCCAGATGCAGCGGAAAGGGGCACAATAGTTTATGTAGATGATGTGCTAACTAAAAAGGAGAATCTGAAAAGTCATTTTAATGAGATTAGACATGTACTTGGCCAGTTACAGAAGGTGGGAGCCAAGGTGTCTTTATGAAAAGCACAATGGTGTAAAAAGAAGTGAACTTCTTAGGTCATGAGGTGACTGAGTATGGATTGAATCCACAAAAGAAAAAGGTGGAGGCGATACAGAAATTGAAAGATCCTACTAATTTAAAAGGATTGAAGAGTTTATTAGGGATGACAGGCTATAACATGAAATGTATTGAAAATGATGCAGAGGTTAGAGAACCTTTAATTAGATTATTAAAACAAGATGTACCCTGCCTGGAAGTAGGAAAAGGAGCAGTGAGAAGTGGTAGCTAGGCTGAAAGAATGTCTCATGAAGGTGACATGTCTGGCGTATCCCATAAAGAACCAGGATTTCTTTTTAGAGATAGGGTTCACTGATCAGTGTATGTCAGCAGTGTTATCTCAAAGGCATGATGTGAATAACAAAAATATTGCATATGCCAACAAGGCCTTATCTCAGGTTGAAACTAAGTACAGTTAATGTGAAAAAGCACTCCTAACCACTGTGTGGGCATTGCATCATTTCAGTCCAATCATTCAAGGGGAAAGAGTAATTATTGAAACTAATCACCAACCTTTGCAGTTTTTGCAAAGCAAGAGAATTAGGTCAGGGAATTTGGCACAGTCCAGAATTACTTATTGGACATTGGCATCACAGGGATTTCCTGTGGAAGTAAGATATGGACAAAATAAGAAGAGCACATTTGCCTGAGGGCTACCGATCTGCATGATTGAGCAGCCGAATGTGTAACCATTGAATCAGAAATAGAATAAAGTTTGAATGAAATTGAAGGGTCCCTGAACAAAGTATACAATGAGGATGTATGCAGGGATTTCCCAACTGTGTATGTAGATGGTCGTGCATACCATGTGGAAAATGACACTGAGAAAGAGCTTGTGGCAGGAATAGGAACTATCTAGTTTAAATGTGACAATATTCCAAGAATAAGCTTGACTATTGGACCTAGAAGTAGTCAGATTGCAGAGTTATCTGCCATTTACAAAGCAGTAGCTACCGCAGTTGAAAACAAACTCAAAAAGTAATTTCTGGTGACTCATTCTGATTATGCGGGAAATAGTTTTGTAGAATATTTACCTGCGGAGGGTAAAAGGTATGCTCACATATAACAGAAAACCTCTTAAACAAACATGACAAGATGATTCAAGCCACAGATAAACTTGGGCCATCTAAAGACGCCAGGTGAGGACAAGAAGAGGAATGACAAGGCAGATCAATTAGCCAAAATTGGAGCAGTGATGGGAGAGTTGTTTCCTATTGAACACCGACTTGGTGAAGTACAGTACAAGTTGAACAGCCTGTAGTGCAATGGAGTTGTGATAGCCTAGGCCAGGACATGATCAAAGCGCAAAAAGAAGACCGATTTTTAGGCATATTTTATGATCACTTAGTAGATGCAGAACAACACTCTCTGACTGAAAAAGATTGTAAAAGAAAGAGGAGTGGAGGGTTCTGTTGAAGAACAAAAGGAGGATTAGGTTACAAGATCGATTGATTATTAGGGAATCTGTGACAGGTCAAATCCAATGTGTGATGCCCTTGTACTTTCAGTGACTGATGTTACATCATGCACATAATGCGATAACTGCAGGACATAGGCGTTCCCAGAAAACCCTGGAGATTTTAAAAGATTATGCTTATTGGCCACACATGTCACAAGATGTTGAAATATACAGCAGAGGGTGTCTAGTATGTGCACAATTTCAACCCGCTTTACCTACACATAGAGGACCATTAATGAAAAGAGGTCTGACCCTTCCATGGTGTGATTTGTAAATCAACTATGTTGGTGGGGCCTGTACAAAGATCAGCCAGTGGAAATAAATATTTATTAACAGTGGTTTGTTTAATGTCAAAATGGGTGTAATGCATTCCAGCACTGGATTGTAGTGCACAAATGGCAGCCAGATTACTGGTAAATCATATTTTATCAAGATTCGGGTTACCCCAAAGGAAAGAGTCAGACTGGCGAAGTAATTTCACTAGTGCACTAATGACCAACATTTTGGCAAATATTGGGTGTGAAGAGGAAACTACACATCTCATATCGGCCGTTTTATTCAGGTGGTGTGGAAAGGAACAATAGCTCAATTGTTGACATATTAAAGAAATCTGTGGCTGAAGCAGGTTCTAGATGGGACTTTCGGCTGCCCATAGTATTGATGGCCATTAGGTCGACCCCCACAAAATCATCAAATCTCAGTCCTGATGAAATACTGACAGGCAGAAAGATGATGTTGCCACAAGATTTATTGTACAGGACCCATGAGCAAACACATACAACATGCTTTTGCATTTGTGCAGCAGAATCTAGAGAAGGCTGCTGATAGTGCAAAAACATATTACGATAAGAAGACATCTGTAAGGGAATATGAGGTGGGGGATCAAGTGTACAAAGAGATCAAGTGTAAATCAAATCAAGCCTTTCCAACTGAAACATGAGGTGAAAAGGCTTGAGCAAGTTGAGGCTAGTTAAAAGAAAATAATGAGTGTAGAGTGAAATGTTGCTTTAATCAGAGAATGAAGGTAAACACTAAAATAAATGGAAAATGTTAAGGGGTTCTGGTATGAAGAGATATAAATTGGGGAGGTGTATTTTTGAAATTACTTTGGTTGCATGATATGATATACATGTTTTTGATTTGGATAATGATAAACTTATTTTCATGTGTTCCAGCAGGGCAGATAAATTCATGGCTGAATGATGATAAAAAATGATGATGCAATTTTATTTTCAGATATTCCAGCAGAAGAGGGATACAAAAATGTGTTCTGCTAGGGAAATGTAGGGACCTTGTTGATCAATGGCATTACACTCAGAGGAGACAGTAAATAGTGCCAAGGGGATTCATGTGGAAAATACAGACATCAAATTGTTGGTGCACATTACAAATGGAAATGCACATTCTTGCAGTAAGTACAATTTTAAAATGTTAAGGGTTCAGGGCAACAGAGTATCTGTCCGGTTTGCACTGTGTACGTAGTAATCTGAACTAATTCATTAACACCAATACCCCAAAATGTGTAACATGTCTTTAACAAATCAGTGCAAAGCAGGCTCAGATGAGATGTCAAAAATGAGGTGCATTTAAAACGTGCAAGCACAGTTTACTGGCTGTGGTTTCATTACACAAACTGCAAGGAAAATATGCACTGTTGAGAAAGCACCATTGTGTAGCAGGAAATGATTGTTGCAAATGTATTTGCAAAACTATTCCTCAAAGGGAAAATACTGAGGCCAGATTCGGTGATGGTGCACGCCAGCAAAAGAGGCAGGTTCTAGTGAGATTGACAGGGATAGCACTGGAGACCGTAACAGCAGACAGATGAGCAAGAGACTGGCAAGAGTTGTGCAGTGCAGACTCTCTCTTCTGCCTTTGACACGGTCAACCATGCCATCCTGCTCAACTGTCTCAGTGATAACCTGGGTATCACCAGTCAGGCCCCTGCTTGGCTGACCTTCTTCCTCTCTGATAGACCCTCCCAGGTCCAACTTGGTTCCTTCCAAAGTCCAACTTGGGTCCTACCTCTCCTCTATCTCTATCTCTACCTGTGATGTTCCCAAGGGGTCTAACCTCTCTCCCTGGCTGTTCAACCAATACCTGGCACTTCTTGCCCACTGCATTGCCTCTCTCTGCCCAAACTTTCATTGGTATGCGGATGACACTCAACTCATTTTCACGCTCCCTTCCGCCACCTCTTCTCCTTCTCTCATCTCTGACTGTCTGTCCACCATCCAGAAGTGGTGTGCCACCAATGATCTCTACCTTAATGCTAGTAAGACAAAGATTCTCCTCATTGGCACACCTGCTTCCTCCTTTCCTGTCACTCTTTGGCTGGCATCTCTTGGCCGTCTTCCTGCTCCCACCTGTGAGGCTAAAAACCTCAGGGTCATCTTTGTCTCCACACTTTCCTTCTCTCCTCACATTTCTGACGTCTCTAAAAAGTCACACTACCAGCTACAATTCCTAAGAGGTATTCTTCCTTTCCTCTCCTTCCCCCAGAAGCTCACTGTCTCCAGAGCTGTGGTTCTCTCTAGGCTGGACTACAACAGCCTCTTTCTAAATCTGCCTACCTCTACTCTCCGCCCTCTGCAACTCATCCAAAACAGGACTGCAAGACTTGTCCTTGGCCTTAAACCCAGGGATCATATCTTTCCAGGACTGAAATCTCTGCACTGGCTTCCAGTGGTGGCAAGGATTAAGTTCAAAACCCTCTGCATTGTCCATAAGGCCTTCTGGGGCCTGTGACCTCAATACCTTCAATTCTCTCTTCCTGAATATCTTCCTTCTCAAGCTCTTTGCTCATTCACCTCTAACTCCCTCAGTGTCAGTCGTGTCTCCAAGCAGTGAGTTGGTGTTAGATCTCTTACTTTTGCTGGGGCCTCCCTCTGGAACAGCCTCCAAGCCTCTCTGAAGCTTGAGGAGCACCATCTCCGGTTCCAGAAGCACCTCTTTGCTTCTGCTTTCTCTCCTCTTCTCCCCTGCTGATCCCCTCGCTGAATCTGAAACTGCACTGGTTACCTGCCTACCCTCTGATCTCGGGCCCAGGTCGCCTACCCACCAGTTTCACACCTGCACTGCCACCCTGGCATCCCTTGCACTCAGGGACTGTTTCTGTATCTCTACAGCCCCTACTAGCACTTGACCCCTGATGTCTCCACTTACTCATGCACTTACCACCAGATGGACGCACTTTTATTTATTGTCCTTATAGATTTCATTGTTATCCTATGTACTGCACTGCCTTCTCCCCTTTCCCACCACACTTTTCCCCTTCCCCCTCTCCTGCACTTGCGCGATCTCAATGTCACCTGGCCTTGTAGGATCATTGTCTGTCTTCCCTCTGTTTCCCCTCCCTTACCTTGTCGCGTCTTGAAACACTTGTGTATAAGTGCATTATAAATGCCATATCATAACTTATCATATCATATCATTATCATATCAGAGGGGCACAGCTTTTTCTGGCAGTCAGCAGGCAGGGGAGACAGACGATAGACGGGGGAGCAGCTATCCTGACATAGAATTTGTGTTATTTCTGTGGGTCGTTGGAGGTGGCGACACTGCAATTGCTGCCAACTGACACAGAGGGGTGTTCCAGAGAGCGAGAGTCTTCTGTGTGCCAGGTGAATATAAAGTTACAAAGTGAGGTGGATGTATGGATTTTTTTTATAGTCAGTCACGATCAATTGGTCATTTTTATGAATAATGCCTTTTAGTACTTCAAATGAATACAGGTTTGAATGTGTAAAAGAAAAAGAAAGTTGGCTTGCTGTCGTGTTTTCATTTCTTGTTTTTTCCCCCTCCCTCAAACTGTGTCTGCTGCCAATTATATCCGAGCACAAGGTCTGTGCTTAGATAAGAACTGTGGGTGTTTATTACTGAATGCAAACTGGCCATGTATTCTAATGGAGAGGTTCTATTTTTACTTAAGCTTATACCGCACGATATGTTCTCTGAATATATTCAAATAATAGTGCATATAAAAACAACCATTTTTAAAAATGAAGCAGTGGGGTTGAGTTTTCTGTGTATATATGTATTCAATGACAAAGAGGGTGTGAGGTTACAGGGAAGAACCCCAATGTGCCAAAGGAGTTAATAAATGTTAGCACAGGTGGTAAAACATGAAATAAATGTTGGTGTTCATAGTAAGTAAGTTTAAAAGTGTATGATGCATGCGTGACTGGTGAATCATTCCCAATGGAAAATGCTTTATGATTTGGCTGATAGAGCATAGCCCCGCATCGTAGATAGGTGGCTGGGGACAAGCAGTGACACTGTCGAAATTCAGGTGTAATAAGTCCAGTGACTTCTTCTTCAGAGAACACCCACGGTGGAATACAGACATTAGTGAATTTTATTTTTTATTTATTTATTGCATTTGTTATACGCCCAAACCCAAGAGCATCACGGTGAAGGTTACGAAAATACAGTTTCACCTGTCTGGTTACATAGGATGAATGAGTTATACATACGATATCTGGAGATTATACAATAATCAATTGCAATAATGTCACCTTAATTTGATAATATTGATTGTTGTGGGACAGTGGTGTAGCATTCATATAGGGACCCTTGCCCCTGGCCCTCACTGGCAAGTCAGCCTTCCAGTTAGGGCCAGGTGAAAGGCCTTAAAACCTCATCCAAGACTCTCTTGGAGTCAGTCCTGGCAGCTTTGGTGCCAGGCTCATAACCATCATGAAGATCAACATTAGAATGAGACTATTTACTCGGGACTATTTAACTTGGGGGGGTTCAGCCAACATAGAGGCACACACATAGCTCAGTTACAAGGAACTGAGCTATGCAGTCTCGTCTTTTTGGTGTGGCAGGCATGGGACTATTTTACCTGGATTACTTTACTTGAGACTATTTAAACCGCACCCAAACAGGAAAACATGCTTTGTGTTATTTTGCTGTGGGCAGCGTAACGCTCACCGTGTCCAGTTCTTTGATGCCAGCTTACCTGAAACCAAGGACCTGCAGAAAGAGAAAGAACACTACGAAACTTACCTGGAACAGTATCCTGTCTTCAATCCATTGCCGACTTCAGTTCCACTCACCTGAAGGTACGAACTCCATCATCTGGCACTGCATGCATCCTGGAATACTATAACTTGGAAAGAGGAGAAAGAAAGACAGCATTAGTAAGTGTTTACTCATGTTTCCTCCCAAATGAAGAAAGCCGCACAATTCTTACCTGGGTAGTCATCTCCTGGTCAGTGTCATTGCTGGAACATACCTGCAAGGAGAGAAAAGACACAAGTTGGCAATAGAAAAGGTGAAACAGCGCCACACATTGCGCATTACTCACCGGACAGTATCGGACTTTCGCCTACCGGCCCATGCTCCACTTCAAACTGCATGACAACACCAAAATACCTTTCCATATCTAAAAGGAAAAAAGCAAGACATTATCAATTGAACTAAGAGGAACATAAGAACTGTCTATAAAGACTGTAAAGCAGCAAACCTACCGAGTCGCAGCAGGCCTGGATTCCCACAGGGGGGGCTTGCACCAGTGAAGTAACTTGGTCGCTGCTCACCCCCCACAACTACGCGCCCCTGCCACGAGGAGCAGGACTGAGAATCCACCTTTTACAATATTAAGGTGAGGAGAGGGCCCAAGGGGGAGGAAGTAGTTGAGGCCAAGGGAGGTGGGAAAACATAAAGACGATCTGGTATTGAATCCAGCTCTTCTATATTGCAGACCCATCTTTAACCAGAGGCCTTACCAAGGGACCGGGAGAGGGTTCGAGAGTGCAAATCATCCCACCAGGGCTGCGTGGCGGCCCCATGGATACCAGGTGAGCGTAACATATAGCAGATAGGAAAATAGTAGTGGATCTCCTAAACCTTGAGCATGTTTGTGAAGGGAACTGATTAGAACTTGTTGAAAAGCCTAGTTTTTAGCAGTTTCTTCTATTGTGGGTGGGAGGGTTCATGGCTAATGTTCTGAGGAAGTGAGTTCCAGATTATAGAAGCTGCCACAGGGAAGCTGGCTCCACCTGCGCTTGTGTTTTTGTATCGGGGGATGAGTAACTGTGTACAGGCACTGGATCTTAGTGAACTGGTGTGAATTTTGCAGTCAATGCATTGGTTGAGGTAGGTAGGTACTTATTGTGCGATGCTTTTGTGCATGATGGTGAGGGTTTTATAGAGGATTCTAGCTTGAATAGGTAGCCAGTGCATCTCTCTCCTGGTCTGCAAGATGTCTCTTTTTTTATTCCAAGAGCTGCTGTGAGGGCTTTGTTTTACAGTAATTGTAATTTAGCAATATTTTTCTTAGTTGTCCCTAATAGAAGTATGTTGCAATAGTCTAGCTTTGATCGTATCAGGGCTCTTGCTAGAGTGGTGCAGTTCTGGGGGTGAGGAATTGTCTACTAAGGGCAAATAGTTTGGCAGTATAGGCGGTAGAAGATGCGAGTGGGTTGATATGTTTATTCATAGTGACGTTAGAGTCCAAGTACACTCCTAATATTTTGAATTGCTTAAAAATTGCAATGTATGTACCGTCTATGTTGATAGCAGTGTAATCGGAGTGTAGCTTTTTTAGTCTAGCTGGAGATCCTATTATGAGGATCTCAGTTTTTTCACCATTAAGACATCGGGCCTCATTACACGGATGGCGGTAAACATGGCGCTAATAACCCTTACCGCCGGTGGTTACATGGTTGCTGCTGGTATTTTACCGATTCCGCCTTGGTGAATTTGGGAATTACCGCCCCATTCCGAGGTTGGCGGGGCGGTAATTCCCCATTCACCAAGACCCTTCCCCATTCCCATTTGAGCCCCCATAGGGCTCAATGGGAATGGGGAAGGCGGCAATTGCGGTACCGCAAATTGCGGTACCCTAATTGCCCCCAAGGTCCCTTGGCGGGCCCTTTCCTTAACGGCTGGTAAAACCAGCCGTTGAAGTCGGGTCCCGCAACGGGACCTTGTAGTAAGGCGTAAGGGTTTACCGGTACCGGTACCCTTACCGGTAATGGTAAACCCTTACCGCATTCCATGTAATGAGGCCCATAGTCTATTAGCGGCCATCCAGTTTGGATGAGGGAGTAGATTTTATTAATGATGGCAGTATCTTGCTCCAGGTCGCTTGTAATTGTGATGAGGATCTGAGTATCATCTGCAAAGTTTGTGTAAATAACTCCGATGGCATCTAATGCTGCAAAGAGAAGTTTGGTGTAAGCATTATATAGAGTAGGAGAGAGGCATGATCCTTGAGGTACTCCTATTGGTAGTGGTATAGCGTCGGCTGACTCTCGCTGATGGCTACTCTTGAGGTGCGTTCTGATAAGAATGCTTTAATCCAAGTGGTTACTTCACTTGAGAGGTGGAAGTTGTTAGATAGTGCTGTGCATAATCTATCATGGTCCACCAAATCAAACACAGCTGAGAGGTTGAGTAAGAGGAGGATACCTAGTTTCCTTGTGTCCCTAATGGAGTCCATCTGGTTTTTAAGATCTAATAGGGCTGTCTCAGTACTGTGTCTAGGGTGAAAGCCAAATTGTCTGTCTCCTAGCAGGTGATTATTTTATAGGTGGGCTTGGATTTGGGAGTATGTGATTTTGTCATTTATTTTATGGAGGAAGTGTACCGTAGTAATGGGTCTGTAGTTGGTGAGCATGGTAGGATCCAGGGTGGAATGTTATGAGGGGAGCATTGCCACTCTAGGTAAAGAAGACACCAATGCATTACCTCTATACCAAAATACCACTCATTTACCACAATAACAAAATACCGCAAAATTAGGTGTATCCCTTCCAGACAAAATCTCTAACAGAGTAGAGGTTATGATGACAAATCGTTAAGTTTTGAAACTCGCAGCCTCCCAGACACACAGATTGGAGTCATCTATAACTAGAACAACAACTCATACATATTTTTAAGCCTAATACTACCCATGTTGTCAAGCTATATTTAATTGGATCTAAACATTTCGTTTATAGGAGCTAGCTTTGTGTGTACTCCTTGAGGTTTGAGACAACTGAGAATAAAGATCATGTTGTATGCTTACGTCATCCCTGGTCAAAGTCAAGTTGATATCTCACAACTCTTTCCTCAATAACCACGCCCTCTGAATAAATATTGATACTAGTAGACCCTGCCTGGGTCTTCAGTAGATTGGCATAGAGCCAGAGCTTCAGTGACTGATAAAAGTTTCTTAATTCATGTGTAATGGGGCAATAAAACATAAAATGTGTCACTGTTCCTAAGTTGTGTGACACAGGGGACATTCACTTGTGTTTCCTAGCCTACACGAGGCAGTAAAATTAGCCATCTTCATAGAACCCAGTCTAAAATTGATTAAAAAAGTGCACGGGCATACAGTGGTTTGATCCAGTCCATATAATGTTTTAACCCCAAATCTGTTGCAACCGATATGTATTCTGGTGCTGACTTTAGGTTACTCCATGCTGTGGCCATGTGCCCTTTGTAAAATTCATCACATATCTTGGCCTTTATGCATTTTCACTTCAATTTGTTTATCAACTGTGGTTGGGTCCATGCTTCCTGCTCATTTAGGGCAAAATGACTTTTTCTGACATGTTCCATCCATGGCAATTTCATTGCTCCCTCCTGATTCATCAGATGGGACATGTCTGCCCTAAATGAGTCAAGTTCTGGTGTCCCCCAGAGTCGCAGCCAGTAGAGGATTTAGCAGTGGCAATTGCTTCAATTGGGCATATATCCAATTCGAGGTGCATTGGGCATCGATGACAGGAGGCACAATAGTCTCTTCAGGAACTTATTTCTACTATTCTCAGTGATTTTAGGTCACCAAATCCCCTTAATTCTGCCCCATAATGGGTGGCTCCCGTGGCCTGCTTTTTATATAAGTCCAATGCAGGCGAAACAGCACCCTTGCCATGATTGGTTAAGAAGGCGTAGGTGCCGCCACTGCACTTTTCTAATGTGACTGGGGCTCTCGCAATTTGACTTGTCCAATTGCCATTATCGCTTAAACGTATGCCCAAATAGTCATAATGGCTTACTTTTTGTAGTAGCTGCCCCCCGGCATTGACACCCAGATGCATTGTTTACCAAATTCGGGCCTTAGAACCATTGTTTTTGTTTTCTCAGTATTCAGAGACAGCTTTAGCTCATTACATTTGTTCAGAAAAGCTAGCAATTACTGTTTTAATCCCTGGGGAGAGGTCGACAGGATTACTGCGTCATCTGCAAAAAACAAACTAGGGTATCTCACAAATTCCTAGCTTTGGTGGATCCCTGCCTCTGACTAAAAGATGTTTCATACTTCCTCTATGTAAATACAGAACAGAAGAGGTGACAAAGGGCAACCTTACCTTACTCCTTTGTTGACATCAAATTTGTCAGTGACCTCATCTCCCAGTCCCACTCTGACTACTACCTTGGTCTCTTTATACAGGGATTTGATGGCCCGTACCAATCCCTCTGGCAGTCCTCTTACCAACCATGCCTCTTCTGTTAGGCTACACTGAATCTTTACATACCTTCTCACCTCTGCAGCCGACACCAGCTTCCAGAATGTTACATAGTCGAGTGCAGTGCCCAGGCTAGAGACTATCATTTGTTCCTACAGAAGAGTTCCTTTTTTAACTTGACCCAGATTTAAAGATGCAGGGCCTCATTACACGTTGTGCGGTAAGTGAATTACGGTACCAGTAAGGGATTACCGGTACCGCTAAATTCCCTAGCCAATGACGACCCGGACTTGCCGCTATTAGCGAAACCGGTAAGTACGGTGCCACTAATAGCGGCAAGTCCGTGGGCACACGACCCACAGGTCGGAAATAGCACCATGGCGCTAATAGCACGCCATTACAAGCCATGCGGACATGGCAATAGCGGCATGGTAAAGACCCAAAAACCCCTTACCGGCATGGCGCTAATACCGGCATCGCAAACCACCTGTAAAGAGACCTGAGCAGTGTTCCCACCTGCCACAGGTGGACACAATCAGCACAGGTGGAGGCAACGGACACTGGCAGCACAAAAGAGCACACCACACCCCTTCCCACACCCCTTCTCACACCAAGATGGTTCCAATACTAGCAACATTACATGGGCTGGAGGACATGATTGCAGTGCAGCACCAACAACAACAGGCAGCACAGAGGAGATGCAGGAGGAGGAGGAGGAGTAGGAGGCGGGCAAGACAGGCGCAGCAAGCACCACCAGGGCACCCAGAAATACCACAGAGGCAGCCAACAATCCCCAGGATCCAAGCCAGTCCATTTAACCCAACACCTGAGCAGATCCATACCCTGAAACGTCTGGACCGGGATACCATCACCAGCATCATGGATGAGATACATGACGACATTGTGAGCCTCATAGACATCAGAACTGCAATCCCCCCTCTACTGAAGGTGGTGACTGTGCTCCATTTCCTGGCCACAGGCTCCTAGCAGCATACTGTGTGGCAGATGCATGGCATCTCACAACCAGTATTCACACGCACGCTGAACCAGGTACTCGATGCCCTCCTGAAGCTTGCACATGAACACATATTCCTGCCACGGACTGCCCAGGAGATCGCAAACACCAAAGTTGCCTTCTATTCACTGGCAGGCATCCCAAGTAGCATTGGGGCCATCGACTGTACCCATGTGGAATTGGTGGTCCCACATCACAATGAAGTAGTCTACCGAAACAGAAAACAATTCCACTCCATCATTTACAAAATGGCATGTGACGGAAACAAGATAATCACACATTGTTGTGCCAGATATCCCGGATCAACCCATGATTCAATGGTCCTGCAGAACTCAACCATACCATGCAACATGGAGCGACAAGCCGGACAACGATCGTGGCAACTTGGTGAGTAGCAGGGCATGCACATGGCGGTGTGATTGGGGGGGACGAGATACATACTTCAACTGGGTGTTGACTGTCGTGCGTAGGACAAATGGACATACAGATGTACGCCAATATCCATCAGGGAAGGCCACAATGTACTTGAGAAGACACCACATGCAATTTGAAGCTGCACAACATTTAAGAAAACCATGTTTCAAAAGATTACACATCCATCCACACACACATCGCACATCATCACATCGCACATCATGCCACACCACATAATACACACATCAGCAAAATGCCGTCAAGACAGTCATACAGAATTAGGGCAGCACAACATCAATACAGCAATGTGCCCTTGAATGCATGCAAAGGGATCACCCCTAGCCATAGCATCGAACCACACACTTATAGCACCACTGACGTGATGCTTCACAGCATGGCAACATGGATGTCGGAATGGCAGTACACTGGCAGATTGGTACTATATTTGTCTGTGCCCAGGGACACCTGAGACCTGGCCTCACCCAGGACATTTCTATTACTGTTGGAGGCATGATTCGGGCATGTCCACTTGCAGGGTCGAGCTCAGCTTTGCACATTGCAGTCACGCAGTTCGTCTGCATGCATGCTGGTAGTTGTGATTTACAATCACAATGCAAAGACGATATGTGTGACATGTACAGGCCGCACCAGAGGTGACCGGTAACAGGTACTCATTCTTCACCCCATACAGATGACGCTGCATATCCCCTGAGGAGGTGGCTCCTAACCCCTGTACGGAACCCACAGAACCAGCAGGAAGAGGACTACAATATTGCACATACCCGTACCCACGTCGTGATAGAGCAGGCATTTGGCCTTTCGAAGACACAGCCCTGGTGCCTAAGCGGGCCGGGTGAGGCTCTCCTGTACGGCCATGACAAAGTGCCGAAGATAACCATGGCATGTGTAATGCAGCACAAAATGTGCATCAGACGGAATGTGCCTATGCCATCTGACATTGACATGCAACTACCAGATGAGGATGGGTGAAATGGTCCGCCAGCACATACAAGAGGCGATGGCCAGGAGGGACACGATGTGCGTCTGCATGTGATGTATCAAATTCCATGAGATACAAGGGAGAACTATTATGGATGGAGATGGGTATTGTTGCCCTGATGCATGTGGTGAGGCCCACAAAGAACCCTCTCCCCAATAAAGTACACATACACAATGATGAAGACCAAGCCTGTGTTTCAACTTCTCAACAGTTTCATTGTGATCAGAATGTGAACAAAAAGTGCATGGCCCCAACTGTGCAAACCACCTTTCCCCCCTCCCCCCATAACACTCCCAAAAACACCCTTTCCCCCCTCCCCCCACAACACTCCCAAAAACACGCTTTCCCCCTCCCCCCACAACACTCCCAAAAACACCCTTTCCCCCCTCCCCCATAACACTCCCAAAAACACCCTTTCCCCCCTCCCCCCACAACACTCCCAAAAACACCCTTTCCCCCCACAACACCCCCATGTGAGCCTTATAGTGTGTACGTGTCCTGCTCCACATGTGCCACCTAGTCCTTGCTGGCCCTAATCCTCAGTGCCTCCTCCGCCATTGGGTGGTTGGAATGTCGTGCGCCTCAAGTTGCGCAGAGAGCGGCACAGGGGGCTTGTTTGCTGGGAACTCGCCGAGGAGGAGGTACCCGGTTGATCCTGTGTTGGGGGTGGGTATTGGTGCTCAATGGCATCCGCAATACTTGTCATGGCCTGCCTGAGTTGGGCCATTTCCTCGCAAATCCTGTTTGTGCAGGCCTCCATGCCCTCCCTTGTCTGGCTTGCATACATACTGAGGTCATCCCTCAGACGGGCTGCCTCGGCTACATGCTGCCCAACCAGCGCAGTGATTTCTACCTGCCTCTGGCTGATGGATGCAAGGTCATGTTGCGTGCTACGAGCTGTTGGGGTGGCTGCTGCACCCTGGTCCATGCCTCTGGCATCAGGTGAGGACACCTGAGGGCTCCATGCCCCTTCCACGGTGTGGGTGGCTTATCCTCCATGGCTACCTGATCCTGATGATGGCCTAGGGCTGGGCTCACTGAACCGTGTTTGGCTGGGGGTCTGGCTTCGATCCAGAACGTCAATTGCCACCTCCAGGTCCGAAAGTGGTGCGGTGGCTGCTGCCTCACCAGTTGAACTGGTGGCAGCAGAGTGCGTGCCCTCCGTGCTGATTTCACATATTATGGGACACACTGCCGTGGGTGCAACAATAGCAGCAGCCGTGGCCTCAGGCTGCGTCGAAGTGGTGCTCTTGCTGCCTTTGGCCCTCTGCTGCTGAACACTCCTTCCGGTTCCCCTTGAGGTGGTGGCGGTGTCCCCTGTCTCATCTCTCCTGGGCTTTTTCGTTGCTGGGGGAGCAGGTGTCGCAGTGCGTAGGTCTTCAGTGTCTGTCTGTGATCCTGTAGGGGTCAAGAATAGGGAATATCATTGTTTATGGTTCAACGTGCCTTATGCAGAATGTTTACGACATGCCTCTCTATGCATTGGGGACTCTTTAGTTTGGATTCCGGTAATGGGGATGTCGGGTGGGTCATGCATGAATGGGTCTGTGTTGCACGTTTATGTGGCGATGCATGCATGTATGTTTGTGGCTGGATCCATGGCCTGAATATGGACACATATTTGGGGGACCCCTCAGCCTTCACTGTGCATTGTTTGATGTATACACTCACCTCCATCGGATGAAGTGGCCACACCATGCTCCATGTCTCCAACACCCTCTACCGATTCCACACCAATTGTGGAGGTGCAGATCTCCTCCCACTCCCGGAGTTTCAGAGGGGAATCGGCGCCACCTCCTGTGCCCATTGCCAGCTTGCGATTTACTGACAGTATGTTTCTGACACGGCCCCGGAGGTTGTCCCACCTCTTACGGCAGTCCTTGACTGTGCGGGTGGTGGTGCCCAACGCACTGACTTTGCGGGAACCTCTGCCCAGATGGCCTTTTTTTGGAGGAGGGTCTCCCGCCGCATGTCATTGCTGAAGACTACATTGGCATTTGCTGCAAGTGCCTCAGTGAGCATGATCAGCTTCTCATTGCTGAATTTTTCTTTTCGCTGGCGATCAGCAGCTTTTTTCACGGCCTTGGGCATCTTCGGGCTATCCGGGATGGATTTGTGTTCGAGTTTCCTGAAAAGAGTTCCTGGATGCAGAGTATGGCAATGGATTGTGTTTTTAAAGATGGCCGCCATGCTCTTTCCCGTTCCTGTGCGATGACGCTATTTCCGGTTCCGCTTTTTAACGGTGACCTCTAATAGCGGTTACCGCTAATGGCGGTGACCGCTAATAACGGTGACCGCAAATTGCATGTAGCGTGAGGGCGGAGGTGCTATCAGCACTTTGATCGAAGCCGGTCAGGGACTTCTTGGGGACTTTTACGGCATGGCGGGAGGGTCATTACCGGCATGGTGCTATGCTCGTGTCCGCATACTCGTAATGGTACGCAATTAGCGCCCTCTTGCGAGGGCGGAAACGCTAATAGCGCCATGCCGGTAAATGCCATTTTTTACCGCACAACATGTAATGAGGCCCACAGTCAGGCTTAGTTCCAACATAACTGCATTAGGATCCACTTCATAACAGAAACCGCCTGCGTTAAAGTAAGATTCTCCCACAACTATTTATCTGTCCTCTCACACCACGCAGTGTTACAAGTCTTATGGCTTCCTGAACTGTCGACTGATATTTTACGTTGTCTTTCCCCAACCCCCTAGACTCACTGGAAATCTGGTACTTGCAAGAATCCCTGCCACTGCTCCTCACCCCTCCCTCACCCGAAGGAAGCAGCAGCTACTTTACATATTTTTCCAAATACACATTTAGAGTCTGCAACACCCCCGACCTCCTGTTCCGCAAGCTCAGTTCCAATTAATTGGTCACATTATTGTCATTTATTTTTGAATGCTCTGATAGATGTTTTCCCCAAAATTGCCTCCTGACACAATCCATTATGAAATTCACCAAATGCAGAAGCATGCTGGCAAAACTTAATTGCAAATGACCTTGGACTGCTATGATAATTACCACTGCTATCAATTAGCTAGCATTTTTTTTTTCGTGTCTGTTTTACTCATGGAATGTCGCTTTCCTTACATGTTTATGTACTATGTTAACTTCACTGAATAGTGTGAATGTATTACTGAACCATTTTTCACTTAAACAGATTACACAGTAAATCAACCCTTGACAAAGCTTCCTTGAATCATAAAACGCATGTCAGTATCATCTGCTCTACTGGCATAGAACAATACATTCAATATAGTCTATACTATCAATATGGGCCTCCAAATATTGAAAAATACTAATGTGACAAAAACCCTTGAATTTTGGATTTACTGGTTAAATACTGAAAGTGGGTCGACACATATTGCCCTGCACAGAGTATGGTGCCGTGTGTACCTTGAGGGCTCTAACGGCTGATACATCATGTATAGAATGTTGGTAGTGACGGGAAAAAAACAGTTTTGTAGTGCTGAAGAGTGTGTTATTTATTGTCATTTATTTTAATGATTTTATGAGTTTTTGAAGATGAACTGATGTGAAAATGGTAAAATAAACCCTATTATTGGATCTGCTGATGTATTGATAAATGTGTGTATTAATTATTTCTTGACGTATGTTTGATAAATGATGTACTGTAATGCATTGTTATGAAATAACATTCTAACAATTTTGTAAAAGTTCATATTGAACTGAATACAAATAAATAATTGTGACAAATACTTCAACTGGTGTGTATGTACTATACATAAGATATTCTGTCTATGACATGGTAACGTGTCAACTGCAGTGACTTTCTTATGCACTCCCATATGTGTTGCAACCAAACAAATCTATGCACATGTGTCAGTATTGCATATCGTTGTGTACCTGTTTCAAAGAGGTGCAGGCGAATAAATGTTTTTTATCCACAAAGAAAAATATCTGCATGGGGGTTTCTGTGCAGACTAATGCTTCCTCCTAAAACAAAAGTCATACAATTGCACAGACACACTCATAAAGCAGATCAAAATGTATGATTCACAAGTCTGCACATTCTCCTCCCGCATGTGAATCTCATGCAACAATTTGCATCCCTTCACTTGCTTAACAGAAGCTTTTGAATTAGCACCCAGGTGTATTTCTTTATATCCTGTAACTGAAGGCATATGACGTACAGATTTTCTCCTCTTTTGATGAACAGTTCACGTAAGTATTAATTCTCTGGGCTAGCTATAAGCATCAAATCATATAAAACCGATTTATAAATCTCCAAGGCAAGTTGCTCCGGGCAATTCATTAAGTAATTTTCATATTTTAATGTGTAAACTCACCATTTGTGCATTCAAATTAGGTATAACCTATGTCCTACAATAATTCCAGATTCAATTTTTTTTATCTGTAAATACAAATTCCATTGGGCTGGAAGATTTATGCTGCCGGCAAAATGCTCCGGCAAGGGGTGCCTGATCATTGGCAGCATTTCTCAGGCTTAACTTGGAAAGCTCAAGCTAACATAAGTGTTTCTACGTTTTCACAGTTTCACCATGTAAACATGCATGGAAATATGACAACAGGGTTTGTAGTGGGAGGTAATTTAAGCCCGGATACTGCAAATGCATTTTGTGAACATATCGGTAGGTGTGCAAAAGTAGCACAAAGTGCACGCTAAAAGCAGTAGGATAATCTGGCAGCAGGTGGAGGAGCGGTGACCAATACCTTTTTAATTTGGCCTACTAGGTGTCACTTGCAACAACTATAATAACCAAAATTATTGCATTAATATACTGATTCATGTGTACATAGCTATAAGGGGTTCTGGCAAGGGCCGCACATGAATGACATATGAGGAGGGATAGACAGTGTATTAGGTGTTGTTTGGTTATTGATCCCTCCCATTCCCTGCCCCTAGCCATGCAAATCCCTATGGCTAATCCGGCCCATTCCTGCCCATCTCTGGAACTCTATGAGCTCTGAGATGTTCGATGGAGGCAGATATCTTGGATGACTGTCTCTAAGGAAGCTCTCTGGAAACAAGCTAAAACTAGTGGCCATCTTTTATATATTGAAGCATGTGAGTGTACTTGTTTTTATAAAATAGCCAATGTACATTTATTTTGTTTTTCATGGTTTTGTTATATTTCTGTTTTATTACTGGATCGGATGCATAAGAGTTGCAAAATCTACATGTGCATATTAAATTATTTACATTGCATTAGTGCCACATTATTTCAGCTGTCTCTACACAGAAAAGTGAAGTATTTTAAATCTGTTCCATCCAGTAGCAGACTCTTTAAACAGAAGATTGTTTGAGCTGAATTTTGCAAAGCTGGAAACGTCCATAAATAAAGCCCTTTCTTTTTCAACTTGGCTTCCAAGTGTTCAGCATAAAAAGACAGATGAGTCTACTAGGACTCTAAAATGGTATGCTAAACATGGTCCATATTGTAATAGAAGCTATTTAATATGCTACTCAGTTTCCAAGAAACCTGGCAAAGCTAGACAAATTGGCATAATATAGTCAAGTAATAATTACTCCTGCTATTAAATGACTATACATATGTGCAAACAAAGGATTGTTAAAACCCCTACTATGGTCAATAGCATAAATGCTTTTGAAAGTGTGTCTGATTTTATCTAAAAAACATCTGTTTCATTGTGAAAATTAAGCAAGTTTACACGCATGTGTTGTAAAACGATTCTCACAGTGCTAATGCACTAACCTCCAAAATGGCTACGGGGTGGGCAAACCTGCTCCTATGGTGCATTCCAGAACCTGCAAATCCCTTCTTGGAACTCTTGCTTGCGTTTCCCTCGCATTTTAAATGAACAGGCTACATTTCCTGCACGCCAATTGGAGAACTCTCGCTCTCTCGCCATGGGCTGCGATCATACAGCGCAGTTGTGGGCAGGGATCAGCCTGCATATGTCGGGAGCACCCGACGTGGCATCTAGGCTGAGGGCACCCAGCTTGCAGCTCCGGACCGGGGGCTCCTAGTCAGCCCATGAGCAAACAGGCTCCTCCATGGCTTGGGGGCACCCAGGCCAATCTCAGCAACAAACGCTGGTGTGTCCCAGCAGGGGCACTGGCTTGTACCAGGTAGAGTTGCCCAACAGGGGCTCTACTGGCCTGGCAGGCAGCCAGGGTATACAGCGTTGCCCAGCAGGGGCACCGTCATAGTGGAGGGCCTGGCAGGGCAGGGTCTCAAGCAACTACACAGCACCAGCAATGTGCTGCTAAATCAAGACACAGCACACCATAGTTCCATACTCCAGGACAGAATGTGCGGGAGACCGGCCATTCCTTTTTATTGAATATGATCACGTGGCTACTGCCACGAGCTCCTGGGAGATAGCATGCTCCTTGGAGGGGTGACACATTACAATGAGCTGGGGGCGTAGCGTGGGATAGCATGGCATGCTTCCCTTGATTCTCTGGTATTTTTTGGGACATCTCTTTCCCACCACGGAAGATTATATCCGATTTAGAGGCTGACCCAGACTGACAGTCAAACTTAACAAATTACTGTGACGGGGAAAACATTAATGTGTTCAGACATGGACTGCCCTGACGAAAATGTTGACGGCTTCTTTTTCACAGGCAAAATGTCAGATGCAAAATATGATTGGCCTCTGGACTATTATGGCTGTTTTCCATGGGCAGGCTTGGCATCTA
Organism: Ambystoma mexicanum; assembly: GCF_040938575.1. Lineage (NCBI taxonomy): Eukaryota > Metazoa > Chordata > Amphibia > Caudata > Ambystomatidae > Ambystoma > Ambystoma mexicanum. The sequence goes on from NC_090936.1 coordinate 827,531,101, forward strand.
TTTGCTTGCTTCCTCTGCCACTGCAAACACATTCCCTGTTCAGTCCGACCTTTCGCATCTGCGGCGCTAACAAACACCTTCAATTATCTGCCTTCACAGTACAGACATTTTATGCTGCCTGCAGAGGAAAGGCTGCGAGAGGCTCCGTAAATTGTGCACTGCGTAACCTTAAAAAGCTCTGCTGATGGTACTGGCATCTATAAACATGTAATTATATCACATGCTCAACACTCGCAGTTAAAGAGAAATAAATACGCATATTACGAGTAAGTACATCCTGCTCTGCATTGCGTATATTTTTTAGGTCTGTATGCAGACCTCTACAGCGCTTAGCCAGAGCATCAGAACACAAGCACTAGAAAAGTCAATACTTTCAGAATTTACAGTACCCGGCAGCCAGCGGTGGAAGTGTATACAGTAATTGAGCAAATCAGTCATTCTGTACTTTGAGCAAGCCCACACTTGTACCGTACACCTAATACACTTGGTAGTTTCAAATAATAATATGGATGCAGTCACTTTAACTGAATCCAAACATTGGCAAATCTAATAGATTTTACTTTTGTGTAGGCATGGGATAGGCATTTGCCAGACACTGTTATAATGGGACTACCTGGCCATTAGATGCAACAGCTGGAACATTATGTAATTATCGAGGCATGGTGTCAGGCATGTGCCTATCTGATACCTAAACACAAGCCAAAACTGTTGACTTTGTCAATGTTTGTTTAGGTAGGACTTAAGTGCAAAGAGCATATATAAATCAAGTGGTTGAAGGTACACTTGTTTACGCTATTTCTATTAAACCAGCAGCACATTTTCAGCTGCATTTCAGCTATTCACTATTAACTCTCAGCAGAATACTTAGAAATAACACTGACCTACCAAAGTTTGATGTTACTGCTTGGTAGAGCTAGGTCAAAGACATCACAGGAGGATGTGTTTTGAGCAGGAGGGTCAAGCTGGTGGTGGGTAGAATTATGGACATAAGCACATCTTTTAATGGTTGCGTTGTGTTGCTCACTTTAACTATCATAGATCAGCAAGTTAACTGGCTCTGAGGTCTTTCAGTTGGAAGTGTTCTATCATGCATATGAAAGTCTCTGCTGCTGATAAAAGAAATGTGTTTGCAGGTCTTTAAAGTGCTCAGGCTGCAGAGCCAGAGGTGGACCCTTTGTGTGTGTCTATGGCTGGCTGTGACTTGGAAAATAGGCACAGCTTGAATCTCCAGGCCGAGTTGGTTCTAGATTTGGCTTGGGAGAAAGAAAAACCCCATACTGTTGGCATTGCAAATGCTTGTTTTACTTTTGCTTTGGATTGTATTGGAATGTGACAACTGACCATGCAAGGAGGAAGTGGTGATGTTGGGAAGATGGAAGGGACAGGAAGGAGCATGAAATGTGAGGAAGTACAAGGACAGACGGTTGACTGAGAGGCAGAGAGAGGAGGCGGACAGCAAAGCTCCAGCAATATGAGACTGCATAATACATATATTTAATGGAATAAACCAAATGTAGTCTATGCAGTCACTACATTTTGGTGACAAGTGTACATTGCAGATCACAGGGGCTCTGCCGCCTCACACTGTTCATAAGGGCTAATACAGCAGAGAACACGAAGATCTTCCGATTAAGGTACGTGGCCTGAAGAATTGTACTTTTAAAGCTAACCTGTGATAGTTTAAAGTTGGATACCAAGGACGTAGTGCGTGAGTATGCCAGCCACTGAAGTCTGTGCACACTAAAGCAAGTTGCCAGGCAACGTTATGACCAGTGTTCAGAAAGTCGCAAAAGTGGAGATTGGGTCAGAAAATCAGAAAAGTGCTGATACAACTTCAAAAGGATGGCTGTAAGTGGTTCAAGCCGATGACTGTGAAATCGGTGTACAGGGGCGGGGCGGGGCAGTGAGAACAATGGACTAGAGTGTGAAACATGAAGCAGTTGATAATTGTAAAAAGGGAAGCGAGGAGAAATGTTTATTTGCTTTGCAAAACAGATGGTGGGGTATCAGTGTAAAGATTTGGAAGAACATGTTGGAGATCAAGATATCGCAAAGAGTAGGTACGGCAGTAGGTGGAGACCTTCTTAGAAGAAGAGGCAGTGTGTGGTGATATCGGGAAGATGGAATGGACAAGGAAGGAACATAAAATGTGAGGAAGCACGGGAACGGACGGTTGATGGATAGGCAGAGAGAGGAGGCATACATCAGAGCTCCAGGCTGGAGAATAAATATATTTATTGGAATATACTAAATGTAGTTTGTGCAGTCACTACAGAGGAGCATATTTAAACACAGCAGTGTACAAAGTGTACGCTATGTGCAGTTGGAGCATTTGGAGCGGGACAAACTATGTTTTCATCATTTATTTGTCTGACTAGCACATATCATGACCAATGAAATGTAGGTTCTATATAGAAACAATTGTCAGCCCTCACGGTTACTGGTTAATCCTCCCAAGTACTAAAAGAAACGCTCATATAAGCAACTTATTTCATATGGCCTCTGGGGATGACTTATGTGAGAAACCAAAGGGTGTCTCACACGCTAGTCCCCAGGGATCTGTCTCTCAGGTGGCCAGGGCCAATCCATCGCATTTGTATCTGGACCCTGGGGGTGGACCGGTGAGGGAGCATCACTTGTGTGAGGGGTCTTTTGGGAGTGGGGGTGAGGCAGCCGATGGTGAGAGGCGTTATTCCCCCCTATTTTGTAGGATCTGATGTCCTAAGTCCACCCCCCTTTCTGCACAAACACTAGGCTGGGGAAGAGGCCCACTGTGACTAACTCTTAGGCATCGTACTGGACATGTCCCGCCAATCGGGTCAGACAAAGTCTGGCACTTGACTTCAAGCGCATACACCTGATTCCAATTAGTTCTCCTCACACTGATAAAAGGCGGAACCTAGAGACACAATGGGAGCAAGGTGGAACATGAGTACGAGCAGAACCTCCGGGTCAAAGGCAAACCTACTGGAGCCAGAGCGACAGACCAAGGGACAAAAGTCGTGGGCTGATAACAGCAAGTGTTTCCTACAGAAGATCATAGCCTCCACAGGGCCGCGAAAGACACATGGAGAAGGCCACAACCCAATATTGAAGACGGCATTGTGTTTCAAGGATGCCAGCGACCCTTACGGTTGAATGACAGAGTTGGGGGGGGCGAGGCCAAGCCTGTGGTACTAACCTTGACTCATGAATTGGAAATCAAAAAAGCAAAGGAGAACTGCGCACAGCCGGTGAGTTGGCAAGCGACTTGAGAGACTGGTGTGTGCTAAGAATGATTGAAGTTTGCAACAAAATATCCCAAGTGAGGCCTGCACGCATGTGGATGAGACGCAAGGAAAAGCAGACCTGCAAATGAACTTCAAAGCAAGAACAGCTGTGGTATGAGCGATACTGAGTAACAGAGTTGTCAGGGAAAAAGGAGTAGCCCACTCGAAAGTCTCTGTGAAAGGTAAATTTTTTAAGAAGATAAAAGTAAATGAACTGTACACATGAAAGTGAAGAAAGTCAACCCCAAGAGAAGGGTGGAGGAAAAGCTAAGCATTGAATACTGAGTCAAAGTGGTCCTGTTGTGGTCTGTAAAAGAACCCCTGCACTTTTGAAAGTCTTTGGCATCCAAAAAAGAAGTCTGAGCCCAGCAGAGGGATACCCAAAGTGTAAAAGTCTTGGGGAAGGGAGCCCTTGAAAGTGTTGTTGAACTGTGAAAGGTCTGAGCCCAGCAGAGGAGGACCAACGTTGAACTATGCAAGGTCTGAGCCCGGCAGAGGGGGATCAATGTTGAACTTTTATTTTCTTTGAAGAGGTCTGAGCTCAGCAGAGGGTAACCAGCATTGAACTTTTGTTTTCATTAAAGAGGTCTGAGTGAGCCCAGCAGAGGGGGACCGGTATGAACTTTTTGTTTTGTTTTTGGGGAACACTGGAACAGGAGCCTTTAATGTCGAAGGCCAGGCATGCCTCAATCCACGTTCCGAACTGTTTCATTGTTAATGCCAGCGTGTGTCATCTTGCCTACAGAGACTGCCTTATTCCGTGCTGTCTACATGTGGGGCGGAGAGCTGATCAGCCACATTTATTCTTTGTCGAACATTGACTTTCCTTTTATATACATGCTTCCTGTATACACTTTTTTGTACAAGAGATAGGACAGGCATTAGATTTTATCAGCATAGGCCATTTTGATATGATAGACATGACTAAGACTGTTTTCTGGATTATTTGATGGTTGAGACGACTCCCATCTTAGTTATAGGGCAAAGTAGGAGTTTTTCAAAACCCCACAAAGTTAATAAAGGTTTTAGAAATTGTATCTTTTGTGTCAGTGTCATACTTGTGATACCTGTGACTGAGTGTTGGCTGATTGTTTGAAAAACTGTGATTCTGCTACCTTGCTGCTGCATTTGCCTCGAGTCTGTCTCCAGTGTGTTCCTTGCTTAGGCAGAGATTCCCCACTCATTCTGACCTCTCCTGACACGCAGCATCTCAGAGTGTTGGCCGAGTGTTGGCAATACCATGATTCTACTACCATGCTGCTGCATTTGCCTCAAGTTGGTCTCCAGTGTTTTACTTGTGGAGGCAGAGCTTCCCCACTCACACTCAACTCTCCCGATGCAGAGCATCACATAGTGTTGGCTGAGTGTTGGTTGAGTATTAGCTGAAGGGGTGGCCGATGGAGCCTCAATCAGCTGGCGGTCTTCAGAGGACCCGGAGTCAAGCCCGGCTGCAATTGAAATGAGATCAGCGAGAACTGACGAACCCTGCAATTGCTGTGACCATTTCTTCTAGTAACTCGACTGCAGAGATGCCTGGTCATTTTCTTCAGCCAGATGCTGCTGGTGAAGATTGTGTTGAAATCATCGAGAATGCTGAGATGTGTACTGAGAAGTGCAACCTACATCCTGTTCTTTCAGGTACGACGCACCATCACCCTTTTGAATCACTGATGGCTGATATGACAAATACTCAGTTAACATCTACTAAAGACAATGTAACCAGCTAACTATTTACCTTATGTTTACAAACAAGTATGCATGAGACAAAATCAACATGCACTGATATTAGTGGAGATCTGTGCGATAAAGAAAGTGCTGCTATAGCGATTAATGTTGTTCCAGAACCACATTTGACAACCAAGGACTTATTTGAAGTAGCTGGAAATGCTAACTACATACATTAGCACAAAAGACAAGAACTGCTGACACTACTCAAAGCAATCGCCAGCTTAACAAATGAAGTAAGTCTGTCACAGTCCCATTGAATTTTAGATGGCATTTTAAATCATGAATTTGTTCACAACCTTCACCATTCAAACTCGAAATGTCTGGTGTATGCAGTAACAAATCTGCTCGAGTGAAAAGAATCATCCAACATCGAGTTGGAGTCCTCTTTCTGACGCTGGACATTTGAGAAATAGCAAACCTTCACATTTAGAATTAGAAGGCTGCAAATTAATGGAAAGCAGCAAAATGCTACATTGTGAACTGGAAGATATGCTGCAAAGTGAACTACTCACTGGAAATGAGTTCCTACCGAGGTCCTCAAATACGAGAGAAGAATTAAATTGTATTAAACTGAACACGGTTTCCGGCCGGCAGATCGTCGACTCCCGATCAACTCCAGAAATAATGGAACACAATATAGGCCAACTTTACACCCCATATAAGTTGGAATCTGTTGAGGAAATCAGAAGAAATGACACCTCTCAAACGGACACTATGTTTGCAGCATGCCTAACAAAAGACATTGCCAGCCTAACATTGTGTTTAGAAGACGCCTGCCGTAGTGGTAAGCGTCTGTGTTCTGACTTTGCAGAGTCCATAGATTCTGCTTACTCACTCTCAACCAAAAGAATCTAGGCTCTCAGTATCAGTGGCTTCTCCTGTCCGTGTCAATAGAGACATATTGGGCATCATTCCGAGTGGGGCGGTAAGGGATAACGGGCACCGGTAAGGAGACCGGTGCCGGTAATCCCGTACCGCTCTACTACGAGTTCCCTCAGCGGGTCCCTCCTTTAACGCCTGGTTTTACCAGGCGTTATGGACGGGACCCGCTAAGGGACTTCAGAGCTAATAACGGTACCGCAAATTGCGGTACCGTTATTAGCCACTTCCCCATTCCCATTGAGCCCTATGGGGGCTCAAATGGGAATGGGGAATGTTTTTTTCAATGGGGACTTACCGGTCCCGCAAAGGTCGGACTACACCGGTAAATCCCCATTGAACGAGATCGGGTCCGGTACCGTTATTGGAGGCAGTCATGGCGCAAATAGCACCATGACTACCTCCAATCTCGTAATGAGGCCCATTGTCTCAACAATGTCTGGGTCTTCTGCAAAATCCCTCCAAACCAGTGAACTCTGGGTAATCCCTCCACAACTATCTAGAACCAGTGATGAATCTGATGAAGAATAAGAACTCAAAGGGACTAGAGTGCCACCTTTGGATCAAAACTGCAGGAAAGGTCCTACTAAGAATCATTGATTGAGAAAATCCTTGGACTCAAGTGATAGAGATACTAGGATTCCAACTTCACATTTTATACAACTACAGACAAGCATAACTTCTGCGGTTTCAATTACACTTGTGCCATATTTAAAACTTTAAGAGAATATGAGCGATAACTACAAAGACCAGTCAACTCTAGTTGCCCTAATGCACTCCAAACTAATCCATATAAAGGCTAATATTGAAGCTGCACGAGAAAGAAGAAACAGAGAAAAAGAACTGGAAGGCTTTGTGCTAAAATCCCTAATTGGATTAGCTGAAGGTGCAAGATCAGACATAAGACTCTTCCTCTAAGGAGTACATGATTTACTACTACAGCAAAAACCAGAAGATCGTGCTCCAATAGATGAGACATTTAGTGAGTGTCCTACTGACGCTCTGCCGTTACCGATCAATCTGTGTAACGACATCCAAGGTAGCTCTGCAAGTTTGAGAATGAACACTCGGCATGACGGTGAAAACGAAAAATGCTCTGCCAATACCACCGAAGAATACCTTGCAAATATTCACTTCTGCACAAATACATCAGGCAGCATCTGTGGACCTCGAACACTAGCCTTTAGTCAAGAGTAAAAACATAGAGGCTAAAGTGATCATTTCTTTTGGGACCGATGATAATCAAGCAATTGGGAATACAAACAACTATGCCATTTTCGACCTGAATCCCAGGTAACTGCATCTAAAATTGCTAAATTGGCTACACTTAAGCAAACAAAGAAAACAAAAAAAAACATGACGAGCACCCGCAATTCAGTAAAAATATCAAGTACGAGGAGCTTCGCGAGAAATTTAAAACCTCCCTCAGAGAGACCTGATATGGCTATTAAAGCCATTCCCAGTTGTAGACTCAAAAATAAACTATTCAATGGAAAATCAGATTAAGTGAGAAGTATGCCCTCTCAACGAGGGGCTGAGTCATCTCACCTGGAACCGATAGATGAAACACTATTACTGCTTTCAACATACAAGGAAGATTCTGGAGAAAACCTAACAATTGTGGATAGTGATGAAGAGATGGCTTTAGCTAATGGAAACACAAGAGAAACAACATGCTGTCTACAGCACAGATTGCATGACTAATGCTCACAGTACCACCTTCCTGTTTCTTATGCTGGCTGATAGTCAAGCAAAAGCAGCTTTGTCAACAACCGGACCCCCACAACCAACTTCCTTGATGGAACAGATGATTCGACACTCAAACCAAGACTCTTTACACATCAGAACAACCAAGAAAATCCCCAAAGTAAGAGATGACAAACAGAGTTTTAGATTCTCCCACAATTCTTAGCACCTCCCTGTGGGATTACATATCAGGAAAACCAGGTACCATTCCGTAATCCTAGAGTGAGTTCTGGGAGCCAAAGATGGTCTCATCTTAAACCCATCAAATATATTGCTCCTACTCCATCATGTTCCAAAACTCAGAGTGATACACTCTAACAACATTTAGATTGTGGACTCCTTCAAAGAGGAAGAACATGACAGTCTATCTACATATGGCTTCTGCTTCTTCATTTTCATTGCTCATGAATGCAAGTGACGACATTTGCCCTCTAGGCTTTGATTTAAAGGAAGCAGAACAAACTAGTTTTACCCTCTCTCCTCACGCAGCTTCAACAGACATATACCCAGGGGTGCGTAGCATCACAAAATCAAAGAGCTCAGATCGACTGTTGTCACCTCTTCAATCTGGGTGACTCGGCCGAGGAAAGAAATATATGCTTAATGGCCCGAATCCTTCAAAATCCCCATCAAAGGAGCAGACCTTCTATCGCAATCTAAAGATCTAACATTGAAACGCCTTGAGGAGCAGGTTGCCCAAAACAAGGGACAATCTTGGGATTGGCTGGCCAGAGCACTAACCTCTAGTAAGCATGACTTGAGCCATGCGACTGAAGATACATGGGCCGTAGATATGGGTTCTTGTAATACTATGGGATGTTTTCATCTTTTTCATGGATTACGCCCTGCAGTAGCTAATTTAGGGATTATATGTAATCAAGAGCCATGGCTCCTGGAATTTCCCTTTTTGGATGGCATCTCAACAAATCTATAAAAGGCACATCTGGCAGCTCCTCTGCTGATTTACTCACCTTTATAAAAAAAAACTAAAATTGAAGGTTAAACGCATAATTGATCCACATCTGTATATTTAGATCATAATCATTCGGTTCTCTGACTCGCTGAATTATGCCCCAGTCCATCTGGTAATTTTCAATCTCTACTGGAATCCTGTAAACTCTAAATCATCACAATTTGTCAATACTGTGATGATTTGGATTGTTGAAATATATTCAAGTATAAACAAACCGTTGTTAATAATTTGTGCTGATCTGAACACTGACTGCCTAAAACTAAGCCAAAGAAATGCAAATGAAGAGATTCTGGGGTCGAAAGCCAAGAGACTCCGATATCAACTATGGTCTGAGGAAAATGAAACAAGAAACATCTTGATGTTAAACAGGAATGTGCCAGGGGATTTTAAATGCGCCAAGACATGGCATAATGGAGACCAATGTGCAACCTTGGATTACTTCTTTGTGTCAAGTAACACAATGTCACAAGTTGTAAGCTTAACAGTCCATCTCACAGAAATCAGTGACCATAATCATGTAATTCTGTCATTCCTCATGTCTGGCAGACCAAAAATGCCCCAGTGGACTCAAAAGGTGGAACTAGAAGCTGGACGAAACAAACTCCGTATTAGACAGCAGGCAGCAGGTAGTCCCTCGATTAATGGATGAGCTATGGTCCTGGCAGGAACTTCAACAATCAGGTGTCGAATACAAACATGCACTGTGTGCCTTTAGAGAACAACCTCTCAAGATTAACAAACCTTATTCCAAACCTAAGCACCCCTTTTATGGAGTGGTTAGTGCACAAAAGCACCTTCTTCAGAAAGACCTCACAGACCTTCAATTTGCACCATTGGTGATAAGAAGTGTTCTGATCAAGAAGAGAAAGCAAAAATACAAGAACTGGATTGCTTCACATAAAGCAATAATGATGCTGAGAGAATTCCACAAACCACAGGTTCCAAGAACACTAGGAATTTGTGGAAGCTCCTAAATGGTATGAATCGAGAGACTTGTCCATTTCAGCTAAACCCAATATCTGAAAGCTCCTGGGTGTGACATTTCGGAAACCTTTACAGCAAATTCACCACCCAAAGAGAAGTACCCCCTATATCAAGTCGAGCAATGGAAGATCACAAGGACGTAATCCTAGTTATAATAAAGAAATCTAGCAGATCTCGAGCGCCAGGCCTAGATGGCTTAACAAATGTAATGTTAACAGCTGCCCCGGAAGCCTGGGCTGACTTCTGCGATATTCTGTTTAAAAGGATTTTATCGAGGGAGCAGGTGCCGGCCTCATGGAAACAATCTGTGGTGATCTCGATCTTTAAAAAGGGCGACTGGTCAGACCCCAACAACTAGCGCCCCATCGCCTTATCAGACATCTTAGGCAATATCTTTGCAACAATCCTTCTGGGTTGAATGAGTGGGTGCAATCCTCTGGAATGCTTGACCTTTGGCAAACAGGATTTGGGGTAGGTTTTAACTTAAAGCTCCTCCTAATAACCCTATTGAAGATGAAGATGCTACAATGGGATTGTAATGTATATCTAGCATCCACTAACATGGAGCATCCTTTCAATAGCATTAATAGTTAGTGCCTGTTGGAGAAATTGAGAACCATGGAATGCCCAATGGATTTATTGTCAGCTATTAAAGCCTTAAACACAGGGAAGTCACTGTAAATCAGGCTGCATCAAGAAGGGGACATGTCCAAGAGTAGTCAAACATTTAAGGGTCTAAAACAAGGATGCCCTTTAGCTTCTGCACTATTTAACATCTTCATTGCTGACCTCCAACATGTGATAGACCCAGCTCCTTCCTGTTTCCCAAGAGTTAATGGACTCATGACAGGATGGCTCTTATATACTGATGACCTTGTTCTCCTAGACAGAAGCGAGTTGAGTCTGCAGAGGAAAATAGACACCCTGCAACATTATAACAAAACAGACTACAAATGAACCCCAGCAAGACTGAAATCCTAATTCTGGAGAACAAAAAAGGTCTAAAATCAAAGACACTGAGCTGGATTCTAAATCGACATAAAATCTGACCAGTCCTGTCTATAAAATACTTGGGAGCAAAAATCAGCGCAAGCGCATGTGAAACCCTGTGGAAAGACCACTTAGAAGCTAAAGTTAAACAACTACCTGCCCAGGGTATTTTAAATGAAAGGAAGTATGGGAAGTTCTCACTTCTTCCAGTAATCAACTTCTACAACCAGAAAGTGACACCATGTCTTACCTATGCTGTGGAAGCTTGTCTTGCCCTACCATGGGAAATATGGGACTGGCTTGAGGGCAGGTTTCGGTGATCAATCCTGCCCCTGTCATTTTGCTGTTCCATTTGCAGTAATTAGACACTAAATCAGCCTACCATCACTACAAGTAAAGTTAGTTTGGGAATCTCTACACCTCTTTGGCAGGTTGAAGTCCCCATATTGCTTGCCGAAGTTTAAAATTCAATCGACAAAGAAAGCTGCAATTCCAGACTGGTCCTCGAACGTGTGGTAGGAAAGATGTAATGAGATCCTGCTAAATTTGGGATTATCTGTTGACATCCTACAACGAAATCCAACACTTGTTAAGAGAGAGAGCATATTGTTGTCCTTAGCTGCTTGTGCATACACCCCAGTATCTACATCAGAAATGTCCTTATTCACAATAGACAGTAGCAAACATTGGTCAATATGATGTCAATTTTTCTTTTATACTTGCAATACAATGGTAGTGTGCCAACAAGTGTTTGACCCTAACACTGGGTCTTCTTCAGGGCTACCGTAGCCAAACAGATGTATTACATTTGCAATTTTACATCATTAGGTGTGTTATATTAAATTAAGACAAAACAGAAATATACATAGATCTGCGTCTTATTTCTTACATACCATTATGTTGAAAGAACTGCTAGCCTTTACTTTACACAGCAATAGCTTTTTGTTCAACAACAGTCTTTATAAACAAACCAGGGGAGTGGCAATGGGGGTGAATTGTGCCCCATCCCTGGCCAACATCTTTATGGGATACTTTGAAGATCTCTATGTGTATTCGGAGACAGAATTTATATCTATGATCAAATTGTGGGTCAGATAAATTGATGATATATTCATGGTATAGCAGGGGAATCAGAATAAGGTTATCAAGTTTGTTGAGTACTTAAATGATGATACATTCAGAATTGAGTTTGTAATGCATTCACATGTACGAGAGATTTACTTTTTTGATGTGCATTGTTATGTCCAATGCAACAGAATATTGCCAAGGACCTTTCGAAAGTCAACATAGTTCATTACAGTTGTTTTGGCCTTGAGTTACCATAAATCCAGTCTTATTAAAAATATACCAGTGGATGAGTGCATTCGGGAGCAATTGAAAAGAGACGACAGAGTTTGAGAAGGAATGTGAGACTTTGAATGTGAGATTTGTAGAGAGGGGTTATTCTAGTGCCATTCTGTCACAAGCAAAAACACATAGTCTACAAATGAACAGAAAGGACCTACTGCAACCAAAGGGTTTGGGGACTGAAGATGTGAGTACAGTGAGGATGGTGACCCAGTACTCCTGTGAGAATTCCAAACTTTTCAAAATCCCACACAAGCATTGGAGAATACTGATGTAAGATATCACATACAATATGTTTAACATTGACTTATATAGTGGAGGACAGTGTCCTTAACAATGGGTGATGTGGATATAGGATCAGATGATGCAGGCGAGGTAGAAACATGACGCATCACCGAAGACAGTAGAGCATGGTATAGGACTGGGATAGTGGAGAAGGTGCTAATGGGGTAAAGGATAAGTGTCATGGGGTTGTCATAGAGAGGTAGAGAGATAGGGGAGAGGAGTACCGGGAGATGTGGTGTGTAGAAAGCTGTAAAAGTAGATCTTCAGAAATGAGGAGAGCCTAGGAGGTTGTACTTAAATAGTGACACAGTCAGAGTAGGAAGGAGAGGGGGAGTAAGATCATTCCATAGTAAGGGAGCAAGGAGAGGGAGAAAGAGAAATGAGAGGGAGCACAAAGGTTGTAGGGAGCGAAGGGGAGCGTAAGGAGTGAGATAAACCGATAGGTGGGGTGTGGCTAGTCTGTGTATAGTTTTAAGGATGCTTAAGAATGAGTTTATCATTTGTCATCTGTCTCATAGATAGCCAACCTAACTGACAAGTGGCTGGGGAGGTGGATGTGAGGAGGGGAATATTGAAGAGTGTATGGACAGTACAGTTGAGGACTTTTTCGAGAGGTGAAAAATCACAGTTGGGAAGGCCATACAGAAGAATGGCACAGTAGTCAGGTCAAAGGAGTACCAAAGAGGAGATTAGGTACTTAGCAGTGTTGAAGGGGAGAAGATGTCTTATTTCTCTCATGTTGCAGTGATTTAGTCTAGTCGCAGATTTGGAGATGAAGAGTAAAATATTGTGAGATTGGTCAAACACAACACCAAGGATGTGAAGTTGGAAAGCTGCTAAGGAGAGACAAATAGAAGGAGGAGAGGAAGATAAAGCCTCAGTCTTAGTGGAGTTGAGCATGAAGAGTGAGATGCCATCCAGTAGTTTAAAGAGGAGTACAGTTAGAAATGTTTGACCGTAACTTGCTTCTGGTATTATCTCTGCATTGAATTTCTCAACATAAAAATAAAATCTGAATTTCATAGAAGGTTGTGTTACTGCTGAGACCACTGGCAGGAAGGACTATGATCCTATCTATTATCCAAATATCTCTGATGCGGAAGTCGTTCCAAAATCTACTAAAGAACCAAAGTCAAATCTATCCATTTTTTCCAGTTTATTAGTGCAAGAGACTGGTTCTGGGGCTGTTGTTCATTCTGCAAAGTGGCATCATTGAATCTGGAACTGGAAGCATATGCTTTTGTTGCTGTGATCAATTTGAAACAACGTAGAAAGACACATACCTAGTGTAAAAAAAATAAAAAAATAAAAATCTGGTCACAGCAAAACACAGGATCAAGCACATTTTCAAGGGCCTTGCAAGCCAACATAATGCCCAAACGTCCAGCATACCTCCTATTAATGATTCAATTGCATCCAATAAGGAGGTCAAAATAAATATTGTCAAAAAATGGGAAGTTAAACGAATCTAAGATGCATGAGAATGGTATTAACCATCCAAAAAACATGGTAGGCAGTGATATACTGACTTATTAACAGAGGAAAGTTTCATCTGTGATAAAGCAACACATCTTTCCTTTAGACTTGTCAACTTACAATGATTCATTGGTTACCAAAGGAACCATCTAGCCATCGTAACACATTATAGGATTGTGTTCCTCAATCTAATGAAGATCTAGATTTAGCAATAATGCCAAAGAATAAATTGATCATACAGCATGAAGTTAAGATGGGAAATAACCTAAGAACAGCAACTGAGGGCCTAACCATTAAACACTCCATAATTACACACCAAAGACCAACATTAGGGAATAACTGTCCACATGCTAAAAGCGATTCCACTTTACTCAGCTATCTAGGCTTTGAATTAATTCTTCGGAACAATTAACCAATTTTATTAAACCAGTTGAATGTGTTGGATCTCTTTTCTGATATCCCTTAGGTTTGACTCATATAGTCAAAGTAGATTGACCAAGTAGAATATATTGATCCTCCGAGAACTGGCTCAATAGCATGTTCAACTAAAGATAGTATTGGATTTATTAGTGTCCAAAAGAGAGGCATTATGTCTATGGGCTGTGATCTCTATGAGTGGTTCACCAGGTTGTTAGAGCCTAAATGTAGCAATACTTTGATTAGTATTGATGATAAATTAAGAATTAACTCACCCTTACATTTGTTTGTTAATGCTACTAATTGGGCTAAGGACTGTTCAGAAAGGTTAGAACAGACACTGGAGTTAAATATCTTAAATATGACCTGTATTTAAAGATCGTGTCTTGGAATACATGTCGTAACAGCCATGTATTTAGATCAAATATGGGCAACTTTTGCTTGAATGATTATCATATTCCTAACTTCAAGTAAGTTTGGTTAAAAAAGATGCCCTTGTTGGACAGTTGTGTCTTTTTACAACCCTGCCATCATGGTCATCTTGGTCGAGCACATGCAGGTGCTCTGACCCCTGTGAGTAACTCTATTGGGATGAAATGTAAACATTGGAATGTTATAATAGCAGGGAATTTAAATTGTGACTGTTGAAAATAAGTTTCTTCACCCAAAATGTCGATAAACAAATCTGAAGATTCAAAAAGAGGTGATGGTTACAGGTGGTAATGTCTTATGTATACCTATATGTTTGAATAACCAAATGATGAAACACCACCAAATTCATCCAACTTGGCTCCATGGTCAATCTATGTCAACAATTGACTACATCTTTATTTCTCAGCACATCTCTCTCTTTGTTTTAAAATGTTACCATTATCTCATATCAATCATTTATACTTTTCATGCATTTGAAAAGGTCCAATGAATCCGGAAAGAATTAAATATCCCACCAAACTTGTTGTTAATCATAAAGTGTGATGAATAATAGGATGCTGTCACTTCTCCCCAGAGGGGAGCACTTCCCTATGAGACTAGGGAGGTGAGCATGCTATGCAGCAGTCCCCCTAGGGGTGGCAGCCAGCAGGACTTCACAGGGAGAGACACCCTTACTGGGGATATGGACTGACATTCCCTCAAGGGACTCCCTACAGCCCTTTATCATGGACCAATTTTAATATCCGGGCTTCATGTGACTCCAAAAAAAAAACACCGTTTGTTATTATAACATAAACTCCAATGTACCACATGTGGAAAACACTGTGTCAAAGAAGAACAACTGAGCAATAGTGATTGCTTATGAGAGAGAGAGAAAGGACTATCAGTGTCTACTGGGGAGGACCCAGCCGAATCAGAATACAAAAAGTAAAGAATGACTAGAGGAGAGAGTTCTGAAACCCAGGAGTTTCAAAAGAGTTTAGGTGGAAAAGCTGATGGAGAGCGGAACATCCTCACCAGCAAGAATTAGCCTTCTGGAAGAGGCTGGAGGCACAGACAGATGAAAGGCATTGAGCTGTGCAGGGGATGTCAGTCGTAAGGAAAGGAAGGAAGGTGAAGCAGTGGCATGACCGAAAAGAGGGCTGTCCTTGCAGTCCTCCAACTATGCCTATACCGCTTCAGCATGGAAAATACAGAGCTGCGAGTCTCAAGAAAATGATGTGTGGAACAATCAGGGACATTCAGGCTCAGAATGACATCCCAACCCAGTACACAGACTTTGTGATGCCTACCCTTACAGAGCAAGGTGAAGGGAATTGCAGGTGACCCAGGAGGGAACACAGGAAGAGTGAACAGTACATAGGGACTAAGCATACTCATCCCAATATGTTGTCAAGATTACAGAAGAGTGAGATTACACAGGGACTACCCATAGCCGTTCCAATACATTGTCAAGTTTACAGAAGAGTAAAGATTACACGAGGAATATGCTTACTATTCCCAGTACATTGTCAAGGTTACCAAAGAGTAAAGAGTACACTGGGACTATGCATACTCGTCCCAGTACATTGTCAAAATCACAGAGTGAATAGTGCACAGGCACCATGCATACTCATCCCACTAAATTGTCAAGATTGCAGAAGAGTAAAGAGTACACAGGGACTATGCATATTCAACCCAGTACAATGTCAAGATCACAGAAGAGTGAATGGTACACATGGACTATTCATATTCGTCCCAGTACATTGTCAAGTTTACAGCAGAGTTAAGAATATACCAGGACTATGCAAACTTTTCTGAGTCCATGATCAAGGACATATAATATTGAAGAGTACACTGAAGTTACTCATACTTGTCTCGATAGACAATCAAACATACCAGAGAGTGAGGAACACTCTGGGACTACTCAGACTCGTCGCAGCATATGGACTGAGCTACAGAGGAGAGGTGAACCCTGAAAAGAGAATGTAAATAAACAGGAGCTAAGCTCTGAAATAGCATCAACAGGAAGTTTGTCAAACAGTAGGACTGAGGCACCAACAGAGTGGAAGAGCCCTCTTCATGAACTAAACCAGTTAGAAGAATAAATAGCCAATAACTATTTAAAGATTATCTATTGAAGCTTAGGAAGCCTGTCCAAGAGAAGGGAGCCATTGTCCTGGACTTTAAGGTGTTTCCTCTTAGTTGAGGGGGCAGAACAGATTAGCTTTGGGACAGAGGAGAGACTGATTACTGTTGGGCGTTGCTACTGACGCCACGCACATTAGTTTGTTTTATTTGATATGGCTACCCATAGAGTAATGGATAGTAAGGCTGTTTCTTTATTTATTTTAATAAATCACTGTTAAAATGCCAGAACCTGGTCTGCCTCCTTCTTCTGACCTACCACAAAAGGTGAAATTTTGTCAAATTCTAATATGAAAAAAGACAACTTCAAGGGAATCTTTGTATGCTTGGTAAATCACAAAATCCAGAAAAATGTTTGACATGTACTGTTTTAAATCAGCAATACAAAAACTGGTTAAAAGATTTTAAACATAGAATCTGACAAAGAAATGGTGAACTCATCATTTTGGCCATTATAAATAAGCATACTCAATATTGCTGGAACAGGGCAAAAAAAAATCGATCTTGTCTTTCAAATGAAGGTCCAAGCTAATCCAATTCCCGAAACCCATGTACCACCCTCTAATTCTATTCTTTGTTTTTCAACCGATTAGAAAAATTGGGAATTTTACTTTGACTCAGAAGATATCTGTGAACTTATTATCAAAGAAATCCTTTGCGTGCAGTGGTTCCTAATAGTTTATCTATTTTATTAATGAATCTTCAAAGACCTCATATCTACCTGCATTGTACCTAAATATTGGAAAATCTCATACCAAGTCCCATATTCAAAAAGGGCGACAATTCAGAACCATCCAACTATCACACAATTACATTACTAGACATTACTAGATAGATATTATGCTATCCACGTCTAAATAAATGAAACAGGTGATGAGTCATTTAGACAAATATCAATCCGGGCTACGGAAAGGCATAGGCACACAGTTGAATGGTCTCATTCTAAAATTCATCCACAAAGCGTGCTGTAGGAAAAAAAGTGTTGTATATGCAGTGTTTGTGGATTTTATAGCTGCATTAGATAAAGTAAATGATGACAGACTTTGGAGAGAGCTGTCAGATTGAGCATTCCTAATACATTGTTAGAGCATCTTGTTTGCCTTCACTCTGATACTAAATCAAAAGTCAGACTTCAGGAGTCCAGACTCATGTCGGACCCAGTAGATACACACAGTGGGATTACATCAAGGTTGTTTTCTTGCCCTGGCTCTTTTTAATTTATTTATAGCTGACCGGAGGAAATCTTTTATTAAAGCTCAGGTTTTTTCCCTTTTCTAGGTATGATTTCTCTGCAAAATCTTGCCTGTGCTGATGATCTGATTTTTCTGGACCAGACTGCAAAAGGCTTGCAATTGCATGAACAGTCTTATCGATTACATGGCTGAGAACGGATTAGAAATCAACATAAAGAAATCAAATGTTGTGTGCTTCTCTAATTCTAAGAAAACAAAATCTTTGTTGTGGAAACTAAAAGATTAACCAATGGAGGGGGTGGATCAATGTTGTGAGAAACCAAAGGGTGTCTCACTTGCTAGTCCCCAGGGATCTCTCTCTCTCTCTCTCTCTCTCTCTCTCTCTCTCTCTCTGAGGTGGCCAGGACACGCCAATCGCCTTTGCATCCAGACCCTTGGGGTGTACCAGTGTGGGAGGATCACCTAGGTGAGAGGTCTTCAGGGGATGGGGTGAGGAGCTGATGGTAAGACACGGTATTCCTCCCTTTCCCGCACCTATGAGCACTCCTATTTCATGGGATTCTCTGATGTCCCAACCCCCCCTTTTCACACAAACACTGGGCCTAGGAAGAGGGCAACTGAGAGTAACGATGCTAACTCTTACATATTGGATTGGGCATGTCCCGTCAATTGGCTCATGCATAGTCAGGCACTTGACTCCAAGTGCATACATTGGATAACAATTAGCTCTCCTGATACAGATAAAAGGCGGAACATAGAGACACACTCTGAGAAAGTTGGAACACAAGTAAGGGCAGTACTTCTGGGGCAAAGGCAAACCTACTGGAGCAGAGCAACAGATGGAGGGACAATAGCCATGGGTGGAGGACCCCAGGAGTTCCCTGCAGGAGGTTGCTGGCTCGAAAAGGGCGTGAAAGACATGTGGAGAAGGCCAAATCCCAAACAAGAAGGTTGAATTGTGTTTCAATGATGACAGCGACCCTCCCAGATGAACAGAAGAGTTGGGGAGGTGAGGCAAGCCTGTGGTAGTAACCTTGACTCGTAAACTGGAAGACAGTAAAGACAAGAAAGAGATGCACTCAGCCAGTCAGTTGGTAAGCGACATAAGAGACCGGTCTGTGCTAAAGAAAGATTGACTTGGCAACATTATATTGCCCAATTGAAGGCTGCATGTATGTGGATGAGACACAAAGAAAGTCAGACCTGCAAATGAACCTTAAAGTAATGATAGCTGTAAAGTCAGTCATACTGAGTAACAGAGTACTCCGGCGAAAGGAAGTAGCCCACTCAAAGGTCTCGCTGAAAGGTGAAGCGTGTGTAGTGATAAAGTGAATGAACTGTAAAAGCAAGGTGATCAAAATTAACCTAGATAAAAGGGGAGAGTAAAAAGATGAATATTGAACTTTGGTGCATAATATAGTGAACTACCCAGACCGAGAAGCACTTGGGCAAATAATATAGGAGTGTGAGTGGAAAGCTGGAAAGTCGAAGTGTTCCTGCGGAGGTCTGTAGAAAAAAAACATGCACATTCAAAAGTCTTCGACATCAAGAAATGGTCCAAGCCAGAGGGAGGGAGACCGGAAGTGTAATAAGTTAGAGATGGGGAACCCCGCAAATGTTTTGTTTTGCTGTGAAAGGTCTGAGACCGAAAGAGAGACCGACGTGAACTTGTGCTTTAAGAGGTCTGAGCCCGACAGAGGAGTACCAAAGTGAGCATTTGCTGTGGGAGGTCTGAGCCAGACAGAGGGGGATTGACGTGAACGTTTTGGTGAACTGTGTTTTGGAAAGTAAGACTTTAACGTGAAATACCAGGCGAACCTGAGCGGGAGTGTGTCATCGTGCCTACAGGGACAGCCTTGCTCCATGCTGTCCAATGTGGGGAGGAGAGCTCACTCAAAAAAGAAGAACTAGGAAAGAATACCTAGTTCATAATACACTCAGCTGTGCTCTTTTAACAAGTCGCAATTGTTTGCTGATTGTTCACGTAATGTTCATAAAGTTTCCAAAATGATAGTCCATAAGTCTTTTGGCAAAAATGTCCCAATCACTTAATTACACAAAATGCAGTGTGCATCCCGAAACAGGAATTAAATCTGTCTTCATTGCTAGACACTATATATAACATTACAACAAAATATGAAACGTCATAAATAATCAAAAACAATAAATCAAGAATAAATCAGGAGAGAGTACATACCCCACACATGTCGTTCACACCATTTAGTTGATGGGGAAAAGAAAAAATTAAAAAAAACAGATTCAAAACATATGAAAATGCATCATCCCTAAGGGTGCCATCCATTGATGCGCTATAGCTCTCTCAATAATAAAAAAAACAAATTCAATCATTTACCTGGCTGTAGAAAAGCCTTTAATTATCTAAAATGAAACATAAGAATAGCGATATTGCATAAGACATATCTGTACTGGATGAAATAATACATTTGTGTCATGTGAATAAATCATAGATTAATTGCCTCTGAATGCATAGTCATCCTGGTGACTATCCAAGGCTATTCATCTCTACCTGCTGTAATGTGGAAACAACAGAGTTGCTAATGGGGTAACCCACTCCTTTGGAAAAACATTAAATGTTAGTCCATAGATCGCATGGATGGCTATGCATGGATAAAGGCAGGTAGTCTTACCTGCTGCTGTGAGTGCCATGGTTTCAGGTAGGTGAAAACTCGAACCTTGAGCTAGTTGCCAATGTTTGTTGTACTGGAGCAGCCGTTGCTAAGCAACATGATGTCACATGTATGTGTATGGAATGACATCACGTACGCCTCATGTCTCGCGCATCCTGGGGAGGGTGCATGGTAAGGCCACCATGATGTGAATTGCAATATTCCAAAACACCTCTGAAATATGGATAACAATGTTGTAAGTCAATGGCCATTACAAAAATGGATGAAAAGACAAGAATCACTGTTAATCTGTAAATAAACCATTATTAGTGGTGTGTTCATTACTATGGGGCGCGTTCATTTCTTTACATGCCCCAACTCTGTAAAATAGAATCAGGCATAACTGCCATAATCTGGCAGGCTATTATTACCTTAATGTATTTGTGACAGCATGGAAGTGGTGGTAGAGTTGAAATGTGTCTATCTTAGTGCAACAAAAAACAAGTCGAATCAACTATACATATGCTAAACATTGCATTAATGCTTTCGTGACAGCATGGATTGTGAATGTATATGTCTCAGTACAACAAGAAAACAAGACAAATCAATTAATTCCAAGAGATCAATTACAGTAAACAGAAGTTGTAAAATACAGGTCCATCAATCCATGAAGATTCCTCGAAGGGCTGCAGATAGCATCAATATCAGAAATCAAATGAGCAGAATACAAAATAGTTCATATGAGTTAGTCATTTAAAGGTAACACTTGTAGATCATCTTTTCATTTATGCCACCGGGGATACATGGCGTTAAGTCGCTCTATCCAATAAGTCTCTCTTTGGTCCAGTCTTGCGGCTAGGTTCTCATGTAGATTCCACTTCGTAACACCTCTACTAACAAACTAAGAAATGTGGAGTCCCAGAAAATGTGTTGGACTGATGAGGACGATGCGTGTTACAATAACCTGAAACAAACCTTATGCCAAAATTCTATACTAAAAGTGGTGGACTTCTCAAAGGAATTTGTATTACAGACTGATGCTTCTCACACAGAGTTAGGAGCAGTATTGTTGCAAATATACGATGGATTAGAACACCCCATCCTATTCACTAGTTGTATACTCTTCCCTCGTGAGAAAAAACTACTCTGTATTGGGAGTCCCTCAGCATGAAATTAGCAATTATTCATCTGAGGTACTACCTTCTGGGGAGAAAGTTCACACTTGTTAACGACCATTCACCTTTGGTATGGATAAGTCAATGAAAGGACTCTAACCCTCGAGTCATGCAATTCTTCTTAGACCTGCAACCCTACTGTTTCACTATGTAACACCGAAAAGGAAAGGAACAGGCGAACAATAATTTCATTTCCTGGTTTCCCTGTGAAACAGATGCAGCTACATCGCATAGGGGAAGGGTATGTGAGAAACCAAAGGGTGTCTCACCTGCTAGTCCCCGGGGATCTCTCTCTCAGGTGGCCAGGGCACAGCCATATTTATTCTTTATATGTGAACACTCATTTTCCTTTGCATACATATTCTCCTTTTCACACTTTTTGTACAAGTTATAGGGCAGGCATTAGGTTTTGTTAGTGTAGGCCATTTTGATTTGACAGACTCATCTAGGACTGTTTTATTTGTTATTTGATGATCGAGACTACTCACATCCTAGCTATAAGGCAAAGTAGGAATTTATCCAACCCCATTGAAACTTCGTTAAGGTTTTCAAATTGTACCTTTTGTGTCTGTGTCATACTTGTGATACCATGCCTCTGTTACAATGTACATAATTGGGATTTATGTTGCATAAGGAGCCCCGTAATATGTTAGATTTGATGAGGCTGCAAAAGAGAAGAGTAATATTTGCCGGCCAGCTCAAAAAAATAAAAATGAGATAGAAATGATATTCCTTACTGCTTGTTATTAAGTATTACAAGGCAGGTGTTATCCCAAGCCTGTTTTATGGTTCTGAGATTGTACACACCTACGAAGAATGCATCTGGCAAAAGCTGGAAGCATATATTTGGAGGAGCGCATATGTATTGTCCAATTGTGTGTTGATTGTTTTTGGAAGGTACGAGCTAGTATTACTCTCATTGTCAACTATGATTAAGTGGAAGATGAAATTAATTGATCCACCAGTTAATAGGCTGTTTATGGATATGAATACGCTTATGAGTGCAGGTAATTGTGTAGAAATAAACAATTGGGTAAAAGCTGTGACAAGCCCTTAGACAGAATACATCTTTTTGAAATAAAACCTCTCTTTGAGAAATCACTGGCAATAAAGAAAGGTTTAAGGGATTTAGACTGGTGTTATTCAAGGAATGCTTTGACCAGTACTCCCATTTTTTATTTTGCTATTAGGTGTCACAAGCGACACTTATACATCACAACAATTGCATTCCAGTACAGACAGTGAGGAATGGAACATATGAGAATGGACACAGAGTAATGACATATGAGATGGAACACACAGCCTCTATCTGTTGTTTGGTTATATGCCCACACATTGCCTGGCCTTGGCTATGCTAATTCTACTGCCATTCACACCCATTCCTGCCTTTGCCTACCCAAAAGACCTCCTTCTTTGAACTATTTCTGCTCGCTGTCAGCTTTGCATTACAAGTGCCTGCCAGTGTTTATGAAAGAAGTCTTGTGAGAGTTAATGACTTAATTGGAGTTTTATAAATCATGATATGAACTCAACGGGTTGCTCAATTTATATAAAAGCAAGTAGAGATGCTGAGGAAACAACATGTGTTCAAACGGATTGTTCTGTTTTCGTATAGATGTATACTCTGCATTGTGGACAAATACACTAACCCGTGAGCGAAACTTGAGTTAGCCTTTCATTACTACTCATCAGTTTCTTTGTTCAAGCAAAGCATTAAAAGTGGTGGTGAATTCACAAGTGATGGCTCATTTAAGAGGCCACTGTTTTGGACAAGACGTTCATAACATATCTGTCTTAAGAAATTCAAATAGTCATTTTCATTTTGTAAGCACATGTTAGCCGCCTAAGTCTACGCCCTCCTCCAGGTCAATTCAATTATATCATGCAAAATAGTTTTGAGCTAACTACATTATTTTCAGATGTTCATGTTTAACACACCAAATTCCTGGTAGATGTAATATTTTCATCACATCATATTTTAATCCTGCATTTGTCAAACACTGAAATGAAACCTTTTCACATATTACATGTCGTTAAGCATTTTCAAAACCCATAGGTCATTTTGTTGCCTTGTGCTGAATTGCACTGTGGTATCTGTAGTCTCCTAGTCAAGATGGTGAGAATAATGACACAAATGTATGCTTTTTGCCTCACTTATTTCTATAAGGATTTATATATTTGAGTGAGTTCCTTACTATATGGTACGTGTACATTTCAATTCATCCTTATAAAGCAGAGTATTGTCGAAAGCAAGACATGGGATTCAGATGGAGAAATGCGGGCAGGTGAGTCCTGAATATTTGCCCAGGATGTGGTAAGAGAGGCTGCAATCTTGTAGACTCGTGTGTTATTTGGCCCTGATTGTGGTTGTGTGCTGTTTTTCAGGGCACATGTAAAGAAAACATGTGGGTGGAGAGTTTAACTTTTTTCAGATGGCGAGCACAACCCCTTTGCATGTTTTTGAGCTCGGCAAACTTGCTCAAGCATTTGGCTACCAGGATTTTACTCACGTTGTCATGTCCCAGTGCAGACGGCTACCCACCAGACCAAAATTGTCATTGAAACAGGCGCCTTGTATTGGGATTTTGTTTTCCACTGACTATTTCACTACAGGTTGTTGAGTTTAAAAGGTGAGCACCTTTCATACTTTGCCAATGTACCTATTGGAGCATGTCCTCTCTCAGATTATTTTTCTGGTGTTCATTACTTTTTTCGGAAAGGCCAATGCTCTTTTGTCTTGTGAACTTTATTCTGAGGGGAAAGGCCAATTGAACCACTTATATGTTCACTTACTGTGCACATATTCATGGGTGCTAGCTTTTGGTTTTCCTATGGGGCAAAAGATCCCATACCAAATGAAGCGAGGGAGCCGTACCGATCCACAGGTGAGAACAACACATTTTACAGCACATATTGCAGCACGAATATGAAAAAGGCCATATGATTTACAGGACGGTATAAACATATAACATCTCACAACAGTCTCCTAACTCTGCACTATTGTGCCATAGGATCTCCTGCTATTCCTGCACCCAGCATACAGTTCTGTCCTGCTCACCCCCTCCAAGCAAGTCTCAGGGGGTACATTAATGAGACTCCAATTTTGGAGTAACCAGCACTTGATAAACGTAGTTATTATCTGCTTGGTGTTTATTTCTTTTGACAGTAAAAATAATCCTTAACTGTAGATTCTGAAATAAAAGCATATTGCTAATTTGGACAATATGACCGAATATACACACAATAAAAATAAAAAATAATCATAAAAACTCTGCAAACACAGCAGTTAGTTTCAGTTAGCAAAACACAATCACCATATTTTTGCACTGCCTTTCACAGTCAGATAGTATTTCCAAGCCAAAGTTTCAAAAAGACTGTTGCAAACAGTATTTCTACCAATTACATCTGGGAAGAGATGTGCTCAAGATCCTGACTTGCATATTGCTCCCAAATCCCAGCTTCGCCACTTAAACAAAATGAGTACTCCCGGGCAAAAACTTGCATGACACTATGCCTTATCTGCTAAAATTAGAAGTCTATACAGGTTATTCAGTGCACACTGTCTTCTACTTCAGAAAATGCCTCACTCCTGATATTGCCACATAAGAAGATATTAATGGTCATAATTCATATGCTGGATGTAACAGTGTATTTGTCTACTACTTTATGCATTGCAACATGTTTTAAATGTAACTTCCCGTGACACCGTTGTGTACTGTGAGACCACTAATGTCACTATTTATGCAAATGTGGGGGACCCACACCTCTTTTGCCACCCATTGCCCTGCACATCCTAGGGCCGGCCCTGCTCCCATAAGTGACAATATGCTCAGTTCTGGTAAAAGGTCATGCCTTTGTGGTCCAATTACCTTTCCCGCTCTACATTTTATCATTGCCTGTATACTAACTATTACCATACTGCAAGCAGGTCATAAATGACAGGGCTGCCAAGTAGACATTTTGAGCCAGTTCTGCATTTTCCGACGCCAGCACTTGCATTCTGGGA
The DNA here is from genome assembly GCF_040938575.1 of Ambystoma mexicanum. Taxonomy (NCBI): domain Eukaryota; kingdom Metazoa; phylum Chordata; class Amphibia; order Caudata; family Ambystomatidae; genus Ambystoma; species Ambystoma mexicanum. The sequence continues at coordinate 827,556,755 of NC_090936.1, forward strand.
CTTGTGGTTCTGTTTCTTTTAGTTTGGACTATTAGGTGTTCCTTGGCATACCTATAAGCTGAAACTATTTTATTGCAGTACAAATAGGAAGGTATGAAATATGAGGAGGGACACAAGAGGCTGTAGGTGTTCTTTGATTGGTTATGTTCCCACCCATTGTCTGCCCATGGTCATGCTAATCCCTATGGCCATTCCCATCCATGTGTTAAAGCTTTTGCCAGGTGTAAGGAGATGTCTATGGGGCAACACATTATGCAGGGAGTTCCTCTCAAACAACAAGTCCCACCAATATACCTTTTTCTATAATTCAATCTAGCCCTGTCTGTGAACCATGTAACCCTGCTATCAGCCCTCACCCCTGTGCAATAGATAAGCCAATAACCAGGCCAGTGTTTAGAAAGAATATATGTTTATTAATGAATATGAAAATTAATATTGGCACAAATCACATGCGATGCCACCTCACTACGTGGCCCATATGCTTTTCTTTCCTAACAATTTTATTTATTTTTACAGAAATTGAAAACACTAGTTGGTTCAACATAACACAGATAAAAGACTCTTTAACACCACAACATGTACAATCAAAACACATTGCATGGGGTTCACTTTTAATAACATATAGCACCTTAAAATGTGACAAGATCACAAGCTTGGCACTCTACTTTATATGAAGTTTACTTTAAATAATATGCAACACTTCTATTGGCAAAAAGAGTTTCACACGTGCAGTCTTCTGTATTCTTGTTATTTACCTGGGCACTTGGTAATGCGATCAGTATTGCAGCACAACAGAGGTTTAAAAGCAAAACACCTTTTTTAGATATATAGAAGTCTTCTTCCTTCACCTGAATGCAATGAATCTCACTTCTATCAGGAGTTCCTGTTTCATTCTCTTTAGAGAGAGTGCTTGTCAAATCAGGGACTTCACTTTGTTTAATTTTGCAAGACACTTTTCTGCCCCAGCACAAAACCGAGATATTCAGTTTACATTCAGCACCCCTCTGCTCTAAGGCACGGTCTGAGAAATGTTGACTAGTTGCGAATGTCGTTTTCTATGCACCCCACCCTTTAGGGAATTTTGGTGTTGATGATCAAAAATAGCAGTACCCAATTACTTTACAGACTATATTTTTATTCACACTGAAAGCAATGTTGTTGAGTTCAAATTTCAACAAAATCGCCCCATGTTAGCTGGCTATAGGGAGAATTAATCAATGTAATATTTAGTAAAAATACTAAGTATCTACTTTGTCTGTCCACCCAATCCATAATGGGATCATATTTAATTAAACAGATCCCCACCACACTTGGTTTTGGATGGACAAGTTTACTTACATAAAATATCTCTTGGTTTCATCTCATAGGGAAAAATCTGCGAGGCTTCTGGATACTCAGGGCAAACATCAGGACTGGGTTAGAGGCCCCCACAGGTTCAGTCAAGAATGGCCTCCAGCATAAATCTCTTTATCTGCTTCTCCTTGTATAGATCCCAGACAGATTGTAATCCTTCCTTCATCTTCTCCAATAACTTTCGGTGCAGTAGTCCCAAAAAGATCATAACAGGCAGTTCTCCCTGATTACCATTGTGCAACATCTTATAAACTCATACTCGCACCCCCAAATATTAAAATTAGGATGTGCCATCATATAGGCTCTTAATCGAAATGGGAACAATATTCCCCTTCCCCTTAAGACATGCCTAGACCATTTTCTTTTGACTGGTCCCTTCATTTGCTAAGCCCACATTTTGGGTGGGATAAGGCCACCCACTTGAATTTACATTTTTACACATTTCAGTTTTGCACATAAAAACTCTTACGTGGCAAATATGTTTACTTTACAGTTAGGCAGAACAATACATATATGCCTCAAACAGTCTGCCCATGCCGGACCTAATGAAATAAATTACTTCAGTAAGCTATCTCCAAAAATATCTGCTTCCTGAAATGTTCTGGGGACCTAGAAAAACATTTTAGGTTGTCACTCCTGTTCCCAAGGTTATGAGATTTGGACCAAAAGGTATGCCTTTCTATATACTTTACAGTGATACTTGGCCCATTATTGTGCGGTTTATGGTTCCAGAGAAAACGAGCGAAGTATGATTGTTCATTTAAACTTACGGCAATCTCCAAGGATATATGCATATTTTGACTTCAATTGCACATTTCCCCAAAGAACATGAGATCTGGACATCTGATTTCTTTGTTGGTTTTGCCTGCAATTAATCCATCAACATTCTTTCTCTCTGGGTTAAAGCATCACCTTTGGCTTATCTTTGAGAGCAGACCCCAACCCATGATAAATTGCTTCTTGCCCATTGCTGTGGCTTCAAAAGATGTTTTAGATAGATAGAAGATAGGGTGAAGGTCACTGTTTGAGTGCTCTGAAAAGAAATGGAAGCCAATTCTCCTGAACAGACACTGGTGCCGCTGAACAAAAACTGATGCCAATTAATCTGAACAGAAACTGGTGATTTTACTTGTTACAATTTCTTATACACATGAGCCCTTTTAATTCTTGACTTCAAATTATATGCAGATTTCTCCTCTGCCATGCCATCAATGTTCCTCTTTAAATTATAATTTATATGAAACTGGCACAGGTGCCGCAGTTTCACTGGTGAACAGGTCCTTTCCATCCCAGATGCAAATGTCTTTATTTTTCCATGCTGCTCTCTTTTTGTGAAAAGAGTCTCTCAGGTTTCATACTCTAGTGAAAGACAGGCCTCTGATTTTAGTTCTTCGTCATTCACACATATGGCGCACTTAATGTTAGTCTTCCTGCTTGCAGTTTCTATCAAAACAGTTGTGACAAGCCCCTCATTCACTTGATCGATACCTTTAAATGTATTTCTGCAGTGTTGTTTCATTTTCCATGTTCCTAGTTTCAAGCTGTTAAATGCACACATTTTCCATGGTCTCTCTGTTTTATCAAATGAAACAGTGTTTTCCTGTTTTGCAGTTTGAAAAGGGAATTGTCAGCTTTTCAGTCTGCCAGCCAAAATTATGCTTTCACATTTCCAAGACAGTGTTTCTGCATTGTTAGGCCCATTTAATTGTATTTCTCTGTAAGCAGCATTTTGATGTGACAGTTGGGAATGAATGCTGCCCTTTCATTTTGGTGGTCATCTCAGTGGCCCTCATTACGTCCCTGGCGGAATACGAAAAACGATGGCGGAAATGTAATACCGCCATCGAATACCGCCCGTTGCGATCATGACCCGTCACCGTAAAGTACGATGCCATTAGCGACACCGTAGCGAACGCCAACGCTAACTGCACCAAGTACGCGCACGCGCGCCCTGCAAAACCGCAATATCCGCCATGGCGCAACGGTACGCGAATGCTGACCCCAGCGGACATTCACCTAACGCCATCAAGCATGGCGGAAAGTACCATTCCGCCATGGCGAGAACTACGGCATCGCGAACCAACCGTAATGGCCCTACTGAGTGCCTGTACTCCACTCCCTGGCCACATTGCACAACTCCTCGTAGGCGCAATGCAGTCACACCATGCAACCAGCGAAATGTACAAGTCACCCATGCATGCCAACGAACAAATGCATGCAGGGGCCCCAAGTGCCCTGTGAGTGGCCATCCACAATTGCCAACACACCATTGCCGTACTGATGCAGCACAGGCATCTGAAGGTGCAAGTACACCAAAACGAACAGAAAATTCCATGACACAAAACAACTACAGTCCCCCATCGCTTGCCACCAGTGCAAATCAACATCCAAAGCAGTAACCTGAGGGAGACTGCACCAGCCCTGTACACATGCCAGTAGTCAAACCAACCATCAGCATAAGGACGTACCACACAACTGTACCCAGAAGCCGAAACCCAATGCAGAACACCTCACAATACATCGCGCCACAAATCGGAATATGCCACATTACTAGCAAAGAATAACGCTACACGGTAAATATCTGAATATAAATTTAATGCACATCAAAATCACCAAGCCCATACAGCCATTAGAACATAAAATCACAAATGATCAGCATTACTGTGGGCTGCATCCGCAATAAATGACCAGCTTCCCCATGTGTGACGCCCTGTACCTTCATGGCACACAGGGGCTACATCAACGTCCAAAAAGGCAACATGGAAGCGCCTATGACCGCAGGGCCGTCCCATGAAGTAGGCACTAGTCCAGCTGGAAGCTAGGTATGCTGCACCTAGCCACTAGTACTGCGTAAGGGCATGTGGGCCATTGGCGATCGTCCCATAAGATCGTAATGGTGCTCCACTGATTAACTCGAAGCTGCAGGTGTCGACTGTAGAAGCCATCTGCAGGAGTGGCGTACAGATGGCAGCGGCAGAAGGGGAGGAGATACCTGTCACCCAAATGAAAAAAATGATAGTATGGGCATCCGAACTCCATATGCATTAACCACTTCATTCAACACACCAAACCTACAACCATATGCATGCTAGCCCACTCATAAGGATCAATTGCACCCAAAAATCACTTGCGAATCATTACGACACAAATCGAGGTGAATACACTATTTCTAACGAGTGTCTGTGTGCATGCGCCTGTCAGAACAGGATCCATCAGATGGGATCATCAACGTGCATAGACACAAGTGATTGAAGGCGCGTCGAGACAGGGAGGGTTCAACAAGGGCAGACAGACGATGTTCCCACTATGGCAGCCTTGCATCACATAGCGCAGGGGAAGGGGACAGATTCCAAATAGGCATGTACATGGCAGACTCCCAATTAAATCATCTTTCCATGCATCCATTCATCATTCCCTCATCCCGTAATGAAAACGCCTGAATATTCACTCACATAACATTCGAAATGTCCATAGAGTCTGTGCGTAATGCAGCCTTCAAAATCCACTGTGCTCCTGCCCGGATTCCTTGTGTAGTGAAGTCACATGTATTTGGGAACGTCCTGCCTTATCGTCCACTAGGCCATGGCGCATCCCATTCAGACCATATCAATCATTGCATTCCCGTCATGGGCCCTGTCCCAAGGACATTCAACAATAGAACGTTACATTTCCAGTCAGACCTGTGGGCGTCTCGACGCCGCTAGTTGAAAACCGAAAGCGCCGTCCTTCGAATTCCTCATTTGCAACATCACGTTGAAAAGGCATCTGTGAACGCTTGTATTCACAAATACATGTATGCAGTGCGGCTGTGTGTGAAAATGGTAACTGGCCTCAATCACTGATGGGACTCCCCGCCGTCGGAGGACGTCGGTACAGTGCTGCATGAGGGTCCACCGTTGATCGAGCACTACATTCCACTGACCCTTCACAAGTCTGCTCGCGAATGCAAATATAGTATGTGCAACAATGGGACCATAGCAGAATTAACATATGAACCAATATTCCACAGCCATCGGGATTAAGAACATGATTGCAAATGCAAGATGCCATGCGTCGAATTGCAGCGTCGTGTGCGGGACGTGCTCGCACGAAAGGCATTGCAGCTGACACAGGTGGAATTAATCACCACAGGTGAAGGCTATACAGCCTGAAAACACATAAATTGCATACCCAAACCCCTCCCACAACCACACCCACTCCAGAATGCTACCGGCAGGACTAGCGATGTTGGGCCTGGGGGACCTGATTGCACTGCAAGTACTCCAACTTCAAGAGGAAGACGAACGCCAACGACTGCAACAACCGGCCGCACAGAGGAGACGCAGGAGGAGGAGGAGGAGGGCAAGGCATGGCCAGCAAGCCCCACCAGCACAGCCACTACCACCACGCAGGCAGCCCGCAATCCCACGCCTCCGAGCTAATCCGTTCAACCTCACAGCTGAGCAGATCCACACCCTCTACCGTTTGGACCGGGACACCATAACCGCCATTGTCGACATGACACACGCTGACCTTGTCAGCATGATAGATAGCCCAACCGCCATCCCACCCCTACTGAAGGTGGTGTCTGTACTCCACTTCCTGGCCACAGGCACCTACCAGCACACAGTCGGACAGTTGCATGGCATTTCACAGCCACTATTCTCACGGACACTATTCCAAGTGCTTGATGCCCTCCTGAAGCACTCAGACGACTACATCACTTTACCACGCTCGGAGCAGGAGCTAACAAACACAAAAGTGGGATTCCATGCACTTGGCGGCATACCGGGTTGCATTGGTGCCATCGACTGCACCCATGTGGAATTGGTTGTCCCACATGCCATGGAGGCCCAGTACCGCAACCGGAAACAATATCATTCTATCAATGTGCAAATGGTGTGTGACTCCAACAGGATCTTTACCCATTGTTCTGCCCGATTTCCGGGATCAACACATGATTCTATGGTCTTGCGGAACTCTAGAATACCACGCTACATGGAGCGACACGCAGGGCGCCGATCCTGGCTACTCGGTGAGTGCATGAGTATGTGGGGTAGGTGATGCGTGAATGACCTGGCAGGAAGGGGGGGGGTGCGTACGTAGCAATGACATTCTACAAACATCCTTTCCTGTCCACATACAGGTGATTGCGGGTATCCACTGAAGAAATGGCTCCTTACACCAATCCGGAACCCACAGGACCAGCATGAGGAGGACTACAACCATGCCCACTCACGTACCCGTGTGGTCATAGAAAAGGCATTCGGCCTACTGAAGGCTCGTTTCCGCTGCCTCAGCAAGTCTGGCGGGGCACTCCTGTACCGCCATGAGAGGGTGGCAAAGATGGTCATGGCATGTGTCATGCTACACAACATGTGCGTACGTAGGAATGTGGCCATGCCCCCCGACGCAGAACTGCTAGCACCTGAAGATGGCCATGATGAGGGTGGGGATGTGGCAGCACCTCAAGGGGTCCGCGAGGCACAGCAGGCCCGTGAAATACGGCAGAATCTCATAGATGCATGCTTCTAGCACTCACGCCTGGTGGCTGTTACATGGACACGGGACTTGTGGCACTGTGTGTGTCTGGGACATGCACAATATGGACTGTACGCCAGGATAGGCCTCGTACACAGAGATCAATGTCCACACATCTCATAGGATGAATATGAAGATTTGTATTGCAGATGTGAGAAGACATTACACACCCAATCGACCCGCCACCCAAAGAAGCCCAACACACCCCCTCCACCCTCCTACCTCCCCCCCGAACACCAGTGTCAAATGACGCTCATTGTCAGTGGGCAGACGCTATTGCAAGCCCCCTCTCCGGGTATCAGGGGCACCCCTGCCTGTGGAGCGCCGGGTCCTCCCAGATCTACGTTGGGGGCTGCCCTGGACGGAACTTGCAACGGATGATGTCTCTGCCTGCTCACGTCCATGCATGTTCCTAAGGGTTTGTGAGAGCTCAGTGAGCACACGGCGCACAGCGGCAAGTTCACCACACACGTCTTTGGACGTCGCATGCAGTTCACCCCTCAGGCTCTCGGTACTTCTCTCCATTTGTGCCCTTAGTGTCTCTGTACTTCGCTCGATTTCTGCCCTAACTGTCTCAGTAGATGTTTCAATGGCTGCCTTAGAACCCCCACATTCATCAGCATGCTCCTTGAGGAGCGTGGCCATTTGCTGCTGTTGCACTATCATCTGCTCGAGGGACTGTTGCCTCTGCTGGGCCATGCCCATTTGCGGTGGTGTCACAGAGGGGCTGGACGCCTCATGTTGCCTTGCAACAGGCCTTGTTGGGGTTGGCCAGTCGTCGTCTTGTGGGTGCCCCTGCGTGGTGTCCTCATGGTGTACGGGATGAAACATACAGGGGGATTGGGACAGGTCATGGATGGATCCTACATCTACAGCACCATTTTCTCTGTCGGAGCATGCTGGCATGAAAGCAGTGTCACCTATGGTGCTGCTGCCACCAGATGCAGTGCCTTCTGTGGCATCCATTGGGGGGACCTGTGGTGCTGCTGTTGTGAACATGCTGGCTGCTGGGGTGCCTGTTGATGTCCCCTCCAGTGTGCTGCCACTCGATTTGTGCAGCTGCCGTGCCTTGATCCGTGCAGCTGAGGTGGAGGGTCTTTGGCCCTTGGTCTTGGCCCTCTTTGCAGGTGTGCTGGTAGGGGTGTCCTGAAGCTCGTCGTTGGAATCGGACCCTGTGGTGGAGTAAAGGAGGGCGAGCGTTATTCATGGGTCTGTGGTGATTGTAATGGCAATTGTATCACATGCATTGGGGTGGTACCTGGGGGTGATTTGGGTCAGGGCCTTGGAGGTGGTCTCATTTTTGTGTGCATTGGGGATGCTGTTATTTTGCAGTCTGCAGTTAGGGTGTGCATGCTGCACATGTAGGGTGTGTTTTTTGGTTTTTTGAATATTTAGTTGTTTGATCTGACTTTTAAGGGGCGCTGTCATGGCATTGTATGTGGTCGTTCTCCTGAACATGTGTTTCTATTGCACTATGGGGACACATGGTACTTCACATGGTTGGTAATTGGGGATTTGCCATAGTTTTATTTGGGCCACCTACCTGATTCTTCTGATGTCTGCACTCCTTTCTCCATCCCTCCGACTCCCTCTATGCTCTCCATTCCGATGGTGGAGGCACAGATTTCTTCCCAGGGGGTCAACTTGATGGGTGATTCCGATCCTCCCCCGGTAGCTGTGGCAATGTTCCGGTTGGCAGAGAGTATGCTCCGGACGCGTATCCGTAGGTCGTCCCATCGCTTTCTGCATTGCTGTGGGTTGCGGGGTGCGGTCCCCACCGCACTTACCCGCTGTGCCACCAGCGCCCATATGGCCTTCTTGTTCGCAAGTGCCGTCCTGGTCATTTGCGTGGAGAAGACGACGGCAGCGTTCTCCTGGAGGGTCTCTGTGAGCACGGTGAGTTCCTCGTGGGAGAAGTGGACCTGCCGCTTGCGGTCGCACGCTTTTTTAGCAACTTTTCCCATATTTATTTTTTTAACTGGGGTGGCTAACGGGTTGGGATGTGTCTCAGGGTCGGATTTTAATGGTTGTGTTGGGATTCTGGTTTTATAGGTGTACGGCGTGCTGTTTCCCGTTCCGGCCCCATGTTTTTACTTCCGTTTCCGTATATTTACGGTGACCGTATTTTGCGCTGACCGCTCATTACGGTGACCGGTAAGATGGGTGGCGGAATTGCACCTAGGGCGACGTACGACGGCGGTAAGGGGCGTTTTGGGGTCGTTTCCGCCATCGCGGACTTTGCACTTCCGCCATGGCGTAATGCTCGTGCCCGGTGGGTCAGAATTAGCCGCACTTTCCTCCATCGTGCAGTGGCGGAAACGCTATTTACGCTATGGCGGTCTTGTCAGTTGATTTCCGCCAGGGTCGTAATGAGGGCCAGTGTGTTTTCAGTTCTCTGCATTTTAGGCCCAACTTAGCCAAATGCTGTTTCCTTTTTGTCTGGGGCTGCCATTGAACCCCACACAGGCACTGATATTAGATGCTCAGGACCTCGCACCATTTTGCACCTGCTACCAACAATGGGTAGTTAATACCACTACGGCTGTCCCTCGCAAATGCTTTCCCCATGCCTACACAAATGCTAATGCGTGTTATAATTCAGCTTGGAGAAACCATATAAAACATTAAATGAAGATTTAATAAAAATGTTGATCAAATACGATTAATGGAATATGGAAATACTCTCATAACTTGTGTTTAATGGAACATGGAACTGCTGTACTAACTCTCCATGACAGTATCTAACTATACTATGAAAACTGAGCATATTGGAACCTGCCACTGGATTGCAAACTAGGCATAATAGAATCTGCCACTGCATGGCTAAGTGAATGTCATTTTGTTTGGCCTTAGTCTGCTAAGCATAGGGTATACAATCTAACAGTTCAGTTCTAAATGGGACTAACAATATCTGGCCTAACTGTGCAAATTAGGTATAATGGAAGCTGTCAATGATGTGCCAATTAGTCATAATGTAATTTAGCACTGCTATGGTTGCAAGGCATCATTAATGATTGCTTACTCAGCTTTCAGGATATGGAATCTGATATTGAGGTATCTGACAGTGCTTTACTGTGCAGACTGTGTACTATTAAACATGCCAATGCTTTAATAAATAGATGCCATTACATTTGAGGGTCCAATGATAACTGGAATAAAAAGTTCTGACAAAACTGTATTAATGAAAAATGATAGAGCCGGATGTTGTTATACCAATTTAGTATATCATTGACATTGATATAAATACCTAGCTAGTGCATGGAAATCAGGCCTGTAACTAATTCATTAGATAGGACTAACTGGAAACGTACCTAGGCATTTCATAGTAATACCTGGTATATGACAGCAATATCTCCTATATGATGTGAATACCAGAGAATATCAGCGCAATACCTGAAAAATCATGGCACTCACTGGATCAAGGACAATAGTAGATACATTTAGTGACTACCTAAGCATATGATGTCAATACCTGACAAATACCTATATGCCAGCCAAAGGTATTGACTGTGTCAATGCTTATTTGAAGCTCCTTGCAGGTGACCAAGGCTGTCCATCAAGAATGTTTTCCAGCTGAACCAGACAAGTTTATCCAACTTTGATGAACACTCTGTCTTACTGACAAGGTCCTGGCAGTTGTTCATGTCGCACATGCTGTGATTCTCAACTGTTCTTTATATATTTATTGAGCAGAGTTACAAAATGTCTACTATGAATTCCCTATATCACAGATAAAAGCTATACCATTTATCACGGATTGCTGTAATATGGTTTCTACATTTGTAAAGAAAAAGTGCCACTGTAGCGGTGCAAGTGCACGCATTCTCCCTGGTCAACACCCCTTCATCCCCGCCCTATTGGAATAACAAGCGAGGAGCTATGATTGGGAACCCATGTACAGGTTTATGTGACATGTCAATACCACATCGACTGTATGAGAAAAAATATGCACTCAGGCAGCCATTCAGAAGATACCCTCACGTTGAAACAATGGATGAAACTTACCAAGAGGGATGTTCCTTGCCGAGTTGTCAAAAAGCTGCCATGAATAAAATGATGCGTGACATGAATGGACGTTAAAAGAAAGTGTTAGGACAGCAAAGGTGTCTGAAAGAAGATATGTGATCCTATGATGAAACAATGTGAAAATATCTAAGAATAAACTATGTAACTGAAGCAGTTGTAGAACCATATACTTCATGGTGCAGTAATTACAAATATAAAGAATAATGAGTGGCCCTCAGGTCAATAACTGTAAATATGCTGGAGCGCCAGGTAGAAAGAATACATTGAAGCTTGCTTCTGAGAGGTATATAGTCAATGTTTAGGACTGCAATCAGAACAACATGGACAGTTACCTCAAAAACACAAGCCTAGGACCTTAAACATGGAGAGACGAGACAGAAACTGTTTTCCTTGCAAAATAAAAGAGTACATTGGCGAAGAACCAAGGACATATTTTCTAATGATTAGGATGAACACGAACATTTACTGATGCCAAATATTGTTTGATTAAAGGGCAAATAAATCAATATGGGATGCAGTGAGCAAGTCTCTAAAGCACAAAAGAAGAACTGCACCCAGCAAAAGTTGAATCAAATAAGGATAAATGCACCGTTGATATAGACAAATTCATGGTCTTATAACACGTGATGAAGAGCTCGCAAACAAGGGCTATTCATTAGGCCTGAAGCTAAAATAGCGGTGTACCTACACTCCCTCGGATGTCCCAAAACTGTGCAGACTGCTAAGGCCAACCTTCAAATAGAAGACACTGGCAAGAGGCCTACAGATGAAAGAGGTTGGCCTAATTGGGTAACAAAGGATGAACCGATGAATCTCCAACCACCTGGGTTTGGTTTCTATGTATGTGCTACTAGCAAGCCCAAAGTCCAGGGGATGCCAACCAATTAGAATAGCCTGCCATGCACTTTTACATACAATGTTAGAAAGTATTATTCTGCTGCCCCATTCTGTGCTCTGACGAATGTCTTACACCACATGTTTAGAAGTAGCTCAGGGTGTGTCTCACAGATAGGAGACCACCAATGAGAGACTAACACACACATTTTCTATAGGTAGGGAAGAGCCCCTAATCCAATCGCACCCCTCGATAGGTTTTTATTGGCTGCCACATAGGATGATGTCATAGATGACACATCTAGCATTATATAAGCTAAAAACGAATGATAATTGTTATCCTGTATTAGTAGAGTTGATGAGTGTATATCCACACTGCTTTACTTCTTGAGATTAAAGCAGTATTTTATCATCTCCTTTGAGTCTGTCCGGTTATTTTGTCTGAAGTATTTTGCATGGTAATTCCATCTAGCTCAACAAATGCTTCAAGGTGCTACAGCACACCACTTTTGTAGGTGAGAGATTGACTATGCACGAATAAGCAGAAACATATTTCAATATTTGCCAAGAATGTGAAAGCTGCTCTATGTAGAACAAAGACAAATATCCTCTCTCAGGTGGGGCCCATTAAGGAGTACCTGCCACCAAGTTATGTTCGCCATACATTACCAGTTGTAAGAATGACTGCGGCTTTCTGGATGCTCTCCTTTTCTTTTCTTTCTACTCACACCTTCTTCGCATGTGTTGACCCCATTCAACCTCCATCACTCCTTCTGTTTATCCCTCTCTCTCTTTTCGTTCCTTCCCTCCCGTCTTCCTTCCTTCCTTCCTTCTCCTTATACTACCACACCTTTTCCTTCAATCCATCTTTCTTTCTTGTATTTGTTCATCTATCTATTACCGTAACTTTCGTTTGTCTTTCAATTGGTCCTGTCTTCTTACACGGCTCAGCAAGCGACCGTAATCATAAAGTTCTTTGAACTTTACACATAAATACATACAAAATAAAAAATCATCATCTTTTGACATGTGATTGTGCTTTTAATGATCTACCTCCCATTGCAGAGAATGACAACCGATCTAGATTGCATGGTGGTTTAATAAAGTGAAAAATATATGCCAGTACCTGGGTTAAAGCTACCAGACATGTCATTCCATGTTGATTAACTTTTTCCACCAAATACATAACAGATGCAGAAATTGTTATCCTTTGGCGTGTACACGTGGTAAACTGAAGCAGGTGATGTTAGCTTCTCATTGAGGTCATACACTGCTAAACAGGGTTTTGCCTGTCTGTATTGTTTTAGCCGAATTGTTACAATACTGTACAAGACAAGTTTGACAATCATTCACATAAGCCTGGAGTATCTGGTAGAAAGGGCAAGACCACATCCGCCTCCAAGGCCTGCTTTCCCTCTGCCACATTATCCTGATTATCCTCATGGAGAAGTCACAGGCACAGGAATCCTGTCTCGCTTTAGGCTCCCTTGACTGTCAGGACTGCATAAAAACAATCCACCACGTTCTACAACCTGCGCACGTGTCCATGGTGGGGTTCAGTAAGGGTGGGTCGTCATAATAATATTAAAATGGCTTCTAACAGACATCGCCTTCTTTTCAGCAGTCACCAAAAAATCAGCAACATTCTTTCTGAATGCAGCCTCTAGGCAGGGACTGTATGCTGATCCGACAGAGAGGCTGTTGGAGAGTCTGCATGTTGTGGAAAACCATTGCAGAATGGGGTGGATGTATGAACAGGCACAGAAATCCTTTATAGATATGATTTTCTTCATGTCCTCAACCTCGTTAGAATGAGGCTTTATGAAACGTGTGTGTAGATTTATAGCATGAGTATTTGAAAAAAACATATTTATCTTCAAACATTAACAGCAGTTCAAACCTGGGCTGAAAGCTTTTGCAAACTAATTTAATACCAGCTGTTATAACTACTTTACAAGACCCTAGAGACACTTCATTTTGTGATGCGAGTATACAATACTTCATTACCCCATTGGTTGTCTTCCTAGTCACAGTCCTTACTTACTAGAGGCTTTGGCTCTCGAGACAGACTCTCCATACCACCTTCTCCAACTAACATAGGAGAGACACCCTCCGAGTCTCGGGAGGATAGCTCAGGGGGAACGCTCTCAACTTGGAAACAAGGCGACGCGGAGCAACACAGGTTTGATCCCCGGTCCACGCATAGAAACTTCTGGGTATTAAGCGCGTTGTAAATAACCAATTACAATGAGCTGGTCTCCCTGTTTTTCAATCATGTGACCTATAAAACCTGCTCCCACGACACCACTTCCTGTTTAAATACCAACTGGCACACTATAGGGTGTGGTGGGTTGGAAGACTAGGACTCAGTGAAATGAAGATTACTGGAAAGTAATCGGGCCATTAATGGCCACGTTCAAGGGTGAACTAGGTTAGTAATAGCTTGCTAGCCCTTGAGGGGCTTCATGAAGGTCTCCTCAAGGGATATGGGGCGTTACCAACCCAATGTGTCAGTAACTGCCACCAATGATGCCATATGACAATACTATTTTATGTGAATGGAAATTAAAATGTTTAATTGATATGAAAGCCAGGGCACCACACAGACCCTTTTTCATTTCATTGACTGCTGGGGCTTGGCCATGGAAGAAAAAGTGGAAAGCAGCCATAGGAAAGAGAACGTCTGTGGGTCGTGAGTAGGAGACTGTGGAAAAGGGAGTGATTACGTGGGGCAGCAGAAGGGAGTGGCTTTGCATGGCCAGATATGGGAGGGAGACAAGGGCATGTTGGTGAGAGGAGATGCAACTGGTAACGTGCTAGTCATCAGATTCAAATGTGGGCTTAAACTGGTCAATCAAACCTGTGTCTCATGGCACCTTATTGTCCGACACATTCCTATAGTGTGCTAATAGTCATTATTAACATAATATGGACAGTATTCAGTGAGCTGAATCTGAGATGTCCTCGTTCTTTTGTATATATAGGGGCTCGTTGGGAGAGGACTATGAATTTGGTCCCAAATCTCTTTCTTTTCTTCTAATAAATGACACACGATGCGCATTGAGACTTGTGTTTAGGCTGATAGATTTGCCTCACTAATTGTGTGATAAAATAACAATGTTAAACAATATGATTTGGTCGGTGACACATATATATTTTGGTTTTATTGTAGATACGCTGGGAAAGAATGCAATAGGATTTCCAATAATGACATCCACCACCCTTACTAGTTTGGGCTAATGTGTCCTGAAGAAAGCCTTACACGAATGACTAAATGTCCTTGTAAGAACTGACACAGTCAAAACGTGTGTTCAAGAATAAGCCTGGAAACAGACTCATTTCTGTCGACACAATAATGATGGGGACCTTTTCAAAATTAAATATGAACTGTATTGATTTGAAGTCACCCTTAGGCTACTAACATCACCCTAGTCTTGGTGCACATGTGTGATACATCAAACAGGATACTATTGTCATATAACCAGTCTCTTTTTTGTGTGGAATTATGTTTTATGATTATGTTTTGTTTAGAAACGTGACCAATGGGTCAAAAAACTTTTTATGATATGTTATGGAATATAATGCAATATGTTTTGTAATTCCGACCCCTTCATCTTTTTATATTTGTTGAAAAAGATGACTGTCTAAACCCACCTTCTGTTTGGCTAAGTCTGTGTGAGACATCAATAGGTAGCTCGCTGTGGAACCCCTCCTTATACATGTTAACATAATATGGGTAATTCTGAAAAAGAGCAATGCCAATCTTTTGGAAATGCTTTGGAGTTTAGAGTAAAACGAATTTCAGTAGAGTAGCATGGCGTGTCTTATGTTCACTGAATGATTCGCGTATTCCTCATAGCAGTTTGCACATGTACTTAAACATTTATGTTTGATCATTTTCTTTGAGACCAATTAGTAATTAGAACAACATTGTTCTTAAATAATTACGCTATACTCTTCTTTGTTTCAAACCATAAGCACATTTAAAACGGAATCACGTAATAGCATATCATTTTTTGACCTGTAAAAGTGGCTAATAGTTCTTCATTTAAATAAACTAAACTTGCAATGGCATTTGACCCATGTTAAAGAAAATATAAATATGCTTGCACACTTTCAGAGAGATATCAAACATCGTCATTTTCAAATCTTACTGTTACATGTGTTTCTTACAAGGTCCATTCATATGTTCATTGATATATCATTTTTTTTAAAGCCAAACAACAATAAAACATGTGCCAAAACTGTGATAACACCTCTGCTGAGAACGATAAGAGAAAATCGCTTGCTCTGCGCGAAAAAGTCCCCTCAGAAGTAATTGATTTGGCAAGTTCTCATTCGTCAGCATATTCCACACACGGCTCATACGTGTCTCACTAAATCATGCTACCTATTATGATTCATTTAATTGTGACCCCGGCCTGCTATCAACCTTCGATAAACTGTTAGCCAAATGCTTTCAAAGTCTACGAAAAATGTCGATAGACCATGCACAGACATTCCAAACAGTGCACACGTTGTGAAAAGCAATTAATGACATTACTGTGTGGCTTTCCACCAGATCTGCATATTTCAATGCTCTTACGGCATGGAGTGTCTACGAATGAGTACAGGAACCACTCACTGCTTGGTAACACTCCATGCTGCAAGGCCAGGGAATACATGGGAACATAATCTCAAAGGTAATTTGATGCTTTTGACAGATTGCGCCCACTTTTCAAGTACCTACATAAACCAGACTCAACCGCTCAACATGAAATGGAGAATGGCTACTTCCATTGCAACAGTATACGATATGGCATTATCCCTTTGTCTATCTTCCTCGCCACAGTGCTTACTTAAGTCGGCTCCAGGCACAGACTCTCCATACCACCTTCTCACACTAACATAGAGGAGAGGCCCAACTCTACTCTAGTCCCTTCTCTATTTCTTTTTTCAAACATGTGACCTATAAAATCCACTCACACCACACTACTTCCTGTTGAAATCCAAGCTGGCACAGTATAGGGTGTGGTGGGTGAGAATAGGACTGTGACGAGGAGAATAGGACTCAATGCAATAGAGATTACTGGAAAGTTATCGGGCTATTAATGGCTTGATTCAGAAGCCAGTGAAGGCGATGCAGGGTTGGAAAAATCTGGGAATAGTGATGGGCCAGGGTAGCCACTCTGGCAGCCGAGTTGTGTAGCACCTGGAGCCGGCAGATAAAATAAGCAGAATGTACTAAGTACAGTGGATTGCAATAGTCCAGGGGGGAGAGCACCAGTGAGGCCACTACTGGGGCCTTAAGAGGTGCAGCTATAAAAGGCAAAACCTTCCCCAAAACATTTACCTGAAAAGGGTCTTGTTGGAACACTGCGCTAATCTGTTTATCAGCAGAGAGGGTGGCAGACCAGGGTGGGAAAAGGGCCAAGGGAGGAAGGCCAGAAGATAGGGGTCCAAAGGGCAGCCACTTAGATAGGGCCCACCACCAACACCTCAGTTTTGTCACCATTCAGCATAAGCCAATTTCTTCTTATCCAATCCACCACAGCTGCCAGGCAGGTCCTAAAACAGGATGCAGTCTCCGTAGAGTCAAGATCAAAATGCACAAAGTTGTGCGTATGATCAGCGTAATAATAATAATAGGAGCAGTGGGAGGACATGAGTTTAGCCAGAGGCTGAATGTAGATGTTGAACATAATGGGTGCGATGACAGACCCTTGAAGGGCACCAAAAGTGATGGGAGAGGGGAGGAATTGAAAATGATGAAGTCTGGTCTGACAAAAAATAGCCAAACCAGTTTAAAACAGTGCCAGAGATGCTGGTCCCTACAAGGCGCTCAACCAGGACCAAGTGGTTAATAGTATCAAATGCAACAGAGAGATCAAGAAGAATGAGAGCTCCCACACTGCCCTGGTCCCAAAGGCGTGCCAGATCATCAACTGCAGAGACAAGCTCTCCCTTTGTGCCGCGCCCTGGCTAGAAACCGGGTTCTGAAGCATCTGAGGACGAGCTTTCCAGTAAAGAATTCAGACAGGGGACCACAAAGGATTCCAAATAAAGGGATCTAAGGAAGACTTTTTAAGCAGTGGGATAACCAGGGTGTGTTTCAAAGCCGCTGGGATAGAACCAGAAGAGAAGGTAAGATAAGATTAATTGCGTGGATAATCAGAGCAGCGATGACGGGCATAAAGTCTGTCGTGCACAAAAAGAGGGATGGGATCAGCGGGAGATGCGGCCCGGCGCTTGAGCATAGCAGCAATAATATCTTTTGGGGAAAAGACCAGCAAAGAGGACCACAGGCATAGAGGCAAAGGGGTCAAGTTGGCCCGGCGGTGTTCATCAGTCTGCACTCCAGCGCAGTCAATTTTAGTATGAACATGTTCAATCTTTTCCTCACAAAATGAGGCCAGGGAGTCACACAAAGATTGATATGGAATGATAGCCTTCGATGGAGTGGAAGAAGGAGAACATACAATACTAAATAGCTCTCTAGGCCGTTTTTAGTGGAGCCCTCCACCCTAAGTAGGCACACTTAGCCTCACAAAATAGCTTTAAAATAACAAGAGGAGATATGTTCCAGAACCAGCTTAACTTACGTGCTATAGGAAGACCTCCACTTCCACTCGGTTTGTCTCCTTTTAAGACAGAGAGCCATGAGGTGGTTGTTAAACCAATGCTCCGAGTAACAGGCTCTGGGATTCATAGATTTCAGCAGAGTGAGGCACTCCACAGATGCCCAGCAGGCCCAGGAGATAGACTATAAGTTCGCGAGAGGGCAGCCTTCGCAGAGAGCCATCAAGTTAGCAGAGGTCACAGATGCAAGGACAGCACACCAATTGCGACGCAGTGAAGAAAGGTTTTTTTGTCCAGGCACAGGATGAGAGGGTTTCCACTCAAAGGGGATACCAAATGATTCGTCCAAGTCATAGAATGTGGATTGGCTATAGGTTTAAGTGGCTCTACAGAGCATTACATTGAGATCCATTAGTCACTGACGGGAGAGAGGTGGAACTATTAGCAGGGACTTGTGTCCATTAAGAAATGTGAATATGGTAATCAGAAGAGAGAAAGGTGCATAATGATGCATGCTTTAGGAAATAATGACTTTGGCTTTAAAAAACACCGAGGGTGTTTAGGCTCACATTAATTTGCATGATGCTATTGTGGCTTTGCATGCAAGATGGGGAGAATAAAACAAAAACTATACTATTATTGCACAACATGTTTCTTTGAAGATGAATATAGTGTAAAGTTTATTGTGTAATGTTGTTTGCTTTCTGTAAATAAAGTATTCCTTGAGGACATGAAATGCACAGCAAAACCATAATAAATATCTATATCAACTAAACCTGTGAAGATTAGTTCAGTTGCTTAAGTTGTCCACATCCCGGTTTCACCATTTAAACAAAGTGTGTGATCCTGGGCAAATCATTTAATTGCACTCCGTAAGTGATTAACTTCATAACTTATGTTAATATATTATGCTATTATGAAAAAATGATAGAGTTGCTCCATATATAATAATAGTGCAATTTAGATATTTTGCATCACAAAGTTATTTGCCTCTTGGCTTACTTATAGTAACTTATTCTAAATTCACTTCCATGGTGCCTCCAAGTATGAAAGAATGATCATGCTCCTGCAATGTCCTTTTCTGTGAAGTCACTTCTTTTGGTGCAATCTATATGCAATTTAGGAGGTTTGCATGCATGGTATATGTCTTTTCTTGGCTAGACTGGCATTTGGAGGCAGCCAGTATAGCCCTTTCTTACTGTGGCATCCCTTTTTTTCCTGGGCATCCTGACTGGAACAGAAGTGTTGCTGTGTGCTCCTGCTCGGCCTGGCTGCCTATGGAACAGCAGTCTGGAGCACGACATGGGCAGAAATGTGGCCATATGCTCCTGCTCTGCACCCTCCATGCACAATATGGGGCATAGCAGGAACACGCTCTGTGTCCCACTCTAGGCCACTGACTGCACCGCTGGCCCAGTAAAGGGCATAGCCAGATGCACAGCAGCAACACACAGCTCCATATCCTACTCTAGTCTGAATGATGCAGGGAGATGGTATGCTGTCACATCATCATATGGGGGGTCAGGAACGATTGTGTGTCAGTTTAGCATTCATTTTCACAGGTGATTTTAGGGGTGGGACTAGCAGCACTTTTTTGTGGCTCACCCCCACCATTGCAATGATTGGTACTCCCCTGACGGGAAGGTCAGTCAGTATTTTAACCAGGAACAATGTTGAATTTCTGTGAGTCAAAAATGTAGGATTCAATAAAAAGTGCCTATAGCAAAAAACACATGCATCTTTATGCGTGATTTGGGTGTGCATACTTGCAGGTGTGTATTCACTGGGGTCCTTTCCTTTAGCTGGTTAAGACACTGAAAAGAAAAAAGAAAACAACATTCATATTTGGCTTTGTGAAGACAAATCGCAGTTCAGGCTCAGCACTAAAGATACACCTATTGGCTTCTTTTCTCACCCTCTACATTATTTTTTATGCAGAGTTCGAATGATTCTGCAGTGTACTGTGTGCTATTTATATGCTCAGGCATGCACACATACATACTGGAATTACATACATCAAGAAATTAGAGACACCATCTAACCTCCCCTCTCCATCCTCAAAGACAACGCCTGGTGCAGCAGCATCCAAGACACGTTGGAAAAATTCGCTCAGCTTCAAGAAAAAATTTAAATGAAACAGAAGGCCCTTCCAGCCCGCACCTCCCCCCTCCTGCCCACCATGCTCCTGTTAGCCCCCATTTCAACTTTGAACAGGTTAACACAACCAGCGTTGACAAAATAATCAAAGGCCTCAAACTGTCACGTTGCAAGGGAGAAGCCTGCCCAGCTTCTCTCAATAAGGAATACACAGAACCCTTAATCCCCCTCATTGCTGCTATCATCAATACGTTCTTTGCCTCTGGCACTGTCCCCGTCTCTCTTTAAGAATCCTGGATGTCCCGCTGTTAAAAAAAAACTACACTTGACCCAGCAGCCCCCACCAATTAACGCCCTATCACAACGGTCCCCTTCCTTCTCAAAATCATTGACGGAGTTCCCTATCTGCAGATCCCATCATTCCTTGAACTTTACTTCACCACATCCAAGGCACCCAGCAAACCAGTTTCTGCCCCAAACATAGCACATAGATGGCCCTCCTAGACATAAAAAAAAAGCTTGATGCAGCCAGTGACAAGGGCTCCCTCTCACTCGTCCTATTACTCGACCTCTCCACTGCATTCGACCTTGTGGACCATGAGATCCTATACCAAGCACTGTCCACCACTGCCCACTACTCTCCTGATGCAACTAAACAGATCTCCTCCTTTCTGGCAAATAAATCATCCTGTGTCTTCGCAGGGGAGGCCAGTGCTACTCCCACACCTACCTTGTGCGACATCCCTCCAGGCTCTTGCGTGTCGCCTACATTATACATTGTGTATACAAACCCTTATTCAACCACCTAGATGTCCTCGGTACATCATATGCTAACTATGCTGACGACACACAAATCCTCATACCCCTCTCCGGCAACTACCCTACAGATTCCCACTGTATCTACTCCATCTACGAAACCATCCAATCCTGGATGGCCACACACAGCCTTGGGCTCAATGTTGTCAAAACTGAGCTCCTTATCACCGGCCCACCAGCACGCCTGTCAAATTTGCACAATACCTACAAAACTTTCATCATCAATGGTCACAAGATACCGGTATTATCATCCGTCAAAACTCTTGGTGTTTACTTGGAGTCCTCAATTACCATGATCCACCAGGTAAACCACATTGCTTTCTCTTCAGATAATACTACTGAACTTATCAATGCTAGCAAACCTTTGTGCTTCTCCCAGAACCGCCTGGAAATGTCCCGGTCCCTTATAGGATCCAAACTGGACTACTGCTACTTCCTACTCTGCAGAACATCAGATAAAAACCTGCACAAGCTCCAAACTATCCAAAACAATGCCCTCCGAGCTGCTCTTGACATTGACAGACATGCTCACATATCAGTGGCTAGGAAGTCTTCCCACTGGCTCCCAGTTAAGGACAGAATTAAGTTCAAAATGCTCTCAATCACCTACGATTCAACATGAAAAGAGCAGGAGGGGCAAGTTTGTTAGCCCATGCTCCATCTCTCTGGAATGAGCTGCTGCCACATCTGCAACATGAACCCTTGTACGACACCTTCAGGAAACATCTACAAACTTTTGTTTTCAACTAAAGATCCCCATTTCTCCTCTGTACCTCCTCACCCCCCCATTTCATCTTTTTTTCCTCTTCTACAACCAGCGCCTAGATGCCTGTGGGTTTTGCACGCTTCTTATAAATGTAACAATAAATAAATAAATGCTGATAACATAGAGACAGTTCATTTTGCGTCCATATGTGTTTGAAATACATACAAATTAAGTCAATGACGACACATCAACAAGGTCACGTGTGGTGTGATCATCAAACAAACACTAACTTGTTATAATCAGAGTTTCCTTATTCCTTTTTCCATCGTTTGCTAGACAGAGATTGATTGCAGATACATACCCACATAGCCATCATATCTGTCTATGTGCCTGTCTGCAATGCATTCTGGTGAACCTCTATGTCGAATTATTCGAAAACCAATTTGTGTATACACCAAACCCCTTTCAAAAGAATATACACAAATGGTTACGTTACATTGACAATGTCTTGGTGGTTTGGCAAGGCTCTCAGGCGACAGCACAAGAGTTTCTCATCTGGCTGAATAGTCTTAATAGGCATTTTCAGTTCACCATGACAGTTGAACAAGAAGCAATCAACTTTTTTGGACTTGACCTTATATTATATGGATGGGAATATTTTTGTTAAACCTTTTCCCAAGAACACGGAGAAGAATTTGCTTCTACACTATCAGTCTCACCACATAAAACATCTGCGAAATGATTTGCCATATTGGCAATTCCTCAGATTGAAACAGCTTGACTCGGGAAGCTTACAAGGAAGAAGCTCAACATTTGAAATTGAAATTAAAAAAAGGGGGATATCCCAGAAAATTGATTAAAAAATCAGCGAAGAGGGCCTTGAATAACAACCGAGAGTCCCTCCTTGAAGAAAAACCTAAAAAACAGCTGGACGAAAGGATGGTCTGTGTGAATACTTTCACCGACCAGAGTTTAGCTATTCGCAATATTATTTCCAGACATTGGAAATTACTATCAACAACTGAAGCCAATCCTGAACAGCCACTTGTGCTTACCATAAGTCCACCTCAATAGGGAACTCTGTAAGCTCCAGTCACTACTGTACCCCTACCATCCCCCTGATTAGCATTTGTATTTGTATTTCATTTATTTATAGAGCGCACCTGACCCAAGGGCATCCGGGCGCATAACTTGGGATACAGACACAGTAGGCAATTACAGATAATATACAGGGAAACATTTACAAATATTAAGCAGAAGAGGGTGTCAATTGACAAGAAAATAGCAGTTACAAGTAAATGAACATCAAATATTTACAAATGTACAGCAGGCAAAGGAAGGTTTGTCTGGGCATGTGGGAGGTGAGTGACCAGTCAGATTCAGGGGTGGTTGAGGGCTGTCAACCATGCTTTGGCTTGCCTTTTGAATGCTGGGAAGGATGGTTCCGCTCTGAGGGGGTTCGCAAGAGAGTTGCATAGTTTCACTGCCAGGACAGGGAAGCTGATCCCCCCTGATCGCTGAAGGTTGAAATGGGGTATAGTTAGGCAATTGGACTGGGCACTTCTGAGCGGTCTGTGAGAGGTATGGATATTAAATCTCTTGGCGAGGTAGCAAGATGCTTGGTTAGTGATGCATTTATGTGTGAGAGCAAGAGTTTTTGGGGATACTCTTTGCGTTACTGATAACCATCGGAGGCTTGGTCTGGTGGCAGAGATGTGATGATTCCTAGGGATATTTAATGCTGCTCTAATAGCATTGTTTTGAATAATCTGTAACTTATTGAGGTCCCTTTGGTTGGTGCCAAGATAGAGGGTGTTGCAATAATCGATTTTAGAAATTACCAGAGTCCTGGCTAATGTGGTACAGTTGGCTGGAGATAAGAAGGGGCGGCAGGCTGTAATGAGCTTGCATGTGTAGGCTGCTGTGGACGATACTGCATTGGTTTACCTAGAGAGAGAAAGGGTGGAGTCGATATAAATGCCTAGGGTTTTAGTGTCCTTTGTAACTGTAATGGTGTCACAAGTCAATGGGGGCTACACAAAGTGGTAGGACATTAACCGTGCAGCCATTGTGTTGTTTGCAAATTAACCACCAAAAGTAAAGATGTTAATGTAAGTTTGAACTGCCCTTGGGTCCAAAAAGCCTTTTCAAATTGTAATACAGAGTTTGTAGTTTACATGATCACATGTCCTTGTGGTCTAACTACATTGGTAAGACAAACCGTAAAATGAAAACCCGTATTACGGAACATAAAAGTTGTCTAAAAAATACAATTTCGCAAGCACCAATGGTAAAGCACTTTGTTGAGAAAAATAATGGCCCGGAGAGCTTCTCATGGACAGTACTGTTGGTAATAACAGGGGAGAATATAGGCATTAAAAACAAACTACTTGTTCAGAAAGAACAAAAGCTTATTTTGAAAACACAGAGTGACCTTCAGGGTCTGAATGATTCTAGTGAATGACATACATTAAAAAGAAGTTCTAAATGAAGTATAGATGGCTACCACTGGTTGGATATGTTAAGCTTTGGTAAGAGTGAGGCATGTTATATATCTTTCATGAGATATAGTATATGTGAATCGCCCCAGATTGGAGGGTATATTTTCCTCTTGAGAAAATAAGCCTGTTGTGGTTTGTACGAGAGATTATTGTCTTTTACAAATGCACTAGTCACTACCGGAGCAGTAGACATAGAAAAAGGACCAGCTGCTGACTAGTGGGCAGTACAAGTTTGTATATTAGTTCCTCCAAGATGGCGCGAGAGAATGCAATCACGGTACCGACACGAATTTGCACTCTGCATGTTCCTACTGGGAATGAGACAGCCGAGAGTAATAAGCACTCCGGCCAAGGGAAGTTCTCTCCCAGAAAGGATGAAATAGCAACGCAATTCATGGATGTTGCCGTACTCCATAGACCTACTTAATCAGGTGAGTGGGTCCGGCCCGATCGAGTTGCAAAGTGTAGTTGTTTATGTTCTGGCCATTCACAATGGCTATTCATGCCACTTTCAGTGTCCTCCCCTAATAGAAGTCTCTCCTGTTCTTTCAAACAGAATCTACAGAGGTTTGGATTTCCGCACCGGCCGAGTGGGTCCGTCAGAACTATAGACTCTCACTAATGGTGACCAGCAAACTCAGGCTGAAGATATTCAGGTACGTGTATTCCCTGGGGGGAGTCGTGGCACGGCTTTCATGAGAGTATACGCCCACAGTCAACTATTTGGGCTTCAAGAAAATGTGTTCATGATAGATATATTTTTTATATCACTAGAGAAGTGAGTTTTCATACAGTGTAGAGTTGTTTATAAATAGGGCTTGTCTGTAGCCGAATGTGCGAGAGTCTCCGAAAACGAATGGGGATGTTTGACCAGGGAGGACTTTCCCGAGGTATCCAGTTTAGTGAGCACAGGAGATCAAGATGGCTCATGTGTTTTATGGTGATAAACTGTACCCCATGTGTGGGGTTTTAACAATAGGTTTTGCCTATAGTTGCCTTGTGGTATATAGTAGTTGGTTTGGAGAGGGAAGTCTGATATTAAATCTATTTATTTTTTACAGATGATTGTGCCAATTAATCTTGGGATAACAATGGAACTGGAAGAATAGTTTACTTCAGGACCCATTCAAGAATTTCCTCTCACACACCAGGTAAAGAATGTGTTCTGCGACTGGGGTTTGACAGATTTATACTGTCTTTAGCCTAAATAAACTAAGGGTTGACTTGACCCTCTTTTTTTAATTTCTTCACATCCACGGCGTACCCAAGCTTGAAATGCAGAATGATTGTTGCAGCTCAGTCAATGTGTTCTTAAAATGTAAATGTCAAGGTCCAAGTGACTAATTGTGATTTTCCTCCTCAAGAAAGTTCTAAACGCAAGAACATGAACTGAAACATGTCGAGGCATTACACTAGTGACTAAATAGGCTAGTTTTTCAATTGAGTCCCAAGTGTGGATCACATTCCTTCTCTATATGACACATTGAATTAGAGGGGTGGAATAAACCGAAGTCAGAGTGACATCAGGGATGAATTGTTGCGATTTATATGTCTAGGTTTGTTGTTGTCACAAGCACTTTGTACATTGTTGATTAACTTTTTATTAATTGGATTGACTTTTTTACATTGTTTTTATGTATATCTAATAAAATGTATATGTTTTGCTAAATTGTGTGTTTTTGTGTATTAGCCGTTGGTGGATTTACCTGCTTTGCTGCTCTTTATAGTTTCTCTTAAATAGTCCCCTTATTGAAAGGTAGAAAGCCCACCAGTTGGACTAGTGGTTGTCGGGGTTCCCCCCTTTATATTGATGCAATGCATTAAACCTTTACTTAAGCCCTTTTTTTCTGAATGTAACATAGACTAGCCCATAACTGTCATGGGTCCATGTTTTCTTTTAGCTGTGCATTTTTGCATACAGAATTGGTGAATGTGCACATGATTAGTAGCATAAAAATGAACACAGGCACGCGGACACATGACAGACGCAGTCAGGCTATCTGCATGTAGTACTAACAAATCATTACAGATATGTCGCTTCCATTCATTCAGAATAGTGGGGTAGGAAGGATTGCATTGACAAGCGCCTCCCAATTTTTTCACTGACTAAAAACAGGTCAAATGACCCTTGCTCACCATCAAACACCTCCAAACTACAAGCATACCAAAACGAGTTAGAAATCACTTAGTCCAACACGGTAAAAGGGAAAAACATCACAGGAGTCCATTTAATAGTCATCAGGCAAATCCTCATCGTAACTTTCCCAGTGATGCATGAGGAGGAATTTATAGCCCAGGTTCAGGCACTACAGAGAAGAATGCCACCAAAAGTTTAACAGGCCAGGTTATCAAGAACCTAATTGTGCCAAACTACATGCTCGACATAGGCTCTGTCAGTATGATCATGGGTAACATTCAGAATGATTTAGGGCTCAACCGCACTATACCTTAAATAACCATACCTAGTCAAATTCCCAACTACCCTCCAACTGTGCCATTCTAGGTCAACACAGGGCACAGTTACGGTGATGCATGGCATAACTCAGCCCTCATTCTACAACATCCATAAATAGGTCTTGGAGGCAATGATGAGTGTGGCCACGTTAATCCCCTCAACAAAAGCAGACTGTTAGAGTATGTTTTATGTAGCTGTGGGCTTCTGCATATTGTCAGTTCATTGGGCACAAACAATATATTTTATTTGGATGTGCACCTCTTTGTTTAGGGTAACATAGTGCTTAGAGCAGAAACTAGGAGATTTACAATTAGTAAAGTAACTGTAGATGAGACATTAACCATTGTATGCAGGAGAAAGTGGGAACATGAAAGGGGGACAATACAGACTCAGGGCCTCATTCCAAGGTTGGCGGTAAGGGGTTAACAGTGCCGGTAAGGGTGCCAGTGCCATTAACCCCTTACCGCTGCATTACGAGGTCCTTTAGCGGGTCCCGCTAAGGGCGGCTGGTTTTACCAGGCGCTCTTAGTGGGAGCTGCTAAAGGACCAGGGAGCTGGTTAGCTCCCTCCCATTCCCATTGAGCCCTTTGGGGTCTCGAATGGAATGGGGATGGGTTTCCTGAATGGGGAAATACCGGGTCCTCCAAGGTTGGGATGGCCCGGTATTTCCCCATTCAGGGAACCCAGACCCGGTATGCGGTATAGGGGTAGCCATGGTGCTAATAGCACCATGGCTACCTCCATACTCGTAATGACCCCCTAAGAGTTCAGTTATATAGCTCTGTAATCCCTAGGGCAGGGAAACAATATGCCTATGTCTCAGGCAAGGTGTACGTGCTTTGAGACCACTATGGTGGAAAACTGGTGCAGTATAAAATCCCAATTACTGAATGAATTCATAGTACTGTACCAGGTTGTGGCGTGTGCCTTAACCTAAGCGATGGATGCTCGGTCCCCTGGAAGAGCTTAGGGTCTTTACTGGTCAAGTCTGAGCCGCCAACCTGGTATTTAACTATTACCACCCCACGACTCTCTCGGAGGTGCTAATTGTAAAGGTGGCTGCAACATAATTTACAAATGGATGCAAATACCTTTCCTATGTTTATGGTGGCCAGTGCAGGATTTCACCGCATGCAGCGAGGGGTGAAGTCAGGGAAAGAGCAGATAAGTGAGTGTTGGGGTGAAGTGGAAAAGTGGTAATAGAAGTGAGAGGTGCCGGAAATGGGGGGAGTTTGGTGTCGGATGGCCAAGAGAATACAAAAATTCTGGCATGAGTGAATGGCACCTGAGGCTGGAGAGGAACAGAGGCTTACGCTGTTGGTGCACGTGGCCATTCCTAGACTCCGGAGTACTAGGGTGACAGAAGCAGTAAGAGATGGACATATGAGTTTTGAACCCGCTCTGTGGCAATGAGGAGCATGTGCTTCAGCTGTCAAGAGACTGGTGCTGCAAGGGCACATGTATGCACTGTGCATTTGGCAAGGAGTTTCAAGAAAGGGGAGTAGTGATTGGCAGACTCCCCTTTCAGAAACAGAATTACCCAAGTCATTTTATTTCTTAATACGAATAAAAAAAGAGAGGGCTTCCACACCCTCGCCAGATGGCACACTGTCACACGTCTCCAGCCAAAATGGTTCAGCACCACCCTTCTAAGCAACAGCATCATCATGAAGGCAAGAATATGTACTGATGGCATCAGTACTAGAATACTGACATCGATACATAAACAATATATCATTTGGAATATCTATAGAGATCTGGACCGTTGCCAAAGCTCTGGGTTATTCTTAACTGTGGCTCAGATGTTTTTCATTTCCCATCAGGCACATACTAAAGGATCACCCTCCTGTGCTGACACTGCTCCAATGCCAGGTTTGTAAGTGCCTATCTGGCATATGAATCACTGCCCAGGGCATGGGAGTTCTAGAACTGGGGCCCTGCACAAGCTATCTTTTCAGTGATGGAAAGCTGTTTGACAGGCAGAGGTTTACTGACCTTTCTGTGGTATTGACATACCCACAGACGTGAGAAGGGGCCCCCTGTGATCTAGGACTTCCTAAGGGGATTCCAAATAAAAGAAGTTCCCTTTTCTCTCACAAGACCACACAGCCACAATTAGTGCATTTAAGGGCGTCTGGTTCGCCTCTCCTGGCTTACCAGAATCTCGGCAAGAATAGAAGGAGTGCACTGAAGGAGTGCACCGACAAGCTGTCTGATGTCCCAGCCAACTCTAAGTGTCCAGCAAGAATTTCAGGAGCCAAGGCTGGTAGGAAAATCCTGGGTCCTGAGAGAACAACCAATTCCTGGTTACAGACTGCCTCAGAATTCTTGCACTCACGCTCTTTAAACAGGTCAGTGATTCCACCTTGCACCTGCTCCCTTTCACGGATTAAGCCATGGCTCTCGCCCTGCACCTGTTCCACCTTTTGACATACCCTGGAGCTCTTGCCCTTCACCTGCTTCCCCATCTGCTACCACAGACCCACCACAGTGGGACAGTACCTCTGTTCCTGTCAAAAGTCAACCTGACCTGGGCCTATGCTTGAGAACAGCTCAGTCAGTTCTGGCAGGCCCTTCAGGTCTGAAACTACCCAGACCACCATTGCAGGTTCCTTTTCCAAGCCAGTGGGCAAGTCTGTGATCACGGAATACCTTGCTACATCCATTGACAGCTCTTTGGCTGCTGGGCCCTCTCCTACAAGCAGGCACCTGAGGGGACTTCAGTCCTGGACTAGGAGACACCTGTAACACTGGTCCCTCACACTCTCCAGCAGAAAAGGATGCAGGGCCTAGGGCTTCATGTGCATCTTCCTTTGCTGCTATTGTGACTGACTTGACTATGTCTGGATCAGCTAGATCATTACCCAACAGACATGCTACTGGAATGGAGTCTTTGAATGCAAAGCAGTGCAGCCAGAATTCACTCCATCCAACCAGGCTCTAAGTAAATAAGACACACTCAAAAAATACCCGAGCGTTGAAAGGGAATGGCGCCTCTACTAGGGGCCAGGTAACATGCATTCTCATGCAGATTTATTAGGGAACATTCAGCCACTTCCTGGTCTAGTGGGACCTCACCTCTTAAAAGGCCCATGCTAACTATATCCTCTTCCATGACACCAGCAGCCATAGCAGCCATGTTTGCATATTTGGGCGTAGCCTTGAACATGGGATCTCCACCCCCACATATTTATATTACAAGGTCATCTCCCCATACATGATTGGTCAAACTTATACAAAGAAATCTGATCCCCCACAGTTTCAATGCTCTCATTGGACACATTTGTTTCACTACCATTTCCCATTTCAACATATATTTGCATCAGCTCATATTTACAGTACACCTCTTCTTGGGATCTCTCCATAGTAGCTTGTGACATAATTTCATAGTTACATATTCACACAACAAACAACTCATTACAAGTCCCAACTGGTCAAGGACCTCTAACCCCGAACATGATGCACATGTTCTTTGCAAGGACACTTCAACAATATGAGGAGGGGGAGAACAAGTAAATTCCCTTCAAACTGATTGTTAGGGAGAATTCTCCAGAATGGCTAATTTCCCTTACCTACTGAGTCCCTCAGCAGCTTTGCTGGATTTCTGGGTTTATTTTATTCACCTGGTAAGAGTGTGAATCTTTTTTCCCACTCTTACATGTGTTTTGCTGTGTCTGTTTAACATTTTTTTGTATTCATAGACTGTGGAGCCTCACATACTCCAGAGGCATCATCTTTTTACTGTGTGTTACACAGCACCTTCAGTGCAGTGACACAGGGTTGTCTTTTTCAGACTTCCCAACTCAGACTCAATTTTCTGGGACTGACTACCGTCTCCCAGAACATGTAAAGTTGCCATTGACTTTATTAGTCTCTTTAAAAACCACAGACCCAATACAAACTATCTTACCTAGAGTACTGGAAAGGGTTAATAGTTACCCTTGTTGTCTGTCTCTCATGAAACGTTGTTTCATTCCCTTTTCATTAAGACTTCGCTGGTGGCAGTGGTATCTACCCTATTTTTCCTACCGCGGTTATCTTAAATAGCCTTGGTATTGTTTTTGGTAGCCTCAAACTTAAACCCACTAGACCATATACGTTGTATACGGTTCTGGCTGGGTTTATTCACCATTTCTTTTTGTAAAGGTCTTTGTCGTGTTTTACTCTGAGCGCCAAACCAGGTTTGGTCCATTTGTTTGCCGACCTTTGGTCGGCTTCTGCACAGAAGCCCTCCTTAGGTGCCTGAAAGTCTGAGTAGGCAGGATGTCAGGGAGGGGTTTTAGGACCCCTGCCATGGGTTCCCTTGGTAACCCAAGTCACACTCCTGTTTGATTGACTAGGTGACTGTCCTGCAAGGACAGCCACCCTGCTGTGTGATTGACAGCCAGGCTGTATGGATGGGGGAAAACAGCATAAAAAGCAGGTCTCTGGGACTGAGAAGGCAGAGTCGCCACTGAATCGAGAGAAACGAAGAGAAACTGACAGAAGAGGACCTCTACCACGACTCAACCTCCCGGTGAAGCCCTGCTGCGGCTCCGAATCTTCAAACTTCGACGACAGGGAAGATCTGCAAGGAATCTTCAACCCTTGAGCTGGTGGGAACATCCAGTTCACCAAACTGCTAGCCAGGTCTCCCTCCTCTGGTCGAATTTGCTGTGCACGGCTACAGTGAACCGGATAGCCAGGAGGAACAGACCCTGCTTGCCTTTTAATGAGCACACCTTTTATTCGTCGCTTTGCTGTGTTGCTGGTTTCTTCCCTGGGCAGTGCAGGACCCTCCAGTTTCCTCCTTCTTGTCAGTCCGACAGTCGCTTCAGGAATCGTGAGCCTGCAGGACCTGCCTGGAATGTCTGCCGCAGCTACAGCATTCTTCTGCTTTAAAAGTATGTGCTAACCTGGTTGTTCGATTCGTCCAGCCACAGTGAAAGTGTGTGAAATCTTTCACCAAACCAAGGGCTTGTCCTTCTCTATTCTTTAAAGTAACTTTTTCGTCCAACCAAGTTCATTCTGAACTCTTGGCAAAGACTTAACCACGAACTACCCTGAACTGTGTGATCCTCTGCAACGACTTTGGTCCATTAACTTTGGCCCTGGCCTCTTGATTTGATTTCCTCACTGTAGTTCCTTTTTCTAGATTGCCCTGCTTACTTACTTGTTGGTGCTGCTCAACTTTGTTCTAACGTTGTCTTTCCCTCCCTTTTAAATTAGTGGAGTGCCATTTTGCTCACACTTCATTTTGAGCCTAACTTGTCCAGAACTATTGGGTGTGGTGTGGTGTATTAGTAACGTGATTTTTCAACTGCTTGATAATAGTGAAATGTTTAATAACTGATGTGTAAATGAATGTATATTCTTTTACTCAGAAACCTTGAGTCAATCTTTGTTTGAATCATAGTAATTGCTGTACTTTGTGTAACTATTGATACTGCTCACTTGCTCTTGAGATAAGTTTGGCTGCTCAGCCATCGCTACCACTTTTACTCTGTAGTACAGGCTTGTACCAAAGGTGAATGTGTACTGTCACTTGTAGTCTTAATTGTGTGTGGTGTTCCCAAAGGGTACTGCATATAGTTCTGCCTAACACCTGGGCTACCTGGGTATGTGAATGGTTGAAAAACTTAGATGGTTGGGTTAAGGGTTACAGGGTGAACACTTATGAAGGTATGAGCAATCTTGTTATGTTGGAGTCAATTTATGATGCCTGCTCTCCTGAGCTCAGACAGCACTTGGCTGATTCTAAGGAGATAGATCCCAAGAAGTTAGCTAAGGCTGCTGACTTGTGGCTTGCCAACAGGGCTACTCACAACAATTCTGGGGCAACTCAGAAGAAGGATGAGGGAAAGCAGCCAAAGAAATATAACAAGGAGAAGTCTAATACCTCCATTCCAAAAGAGGGCCACAAACAGCAACATAAGGGTAAACCACAAGGGAAACCGAATCAGGCTAGTGCACCATCTGGACCCAAACCAGATGGAGGTCATAACAAACCCCCATTCATCAAGACTTTTGGGAAATGTTATGTTTGTGGGTCAACTGACCATGTGAAAGGGGATCCCATATGTAAGGGTAAACCTTCAGGGGTCCACACTGTCTCCTTAGCATTCTCCCCAGAGGAAGAAGTACCATTGGCAAGTGGAAACTTTCACCTACTGGCTGACGAACCCATGAGAGTCTCAGCTAGTGTTTCTTTAGTGTCCCTGGCCTTGTGGGAACAACAGAATTAAGATGTCTATAATTCCATCCCAGATAATACCAAAGAGTATTATAAATATAGTGTTCTTGTGAATGGCCAGGAGACTCCTGCCATCAGAGACACTGGAGCCAGCATAACTGTAGTAGATGAATCATTTTTCAAGGTGCAGGATGTTGCTAAGGCACCCAAATGCCTCACCAAGTTAGCTGGAGGCCCTGTGCAAATGCTTCCCCAGCTACCAGCTCTCATCCAGTGTGATGATATGACTGTCAAAATACCTGTTAGTGTGCAGAGTGAAGTGCCTGGGAGAGTCCTACTAGGTAATGACCTGATAGCTCTTGGAGTTGTGTCAAGTACCCACAGGCCTCCCGGTAAAAGGAAACAGGAGCTCATTGGGCCTGCAAGGGAGAGGACCTTGAGAGGCTCTCCAGAGGAGTTGATAGAAGAAACTATCACTCCCACTCCACAGGAGTTGCTCACTGCTATTTCCGGAAAGAAAGAGGCAAAGGGGAAACCCAAGACCTCAAGGAAAAAGACAGACTGCACCCCTCTGCTACCAAACAGGACATCCCTAAGATTGTCCACGGTCACACCTGTGACTCCTCCACCTGCTGAGGCAAAGTGTGAGGTACCACCATGTGTGGTTGATCCAGTCTATTAAGAGTCAGATCCGGAGGAAGACACTGTTTTAGTTGGAGATCTTGACCCTGTGGACCATCCTGAGCTGCAGTCTTTACAGGCAGAAGGTGGACCCAACAAGGCACACTTCAGCAGAGGACAGAGGGAGTGTCCTACTGCCGTAGGTCTTTGACAACAGGCTGCTTATCAACATGATTTGCAAGAAGTTGGAAAGCATAGGTTGAGCTGGGAAGATGGCCTCTTCTACAGTGAACCAACTGAGTCTATCCCTGGGGTCTGCAAAATAATTGTAGTGCCCCTAGCAAACAGACTCCAGTTCCTACAGTTGGCCGTTGAGATACCATTGGCTGGTAATTTGAGTTTCAAAAAGACCAAAGAAAGACTCTCATTATACTTCTACTAGCCTAAGATGGGTTCAGAAGTTGGTAAATTCTGTAGGAGCTGTCACACTTGCCAAACCTCCTTTGGCAAGAGTGGAGCCAAGAATATGGCACCCCTGGTGCCTCTCTCAGTGATGGGAGTTCCTTTTGAGAAGGTGGGCATTGACATTGTTGGTCCCCTTGACCCTCCCACATCTTTAGGAAACAGGTTCATCCTGGTTGTAGTAGATCATGCTACTAGGTATCCTGAAGCAATAGCTATGAGGACTGTTACGGCTCAGCTCAGGCTGTGGCTAAGGTTCTACTTGGTATTTTTACCAGAATAGAGTTTCCTAAAGAAGTGATATCCGACAGGGGATCCAATTTTATGTCTCACTACATGCAAGCCATGTCATTTACAAGTTCTCTTCAGCCTATCATCCGCAGACAAATGGACTGGTAGAGAGGTTTAATTGTACCATGAAGAGTGTGATAGGTGATTTAGAGGAACCCCTTAAAAGAAAGGAGGGACCTTCAACTTCCAAGCCTTCTCTTTGCTTACAGAGAAGTCCCTCAGGAGGGAGTTGGTTACAGTCAATTTGAACTTCTGTATGGCCATCCAGTCAGAGGCCCCTTGTCCCTGATTAAGGAGGAGTTGGAGAGTGCTCATTCCCCCAAGCCAGTCAGAGTGACTGACTATGTGATAGGTCTCCAGAGGAGAATGTCACACATGATGTCAGAAGCTAGTGATAACTTAAAAGCAGGTCAGGCTCTGGTCAAACATTGGCATGACCAGAAGCCCAGCATAGTTCAGCTTACTCAAGACCAGCTTGTATTAGTTATGGTGCCAACAAGGCAGAGGGCCTTGCAGGACAAATGGATAGGACCCTTCAAGGTTGTGGGCAAACTTGGAGAGGTGAAATATTTGGTGGATTTAGGCAGACTTAAGGAGGCTCCCAGAGTCTTTCACACCAACCGTTTGAAAGCAAATGTCTCGAGACCAGAAGTAGGACCTTTGCTTCTAGCTTCAGCTCAACAGGAGAAGGAGAGTGAACCTCTACCTGACCTCCTCAGAGGCCAACTTTTAGATGGAAACATAGAAGGAGTCAATCTCTCTTCTCAACTGACATCTGAACAGGAGGAGTGAAAAGTTCTGTTAAATCAGTTTACCTCCCTGTTTTCACTTTCATCAGGCTTAACCCCTTGAGGCCAGCATGATATTCTCACTGGTGACTGTCTACCTGTGAAACGCAGAGGTTACAGAATGTCAGAACATGTGAGATCCCACATCAAAGGAGAGGTCAACAAGATGCCTGATCTTGGGGTTATAGAGCCCTCTACAAGCCCATGGTCTAGTCCAGTTGTTCTAGTACCAAAGGCAGGATCCAAGGAGTTGAGATTCTGTGAGCTCTAACTGCAGTCACTAAGACTGATGTCCATCCTTTGCCAAGGACAGATGAACTGGTGGATAGACTTGGTTCAGACAAGTACCTCAGTACATTTGATCTGACGTCAGGCTATTGGCAAATATCCCTGACAGACCATGCCAAGGAGAAAACTGCATTCTCAACCCCAGCAGGCCCCTACCAATGTAAGGTAATTCCTTTTGGATTAAAGAGTGCACCTGATACATTCCAAAGGATGGTCAATCAAGTTCGGAATGGGATGGAGGACTTCTGCATGGCCTACTTGGATGACATTGCAGTGTTCAGCCCTACTTGGAAAGAACATATTGATCACTTAGGATATGTGTTGCAGGCTCTTGAGCAGGCTCATCTGACCATAAAGGCAAGCAAATGTCAAATTGGTCAGAGCAAAGTGGTCTACCTTGGTCATGAGGTAGGAGGAGGTGAAACAAGGCCATTGCCTAGCAAGCTTCAAGCTGTACAAAACTGGGCCACCCCTACTACCCAAACCCAAGTGAGAGCCTTCCTAGGTCTCACTGCATACTGGGTACTACAGGAATTTCATAGAGAACTATGGGACTATAGCTTCTCCCTTGAATGTGATCTCCTCTCCAAAGTTCCCTAAAACGTTCAGATGGAATGAGGAGTGTGATCAAGCCTTTGAAAACCTGAAGAAAGCCCTTTGTCAAGCTCCAATCCAAGAGCTCCTGATTATCACCAACCCTTCATTGTGCAGACAGATGCATCCAATACAGGTATAGGTGCAGTCCTTGGTCAACTGGATGAGAAAAGTAGGGAGCACCCCTGTGGGATGTTTTTACCCACGTATCCAAGCCCTACCACAGAACTGTGCATTACTGACATTGAAAACATCATGATGGACAGAACTCACTAGAAAATACACAGGGAAAACATGAAAAATAGGTTGCCATCCAATTTTGCCTCTGTCAATGTTAATACAAGAGACCATTGCCAGGCCCTATCCTTTGGCTACACACAGAGCAAAAACCAGTGCAAAGAAAGATGGTTCTGTTCAAAATCTGTTTTTATTAATGTCAAACATTGCTAAGATCATGGGCACGAAACCACCAAACAAAAATCCAACTCTGGTTGAGTGTTCTACTTTACTCTACTGCATATCTAGATCAATGCCATGTTAAGCGAGGATCATATACTATAAAGTAAAATCACCTTTGTGAAATGGATTAATTCAAGACAGCTCCCAAAAATGGGTGCAGTACCGGCGCTCGACACTAACCGGCGCTAGCAGTCTAAACTCTGACTGGGGACCTGTATTTCAGAAGCTAAACAGCATCCTGAGCTAGCTGGGACTTCAAAGGCTTGCAGATTAATCAGAATTCTCAACACCTACTGTTCCCAGGCCCTATACTAGAAGGCAGTCCGATTCAATTAACAGTTCAAGAGGCCTCTTTTCATGGGAAGTCTTCACACCTGCTCTGACATGTAAATTAGGAGGGGAGGAGAGCTTCCTGCAGCCTGGAAGAAAGGAACAAAAGCCTCTTTTAATTGAACAGGATATGCTGATTTGAGGTGTAATTGTCAACAGTTGTTCTGGCAGGAAAGCATGTGACATCTGACTCAGCCAGCTATAGGCGGGCCAGACTGGGTTGTGGATTTCATATTGCACCAAATGTATGTTTTATCAAATTGCTCATAAAATATTGTATTAAGTTGACAGAAATGTACAATCTGGAGATTGTTAATATGAAAAATGTACCTACAATTTGAGACTAAACTCCACTCTGTGTGACGCTCTAAGACCGAACCCCGCTATTTATTAATATTGCAGACACTGTGCTTACATTAGAGAATTGAAAACTTATTGTAATGTGCTCAGGGAGGGGGTGTACTTCTGTGTAAATTTTGAGGAAAAACCAATGTTGCAAAAGCTACTAAAAAGTGTAAAATGTTGTTATTTCTGAACCCAAGCTCTCAGGGACATGGGGCTTGATCAGAGACCTGTCTTAATTCATCCATCATGTGTACATGTATTTTCAACAACTTGTGTATCTGGGAAATATGTGTTTTGGGTAAAATTGACTTTCTCAGTAAAAGCAAAGGGGCGTTTCTTCAATAGATTGTAAAATGGTAGCACTGGATGACTCACAACTCTGTTCTCCAGTGAGAGCACAGAAAATCCTATAGCCTATCAGGATCCTCAGAGGGTTGGGCATAGAAAGTTAACCTTCCAACCCACTTTATAAAGACATAAAAGGAGTCATTGAGACCCAGGTAGACACTCACTTCCCACTTCAAACTGATTTCCTGTGAAGCACTTTGCCAGAAGACTCCAGAACCAGAACTTCGAATCCAGACTTCAAATCCAGACAGATCCAGAGACCAGAACTTAGAATTCAGAGAGGCCAATCCACAAGCTGAATCCTTTTCAGCAGGCCTCAAAATCTTTTGCAACCTGATATTCAACAGCCGGGCGAGCTGTTTGATTCTGGCTAGAACCCTGTGCCAGAACCCAGAAAGCAGAGCTGTATCCAGACCACTGTGCAGTGCCGAGACCGGAACCAGAGATCCAGAACCGAGACCAGACCAGACCAGATCGCTGTGAGCAGAACCAGTGCCAGAGACCGTCCTGTGGCGAGAGAACCGCAGTCAACCTGACCAGATCTTAACGGCCTATTTCAAATTTATAGTGTGAGTAACCAGCCAGAACTGTGCATAGTCATATATTAGTTCAAAATAAGCTTATCCCATCCAATTCAACCTGCCTGGAACTGCATTAGAAATCGCGTGTTCATTCTGTGAAAGTGTCATTTGCTATTCTGAATCATTATTTCATTTCTGAAAATCTACCTCCACAAAATCGTCGGTACCTTTTGAACCATACATACTAAGGAAGCTAAGATCCTCAGCTTTCCAACAAGCCCTAAACTTTTCTACTCCTTGTAGTTTTTCCGTAATCGCGCTTTACGCACTCGGAAAAAGTGCTGCGAATTGCAAATTTGACTCAAACTTCTTCACCTGTCAAAAATAGCTGTCTTTTGCTTCCATTGCTGAAATCCGTTTTCAACCTGATAATCCCTCATGAATCACTGATAGGGTTGACCTGAACCAATCTTAAGTAGCTATCACCTACCCTGAATCTCCTATAGGGAATTAAAATCATTTTTAGCATATTTTCACTTCTTTGCAAATCACATTCAAAGTATTTTTGCCTGTGTTTTAAAATCATCCCTGTTGCTCTAAGCTTGCTAGGGGGAACTGAATTGGTATTGCATTTGATTGTATTCCTGAAAATTGTGTCCTCTCCTTCCATCTCCTTATATTGCATAGGGGGGGAGTGAATTGTCAAAAGAAAAAGTGACCATATTATCTCTTGTGGAAACCATCTCAGTTATTTCTGTGCTACATTCTTTTCCATCATTGCATTTCCTTGAACCCATAAAAGCATTCTCAGACTTTATCCTCTCTATACCAACTCCTAAGTAATTAAAAAAGTGTGCTAGTGTAATACTATCCATTGTTGATCACTGTCATATTCATAAGTGTGCTATCAAATATTAATTTATTTATAAAAGTGTGATATATATACATATATATATACATATATATATTGTTTAATGTGTAAAATAAATCTTTTAATTTGCAAAACAAACCTACTTCTTGGCTCAGTGAGGTCAGGGGGATTCAAAGAGAGGGGCGTTATACAAGGGTTTATCATCCAGATATATGAACTTGTCATAAAAATATATAAATAAGGGCTTCATTGGGCATCCCAGACTAGACACTGACTTAGTTGGAGTACTGAATTGAAGTCGCTTAACACCCCATTTGCTTCATCAGTAGGAAACTGAAGGAACCAAAAACAAGGTGGGCAACCATAGAGCGTGAATGCTTTGCCATTGTGGTGTCTCTGAAGAAGTTTAGACCATACTTTTATGGATCTACTTTTGTGATTCAAACTGATCACCAACCCTTGAGATGGTTAATGCAAATGAAAGGGGAGAACCCAGGCTCACGGTTCCTGAAGTGACTGTCGGACTGACATGAAGTAGGAAGACTGGAGGGTCCTGCACTGCCCAGGGAAGAAACCAGCAGCAGAGCAAAGCAACAAATAAAATATGTGCTCCATAAAACCCAAGCAGGGTCCAACCTTCCTGGCTATCTGGCCCACTGTAGCTCTGTACAGCAAATTCAACCAGAGGAGGGAGTCCTGGCTTGCAGTTTGGGCGAACTGGTTGGTCCCACCATCTCAGGGGAAGAATATTTTTGGAGGATTTACTCTGTCGGAGTTAGAGGATTCGGACCTGCAGCAGGGCTTCACTGGGCAGTTCAGTCATGTTAGGGGACCTCTTCTGTCAGCTCCTCGTCTGTTCTTTCGTTCCAGCGGTGACTCTGCCTTTCCAGACCCAAAGACCTGCTTCTTATGCAGTTTTCCCCCATTCACACAGCCTGGCTGTCAATCACACAGCAGGGTGGCTGTCAAGCCGGGACTGCAGCAACGTTGAAGCTGCTTGCTTTGGTGTATATGAAAGTGTTCATATACAACACACAAATGTATGGACACTTCCATTTACGTCAAACAAAAATGGTACTGTAAATGTGCGCTAGTTTAGCACACATATTAAACTGGAGGAGTGCCACAAGAATAGGCTTCCAAAAAGCCAGTTTACGAGTGTGGCGGTTGCTAGGTTGGCTTCCAACCCATCCTAGCAACCGCCACATGTATTCCGAAAGTGGCGCATTCCTTCCGACTTCGGAAGAATGTGCCACCTTCAGAATAGGTCTTAAGAACAGAAAAGGTTGTTAAGCCTTTTAACGTCCTTTTCGGTACTTAACACCTACATGTGAATCGGGCCCTCAGTGCTTTCACTGTAATCCACCTGTTTCTAATGGAAACAGGTGGATTGCAGAATCTCGGCATCATTTTCGTTAAATAACGAGGGAATCATTATTTAACGAAAATATTGCTGAGAACACAGTTCCCATACACCAAGTGAGCAGCTTCAACATTGCAGGATGTTTTAGCTGCTTACTGTGATGTATAGGAAAGTGCATGTGGGCTAGATGGTCACATGTACAGAGCGGTAGTGTGCATGGATTGCCCCAACCAACAATGAGGAAGAGAGGGATGAGGAATAGAGGGAGGTAGTCGATGTGATGCTAGATATACACTAGCCAGTAGAATGTAGGGAATGGCAGGGATGAATGTAGGTCGACTTTGGGTAGCAGTTATTTTATTTTGCTTGGTACTTGCTGACGTTTCATGACTAGCTTCCTTAAACAGTGGAGCACCTGCCTTCCCTTCCTAAAACTGATCTTCATGTCTTCTATATGTGTTTATTC
This sequence comes from Ambystoma mexicanum, assembly GCF_040938575.1. NCBI lineage: Eukaryota > Metazoa > Chordata > Amphibia > Caudata > Ambystomatidae > Ambystoma > Ambystoma mexicanum. The sequence continues at coordinate 827,597,540 of NC_090936.1, forward strand.
ATTTGCATTTAGTCATTCCTGTCTTTAGATAAAAACATTTAAATTATATATATGAGAAAGGCTGTGTACTAGGAATACAGGCTGATGCAGATTTACTTGCAATTAAATGGGAAATAGTGAGGAAATGGTGGGAAGGAACCGTGTTTGAGATCAAAGTCCTTATAGTACATCATTTTATCATTTTCTTTTTCTGCATTTTCAGTTTGGCTTCAAGGTTGGCACCAGCTTGTTGCCCAAAATAATACTTTAAGTGACGGATGTGCACCTGTGTAAGGAGGCAGTGATTATGCTGGCAGTTTCCTTATTCCATCACACATTACCCAATCAGTATTGGATGATGGATGCTTTGTCTACTCCTGTCCCTTGCCAAGGCAGCAACATCCAGTATTGATTTGAGTCACTGGAATGACGATTGGAAGCGCTGGCATGGTAATGTCCTGGCATGTGTTGGTGGCTCACAAGGTCTGAGCTCTTGCTGTCCAGCACTCCCATTGCAGTCTCTGCTCAATACTCTGTGTAGATGGACCTAGGATAAAGGCAATACGTGTCTATGGAGTTATTCTTGATTGACCTGTACAGAGTCAGGGTAAAAGCTGTGTGTCTGTCGAGGTATTGCTTAATTCTCCCGACTCACAGAGAAAGGAGCCATGTGCTGAGCTAATTAATCATTGCCTGAGCATCTGCTTTCCTTACATAGGAGATAGGTGCTGCGTGCCTAGTCAGATGTTCATCATTGTTTGAGCCTTAGCAGAAGCCTAGCTTGTAAGCAACAGAGCACAACACAAAAATTCACTCATGCGTGTTCTGTTGAGAGAATGCTTCAGCACCAGCTTCGGGTCGATCTTGTGATCTCGGTTCTTCTTGTGGGCTCCTCGGCCCTTCTTCCCACATTGCCACTGGGACCCTTTGGAAGTGGGATATGTTTCTGGTCACGGTTTCACTCCCACTGGTGTCTGTGATAATGCTGTGGTTTGTGTTGCTTAGTGTCCACGGTCGGGACTCAAAGTTCAGTGACATCTTCTTGGGCGGAGCCCTGTTCTTCACCAGCACTGTGTCTCCTGGCTGCAACTCCCGATGGCTGGCGCGTTGGGTGTGGCCCTCCTGTTTGTTCCGCCTGACCCGTTTTGCCTCGATGAGGGGAATGTCGGGATGTGGGGCTACCCAGTTTGGGTGTACTAGGAGTTCCGCTTGGATCGGCACCCCGAACATGAGAGCTGCGGGGCTGATGCCGATCGATGAGTGTGGGGTCCGGCAGTGAGTCCCCAGGAATCGGTACACAGCAGTTAGCCATGAGTGGTTGTGTTCTTTTGCGATGCGGATCACTTTATTCAGAGATCCCATAAAATGTTCACCGCCACAATAGGTTTGAGGCCAGTATGGGGTGATCCTCTTGTATCATATGCAGAGGTCCTGGAAGAACTGCCAAAGTTCTTGACTAGTGAACGGAGGACCATTGTCGCTCTTGATCTTGGTCGGGATTCCATGTGTTGCAACTATTTTCTCGAGCACCACGATCATTGTTTCTGCGCTAGTGGACGATACATGTTCGACCTCCGGGTAGAATTCGTCCACTAAGACCAGCAGATATCCTTCTCCCGTGAAGGTGCAGTAGTCTATGCTGACGGACTCCCACCTGATGTTGCTTCTTGGGGCACTGACAATTGGCTCTGTGGCTGGAGCTTTCCTGGGGGATTGGCAGGCTGCACAGGATTCTATGAGGTCTATTACCCGCTGTTGCATGTGGGGCATCCACATTTGGGACTTCAGGTATGAGGTTGTCTTTACAATTCCTTGGTGCCCACTGTGGCCTAGCTTGATCGCTCTCTCTTCCAGCGCAGTTGGTAATACAATTCAGTGTCCTTTTAGGATTACCCCTTCAGGGGCTATGGTGAGCTTGTGGCGGATCCCAAATATGGCTTGTGCTATCTCCTGGGCCGGGTTCATGCGCTGGGCCATCATCGCCAAGAAACTCTTCCAGTTCCCCGTCTGGATGGCTCATCTGGTTCGAGTTAATATAGTATCTGCCTTGGTATCGTCAGCCGCTTCCTGCAGCATGAGAGTCTTCGGTCGGGCGCAAGCGCCGACATGACACACGTGTTCATCCGTCTCTGCGGCATGTTGTCTCTCTTGTTCTGTAGCGGGCTGTGGGTGGCGCGATAGTCAGTGGGTTGTCTGACCCAGCCCGATACTCCACCTCTATGTTGTAGGGCTGAAGTTGTAACATCCTCTTCTCAATTTGTGCTGGGGGATGTGGTGCAGAGCCCTTGAAGATGGGGATGAGGGGTTTGTGGTCTGAGAACACCTTTGCTGTTTTGCCCAGTAGGTATACCTTGAAGTGTTGGGAACCCCAGAGGATTGCTAGCGCCTCCTTCGCAATATGCGCATAGTTCTGTTTGGTCTTGGTAAATGCGCGGCTGGCAAAAGCGATGGGGTGCACATTGCCTTCTTTGTTAATTTGGATTAGTACGGCCCCTAGGCCCACAGGGCTAGTGTCGTTAAGGAGTTCAGTGTCCCTTTCAATGTCAAAGAAAGCCATTGTTGTGGAGATGGACAGCGAGTCCTTGATTTGCTGGAACGCTTGCTGGTGTAGAGATGACCATTCCCATTTCTGGTCTTTCTTTGTGAGTTTGTGGAGAGGGCTCACTAGGGTAACAAGGTCCAGGATAAACCTAGCGCAATACATTGCCATGCCCATAAAACTTCTTACTTCGGTGGCAGATTGTGGGGCTTTGGTGCTTTTGATCTCATTCACCTTTGCTGGATCAGGTGACACGCTTTTGGAATTGAAGATGTAGCCGAAGAAGCAGAGTTCTTCTTTTCCAAACTCACATTTTTACGTGTTCAGTGTGAGTCCTGCATCTTCAAGCCACGGCAATACTGCCGCCAGGCGTTCGTGATGTTCTTTGCTGCTGGTTTCGTAAAAGATGTCATCACTGATGTTTGTTGTCCCTTCTAGGCCATTCAGGACCTTCCAGATTTCATGTTGAAACACCTCGGTGGCCGAGGATATTCCAAAGTTAAAGAGTATCTCCTCAGGCCAAGGTGGGAGGAGAAAGTGGTGATGTATCTCGACTCCTTCGCAAGCTAGAGTTGGTGGTACCCCGACCTGAGGTCTAGCTTACTGAACAGTGTGGCACCTGTCAAGTCGACGATGAGTTCATCATTGCTTGGTGTGGTGTGCCGCTCTCTCCAGATTGCTGCATTCGGGAGCCTCATATCGATGCAGCATTCACAGCATTCTGTTGCTTGGGCTTTTGTGCCACCACCATGGGGGACACCCACAGGGTTGGTACTTATGTTTTTTCTTTCATTCCCGCCTTCTCTAGTTTTTCAAGTTCCTTTTTGACAGCCTCCCTCATGTGAAAGGGTACTCTGCGGTGTTGCACAGCTTTGGGTTCAATAATAGGGTCAATGTGAAGTTTGATGGACCTGCCTTTCAGGCAGCCGATGCCCTGGAACACTTGGTGGTGTTTTTGAGTAGGTTGTCGATCTCGGTATGATTCTGAACGCAAAGTGGATCAGCTGTAGCTTTTCAGCTGTTCAGCAGCTTAGGAGAGTCTCACAGCCAGCGTCTACTACATACATCCTTTATAGGCAGGCTGTGTTGCTGTGGGATATGTCAGACTGGAAGGATCCTTGCACCGGCAGCAGTTTCTTGCAACCATAGGCAAAAAGTCATACCTTCCTGTCTTGGAGCGTCAATCTCGGGCTGAGCTTGTTGAAGGCATTCACTGGTATCACGTTGATGGTTGCTCCTGTGTCAATGACCACTTTCATTGGTTTTCAGTCTAAGATGACGGTACAGGAGAGCCTCTTCCGCTGTTTGGACCTCCGTGATTCTACCGCAGAGATGAGATCCATGCAGTGTACCTTCTTGCTTGCTTTCTTTCATCTTTCTTTATTGCGCTTGTCAGGTGAGACGCTATTGTTGCTTTCTTCGCTTTCGCTGCTGTCTGGTGATCTTTGCACATGGTCCACGGCTCTTGCCCTTCCTTTTCTGCTCGACTGACGAGGGGTTTCCTGTGGGGTGAATTTTCTTCTGTGCTTCTGTGGTTATAGTGGCGTCTGCTCTCGGTCTCTTCCACCTGGTGGATGTAGACAGACCACAGTGTAGTGGTTGAGGTGGTTGCACTTCCTGCATGTCAAACCCCATGTGAGGCAAGGCTCCCCTCAGTGCCATGGGCCTCCACACCATTTGCAGGAGCTCTCCCGCCATTGAGGTAGGTAATGCCGGGATGGGTTAAAGCACTTGCCCCCTTGCTCTCGGTTGCCTTGGCACCACTTGATGGCAGCAACTTCTTCACTTTTCAGGGGTATTACCAGCGGTAGACGTTGACTCGCAGCTTCAATCACAGCCACTTGGCCATCCGTGCATTCACGAAGACGTCCCATTTCAAGGATGCGGGATAGGGCTACGTTCATTTCCGACAAAATGGCTCTCCTCAGTTTCTCCGACAAGATCCCATTTATGATTTGGAGTCGGATTGCAAATTCTTCATAGGGAAATTTCCATCCTACCGCCATCTCTCGTAGTCGTGCATAGAAACTGTCCACTGTCTCACTCTCATGTTGTCTGGCCATGCAAAAGTGGAATCTCTCGTAGTTGGGATTGAGGTTGGGATTAAATTTGTTCGCCAGCGCAGCTTTGGCTGTGTCATAATCATCTGCATTGCCGTTGTTGGGGAGCGTGTTAAAAAGGCGTAGTGTCGCCGTGCCAATGTTGAGCAAGAGGAACTTGCACTTCTTTCTGTCTGTGATGATTTCCCTGGCTTCGAGGTGCAGCTCGAATTGCTGTAGCCAGATGCCCCAGCGGATGGCGGCACCCATGGTAAACGGGTCGAATGGCGCCACGAGAGTGGTCATTGCAGGTTCTGGCCAATCTGGGTTGGTATTGATGCTCCTCCTGTCCGATGGGCTTGCTCCTGCCCTCGTAGGACTCACATTTGTGCTGGACATGGCAATTCTTGGGTGATGCTCGGTGAGTGCACCGCTTTTTTTGCAGGATTTTCGTGCCTGACTCTCCAGCGAACAAGTGAGCATGTGCTGGTTGGTTGACTTGCAGGCAGTACCCAGCGGAGCTTCAGCTTGAATGGGATGTGGTATTCAGCACTGCCTGGTGTGTTTTGGCAGTGTGGAACGTCCGCTTGTGGCTGGCGTCATCAAAACATAGGAGTAATGCGACCCACTTGTTGGAGATGCTTTGCACTGCTTTGAAATGCTGCCCGCGAGTGAGCACGAGAGAAAATGGAATGTTTGTATTATGTGGAACGTTGAAGGAGCCTTGCCACAGTGCTCGCGTGCGTTCATGAGAAAGCAGGTTGCAGGATCTTTATAAGCGTTGTGTTTGATTAGTTAAGAACCTTCTAAGAATGCCTCCACGTGTGCAGCCTGTGGTCTGGGGCATGCTGGGTGCAGCAGCGATCAGTCACGCGTGCGAAGAAGATTTTCAGAACATTGGGGCACTGCTTCTGATTTCCCGCTAGGCTATGTCCGATGTGGGATGTGCCCCCCAGTGCTTACCGGAGCATTGAGATTGCTCTCAGGATGTTCGTGGGGAGAAATTCCTCCTTTGGCTGTGATACGCGGTGTAGACAGACTGTGTGATCTGCTTACACGGTTTGGATGGCGCACGTCGTGGGCCTCCGTCTTCGTCACCAGTGTTCTGTTGAGAGAATGCTTTAGCACTGGGGGAGCGGGAGCATCAGTAATGCACACCGGCCCGCTCGGGCCTACTTTTATGCATGCAGCAAATGAGGGACACAACCAATGGGTAGACTGCATAAACCCGGACTGGTGCAAAGCACGCAGTTGCGTTGATTCCTTTATTTCCAGCCCTGCCCCAGCATGTGACCTGGTCTCCTGCGATACACTTGACATGACAATGGGGTTATCCGTAGGGTGCAGGGGTAGCGGAAGAGCTTGGATAGGTAGGGGCTAGAGGGAAGGGTGAACTGCAGATGGGGAGAAATAGGGTTGAGTGAAGTTATTGGTGAGAGCAACCGGAATGACGCTGTATTTTTGTAGATTTACTCGAATGTTGCTGTTGCCACTGGTTCAGGGAAAATCTGAGGTTCCTGTGTTTTTGCCCCTCTACCATCTAGCTTGTTCTAGTCCTTAACTAGTGGGGAGGGGCACCCCAGCCAAAATGGGCCCTCTCCTAGTTTTACAAATACAATAAATAAATAAATACTTTGGATTAGTGGGTTCTTCCAGCCAGTCATTCCTCTTAAGGAATCCCTCATTGCCCTCCCATTTCCTATTTCATGTCTCATATGCATCCAGGGCAGGTGTCCCACATGGTACAGTGGTACACGAGGAAGGTATTCACTAATCTTTATCTTTTTTCTTTTGTCGATAATTGCTGGCAAAGGGAGGGGGTAGGCTTGTCAGGCAGCCATAGCAGGATGCACCAGTTGGTTTCCCTTACTCTTTGCCTGTGATCCTGGTCCCAGGCTGAGAGACGTGGAGTGATGGCCAGGGAGCCCAAGGCAGGGAGCGTGCTAAGGTATGTGTGATCCCTGCTCTCATGTAAACACCAGTTGAATGAGGATGGCATGGCACCAGTTAGTGGTTCTGCAGCTTACGAATTAAAAGGCAGGTAAGAACCCTGCTGGGAAGGCACCTTTAACTGTGTGTGGCCTGCATACTATTTAGCATTCCAGGGAAAGCATGGGTTCACAAAGTTCTTAATCCAGAGGAAGGGAGAGGGATAGGATCAGAGAAGGAATCATTCTTAATCCAGGTTCTTAGCCCAGCAGATATCACAGGGACCATGCCTTGTCCCATCACCACCTGAACAGGGTTTCCCAGCCTTCTTTCCTTTTCTGAATAACAGTTGTAAAGAGTGATAAAAGCCACTGTGAAAAGGATACTGGCCAGGCAGTTACCAGGAGTGATTCTGATCTTACCAGTGACCCATGTTCTTATTGCCCTTGTGTAATGTCATCCTGTGCCATGATGGCCCACTACAGGATGACCAGACTCCAGCCATTCCCAACATGGTCCTTTCCTCAGACCCAGTCCTACAAGTGCCAAATTTGGTGAATGAGGGGAGGTTCCTTTAGAATATTGTTGAGGAGGATGTGGAGTACCACCTATCCTCAATATGAAGACCAACCCCTATGTGGCTGTGGGAAGGAAACATGCATCAGATATGCCCCCTCCCCAAAGGAGGGGCTACCCTACCCTCAAGCATCAAGGATTATTATTATTATTATTATTATTATTATTATTATTATTATTATTATTATTATTATTATTATTTTTTTTTTTTTTTTATTGAATGCAGAACTAGCTTTGGTAAGCAACAAAGTGGTTTAAATAAATCATAGGGGAAGAACACAGTGAAGGAAGAAGAGAAACAAGGGCATGTGGAGCTAACAAGGGAGGGGAAGGGTGGCCCATTTGCCAGCAAGGTATCTACAAGCAACCAGGGGAGAAAGCAATGGGAATCAGACCACCCAGTCTCCGGTAGGCTGGAGAGTGATGGTTGCATGGACCTAGGAGTTAGGGGGAGCCATTCTTTGAAGAGGAGGGTCTTGAGCTCCTCTGTGAACTGTAGAAGCAATGAGGCAAGTTTGATGTTGACACAGAGGAGTTTCTAGAGTCTTAGGTTGTAGAGAGAGAAGGCCTGTATTCTGGTGCTTTCCTTCCTGCACTGGTGGAGTTCAGTCTGCATATGCCCTTACATCTGGTGGACTGCAGGCCTCTAGAGATACTGCGTTTCTCAGTGAGGGAGCTGGGGGCTTCAGAGTGACAGGCTTATAGATGGTGTGGAAGGATTTGAAGACAATGCAGGCTTGGAGTGGGTGTCAGAATAGCTTGATGAGGGTTGGGGTGATTGGGTCAAATTTGAGGGCTCCTTTGATGAGTCATTTTTTTGCATGCAGAATACAACTCAGGGGTAGCAGGGTAGTTGCTGTAAAGTCTTCCATAATACCCTGGCTGCCATCCATGTAGGAGAGGACCAAGGATTTGACGGGAGATTTGAAGTTGTGTTCTGGGACAAAGGGCTTGATTTTCCACAGGAGAGAATATTGGTACTAAGCCGTTTGTGCCTTCTTTGCTATGTGCTATTTGATGGAAAGGTGTTTGTCAATGTCAAACATATAGGGACTTGGCTCAGGTGGCCAGGTAGGGTGTGAAACCCTTGAGGTTCATATGAGAGAGGCAGGTATGGATGTCAGGGTGTTAGGTGTTGTTTGTCAGCAGGGAAATTCAATCTCGGAGGGGTTGAGCTTAATGTAAGCACTGGACATACAGGACAGGATCATTGTTAGGAACACCTTGGGCCTGCGCATGTCTTCAATGGAGATTATCTTGAGGTACAGCTGCATGTGAACATTGTATAGGTAGATGTGTATCTGTTGTTAAGCGGGGAGGGCTGCCAGCAGTTCCATTTAAAGAGAGGAGATCATGGGTGGTGCGGGTTTAATGACAACCAGAAAAATGAACAGAAATGCCAGGTTAGGTCTCTAATGTGCAATGGTTATTAAAAATAAATAAAAGGCTTCACATGAAAATAAATGCAAAAGATTGACAAGACTATATTTTCTTGCAGATGCAACATGCAAAGGCCATATGGGTCCAGGAAATGTATGACTAAGTTCTGATTTCCACTACTAGGCAGAACATTCAAGTGGAATCACCCATTACAGATCTGTTTGGCTCGTTATATGAAATGTAATTCTCTTTGAGGCCACAGAAGAAGGGTTATGTGGTGGGGTTTCTATGCAACAATATCAATAACAGAAACAGTGCTCGATGGGTGTAGCTCTTAAAAATACAAACCTTCAAATTCAAAATGTGGTGTGGTCAAGATTTGAATGACAAATTACAGAACTGCCTCATGTTGTTCAGAGGGCAAAGGTGAGCCATGTGGCTGGAAAGATAAGAATCCCTCCTACAGACCCTGACTGGCAGTGCGGGTTAATGACTGTAATTACAAGCTAAAATAAACAGACAGCAGATGCACAAAGCTATGTCAGAAATTAAATTAGCTTTGAAATTAATGATGTAACATACATTCTATTATCTGTCATTGTGTTACCTAGTGAAAGTGAATTTGCAAGTTTTTTTTTCCAACTGCCCCTTCTTTTTTAATTTTGGAGCATTGTGTTTTATTTTTCTGATCTTTGAAATGTCATGCTGGGTGTGTCTTCACGGTTTTTAAAGGATAACTAGCCAGCTTTTTGAGTGGTATAAACTTTATAGTGTGTATTTCATTTTACGGAGAGATAGTTTGTATATGTGGTTGATTTATGTTATCTTTTGCGGTTTCGCGCAATATTTATTAATTGTCTGATCAGTAGCACCACGCACTTTATAACTATTACTGAACATCAATTCCTCGAAAGGAATAAAAGCGATATGCACATTGTTTTTTGAGATAACTGTTGCGATGTACTTTGCACTTTCTGAACGCTGAATGGTCTGAATGGTCAAATTTGTGGAGAAGACAACTGTGTGACAATTTATGGCAGCATCAGGCACTTTTGTATATTATGCACCTGTCACTTTGTGATTCATGGATATGATCACGGAAAATTGTTTGAAGGGTCCAGTATACTGGACAGTAGCATTGTTTGGCAATTGATGACAGCACTAGGCACTTTAGTATAAAACATGCAGAAAAGCACTTTATGATCAATGGAAATACATAGTGAGTTACCAGAAAGTGAGGTTCCTAGAAACACATTTATTCAAATTAGCACATGCATTTTTTCACACGTGTTCGGTAACACAATTCTGTACCATGCATCATTTATAAGCTGTACATTTGTTTCTGCACTATGCACATTTCAATATTATGTACTCTACATGAATGTAAAGGGAACCCCACATTTTAAGGACTATTTTTTATCAAAATTATTGCCATGATAAGGGGAACACAGATATATAGATTTGCTGAAAAAACTTTGTTAAAAGGACGTTGTAAAACCGGAAAAAACCTCAGAAATTCACCAGTTATGGTAAGCTAAGCAACCATAAACATGCACCACCACTGTGCACTGTTAGGACTAACACCCAGCACATGAAAGATGGCATCACAAATGTCATTGATGACATCACTGTTGACATCACATATGAAATTAATTTTGATGAAAAGTCCCTACAAGGGGCTGTGTTTATAATGTTGGTAACAAGATGTCAGGGTTGATCGGGAGACCTAACATTGACTACTTAATGTATTAAGGAATGTACTGATCTAAACAAGGGAGAAAAATATATGGGCAAAGAAACCCTCTTTTTTGGGGGGCCTGACTCTTGAGGGTAGAAAAGATACACAATTATGAGGGGGTAGAGTCAACAGGCTTCCCTAGCCAGTAGCGTGATGGGTGGTCGGTAGGACCTTGCAAGAAAAATACTGTATTGATAGTGATTGGGTTGGCATCATTCCCACTCATATTTTTCCACTTGCGCTTAGCAGCATGCAGAATAGTTAGCCAGGTGCAGGGAGTTAGTCTGCACCCCAGCTTTCCTCGAATTATTTTACAACATTCATCCCCTCAGTGGTCATGTGTCAATTACTGCTTTGTAGTTTGGCCTTGAATCTGCCTCTTGGTCTGAGAAAGTTAAGGAGTATGGGTATGGCAGGGCTCCATGCATAGGTGTGAAAGTCTCATCCCTTCCTGCCTGTCTTGTCACGTGATTCAGACACAGTGAAACCGGCCTCTTCTTCATGCATTTTCATGTATTTGATTTAATTCTGCCAGTCGTCTACCATCTGTGGCTTATCTCCACCTTGCTGAACAGGATACTCTGTTCTTTTTCTCTTTAATTGTATCCATTGCTAGCCTATTCCAGCCTGATATGACCTAGGCTTCTTTGCTTGGTTACCGTCCGCTGGGTTTTTGTCCGTCTTAATTCTTGATTTGTTTGCTGCTGCACTCTCCTCTTGAGACCTTTGGTAACCTCTGTTCAATTCTGCTCAAGTGCGTAGTGGATTTTCACTCATCTATAAAGTGCTTTTGAGGTAGATACATATATAGTTGGAGCTTGCTGCGATCTATTTTTCTTCTAAGCTTAAGCAACCTTCACAATTTACTTCTTGCAATTTAAAGCATCTGTACACGTTTAAACTAACTTAATATCTTCATCATGCATATGGCATACGTTTCTTCATCTTGAAATCAATTGTTTCACGTTAGGCTCAAGATGTCACTTATCCATAGCCTTTCGTCTCTTTGTCAGTATTCTTAGGTCATTATATATTCTATATGTGCGTCAGTCTGATTTTCTCATGATGTCACCATTCGTCTTCTTTTAGTATCCTCTTGGCTTCTTCAGGTATTTCATTCTGACAAACATCCTTTTGTCTTGTCTGTAGATATGGTCTTCTCAGTGGGTACCTTATTGTCCAGGTTTTCTTAGGTGTCGGTACTTCAATAGGTGCTGTTACTCTGATAGGCACTGGGCAGAGCCCAACTGCAGCTCTCTGCTGGTTCATTGGTTCTCCATACGTCACATATTTTGGTGTGAACATTCCTGGCACTTCAAAGGGGGTGGCTGGGGTGCAGATAATACCTGGCACTTCCGCTTCAATAACATCAACAACAACATTTTTCCCTGATTTTGATAGGTTTTTATGAGTGCAACTTAACCAAAATGTCACTTTAACAAAGTTTTTACTGCAAATATATATATATATATATATATATATATATATATATATATATTACACGCCCGCGGTAGTTATGGTTAAGTTGCTAATCCCATAGGAAGAGCACTTTTTGGGCAGCTTATAACTTTGCTCCCCCTAGATGAATCTATGAATCTATGGCCCACTCTGAATTTTTTTGCAAAGATTGGTGAGGTTTGGTCCGGGGGGCAAAGTTATAGGGGGGTCCCAAAACATAGACTGAATGGAGAAAAAACTTTCATGCCTACAGCCCAAACCGCTGGACGGATTTTCACCAAATTCGCGGCAGGAGCAGCGGCTTGGTCCCGAAAGTATGCTATTGTAAATTTGGTGAAAATCCGTCCAGTAGTTTTTTAAAAAATGACCAAAAAGTAGGTCACAAAAAATTAGTGATTGGCTAATCGGCTTGCGTCATGTCCGCGGACATGCAACGTGTTCGCTGATTGGATGGTGAAGAGCGTGAAGAGCGTCAGATTTTTGGAAACGGCCACCATCTTGGATTCGCGGCCATCTGCCGGTGTCCACGAACATCGCGGTAAGAACATGTAAAAAAATACAACATTGAACTTGTCAAACTTATCAAATAATGTCTGGGTAGGTGAGGGGTGATGAGGATGGGATGGGATATGGCTGCAAGAAGCAAAAAAACAGGTGTTTTTTTGCCACAAAAGTCCGCGAACAGTTCAGATGTTCGCAAACAGTCCTGGAAATTTTGCAAACACCTCAGCATTAAAGGGTTGGTGAAATGAAGTTCTTGGATGGCTTATAACTTTTGCGCCACTTAAAGGAACTGCATGTATATTTCTGAACTGATTCCGAGTAAGTATGCACTGTTTGGTGGGATTCTGTCATGCGGTGGCAAAATTAGAGGGGGCGTCCCAAAATAATGTAAAGGCTTATAAATGAGGTGCCATTTGACAAATCTGCACTTAATTTGGGAAACTGATCATACATTTAGATATGATTTTTTTTCAGAAGTTTGGTGGGATTTTGTGAAGATGGTGCACAATTAGGGGGTCCCAAAATAATGTAAAGGCTTATAAATGAGGTGCCATTTGATGAATCTACACTTTGTTTGGCAAACTGATAATAGATCAAGATGTACATGTTTTTGCGACACTTGGTGGGATTCTGTCAAGCGGGAGCAAAATTAGAAGGGGGTCCCAAAATATTGTAAAGGGTTATAAATGTGGTGCCATTTGACAAATCCACACAAAGGTTTGCAAAAAGAGTATAGATCTAGATTTAGAATGGATTTTGTCAAGTGGAGGCTAGGTTATATGACGATTGTATGTGCATACATTTGACACTTTTGAACAAATAAAACATGGGTGGATTTCCAGCAAACTTGCGTAAGGAGCATTGGCAAGGATCTACAAGCATGGTTTTGCAAATGTGCCAGTGTTTTATTATTTGACAAGTGTCATAATGTAGCTACAAAAAATAGCGGTATACCTTTAGTGACTGAGCGGTAGCCTGTGGCCATGGGCAGTGGCCAGATTGTCCGGGTCATGAAGTAAGGTCATGATCTGGACAATCAGGCTACTGGCCATGACCACAAGGCACAAAACATAGGATTAAAGTGGCCATGTCCACCTGGGACTGACTTTGTGGTAAAGTTCTTCGAAATTGGGATAGCTCTGAAAGGGAAGAAAAATGTGCTTGTGGTAATATGGTCATAGGGTTCTCTCTGTATGGGACCCTCACCTTCCCTTTCCATGGTGGCCATTTTGGAAAACGTTTCCGCAGGCGTCTCGGTGTAGGAAGAAAAATCCTCTTTTTTAGCACCTCGGGTTCCCACTTTGGGAACCTAGGGTGCTAATGGCCTTCATCCCCCATTTCAGAGGCTGGAATGGGGCGATAATGGTCCAGAGACCTCGTTATCCACCCTTGCTTCGCTTGGGCTGATAACTTGGGCTGCTAGGCCGGTATCCACCGTTCCAGTCCCTGGAACAGAGGATGAACGCCACAATATTCCCATTAGCATAACACAAAATGCAAATGGAAATGTTGGAAAATCTTATTGAGTCTATGCACTTTACTGAGAAATATAAAGTAGATGGACTCTATACATGTTTTTTCAGTTCTATTTTTTAACTTTGAAAGGTGGTTCCTAAAGGAATATGTCTTTTTGTTGTTGTTTTTGGATGCATTTTTTTTGGCAGGAGATATGAGGGAAGAGGGACAAGGGAAAATGTTGTGCGTGTGTTATTTCTAAGGTAGGGGGCAGTGTTTCTCATGCTCCCTGATTACAGCAGTGGTGGTGGCTCTTTGTGAGGAGGGATGGTATTAGCTGATGCCATTTTAAGATAAATAGCAGTTTTGCTAAAAGTATGTACTGTGTACTAGATTGTTCATGGATAATGAGTATGAATAGGTGTTGGAGCTGTGCAAGGGAAATTTTGAAGTTGAAAGTTCCTAGATAGAAAATGCAGTTCTGAACTGTCTGCGAAGCAGAGATCTTATCGTGAAGTGCGGACGGGTTCTCGGACACGTCATCATGCCACGCGCCAGCGTATGGTCATGTGGCACTTGCCTGGAAGGTCAACTATGAAGTCAGATGTTCGTAGACATCCACGGATGCAAAACTAGCTGAAATAGTTGCAAACAGCGTATAGAAGTGTTGAAAATGATACTGGAAGGTGTGAAATGGCAGTTTTAAGGTGACACTTTGTAAATTGGACACAAATATTGCTATATTGGGTAAGTATGATATTAGTAAGTTGTAGGAAAATAGCATGCACTGGTAAAAACCCATGAAATTCAATGAAAAAACTTTGTTAAAGGGACGTTATGGTTAAGTTGCACTCATAAAAACCTACAAAATTCTATGAAAATATTTGATGTTTATTTGTACATTTTAAAGTTTTTTCATGCTGTGACTTTTTAAGTGAAAAATCTGAAAAGTGTAAATTGTAACTCTGGTGGGTGTCATTCTTCCCAGCATTTCAGTTTCAGAACTCCAAGGGCCTATCGGTAGACAGGAATTGATGCTTGGAGTTGGAGAGGACCGTAATGTTCCAATGGAAATTCAGTGCTAATAAGTTAACATCTCCTGATCTCAATATTTAAAGGGTGGGACCTAAGAGTAAAAAGTGGCTACACAAGCAAGAAAGGGCGGGCTGCCTAAGAATTGTCAAGTAGACTTGCCTAGAGACCATCAGGGTGAATCCTGAGATAAGTGCCTAAATATTATCTTGGTGTAAGGCCTAAATAATTGCTGCAGGATTAACTTTGCCTGTGAAGACAGCAATTGAGAAATATTGAAGCTGGCTGGGACCCACACCACGGAAGAATCCCAGAGTGATGGTGGATTCTGTTGTCCCTTTCCTGTCCATGTAAAAGGAGCCCTACTGACTTTCCTGACCACCAAAAACAGAGATCTCCAATGTGAGTAACTTAATCCAAACAAAACCAAGGGTGTGGGGGATCTGCTTGCCTTAATATGTTCTCCTTAATATTGTGGGGGGATCTGTGCAGACCCTTAGCACATTTTACTGAATAATAATTGAATTAACTCCCATACAGACTGATGCAGGGGAATCAGGGGAGTTCGGAACCTCTGCCCTCTTTCCTAGCGGAAAATGTAAGTATATTGATTTTAAATAATTGGGTATTCTTACTTTTCTTGTCAACCCAGACTTCGCTAAAGGGAATGGTGTGCCCTTGTCCAAAAATGAAATCCCTAACTGTCACCACTCCCCATAACTGCCCTCATACAGGGGGGGCTGTATATAACTAACTGTCACCACTCCCCATAACTGCCCTCATACAGGGGCTGCTGAATATAACTAAAACCTGGTTTTATGGTTCTGGGGAGAGAAGTGCTTTGCCAAGTGAAAGCAATTGTAATTCTTTGTTAAAACATGCACACACTTTCCTGAGAGTGAGAAGGTGATACTGATCGCAGAAAGACTGTATTGTGGTGGGGTGAAGCTGGAAGGAGGGTCCTATCAATCCAACCTAATCTTAAAATTCTGCCTAATGTGCATGGAAATTAAACGTACCAAGTGCTGCATTTGAAATGTCTTTGAAAACCAAAACTGTACAGCTGTTTTAAATCTAACCCTTATCAAGAAGTGCTAATGCTCATGATCTAGTAATGTTCCAAGGTATTATTTAATTTTAACATAAGAGGGGTTGTGGGACAAAAGGGTGGAACTGTTATTTAGCCTGTGTTCCATGAACATAAGAAAACAGTTAAATTAAAAAAAAAATGTGAGTTTTGTATTGAAACTTTGTTTTATGTCACAGAGAAGCTAGCATGTGTGATAATTTCATGCAAATATTCATTAAACCTATCATTTAAATAAATATATATTCCTTCTGTACCCCAGCCTAGTTTTTGGGTCTTTGTTGGCACAGGGGAAGGAATCTGTGTGGATCGATTAGAATCAAAGATAGGGCTAGTTTGAATTAGATACATTATTTATTATGGGGCACCTTGATTGGGGGAGGGAGGGAACTCACCAGGTTAAGGGTGGTCTCTCCATATATATTGTTACAATGGATCCTTGTTGGATTTAACAGGTTATGTGCAGAGTTGGTGATATCATGGAATTCATTTGTATAAACTGGTGGTGATTAACAAGGAAGGAATTGAACCAGCTGAGGATGATCTCACGGATCCCCATGCAGTGATGCAGATTGTCAATGAGTGTCTGGTGGTCTACTGTGTCAAATGCTACTGAGATATCAAGGACAACCAGGAGGCAAGAATGGGCTTCATTAAGGATTTAAAGGCCTCATCAATCACCTTGATGTTTCTGTGCTGCATCTGGGTCTGAAACTAGATTGATGGGATTGAAAGAGGTTGTTGGCTTCGATGTATTGGAGGAGTTTCATGGCAACTACTTTCTCAAGGATATTAAACTAGAAATGGAAGATTGATGTGAGGGCAGTGCTGACGTCATCAGGTTTCAGTTTTGGATTCTTGAAAAGCAGGAGCATTTGTCTGGTCTTGAGGGGCGAGGGAAGATGGCTTGAGTTAGGGAGCATTTGATGATTGTAGGTGAGGGATGAGTGCTTGCTTCAGTCATAAGGTTCTTGAGTACAGAGGCAGGGAGGATGCTCTCCATGTATGATGTGGCCTTGAGAGATGGTAGGGTGACAGGGAGGCTTTCCATAGTGAGTCTCTTGAAAGTTGTCCTGGTATGTTTGCTTTTGAAAGATGGGATGTGTAGTTTGTTGTCAGTTGTGGCATTGGTGTCTATGTGTCGGCCGATCATGCTGATCTTGTTGGTGAAGATGGCAGTGGAATTTTCAATGGAGTACGGATGGGTTGTTCAGAGGGTTGATGTGGTGCTTCATGGCTTTGAAGAGGGTTCTGCTTTCATTGATGGACTTTATTATGGTGTATTGGTAGTAATTGGCCTTGGAACTGGTAATCAGTCATCTGCCTGCAGCACAGACCTCCTTGAGCAGGACACTTTCTGCTATGTTACAGGATTTTCCCCAAGTCTTTTCTTGTTTACTGATGTTTTATTTGTTGAAGTTGAGTTCTTGCGTGTACCAGGTTGTGAAAGGTTTACGGTTGATCGGGTGTTGTTTCACTGGGGCATGGCAGTTGATGTTGGTTGTGAGGGCGTTGCTGAGTTCTTGGAGAAGCAAGTCAGAGTGATGGTTTAGCAGAGGTAGATAAGCCCATGTGAGATGGAGTTTGGCAGGATCTTCCATGAGAGACTCCACTGGGAGGTTTGTGAATTATCTAAGGCTCATTTTCTGGGTTTACGATCATTTCATTGACTTGGTTCCTGTGTTGCCAGGGATGTGGAAGTCACAGAGGAAGATGTTGGCATGCGTGAGAGACATGGTGGTGACCAAATCTGTGAAGTCTTCGATGAAGGAGGTGTTTAGCTTGGGTGGTCTACAAATGAGGTGAAATGTGCCTGCCAATATTAGCGATGTCAAGTTGGGTGCATGGACATGATGCCTTTTGAATGATGGCGAGGCCTCCGCTGATCTGGTTTGGACAGTAACATAGTACAATTCTGTAGCTGTTGGAGATGAGGACATTTGGAATGTGGGCAGAGCAGGATGTCATCCAGGTGTCAGTAACTATAATAGCATCCTAATCATGTGTGGTGATGAGGTTGGGGTTGGCATAGTTCATTTCAGAGTGGACATTGGCAAGTATCAGTTTTTGGGTAGTAGTGGACGATGGAGTGCTGATGGAGTCTATGGTGATGACGGTGAGGTTGGTGTGTTTTGGTGTCCATGATGTTGCTGGTGAGCAGTGTGGTTGCCAACAAGTTGTGATGGTATGCATGGGTTGTTGGGAGAGAGGGGTGAAACACATATTCGAGTGGGCTTACTTGATGTTAGAGGATCTGGAGTTCATGTCCTGGGTGCTTCCGGTCTGAACAGATTCAAACAGGAATTGCCCTTTAATTTTTCTGCCCTTTTCATCGGACGGCTGGGTGGGAGACACCCTTGATCTAAGATTTAAGAAAGGAAAGGAAGGGGCAAGTCTGTGCAGGGAAAAGGTGTAGCAAAACAAGAAGGCACCAAAATATTAGCTGTGATTGCCAGGTGGGTGAGGATTAGGTCAAGTGAGCAAGATCCTCTTGCACTTGATCACCAACTATAAAGGAAAAGAGCCTGGAGGGTTGCTTAAATAGGCAAAATGGGTGGCAAAATAAGAAGGCACCAAAACATTAGCAGTGATTGACAGGTGATGGGGCTGAGATGACAAGACTAAGATCCACTTTCACCTGCTCACCAACTGCAAATGAAAAGCATCTGGAGGGCTGCTTCAGTAGAGGAAAAGAATGACAAAAACAAGAAAGCGCCAAAAGATTAGCAGTAATTGACAGGTGGGTGGGGTTTAGGTCGCGTGAGCAAGATCCACTTGCACCTGATCACCAACTGGAAAGGAAAAGAGTCTGAATGGCTGCTTAAGGATATCTTTCTGCAGGTATAAACCTAAGTATTGGTCAAAACTGCATTCCTTACAGGTGTTTGGGGAATGAGAAGACAACCTCTGACTCTGTTGCCCCAGTCCTACAAGGGTCTAGGAGACTGTCCACCACTATGCCCTATATTCATCAATTGGCTTCCTTTTCCAGGTGGTGTGCCAAAAAGGATATGGACCCCTCTACATAATGTATTTTTAACTGCAGAGGAATGAATTGGAATTTTCCTTTGACGTCTTGAAAGCACAGAATGCAGCTGCCTGGGTGTTTAGAGAATAGGGCAACACCAGCATCATTTGAACCATAAGCTGCTCACCTCCTTATAGGACTTTCAAGATTTCTCTTATAGGGTTAGGTTACCCTCCCCCTCCTGTGACATTCCTCTGGTTCTTAGAGTGCCTCAGTACCATCATTTGATACACTTGGCACAGTTGGTCTGGACAACCTCTGAGTCAGGGTCTTGTTTTTCGTGGCCATTATATCTGTTCATATTTTGGGCAAGATTGGGGCCACTCTCTGCATGGTCAATTTTCTCATGATTCTTCTAGAAGATCTAGTGCCCCCTAAGACTTCAGGCCCAAGACCCTACTACACTCCCATCTCCACCAGGGTGTTTTTCCTTCCTAACCTTTAGCTCTCTGAGAATGCTTCTCCTTTGGTGCTTTCCTAGGATATGGGGAAGGTGATCAGAAATGTTCTGGAGAGAACTGCCCTATTCAGTGCCATCACTGCCCTGTTTGTCAACCTTGGCTAAGCTAGCAGGAGTAAGAAGCCCTCCACCTCCCGCCCTCCCATGAGTGGTCTCCCATCCCGATAGTCTATGACCTGCCCAGAGTACCCTGCACTTCATATGTACAAGGCAGGTCCACGAGAGGGATATGAACTTCCTGGGCAGTCTTCAAAATGGTTTATCTACCTGTTTGAGAAATGGCAACTTTGGCCTGCCCAACGCATTTGCCAGGCACTACTTGTTGGATGTTGGTGCCAGAGACAGTGGTCCTCATATTGAGTGTGGCTGTCGGGAACCAAGGGTGCCGGTAGGCTTACGGGAACCCTTGTTTCCAGACCGGCACACTACAAGTCTGCCTGCAGGGGCTATAGCACCAGGCAGGTCTGACCCTGCCGGGCACAACGGCCCTGGTAGGCAGAGTCATCACAGAAGCACCGTCACCGTTAGCAATGGTGCTGGTGCTTCCATCATCCCATTCCCATGGAGTCAAATGGGACTCCAGGGGAATGGGGAGTTACCGAATTTGCCGCCGGTGGAACCAGCGGGATACCGCCAATCTCAGAATGAGGCTCAGTGTCACCAGAGAGGCTGTCCAGGGCACAGTTTACTTATGATTAAAGTACATTAATATTTGTTCCACTTGAATTTCCATCACATTTGTTGCTGTGTATGTTATTTTCCTGTATATCTCTTTTTGGCACAGACACAACTGATCACAGTTCAAGGGTGTTTATTGAATTTCAATTGGGTTTGAAAACGCCTATCCAATCCTATGTATTTATTTATTTATTTTCTTATTTTTTTTATTTATATAGCGCACCAAACCTTCAAGTATCAGGGTGCATTAATCCAGTTACATTTGTACAAGATATAAAAAACAGGTAACAAATATTGATATAATAATTAGTCAAAAAGTACTTACAGCATTGGCAATTTACATAAGCAAGAACTAATGTATGACATTTTGTACAGGTAGGAAGTGATAAGACAAATGGATCCATTGTAGTTAGTTGGTTTCAAAAGATGAGAGCAAGCTACGACCATGAAATAATAACACAGTCCTAATCGAATCTGTCAAAAATAAAAAGGGCCTATACTAATAAACCTATTGCCAGTCTTTAATTCTAAATACAAATAGTGTCTGAAACAATGTTATGCAAAAGAAAAGTGTTCAAGAAATGAAATGTCAGGATATTCACACCGCTGACGTCCCTTCCCCACGTTTTCAGCACGGGACAAGGCAACACACTCGACCTTAGCACAGTCTCTCTCTTCTCTTGCATGAGGATGCAGTTCAAATCTCAGTATCAGGGCCTTCTGTGTCAAAGTCTCTTTGCCATTCGAACTGCTTCATCACGAGTTTGGCACTAACCCTTAAATGCGGCGATAACGCTATTACCGCTGCATTTAAGGGTCCGCCAAATCACAGATTTGGCAGGATTTACCCCCAGAGCTCAGAGCTGGGAGTAAATCTGCAGTGAATTTTCCGATTTTCAGCCTGTTACTGTGCGCTAATACCGCCAATGGTAGTAGTGCTGAAAATTCCCCATTGGGCCCAATGGGGAATGGGGAATTCCCAAATGGGCCCAATGAGGAATGGGGAATTAGTGTTCCTCTAGACCCGTGATCTGCCAAATCCGTTTGGCGGTAATGCTAATAGCCTCATCGTTATCCCGTCGGTTTTACTGCTGGGATACCGCCCAACTTGTGATGTGGCCCAAAGTCTCTTACTTCAGAGGGCCTGATGCGACAAACAAACATTCAAAAGTTCTCATCTACAACTTCCTGGGTAATTTTCGATTCACCCAGTGTCCCCCTCCGTCGGGCTCAGACTCACTTTAACACAAAACCTTCTTGGGAGATTCCCTGTTCACACTGGTTTCCCCTCTGATGGGCTCAGACCCACTCTAACACAAAACCTTCTTGGGTGGTTCACTATTCACCCCAGGTGCCCCTCTGCTGGGCTCAGACCCACTTTAACACAAAGCTTTCAATTGATCTCCCTCAGTTCGGATCAGACCAACTTTCTCTACTTTTCTAAGCTTTCTTTACTTCAGAAATCAAAGGCTTTTGACTGTCCAAAGGATTTTGTTCAACCCGTCACAGGACCACTTAGATTCACAATTACTCGATCTTTTCTTGATATGCTCTCTTTCTCGATTTAATTTTGCCAATTCTCAGCTGGATACCTTACAGAGACTTTCAACTGAGCACGAACGCCATGCCAGACCCCTCTGTCAAGGGTATTGTACCTTGCTTTTAAAGTTCAATCACTCAGCAGTAGTTCAACTTGACTTGCGTCCTTTATCCCATGCGTTTTAACAATGTTTGTTCCAGCGCTGCCCATAAAATGTTGTTGCTTGTAACCTTAGCTTCAACATAGATCGGTCTTGTATTGGTCTCCTCAACTCACCGGCTGTGTTGAGTTCACTGATGCTGCTTTGTTCTTGCAGCTAAGGACAGTATCACGGCAGCTGCCGCTTCTTCCCACCTCGATTATTGACATGGGAGGTCCCCAGGTATCTTCGACACACAATGCAGGATACTTCAGCCTGGTTACCTGGTTTTACGCTTTCTATTCTATTCTAGAGGTTTCATGAAAATAACAATTCCTTGTTGAAAAGGTTATGGGAACTTCCTTCCTTGTGACTCCCTTCTGTTTTGCCATCTTTCTTCTCTCATTAAACTGCCATCTTGGAATTGCTGTTTCCTTGTGTGCTTTTCCTCGCTCAGAGTGTGTTCTCGTGCTCCACCTTTTATCCGTGTGGGGAAGTGTAATTTATTTATTTATTGTGTTCCATAGTACAATTGTACTTTTAACACATTACATAAGAAATATACACAAAACAAGAAATACATAATCACATAATTCATTACAAAAATATCCCAAAGGAAGTTAAAACTTAAAAATATATTGCAGCGTTCTTTAAACATTCTAAAACATGTATACTCAGACTCAGTTCATTACAATTTAAAATTCTCTTCCACAGATCTTCTTTCGATGAGTACCTTATCCTAGAAAAAGCTTGGGTTCTGAGATTTACCAAGTTAGGACACCCCACACATAGATGTTTTAAAGTTTCAATTAGAGTCTCACAATGGCGGCATAATCTTAAGTCTTGCGGGAAGTTAAGGCGCCTTCCCACTATTTCATTGGTTGGGGCCAAATTCAACCCAAACCTTAATAATTGAGATCTATAAGTCCTTGAAGGGTGTTTTTTTAGGTAAGGGGCAAGCACATTAAAACTTTTACAAGTCCACACAAAACGGTCCTCAAAACATTTGGCATCGATGATCGTAGATTTCGTACTTGACCAAATGTACCTACACCATCTTAACTTTGACACTTTAGGTGTGAGGGCCAGTTGTTCAAGCGAGATTTCTGCACAGCTCAAAACATAGTCATTAAGGACTCCACAACTGCCCTGTAACCTTACCAGGTTAAGTTCCTCCAAAAACGAGGCTGTTGGAGGGTTCAGGATATTGGGGAAGTGTAATGGAATTCAGGTGTGTGATGGTCGATAATTGCCTGATCTTGCCTGACCATTGTATTGGGACACATCAGGCGTAAGGCTCGGGTGTTAGTCTGTTTTCTCTCATAGCGGGCTGTCCGTGAAAAAGTTTTTGTGTTGTAAGGGGTGGTGGGGGGCGGTCGAGTTCCTAAATATCCTTCCTGGTAGGATGGGGTAAAGGTGTTACAAGGAAGGGGATAACACGTCTCACCATCCGGTGTCCCACTCCCCGAAGACCCCTCACCCCGGTGATCATCCTGCACTAGTCCACCCCCATGAACTGGATCCAAAAGCAATGGCTTTGTCCTGGCCACCTGGATGACAGATCCACAGGGACCAGTGGGTGAGACACCTTCTGGTTTCTCACAATCCTCACTAGTTAAGGACTGGGACAAGGACGAAGGGGTTATGGCCAGATTACTTACAGGTAATCTTCATTACACCTAGGTTATCTTCCTTTTCACAGTTGTGTCCCAGCCTCCCTGGGAAGGTGGAGATATCTTTCAAGGATATAGCTGGGGAACTTCATAGAAAGTGGGCCGGGCATGATAAATTATGAGGGGTCCCTAAAAGGGAGAGTCTGCAGGGCTCTGCTAATCCAAGGATTAAATGTTTTACTTCCAAAACTAGGAGAATACCTATCTTGGCGGGATGCTACTACTCCTAATTAAT
The DNA here is from genome assembly GCF_040938575.1 of Ambystoma mexicanum. Taxonomy (NCBI): domain Eukaryota; kingdom Metazoa; phylum Chordata; class Amphibia; order Caudata; family Ambystomatidae; genus Ambystoma; species Ambystoma mexicanum. The sequence goes on from NC_090936.1 coordinate 827,621,009, forward strand.
GACTGGGGCAAGTAAGATGGCCTAGTTGTAATCAAGATTACCACTAAGAAATCATGCCATTATCTGATGCCTGCTCTGAGCCATGAGAAAGAAGTTGTGCGTCAGAGTTATTTTCTTGACAATGCCAATGGCAAAAGTAAAGATAATTGTAACCCAAAATCTGTGCCCCCATGATTTTAATATATTTTACTTTGTTCATCTTTTGATAGAAAAACCCTGGCTACCAGGTGTTGAACCTGAGTGGAACATAGCACCATGAAAATGCTGACAATGATTACTGGGTATCAATTCTTGTTTCATAAGATGAAGTTTGAGGGTTGTGAACTGTGGACTTGGAGGATGGTATTCTCATAACGCTTTCATTTGTACAATTCAGGGAGTGAATTGCAGTACCACATACATTTTACCTATGTGCAAACATTGTTTGCTCATGCACAATTGCATTATCCCCAAAGCAAAAGTCTTTGCACTGCATTTGTACAAGCGCTCAAGCAAATGTGCATGAGCAATTTGCATTTCTTGCTCAAATGTACAGTAATATGGCTGTGAATACAGTATGATATATGATATGATATAGCATTTGTAACGCGCCTATACACCAGTGTTTCAAGGAGCGACGAGGCAAGGGAAGGGGGACAGAGGGAGGACAGAGACACTGATCGTACTATGCCAAGTGACATTGAGATCGCGCAGCATAATTGTACTATGTATGAACTTGTTATTGCATCTTGCCATACTCGAATGACAGATCCTCTCTTGAAATGTTTTCTTTATTGATTCATTAATCCACAGGCCTGTATTTGTCAGTATGCATGCAATATGTTGCCGATTGTAACGTTGCTGGGGTTTTCTTTTCATAAAATGAATTTGCTTATTCACTGTGAACAAATACTGAAATAAATAGTTCCAAGTAATTCCATTGAATCCAATCCTAATTATGTCTTCTTAGAAAATAGCATGTTTATCACTAAATCCTACAAGAACTGGGCCTTGTTGTAGTCCGCACTTGAACAGAAGGAAATGTTTGAAAAATACCTTGTTTTGTGTGAAAACAAATTGTGCAAAATCACTATTAAATAAGGCAATTGGTCTGATTTTCTTAGCCTAAATTTATTGACTTTGTTGTTAGAAATAATGTCTTCAATTTGAATTGTAGAGTCAATCAAACTCAAACATGATGTTCTTGATGAAATGAAGGTTAAGTATTTCTTAACAAAATTATAATTTTAATGTCCAGCCCGTTCCCCACACGTGTTTCCCTGCCTAATGTCTGGCGGTTCTTCAGGGGTTTAATGGGTAATAAGTGTCACAAAATAATATCTGTTGAGACATAAAATGTAAAAAATAGTTAAGGAACTTGGAATTATTGACATAAATAAGATGAGGTATTCAGGACTAGTTTTTGAATATTCACAGGTGATTAGTGTTAAAAAGCAAAACAAAAGTCAAAGGGCAATGGAAAAAAGGGGGGAAGAAAAAAGGTTTCAACTTACATGTATAATCTGTAAGTCTGTTCGTAAAACATCAAGTCCCCAGTTGGAGTATGCAAAAGTGTCTCCCGGATGGAGTTTGTAAGGGCACTATGTAAACAAAAAGCAGGCGTGTGTAAGTTTGCCATTTGGATGTTTGTATTTATCTAACGACGGTGTACATTCTATAAAGTTTTAATGTGGTCGTCTTACCTGGATTTGGAAGTTGCTGTGCTGTGAGCAGAGATCGTTTCTGCAAGCGGTTCGATTGCTGAGAGCTCAGTAATGCTGAGAGCTCCATGTATTACGAACAGACTTAAAGATTATACATGTAAATTGAAACCTTTTTTCTTCCCCCCTTTTTTCCATTGCCCTTTGACTTTTGTTTTGCTTTTTAACACTAATCACCTGTGAATATTCAAAAACTAGTCCGGAAGATCTCATCTTATTTATGTCAATAATTCCAAGTTCCTTATCTATTTTTTACATTTTATGTCTCAACAGATATTATTTTGTGAAAATTATTAGCCATTAAACCCCTGAAGAACCGCCACAAATTAGGCGAGGAAACACGTGTCGGGAACGGGCTGGAGATTAAAATTATAATTTTGTTAAGAAATACTTAACCTTCATTTCATCAAGAACATCATGTTTGAGTTTGAATGACTCTACAATTCAAATTGAAGACATTATTTCTAACAACAAAGTCAATAAAATTAGGCTAAGAAAATCAGACCAATTGCCTTATTTAATAGTGATTTTGCGCAATTTGTTTGCACACAAATCAAGGTATTTTTCAAACTGTTCCTTCTGTTCAAGCGCGGATTACAACAAGGCCTAGTCCTAGTACGATTCAATTTTTTTCTCTCTACAGTCTGAGAGGTATAGACCTTTGTTCTGCTGCTTTTACACATTTAATTGTCTTACAAGATTAGCGCCGGAATCAGCTGAAGACTGTACTTGTTCATTTTCTCATGTTTATCACTAACCTATTAGTTGCAAAGAGGCTTATGCCCTTCTGATACAGTAACCGCCCTTGTAAGTGTAAAACCTAACAGATACAGCCTGAATGACGATAAAACTGAGATTCTGCTCCTCGGATCGGACTCTAACCTCAAAAAACTAACCCCAAACTATGCATCTTTTAACATTGACAACAATATCATTAAGATTATGCCTCAGGTAAAAACCCTAGGATTCTATCTGGACTCTTTTCTCACCCTTAAAAAGCAAGTCAACTCTCTCTCCTGCACAAAAGCTTAGACTTGCAAATTAATCCGGGCTGCCAGACCATTCCTCTCCAGTGCCAGCTGTATCACCCTGGCCAATGCGCTTATCATGTCTAGACTAGACTATTGCAACGCCCTGTACTCAGGAGCCAACAAGTATGTCACAGACAAACTTCAAAGATTGCAAAATAACACCTTAAGAGCAGCGCTGAACATCCCATATAGAGATCACATCTCTAAATTCCGGAAAGAGGCCCATTGTCTAAAAATAATGGCTAGAATCCTCCTCAAAACTATCTCTATCACGTCCAAATACCTTTACAATCTAGTACCTTCTTACTTATCGGAAAACATTTCCAGGAGATCTACAACCCGACCCATGAGATCTGCCAAATACATTTATGCTCGAAATCCCCAGATTTAAACTGACCACGGCTGGAGGAACTAGATTCCCAGTCAAAGCTGCGCAATCATGGAATACACTCTCAGTTGACCACAAACGTCCCCTACCCTTCGCCAGATTTAGAATCAATGCTCTCAAATGGCTTTGCACCAACGACCCATAACCACCTCTCCCCCTTATTGCCACTCTACTCTCTTGACACTACCCCGACAACCACTGCACTTAAACAGCACTACTGCAACTTACACACCGGACATGTTTGTCCATAGCTGTAGGTGTTCCCTAAATATACGCAATGATAAGCCTGATCCTTGTATCTGATCAGTTATACCTTCCATGCTCCTCGAATCGCAAATGTCTGTACTGCATTCTATACTGTATTATACATTGTATTCACATGTATGCCCCGGCGTGTGACAGGCACTGTAACTAAGCTTCGAGACTTCTTGTACTGCTGAGCCCAGCTGAGCCCAGCTGCCCAAAGGCTTGGTGCGCATTATCAAATTAATAAACAAACAAACATGAACGCGTGAATCATAAGCCGCACTTTTGAAAGTAAGCACATACGTAGCTCTTGAATCAACCTACACTGGAATCTGTGCTTGCTGTGCTTTATTGGCACAATGCAATTTGCCTGATTGGGATATCTACATAGTTGCCAACATGACTCATTCCAATCTGTAGGTGTTTATTTCTGTTTTTTTGTTGTTGCGCTCTGCGACTTGTAGTTCCACTTTTCTCATTATAAAACTCAGATGACCAGTCCCAGAATGCAGTGAAACCAGGACTGAAGAAGCACCTACAGATTGCAATGGTTCATGTTGGCAACTATGTAACTTAGCGTGCTGGAATCTAGCCATACTCTTTGGGCCCGATTCATGGAATTAATTGCACGGAAAATAAGGTAGTTGCGTGCCATTCTGTGCGCAAATTCCTGTTCGTTGATTCATGGAATCAAATGCGCAGTTCTTTACCTGGACCTGTGTGGAGTTTGCGCTGGCTCAGCACGTCTCTTCGAGCCATCAAGGGCCTTAAGCGAGACACAGCATGGGCGTGGTTTTTGCAAAGGGCTGGGTAGGGGGCGGAACACCAGAAATGGGGAAAAACATGCAAAAAATTGGGCGTTCCGTGGAACGGCCTGCAGGTAGTCCCTCACATGCCCACAATTGCGCGGCATGAGACGTATTCATGGATTCGATCATACAACCTTTCGGCCGGGAAATGGCCATGCAAGTCCCTCATACAATCCCTCAAACGATCCCTCAGCTGAAGGCAGGCATAAGTAAACTTGCACGTCAGATCAGCAGTGTGGAGGTGGGGTTGCATGTCAGATTTAGGGGGGGCGTTTACACAAACGGGGTCCCAAACTTACTTAGGGGTGTGTGTAAGCAGTGTTGCAGGATGCAGGGTCCCCGAGATGTAGGTCTGCTTGTGGGGGATCCCACGCACTGTTTGGGATCCCGGTCTGGGGTAGCGCACATAGGTGTTTGATCTGGCTGTTTACGCTTTACATGAGGGCATGTCAGGGGCGTTCCGGCCGCTTCTTGCGAATATGGTTACTTTGTGTGAACAATTCCAGGAATACGCGGAACGCACATTTTTTTAATCTGCTCTCAGGCTCACACAGTGTCCTTCTCGGCGTGTGGCACTTGTGGGATTTCTGCGCACATTTCCATGAATCGGGTCCTTAGTGTGTAAATTAACATTTTGGTAGGAATAAATCTGTATGTCATTCCTTTCGTTTGGAAGTACCCCCATGCTGAACATTTTGGGAGTAAACACTTACAATGACAAACAATGGAAGTCAATTTAGGTAAAAAACATTGGCAAAGCCAACAATGGTATTACCTGGCAACAATATGACAACAGCTGGAACATGGTGTGATTACCTGGAGATATGATAACAATGCCTGGAAAATGCCTATTTAATACCTATACATGCACCGAACCTGTTGGTTTTGATAATGCCTGTTTTACTAGGACCTAAGTGCAAGTGACAGAAATACATTAGGTAGCTGAAGGCACAATTACTTAAGACGATTCTATGACATAGGTAGCACATTTTGTATTTAATTTTTAATAATAATGTATGTTTTTATATAGCGCCACACACCCAGAGGTCTAAGAGCGCTGAAATAACAGAAGACGTTATTATCCCACAGAGTGGTAGTCAATGTATCAACCTCAGAAGGATGAAAGGCTGAGTTGACCCTGCAGGTATTCAAACCTGCCACAGCACACTGTGTACATATATCAGGGGTGAGCACTTAGCTCACTTAGTTAACTGAACAGCATTTACAGGTGCAATTCAGCATTAATTCTCAGCAGACTGCTGAGAAATAACACTGACAGACCAAAGTTTGATGTCACTGTTTAATTGAGCAAGCTCAAACAGATGCTAGTAATTCTATTAATTATATTTAAATAAATAAATAATTGTATACATTTGTTTTGCGTGGGAAGGGGCAGGTATGGAGCCAACAACCTCCACAAGATGTGTGGCCATCCTCAAATGTGATCTTCCTTCGAGCTGTACTCCAATGCAATGTACTCCAATACTTGCAAATGCCCAAAAAGGCCAAATCTGACGCAATGCTTTCTGTGGTAACTGGTGTAATGTCCCTTGTATGTTTGTTTATTTGTTTATTAATTTGTAATGCGCACCAGACCCGGGGGTATCAGGGTACAATGTATACAAGACATCTTTCAGCTTGGGTTACATAGGTTACATACAGGAATTAACATATTGTGAAATATATATACAGCAATATACAAGGCAAGTATAGAATCATAGTGGTACAATTAGGAACAAGTACATAAATAATGTGGAACAACAGAAGGGGCAGAGTTTTAGTCGCAGCTATATACAGTGCAGGTATGGTAAACAGCCTATACGTTAGAGGTCATTGGCCCTCATTTCGACCTCGGCGGTAGCCATGCCGCTATTGGCGGCATTGCTGCCGCCGAAATCGTGTCCGGGTCCACAGAATGAGGAATTACCAGGCCATTCCGAGTTCGGAAGGCCCAGTAATTCCTCCCTCCAAGGATCCGGACCCAGTCCTTCCCCATTCCCATGTCAGCCCCCATAGGGCTGAATGGGAATGGGAGAGGGAGCAAACAACGGGCCATTACGAGTTGGCCCGTTGTTTGCTCCCTCTTCCCCTCGCGGTACCCGGTAAGCAAGCCTGGTTTGACCAGGCGTTACTTCCTGGGTCCCGCGAGGGGACCTCATAATGAGGCAGTACGGGGTAAATGGCGCCAGCACCTTTTACGGTGCCGTTAACCCCGTACCGCCAGGGTCGTAATGAGGCCCATTGTCTTTTAGCCATTTAATCAGGTTCTGTCTGAAGTCCTTGCTCTACTAGTCAAACTTTGCCCTCATTGTGTTAAATTATCATACTAGCATATATCCTTACTTTGATAAGAGGAACTATGCAGTGTGCTCTTGCGTTGCTAATTTGGCATAGTGGAATGCGCTCTTATTTTGCCAACTAGGCATATTAGAACTTGGCCTTAATATTCCAACCATACTAATTGTAACTCATCCTTAATGTTTTAACTGAACATTCTGGAATATGCCCTTACTGAACTAACATGTCCTATTAGAACCAAAGTCATTATGCTTCCTGGAGCTATGAAGGGTGTGCTTACCGTGCTAACTAAACATATAGGAATATTCCCTTACTGTGGTAAATGGTGTTCACGGAATATGAATATGCATTTTCTTTGAAGGCTGTGCACATTAGAATTTACATTTGCTGTGCTAAACATCTTTATCGTATCTGCCCGTACTATGCTAGCTAGGTATATAGTAATCTGCCCCTACTGCTTTAACTGGCACATCAGAATGTGCCCTTAACATGCTAAATTACCCCAGTGAAAGATTCCGATATTGTGCCAACTGGGCATTCCTGCCAATGGTCTGAGTACATAGGTTTTACAAAACAGAGACTGTCTTGAAATAAGGGATGTTGATGCACATACCTTGTATCAATACATGGTATATGATTAACACTACTTGCAATATGCTGTGAGTACCAAAACAAACCATGGTAACTCCTGATGAATGATGGTAATTTTTGGGCATAGGTGAAAATATCTGACCAATAGCAGGAGTACATAGGTGTATGATGACAATGCTTACATAAGGCAAGGCATATGTCCAAACTGTTGGCATTGTCAATGCTACTGTATGGTAGGCCCAAAAATCCACAATGACCAAACATGTGTTCAAGGGGCAAGACATGAGTGCACAAGGTTGCAAGAACAACAAAAGGTTATTACATGCAGTTTCACTCTGGAATAAAAGACAGCCTGTTAGGGAGAATTCTCTGTTTAGGCTGAATTTCCTAACCTAGTGAGTCCCCCAGCAGCTTTGGTGGATTTCTGGAGTTTGTTTTTTTCCATCCTGCCAAGAGTGAGACTCTTTTTCTCCCACTCTTGGACATGTATGTGTTTAATTCCTTTAAATGTCAATGTGTTCTATGGGCTATGGGGACTTTTACTCCATAGGGTCTCATATGTTTTTCTATGCGTGTTACACCGCACCCTACGTGCCGTAACACTGGGGCGTCCTAGCGGACCCCCACCATAGACCCCATACCCGGGGACTGACTACTGTCTCCCCGGGCATGTAAAGTCACCATTGGCTTTACTAGACCTAAATTTACTAACAGAACTAGTGCAAACCATCTTATTGTGGACGTACTAGTAGGGGTAATTCGATTACTCCTAGATTTGTTACTCGAGGGGGCACTGTTCCGTCCCCCCTCGTCGAGTTTTGGCTGGTGGCAGTGGAAACTACTTGTTATGTTCGACCCCGAACCTAACCCTATGGGATTCGTCCCATTGTTGGAGATTGATCCTTTTTCTCGTTAATCTCTAACGTAACACCGGTCTCCTTATCTTAAATAAGTTTATCGGATGGTATTTTCTGCCAGAACTCGGTTTTTAAAATGGCGTCTGTGTTCGTCTCTGTGACTCCTAAACCAAAGGTTGAGCCCTTTGTTTCACTTTTGGCGGGCCTCTGGACAGAGACCCTCCAAAGTGGTGCCATTCTGTCTCGGTTACCACAGGGGTGTGGGAGGGGGTTTAGGCACCCTGGACCGAGTTGCCTTGCCAACTCCGGTCGCACTCTGGAGTGATTGGCCCAAGTGGTGAGCCTTCCCGCTCACCACTTAGTATGTGTTGATTGACAGCTAGGCTGAATGAATGGGGGTTTTTCTGCATAAAAGCAGGGCTTTTGGGACTGGATCTTCAGAAGTCAGCACAGGACCTAAGAATCCGATGAGGGTAACGCTGAGCCGACCTGCACGACGACACCTCCGGTGGAGCCCTGCGGAACCGACTCACCACTTCCCGACGACAGAGGAGATCTCCCTGCCGGAGAGTCTCTTCCCCTGACTGGTGGGAACAACCAGTCCCCTTTGCTTTTTATCCGCCTCAGGACGCAGTGGTCGAATTGCCCGTGCAGAGCACCTCGGCAACCGGATAGCCACTACCCCTGTACCGCGACCAAAAGGTGGTGCCTTGTGACGGAGCACTCCGCGGCTGGTCTCTTCCCTGGTGGTGCACCGGACTTCACTTTTCTTCGACGACGAGATCATCTCTACTCTTGGCAAAGACCCGACGTGCATCCACCACCAGGAACAACTGCCCCCGCCGGAGCTGCCCTCCACAACAAGGTACCGTGTCCGCCTGGCTTCCCTTTCGATCGGTTCGAGTGAGGTGTCTTAATCCTCTCTGTTCCGTTGCGTCCCCTCCAAGCTTTTCTCATTTATTGTTCGGAACTGGTTCAATCTGCCGATAACAATTTGCTACAAAGACTTGAATGCATCTCCACTAGAGACTTTTTGGGACATCGCGCCTTGCCTCTCTCCGAGTGGGCCTGGCCTCTGAACTTTACGATCTATTGTGATTCTTGCCTTCCTGCCTTGCATTTTATCCACGAAGGATTGAACTGTGTTGATTTCATAACCTGCCTATCTTTTTCTCGCCTGTCCTAACTAATATTTGAGTGTCATCTAGGTTGAGGTATACACCTCTGTCTGAAAATAAGTGCTACCGGTAGAACCTAGAGTTGTCAAAATATTGCTAGGGGGATTGATCGTTTTCTGCTTCGTAGAGTAATTGTGTTTGATTTGTTTGCCGTGATAGTGCTATAGTGTTTTTCATAGATGTTGTTATAAATAAATACCTTAATATCTTTACACTAAGCTTCGCTGCATGTTTGCTTGTCTTTCTGTGAAGAATTGCCCTATTTTGTATACTCCACATACTGCTCAACTCTTCTTGAGGGAAGTCTGACTGCTCAGCCACAGCTACCAAGTGAATCTGTGTGGTACAGACTGCTACCAAGTGGGTTCACCGCCAAACGCCTGTAGTCCTAAATCTTGTGCAGTGGTCCCAGAGGGAACTGCACAGGTTTCTGCCTAACACTGGTGTACAGCGGTGGGATTTGTATCGAGTATACAGTTTACAGTGCTTTTCGACACTGTAGGATAACTAACCACAAAACCTTGCACAAAAAGCAACTTTCAAAAAACATGTCTACGGTGGAAACTTACAGTCAAAAGTCCTTGTCAGGTGAAAATACTGAGAGTCTGCGAGCTCTCTGTAGGCAAGAGAATCTTCCTGTAAGAGGCAAGAAGTTAGAACTAATCGAGAGATTGCTGGCGAACCAAAGTCTGGGTACTGGTTCAGAGGAACCAATCTCTCCAGCGAATGTAGATAACAGTAATGGTGTTGATCTGAATCGTAATTCTGATGATAGCGATGAAGAGGCTGACGAGCACGGAGAGGCTAACGAAACTGTCTACCCTGCTCCTCTACCTGCCTTGCCAGCTGTGCCTACGGGGCCCATACCAGGTCCCACAAGTAACCCTGCTTATTTTGAACTTGAAAAAATGAAGCTCGAACTAGAATACAAACGGTTCCTGGCTCAATCTGAACGAAACCAAGAGCTCGAGTTCAGACGGATGAATGCCCAGGCTGAGCAGAAGCAAGCTGAGTTAAGACTCAGGGAAATAGAACTTAATAACGAGTTAGAGATGAAAAAGTTGTCTATGGAAAATGCTTCTCTCTCCTCTGGTTCCTCTAGGAGCTCCAGTCCCAAAAGACCCCGGATGCCGAAGGAATTAGTGGGTATGTATGAACCGAGATTGGATGTGTTGGATTGGTTGAAACTGTTTGAATACAATCATGGGCTCCAGGACATCACCAGGAATGCCTTGCTTCCCTGGTTGTTCTCTAGGCTCCCTCCTGTTGCGACTGGTGTGGTAATGGAGTTGGGGGAGGCGGATAAGATGGATTACGAAAGTGTGAAACTAGCTTTAATAGCTAGATTCGGGAAGACTCCTTCCCAGTATCTTAAGAGGTTTAGAACCCTCAAAAAGCATGATGGTACCCCTTGGGCTACCTGGGTGAGTGAAGGGTTGAAAAACTTAGAGGGATGGATTAAGGGTTACAAAGTGAACACTTACGAGGGTATGAGGAATCTTTTTATGTTGGCGTCTATTTATGATGCCTGTTCTCCTGAGATCAGACAGCACTTGGCTGATTCGAAGGAATTGGATTCCAGGGAGCTAGCTAAGGCTGCTGACTTGGGGGTTGCCAACAGCGCTACTCATAAGGATTCTGGGGCAACTCAGAAAAAGGATGAGGGGAAACAGCCTAAAAAAGACTCAAAAGAGAATTCTAATAACTCACATTCCAAAGAGGGCCCCAAACAAAACCAGAAGGGTAAGCCACCGGGAAAACCACAGCAGAATAGTGTGTCTTCTGGTGCCAAACCGGAAGGAGGTCAGAACAAGCCACCATTCCAGAAAGCATTCGGTAAATGCTTTGTTTGTGGCTCAACTGATCACGTGAAAGGAGATCCCAGATGTAAGGGTAAACCTTCCGGGGTCCAGCTCGTCTCCTTAGCCTTCGCTCAAGAGGAGGAAGTCCAAATGGCAAGTGGAAACTTTCTAATGCTAGATGATGAACCCATTGGAGTCTCAGCCAACGTTTCTTTAGTATCTCTGGGGTTGTGGGAACAACAGAATCTAGATGTCTATAATTCTATCCCCGATAATACTTAAGAGTATTATAAGGACAGTGTCCAGGTGAATGGTCAGGAGACTCCTGCCATTAGGGACACTGGGGCCAGCATAACTGTGGTGGATAAATCGTTTTTTCAGGCTGAGGATGTTGCTAAGGCACCCAAACGCCTCACCAAGTTAGCTGGAGGGCCTGTGCAGATGCTTCCCCAATTACCAGTTCTCATCCAGTGTAACGACATGACTGTGAGGATACCTGTCAGCATACAGAGTGAGGTACCAGGACGCGTACTGTTGGGTAACGATTTAAAAACTCTCAGAGTTGTATCGCATACTCTCAGACCTCCTAGTAAACGGTTACAGGAGCTAACCAGACCTGCAAGAGAGAGGACCATGCGCGGTACTCTCCAGGAGATGATGAAGAAAGAAATCACTCCTGCTCCACTGGAATTGTCGGCCGCTGTCCGCAAGAAATCAGAAGCAAAAGGGAAACCTAAGACTTCTATCCCGAAACCAGCAGCCAGCACTCCAGTGCAGCCAACACGGACTTCCCACCCGGTTGTCCAAAGTTACACCCGTAACTCCACCTCCAGCCGAGGCTGAGAGGGAGGTACAACCCTGTGTGGTAGAATTAGACTCTGAGGAAGAGCTAATGGAAGGCCAGGAACTCATTGGAGATCTGGACCCTGTTGACCATCCTGAGCTGCAGCCTTTTCTGGCAGAAGGTGGACCCAGCAGGGCAGACTTCGAACTACTCTATGGTCATCCCGTCAGAGGTCCATTGGCCCTGATTAAGGAGGGGTTGGAGAGTGCTCCTTCCTCCATGCCAGTCAGAGTGACTGACTACGTGATAGGTCTCCGGAGGAGAATGTCACACATGATGACGGAAGCAAGCAATAACTTGAAAGCTGGACAAGCATTGGTCAAGCACTGGCACGATCAAAAGGCTAACATGGTTGAGTTCGCTCAAGACCAGCTCGTTCTCGTTATGATCCCAACAAGGCAGAGGGCCTTGCAAGATAAGTGGATGGGACCCTTCCGAGTCGTGGGTAAACTCGGAGAGGTTAACTATCTGGTGGACTTGGGCAATCCCAACCGACTTAAAGCGTATGTCTCACGACCTGATGTAGGAGCATTGCTTCCCGCGTCATCCGAGGAAGAAGAAGAAGAGAGTGAAGCTCTTCCGGATCTCCTCAGAGGCTTACCTTTAGATGAAAAAATTGAAGGAGTAAATCTCTCCTCCAATTTGACACCCGAGCAACAAGAAGAGTGCAAATCTATGTTGAATCAGTTTGCCTCCCTGTTCTCGCTTTCACCAGGCTTGACCCCTTGGGGCCAGCACGACATACTCACTGGTGACTGTCTGCCAGTCAAAAGCAGAGGATACCGCATGTCAGAAAACGTACGAACCCACATCAAAGGTGAGGTCAGCAAGATGCTCGATCTCGGGGTAATAGAGCCCTCTACTAGTCCATGGTCTAGCCCAGTTGCGTTAGTACCAAAGGCCAGATCTAAAGAACTTAGATTCTGCGTGGATTATAGAGCTCTTAATGCAGTCACCAAGACTGATGCCCACCCTTTGCCAAGAACAGATGAGTTGGTGGATAAACTTGGCGCCGCCAAGTTCCTCAGCACATTTGACTTGACGTCAGGCTATTGGCAAATAGCCCTGACAGACCATGCCAAGGAGAAAACTGCATTTTCTACCCCCGTTGGCCTATACCAGTTTAAGGTAATGCCTTTCGGATTGAAGAATGCACCTGCTACGTTTCAACGGATGGTAAACCAGGTTCTGAATGGGATGGAAGACTTCTGCATGGCATACTTGGATGACATCGCAGTGTTCAGCAATTCCTGGGAAGAACATGTAACCCACCTGAGAGATGTTTTGCAGGCTCTTGGACGAGCTAATCTGACCATTAAGGCGAGCAAATGCCAAATTGGACAGAGTAAGGTAGTCTATCTTGGGCATGAGGTAGGCGGTGGAGAAATAAGGTCTTTGCTCAGTAAAATTGAAGCTGTGCAAAATTGGACAACACCGACTACTCAAACCCAGGTGAGAGCCTTCCTAGGCCTCACTGGGTATTACAGGAATTTCATAGAGAACTATGGGACCATAGCTTCTCCACTGAATGTCATCTCCTCGCCCAAATTTCCTAAAAAGGTTAAATGGAACGAGGAGTGCAATCAGGCTTTTGAAAACCTGAAAAAGGCTCTTTGCCAAGCCCCAGTACTCAGAGCTCCTGATTACCGCCAACACTTCATTGTGCAGACAGATGCTTCAAATGTAGGAATAGGTGCCGTACTCAGTCAACTGGATGGGAAAGGTAGGGAGCACCCCGTTTGCTTCATCAGCCGCAAGCTGAAGGATCCTGAAACAAGGTGGGCAACAATCGAAAGAGAGTGTTTTGCTATTGTGTGGGCGCTGAAGAAGTTTAGGCCGTACTTGTATGGTTCTACTTTTGTCATTCAGACTGACCACCAACCCTTGAGATGGTTAATGCAAATTAAAGGGGAAAACCCAAAACTATTGAGATGGTCGATCTGCCTGCAATGGTTTGATTTCACCATTGAGCACAGGTCAGGATGTCACCACCAAAATGCTGATGGTCTCTCTAGGATGTATGTCATCGACTAGAGGTATGAGATTCATCCAGGAGTGGATTAAATCCTCCTGTCCCTTAGTCTGGGGGGGCGAGTGTTAGGGAGAATTCTCTGCTTAGGCTGAATTTCCTAAACTAGTGAGTACCCCAGCAGCTTTGCTGGATTTCTGGAGTTTGTTTTTTTCCATCCTGCCAAGAGTGAGACTCTTTTTCTCCCACTCTTGGACATGTATGTGTGTAATTCCTTTAAATGTCAATGTGTTCTATGGGCTATGGGGTCTTTTACTCCATAGGGTCTCATATGTTTTTCTATGCGTGTTACACCGCACCCTACGTGCCGTAACACTGGGGCGTCCTAGCGGACCACCACCATAGACTCCATACTGACTACTGTCTCTCCGGGCATGTAAAGTCACCATTGGCTTTACTAGACCTAAATTTACTAACAGAACGAGTACAAACCATCTTATTGTGGACGTACTAGTAGGGGTAATTCGATTACTCCTAGATCTGTTACTCGAGGGGGCACTGTCCCGTCCCCCCTCGTCGAGTTTTGGCTGGTGGCAGTGGAAACTACTTGTTATGTTCGACCCCGAACCTAACCCTATGGGATTCGTCCCATTGTTGGAGATTGATCCTTTTTCTCGTTAATCTCTAACGTACCACCGGTCTCCTTATCTTAAATAAGTTTATCGGAGGGTATTTTCTGCCAGAACTCGGTTTTTAAAATGGCGTCTGTGTTCGTCTCTGTGACGCCTAAACCAAAGGTTGAGCCCTTTGTTCCACTTTTGGCAGGCCTCTGGACAGAGACCCTCCAAAGTGGTGCCATTCTGTCTGGGTTACCACAGGGGTGTGGGAGGGGGTTTAGGCACACTGGACCGAGTTGCCTTGCCAACTCCGGTCGCACTCTGGAGTGATTGGCCCAAGTGGTGAGCCTTCCCGCTCACCACTTAGCATGTGTTGATTTACAGCTAGGCTGAATGAATGGGGGATTTTCTGCATAAAAGCAGGGCTTTTGGGACTGGATCTTCAGAAGTCAGCACAGGACCTAAGAATCCGACGAGGGTAACGCTAAGCCGACCTGCACGACGACACCTCCGGTGGAGCCCTGAGGAACCGACTCACCACTTCCCGACGACAGAGGAGATCTCCCTGCCGGAGAGTCTCTTCCCCTGACTGGTGGGAACAACCAGTCCCCTTCGCTTTTTATTCGCCTCAGGACGCAGTGGTCGAATTGCCCGTGCAGAGCACCTCGGCAACCGGATAGCCACTACCCCTGTACCGCGACCAAAAGGTGGTGCCTTGTGACGGAGCACTCCGCGGCTGGTCTCTTCCCTGGTGGTGCACCGGACTTCACTTTTCTTCAACGACGAGATCATCTCTACTCTTGGCAAAGACCCGACGTGCATCCACCACCAGGAACAACTGCCCCCGCCGGAGCTGCCCTCCACAACAAGGTACCGTGTCCGCCTGGCTTCCCTTTCGATCGGTTCGAGTGAGGTGTCTTAATCCTCTCCGTTCCGTTGAGTCGCCTCCAAGCTTTTCTCATTTATTGTTCTGAACTGGTTCAATCTGCCGATAACAATTTGCTACCAAGACTTGAATGCATCTCCACTAGAGACTTTTTGGGACATCGCGCCTTGCCTCTCTTCGAGTGGGCCTGGCCTCTGAACTTTACGATCTATTGTGATTCTTGCCTTCCTGCCTTGCATTTTATCCGCGAAGGATTGAACTGTGTTGATTTCATAACCTGCCTATCTTTTTCTCTCCCGTCCTAACTAATATTCGAGTGTCATCTAGGTTGAGGTATACACCTCTGTCTGAAAATAAGTGGTACCGGTAGAACCTAGAGTTGTCGAAATATTGCTAGGGGGATTGATAGTTTTCTGCTTCGTAGAGTAATTGTGTATGATTTGTTTGCCGTGATAGTGCTATAGTGTTTTTCATAGATGTTCTGTTATAAATAAATACCTTAATATCTTTACACTAAGCTTCGTTGCGTGTTTGCTTGTCTTGCTGTGAAGAATTGCCCTATTTTGTATACTCCACATACTGCTCAACTCTTCTTGAGGGAAGTCTGACTGCTCAGTCACAGCTACCAAGTGAATCTGTGTGGTACAGACTGCTACCAAGTGGGTTCACCGCCAAACGCCTGTAGTCCTAAATCTTTTGCAGTGGTCCCAGAGGGAACTGCACAGGTTTCCGCCTAACACAGCCTACATTAAAAGCGTAACCATTACATGGTGGTGTATATTTAGAAAAGAAGACATGACTTTGACATTGTTTCAAACACATGTAAATATTTGTGTATTTATTGGTTCACAATTTAAATCCCTTAATAAGTTTAGAAATGAATGTGCTCTATTGGCTTAAACCTTCCGCTTGTCACCAGACCAGTGCCATCCCTCTAATCATGATCTAATATCCAAATTAGGTGATGTGCGACGTTTTCATTGGTTGACTCTGGTGATACAAGTTGTTACTCGCAAACAAGTTCTCCATTGGTTGTGGTGTCTCGTGGTGTGCTTCACCTCTTATTCTTGACAATCTCAGAGAGGTGCTGACAGTCTGACATTTAACAAATGAATACCTTGTCCTTTTCCTGTGCAACCGGAATTGTTGGCATCCCCTGATGGTTCTCATCCTTACATCTGCAGAGCTAACAGTTTAATTATCGACTTCTCATTGGAGGCATGTTGCACCATCTTCCTTCTTCGCATTGGAATCAATGACCTCATGAGGAACACTACTCAACACTGCTTGTTTGGGGAATAGGTTTTTTGATGTGTGTGCTTTTAGTGTACTTGGATTTTCTGAACAGCATTAATTGGGGGCAGGAGTGTTTCTCTCCCCACCTCTTCATACCCCATTATGTAATCCCCTTCCTCGCTCATATACTTATTACCTAATGTAATCATGTTTCCAAGTTCCACTGTGTATTTGTTAACCACGTTCCCAACTATCAGCCTGCAGCTTCATTCTGAGTGAGCATTTTCCGACAGGGGGCAGTGTGTTCACAATCAGATCTGTTCTCCCTGGCCCTAATTCAGCAATATTGTGTTCTCACCACCCTGTGCCCTTCACCTTCTTAAACCTTTGCTCTAACGTGCACCCTTTAATTGTATTATTGTTCCTCCCTTGTGGCCTGAGAACTAGCTACGCTCTTCCTTCCTGACCAATCCCTCCACATCTCTACACCCTGTCTTCCAAGGGCACTGGCCTTGTCCGTGCACCATCTAATATGCACATGAATTTTACTGTGAGGAAAAGTCCATGTGCTTCTGTGGCCTAATAATTCTAAATGGCCCGGGAAGTTGCTTCTATGATGGGGCCTATATTTATCTATGTGCAATCTAAATTCTTATACATTTAATGGACGGTAAAAAGATGTGTACTGTGCTTTGTAGCTACTACCTGTGACATTAAAAGAAAGCTTTTCCACTACTTATGATAACCTGTGCAACTTTCTCTGCTTACACATATATGTCAAACCTAATGTACTACTGCACAATATGTGCCTACTGCATTATGTCACATGGGCTATGCTCTCAATGTACATTTCTACTATATGTTGCTGCCCCACATTTCTTCATGGAATGCTCCCAGAAATGTATCTCTCCCCCTTGCGCTCACATATAGTAGGAAGGGTGTACCTATAAATAAGACCACTGGCATTTTAGTAGGTCCATAGTCCATGCTAGGGATTTCCTCAATGTGTACTTCCTAATCTCAGGATCAGATATTTGGATTGAGGGTGCTATTATGTTTCTCTGGGCTGAGCATTTGTTATGTTGCTAAGAGATGTATGTACTAGTGATGAGTGCCGCAACCCATATCTATGTAAATGGTGAGCTAGTACCATGGATTTGGGGGGAGGGGATCAAAATGTGCAATGGACTAAAATGATCCTACTTTGGCTAAAACGTCACATTTTGTTTCAAGACACATGTTTTTGTATGAAACGTTCAGCAATTTGTATGGCCCCTTGCACCTAGCATAGGTATTCTCAATGGGCTATTTCTCATGTTGGTCGCCAGCTGTGTATTCTTTATTGTTTTGGCCTCCTCCAGGTTTCCGTTTGTTCCTGCTTTCTCTGGAAAGATTCCTAAAGATTGTGTTGTGTTGCCAGTAATCTACAAGCAGACAACATCTTTATATATGTTTCAGAATGTATTTCCTCTAATTTGATATGTTGCTAAAGGCTGTTTCTTCTGCGTATTTTCAAATGTGGGCTGAAAAACAGCTGATGGTGCACCTTTTTTCACGTTACCAAAGTCATAGTCACCTGAGCAAGTCAGATTGTTTCCTCCTATACTATAAGTGCTTGAAGAATATATTCAAGCTTCACATCATGAAAAGGTCTGTTTATTCTGCATGTTAAAGACTGTGCAGTGCTAGTGTGGACAGACTGAAATCTGCATTTACTGTGCCAACTGCTACCCCCTGGCAACTGCCTCATTGTACTAACTTCAAATGATGGAATCTGCCTTTCCTGTGACAGCTGGAGGTAATCCTATAGACAGAGATTCTCGGATAGCTTCTTCTCTCAGAAATGCCCTTCACGCGTCATGAATTCTGCCAGGTGTGTGCCTGTCAGATCTTTCCTTTGTGAGCAAGAGGTGTTGTCACGGTTTTATAAAATGGCACACTCCAGGCAGGGACTCCTTCCCCTGACAATGAATGTGGCACACAATAAAAACACTTTTTATCTTTAAGAAACCACAGGTTCTTTTATTTGAGTAGGCCCTCAACCCGTCTCGCACCCAACCTTCACAAACACCCCGTTTCACAATGGACTAGGAACCAGACTGGTGTGAATCAATAAGATGAATTAATTTATTATTTAATGAAAAAGGAAAACATATTCAAAATACAACAGCCACTAATATGTGGCAACACAAATGCAAGGATTCCTACAGAACAATTGATTTCAAATATCCCATCAAAGTGTATATGGATCTTTAATGGCATAAAAGGAAAAAGAACAGTTTTTAATCAAGTGATAGCATCAAGGTTTAACAATCCCCCCGCCAAACACTCACCCCCAAATATCAGCAGACTTAATTCTTTTGAATGGAAGGCAGTGGCAAGGACTAAGGATACAGAGAGAAAAATCGGATTTGGAATAAAGCCTGCCACCCCACGATGGGAAGACCGAAAAGAAAATGAAAACCCATTTTTGGAGCAACACGGCAGAATCGGATTCTGCTTATTACTCGCACGACTATTCACAACTGCAAGGGGGCAGAATAAAAGGAAATTTGTGTTGCTACACTTGAGGAGATAGGGAAGCTTACAGACTACTAATCAGTACACAGAAAAACGTGGAAATGAGGTAGGAAAATCAATTTTGGGGATTAAGCAAATGCAAAAGGAAAAGTAAATGGCAAATGGAAATTCGTTTTACACAGGATTTACAATGACAGGCAGCTAAGGAAAGGTTTTAGCTTTCAAAATCGGAAATCAGTTTTTTAAGAAAAGGACACATAACATACAGGATTCTAGGCCAAAGGGATTGCTCTCAATGGGACTACAGTTTGGTGTTTTCAATAGGACAGAGCAAGTTAGGAGTTTGTGGGGTAATGAACACACCATACAGGCAAATTCGATTTTCAGTTACACAGAGACTAATTGTGTTGAGGCTATACTTTAATGACTATAGTTTATAAAAACACTTGTCAAGATTGTTGATTTCGAATGGTAACAATTTTGAACGTGAATTTCAATGGGGGAATTAATTGATTTATTTCAAAATGATACTAAGGACTGAAAGATTTATCAAAGGAATACGCTAACAAACACAGACTAATAAAGATTCTTCTATGGAAAGGTGAATGATTTATCCTGGAAATTTGGGACTTTCAATTAGATTTTCTATGGGATTTTCAATGGGGTTATGTTGCAAAAAGGAAAAGGTTATGCAATTTAGGACTGGGGTTATTTGCTACTTACAAAGTAAGCCTTGGTTTAGGATTCTGGAAGGTCAGGGCACTCTGGACAGCTAGGTAAAGGGTCTGGTCTCTGCACTCTCCTGGATGGGATTCTGGACAGCCAGCTGGATCTCAGGACACTCTGGACAGCTACGCAATGGGGTCTGGTCTCTGCTCTCTCCCTGGTATGATTCTGTCCTCCTTCTCCTGTCTCCACGGATTCCTGTGTGGGCCTCCCTGTGTTTAGTACACTCCCCCCCTTATATAACCCAAATTACATCACTCACTTTAAAATCTAGGGGGAGCATGCAATGATTACACCTACCCTTGAATAGGACAATATACCATTCTTCTCCCCGTCCCCTGGCATCATTGGCTCAGGGGAAGGAGCACCCTCTGTTTGTCATGTATTACAGTTCTTTGTTGCTCAGGTCACATTTTTAGCAACACTGAGTTGTGTTTCCTAACTTCATATTTATACTAGCCACCACCATAAGAAATAGATATGCAGTTTCAGTTACTCATAGGGACTTAGGTAAGCCGATTGTCAACTCTGTGCGAGGCAGCATGGCCTTTGGTGCATTTCTGTCCTTTTCATAAAATATATACAGTTATAACTCTGCAAATGATTGAGCATGTTAATAATCTCATTTTTCATCTTTCCATCAAATCTCATGCTTGTCACATTTTTAAATCAGCCAGAAACTAGTCTTAACTGGCCATTTCAGTCCACAAAGTCCGAGTAACATGCACTTAGGCACTAAACAACCGCCTGGAAATCACATGGAAAAATAGCAGAAAACAAAATCATTTCTTATACTGAGTGCTGTGAAAAATGCCTAAAATGAATGAATCCTTTAATGTTAATTTGCAGGATCTGTCTCATATGTGAAAGCCGCGCTTCATCCCCCACAGCCAACTGTCTTCCCCTTTCTCAGCCGGTGACCAAAGATTTTCATTACACCCTTTGAAGTTTGTCACTTTGTCCTTGGTAGTGGGTGCAGGAGGAACTCACACTTCCTGGTCAAGCTCTCTCCAGACTTGCTTTCATTGTCCAGCCTGCTAGTACTGCCTTCACGTCTGGCAGAGCAGGGAATTATAATGCCCTCAGTCAAATCACATGTCATTGCAGAATAGTCCACTTATTGGTGCGACTTCCAATTGAGAGGTTTACTGCCCGAGCTAAAAAATACTGTTTTTTCTGGTATTCTGAGCCTCATCCAAGGGGATTGAAGTCTTGTGGGGGAAAACATAATGTACATGGCTTTAGTCAACACCCCACCCACAACATATTTCACTAACATTTTCTGTGCGAGCAAAGCTATCCTTTCACAGTGGCTTTTAAAAGTAATTTTTCTTTATTTCACACATGTGCAAGCCATTTTTCATCTAACAATTGAAATGCTGTTCTGTAGGTCATGGGATTCTTTAATTTGTCCCTTTTTGAGTGAGTTTGCATTTTCTGCTGTTGGTCCATTAACACGGAGGGGTAGGCTGCACAAGGTTCATTGATTTGACATGGACTAAAAGCAAAAGCCAAGCCATTTTATTCATTTGCAGTGTTTTACAGCGCTGCTGTTCACATGAAAGGGAAAACAAAAGCTATGTCGGGTTGCAATGTTGAAATCCTTGCCCCTCATGTGAATTAACAGTAATACAAGGCTGTTTTGGATGTAGTGCATAACTTGTTTGTATTCAGATGAAAGAACAGCAAACGTAGGTCTGTTTTGAATGCAGTGTGTAACTTATTGTTATTCAGATGCAAAAAAAACAAACACAGGGCCGTTTTGAATGCAAGGCATAACGTTTTGCTATTTGGGTGAAAGAAAAGCAACCGCAGAGCCGTTCTTGGTGAAATGTTCAAATGCCTGCCCAACATGTGCCAGGGAAAGCAAAGCACAGACGGTTTTGGTGGCAATGTTTAAATGTGTTTTGTTTAGGTGACAGGAATTTCTGTATAGGGCCTGTAAATGCACCCCACAGTTTTGACAGTGCATCACAAGAAGGCCTTCTGTGAAAGGACTTCAGTGAGCATGTGGCCCCAGTTATCCTCTATGATGCCATTGGGTGATGACTGTGGTATTCCAAGTATCAAGTCCCAGAAGCAATACTGTATTTTGTGGAGCTGCTCATTGTCTGCTAAAAATTCCCCGGGGGTTAATAACCTTCCTATTTCTGCTAGAACGACCTGCTTCAATTGGGTGGTCATTTGTAAGCCTGATGTCCTAGTCGGGGAATGTCCCAATTCCTGATTCATGTATTTGCTTATGCTGGAATCCATTCATACTTAACCTAAAACATCAGCATTAAAAATGACCCTTTGTTTTCCACTCATTCCCTGTATTTCTTGATGAAATGAAGTTTCTGCAAAGGAACACGGTTTCAGATTGATATATTTTAAATAAATACTTTTGTTTCTGAACTGCCCACGTATTTAGCTTTCTTGTGCAAGAAAAAGTTCTCACTAGGGATAAGGTCGAGTTGTTGATGCTGGTAGAAAAAAATGCCGTATTTCGGGGAATTTTCAAACTTTGCCTTTAACCGTGATGCAATTTATAAGTACAGTGGTCGACAGTGCTCCAAGTACCCCAGTTTTTTAAATTAATAATGTATTCTTGTGCTTTCTCAGTTCAGCCATGAACCCTTTTCAATAGGTCACTACTAGTCTGGAGTATCCTACGGACGCCTAACAATATGGACATTTTCTAAAATGTATTGAATTTTATGTGGCGTAATGTCAGCCTTGAAAACTCTTTCTCCATCACCCTATTCTTGCCAGAATTATATAAAATTATATGTACCTTCTATGTAAGGAATTTACACATTCTGAAACCAATTACCCCACTCAAAACATTGGTACAGAGCCAGGGTAGGTCTAATCTGCCAATGTGAGGCCTGTTCCAAATCTTGTCCCTAAAGTACGTTCCAGACGGCTAAGCCAAATATTAATAATGCAGATGCAGGCTTAAGGTCAAAACTGTGTTCAGAGAATTCAAACGACAATATTCCAAAAAATCGCAAACGACAGCCTACAGAGTCAAAGCAACTAGTAGTGCTAAATCAAGCATACGATAAAAACGTCTTCCCCCGCTGGATGACTTGGAGCAACCCACTGGCTCCTTAACGAGGATTTAGGGAGCCCCTGCCACTCGTGCAGGAAAGATCCACAAAGAAACTAAAACCTCTTTAGAATGACATAAAGCAATGAAGGGCAGCAAAGCAAGTTTCACTAGGGGAGAACAGATTATTTGAAAGCCAGCCCCAAGAGTACACGGGTCTGTGAAATGAGTTCATTTTGTCCCTCCAAAATCGCTCCTAAAAAACACGTTTGATGAACAAACGCTGACAATACAAATGGTTAAACAAAATGTGTATATCGGTTTCAATTTGACCTCACACCTGAATTCAAATTATCGAAAGGATTTCAGTGGAGGAATTACATTCAAGAGCAATTCCCTTGCCCAAAACCATTGCAACGAAAAGTCGCGGTTTTTCACAGAGTCCCTGTTCAATGTTTTTCAATGAAGGGACTTGGCCAGAGAGGAAAGGGAGAAGGGCGGAATGCATGGTCAGGAAGATGCGGACAGCAGGAAGTCAAAGTGCATGAAAAAATAGCATTAGAAAACAGGGGCTGCATGGGATTATAGAAGTAGGGGTTGAGGGGTCTACCACACTATGAGCTGAACTGAAACGTTATGACAAACCAGAAAACATGTGAAAGCAAAGAATATCAACACATGGAGGGCCTAGTTCAAAACGCGTTTTTCAATGGGTGCATCACATTGAAAAAAGCTTTGAAAATCAGGCCCTGAATCTCGTTAGCAAGTGGGAATACATTCGGATGCGGTAACAATGCCTGAATAAACAATAGCACAACCCTGCATTTGCCTTTGCACATGTACCTGGAGACCTAATCAAGGGAAAGTGAGTTCCTCCAGCACAGGGCGTTGGGGTTGGCCTGCGTGGCTTTGACAGATAGAGGGAGACAAAGCCCCCAACAGACACATGCAGTATAGCCTGGGCCCATTCGAATCCTACCCACCACAAGGGAGGAGCATCTAGTGGCCCCCTCACGATGAGGGAGCATGTGGTGGTCTCCAAAAGTCAAGCAGGGACATATTCGTATAGTGGTCTATTGGAATTTTATAGGGGAAATAGCGATGTGTTCAGCAAACAGGCGCATAATAAGCCCATAGGTATTTAAAATCAAGCATTGGCAAATCCAATAGTTCATTAATTTCAGCTTCATTTCGTCATTTTTGCCACAAAAGAACATGAGCATATTCAACAAAACATCACAATGCATTGCATACAAAATAAACAACAAATAAACTACTGAATAGGCAATAAAAATGATTTTAAAAAGTGGCAGATGCAAAAGTGCCAGTGTTGCAAAGGGCATAATGTTACAATGTTCCCAAGAGTCTACTCCGTCGCCCACCAAATTAAACAAAACCATATATTTAAAACAACTAATTTGTCACATTTTCATAAGGCTATAATGGAGGAATATTAAAATATGTCGTATACAAAATTCAAATACTCCAGTATACTTAATGACGCTTGATACATTGTGCACCGAATAAAACAAAAGTCGACACTCCTGATTCCCACAAAATAAAACAATGCAATCTGAGATCAGAACGATGGCTTATTTCCATTTCATGATTATTTCCTTTTAGCCATTCTTCAACTCCATGTTCTTAT
Organism: Ambystoma mexicanum; assembly: GCF_040938575.1. Taxonomy (NCBI): domain Eukaryota; kingdom Metazoa; phylum Chordata; class Amphibia; order Caudata; family Ambystomatidae; genus Ambystoma; species Ambystoma mexicanum. Next base: position 827,645,389 of record NC_090936.1, read on the forward strand.
TAAGTAGTTACAGACAGAATGCACCGCCAAACTATCCCTGGATTGGCAGCACAGTAGCATGGCCTGAGCCAAAGGTGAGAATAGACCTGAAGTGGTTTCAAGTAATTCTTCCCAATGTCCAGATACGCTGGGCAGATTAGCATGAAATGGACGATACTCTCAGGTAATTAACCACAATATGGACATACAATTCCCCCATGCTCAATTTACTTTTCTATTGCCTTACGGCAAAATACCCAGCCTCAATTTCATGTACAGCCGTCTCATGGATTTAGGCTGGATCAGATCAGGTGCTCTTGAAATCCAACCACATACTTACATTCCCAGTACTCCTTCAACCTAGGATTCTGGGTGGCAGAATTCGCAACGGTGCTATGTCAAAGTTTCGAATGCAAAGGATCGAATGACCAGAGTGTCGAATCAAAAGGACCGAAAACCAAAGGGTCAAATTATTATTATTATTTTTTTTTTTGGGGGGCGGTCCTCCCAAACCCCTGTTTTTGTGGTAAAAACCACCTTTTTTCCAAAACGGAAACCCAAAAAAAAAAATATTACAAAAAATAAAAATTCGACCCTTTTGTTTTAGGTCAAATTGACTCTCACCTTTGGCATTCGATCCTTTTGAATTCGGTACTTTGACTGGACACCTTCGCAACATCAGCCTCTGCTTTCACTTTAAATGCGTTTTTGATCGCGTGCTTGGATGAGGAAGTCCTTAGCACATTTCATTGATTGAAAAACAAAACAGATAATAAATACATCATCATGGACTGATGCCTGATGCAGTTTACGAGCGCATACTATTCGGGAGCTATCACCTGCTGAGAGGAGGGGCTACACTACAAAACTCTTATCGCAACGCGGAGCGTTCGCTGACTTGTCGGCGAGTTGCAGTCTTTGGAAGTCCTTGGCGGAGTGGAGGAGGGAGGCCCTAGAGAGGCCTTAATCATGGAAGAGCATCACAGGACTAAAGGCTCAACAACAGCAGAATCAACAGGAGAACAGCGCCATCTGGATCAAGAGTTGAGCAAAATGAGTAGGCTGTTGAGTAACTTGGCCAGTACCACTGACAGCAATTTAGGCAGCACCCCCACTTCATAAACTATGCCACTGGGCAGTGCTAATGTAGATCACTCATTGAGGCTCTGGAGCAACTGCCCTTTCAACACAGAGATGGAAATAGCGGCAAACATGAACATGGCGTCTTATACGATAACCAGAATGCGGTAGTAACAGCAACAGGCAACATAATGAAGGGGGTTACATGGCCCCTGAGACTGTTGTTAGCACAACCACCACTAACGCTGTAAACATTAAAGGAATTGATGATGATATATACAACAAGTAGATCGAGGTGGGAGCTGACATCCCTGACAAGGCCTGTGCCATTGTCTCTCTAAAAACCAGAGCAGTGTTGAAAACGTTTGAGCAAAAGACAATTGGAATATCCCGTCAAGGCCAACATGAACTGGCAACACAACCTTGGAACCAACATAGCCCAAGAGTGGAGTGTATCACGATGCCGCTACAGCTAACGGCTCCATTAAAACATGTAGAGAATGGTGCCACTTTTGCCTGCCAGTTGCTCCCCCTCTTGAAGGGCCCTCTTAGCAGTGAGCTTCGTGCGCCTAAGTGGCTGGTGACACAACTGGAAATTCAAGTAAGGAACCATATCTGGCATTTCACCCTTCCCTGCCTAGTTCCGCAAGGGAGCTTTCGATAACGAACTGAGAATATCACACACTATCAAAATCAATTTGGCATTCAAAGGGGTTGACTCTAGACAATCGGTCTGTAAACCAAAGCTTCATTTTACTGCAACCCAGTGCAGGACTCGCCACACAATTCTCTATTCCAGCCGGTTCAGCACTTAGAGGACGCGGGCGAACTCTCAGATCACGCTCTTTTGGAAATCTTTGACAACATCACCACAGAGAAATCGTTAACAACAAAGTGCATACAAGCACTGTGAAGCTGATGGGCGATGACCTGGAAACTGGCCTAGAACCAGAGGTCCCCCTAAGATTTAATTTGCCCAACCGCAAAAAGTGCAATCTTGATATGCCAGCTAAAAACAAGACTAAAGGAGTACATCTATTTGCCCACGCCAAGGTTAACCTTGGAAAACAGGACGCTTTACCAATTTGGGTCAGAAATATTGAATCACAGGAAAACAATGGGCGGAGCCCACTTAGGAAGAGCCTGGAACTAAGAAATACTTATGCATCAGAGATAACTATAGAGGACCTACTCCATATTAACAAGCGTCCACAAAGAGAAAGTAAAGAGAGACGACGCCTAACCCCAAAATCTACAGGTGCAGATATGGACTCGTCTGAAGAAAGTGACATAGACAATTCAAATTCAAATTCTCCGCAAACTTCTCTGGGCATGAAGGAACATGAAACGTGCAACTCAAAATCAGGTATCAATGCTAATGTGATAGCGACTTTATTGACTACCATGACACCATTCATGAAATTGTAAAAACAACAGTCATTACGATGATGCATTCTAAGATCCTGTTTGTGGAAGGCTTTATAACAGCCATACAGAACAACCTAGACAAAAACACAGCCCAAGTTATAAACATTATGTATAGTATTCTGGACCCAATTATCAAGGAAAGAAACAAAAGGATAGCACTTCAACAACAGTGGGACATCAAAAAAAGACAGTCAGGATAACACCTATAATCAAATAACTACGCAGGATCAAAGTACACATAGGAGGGTGCAATTTCACCCACAGAGGAAGCTGGATCAGAAGACCGTGCCATTGGCCTGTGCTTATCTACAAAAGCCAACAGAGAATTTGCCAGAAAGCCCATTAATGAACGTCTCTATGGAGGATCCTGAAACACGGCCATCAAAGGGCACCCCTAACGCTGAAAAAGATGTACGTATGGAGATCCTCAAGACTGGTGAGATTAGTGAGATGATCTATGAGCGTAAAGCCCCCCCCCCCCCAACAGCTGGTGTGCTAATGAAACGATTAGCAAATTAAACAATCTTGGAAGTCCTGGACACAAAGGAGCATGTCAAAGACTTCGATATATTCGCAAAAAAACCTGAAACATCAAAGGAGAGACTGGAAAGGTTAAAGGAAGTCTGAGCAAACACCATGAAAGCTACAAAGAAGCTTACAACAAAGTCTCAAACAAAATATGTGGGCCAAAAAAAAACAAGAACATGAAGGCACCACACAAGCTGAGGTCTAATGAAAAGCAATATTTCATTAGAAATGTGACATTACCAACAAGAGCTAAACTTACAAAATCAGACAAGAAGTTCAACAAGGAATCACCCAAAATAGACTCACATGAAATTCACAAAACCCCTGACCAGGACAACGGTTCTGGGAAACAAATCCTGGGTATTGATGTTGACGATGATTTGATGAACATTTCCACCTACACAACGACAGACTACAAGGACAATAATTGTTCTGAAGATACAGACATTGAACACGAGCAATCAGCGATCTCTATTGGCCATCAGGAAGATGCAGGGAAAATCAATGAGCGAAATTCAGCAGCAGAACAAGCAAAGTCTAAAAGACTCAGAATTTCTGATAACGCTAATACTAATAAACAAAATGAAATATCCATCTACGCCCCCTTGCAGATCAAACTCCCTAACACTGAGATTGTGTCTAAGAGGGACAGGATGTCAAGTGTAGCCTGGTATTTTTAACGTTGAAGGAGAAAAGAAAATTGCAGTAGTACAGGAAAGACAAGACGGGCAGGAATTACCCTAATCAAAGATGGAACGAGCTGGCTGAGCAATCAGGACTTTGCTGTTAATCGTGTAGTACATGAATGCACAGTGAAATCAGCAAAAAAAACAATGTCGTCCATTGAAAATATAGTTATTAGCATAAAAAGAAACAAAGAGTCCGACGGAGCACAAACCATCATCAATTATCAACCCAACACTGTGGACTACATGAGAAATTGCTAGCAGGAGCTAGCCAAATACGGCCTCAAAAGTTACAAAATCATAGACAATGAAAGGAAACAGTCACATTGAATGAAAATGTCCAGGTTGGACCACAGACTGGCTTCTAAGACGTGTCAAGCCTCGACTTTTAAAACTTTAGAACAGAGGTGGAAGGAACTCCCTAATAGAGGATGCCCTCATCACGACGTAAGTCATCAAAAATACAAGGAGTATAAATAGGGCGTCGCCAAAAGAAGAACAAAGAGAATCCTCTGAAGAAAGGCTCTACCTGCTCCTGGAGCGTATTTTACATATCAATGATGGCCTAATACCGAACAGAGCAAATGTTCTGCAATTACTACATCACATTCCGAAAACTACGACTACTTACGAACATGGATTTGAAAATAATCGAATTTCTGGAAGAAGCAAGGCTTGATAAGGTGTTCATTTACTTGTCTTCCAACGCAGCCAAACAATTATTGCTGGATGAAGCACCATCACTGCTGCCAATGGGCTTTCATTTAATGAAGCTCACTTCAGTTGCGACAAGAGGCAACCAGGACTACGACACCAAATATGAAATATCCTCCTTAAAACAGGTTGACAATGGGGATAGAATAGGGAAATCAACCATAGCCTTCATGAAACTACCACAGGAGGAGAACTTACTGGTGGAAAAAAGTCATACGAAAGCATTTCCAAAAACTACTGCAATTGATGATCATCAGAGGGATCAAAGGTGATTAAGCAGTAAGGAGAGGAGGCGCATCCTTGAAGACGAGGAGAATTGGACTTGGCTGGCAGAGGCACTAGTACTGAAAAGTAAGAGATCACAACTGAGCAGCCAGATTGAACCTATGGATTTCATCAAGGGCAGCTGGAACACCAGAGGATTTAAGCACTTGTTTCGGAAGAGTGACAAAATCTTTGATTCCTATGACCTGATCTGCCTACAAGAAACTTGGTTAAGAGAAGTCCTTATATGCCACCTACCTCAATCCAGCAGTCAAATGTTTGAAAGGCAGGGCCTTATCAGGTCTGCCAACAGCACTAAAACATGAGTCCAGATTAAAGATTTTGACAGTGGAAAACATTAGCCCATATATTCAAGCTTTGATGCTGGAGATGGACAGGACAACACCTACTAAATGAAGAGCACTGATAGTGCTCAACTTGTACTGGAAAATGGCAGCACAGGAGGCACGCCAATTGTCAGCCACAATAATGGACTTCATAGACAAAGCTGTTGAAATATGGACAAGAAAGAAAGAGATCCTCAAACTCTATCTTAAATGTGGGACCTGTGAATTTAGCTACACCAAGATTCTCCATCAAGAAAAGAAAGAATCCCAGAAACACATTGGTACACTCTTAGCAACCTCCTGATACCAACACACAGCAATCTACCCTTTGGGAGACCAAACCACCACTGGGACATTCACCATGCGGCCAGTGTAATATCTATACCCTCACAACGTGCATGAAAACATTGGAACTCGGTCTAAACTCCATGGAAACAAAACTCTCTAACTGCACCACCTCCTTTGTTATCTATTTGTTAAAATTACCTTGCCAACTCCTTTACACTGGCATGACAAGTAGACCAGTAAAAAAGTGGATACAGGAGCATATGTCCTGTGTCAGGACCAATCGCGAAAATGCACCTTTGGTGACACACTTTCAACAGAAGAAAGATAATGCCCAGGATATCGAATGGAACATCATTAAAAAAGGGTCAAATGTCCTAGACGGGGAGGAGACATTTCTAGTATTCTGCTCAAACGTGAACAAAACTGGATATTCCGCTTAAAAACGGACCAAAATGGCCTAAATGACACCATTCCCTGGCAGGCTCTATCAGTATTAGAATCAACTGTACTAACATCCTTTTTGTGAACCCATGTTTTGTGCGACACCCACACATTACCCCTGTTCTTACTCTGAGAACATACATATTCATAGTAATTACACTGAATTTGTGTCTCTGTATAAACCTCAACCCCTTCAACCTGCCGACAATCCATCAGCAACGCAGGTATCTCATTTCAGGGACCACAAGTCATGATTCTTCACTTTTTACTTTGCACCCTCCTGGTTGCTGCCATTAAACAATATGTATTCTATTGCATAATATTGAAGAACCAACACATAAACTGGTTTTTCCACTTAAACTATGCACATGACTTGATAAATGCACTCTATGCTTTGTGCCTGACATGCCTGACCTAGGCTTAGGCACACATTCAACATGGTATTGTGACATCCCTCATGTCCGCGTTCATTGATGTATTGAGGTAGCGCGACATGGCCGTGACACGTGACCCTGTACATGCGATTAACAATTGTCATGACAACGTAGCAACTAGAATATAACGAGATACTCGGTCAGCGCAAGTCTTAACACCAAGCCGGTCGGACTTACATGAGAGGAACAGGCGCAAGCTCGAAAAAGTAAGTGCGCATCCGCGTGACCCTTTCTGAGCTATAAGAGAACCAGTGACATACTGCCGAATGAAAATATGAAGGGCACCATATGTCTAAATACAAAAGCATAGGGGGGGGTTTGGTCTATACGCCACTGCTCCCCTTCACACGGCCATTGACAACGGTGCTGTAAACGTGTACTCAATGCTGTGCCATACGAGACAGGGAGCCGAGTCACGTATCAACCCCTGACTGTTTAAAAGGCTTTTTACACTTCGGCTAGATGTGCATGGGCTATTGACTGTAATCTCACAAGCCAGTGGGAGACAATAGATTGAGACAGATGCATTATCATATCACATGGGTTTCTCCTAAATATGGTTATCATTTTAATTGTGCCTGATCAAAGGCCAATATAGACCCCTCTGGGCAAGAGAATGCTCACCTACAAAATCTAACTATTATGTACTGACTTCGACCAGAGCACACTCAAGGTCAGTGCTACAATACTCTTTCAGTGCTGAATAAATGTATCAAAAGAGGTGATCGTCAAAAAGGATTTACAACCACTTCAGTGGGTTGTATTCATAACATGTATGTGTGTTTTTTAACATTGATACTGTACTTGCGAGGATTGCATTTAATCAGTTGCATATTCTTGAGCCAATCCACTTGGAACTGCAGCAGAGATGTGACTCTGGATTATGTCTACTTTACTTCCAGATATTTTGTCCACCTTTAAAGTTGTTTTTTGAGGTTTCAGTTGTTCAGTATTCTGTGAGCCTTTTGTTCACCTGTCCTTTGCTAGTGTTGGGAATGTGATGCAAGAAATCTTTGGACTTCATGAAAGCTCTGGGGTGTGTAAGAAACCAGAAGGTGTCTGACCCATTAGTCCCCAGGGATCTGTCATTCATTTGGCCAGGACACGGCCGTCAGTTTTGGACGCAGTTCCTGGAGGTGGACCAGTGAGGGAGGATGTCCTGGGTGAGTGGTCTTCAGGGAGTCGGACACTGGTTGGTGAGACTCGGTATACCCTTCCCTGTAACACCTTTGCCCTCTCCTACCAGGTAGAATACCTAGGAACTCTACCCCCACCCCTTTACAACTCGAACACTTTCACATGGACAGCCCGCTATGGGAGAAAACAGATTAACACCCGAGCAGTATACCCGAAGTGTCTCAATACAATGGTCAGGCGAGGTTAGGCAATCACTGACTATCACACAAACCTGACTTCCATTAAGCTTCCACACATGGATAAAAGGCGGAGCACAAGAGCACACACTGAGTGAGGCAAAGCACATGAGGAAATAACAGTTTCGGGATGACAGCTGAACTTGAGAAGAAAAACAGCAAAACAGAAGGGGATCCCAAAGAGGGAAATTCCCTTGACTTTTTTGACAAGGAACCTTTAATTTCCAGAACCCTTGAAAATAGAAAATTTAAGACCAGACAATCAGGCTAAAGAATTCTGCATTGTGTGTCGGAGATACCCAGGGCCCTCCTGCATCAGTAATCAAAGTGGGGAGAATCAGCAGCCAACGTGGTACAGTGAGTTGTGGAGACCGAGACAAGATTGGTCTGTGTTGAAGCTCAGGTTGCAAGCGGCAACATTTTATGGTGAGCGCTGGAACGGACATTGTTTAAAATGCGTGTGATAAAAGTTCAAATGCTGATTGGTGATTGAACTTTGAAACAAAGATAAAACATCCTTGACAGAGTGGTCCGGCACTGCGTGTGTGCTCAATCAAAGGTCTCTGTAAGGTATCCAGCTGAGAAGTGGCAACAGTGAAATAGTTGTAAAGAATTGTGAATGGAAGTGGTATTGCGACGGGTCAAGCAACTCAATCGAAAGTCTTTGATGATACAGTAAAGAAAATGGGTGTTAAAGTATATAAATTGGTCCTAGCCCGGCAGATGAAGACTGATTGAAGGTTTCTGTGTTAAGGTGGGTCTAAGCCCGGCAGAGATGGGACCCAGGGTGAACAGTTAACTACCCAGGAAATGTGTTTCTTGAAAGTCATGAGGACATTGTGTTCAAAGGACATTGTGTTAAAGTGGGTCTGAGCCCGCCGCAGGGGAACCCGATGTGAATAGTGAATCACTTGAGAAATTGTGTTCATGTGAAATCCTAAGAAGGAAGTAACTTTAATATTTGTTTGTTGCATCAGGCCCACTGAAATAAGAGACTTTGAATGCAAAGAGGCTTTGGCACAGACGGCCCTGATGCTGAGGTTTTGAGCTGAATCCTTGTACTAAAGTAGCCAGAGAGTGTGCTAAGCTTGAGTGTGCCACCTTGTCCGCTGCTGAAAACCTGGGGTATAGAGCTAACAGCTCAAATATACTGACATATCATTTCTTGAAAATATATCTTTTGAATAACGTTGTTTCCCACACTATTTGTATTTAGTGGTAAGGATTGGCAATGGGTTTATTAGTATAGGTCCTTTTCTTTTGGCAAGGACTATGTTATTATTATTTAATGGTTGTAGCTTGCTCCCATCTTTAGATTGAAGATTAGATAGGCATTTTTCAAACCCATTTAAGTTCAATAAACACCCTTGAAGTGCAATCACTTGTGTCTGTCTTACTGTTTGATACCATTCCTTCCTTAAAGGTGTCAACTGATTTTGCATTATTTCAGGTGTTGATATCTATACTCTGCCGTGCAGGCATTTCATTGGCACAATGTACCTACTTCTTATCTAGAGGGTCAAGGGTTTTCTAGAGGGAAGGCTATTTGTGATGGTGTTGATTAGGGTTGCTAGAGGAATGGCTAATTGTTGTTTTATGCACCATGGTGCAACCATTTAATTGACTTCTATGCACTTTCCAGCCGATTTTTGGCTTGCCGTAACTATTGTTTGTCCTCCACATTCTATTGAACCATAGATGATGGAAAGTCATTCAAAACGTTCAGTGAATGAGATCAGAATCGTTATATCATTTTGATGAGCTGTCCACCAATATTCTTGCAGAAAGAATAATGGCACCTATGGTGGGATATAGATCTGCCATATCTGCCTACCGAATGTGATGTTTGCTGCACAGGATCGCCACGACAATAGAAATAATTGTAAACGTGATGTATTCTGTGCTTGGGCGCAGATGGGGTTGAGCATGTCCATAAGTGGTACTTTTATATTAATGTTTGTCTTGCTGAATGGCATAAACCCACTCAGGTTTTGGGGCTGGTAGGTTCTCTTATTCCATATTTGTGCAAGTGACTGTGCTTCTCTTCATTGACAACTCTGAGCCAATATGACTGCTGATTGTCTGTGCTAACATATTTCAAATGGTGGTATGGACATGTTCTCTGTAACAGAGTCCCACATGTAAAGCCAAGAAGTGATAAGAAAAAACTTCGTGGGGCAGTGAAGTCAACTTTGTACACGATGTTGACCCAGAGGTGGGTTAAGGTTTAGTCTCCAGCACCTTCTTCTAACTCCTGGCCTCTGTGCTAAAAATAATACATGCTTTTAGACTTTGGAGATTACTGCATACATTCACCACGAACTTGCAGACACCAAAACCAGGTCATAGCCCATGAACAGTCAGAAGTATTGAGGGAGAAAACACACAGGGATGTGGACACACCATTTCAGAATCAGGCAGCTTTGATGGCGGGGCCACCTGATTTTAAGATGGTGGTCCATATATGTATGCTCCTGGAGAGGTTCATAACCAACACTGGGGTCAGGGATAAATGACCAGACCAATCAATCTCAGGACTATGGGTACCCTGCAGGTATACCCAATTGAACTACTAGTGAGTTCAATTACCCACCACACCAAGTACAAAAGTGGAGAACATGCTTAGGCTGGGGTGGGTGTTTAAAGCAGCTAAAGCGAGCAAGACAGAGCAGAGTGAGGAGCAAGGGGCAGAGAGAGGAAGGAGATTGAAAATAAGTGGAGGGCACCAATAAGAAGTAGGAGGGCAAGAAGAAAAGTACCATCCTGGAAACCATGGAAAGTATCAGCAGATAAAAGGTGGCACTAGGACATGGAAAAGAGCAGGAAAGAAGAAAGCTAAATTGAGCAAAGGATCAGGAAAGACAGTGAAAGCTAAATAGAAGTCATCATCAGGAGTAAAGAGGAGATGAGGTTGATGAAGGAGATGTAGAGCGCAAAGACCAGGAAGAGGAAGGAAATCAACATCTGGTGGAAAAGAGAGGTGGAATAATGGAGAGGTGATATTCCTTTAAGGATGAAGTGGGGAAGAGAAAATGGTGGACAGTGAGGTCCAGGAGAAATGAATAATATTTACACCAAGAATGTCAAAAGACTGAAGGGGAGTCAGGTGTTGGAATGCTGAGTCAATGAAGCCTGAGGAGGAAAATGGTGAAAGTGTTAGGGATGAGACCAGTGAAAACCCTATTCACCTGGGACAAAGCATGCACTGACAGAAACAAACCATGAGTGAGCAAGAGAAAGAGTGATACAGGTAGCAGGCAGCCTACACCAGATCTTGGATAGGCATATCCTGCAACAAAATGAAAGAATTACTTCCTGATAACTGGAAGGTTAGGAAGTGGAGCAAACAGGCTATGCTGTAGCAATAATGCAGATCTGGTGCAATGGGCAAGTACACCAACAACACTAAGGACCATTACACAGTGGTCAAGAGGCAGAGACCACCCACCCATATGCTTCCTCAAGTATCTGGGACCACAAGGTGCCTTGTATGTCAACACCTTTAGGGGGCGGGTGGGACTCAAATATCATGAAGAATACTGAAACAACAAAGAAGGAAGTGTAATTTTCCTTGGCTGGAGCGATAATGTCAATGCTTGAAAATCAAACTGAGACCAATAGGCAAGAAATCAATGGCCATCTAACAACCATCTTCCTCCATCTCTGAGACCAGGAGCCATCTAGTGCATAACATTGTAAATGGAACTGTGAGTGACTTTGTCTTGTGTAACACCAAATGCAATGTGAGTGACTGTGTTTTGTGTACCATTATTTTTAAGAACATGTGTGACGGCTCCAGCAGGGACTGGCCCCGAGCATTGTAAACATTCCCTGCACACACCACATTTCAGCTATCTTTGAGTTTTCAGAGATCCTATTGTTATTTTCACTTGCTTCTCTTTCTCTTTTCCCAATCATTGCAGAACAATATAACCTTGTTTTGCTACATCACTCTTTCCTCCACGAGTCCTCTCTTGATTCACTGAGTAGAAAGCAATGTGCATGAATGGGGTTTCAAGACTGGACATAGGCAGTCCAACCCCTAGAATGGTATGAATAAGCTCCGACCTAGTGTATAAGACCTCCAAGAAATAATTTCCCATAGGAAGTTCAAGATTCCAGCACAGAGAGTCCTTACGCCCTCCCGACAAGATGAATAAGAACAGTCAGAATGATTACACCCTATACCTCCTTTGTAGAAGGATCACTTTATTATTATTATTATTATTTAATTCTCATAAAGTGCCTCATGCCCAGGGACATTAGGCAACAGAGAAAACATAAACAAAGACAGAACAACATAGATTAAGGGATCAGGGGAGGAAGGAAAGCTGCATGAAGTGTTACTTCAACCTGGCTTGAGATTCAACAAGTGAGACTTAACTAGTTTTTTAAATTCCAGGTTGTCCCTGCTGTTCTTATCGCTAGTGGAAGAACCTTCCGTGCTTTGGGTGGTTGAGAATCAAAACTTGTGCTGCCGAAGCTGACCAGTTTGAACCTTGGTTGAGCCATTTTAAAGTTGTCCTTGTAGGCAGCATGCAGCACGACTGAACCATCTTTGTGCGGTCTATGAAATACTTTGGCACACTTTTCATCCAATATTTGTAGGGCAGCGGCAGGAGCTTGTGCGTGATCCTGTGTTTTGTCGGAAGCCAATGTAGGTCCATTAGAAACATGGTCACGTCTAGCGAGGCCATGGAAAGCACAGACTGCACTGTTCTGGGTGACCTGAAGAGATTGAATGTTGGCTTGGGATGTGCCGGACAAAAGACTACTCCAGTAATCCAGTCTGGAATTCAGTATGGCAGTGGCCAATGGGGAACTACTGCTAATCTATATGTAGAGGCATATATAGTTAAGGTGTTTAGTAGTGTACCGGCAGGAAGATTGGATGTGTGAGACATAAAGTTTCATTGTAAGTTTGGCGTCTAGGTACTCTACGAGTGTCTTCACACTTCTGGCTAATGTGATTCTACTGCCTGAAATGACGAAGCTGCCATAGGCTGGACTGAGTTTCTTCAACCAAGGCCCTTAAACCACAATCAAGAGATTGATTTAGTCTCTGTTGAGAGCTAGGGAATTAGCAGCCATCCAGGTTGGAATTGCATCATAAACTGTATTGATGGCATGGGAGTCCTGTGTGTAGTCACCTGTCAAATCAAGGATGACATGGGTGTCATCAGCATAGTTGGTATAATGCACACCAAGGTGGCTCAGGAGACTGAGCAGGAGCCTGATATAGATGTTGAATAACATAGGGGCAATGCATGAGCCCTTTGGAACTCCACAAGTCAAGGCAATAGGAGTGGAACTGGCATCATTGATTGCCACTCTGCCAGTGCGTGGCCGTGTCCAGGTGGCCAGGACACGGCCATCGCTTTTGGATCCAGTTCCTGGGGTGGACCAATGTGGAAGGATCACCTGGGTGAGGGGTCTTCGCAGAAGTGGGACTGAGACAGCCTATGGTCACATGCAGTATTATCCCCTTTCCCGTACACCTCACCTATCCTATTTCATAGGATTCCCTGATGGCCCCACTCCCCCCTTTCCACACAAACACTGGACTGAGGAAGGGGGTGACTGAGAGTAACAATGCTGACTCGTATACATCGCATTGGACATGTCCCACTAATTGGGACAGACAAAGTCAGGCACTTGACTCTTAAGTGCGTACATCTGATACCAATTAGCTCTCTTCACACAGATAAAAAGCGGATCAGAAAGACACACTCTGAACAAGGTGTAACACGGGTAAGAGCAGAGCTTCTGGGGTAAAGTCGAACCTACTGGAGAAGAGCAACAGATCGAGGACAAGAGCTACAGCTAAAGAACCCCAGGAGTTCCCTGCAGGAGATTGTTGCCTCCAAAAGGCTGGGAAAAAGATACATGGAGAAGGGCGAATCCCAAACAAGAAAGCTGCATTGTGTTCCAAGGACGTCAGCGACCCTCCTAGGTGAATGGCAGAGTTGGGGAGGCGAGGCCAAGCCTGTAATTCTGACCTTGACTCACAAATTGTAAGAAGGTAAAAGACATAATCAGTCCGGCTGCTCCAACAACAGCGAATACTATATTATTAGAATAAATCCAAAGGAAATACAGGGTGGTGCCCAACTTTACTTGTTTTTTCAAAAGACAATAAAAAAATGCACACAGCCAGTGAGTTGGCAAGCAATGTGGGAGACCAGTGTTTGCTAAAGAAAGAGTGAAGTGGCAACATTATAACACGAAATTGAAGGCTGCACGCATGTGGCTGCAATAGGAAGAAAGGCAGACCTGCAAATGAAGTTTAAAGTAACGATAGCTGGAAAGTCAGTGATACTGGCCCTCATTACAACACCTTGGTGCTAATAGCGCCATGGTTTAGCGCCGGTGTTGTAACAAGTCCGCCATGGGGAAATGGGGAAATACCGCCCCATTCCAAGGTTGGCGGGGCGGTATTTCCCCATTTCCGCATGGGCCTTCCCCATTCCCATTTTTGCCCCATAGGGCTCAATAGGAATGGGGAAGGCGGCAATTACGATACCGCAAATTGCGGTACAGTAATTGCCTGCGAGGTCCCTTTGCGGGTCCCTACTTTAACGGCTGGTCCAGACCAGCCGTTCAGGTCGGGTCCCGCAAAGGGACCTCGTAGTAAGACGCTAAGTGGTTAACGGCGCCGCAGCCTTTTACGACACCATTAACCACTTAGCGCCTGGGTCGTAATGAGGTCCACTGAATAACAGAGTGGTCCGGTGAAAGGAAGTAGCCCACTCGAAAGTGTCTGTGAAAGGTAGAAGATTGTCTTGATAAAGTGAATGAACTGAAAAAGTATGGCGATTGAAGTTAACCCCAAGTGAAGGGTTACGTAAAAGCTGCATGTTGAACTGTAACACATAACATAGTGAACTACACAAACCAGAAAGCACTGTGGTAAATAACATAGGAGTGTGTTTTGAAAATGGAAAGTCAAAGTGGTCCTGTGGAGGTCTGTTGCAAAAACCACACACATTCAAAAGTCTTTGACATCAGGAAACGGTCTGAGTCTGATTGAGGGAGACCGGAGGTATAATAAGTTAGGGGAAGGGAACCCCTTAAAGATGAGTAAACTTGGGGGTGGGATCTCTGCAAGTTTTGTGAACTTTCTGCTGTGACAGGTCAGAGCCCTACAGAGGGGGACCAATGAGAACTTTTATGTAAGAGGTCTGAGCACGACAGAGGGGCACCACTTTGAACCTTTTGTTAAATTGTGTTTGCGGACATTTTGAAGCATGACTTTAACGTGGGGACCATGCAGGCCTCAATCCACATTCTGAACTACCTTGTATTAAGAGCCTAAGCCAGAGTGTTTCGTCTTGTCTACAAAGACTGCTTTACCCCATGATATCCAACGTGGGGAGGAGAGCTGACTCAGACACATTTATTCTTTTGAATCCTGACTTTCCTTTAAATACATATATTTCTTTTCACACTTTTTATACTAGGTATACAGCAGGTATTAGGTTTTGTTAATATAGGCTATTTAGATTTCACGGCACAATTAGCACTGTTTGTTCATGATTTGATGGTCGAGACATCTCCTATCCTAGCTATAGGGGAAAGTAGGAGTTTCTCCATCACCATTGTAACTTTAATTAAGGTTTCACAAAGTGTATCTTTTGTGTCAGTGTCATACTTGTGATACCATGCCCCCATTCAGGTCCCTGGAAAGATGCAATCCATGGTGCCACCAAGTCAGAGCAGCAGGTCTGGTCTTTTAATCTGGCCACCAAGAGGGAGTGTTCAAACAGATAAAAAGCTGTGGAGAGATCCAACAGCATCAGCAAGGCATGGTGTCTTCTATCCACTATGCTGATCAAGTTGGATGTAAGATCCAGAATAGCGGTTTTGGTTCCATGCCTGTCTCTAAAACCCGATTGACGTGCCCCCAGGATTCTGTGTTCCTCAATAAAATCCTGGAAATGTAGATATGCTCCTCTGTCCATGAATTTAAGAAGGAAAGGCATGTCTGTGAGAGCCAATTCTCTGAACCTCCTGCCATTCAGGGCAAATAGCAGAATGGAGCCCAAAGCTCATTCCTACATAGACATGTGCTAATAGGAATCACATCTTCTCTACAAAATATATGTTACACTGCTTTAGTTGCCCCTTGCCCATTTGTTAGTCTGCCACACTAAAAACTATGTGAAGACATCCGTGAAGACATCCGTGTTGTTAAGGACATAAAACGGCCCATTTTTCTAGCCATGGAGTACAGGAGGACATATATTTACAGCCTCATAAAGGGCAATGGCACAGAAGTTGAATGGCCTTTAGGGGCAAACTCTACCATGGAGAAAGCCCTCAAAAAACTTATCTCAGGGCAACTGAGATGATTGGATAACTAAGGTCAGTGTTTATTAACCCAGCTGTATGACCCTACATCCCTCCCCCCACCATGAATGAGTGAGATAGGTCTGCCTTCCTGGTATTAAATCCAGACAGAGCCATCCAATACCCTAAGTTCAAGGATCAACCTCGACCCTGAATATCACAGACAGAAATTGTGAGCACTACAGTTAAGATCCCCTGAAATCCAAAGAAGTTATCTTACTGGATAAAATACAGATTGAATACATCAATGGATTGTCTTTCCTTATAACAAGTTAAGAATGTTCTTATTCTCGAAAAAATAACAAACTTGCTACCATCATCGTCATGAAAAATCATGTAATATCAGTAAAAGAACTTTATCTGCCGACTCTTGAAGGAGCCTTCCAAACCACCAGTGAGTACAAACAAGCAAATGTAGGGCATAGGAGCAGCAACGACCTGCCCCAAAGGGATATTCCCGGTACCCCCAATAGGTGACCCAAACAAAAACCATTGCTGAGAATGGGATGTGATTGGGGCAATAGCTGTGGACCACTGCTTACAACATACTTTCAGACACCAAGCTGGATACAAATATATGGGAAAATAAGATCATCACTTCAGAATCCTGCTGCCACCATGCCAGAGTTGCTTGAATCCAAGATGATGGCATGGATATGTATGCCCTTGACCTGAGAAGCCATAAACTAATTAGTATTCATCAGAGATTCCTTAATGACATCAGGGTTGGGGCAAAATTACATACACAAATCATATACCCAGTACTTTTAGTCCTTACTGACTGAACTATTTGTGAGATAAATCTCCCACAATCGTAAGCATTAAAAGGATCATATGCAGAGGCTGGTGTAGGAGTTTGAAGGCAGTTGGAGAGAGCACGGCAGAGCAGAGAGATGATCAAGGAGCACAGAGAGGAGTGAGTCTATTGAGAGAAAGAACAGGAGGAAGGAGGAGAGCAGGAGTTAGGAGAAGGAGGGCAAGAGGAAAGGCTCCATCAAGAGGAAAAAAGAGGAGGGAAAGTGAGGCTTTGAAAAAGGGTGCGATGAGGAAGATGGAAAGCTAAAGAGAGGATGCAATCAAGAGGGAGGAGGAAGTATAAAGAACACAGATCAGCAGAATTTAAGAGGAAGATCAGGGATATGGGGGTTACCGAGAAGTGAAGGACCAGGAGGGAGAAGGCAAAAAACAAGCTCAGGAGAAGCGAGGAGGAGGACTGGAGTAAAGGAGAGATTACCACGATGAGGCGATGTGTTTGAGCATGTGGTGTACAATGTGGTCCATGAAAATCCATCATTGAGAGAGCAATATAAAGTGAAAAAGAGACTCTGATAGAGCATTGGTGGTAGCCCAACTGGAATTGGTGAAATAGGCAGTTCAGCAATAATACCAACTAACACTTCCCAGAGAGTAAAAGGGTCATGCACAGCTGAAAATAGAACAAGTGGGAGCCATACTCGGGATCTGGTGGAAATTGTAAGTAAACCAACAACATAAAGAACACTTGCCCAAGGTTGTCTGGCATTGGCAACAGAACTGGTACCTGGGACCAGTTGGCGGCCTAGTGGTCAAGCCTGTGGCATAAAATGTCACAAAGGAGATTTAAATCACAAAGGAGGAAGAGTACCCTGAGAAATTTCCCTTGGGAGGTACTATATTGATTAAGGCCTGAAAATACACCCCAACGCAACCGGGAAGATATCAACAGTCATTTAAAAACATTTCCCTCTTTCACTGTGACCAGGAACCATCCATTGAGAAGAACTATGAAAGGAACTGTGAGTGGCTTTGTCTTGTGAATCACCAAATGAACCTCGAGTGACTGTTATTTTGTCGACCCTTCTTTTTAAGAACAGTTGTTGAACTTTAACAGAGGGTGATAATCCTAAGAGACTTGATGCGCGCATTGTGAACAGTGCTTGCATTTATCAGTTTCCAGCTCACACAGTGTTTGCCAATTTATTTCCTACCTTTGTTTTCACTTTGTTATCTTACCCCAGTCTGGACACTACAATATATCATGTTTTGTTTCTTCAGTCTTGCCTCTTTAAATCCTCTCTAGATCACTGAGCATTAACAGTCCTCATATATCATTTCGGTAGAATGAGGCATTTGTGTTTACCAATTGTTTGTGAGGAAATCTTTGGGTTGGTGAGCTATTTCAATTCATATAGTTGGATGCACATCCAAAACCAGGCTTCCTCTTAATAGGATACTTCATGACACCATCATAATTTTCTGGCTACAGCAGAGAGGCTGCACATATCCCTCAAGGATTTGGTATAAAGAGACTTACTATAAAAAGTTCCAATAAACTTTTCAGAATTTAGGGTACACACACGTGGACCAATGCTTTTCTGTTTTGCCCGTGGAGATTTATTTGAAGTATCCTATTAATAGAAAGTCTGCTTTTTATGCAGTAGCTGGCTAGTGGGTCATTTGTATGTACATCCATCTATATGAATTGAAATAGCTCCTGAAGAAGGGGATTGAGTCCCCAAAATGTGTTGATCATTTTTCACAGAATTGTATAAATTACATACTGTTGTTTTAATCCTTTAGAAGAAAAATAAAGATATGTGTTTAAGTGGATCAAATGATATGTTTTCTTTTGAAAATTGTTCAGAGAATTTCATTTAGTCAGTTATCTGGCACTACGGTGTGCAGGGGATGGGAGGGCTCATAGACTGGGCCCCTTTTTCATGTATTCATATTCCAAAATCTACCATTATCCATTTTCACTGAATTATGCAAAACCGTTACTACCTTACATGGTGACGACCACTTCACAGGACCTTGCCTCAATGGACCAGGCTGTTTAATACTGACATAGTCTCCTTCTCTTATCTCATTTTCTTTTACCGACTTCCTCTCATCGAACCTCCATTTGTTCTTCATTTGCTTTCTTTTATCTCATTCTCTCCCTCACCTGCTGCATACTCTCCGACATCCATCTTGCTCGCCCCATCCACAGAGGACTCAATTTGTTGTTGGGTTTTCTTCCTTTACACAACTCACATGGCAATACTCCATTGTGGTGTGGGGATAGAATCTGTGCACCACAACCCTGCTAATCACAACAGCCTTCCAATCTTCACCATTCACACATGTCCACTGTGAGAAATCAGAATGTGTCTCACCCGCTAGTCCCCGGGGATCTGTCATCCAGGTATCCAGGACACAGCCATCACTTTTGGATCCAGTTCCTGGGGGTGGACCAGTGCGGGAGGATCACCTGTATGGGAGGGTCTTTGGGGAGTGGAATGAGACACTGAATGGTGAGAGGCGATACCCCCTTCCCAGTTACACCTTTTCCCCATCCTACCAGGTAGGATACTTAGGAACTCAGCCCCCCACCCCCTGAAAATGTTCTCATGGACAGCGCACTGTGGGAGAAAACACCTGAGCTGTATACCTGACCAGTCCCAACACAAGGGTCAGGCAGAGTCAGACAATTACTAATAATTTGACACACCTGACTTCCATCACACTTCCCCACATGGATAAAAGGTGGAGCATGAAAGCACACTCAGAGAAAGATAAAACACACGAGGAAGCAGCAGTTCCAAGATGGCAGTTTATTATGAGGAGAAAGACGGCAAGGCAAGAACGGGTTGCAAGGAGGGATCTGCCCTTGACTTTGTCGGAGGAAACCACTACTTTCACAAGCCCTCAAGAATAAGAAACATAAGGCCCAGAATTAACACTGAAAAAAGGTGCATTGTGTGTCAAAGTTACCTGGGGCTCTGCCGCATAGATAGCAAAGACGGGGAGGAACGATTGCCACCGTGTTACTGTCCT
This sequence comes from Ambystoma mexicanum, assembly GCF_040938575.1. Classification (NCBI taxonomy): domain Eukaryota; kingdom Metazoa; phylum Chordata; class Amphibia; order Caudata; family Ambystomatidae; genus Ambystoma; species Ambystoma mexicanum. The sequence continues at coordinate 827,665,098 of NC_090936.1, forward strand.
TAACTCCTACAACAAAGCAATACCAGTAAAGTCAGCACAGCCGGTGAGTCAGGCAGACTGATAGCAAACCGTTCTGTGTTAGAACCAAGGTTGAAAGCAGCAAATTTGCATGAAGCAATATGAAGAAACAGTGTGTGAAGCATATGGGATGAGCAACATGAGTATAATTGAACATCCAAAGAGTGACTGAACTTTTGAAGCCAATATAGATACCATATACAGAGTGGTCAGACACCACGCCAGTGCTCATTCGAAGGTCTCTGTTAGACAGGTGGCAAACGTGAAATGTGAATTGTGAAATCAAAGTGATCCTGCAACGGGTCAAGCTAAATCCGATGCACATTCGAAAGTATTCAATAGCTAATACAAACTGCAATTGGTCCAAACCTGGCTGAGGGAGACTGTTTGTATAAGAGGAACGATCTGAGTCCGGCTGAGGGGGATCCGCAGTGAACTGTGAGTTACCCGAGAAAGGGTATTCTCTGAACACTGGAGAAGGGGATCTGAGCCCGGAAAGAGGGATCCAAAGTAACAATTGTGGTATAAAAGGGATCTGAGCCTGGCTGAGGGGGATCCAGGGAGATGAGTGAATCACCTAACCTGAGTGCTTGTAAGAGGAAAGACACTTTTTGTTTGTTTTGGTACATTAGGCTCTCTGCATCAAGAGACTTTGATACAGATGGCCCTGATGCTGGTAATGGAACTGTGCCCTCATGCCGAAGAAGCCTGAGAGTGTGCTATGTGCGAGTGAACCGCTTTGTCCATGCTGAAAACATGGGGAAGGGAGGCCAACAGCCTGAAGTCCCTGACATATCATGTTGCGATCACTTCTCTTTTTCATGAACAATACCATACACTGTTTGTATTTGGCAGTAAGGATTGGCAATCATTTTTTTTTTTAGTATAGCCCTTTTATTTTGACGAGCCTCCACTAGGAGTGCATTATAGCTATTTGATGGTCATAGCTTTCTCCCATCTGAAGATTTAGGATTCAATAGGCATTTATCACACCCTTGTTAAACACCCTTGAACTGTGGTCACTTGTGTCTGTCTTATTATTGATGCATGCCTTCCTTAAATATGGTGTCAGAAGTGGGATGTGACTCAATTGAAACAAATTGGGGAACCCCACAATTTCAGAAGCTTAGTGAGCGAGCCTCAAACTCCTGTGTTGCCACAAAAGAGACAATAGGCTTTGAGATCTGTAGCAGCAGAGAGGCTACTATATCTCCTGGGAAATGAGGAATGATTCCCACAGACTTATTTTTGATACCCCACATAAAGGTTCTCTTGCAGAACCATGGTGAAATCCCATTTGCAGTACAACATGGGGACCAAATTGCACATGAAATTCTGGGGAAAAGCTCTACTTCCTCATTTTAAAGAGTAAACCAGACGAAACAGAGATAGAGGCTTTGGGGAAGCTGAAGAACCATCTACCAGTGAAGAGAAAAAGGAAGACGAGCTTACCATCTTTGCTGACCTGGCTTTGCCCAGCAAAATGATCCAGCCCTCGCTCAGGCTTTCTTGCAAGCAAGTCCTGAAGGAGAGGGAGTAGAGAAGGGAATTATTTTTACTCCTTTAAACAAGGATTCCTAAATAGAAAAGAAACATCTACAGAAGGCTTAAGTTAAACTCAGTTAGTAATCCCCAAAACTCACTGGAAGATCGTACTAGAGATTGCACATTTCCATTTTACAGGGGCACACTTAGGACAATACAAGACCCAGGCACGCATCAGTGGAAAGCTTTACTGGCCAGGTATCCATGCTGATATAAAAACCTTTATTCAAACATGTGAAATATGTCAGAAAACCAGTACTCACATCCCATTCCCTAGCCCTCTGAATCTTTTACCTATAATAGAAGTCCCTTTGTCAAGAATTGGAATGGACATCATTGGACCTTTAGAAACATCTAGACTGGGTAACAAATATGTCCTCGTGATTGTTGACTATGTGACCAGATACCCCAAGATATTCCATATGCGGAACACCAGCACCCAGCAGATTATAAACACCTCCTACCATACTTTTCCTAAGAAAATCCTAACGGATCAAGGATCCAATATCATGAGTAAGCTCATGGGTGAAGTCAAGAGCTGCTCCATTATACCACCTTACGAACTTCAGTTTACCATCCCCAAGCAGACGGATTAGTAGAAAGATTCAACAAAACACTCAAAATGATCCTAAGAAAGTTGGTAAATAAGGATGGGAAGGACTGGGACCGTATAAACCATGGGCACTATTTGAAGTAAGCAAAACCCCTCAGGCATCCACTGTGTCTCTCTTTTTTTACTCCTTTATGGTAGGGAGCCTAGAGATGTCTGGGACATGCTCTGGGAGACCTGGGAATAAAGAGAATAAAGAGAAGAGGCACCCATTCCCCTATCACAAACTGCTACCAGGTTGCTTTGTTTGAGATCTAGTCTATACTGATATGGAAAAGACCCAAATCCAACAGAAGTCCACCTTTGACAAAAAGGTAAACTTAAGATCATTTTCTGTAAAACAAAAAGTATTGGTCCTCTTGCCTACCTGAGAAAACAAACTTGTCTCTAAGTGGCATGGGCCAAATGAGATACTGGAATGAACAGGAACCTGTACCTATAAAGTAGCTCAACCTGACAGGAAACAAAAGCTCCACCTATATCACATAAATCTCTTGAAAGAGTGGAAGGAAACCCTGTCTGCCACCAATGTCACAATACTATCCTGTTTGGTGTCAGAAGAAATAGATAACTTTGAATTGATTCCTCAAGAGATATCTAATCAACAACATGAAGATTTAAAGGATTTGGTTACATCATTTCCGATGTATTCTCGGACAAACCGAGACAAATGAAAGGCACGTATCACTAAATTAGAACACCCAAGGGAAAGGTGGTCCATCTGAAACCTTATAGTCTCCATGAAGCCCCTAAACAGATAGTGGTTGAGGAAGTGAAAAAAACGTTCAGAGGGAATATTATCAAAACCTCTTCAAGCCCATTGTCCTCCCCTATGGTATTGGTCACCAAACCTGACCATTCCTGGAGCTTTTGCATAGACTTCCGCAAAGACATGCCATTTCCGATTTTGATGCTGATCCCGTGCCACACATTGACGACCTAATTGATATACTCGGAAACGGCACTTTTCGATCAACCCTAGAATTAACAAAAGGGTACTGGCAGGTCCCAGTGTATGGACCTGGTAAGGAAAACACAGCTTTCTTGATGCCCCAGTGACTGTTCCAATTCAGAGCCCACCTGTTTGGATTACACAGGGCTCCAGCCACATTCTGATGTCTTATGGACAAAATATTACAGCCCTACTCTCATTTCTGTGGAGCTTATATTGACATTATTGTCATTTATAGTAAAACCTGGGAAAGCCATCTTTTCCATCTCTTTACTATTATGAGAGCCCTCAGAGAAGCTGGCCTAACTGCCAATCCATCCAAATGCAGACTAGCCCAATCAGCCATGAAATACCTTGGTTTATTTGGAGGAAATGGCAGTGCCCAACCTCAACGCGATTGATGTCAACCTTCCGCAACTTCTTGCTTGGGAATGTTTTTTCAAATATTATTCTTGACAGTAGAGTGTATTTTGCCCAAGAGTCTATCATTATCTCTATCTTCTCACCGTCAATGGTTACCCAATCTCTCAGACGTCTTCTCACCGTCAATGGTTACCCAATCTCTCAGACGTCCAAGTCCTCCTCTTCATCACCAATGGCTAATCCTGCTTCTTCAGAACCATAGTACCAGTCATCAACTGTATTGAATGGAAGATCCTATTTGTGTGGGTGTGTGTGTATGTGTGTGGATGTATGACCGTGTGTGTATGTACGTATACGCAGTTTGTGGCTTTCCAAGATTTTGACAGTTCCTATACAGAGATCTTTGCATTTTTTGAAGGATCTACCTAACTCAATATGTTCTTGCTGATGAGTTTACTGGAGTTTGGGACACAGAAGGCCCTGATGCAAAAATAGCATTTAAATATTAAAACTGTCATTTGGTGAACTGGCATTTTCCTCCAGACATTTTCTGAAATTTCAAATGTTTTAGGGAAATTGTTTTTCATTTCAAGATGCCATTAAATTGAATGTTTTGTAGTCTTTCTGGTGTAATACAGAACAGAACTCATTCACTAACTACACCATTGTCTGCTGTATGTAATGCTTTCAGCTCATGTTGCTTCAATGTGCCAGAACTTACATCAACAATGCGATTCACAAAGTTTTTAAGTGAATCCAAATTGAACTTTTAACAGTGGGAAAAACAGGCAGTTGTTCTGTCTCATTCACTAGTAGAGCAGATCTACTTTTGCGAGTCACCCCCTAAAGATCTGCTGATGGCCATCCTTCTTGTGAGTTTCAGACAAAAGTAACATTTCAACTTAAAAAAATCCCACAACATTTCTCTCACCAAAAGCAAATTGTACACACACAGTAGTCCACGTATTCATCCACCTCATTACTTTTCACACCAGACTTATACCATGAGCTATTAGATGAGTGTTAAGCATTGTTTAGTTCATACCAACAAAGTTAAACTTCTACTGGCGCACACCTTACACACCTCTATGTCCCACTTATGCCTGCAAAAGCTCCACTCACACATGGAAAAAGGCTTTGTGGATCAGCACCAAAGAATGATAATTAGCAACATAACAAAAGATAATGGCCCTGCATTTTGGTTTTGATGTTTTGAAGCACAGGCATGCTCAAAGTACCACTACATATATGTGATTTGGTAAATGTTTGTGACAAATTTCGGCACTGTAGGTGAATGTCATAAACACACTAAGTAATTAAATTCATTTTAAAATAAAAATGATTAAAAAAATGTATGAATCGAAACAAAATACACTGAATATAGAAATATTATATAATGTAATCTAACTTTACGAGATACATATGGTGCTAATTTCAACTAGGCCGTGAATTTCACCGGCAACCCAGACCAATGTCAGTGAGCAGTTAGTGCTGGTGTGTACTTCAGCATGTGTGGGTGGCTTAGTGCCGATGTGAGACAGTGAGATGAAAAAGGATAGGGACTTCTGTAAGTTTTCCAGAAGGCTTGGCCATGCCAGAGGAGGTGCTTTATTGATGTATGAAGTCACTGGCAGGGGCTGGGAGATCATACAGCTTCCTTCTATAGGAAGATATAGCTTGAATGGGCTGGCAGTGAGAGGGTTTAACAAGGTGGCTGAGAGAGGAAGACAGGGTTGGTTTTGTTGGAGGCTTTTGCTGCTGAGAGAGAGTGGAGGTGTGAGTGAGGCAGATCCAGTTCAAGAGAGAGGCTGTTCCAATGAGGCAGACAGAGAGAGAGGCTACTGAAGTGGATACAGCAACTCCCATGCAAACTAATTTCCTTTATGGATGAGGTGAGAATGACCTTTTTGTAAAAATGTACAATGTGACTTATAAGAAGGACTCTGAGCTTGGGTTCGGGATGTGTAGAAGTTGGATAAATAATCAGACAATACAAACATGGTGAGCTAGTTTTAGTGTTTTTTTATTCCATGTGCAAGGGGCCCATTTCAAATGCAAAGAGAAAGCTGGCAAGCTTGCCAAAATTGATGATACTTTTCGAGGCTACAGATCGCAGTGTATTTCTAGTCAAACTGTAGAGTGTAAGTAAGGTTTGCTACCGCATCAAGGGCAGTGGCCGTCAAGTGTACTTGAATCCCTGTTCTGGTCTGAAAAATAGAGAATAATTTCACCCAATGAAAAATGTAAGATTACAATGTGCTTTTTCATAATGGTTTATCATTGCAAATTTCATGACATTATGTTTGTTATTTTTCATCACAAACACTGTGTGCTGAGCTGAGAGTCTCAATTGCATAAAAAGTACATAAAAGAATTAGCTCAGTGCTGGTTTATTTCTTGTGTGCTCTGTTTATTTGCGGTAATGCATAGACAGATACAAAGCTAGGGAGCATTTAATACCGCCAGCAGTAAAATGAATATGCACCACAACACAAAGCCCGGTGCTGTTCCTTAGTCAGTGCCCCAAATAAAAGATACATGTTTGAGGTAATCGAATCTCCACGCTAGACTACATGAAACCATATCTAACAATAACAAAATACAATATGGCATAACATAATGTAAGGAGCATAAACATACTGTCTAGAATATGATTAGCAATGCATAATTATCTCAGACTGTTGTAAAAAATACAACTGAATAGCAATTCTTGATAACTATTTGTTGAATCACTTTGAAATTATTTAAAGTGTTCAATTAGGATAAACTAGCAATAAGATACTAAACTGTAACAGAGAAGACATAATCAAAAACGTGTTGGCACCTGCAGTGCTCAGGGTGTAGGAGGTTCGGTGGATTGGATAACATGCAGATATTACAAGTACTGCTAAGAGTGTTAGTTGAACCGCAAACAATGTTCAAAAGGCCTGATGCACAGATGTCATTTAAGAAGGAAGAGGCAAAAGGGTTGAGAGGTCCTCTTTTACCAAAAACCGCAGACTGTTAGTTTTGTCCCCAATGCATGTCATCTATTCCTCTTTCATTTGCCTTCCTGCTTCAAGAAAGGTACAACATAATGCTTATACAACAATAATTCTCTGCACAGACACTCCAAAAAAGATAAATATTCTCATGTTATGAAGACTCTCAAATTGCTTCCTGTTCCTGATTATTCAGCCTAACCAATGTCAGCCATTCCTTGATGGAGTTTGTTAATATTAACAAAAGTTACAATTATGAGCCGACACATTTTGCCTTGTCAGTGCATTGAGCGAAAGGAATAGAGCAAGTTGAGGAAGCAAACAATATTTCATGTGCAGCTTTGATCTTGCATAGAGTAGTGAAGTGGCATGAAGTAGTAAAGTGGCATGTAATCTGGAATTACATGAAAACAAAGGCTGGCACTATGCCGTGTGGGATTCCAACGAGAGGGAAATAACAAGCTTGTGATATGAACGTTTTCAAACCGATTTTATATGTACAAAGAAAGCGTACGTGGTGAGCACCCAAACATGGTAGTTTCTATTAGAATTCTGAGTTAAACTAGAGAACCTGGTTTTATTTTAACTGTGTGGGTTGTAAGCGGAAGCTGCTAAAACTTTCAGAATTTCATAGAACTGTCCCATTTACTACATAGGATGTGTATCACTATAAAAATGAAGCCCGCCATTGTTTAATCCCATGTAGAACAGCAAGGTGGAGTCCTACTGGAGTTCCACGTAGGAATACGTTCTATTGTGGTTTATTGACTCCGTGAATTTGAAGATGCTCATCTCTACCGTTCTACTATGTCACTGTCTGCACTGAGACCGGCTACATAACCACCCATCCAGAATGCTGCTTGCGAGTGTGCCTCTTACTGTTCACTTTAGAATTGTCACACCTACTACTGGCACCAGTGCCAGAGGCCAATGATGCGGCTTCCTTGACCCTCAGATACAGACATACACAGTTGCTGGCTCTACCATCCACATAGATATCACATCCTCTTCAAAATCTTTGTATGCATCCCTCCAATTCACTGGCTGGTTGCATTTTGCCAGATTATGGATGGCTGCCTTCCCTAGCACATTCAGCCATGTATGTCCAATACCTATATCAATACTTTCTAATGAGACTCACCCCCTCTCACATCTTACTTACTTGGTTACCACTACATCATTATTCACTAGCTGGTTCCCCCTTATTCAGGTTCACATATCTTTAGTTTAGATTTGTGGTTTAGAATTATTATTGTGAGTGTTAGGCTTAGTGCACTGACACTAAGGATTGAGATGTTTGATTTTGCATTTAGAACTGGAGGTTTATTTTATAGTTTTTGGTGAATGGGGTTAACCTATCTGTTTAGAATCTTGGATTGGGTCAAATATTAGTAGTTTGGGTTAGGGTTAAGAGGTGGAATAGGCTTTACATTTATTTCCATATGCTGGAGTTAGAACTAGTCTCCACTGCCACAAGCAAATGAACCCACATTTTATTATTCTATGTGTATGTGATGGAATGAGTACAACATCGTTCCTTTGAATTATGTTGATAGCAGCCTGAATTAAAATGAGTTATCAATGGAGGATTGTGGGCATGTAGGGTAATTAAGTATGTCAGTCCAGTCTTGGAGAACGGGATGATAAATTGCAGAGGTCTATCAATAGGTTGGAAAGATCAGCATTCATAGGCTCATAGAGGTGAAGGAGGGGAAATTGAAAAGCATGCTTATGTGGGATGTTTTTTTCCGTGGGATTATATTGTATGTAAAGCTAATGAGTGATTGACAAAGTCACCTGATATGCACATCAGGGACAGTCATGACCACTAGGTAACACAACGTTATGAAGCCATGGGGTGGTAATAGTAATATGTAAACTTGCCAGTGAGAAGTACAATACAATACATGGTTATATTGTGCATCTGTGTTGCTGTAATGCTTCTATTGCTTACTGGTATTTTCATTGCTCCTAATCCCACTATCAGAACAGTACTTACTTGTGACAGTGATCTCCCATGTGAGAGAATCCATTCCCAATATATGTAATATCCTCTCCCCATCTAATCTGGAGTGCAGAACCATCTCCTTATTATACCAGAGGATCCGGGATAATCTGCCCATAAGGATACACGAGGAGGGCATAATTGCTGTGATTTAGACAAGTAGGACTAGGAGTAATGAAGATTACCAGTAAGTAATCAGAGCTTTATATCCAGATCCCTCTTCCTCCTTCCCGTACTTACTTGTGAAGTATCCGAATGATATCAGATTGGACTGGAACATTACACTGCACAGAGTAAACTATGTGAAACCCCATGTGTGTACCTCCATGTTACCCCAAGGAAGGAGAACAGAGCTTTGGGTGAGGGATGTAGCCCACTGAGCTCCGATACCTGTTTAGGAGGAGCCGAGGTCTCAGCCTAATGGAATGGTGGAAAAAAGCCTGGCATCCAGCAGCAAGGTTGGGATAGTCTGTTAGGATGCGCCATCCCAAACACAGAACTGCCAGAATAGAGTTAACAGAGACAATCCTTCAGCCCAGGAACACTTAAATCCAAGCAGGATCAGCTTCTTGTGAGGGACTGGGCTCCAGAGGAGGAAGCAGGGTTACCATATATGAAATCCCACTTATAATTCAACTGGATCCAAAAACGAGGCCAAATAAGTGCATGCTGGCTAATTGCTGGCAATTTCGTGCATCAATGTGGCAGACAATCATAGCACTGTATCTCTTGATGTGTATTGTCAAGTCTTGAAAGTACATCTCCAAAGGTCACAGAGCATGTTTTGGCTTCTACTGCTCTGCAAAGTGGTACGTACAAGATGTGAGCATTTCCTGCAGTCATTGATTCTTCGTTTAACATATTATTATAGATTTTTCGACATTTGCTATGATGTGTTCCCTTATGGAGACATTGCTTTATAAAAAAAAAAACTAGCAACCAGGAAACCCCCACATAAATAGATATCTCCCACCAAAAGGCACAAGAAGATAACTGGTCAAATGCTTTGCAGAATATTCTAACACCCCAACTTTAGCATGTATTTGACAAAAAAGATTATCTCTGCTAAACTCTTAAATCCTCCACGTGGTGTGACAGCAGGAGAAGCCACCAGGACCTAGATATGGAATCAATATGCTAAAACTAGAAACGAGGGCAGCGTCCCTTTCCGCAGTCCAATCAAAAATGTACATGCACTTCTGACATCAGTCCCTCGCTGACGCCCTTGGCCTGACAGAGAGAACCTTATGACTGTTAAACCTGATGAGTGCTTCCCAGTACTTCAAAGTAAGGCCAACACATGGTTAGATGTCAGAGGGTTTAGAGGACAATTGAAAATGGCATACCAGACAAAAACACCGAGCATCGAGGGGCTTCTATAAATCTCTGCACACAATGATCATTAAGTACTCTAAAGTAATATAACTCCCACCAGGGGCCCCTGTACCAGCATAAATGTCAGGACAATTCAATATACTACTGTTTCAACACACATGAATGATCTGCAAGTGGAGTAGCATAAATCAGCTGTGGGGTGGAAATGCAAGGGCCCCGAAAGCTAAAACTGTTAACCATTCAAGACCCACATATACCAGACAAACCAGGTAGAAGCAAGTGGTGGTGACACAGCTTGCAGAAAGCATATCGTTTCAAATAGCAATCCAAGTTTTTTGAAGCATCTGAGCCTTATTTTTGTACACCGAGTGCTGATTCGGACAAGTGTCTACAAGTGGCAAATTGCAATTCCGTCAGAGCCCAGAACAGTACTGGGGGAAAACTCCACGCTTGATTCTGTGCATCTTGCAATGCCTGCAAAGAGGTATGTACATTAATTAGGAATGATGGGAAAAAGGGACATCCAAGCGGAGACAAGGTGAAGCGTCAGCATCCTACGATGCAGGGTGAGGTATATTTTGGGTTATAATCAAACCCACCTAGGGAATTTTGGAAAGGCACACTTCACCATAGCTAAGCTACTTACCGAAAACGGCCATCGAACTGATGCTGCAGCGGTCAGAGGCAAGGTTCTCTAGACACGTCCTAAACCATAAATGAGGCGTCTACTGTAGTCTGTGTGTTTACAAAAACACTGCATAAAGGAAGAGGTCCGAGTGTAAAATATGACAGAATCCAGCACATGAAGGCCTGGCATGTGTTTCAACTTGTGAAGGTGCCTGCTGCTAGGCAAGCATACTGTCTCTGCCTTCATGGTTTAGCTGGTTTCCACACCTGATCATACCTCAGGGATAGCCCATTCTATAAACCAGCCCCAAATGAAGGTCTAGGCATTGGACTCTGCCAGTGGGGCAGAATGGCGACCAGCTGTGCCACGTCCTGTGTGTGGTGTCTAGGATTTCCTTTTTCTTTTATTGTAGTCGGATCAAATATAGACATTTTAAAATCTACAATTTAGAAAAATACGTTCCATACATTTACTTAATATATTTAAATAGATTGATAGTTCACACACAATTATTAATTCATAATATCTCACACTTAAAACAGCTCAAGTCTTTCAAGAAATATCAGAATAGCTAAGATAAAAATATTTGTTTACCTGCCAATAAGCGCTGCCAAAGGATTTCTGTTTCTATAAAAGTCAAACTGCATAAAAAGCGTTTAAAGTACAGAATCCGTAAGGGCAATAATGCTGGAAAATACATGGTAAATGCTACAGAATTTCTACTTTGTTGGCGCCAGAAGCGGCAAAATGACAGAGCATTATGCAAATGAATGAGTATTCAGACGATTTCTTTACTTTGTAAAGTAGATTGAATGTAAACTGCATAAGGTTTTGTGATGGTTTGCATTAGGAAACTTTATCAGGTAGGGTGCCAAAGAACCCACACTTTTCTGTTCAATACCCAAATGAGGATAAAGGGGGTCGTTTTGGAAAGCAGAACACGTTTCGATCCAGTCTCTATGGGACAAGGCTTATTTGACCCTATTGGGATTCTGGATCAAGACTTCATGTGTTAAATCCAAATCCGAGATCAGTTGACTACATTTTAATGCCAAGGAATTTGCCATGTTACCAGAAGTTTCAGCGGCTATAGCAGCAAGATATTTTAAAAGAGAATGAGCGGGTGGACCCAAAAACGTTTGATAAAAGAACAGTTGCTTCCAAGTAACCCAGCTTTTCAGGGATTGGAAACCTAGCTCAAAATAAACTACGGCTACAGCCCCGGAATTCGGTAAGAAAAGAGTTGTCTTCCAGATAAGTGCCTCACAATTATCCAACTTATCAAACTTCAAGAATGGAATGATCTCCAAACTGTATGTGAGTTTATGAATTATTTAGCACACATAGTATTTGATTGTGGGAATCAGAGAAAATCTGCCAAACTTCCTGTTTACTTTTATCCTTTGGGTTGCTAACATTGATGCCTTCTTTTTATAATATTCCATCATCTACCCCTTATTGGATCGTGCAGTTAAAGGAAAGCCCATATACATCAGATTTTCCAATATGTCAGGCTTTATTTTGTTTATTGTCCAAGGAAATGTGATTTTGTTTCTCAGCCTCAAGAACCTTAGGATTTTTGACTTATTGGATTAATTTTAAGGTGATTCCCAACCATATAGACACAAAAAGCATTGTTCAGATACTGAAAAGCTATTTGCATAGTATCCGACAGAATACAATATTCAGCATAAGACAACCAGGTACATTTCATGTGACCTAGCTTGGGGAAAAGAAAAGCTGATTCCACTAAGTGCTCCTTTATGTCTGATAAAGATTAAAAAAACAAGGGGCCACCAGCCCCCATGTCTTAATCCCTTATCAGCGGAGATTTTATTTGACAGTATACCAAGGTGATTCATTCTAATTTGTAGGGATGTCTCTATATGTAAATGAATAATAATACTAAGGAGGCCAGATGGCAGTCTACATTGCGCAAATTTACTCCACAAAAAATGTCTATCTATCAAATCAAAGGCAGATGACAGGTGCAGCGACACCATATAGGTGGATCTGAATATGGACCTCAGCCCTTAAATCTTGCAGGGAATTGATGATAAAACCATTGATCCCCGTACCAATATTTTTTTCGAAATCCTGTTTGGTATTTTTTAAATTGATCAGAGCAAGTGGCACAATGTTCATGCTCCCTTAGAATTAGGGCCGCAAAGATCTTACTATCGGCATCCAGCAGTGCATTTAGTATATCATTTCTCGGATTATTCCCTTTTTTAAATATTGGTACAAAATGTGAAGTATTCCAGGTATTCAGGGTTTTTTGTTGGGTTATGATATTTTCGAACACTATCTAAAGGCTCAAAGCACAAATTCCTAGAGCATCTTTGTTCGAGAAAATTAGGTCCACTAGCTCTCGTACCAATAGATTTGTTAATGATGTAATGAATGTCTTTGGGCTCAAAGTTCAAAACCCACTGGCATATCACATCTATATAGCCCTCCCCTCTATAGGTTCTATTGGCCCCCCAACATTTTCCCAAAAATTCCACCCTTACCTGTTCCATTATTGGGTTCATTTGGATTTCAATCTAATTTTTCTCAAGAGGTAATGACTGCCCAAAGATTCGCCACCATATCTTTGAAGAAGTAAGCAGCAGTGCTGACTAAGCCAATTCTTATAATCCTGCTGCTCTTTATTTACCAAACTAGTAGTGATAGAGACATCCGCCCCACTGCTCGTAATTGTTTTGATTCTAATTCACAAATTCTTTTTATATTTACTTGTTCATCAAAGGCATAGAAGTGCTTTTTCCTCATATGCAACCTTTAATTTGCAACATGATTGAGGTGAAATTATCTTGAATAATTATTTCATTTCATACAAACTTTATTTCCGACAGATCATAAAAGTCACATACAAAACTTTATTGAAAACAATTAGTGAAAATTGTTAACATATCACAAAATAAAATCTGCGAATCCTTCAAAACAAGTTAGGTAAATTCATCACCATAAAACAGGTAGTGAATCCAACGTAATTAAAACATCCCTCCTGCAACCTGTTCAAAATGTTACTCTCTTCCACCAAGATTGGTAAAGAAAATTCCCCATACAAGGAGTTGCCAGCTCACATTCAACTCGTCAGACACAATTGTAGGGCCTCATTCAACATTCCAAAGCAAAATTGTCTGAATAAGAGGAATAGATATTTCTCCCTGATGTGACATTATTCCGACCAGAAGAAGATAAAGTACATAATGCTTTCAAGATGTGTCGGACAAAAGGGACACGATGATGGTTTAAGTGCATTCCATTTGTACTGCAAGCCTGCAAGTGGTAAGATGCCAAAGCAGAGTTTTGTGTAAAGGATTCTCATTAGGGTTGGGCGCATTCTATCCAGGTAATTTTCTAAATGTGATTTTGGTTTCCATTGAATGTAAGAGGCTAGGCTAACTGAGCTTGTTATTTTGGCACGAATTTTGGTTTCCCAACTTCTCAAAAGCATCCTTTTAAACTGTAATTGAGCATGGCTATAGATTAACTACAGCTGGAGCCAATAGTTTCCCAAGCCTTGGGCAAAAAGCTCCTTCGTTATGGCTAAAAACGAGGGTAGATTTGCCTGAGATAAAACATCCTTTACCGCACTTCTATACCTCTGCAAATTACAATTGGTCCATAGGCGAATCCCAAAAAATACTGGCGGCATCCTAGAAATAAAACTAATACTGTAGGTCCAATTCTGTGTAAACCGGAGCATTCAAGGTGTTAACCGGCAGGCCTAATATGTTCCGCTATTTGCAGCATACTAGTTCTGCACATGCCCCAAATCTCAGCACCATACAAAGCTGCCTGTCTAGCCTGATTTGTGAAAATGTTCAACTTAATGCTCGTGGGCCATCCCCATGATCATAATTGAAGTACGGCATCACCCCCACAATGCCTGACGAACGTAAGAGCTGCCCTGTTTTACTGCTCTTTCCATGAGCAGTTAGCCATCATTCGTACCCCAAGGTAGTCGTACCGATCAACCTGTTCAATGGGGCCATCTTTAAGTCCTAAGTGGAGACAAAGCTTTCTCTTGGTCCTACTCTTACAGAAGACCATGGTTTGGGTTTTCTGTACGTTAATTGTTAGACCATTAGCTTTGCAAAAAATGTAAAATATGACCAGCTGTTTATGAAGACCCTGGAGAGTTAGAGACAACAGGACAGCATCATCTGCAAATAAGAGGATTGGGACACGCTCATTTGCCAGCATCGGGGCATCAGCAAATTCCTTTAATAGACAGCAGATAATCCCAATAATGAACAAGGATTACAGGCTTGGGGCAAGTACGCAACCTTGCCTGACTCCCGCTTCAATTTTGATCTTACTTGTAGTTTGACCGCCCAGGCCATATCTGATTACTGCCTCATTATTGGAGTAGAGTGATTGGATGACCCTCAAAATGCCAAACGGAATACCCACATTCTTCAATACCTGCCACAATCTAGCCCTATGCACACTGTCAAAAGCAGTCTTTAGGTCGATAAAAATCATGTAGACATGTCTGTTCCTAAGACTAACACATTTTTCCAACATCAAATTTAACCTCATAACTTGATAGATCGTGCTATTATTACGTTGGAATCCGGCTTGCAAGTGACTCAAGGCCCCTAGTTCTAGGATCCATGCTTAGAGATGGACTAGCACAGCCTTCGGAAACAGCTCTCCCCCTGCATCAAGTAGTTCGAAGGTGATCCTACATTAAACTGCTAGGTAGTGAATGCATCAGATTTGCACTCAAGAGTTGCGCTGGTCATTATCTGACGTATTTGCTCATTAAAATTACTCACATTGCAGTCATTCCATTTTACACAGTTATTTCCGTAGTTTACCACTAGTGTGGTCGGACCCCCAGCCATTGCATTTCCAGTATTCAAGTAAAGTTTTGCCACAATCATATGATGGTTACTCAGAGGCGTATGCATTAATCTATTGCACATATTAAACAACTCCAGCAAAACTGTACAGGAGGAGCCAAGTGCCTCTACCAGAAGTCCCACACCCATATTGCCTGTATGTTGGAAACCGTAAAATCTAACATGTGCAATGCCCATAATGGTCCCTATGCCGCGAAGAGTCCTTGAAACAAGGTATACATTAAGAAAGCCCTATATGATGTACCCGCAGAGAAATGACAGTCTTTCAAAAGGAAATTCCAGAAGAAGGGTGAAGATGAATGAAAGAGAAGACTGGTGACATCACATGAAGCAGAAATGACACCAAGAAGTGATGCCAATAACGAGAGTATATAGACCTTATAAAATCTGATGGTGATGTAAAGAAATTAGCAATATTTCACATGCGAAATAAAGATTGTACGTGCGGAAAGCAGTGAAGAAAAAGCAAGCCATTTTATAATTGTACAGATGCTGAAACACAAGTAGACAAAGTAATCATAAGGCTGGCTATACGTAGTGAACAGACTGCAGGCGATGCCACCAATATATACATACATACAACCCTCCAATCACAATACCCCCATAGAAAGTATACCTAGGTGTTCTCCTTAAGACTATCAGAACCCCAAGCAGGTTTTCTTATTTTGCCATGTAGTATGATGTCGCGTATGGCACATTTTTGCTATAAAAGTAATGTTTTTTATGAAATCCTTTGAGACTTATGCTGTGGGATGTCCGTTGATGCCTGTTGTACTCCCTGCTTTAGACAATTGCAATTAAAAACAGTTATGTTTTGCCAACTTCCTGAGTCTGTTTTATTATTGCTGTACGAGTAAGATCTGCATCCCCATCCATAACAGAGCGCCAACTCTCTTAAAGGGCCTACGGGTGCAAGACAAGCATGTAGTCTAGAGTGTAGCACAGCTTACCCTTCTTGCATGTGATTCATAAGGATGGCACCAGAAATATTCCCATCAAGCAATAGCATACCCCAAGAATTGATTGTGTGGCTCCAGAGCTTCCCATTATGTTCTTTTAGGGACTGTTCCAAAGGTTCATTGAAAAAATCATACTCATGTCGAGAATTAAGGACTTGCGGGCAGGTCGAATTTAAATCACCTGCCAAAATGATGTTCCTATCTTTTCTCCCTGAGTACCAATCCTCCAATCCTCAATAAAGGAAGATATTTTGTCTAAAAGGCTATTAAGATTAGAACGGCTTGGCTCCCAGTAAATGTTCAGGATAAGAATCTTTTTGATTATGCTATCAACTGCCTAAGAAAGAATAGTAGCCTATATACTTTGTATTTGTATTTGTATTTGTATTTTATTTATTTATATAGCGCACCTGGCCCAGGGGCATCCGGGCGCATCACTTAGGCTACAACATAGTGTAGGCATAGCAGAACAGGGTAGTAGGCAATGCAAGAAGCAGGAGAATATTTAGAAATTATATACAGGTACATATTGTTATATACAGATTCAGATTATACAACCAGTTAATTACATATGTACAAAATAGAGTTACACCGTAGGCAGGAGCATAAGGGGAGGCTAGCAGTCTGTCTGCTTTAAAGGCAGGTTTTAGGCAGACAGCCAGGCTTTGGCCATGCTCTTGAAGGCCAGGAAGGAAGGTTCCTCTCTATGGGGGTTGGGTAATGAGTTCCAGAGTTTTGCCGCCCAGATCTCTGAAGGTTGAAGCTGGGTATGGAAAGGCAATTAGTCTGGGCACTTCTGATGGGTCTGCTGGTAGTATGGACAGTAAATCTACTGGCCAGATAACTAGGTGCTTGGTTGGTGAGGAATTTATCGGTTAGTGTGAGTGTTTTTAGAGAGACTCTTTGTGTTATTGAGAGCCATCGGAGGCTCCGCCTAGTGTCAGAAATGTGAAGGTTCCTGGGGATGTTTAGTGCAGCTCTTATAGCATTGTTCTGGATAATCTGAAACTTATTAATGTTACATTGGTTGGTGCCAAGATAGAGGGTGTTTCAATAATCAATTTTAGACATTACTAAGGTCTTGGCTAATGTGGTGCAGTTGGCTGGTGATAAGAAAGGACGGCACGCTGTAATGAGCTTGGACATATACGCTGCAGTGGAGGATACTGCGTTCATTTGTCTGGCGAGAGAGAGGGTGGAGTCAATATAAATGCCTAGAATTTTAGTGTCCTTTGTAACTTTAATGAGCTTACCATCAATGACAAAAGATTTAAATGAGGGGTCAAGTTTGTTGAGTCTTTGGTGAGAGCCTAGAATGAGAAGCTCTGTCTTTTCGTCATTCAGACAGAGTTCATGTTGTGCCATCCAGGCTTGGATGACTTGGTAGAATGAGTTGACGGCAAGTGTGTAATTGGTATAGGTGACACCCAGATAGTCCAAAATATTGAATAGTGGCTTCGTAAACACGTTGTAGAGTGTAGGGGAAACACACGATCCTTGTGGTAACCCACAGATAACTGGTGAGGGTTCAGCGGCCGTAGAAGGGGAGAAGACCCTCACGGATCTGTTATCTAGAAAAGAGCTGATCCAGGTCATTGCTTTGTCCGAAAAGTGGGCAGCTAGTTTGAGGTGTCGGCAGAGGATTTGGTGATTTACTTGGTCGAACGCCGCAGATAAGTCCAGTAGGAGTAGAAGGGCCAGTTTACCCTTGTCTTTTAGATCTTCGATTTGTATTTTAAGATCGATGAGGGCGGTCTCTGTTCCGTGCCGCGGGCGGAACCCAGATTGTCTGAGTCCCAGGAGTTTGTTAGTTTCCAGATAATATTGGATCTGCCAGTAGGCAGCTCGATCAAGGATTTTTAGCAGGAATGGCACTCTGGTGATGGGCCTGTAATTAGTTGGTATGTTTGCATCCAGGGTTTTTTAAGATGCGGGATGACCCAAGCGTCCTTAAGGTTGTCAGGGACAATCCCAGAGCTGAATGAGGAATTTATGAACGTAGTAATGAAAGGAGCTAGATTATGAGAGGCCTCCTTGATAATAGGGGCAGGACATAAGTCACCCTGGCAATTGGAGGGTTTGAGGTTATTCATAATATTTTCTACTTCGGTGATGGTAAGGGGCGAAAAGCTAAATGGTTTGAGGGAGACGAGATTGGTATTATTTCTGACCTGATGTATTTTAGGTTGCGAGTCAGTCTGTAGGCAGGTTTTTTTTTATCATAGATTTTAGTTTGGAGGGTGGCTATTTTACCAAGGAGCGCTTTTTGGATATTGGCGCACCATGTACTATCTTTGTTACAAGTGTCAGGTGGGGTGACAGGGGATTCCAGTTCTTTTAGTATTATGAATAATGCTTTCATGTTTAATTTGGCTTGTTCTATGCCTTGTTGTACATGTCTTTTTTAGCCTGGAGCATAGCCTATTTGTAGTTCAAGGTGGCTAGAGCCAAGCTCGCTTTATTTATTTCAGTGGGGTTACTTTTCCAGCGCGCTTCTTTGCAAAGGACTCTCAACTGTGGTGTAAACCATGAGTTGAGGTGAGCCCGTGGTTGGGGTTTTCTAGATTTAATGGGAGCAATGTGGTCGAGGGCTTTCTGCATAGTCTGATTGAACGTGTCTATCAGCACAGTTGGATCAGTACAGAAGGAGGCGTGTTCATTGAGAGCTGGGAGGATTAGCGGGAGTAGTTTTTCACATGTTATGTCTCTCTTATTTCTTGTGGAGCTCGCAGGTGTGATGTCAGGCGTGGTATGGATAATTCTAGCAGTGATTCTGAAGGGGATTAGATGGTGGTCTTTCCAGGCACACGGTTGGTTGGATTCAACATTGATTTTCAATTTAGGTCAGATATCCAGTCAAGGATTCTGCCCTTGGAGTGAGTTGGCTCGTTAATATGTTGTATAAAACCTAAATTGGACAGCATGTTATGGATATCTTGGGCTGGGGCATCATTGGGGTCTTGGAGACCCAGACTGAAATCGCCTAGCAGGATGATTTGAGATGTAGTTTTAGTGTTATCAGCACGGATGTATGATAGGTCTTCAGAAATGTAGATATAGGACCAGGAGGCCTATAGATTAGGTGGAATGTGATACATTGTTACAATGTTTAACCATCTTTATGCCAGCATAATTCTTAATAGCAGTAACACATCTCCTGATGGTTGCCCAAATGAGCCTTGTATTGCTGGCTGAAAATCAATGTAATAACCATCTATTTTCTTACGGGAGATTTGGCTAACAACTAGCTTATGTAAGAAAATGATCTATGAGTTTTCAAAAAGGTATGTCATTCCACATTATTCAGTAGTTACATGTACCCACAGGGATTCCTAAAGATGGTAATTCACTCTCTTTGGCTTTGTGCTGTTTTTTTTTAAGCTGCAGCTAGTCATGATCAATCGTTATCCACTAAGCTGTCATAATGTGGACTGCACGAGTGTCATCTTGTCTGCCCCATATTGAAATAGTTTGATTGCCCATCTTCTGAAGATTTGAAGAAGCCATATTAGTGGGACTTTTAAGCCGAGTTGCTTCATAGGGCACAAGGTCATAGCCTAATTGCCTCAATGTATTTGCTTCAGTGATTTAAACATCAAAAACAATCTTTGAGGGAATGTTCAATGTTACACAGATGGTTCTGACAGGATCCATACATTCCACAAGTTCTATGTCTTTCAATCGGATAAGCCTTATGCTAGATATTGTGAAGCAAAGAGCCAAAATATTAGACCAATTTAGGAGGATGGCTTTTTCCTCTTGGAATAGATGTTCCAGGAGAAACCTGTGAGGGTGAAAAGACCAACTCAATGGGTATTGGAACATGACCCTACATTGGAGACCTCATTAAATTATGCACCCTGGTTGGAAACTGTCAACTCTTCTCCAGTTTGTTGCCCACTGTATCTTTTGGGGATTTACCTTGTTTTAATCTTTAAATTATTCTTGCCTTTCCTCGTAGATACCTTTGTTATTTCTGTCGCCTCAATTATGGTGGATGTCCCTTTACTACTTGAATTGCATAGACATTTCCTGTAAGATTTCTTGTTTGCTGCTTTTACTTTTAGTTTTTTGCTTCTTATTTATTTGGTTTCTTCGCAGATGTTATTGATGTTATTGATTTTATTGATGTAATAGAGCAGGGCTCTGTATCTCAAGATGTTTTCGGCTAGAACTCCCATGAACCCTCACCATTGACTATGCTGGCTAGGGTTGACGGTAGATGTAGTCCAAAATATCTGGAATCAAAGGTTGCACACCCCTATTATAGAGGGACCCTTCCAGAACCTACACCTCCACATGTAACACGTCATCAATATATTCAACACTTTGACTTGTGTGCATTAAATTTGAAGTTCTATCTAACAAACATGCAGGTCGACCCATATCTATTAGCACATTTAGTATTTTTGTTATATTGTGCCGGATTTGTTGACATAATTTCAAACTCATGTCTTTGTCAGCATCCCTCTTATAAGTCTTGCTTTAATAACACTTTATGTGACTTTCATTAATGTTATCATACAGATTTACGAAGGAAGCTAGTACCAGATGTAGGGCCAGAAAATCTTGTTTGATTCATATGGAGTCCTGCAATATCTGGAACTGCTTACAAGGAAAGCCGTAGAAGGGGATTCTGACAATGTTGATTCAAAATCATTGAAAATGGGTGGCATGTTTAAAAACAAGGATTCCTGTGTGTCCAATTTGTTTGCATCATTTAGTTTCCCATTCTTCTGTTCATCAACCAAATATGTAGTGTCTGAATTGGCCAAACCTGGGGACCCAAAACTAGTGTGACCCAAAACACTTGTAGTTTGGCCCAAGACTCCTACTGTGGGCTTTGGACAAGTATCCTTGGAAACTCTAGGGACTTTATGTACAGGTTGGAAGAAATCCCTTATATTATTTCCTTTTGCATTTCTTTTTGCAAGGGACCCAATTTTTGTGATACAGGAAACAGGTGACTGGGGAGCAGAGTAGCAATAGTAAGGTTCCACGGGCCTGGTCACCTCAGTAGAAAAGTAGGAACTCATTATTTTGGCAGGTTTGCATCTGCTACGCAGCTCGTACATCACATAACAGTATGCGGTGGAATAACAAGCAGGTCTGCCCAGATCGGAAGGCTTACTTGTGTCCAGATTCACCCCGCTTACGGCTAACTGATGCCCTAAGACACTCCCCTCCGACTCTCTGCACCATGCTCTGTGCTTCTATGCAGCCATTCTCTGGACATGTGTATCACTATTTGAAGTGGAGACCTCCTTGCCTCTGACTGCCTCAGACTTCACTTAATTGTGCACTTCTCTGTGCCGCACCCCACGTGAGTGTCTTGTTTAAAAGGGATAATGTGCCCCTCCTCCTCAGCACATTGATCACGCTCCACACTCCAGTAGCAGGTCCAACGGGTCCAGCAGCATAGCCCAACTACCTCAGACTTTACTTTACCATGAATTTTACCATGTTGCACCCCACATGAATGCCTTGTTTAAAAGGGAGTATGTGCCCCTCCTCCTCAGCACATTGAGCACACTCCACACACCAGTAGCAGGTCCAACATGTCCAGCTGCATAGCTCCGATGCCTCAGACATCACTTAATTGTGCACCTCTTCACCATGTCTAGGAAATGCGAATAATTGTATACCAAGGGGTCGATTCATGGAAATAATGTGCGCACAGGTCATCCAACAGCGTGCGCCACGGCCACTGCGAAATCGCACATAGCGCGGCGCACATCACAAAAGTAGGCGGAACACGGGGCGTAACACTTGGAATGGGGAACAACGCGTGAAAATATGGGCGTCACGGGGGAAGTACAGGAGGCAAGTGCGCGGAACGCCCACACGCTCGCCTACAACCCGTATTCATGGAATCGAATAGGGCAAACCAGCGCACGGTCAAAGATGCGCACAGGGCCAAACAAGTATGCCACAAGAAAGCAGGAGGTAGCGCCCCTGCGACTGAAAAAAATGTGTGCCAAAATGTGCGCTAACAAAAAGCACCCATATACAACCATGATGAATGGGCCATACAGTGGCCCTCTAGGACAAATGAGGTGCAAAGGGGTACTGACAAACACGGACACCCGCTGTGTGAAAAATAGCGTGTGCGTGTGTTCCTGGGTGAAGGGAAGTTCCACACGCGATTGGCCTGGGTACGTGTACTTCGGGGTGCGCGGGAAGTTCCACACGCGATTAGCCTGGGTACGTGTACTACGGGATGCGCCGGAAGTTCCACGCGCGATTGGCCTGGGTACGTGTACTCCGGGGTGCGCGGGAAGTTCCACACGCGATTAGCCTGGGTAAGTGTACTACGGGGTGCGCGGGAAGTTCCACACGCGATTGTCCTGGGTACGTGTACTTCGGGTGCGCGGGAAGTTCCACACGCGATTGGCCTGGGTACGTGTATTCCGGGGTGCGCGGGAAGATTCACACGCGATTTCAGCAGGGTACATGTATTTCGGTGGTGCCGAAGAATGCTACACGTGATTTGGGGATGTGGGTCCTCCCAGGTTTTCCCTCTACACCCTCCATGGCCCCTGCAGGCAGCCCACACCACAGGGGACTACCCTGCACCCCTGCTCATGTCCCACAGGCAACCCATCCACCATGGCCATGCCCACCAGCCAACCCACATGTCACCTTGCACTACTGATCACCAACACATGTCTCCCAGCACCCCCACCCCCCAGCAGTGCAGGGGCACCCTCCACCAGGCCCCCAAACATGTCCAACTCATGTCTCCCTGCACCCCCACCCCCCAGCAGTGCAGGGGCACCCTCCACCAGGCCCCCAAACATGCCCAACTCATGTCTCCCTGCACCCCCAACCCCCAGCCACCAGGGGCAGCCTCCACCAGGCCCCCACCCATGTCTACCACCACCCCCACCCCCCAGCAGTGCAGGTGCAGCCTCCACCAGGCCCCCACTCATGTCTAAGCAGCACCCCAACCCCCCAGCAGTGCAGGGGCAGCCTCCACCAGGACCCCACTCATGTCTCCCACCACCCCCACACCCCAGCAGTGCAGGGGCAGCCTCCAGCAGGCCCCCTCTCATGTCCCACTGCACCCCACCCCCCAGCAGTGCAGGGGCAGCCTCCACCAGGCCCCCACTCATGTCTCCCACCACCCCCACCCCCCAGCCATCAGGGGCACCCTCCACCAGGCCCCCACTCATGTCTCCCACCCCCCAGCAACCAGGGGCAGTCTCCACCAGGCCCCCACTCATGTCCCCCTGTACCCCCACCCCCCAGCAGTGCAGGGGCAGCCTCCACCAGGCCCCCACTCATGTCTCCCACCACCCCCACCCCCCAGCCACCAGGGGCAGCCTCCAACAGGCCCCCACTCATGTCTCCCACCACCCCCACTCCCCAGCCACCAGGGGCAGCCTCCACCAGGCCCCACTCATGTCCCACTGCCCCCCAATCCCCCAGCAGTGCAGGGGCAGCCTCCACCAGGCCCCCACTAATGTCCCCTATCACCCCCACCCCCCAGCAGTGCAGGGGCACCCTCCACCAGGCCCCCACGCATGTCTCCCACCATCCCCACCCCCAGCAGTGCAGGGGCAGCCTCCACCAGGCCCCCAATCATGTCTACCACCACACCCACCCCCCAGCCACCAGGGGCACCCTCCACCAGGCCCCCACTCATGTCTCCCACCACCCCCACCACCCAGCCACCAGGGGCAGCCTCCACCAGGCAACCACTCATGTCTCCCACCACCCCCACCCCCCAGCCACCAGGGGCAGCCTCCACCAGGCCCCCACTCATTTCTCCACTTCACCCCCCACCCCCCAGCAGTGCAGGGGCAGCCTCCACCAGGCCCCCACTCATGTCTCCCATCACCCCCACCCCCCAGCAGTGCAGGGGCAGCCTCCACCATGCCCACACTCATGTCTCCCATCACCCCCACCCCCCAGAAGTGCAGGGGCAGCCTCCACCAGGCCCCCACTCATGTCTCCCATCACTCACACCCACCAGCAGTGCAGGGGCAGCCTCCACCAGGCCCCCACTCATGTCTCCCACCATACCCACCCCCCAGCCACCAGGGGCAGCCTCCACCAGGCCCCCACTCATGTCCCACTGCACCCCCAGCAGTGCAGGGGCAGCCTCCACCAGGCCCCCACTCATGTCTCCCACCACCCCCACCCCCCAGCCACCAGGGGCACCCTCCACCAGGCCCCCACTCATGTCTCCCATCACCCACACCCCCCAGCAGTGCAGGGGCACCCTCCACCAGGCCCCCAAACATGTCCAACTCATGTCTCCCTGCACCCCCACCCCCCAGCAGTGCAGGGGCACCCTCCACCAGGCCCCCAAACATGCCCAACTCATGTCTCCCTGCACCCCCAACCCCCAGCCACCAGGGGCAGCCTCCACCAGGCCCCCACCCATGTCTACCACCACCCCCACCCCCCAGCAGTGCAGGTGCAGCCTCCACCAGGCCCCCACTCATGTCTAAGCAGCACCCCAACCCCCCAGCAGTGCAGGGGCAGCCTCCACCAGGACCCCACTCATGTCTCCCACACCCCCACACCCCAGCAGTGCAGGGGCAGCCTCCAGCAGGCCCCCTCTCATGTCCCACTGCACCCCCACCCCCCAGCAGTGCAGGGGCAGCCTCCACCAGGCCCCCACTCATGTCTCCCACCACCCCCACCCCCCAGCCACCAGGCGCACCCTCCACCAGGCCCCCACTCATGTCTCCCACCCCCCAGCAACCAGGGGCAGTCTCCACCAGGCCCCCACTCATGTCCCCCTCTACCCCCACCCCCCAGCAGTGCAGGGGCAGCCTCCACCAGGCCCCCACTCATGTCTCCCACCACCCCCACCCCCCAGCCACCAGGGGCAGCCTCCAACAGGCCCCCACTCATGTCTCCCACCACCCCCACTCCCCAGCCACCAGGGGCAGCCTCCACCAGGCCCCACTCATGTCCCACTGCCCCCCAATCCCCCAGCAGTGCAGGGGCAGCCTCCACCAGGCCCCCACTAATGTCCCCTATCACCCCCACCCCCCAGCAGTGCAGGGGCACCCTCCACCAGGCCCCCACGCATGTCTCCCACCATCCCCACCCCCAGCAGTGCAGGGGCAGCCTCCACCAGGCCCCCAATCATGTCTACCACCACCCCCACCCCCCAGCCACCAGGGGCACCCTCCACCAGGCCCCCACTCATGTCTCCCACCACCCCCACCACCCAGCCACCAGGGGCAGCCTCCACCAGGCAACCACTCATGTCTCCCACCACCCCCACCCCCCAGCCACCAGGGGCAGCCTCCACCAGGCCCCCACTCATTTCTCCACTTCACCCCCACCCCCCAGCAGTGCAGGGGCAGCCTCCACCAGGCCCCCACTCATGTCTCCCATCACCCCCACCCCCCAGCAGTGCAGGGGCAGCCTCCACCATGCCCACACTCATGTCTCCCATCACCCCCACCCCCCAGAAGTGCAGGGGCAGCCTCCACCAGGCCCCCACTCATGTCTCCCATCACTCACACCCACCAGCAGTGCAGGGGCAGCCTCCACCAGGCCCCCACTCATGTCTCCCACCATACCCACCCCCCAGCCACCAGGGGCAGCCTCCACCAGGCCCCCACTCATGTCCCACTGCACCCCCAGCAGTGCAGGGGCAGCCTCCACCAGGCCCCCACTCATGTCTCCCACCACCCCCACCCCCCAGCCACCAGGGGCACCCTCCACCAGGCCCCCACTCATGTCTCCCATCACCCACACCCCCCAGCAGTGCAGGGGCAGCCTCCACCAGGCCCCCACTCATGTCTCCCACCACCCCACCCCCCAGCCACCAGGGGCAGCCTCCACCAGGCCCCCACTCATGTCCCACTGCACCCCCACCCCCCAGCAGTGCAGGGGCAGCCTCCACCAGGCCCCACTCATGTCTCCCACCACCCCACCCCCCAGCAGTGCAGGGGCACCCTCCACCAGGCCCCCACTCATGTCCCCTATCACCCCCACCCCCCAGCAGTGCAGGGGCACCCTCCACCAGACCCCCACTCATGTCTCCCACCACCCCCACCCCCCAGCAGTGCAGGGGCAGCCTCCACCAGGCCCCCACTCATGTCTACCACCACCCCCACCCCTAGCCACCAGGAGCACCCTCCACCAGGCCCCCAATCATGTCTCCCACCACCCCCACCCCCCAGCCAGCAGGGGCACCCTCCACCAGGCCCCCACTCATGTCTCCCATCACCCCCACCCCCCAGCAGTTCAGGGGCAGCCTACACCAGGCCCCCACTCATGTCCCCCTGCACCCCCACCCCTCAGCCACCAGGGGCAGCCTCGACCAGGCCCCCAATCATGTCCCCTATCACCCCCACCCCCCAGCCACCAGGGGCAGCCTCGACCAGGCCCCCACTCATGTCCCCTATCACCCCCACCCCCCAGCCACCAGGGGCAGCCTCCACCAGGCCCCCACTCATGTCCCCCTGCACCCCCACCCCCCAGCAGTGCAGGGGCAGCCTACACCAGGCCCCCACTCATGTCCCCCTGCACCCCCACCCCCCAGCCACCAGGGGCAGCCTCCACCAGGCCCCCACTCATGTCTCCCACCACCCCACCCCCCAGCCACCAGGGGCACCCTCCACCAGGCCCCCACTCATGTCTCCCATCACCCCCACCCCCCAGCAGTGCAGGGGCAGCCTCCACCAGGCCCCCACTCATTTCTCCCATCACCCCCACCCCCAGCCGTGCGATTTGCCTGGGTACGTGTACTTCAGGGTGCGCGGGAAGTTCCACACGCGATTAGCCTGGGTACGTGTACTTCGGGGTGCGAGGGAAGTTCCACACGCGATTAGCCTGGCTACGTGTGTTTTCGGGGTGCGCGCGAAGTTCCACACGCGATTAGCCTGGGTACGTGTACTTCGGGGAGCGCGGGAAGTTCCACACGCGATTGGCGTGGGTACGTGTGTTTAGGGGTGCGCGGAAAGTTCCACACGCGATTGGCCTGGGTACGTGCACTTCGGGGTGCGTGGGAAGTTCCACACGCGATTAGCCTGGCTACGTGTGTTTCGGGGTGCGCGGGAAGTTCCACACGGGATTGGCCTGGGTACGTGTACTTCGGGGTGCGCGGGAAGTTCCACACGCGATTGGGCCTGTGAGAGTGGGGTAAGTGTATTCCAGGGGTGGGCGGGAATATTTACTCGCGACTGGGCCTGGGAGAGCGTGCTACGTGTATTCCTGGGGTGGGCGAGAAGATTCACACGTTCGCCTACGACATGCCGAAAAATAAATGGTCCAATCCTGAAACACGTACGCCAGCATGAAGCAGGCGTACGTCGACCCGCGCAGCATAAAAGTGCGCGCAAACAACAAACAAGCTCAGACGCCAGGATGAATATACTGTTCCTAGCAGCAGTGGCGGTGGGTTACCAAAGGAGTAGGGGGAGGATAGTGAGGGCCCGAATTTTCACTCCCAGAACCAGCCTTTTTGGGATGCCTGAATACCAGATGCATGGGAGGTACAGGTTTCCACCACACATAATACTGGACCTTGTCAGTGAGTGGGGGGATGGCCTCACATCACCCACCCTGTGCTCCCAAGCACTCAGCCCCCTGGAGAAGGTCCTCAATGTACTGCAGTTCTTCTTGGCCACAGGATAATTTCAGCGGACAAGTGCCATAGTGGGTGGGGTGTCACAGGCCACGCAGTCATGCTGCCTACACCAGGTCTTGAACATCATCACTGCACGCCCATCAGTCTGTTGGCACATATACCTGCCCAGGACACCTGCAGAAAGGCAGGCTGCCACCCTCGATTTCTACGGTGTGGCACAATTCCCAAAAGTGCTAGGTGCCATTGACTGCACCCATGTGGCACTACGTCCCCCGAGGGCATCTGAGCACATCTATAGGAACCGCAAGCACTGGCATTCCATCAACGTGCAGGTAGTATGTAATGCCAAGGGAATCATCACCTCAGTATATGCCAACTATCCAGGGTCCACCCACGACAGCTTCATTTACCGAATGTCTACCCTAAGCCGGGACCTAGAAGCTGGGCGGCATGGCGATACATGGCTGCTTGGTGAGTATGAATGCCACTGCACATGGATGCATGTCAGATGCAGAGTTATATCACTACCCCACTAATGATACCCATCACCTCCTCACCAGGGGACAGTGCCTACCCTCTGAGCACCCACATGATGACGCCAATTCGGAACCCCATCACGCCTCCAGAGGTAAGATACAACACAGCCCATATTGCAACCCGGGGCATAGTGGAGCGCACATTCGGAGTGCTCAAGTCACGCTTTCGCTCCCTTGACCGTTCTGGCGGGCAGCTGTTATATGCGCCCCCAGTAGTGTGCAGGATCATAGTGGCAGCATGTGTCCTGCACAATGTTGCAACACGCCGGGACATGGCTGTGGACATGGTGGTGCCCCCACATCCCCAACCACATGCACGCCCGCTGCGCATGGGAGGGGAGAGGGCACGGGGTGAGGCAGCCCGTACGCAGCTGGTGGCTAATTCCTTCACATAGAAATCACACCCCAGTGGAGTGCACACAGCCCTGGCACATACCATCTGATAAGCAATGATGACTCGACCTGACAATTAAGACGAACAAAGGGACAGTCAACTGTCAGAACCATAGCAGCCTGAGATTGTTCATGTGGAAGTGTCACAATGTGTGCATCCCTACCTACACAAACACCACCAATGCAGTGTCATCAAAAGACACACTTCCATGCTGCAGAAATGAATACCCACTCGCAAAATACTACATGAAAACAGTGCCATGTCACCCAACCCCTCCCCGGCACGGCCACACAACACACCATGGCATGTCATGCAATGTGAGAGGAAACAAATTAATCCCCACAACATGCCCCAAGTGTCACCAGCTACAGTGTCCCTAATGGAAACATGGCCACACATGAAATGCTCACAGTAATGCAGGACCTACAACACACATTACCAAATACTTACCAAGATTACCAATCACCTACACAACCTCCAACCTACCTTAAACATGACATTACAGACTTAAAAATTTGCTAGCTCACTACCTGATGATGCCAGCCCTCCGAACAGTTCCAAGTATACAGTGTTAGCGCCACGCAAGAGTGCAGGTGCACTGCTTACAACATGGACTCCAGTTCCAAGGTGGACCACATTGTGAAGACATGAGGAATGGACCTGCAAATTAGAAGGATGAGATGGATGCAGAGGCACATATCAATACACCATGCAGTGTACAATACAACAACAATATGCACTATGAATGTATACACAGTATTGACTACAGACTGCCCACACATCGAATGGGAGTCCAATGTCACCATGTACGTCAATGTCACTTGGGCACACCCTTTGCAAGCCCATGGAAACGGGAAGCAGGAGGGGTGTGTGTCACAAAAACCCAAGCATCTGAACCAAATTCATGACAAGCCTGCATGTGCCCAGCCACAATGCAGCGTATGCCCACGGGAGCCACACAAGGCAACACACTGTCCCAAAAAAAAAAAGAAATGGGCATTAATGGGCCCGGGGGGGGTGGGGGAGGCCACCCAGGAGGTCCGAGGACAGGGTGCACACCAAAACCCACCTGTGTGGATCTTGCGACAATAAAACACCTCCATGGGCTCATGGCCTACACGGCTACCCTATTGTGGGAGTATCACTGCTGTCGGTCTCCTCACCCTCTGCAGCTGCATCAGGAGGTGGTGGCACTATGGGAGGCAGCCCACGCAGAGCCCTAGTCTGTTCCTCCATGGCTGCAAGCATGCGGGTGTGGTATGTCTCGTTCTGGAGGATAAGTGTGCGGAGGTCTCCATGGAACAACTCACGGGATGCCCGGACCTCCGCCCTAGTTGCCTGCATCTCAGCTGAGAGCGTACGTGTGAGACGCTCCAGCTGCTGTTCTGTCCTTCTGTTTGTTGAAGCCTCAAGCTCAACAAGAGTCGTCCTGAGGTGAAGGAGTTCCACCCTCAGGGCTTCCCTGTGGCCCTGGGACTCTATGGAAATGGCTTCTTGCGGAGTCGCCAGTGCCGCCCGCCTGTCCCTGTCGGACGCCAACATGTCCTCCCTGTGTGACTGGCAGATGGAGTCGGTTGCCTGCTGTAGTCGCTCCATCAGCCTTTCGGGGGGAAAATGGAAGTGGCCACCCTATCCATGGCCTGAGCCATCATCTCTGATGATGCTGCCTGTTGGGTTGCCATACCGTATATGGATTGCTCCCATGCGGTATTGCCAGGTGGCTGACGGCCACCACGTCGGCGGGCACCACACCTGTCTGGGGCAAGGCGAACTGCGCCTTGCTGTGCCGGCACTGCCTGAGGCTGCAGGACTGCATTTCCCCTCTGATCTGCTGGCCCAGGAACAGGATCAGATGTTGCGGAGTGTGACCCTGCATCTGTAACCACCAAAGGCGTACTTGCCAACACTGACATCCCCATTGAGGGTTCTAACCCTGGTGCAGGTGGGTCAGACAGAACAGAATCCCTCCCAGCAACACTCACCTGCGACGGCACATAGGTCTCATCATCCGAATCGACACCTGAATACAGCTCGGGGGAGGTGCAGCCAGAGACACCCCTTGAGAGCACGACCTGCAGCAGTTGTGGGTTCTCACCCACCACCACACCACGTCCCTCACTGGTGGTCGGTCGGCCCTCAGACCCCTCCTGGGTCTGCACCATCTCCACAACCCCAGCAGTATCAAGTGCGTCATCCCCTGCAAAGACATAAAAGAAAACAAATGGAAACAGGCATTAGCACTATGGCACACAATTAGGGCTGAGAGGCTACAGAAACAGTACTTGATTGACACATGTCCCACATGACTAAAACCCTCCCATGCATGCACCGTCACTGCGTGTGAAGGGTAGGCAGATGGCACACATTGATGACACCAAGATGGAAGATGAACACATTTGCTGCATGCTGCCTAGCAGTGGCATCACACATTGGCCAGTGATTGGCAGGTCAAATACACATGCCATCACACAGATGGCATCTACCCTAGCCATGAAGTGAAGAGGGAGAGGAGGTCACCAATTGTTCATTCAGTCCAGTTTGCTAATGAAATTGATTTTTTCATTGAAATGGTTCAAATGTTTAACCTGCAGCTGCCAGTCCAAAATGGTCCTATAGCACAGGGACATGTCTAAACAAATCATGTCCAGGAAACAAAGCCAGTCCACTGTACCATAGCCATGTCAGACATGTGACAATAGGACTAAGAAATGCCGAGTAAAAGTGGTGGTATGCAGACAATCTGCCTGAATAAACAGAGGTAAATAAGCAACAATGTTGTGGCAAGATGACACTCCAAGGGCAACTGGCGTGGTGTTGTGCTGGATGTCTAATGTTGGCAGAAGGGATGCTGCTATACCCAAATGCTGGTGCGCAGAATGAATAGGAAGAGGCACATGGGTGACCCAAACCACTCAGGCACACACACCCTCACATGGCACCCAAACAGAAGCCCTCCCACACACACCATGCACATGGATGACACACACATGCATGTGCACTCACCGGACAATGCCTCGTAATCTGCCAGTTCTCCCACGCCTTGGATCTGTTCCTCCGTGACGTAGGTCCCAGCAACCTGCTCATGTGGAGTGAGTTCTATGTCGTCTGCTGGAGACCCACCTCCAGTCACTAGCGTTGCGGCATGACTAGAGGCCAGCTTATTCTTTGCCCTGCGCTTCAGGTCATTCCAGCGCTTGTAGCATTCAGTAGCTGTGCGCCTCACGATTCCAAGGGCACTTATGATGTCCGCAATGGTCTGCCAGTGTGCCTGACGTTGTGCAGGTGTCGTCTTGGATCCTGCAACCATCACCATTTCGCGGTCATGTGCGGACACATACTCTACAAGTGCATTCAGTTTGGCCTCATTGAAGCTGGGCTTACTTGACGGGCCGGACAGTGTAGCCGTGTCTGGGGCATCAGCCTCTACTGGTCGAGCACTCTTCCTCTTCCACTTGGAAGGTGGTGGGGATCCTCAGTGTCCTACGCCGCTCTGGACACTAGGGGCAGGAGCCCCGGTGGACTCTGTACTAGGAGTGTGGGATTGCACACTCAGCATGGGAGTTGGTGCAGGCATTAGCTCAAGTGTGATGGTGTCAGGGGGAATGTCAGCATGATGGACTTGGACCGACACTGTCCTGGCTGGGTGTGTGAGAGGTGGGGTGGATGGAGCCGCAGCTGCCCCTGCAGCCTCCCCAGCCTGCCTACGCGGGGCAGCAGATGACCTAGCTGCCCCTGATCCACGTGGCCTGATGACACCAACGTTCACCGGCGCACGTGGCCTAGACCTGCTGACCTGGAAGTCAGCCATGGAGTCACCCTGTGCCGGGTCTGGTTCCACAGTGGGCTGGTCCAACAAGGGCTGAGCATGGATGGTGTCAGCCACGTTAACCTCAACCATGGGGGGGGCATGGGTGTCCCTGACTGCTCCTCCACACATGGGGGGCTAGGGGCACCCTGCAAGTCACGGCCACGTCCCCTACTGGATCAACCACGGCCACCAGTTGGGGCTCGGCCACCTTTGCCACCCTTACGGCTTGTTCGCCTCCCAGCCATGGCACTGATGTTATTGTGCGTATGGGAGTCGATGAGAACTATTGTCCTGGGCAATTGGGGGTCAAAGGTGTTGGGTACCAGATGGTAATCGTACCCTAGTGCTCTAGCAAGGCTGTATGTCACCCCTGGGGAAAGATGACGGGTCACGCAACGCACAGGCACCCCAAAAAAGGAAAGTAAGGTGCACGCAACCCCTCCTAGACCACGTGCGTGGAAAAATAAACCTGCACTACGCTGTGGCACCCAGAAACACAAGAATGAACGTATGCATGTCACACGCAGCCTAGAATGACCTCTGAAGGGGTATGCGACACACGGGGCAAGCACAGATGTTAAATACGTGCGCAACTCACCGTCTGCCAGGAACAAAAGTGTGAAAAATATGCGCATGTGCGCGTTGGCAACACCCCCGCCAAAAGAAGAATTGTACGCTGTCTGAGGAGACATGACAACAGTAGAAGGGAACGCTGTTTGAGGAAAAAGGGCCAGGAAAAAGAGGAAAAGAGAAAAAGCTGTCAGAGGTAACAGGGAGTGCGAACTGGAAACGCCGTGAAGTAAATCGCGTGTGAACCGACAAGAAGTACAGATTTCACCCACTCGCTCTCCACGAAAAGCACGTACAAGGAAATGGCGTTCTACACGTACCTTTTATACACACGTCACAGACGCGCATACGCGATGAGGCCATTTCCACCAATTACGCGCTTTGACACTCGGACGTGTATCTCTTTTTTTTTACACGCGCCATGCTCTACGTCCATGCGCGTGACATCACAGCTGGGCATGGGGGCCTTTGGGCCAATGAAATCTTGTATGCGTGCAGACGTCCTTACGCGCTAAGGGCCTTTCCTCGAATTACACGCAGACGTGCAGGACTTTTCACGTGCCAAATCACTCCGTATCAAGCTGGCCACGCGTAAGCACACGGAAGACCACGCTCCTGCCCAGCAAGCCGATTTACTGCCCCCCAGAGCCCCAAGCACGCTCCCACCTGCCATCTGCTGCTGCCTGACTGCCTGCTGCCCACGTGCCCTGCCATTTGCTGCCTGCACATCAGCCAGGGGTGCTGTTGCTGTGACCACCCCTGCTGGAACCGAAGACTCCCGACTGGGATTCCATCGCTCCACAGCCCAGCCCCAGGACCCAGTTGCCCACCCACTCCTGCCTCTGGGGTTGTCATGTCGGGCACTGCCTCTCTGGCACCACTGACAACCCCCAGCCAGAGAGGCAGAGGGGCACCAGCTTCAGTGCCAGGGAAGTTGGTGTCCTGGTGGAGCAAATCCTGGGGCAGTATGATGCCTTCTACAGAAGTGTGCGCGCCGACAAGGAAGGAAAGACTCGGATCTGGACGGACATTGTGACTGCCATCAATGCGGAGGGGGTGGCAGTCCGAGACTTCCAACATGTCAAGAAGCGCTGGGAGGACTTCAGGTCCAGGACCCTAAACAAGGCCCGGCACCTCTTGAAGGCAGCGGATGCTAAGGGGCGCCGGGGCCACTTGTCGGAAGATCAGATGAGGGTCCTGGAATGCATATCCCCAGCGCTCCACGTCCAGGTCCTTGAGAGGCAGACCCGTCTGGAGTCGAGCGGTAAGTGTACATGCATCATGATTGAAAGCTGGCCGTGTGGTGATGTGCCAGTAGTGTGCCGGTTGCACATCTGTTAGTATGGGGCCGAGTATGGGTGGGGGTGTACAGGACCGTGAGGCTAACACATGCGAGCGCTGTCATGTGTGAGACATAGATGGTGCTTGTGTGTGTAGGCTTGCATGCCAAATGCAGTTGTGTGGGCACACATGTTTGTATGAAGGTGTATGTAAGTAGGCATGTTCGTGATGTCACGCATGTATGTTGTTTTCAGCTGCATGTATCAGCACTGTGTACATGTGCATGTGTGTGTATTTGACAAAGATGCAACAGTGATGCAACATGGATGCATGTGACAGCGGGATGTGGAAGCCTGATTGGCAGATGTGACATGGATGCCCATCGGAACACTGCGACAGTTGGCTGAGGTGTACACATGCATGCAAGTGTGGTGGTGTGCGTGCATGTGTAGTGCACTCCCTGTGTTGCATGTGATGTCTGGCTCACCTTTGCCTGCTAATGCTGTTGTATGTGTATGGATGGTGCTGGCAGTTGCGATGTGGCTGTGGTATGGCTCATGTGTGCATGTAGAAATGACATGTGTGTTGCCAATTGTGATGCCATGTCTGAGGTTTGCCAATGCCACTCATGTGCAACTGTCATGTGTGTATGTGTCCATTGTACAGTGCCCTGATGCCTGTGTTTTATTTCTCCCTGTCTGCAGCATCAACTGATGAAGAGGGCGGAGAAGGTGCTGTGGAGCACAGCGGCGGGGAACGCACCGCCAGCCGGAGACGCAAGGCCCGGCTCCCCTCCCAGGTTGTGATCTCGTCGGGGAGTGAGGAGTCCGGTGCCGCATCCCAGGCCGCAGCTGCCGGGGGGGTCCAAGAGGCGGAGGTCGGAGTTGGACTCCTCGGCAGCAGAAGGGGCAGCTGGGACCCCACAGGGCCCAACGGGGGAAGATGGCACGGAGTCATCCAGGTTGGTGGGGGGTTTGGTGGAGGAGGAGGCCATGCAAGCAACAGAGACGGGGTCTGGAGGTGGGGATTCCACTGGTGTTAATGGTGCAGTGCAGGACCAGGGACAGGAGGCAGCACAGGTCGCCACGGAGGTGCCTGTGTGCAATCCTGTCCCTGATCCTGTCACTGCATCATCTTGCACCAGCAGGGATGCCTACGTCCAGACCCATTTTCAGGCAGGGGATGAGCTCACGACAACTGGCCTTCCTCTGCCTGCGGACGTGGCTATCCGGGTGCAGGTTGAGCCTGTCCTGACTGGTGTGGCGTTGCGTCAACGGGCCATGCGAGGTGACCTGCAGTCTTTTCATGAGGAGACTGCACGTCATCTCGAATGGCTCGTTGACCGCGTCGGCCTACTGGGACAGGTCACCCAGGCCGGATTCCTCTGTTTGATGGGGCTTGCTCAGACCCCCTCCTCAACTGAACCCCCTATGCGCCAGTCCTCTGTGCCATCTTCCCACCCATCAGTCACCTGGGTGCCCTGTGGAGCTGCCTCTGACGGTGCGGCCATGCTGGTGGAGGAGGCATCCCTGCTACAGTCGGGAGTCAGACGTCCAGCAGGGGAGGCCACATCAACGACTGCACCCCAGCCAGCGGAGGATGTGCAGGCAGCAGGAGGCAGTGCACGGGCAGAGGCGCAGCAGCAGCAGCAACGTGGTGGGAGCCATGATGGCTCGGGGCCTTCGACATCGGAGGGGCAGGCATCGGCCGGAGGGCAGGAGGACCCAGGACGGGAAGTGTCTTCTGTGTGGCAGCGGTTGGACCACGCCATAGATGCGGAGCGGCAGCGGGCGGAAGAGGCACGGCTCACGATGGTCAGGGCGGAGAACTCCATGCGGAGGGCCCTGAGGCGGGCCGAGTGCCTCGAGGCAATCCGCAGGGAGTTTGGGGGGAACATGTGGACGGCCCTGCGGACCATCGGGGCCATGGAGGAGCGCCTCCAGGACATTGAGGAGGAGTTTGATGATGCCCTGGCCCGGAACATCCCAAAGTGAGCCGTCGGACTAGCCCGGTGCCCTTGTAAATAGTTCTGTAGTTAGTGTTAGGTTTCCTTTGGTTTAGCATTTTTTTTGGACCTTTTGGACAATGGGCCAGATTTTTGTATATATTCATTTTTTTTAGGTAGTGTTATTAGATAGGTTTCATTTCTTCTGTTGGGATCATGGACCCTGGATTGTTTATCTGTATATAGTTGACTTTTGGATTTTCATTTTTTTTATGATTTCCCCATGGAGCAATGGTTTTCGATTTTAATTTGCCATTGGATTTACTTTTGTGGACTGTGACTTTGGACACCTTTCGTGTGCATTATGATTTGTGGTTTTGCATTATTTCACGTACCTGCTTGTTTTTTTAAAAATAATTTCCATTATTGTTTTTTTATTTTTGGTTCAATTTATGTTGTGTTTAATACATATTTTTCTTCAAACTTCAATGTGTAGTATCATCTCATTGGTTTCATGCATATCATGATATGTGTTTTGACATTCACTGACACCCATTGGGTGTATGTGAGGGACATGTGTTCATTTCCAAACTTGCAATTGTGGTTGTATCATGTTTTTGCCATTTCTAAGTGGGTGGATGCAATACTCAGGTGGGTGTTTGGCATTTGGAGGCTGGCCATAAGGGCCAGGGATCTAGATTGTGTTGACATGTTGGCTGGGGGACATGAGTGTGGGCCTGGTGGAGGCTGCCCCTGCACTGCTGGGGAGTGGGGGAGATGGGAGACATGAGTGGGGGCCTGATGGAGGCTGCCCCTGGTGGCTGGGGGGTGGTGGGAGACATGAGTGTGGGCCTGGTGGAGGCTGCCCATGGTGGCTGGGGGGTGGGGTGATGGGAGACATGAGTGGGGGCCTGGTGGAGGCTGCCCCTGGTGGCTGGGGGGTGGGGGTGCAGGGAGACATGAGTTGGACATGAGTGGGGGCCTGGTGGAGGCTGCCCCTGGTGGCTGACTGCTGAGGGGTGGGGGTGATGGGAGACATGAGTGGGGGCCTGGTGGAGGCTGCCCCTGCACTTCTGGGGGTTGGGGTGATGGGAGACATGGGTGGGGGCATGGTGGAGGCTGCCCCTGCACTGCTGGGGGGTGGGGATGATGGGAGACATGAGTGGGGGCCTGGTGGAGGCTGCCCCTGCACTGCTGGGGGGTGGGGGTGATGGGAGACATGAGTGGGGGCCTGGTGGAGGCTGCCCCTGCACTGCTGGGGGTGATGAGAGACATGGGTGGGGGCCTGGTGGAGGCTGCCCCTGCACTGCTGGGGGGTGGGGGTGATGGGAGACATGAGTGGGGGCCTGGTGGAGGCTGCCCCGGCACTGCTGGGGGGTGGGGGTGATGGGAGACATGAGTGGGGGCCTGGTGGAGGCTGCCCCTGCACTTCTGAGGGGTGGGGGTGATGGGAGACATGGGTGGGGGCCTGGTGGAGGCTGCCCCTGCACTGCTGGGGGGTGGGGGTGATGGGAGACATGAGTGGGGGCCTGGTGGAGGCTGCCCCTGCACTGCGGGGGGGTGGGGGTGATGGGAGACATGAGTGGGGGCCTGGTGGAGGCTGCCCCTGCACTGCTGGGGGGTGGGGGTGATGGGAGACATGAGTGGGGGCATGGTGGAGGCTGCCCCGGCACTGCTGGGGGGTGGGGGTGATGGGAGACATGAGTGGGGGCCTGGTGGAGGCTGCCCCTGCACTTCTGGGGGGTGGGGGTGATGGGAGACATGGGTGGGGGCCTGGTGGAGGCTGCCCCTGCACTGCTGGGGGGTGGGGTGATGGGAGACATGAGTGGGGGCCTGGTGGAGGCTTCCCCTGCACTGCTGGGGGGTGGGGGTGATGGGAGACATGAGTGGGGGCCTGGTGGAGGCTGCCCCTGCACTGCTGGGGGGTGGGGGTGATGGGAGACATGGGTGGGGGCCTGGTGGAGTCTGCCCCTGCACTGCTGGGGGGTGGGGGTGATGGGAGACATGAGTGGGGGCCTGGTGGAGGCTGCCCCTGCACTGCTGGGGGGTGGGGGTGATGGGAGACATGAGTGGGGGCCTGGTGGAGGCTGCCCCTGGTGGCTGGGGGGTGGGGGTGCAGGGAGACATGAGTTGGACATGAGTGGGGGCCTGGTGGAGGCTGCCCCTGCACTGCTGGGGGGTGGGGGTGGTGGGAGACATGAGTGGGGGCCTGGTGGAGGCTGCCCCTGGTGGCTGGGGGGTGGGGGTGATGGGAGACATGAGTGGGGGCCTGGTGGAGGCTGCCCCTGGTAGCTGGGGGGTGGGGGTGGTGGGAGACATGAGTGGGGGCCTGGTGGAGGCTGCCCCTGCACTGCTGGGGGGTGGGGGTGATGGGAGACATGAGTGGGGGCCTGGTGGAGGCTGCCCCTGCACTGCTGGGGCGTGGGGATGATGGGAGACATGGGTGGGGGCCTGGTGGAGGCTGCCCCTGCACTGCTGGGGGTTGGGGGTGATGGGAGACATGAGTGGGGGCCTGGTGGAGGCTGCCCCTGGTGGCTGGGGGTGCAGGGAGATATGAGTGGGGGCCTGGTGGAGGCTGCCCCTGCACTGCTGGGGGGTGGGGGTGATAGGGGACATGAGTGGGGGCTGGTGGAGGCTGCCCCTGCACTGCTGGGGGGTGGGGTGATGGGAGACATGAGTGGGGGCCTGGTGGAGGCTGTCCCTGGTGGCTGGGGGTGGGGTGCAGGGAGACATGAGTGGGGGCCTGGTGGAGGCTGCTCCTAGTGGCTGGGGGTGGGGGTGCAGGGACACATGAGTTGGACATGAGTGGGGGCCTGGTGGAGGCTGCCCCTGGTGGCTGGGGGGTGGGGGTGATGGGAGACGTGAGTGGGGGCCTGGTGGAGGCTGCCCCTGGTGGCTGGGGGGTGGGGGTGCAGGTAGACATGAGTTGGACATGAGTGGGGGCCGGGTGGAGGCTACCCCTGCACTGCTGGGGGGTGGGGGTGATAAGGGACATGAGTGGGGGCCTGGTGGAGGCTGCCCCTGGTGGCTGGGGGGTGGGGGGTGGGGGTGATGGGAGCCATGAGTGGGGGCCTGGTGGAGGCTGCTCCTAGTGGCTGGGGTATGGGGGTGGTGGGAGACATGAGTGGGGGCCTGGTGGAGGCTGCCCCTGCACTGCTGGGGGGTGGGGGTGATGGGAGACATGGATGGGGACCTGGTGGAGGCTGCCCCTGCACTGCTGGGGGGTGGGGGTGATGGGAGACATGGGTGGGGGCCTGGTGGAGGCTGCCCCTGCACTGCTGGGGGGTGGGGTGATGGGAGACATGAGTGGGGGCCTGGTGGAGGCTGCCCCTGGTGGCTGGAGGGTGGGGGTGCAGGGAGACATGAGTCGGGGCCTGGTGGAGGCTGCCCCTGCACGGCTGGGGGGTGGGGATGATAGGGGACATGAGTGGGGGCCTGGTGGAGGCTGCCCCTGCACTACTGGGGGTTGGGGGTGATGGGAGACATGGGTGGGGGCCTGGTGGAGGCTGCCCCTGGTGGCTGGGGGGTGGGGGTGCAGGGAGACATGAGTGGGGGCCTGGTGGAGGCTGCCCATGGTGGCTGGGGGGTGGTGGTGCAGGGAGACATGAGTTGGACATGAGTGGGGGCCTGGTGGAGGCTGCCCCTGGTGGATGGGGGGTGGGGGTGATGGGAGACATGAGTGGGGGCCTGGTGGAGACTGCCCCTGGTGGCTGGGGGGTGGGGGTGCAGGGAGACATGAGTTGGACATGAGTGGGGGCATGGTGGAGGCTGCCCCTGCACTGCTGGGGGGTGGGGGTTATAGGGGACATGAGTCGGGGCCTGGTGGAGGCTGCCCCTGGTGGCTGGGGGGTGGGGTTGGTGGGGGACATGAGTGGAGGCCTGGTGGAGGCTGCCCCTGCACTGCTGGGGGGTGGGGGTGATGGGAGACATGAGTGGGGGCCTGGTGGAGGCTGCCCCTGCACTGCTGGGGGGTGGGGGTGATGGGAGACATGGGTGGGGGCCTGATGGAGGCTGCCCCTGCACTGCTTGGGGGTGGGGGTGATGGGAGACATGAGTGGGGGCCTGGTGGAGGCTGCCCCTGGTGGCTGGGGGGTGGGGGTGCAGGGAGACATGAGTGGGGGCCTGGTGGAGGCTGCCTCTGCACTGCTGGGGGGTGGGGGTGATAGGGGACATGAGTGGGGGCCTGGTGGAGGCTGCCCCTGCACTGCTGGGGGTGGGGTGATGGGAGACATGGGTGGGGGCCTGGTAGAGGCTGCCCCTGGTGGCTGGGGGGTGGGGGTGCAGGGAGACATGAGTGGGGACCTGGTGGAGGCTGCCTCTGGTGGCTGGGGGGTGGGGGTGCAGGGAGACATGAGTTGGACATGAGTGGGGGCCTGGTGGAGGCTGCCCCTGGTGGCTGGGGGGTGGGGGTGATGGGAGACATGAGTGGGGGCCTGGTGGAGGCTGCCCCTGGTGGCTGGGGGGTGGGGGTGCAGGGAGACATGAGTTGGACATGAGTGGGGGCCTGGTGGAGGCTGCCCCTGCACTGCTGGGGGGTGGGGGTGATAGGGGACATGAGTGGGGGCCTGGTGGAGGCTGCCCCTGGTGGCCGGGGGGTGGGGGTGATGGGAGACATGAGTGGGGGCCTGGTGGAGGCTGCCCCTGGTGTCTGGGGGGTGGGGGTGGTGGGAGACATGAGTGGGGGCCTGGTGGAGGCTGCCCCTGCACTGCTGGGGGGTGGGGGTGATGGGAGACATGAGTGGGGGCCTGGTGGAGGCTGCCCCTGGTGGCTGGGGGGTGGGGGTGCAGGGAGACATGAGTGGGGGCCTGGTGGAGGCTGCCCCTGCACTGCTGGGGGGTGGGGGTGATGGGAGACATGAGTGGGGGCCTGGTGGAGGCTGCCCTTGGTGGCTGGGGGTGGGGTTGCAGGGAGACATGAGTGGGGGCCTGGTGGAGCCTGCCCCTGCACTGCTGGGGGGTGGGGGTGATAGGGGACATGAGTGGGGGCCTGGTGGAGGGTGCCCCTGGTGGCTGGGGGTGGGGGTGGTGGGAGACATGAGTGGGGGCCTGGTGGAGGCTGCCCCTGCACTGCTGGGGGGTGGGGGTTATGGGAGACATGAGTGGGGGCATGGTGGAGGCTGCCCCTGGTGGCTGGGGGGTGGGGGTGATGGGAGACATGGGTGGGGGCCTGGTGGAGGCTGCCCCTGGTGGCTGGGGGTTGGGGGTGCAGGGAGACATGAGTTGGACATGAGTGGGGGCCTGGTGGAGGCTGCCCCTGCACTGCTGGGGGGTGGGGGTGATAGGGGACATGAGTGGGGGCCTGGTGGAGGCTGCCCCTGGTGGCTGGTGGTGCAGGGGGACATGCGTTGGTGGGCAGTAGTGCAAGGTGACATGTGGGTTGGCTGGGGGGCATGGCCATGGTAGATGGGGTGCCTGCAGGACATGTGCAGGGTAGGCCCCTGTGGTGTGGGCCACCTGCAGGGGCCGTGGAGGGTGTAGAGGGAACACCTGGGAGGACCCACATGTGCAATTCACGTGTGGTGCTCCCCGCGCACCCCTGTAATACACGTACCCTGATGGAATCGCGTTTGATACTTCCTGCGCACCCCTGAAATACACGTACCCTGCTGCTTTTGCGTGTGATACTTCCCGCGCACCCCTGGAATACACGTACCCTGATGGAATCGCGTGTGATACTTCCCGCGCACCCCTGAAATACACGTACCCTGCTGATTTTGCGTGTGATACTTCCCGCGCACCCCTGAAATACACGTACCCTGCTGCTTTTGCGTGTGATACTTCCCGCGCACCCCTGGAATACACGTACCCTGATGGAATTGCATGTGATACTTCCCGCGCACCCCTGAGATACACGTACCCTGCTGCTTTTGCGTGTGATACTTCCTGCGCACCCCTGAAATACACATACCCTGCTGCTTTTGCGTGTGTTACTTCCCACGCACCCCTGATGCACACGTACCCAGGACAATCGCGTGTGGAACTTCCCGCGAACCACTGAAATACATGTTCCCCGCTTGGCGTTTGCTGTTTGCCAGCCCTGTGAACTGGTCCAGGGTTAGCGCAGCCCTTTGCGATGATTTGGGGATTTTGAAGGCTTTTCCTTGCGCGAGGGCGTTCTTGGGGGCGTAACTGGCGCTGTTACAAGGTCGCTGCACCACTCTGCGCCACTGCTGCTTTCGGAGGCTAAAATCCATGAATACGCTGTGCGATGAAAAGGATTTTTTCGCACGCGGCTGTCGCAGTTTATCGCACGGGGACACTGTGCGCCAGCCGCGTGCGCCATTTTTGTGCGAATTTCTATGAATTACCCTGCAAATGAACATGGCGTAGTCTCTTCAGATATTTGGAGGTGACCAGTCAGACTCTCATGACCTTGTATCTTGGCAGCAGAGGGCAAGATCCAGCTTGCTCTGCCTGTGGCCTGTTGCTGGAGGGGCCATGAATGAATGCCAGCATACCCTCACATGCAGTTCAAGCCATTGACTATCTTGCATACTGACCTTCAGAGGAGTTACTCTATTCCCATCTCTACACCTTGTTTGATTCTTGAATTGTGTTACTCCACCCAGCATCATCCAGTCTATGAAATCAACATGCCTCAATGCAGCAAACTGCAATAGGTGTACACCGAAGGTTATAAGAAGTTTGCTTGTGATTTTGCCCATATTCAAACCAACCAATTTTGGGCATACTTAATCTCAGCAACCTCCATGATCCTGACAGCAGCAGCATACCACATTTGGCTGGAAATATAAATCTCCTTCCCTTTTTTTTGTTTTAAGACAGTAGTTTACTCTGACATGCCGTTTATTTTCTTTCATGTGAATAGTTATTGCATGATGTTGTATTTGTTCTTGACTTAACTTTATATTGCTGTATGTTTTTTATTGACGGTAGAACATGTCTTTTATATACAATGCATTTGATAATATGGTGTAAAGGGTTTAATTTTGTAAACTATATAAA
This sequence comes from Ambystoma mexicanum, assembly GCF_040938575.1. NCBI lineage: Eukaryota > Metazoa > Chordata > Amphibia > Caudata > Ambystomatidae > Ambystoma > Ambystoma mexicanum. The sequence continues at coordinate 827,708,437 of NC_090936.1, forward strand.
CTTTCAAATTAAAGAAAAGCATCATATTGGACCATTTTTCTGAGGTCTATGCCAAGGACTGGGGTACACGACAGATTTAGCTCATGTGTGGGGTCAACAAAAACTTCCACAGATATTTGCACATGATCTAGAGCAGCTACTAAGTGGTGAATGCTGGATAGAGTAAGATTTTCTCATGCTGTTCTACTCTCCTTTCTGAGCAGAAGAGAGTGTAAGTGCACATTTTCTGCACCTCTGAACCCTGGATGGGTTCCTCTTACTAGTTTACCAAGCATAGTCCACTCCCTGGTTCACTGATATCCACCCAGAGTCACCTCACAGGTAATTATGTAAGAGGGCCTCACGTCACCTTCTTCCCCATACCATAGTTTATTCCCTGCATATCCAGGGATCTGCCAGGATACTTCAGTAAGTAATTACCATTATGCAGTGTTTCCTCTGTTTATCATGGTCCTAGTATGGCCTGTATATCTTCTGGCAATGTCAACCTATAAAACAGCTCAAACACCATGCCTCGCCAGATGCAGAATTAAAGAGAGCAATCTGCAGCTAAACTTGGTTTCATGGCACACTTGGCGCCCCCACAAAGATAGAACCCAATAGGTGCCACAGATACTGACCAGCCCCAAAACGACCCTCCTCCTATCATGTCAAAGAGCAGCAGGGACTGCAGGGGGAAGAAATGCAGCAGATGACGAGATCTACACAGATCAGCAGCAAGGTCATAATTGAGGACAATTAGAAGACCACAGGGTTCACTATCTGAAAGGACAGAAAACACAGCAGGTGGATTGTGGATATGGTAAGGGGTTTTATTAAACAGGTGAGTGGGGGGATGTAAACAAATAAGATATTTAGGTATTGGGACCTGTCGGAAGTACGTTTGCCTTCACCAGTAAGTATTGGGATGAGGAAGAGGGACATGGAAGTAATGGGTCTGCAGATTGTCCTTTCTATTTCGCTGTTGCTTTCTGCTTAATTGACTTAAAAGCTCATAAAATCCCAAATTTTAAAAATCTATAAAAATAGGCTTCTCGGTTGTAATGAAAGGAGTCGTGGTGAGTACAACAACTTGCCATTTGGAGATGCAATTTGTGGGATGTATTGATCCACTCCGCTATGCTATGTGGCATCACCCTGCCAGTTGTGGGGAAAGAAACAGCAGCAATGGCAGCAAAACCCTTGTGCGCGCCAAAAACCTACAAAAACCGTGTTCTTCAGCACACAAAAAGAGGGATGCACAACCTGCCACCCATGGTGCATGTGCAGTGGAATAGAGCACACCCTGCAAAAATGTGCCAGTTGGTCCCATGACCAGCAAACAGAGTGCAGAGAGAAAAGCAGCACTTTGCAAGTGAAACCTTAAAATGTGCCTAAAATGACATTTGCTTTGTTGCCATAAACTCCAAAATGCCCATAACACAACACTTTTCAACATTCCCAATCCTGCCTGGTGCTAAAATTCATGTATCAAATGAAACATTGTGAAACATACAAAGTCTGAAAACTGACAGCCTCTATGCCAAAACCTCGGGGCAGTACACGGGGCTGCCTGAATGACAGCTGTCAGAGTAGGACTGAGAAAACTTTAAAACGACCTAAAACTCAAAAGTCTGCTGGATTAGCAAACATAAACAGGATTGTTGCCAAAAAGGAATACCGATTTTAGTTGTGTTTTTGATTCCACAGATTTTAAGGCCAAGAAAGAAATGTATTTGTATGTGATCCAACAGATGTGGGTTTTGCTGAGTTTAAAAGTTAATTAGCTTGGCTGAAGCTGCCAAGCACTGGAAAAGCAGGTTTTTCTCCCAGAAGGAGGGCCTTCCTCTCAGCAGAAACTCACTGGGAGGTGTTAACTGCAGGTTGGGACAGAATCTTGTCTACAGAAAGCAAAGGAACAATGACAAAGCTGCAGCCCAGGAAATTGGAGGTGTGAAAAGGGGGCGTAAACGGCCTCTGGAAGGAACAAGCCAGGAGGGGGATGCCCTGGACTGCAGGGAGACAAAAAGAGGCAGAGCCAAGCGACCATCCGTTGCTAAACATGAACAAAGAACACATTTTAAAAGACTAAACTTGCTATTCAAAATAGTGAAAAATATAAAAATGACAGAGTTGTTAATTTAATTTCTTTTTTTTTTAACCTTTTATTTATTGGCATAAGGGTCAAGACAGGCACAATACGAATTACATGGCATAGCAGCATCTGACATCATGGGAAGGTGATAAACCGTTCAAGGAGAAAGCAAGGATTGAAATACAAAAATAGAGGATAGTTCACACGTGGCCTGTCTGATTGTCCTGGGGGGGAGATGAGGTCAGCTCCACTACCTCTCTGCCATTTAAGTAGCTGCAAAATTCCGGCCAGACATTTTGGGGCCGGGATGTCGGAGGTAGGGATCCAATGTACTCCTCCTCGCACATTTGTGTCCATGTAAGAGCTTGCAGCCACGTCGTGAACGTGGGGGGATTGCGGCGCTTCCAGCATTGTAATATGCATCTTTTGGCCACCATGATACTTACATTTAGAAACTTTGACATTTTCTTTGCATTCTCACCCTCCCATAGACCAAACAGTATGGCAAGTGGTTCCATAGTTAACTGGAACCCAGCTATTTCGGAGAGTGCCTCTATCACGGCCGTCCAGAATGTGTCAAGGGCAGGGCAGGTCCAAAACATGTGTATGTGGTCTGCCTCGCACGATTTGCATTTGGGACACACGTGGGTCGGGGTGCCAGTGAAAGATGCCACTCTATACGGTGTGTAATAGAGTCTGTTGAGGAGTTTAAATTGTATACATCGAAATCTGGCGCTCAGGGAGACCCTACGTGTGTGTGTGCACATCTTACTCCAGAGCTCGTCTGTGATTTCAACTCCAAGCTCCTTAGCCCAGGATTCGCGTGGTCTAAGAGAGTTGTCCGCAGTGTTGTTCACTTGCATTTTGTACAAATTCGAGATTATGCCTTTGGCGCTGCCGGAATTTGCTATGTATTGTATTTCCGGAGAGTCTGGGGGTTCAATAGGGTATGAAGGCCACATTGTCCGTATTGCAGCTCTGTGTCTATAATACTGCAACATTTCGAGTGCAGAAATGGAGTGATCAGGGCGCCATGTCTGGGGGGTGATGAAAACCCCATCGGGGAAGAGATCTGCGAGGGCATGGTATCCCAGGTTTTCCCAGTGGCGCATGAGAGTGGGGTCGTGTGTGGGGGGGAGCCCAGGGAACTGCCATAGGGGAAGCCATTTGTAGTATGGGTGCTGTTCCCGGTCGGAGCCCAGGATGTTGCTCCAGGCCCTAAGTGGAGTGGCCACCGGGTCCGCCTGAGCGTTTGTTTGGAATGTGCGGTTTAATAACAAGGACATTATATTGGTTCCACCTCCCGCCTGTTTTTCAAGTTTTACATGCACGGGCGGGTCTTGGAATATGTACCAGTGAGAGGCGTGATGGGCTTGTGCAGCATTCCAGTATAGGCGAAGGTCTGGGGCCGTGAACCCGCCTTTGTCATAGGGCAGTGTCATGTGTTGCCACTTCTTGCGGACTGAGCCTGGATGCCAGAGAAATTGTGCGCACTCTGAATGGAGCTTCTTGAAGTATTGGCTCCCAGGCCAAATCGGGACGTTAGCGAAGACATAAAGGAGTTTAGGGACCACCACCATCTTTATCAGCGATAGTCTGCCCGCTAGTGATAAAGGTAGTTTGCGCCATCTGGAGAACCTGGAGCAGACAAGGCGAGCTGTTGCCTCGTAGTTGTCTGAAAGTAGAGAGGGTCTGGCTAGTGATATTTGTACCCCGAGATATCTCACCCCATCCGGGGACCAGCGCAGCGGGTACTCACAGGATGGTCGTGGGGTCGCCGCCGTGAGGGGGAAGATTTCGGACTTAGAGTAGTTGATAGTGAAACCTGAGAATGTGCCTATCTTGGTGATGTCGCGGATGATCGGGTCCAGGTGTGTGGAAGGATTTCTAACATACAGGAGGACATCGTCTGCATATAGAGAGATGATCTCTGGTGCATCCATTAATCGTATGCCTTTATTGCCATGCCGTCCCCTTACATGATCCGCCATAGGTTCTATGGCGAGCGCAAACAGGAGGGGTGAAAAGGGACATCCCTGACGAGTGCCTCTGTGCAGCGTGATGGGAGAGGAAGGAACAGAGTTCACAAGGACCCTAGCTCGTGGATCTGTGTATAATAGTTTTATGTAAGAGGTCATTTTGGGGCCTACACCCATTTTCTCCAGCACGGCCCACAGATATTGCCATGAGACCACATCAAAAGCCTTTTGGGCATCCAATGTGACCGCCACAGCTTCCGCGCATGGATCAATTCTAGCCATCACGTTAAACAGGCGACGTATGTTCAGTGCCGTGGACCGGCCCGGGATGAACCCGCATTGGTCCTCGTGAACCATGTGGGACATGAAAGGGAGAAACCGGAGAGCAATTATTTTAGCGAAGATTTTCATGTCGGTATTAATAAGGGATAGAGGCCTATAAGATCCACACTCGTCCGGGGGTTTACCAGGTTTGGGGAGGACAGTTATCAAGGCTTCTCTGAGGGAGGGAGGGAGGCAATTCAGACGGAGTGATTCGGCCCAGACCCCATGTAGCACAGGCGCCAGTATAGCCACATGTTCCTGGTAAAATTCGGAGGTGAGCCCGTCTGGGCCTGGCGCCTTGTTTTTGGGAAGGTTCGATATCACCTGAACTATCTCCTCTAGGGTGATTGGGGTGTCTAATATTTCACGGGTGTCTTGGGAGATAAGGGTCATAGGGATGCTCTCCAGGAGGTCATCTAGGTCCTGTGCCGAGTGTTCTGGTTGGGGGCCGTACAGATTAGCGTAGAAGTTAGTAAAAGTGTCTAGTATGGACCGATCCGACCAGTGTCGCACTCCGTTGCTATCAATGATGCTGTCAATGCGGGTTCCACCGGTCTCAGCACGGACTAGCCTGGCCAGGGTTCTACCTGGTCTGTCCCCCTCCCCATATCTGCGGGCCGCAATCAGGTGTGTAAAGTATTGTACCTCCCTTATGGCGTGTGATTCAAACTCTTCCAGCTCTGATCTGATCGCAGCTAGGGTTATTGGGGACCGAGTGGTCAGATAGTCTTGTTCGAGTGCTTTAAGTTTGGTTTCCGAGTTGGTTAAGGACTGCCTTATGGCTTTTAGGACCCCAGCTTCCCTGGAGATGCACATCCCCCTGATGTACGCCTTGAATGCCTCCCATCGAATCCCCTCGGGCGTATCGGTTGTTTTATTCTTTTCGAAGAATGTGGTTATGTCAGCTAGGATCTCAGCTTTAAAGACTATGTCTGACAGGGCGGTGGATTTGAATCGCCAGTGGGGTCTTAGGGGCACTGCGTCGCCGAGTCGGATCTGTAGGAGTACCGGGGAGTGGTCAGATAGCGTGCGTGCAAGTATCGTGACATCTGAGACTTTCCCTACCAGTCTGCCGGAGAGTAGGAACAGGTCTATCCTAGAGGAGCTGTCGTGGACCGTGGAATAGAAAGTATAGTCCCTGTCGTGGGGGTGGAGCGTTCTCCATATATCATGTAAATTGAGGGAGGCCATATGCGAGAGAAGCCGCTTGGTCGCTCTTGGTGTGGGTCTGTGACTGGACGTCGTCCTGTCCAGTAAACTGTCCAGTGTAAGGTTCATGTCCCCCCCCCATATTATGGGGACGTCTATGTATTTCATAAGTATGGCCGTCACTTCATCAAAGAACTCGGGGGTGTCAATGTTGGGTGCGTACACGTTGACCAGCAGGCATTCTTCGTGAGCCAAGGTGCAGTGTAGGATTACATATCTGCCTTCAGGGTCAACGTGTGATGTGCGGAGATTAAAGTGGATAGACTTATGGATGAGAGTCAGGACCCCTCTAGCTTGGGTGGAGTATTGGGTGAAATATCTGTTGACACCCCAAGTTTGTGCAATGTTCGATGACAGATGTTTAAGTGCGTGTGTCTCTTGTAGTAGGAGAACCTTGACCCCGTGTCGCTGTGCGTAGGCCGCGATCCTTCGGGATTTCGTGAAGTTTGTTAGGCCACGTATATTCCATGACATCATTTTAATTGCCATGTAAGTGGCTTACGGGACATCCCAAGTAAAAGCCCTCCCTCTGATGTACGCTATGAATGCTGCCATGCAGCACCGCTGCCATCGCGTGTGGCCCGTCTCAGCCCCCATGCCATTTTGAGTATAACCTATCCCAACTTTCCAACCCGCCACCCTCACCGCCCTGTCCCAACTAGCAGTGTGTGTATACCCACCCTTAGCGTGAACCAATAACTGCCATCCCCAACTTGGCAGTGTTTGAAAGAAAGCCCAACTGGGGCAAGAACACAAACATTTAGATCTCACAGGAATTGCAGTTGCAGTGGGGGCCACCGCTGCCGTCTTGTCCACCAGTGTTGATACGAGTTCTGAATAAGTAGCATAATCATAGGTTCGGCTAACATAAATGAGGTTACAGAGCAAGGATGCATAACTTAATGGGCAACAAAAACAGATTCATATGATAAGGGCAGCAGTCAGTTTTGATCGTTGTCCATCGGGATCGCAGGCGGCTCCGCCAGTGGGATCTGTGCCTCGATGAATTTCACAGCCTCGTCCGGGACTGTGAAGAAATAGAGCTTGTTCCGGTGAGTGAATTTAAGGCGTGCGGGGAAGAGCATAGCGTATTCAATCTTCCTATCCCGTAACATTTTCTTCACCCCAGTGAATCTGCGTCTTTCCGATTGGACACCAACTGAGAAATCGGGGAAGATCCTGATTGTTTGTGAATCCATCCTTAATTCTCCCTTCTCTCTGGCCAGGCGGAGTATATGATCCCTGTCCTTGTAGCTAAGCAGTTTTGCTATAATAGGTCTGGGGAAATCCCCGGGTCGCGGGCGGGGTGCCAGGGAGCGGTGAGCCCTTTCGATCGTGAAGAATGGTGAGAGCACGGGATCATCCAGGAGGTCTCTGATGAGTTTTTCCACCGCCAGTTCCATACGGCCTTTAAGTGCATTTTCGGGGACCCCAATTATGCGAATGTTATTTCTTCGCGACCTCGATTCGAGGTCATCGCATTTGGACTTGACTTGCTTCATGTCTCGGACAAGCTCTGATACTGTATTTTGCAGTTCGTGAACATTGTCTTCGGTGGAGCCCGTCCTCTGCTCCACTTCAGTGATTCTGGCGCTGTGTTGGTCGAGTTTAGCCCTTAGTGACGCTACATTCGCATTAATGTCATCCAGCTTTTCATGGAATGCTGCAAAGTTTTTGGCCATGGATTCCATCATGGCGGCCAGGTCCGGCTGCGGGGGGTCCGGCCTAGGGTCGCCCTCCTCCTGGGTTGTAGCGGATGATGCCTGGTCTCCCCTGGGTGTCGCCCTGGCGTATTTGTCCATAGCCCCGGCTTTGTTAGTGTTACGCGATCTGTTAGCCATTCTTCGGGGGCAGGGTCAGGGCCAGCACAACGGAATAAGTGGTGGAGGAGGCCTGGAGCGCACCTCTAGGAAGGTAGGTGGGATGTGGCGTTGGAATCTCCACTAGACGTGTCCCGGCGGCACCGCACCCCTCCGTGTTCCCCTCCACGGGCAGCCCCCCCCCTTACTTTAGGGATACGGGAGAGGGAGCCAAAGTGTCTTGCTCCTTAACAAAGGAGGTTAATTCAACAGTCCTTATCAGTCGAGAATATCTGGGGGAGGTAGAGCCGGGCTATCCGCAGGCATTGATATTAAGCAATAGGCAGCCACAATAAAGTTTAATTGCACCCACCTCTTTCCGTTTGCAGGGTGGCATATCCGCGTATCTCCATGGGGACGTACGAGGGTTGATGGTGGTGATGTCTGGCTCGCAAGCACAAGCCTCCCTCCCGGCGCGGGAGGCCTCGCGGTAAGTACTGGAGGCGAGCCGGGAGGGCCTGTATGCCCAGCGGGAGCCGCAGCCGCGGTGATTTATCTGAGCACTCCTGGGGCCCTCCGACAAGGAGGCAGTAAGGGCGGAGGGTCCCCCGGCGAGTCCGGAAGGCGAGCCGGGAGGGCCCGCGCGCCTAGCGGGAGCCGCAGCCGCGGTGATTTTTCTGGGCACTCCTGGGGTCCACCGATGAGGAGGATGTCAGCGCGGAGGGTCCCACAGCGAGTCCCGAAGGCGAGCCGGGGGGGTCCTCCTGTTCAACAGCCCGAGGGCCAACGAGAACGGCGATGTCAGCCGCGGCCCGGACCGCCAGCGCAGGCAGCTCCGGGGCCGGCCGGCGCGGCGGTGACGCGCCCGCTCCGGCGAGGCACGGCGCCCAGCCCCGGGCGCGCGGGCCAGGCCGCTCCGCCCGACAATCACCGGGAGTCCTACGGAGCACGGGTCAGAGCGCCCGCGGGCCCAAACTCGGAGCGGACCACAGGATCGAGGAGGCCGCCCGCGGGAGGCAGAGCGCCAGCGATCACCGGAAGGCAGCGGCAACAGGGTCCCAGGAACCGCCAGCCAGCCGCGCAGGCGGAGCAGCCGCAGCAGGCCGAGCCGCCAGAACTCGCGGATGACAGCAGCGCTTTCCGCCCAGTTTTCGGCCACAGGCGCAGGAGAGTTTTAGCGGCAGAAACGCTGCAGTAATTTGACGAAAAGTTGTAGGTAAACGCCGATATGTCGGATGAGCTGGTGGGCAAGGACGGAGCTTACAGACTAGGCAGCCATCTTCCTTGGCTGCTCAGCAGCGCCCCCCTGTTAATTTAATTTCTGGCTGCACGTGTGAAGAGGCGGCAGAACTGTGTGACTTGTTCTGGACAAGAATGGCAAGGTCTGTGGTTTTATGCAAAATGTATTACTGTTAGAATTGTGAAAATGTACACAGCTATTCCTATGTCAAAATGCACATTTGTGGAAATTTGCATACAAATTTAAAAGTGTGTTCATAGCGAAAAGGGCAAAATTCTGTAGAAAGTGGAGACAAGATCCCACCACTGCAGGGTTTTGAGGAATAGCTGCTATGTAAAATATGGCATCTTTGTGTGTGATTTGTATAAAGGTTACCAATGTAGAAATGTACATTTAATATAAAATCAGATTTTGAGGCCAGTGGATAAAGGGAGGTCTCAGAGGTTTGTAAAGCAAATCATAAAATGTGACATTACCCAGTCTTGATCCAATCACTCAAATTGTAAGGCGGAGATGAAGTGTGGTCCAATCCCAGCTCACAGGGGCAAGCCTAGCTAAACTGGCACACACACCCCTGTGTGATGTCATTTTAGGCATAAATAGAGACAGCTGACAGCACATAGGGACTCACAGATCCAGCCACTTTTCTGATTCCGGCTAAGCACTCTGATCCAGCAGCCTACATCCAGCTTTAAATATTCTTCCAGATCCAGATGCCAAATCTTGTGCCAGCAAAAGAGACTATTGATTTCCAGCTAGGCCCCAAATCCTCAATTTTATTCTCTCCACTCAGTAAAGCGCTGTATTGTGTGAGAAGGCCTTTTAAACTAGTATCCAGAAATTCTCTGGCTTGCCACTACTAGGCTTGCCTGAGGAACTCGCCATCCAGCTGATACAAATACCCACAGACTAAGAGAGCAGATCCTGTACCAATCCGGCGAATGGCCTACAGGATCCAGTCCCGTGCCTGAGGTGCTGGCTTTCCTAGACCAGACACAATCCTGACCACAGCTGACGGTCCTATTTAAAAACTTATCCTGTGAGTATAAATAGGAAGAACGGTGTCCCATAGCATATGTACTTTGCATAGTCTTATCCCTATTTCCAACCCATCCCATCTTTCATTCAGAACCAGTATTGTTAGGAGCATCTTTGCCTTGTCTTATCCATGGCTCAAACCCATCCTATCTTTCCTTCAGAACCTGTTTTGTTAGAACCGTATTTGCGCTGACCCCTTTCTCAACTGAAGAAGTCGAGTTTCCTTATCAGGTGGGTCACCCTGCTCCAGTGACTGTAATATTCCTGTGTGGTATTCGCGTCTTCATAGTCATCCCCTAGTGTAAGCAAACCCATTTGTCATTTTTAAAAGTGCATTCTGTTTTCCATTCTCACGCCAATTTAACAAAACCGACCTTTACTAAAACCTCCATAACTCCCTCAGTGATAGAAATGAAATTTCAACTCCTACTTGTACATAGCTTTCCATAGAACTGCAAATCAGTGCGATTCTCCCGTTATCGCGAATATGGCACAATGAAAAGTTTATTGCGATTTTAAAAATTTGAAAAGTTTACACGTGTAAATTTCAGCATTTTTTTTACCATATTTGGTGTTTTTGCCCAGTCCATTCTAAAGCCAATCTTGAAAGCCAGTCTAACAGCTGAAAGTCAATTCCGTTTTTCTCTTGTGTTTGCTGGGGGAAAGTGGGGCTGATATTCTGTTTGATTTGTGCCCTTCCTGAATACCTGTTCTCTTCTCCTATCTCTTTACATTGCCTATTGGGGGGTTGAAGGGTGTTGCAGGGGGAACTGCTAACCACAGTGCTATCTGATCTCAACCAACACAAAACTATTATTTTCTGTGCTTCATTTGTTTTGCTCATTATTTACTCCTCATGTATTAAAGATATTACTCAGTGTTCTGTCACCCCATTGTGATTGCTGTGTACCTATTAAAACAAACTGTGATTAAATCTTAAATACATAAATAAATATTTACCTTTGCAAACCAGCCTGATTCCTGGTTCAGTGTAACCGGGGGTCGGGGGGTTCCAGGAGAAGGGTTTGATATGAGTAGTATATCGTTCAGAATATTGAACTTTTAGACAAAAATAAATAAGGATTTCAGCTGTGCACTACATGCTGGGCTTTGACTTGGGTGTGCGCCGGATTGAAATCCTCTTACACATTGCAAATGGCATGCGCCTAAACCTATATGTGCCCTTTGGCGTGACGAACAAGGTAAGCACTTTGAATTCTTCTAACCCAATTTGATTGAATGCCGACAACAGGTCTCAAGTACTAAAATATTTTGCTGGTTTCATAGTAACAAAAATATGGTTGATTTTTGGTACCGGGTGTTGATCAACCCATATGTCCACCTTCAAGTCTTTAAGCTAACGGCCTGCTAATGGTATTATTTGGTTTCCTTACAATCACTATCAGTGCCAACCAAACCAATGACTCGATAGACTCAATTAGGCCTTTCTTGCAAAGATTTTCAAGTTCTCTTTTCAGTTCTCCTCTTGTTCCTGTTGGAATGGTTATAACCTTTTGGACAACTGTTTTTTCTCCATGCTTTAAAACGATGTATTGTTTAAATCCCTTTAGTCTGCCAACCTCATCATTGAACACCTCAGGATATCCCATTAGTACATTTTCTTTGGTGCAGGTGACATTTTTCCAACACGTATAGGATGGGACAGCTATCTCCTCTGTGTAGCTTAATCTTCAATGTCGCCTGTTCTTTCCAACCTACGACAGGTACTGCTTCTTCTCTTACATATAGCCTGCAACTAGTTATCCAGTCATGAAACCTCAAATGAATCCCACTACCCGTATCTGAGACTTCCCGTATCCTGTGGCTCTTACAGTTGAAGGCAGCAAGGTCTTCATATCTCCTTTTAACACTCCCATAAACATGTCTGTCCCCACCTTGGTATAGGATGACCCCGTGTCTATCATCATTCTGATCTCTACATCATCTATGTATAGACTCTCACACAGGCCACTTCCCCCTTTGCTTGCCATGGTGAGAACATGGTGCACTTCCTCGTTAACCTCAATTGTAAGCTACTTGCGCCAACCATTTCTTCCAATGCTTTTATCATGCCTACCTTGGTTTTATTTCTGTTATTTCTACACACTATTGAAAAATAACCTATTAGTCCACATCTTAAGTATTATGCCTTGATCATCATAGAATCTCTGTCATAATTCAAATGTTTATATCTGCCAAACCTGTGATATTTCATATTGATCTTACTTTGCACCTGTGATGTGTTCTTGCTCATATTTTTAAAAATGTCTATATTGGGCTCATTTCCCATTTCATTCCCTTCAGTCTTTGTTGGTTTCACACCTTTCCTAGGGTATTGATTTCTCCTGATTTGAGCTGTCACAAAATATTTGTCACTGTTTTCTTCCCTCTAACTGATTTTACCCCACTTGTACTTGTGTCTTTAATGTGTAACACTTTAACACATTTGGCTCCCAACTCCATCGTTGTCGCAATGCCAATGGTCTGATCCAACTTTGAATCTTTGGCTTGCCACAGTCTTTGTTGAATAATGGTATTGGCTGTGCCCAGCATGAGTTGCTCTCTGAGGTATTAATCAATGTTTCCAGTGTACTTGCAGAACGCAATGAGGCCTCTCAGGATGGCAATGTAGCTATCTACTGATTCCACCTTTCTCTGCATCCTCATGAATTGGCTGTGTCCAGCATGAGTTGCTCTCTGAGGTATTAATCAATGTTTCCAGTGTCCTTGCAGAACGCAATGAGGCCTCTCAGAATGGCAATGTAGCCATCTACTGATTCCACCTTTTTCTGCATCCTCAGGAATAAATAATACTTTTCAAGCACAAGATTTGTTTTGTTGCCAAAATGTTTTTCTAGATTAGCCAAAGCAGACTCATACCTCTTCGAGGTTCGTGTAGCCAGGCACCCACTGGTCCACTCTGAACTTACTTAATTGTTTGGGTAGGGTATGGAATATTCTAAATCCCTCTGCCCCTAGAGCATTCAGTAATAGCGCGTTTGAGGTCATTGTTGAATTTCCCACCACCAATGGCCCTTGGGTACACATGGTAGGAGTATATCCATTGTTCCGAGGCTATGGTTGTGTTTTCAGGTTTAGCTAAGAAGGGGCATGGAGCTGGAATACTTTGCATGTTGGCAGAAAGTCAGCCCACTGTTTCATGGGCTTTTTCTTTTTGTGCATTAACTTTTGTGATCCTTATAGTGCGTGATTACTGTTATGTTGGTAGTTCAATCCAAGCGAGTGCAGGTTCTATGTCACTCGAAGTTCCATATGATTTAAGTGCATTCTTTTATACGTATACTGTATGTGTTCTTAATTAGAAGATTATCTTTTGAATCGGGCAGTTTAGTATTGCATCTGTTGCATACAGGTACGTCTGCCGTCTGCTGCCTGCTGATGTTGACTTAATAAAAATTCTTACCAAATACCTCTCCTGGTGTCATGCCTCACTTAACAATTACCGTTCTCTTTTTTGTTTTTTTGTGTGTTAGTGTACTTTTAAGTACCTTATGGTGCATGACTATTCTCTTCTCGATGAATCTATAACTAGACTCACTTCTCATTATGCAGCTTTACTGTGTAGGGGTATTTAATGTGCAGACCTATGCTGTCAGAATGCTGGAAAGGCAATTTCTGTCTTAACAGAGTTCCTTTTATACGTCACAAAGGGGCCTCTCAGAATGGCGTTCTCAGCCTTAAGAAATTCCATTCCTACGTCACAATGGCTGTGTGTGCATCAGGGTCCTGTCTCCCAGGGATGTCATTTGGGGATCGCCAGGGGTCGCAACTACGACCCCTGAGGTCTCCCTTACTACCCCTAAAAAACAATAAAAGTTTGTTACTATTATTATTATTTTTTTTATATAAATGTAAGCTCCTGGGCTGGCTGTGGCCAGTGCCATGTTGTTCTTCGTTTCTGGAGTGGCTGGCTTTCTTGTTCCGGCCTCTGAGTAGTGACACTAAAAAGAATAAATAGGAATTTTTTGTTTGTCTTTCTGGAATTCTATACAATAATTGCTAGATTCATTAAGGGTTTATTTCAGGCACACTTCAGGGGTTGTGTCCCTGATTTAGTCTTTTCTTAAACACCTAAACTCAGCCTTCCATCCTTCTGATGTCCATAAATGAGTACCAACACTGGTTGGGTGATATTGTTCTATATAAAGCGCATAAGCGTAAGTGCTTTATAATAACACATCAGTAACATTTGGCCTTTGATATATTCTTGAATTCACAGTTTTTGGTAATATGGGCCTATACACACTGATATTAAAGCTACATATGGTGATCCATTCTTGTATGAAATGTAGATCACATTATAGTGATATCGTGACCATGTGTTTAGTTGTGTATGTAGGAAAAATGCTGTTTTATTGAGGGGCGAAAGGTCGTGTTCCTTTGTTTCCCATGATGTCACTTCGGGGTTGGGTCAAACGACATCACTTCCCATAATGTCATCAGAAGTCAAGGGTCATGTGATGTCACTCCCGCTACCCCTGGCATTTTGGTGAAATGACGTCCCTGCTTTCTCCTAGTGTTTGTTGTGACGCCTGTCAGTGTCCAGTACTTCAACAGGCGGTAGGCCACCAGCACTGTTCCCCACCACAATGTACAGCTTACCTCATATACCTCTTGTTTCTCTTCGTCTGACCTTTTCCATTGGTTTAGCTGTGGTGGTGTACCTTGCGTCCTCACCTCCCAGAGTCATTTGCCCTGCCTTTGCCGCCCTGGTTTATCAATAGCGTTCCATGCCTGCTACGTGAAACGGCTGCTCCATGGCTGCGCACAAGATTTCATGGACAACAATGCAATGGTGTCCTCTGCTTTCTGGTTAATTCGTTGCCAAATATGTTGTAATGAAAGGAGTTGTGGTGAGTAGAACAACTTATGTTTATTGCAAAGGACCCCACTTCATGCAATCAGCAACACGCGCTATCTCCAACTGAAAACCTTCAAATATAGCATTCCCTTGCTGAGTGCTCTGTAAGCAAGCCTCACGGGTGGTACCTGCTTTGAGAACTCCCAGCAAGTATGACAACACTCTCCTCCTTGGTGCTTGCACAAAACACCTTTAATGTTGTTAAAACCACTTTGTGACAAATTGTGTTAATACTAGATTTATTAAACCCTAGGCATTGGCGCTTCCATATTGTCGACCAGTGCGATGCCTGGAGCAGTACTACGCTCGGACGAGTGTCCTCCAGAGAAGTGCTACATAGGGAGTGACTGCTCCCACACATTACAAGAAAGATGTTTTTTACAAAATAAAGATGAAAGACGATCATACTTTACGTTTAAATTATTGTGCAGCCAAATGTGCATTTACAAATGCCCTGTGCATCTCAGACTGACTCATCAAAAAGGACCTGACAGATTAGTCTTGTTTCCACATGAAAATAAACAATCTCAAACTAAACATCAAAACACGCAGCAGTCATCTTCCAGGGTGGTGGTATGTGTTCGTAACAATGACATAAGTCTATTCCAGTAGATGGTTCACCTGATTTCTAAAAGATCTCTTGCAGGAATATTTTCAGTGCTATACATTGACAACCTCGGGTGTATAGGGGTTTCCGGTGTGGACTTTTTGATACAACAGTACATAGAGAATAAACCACAAGTACCTCAACATCAGCGCCCTCTCCATCAAACTCCTCGAAGCCTAATAAAGAAGGCATGTTTAGGCCAATACAAAACAAAGAAGCGCTTTTGCACTATAAAATAATACATTATTGCCATTGATATAGAGTTGTACACTGAGGCAAGAGTCATTATCTTGTGATAATGAGCAGTTCCATTCACTGTGGGCTATAAATTGGGAAAGGGTGATTATCCCAAGCGATAATGACCTCCTGGAGTTCTATTACATTATTAGAACATAGCGCTAGTAGCAATAAAGGTTTTGGAGTTTTTATAGTTAAGTAAAACATATTGGTTTAATAAGACGTTTCAGTACATTCATTGTGGTTTCATTTTGTAATATTTGTATAACTAGCTTGTCTTCATAAGGTAAGCTTAATACTTCCAACTTAATTGCACTAAAACTGTTTTAGCATGAGCTTGCGTTAGGTGCCATGTTGTTAAAGTGAACTTTATTTCTTTACAAAAGTAAAAGAATTGTTCCATGTTTTAGTTTTGACTTTGTTGTTTTTGTTAAATTAGGTCGCAGTGACTTGTTGAAAGAAATCTTCCTGGGAAATTACATTGCTATCTCTTGAATGCAAAGAAATGCTTTCTGCTGTTTCCCTGGCTCCTTGATGCCTTGGGAGGAGGGTATACATGGCCTTTAAAGGCCCTCCAGCCCGCGCTCGGGCTGTGGACCGTTAAAGGCCATGTCCGCCCAAATGGCAGGGCAGGAAAGCCATTCGCATCCCTGGGGTTTGTAGAGGGTGCAAATGGCTTTCACAATTTTTATTTGAGAGATCCGCACGCTATTTTTTTTTTTTTAAAGGTGGCCGCCGCCATATAGAAAAGGGACTGTGTCCCTCTCCATGTCTATGGTGGAGGCCAGATGGGAGAATCTCCAGGACGGGAGCAATGCTCTGGTCCTGCAGGTAAGTGCAGGTAAGTGGAGGGGCTGGGGAGGCAACAGGGAGAGGCTCCCCACAATGAAAAAAAGGGAGAAAAAAGCACCACCAGGGGAAGGGCTTCGATGGCTGGGACAACCGAAGGTGAGGGGGGCGGGATTGGCGGGGGATTGTATTCTCGCCTGCTGTTCCAGCCATTTGATTGGCAGAGCGCCCGTCCACAAATGTGAATGCAGTTAATACCAGTAGTAATTGAAAGCATTATGAGCATTCTGATTGCCGAGAGGTCAATAATGGTTATTATGTGCTAATATTTATGATTACATATAACACCAAAATGTCTATAATTGACATCTATTTGATATGTAATAGTCTCTTTCTCAAACGCTGCCTTGGAGAGTGCTTAAAAAAGTTCTTTATTAAGAACGGCATTGCTCAATTTAACACGGGTTTAAACATGTTAGCACCAATGGGGCTCCAATACACTATGTATTCATATCATAATTTCCACAAAGGTATGCATACGGTATGTTTTAAACTACGCAAACTGTGGCAACGGACTCGGAATAGTGGCCAAAAAGAAGTATTTAATTCAAAATGATGAATATAGTATTACTCTTAAGACACTTTTAGGGGGGATCGTAAAAATAAACTATTTTGATGCAATGGGCATGATTCACAAAGCGTGTTTCAATGGGATTTTCACAACACGTTTACTCAATGGGATTTTCCCAATCAAAAACGCGTTCTGAATCCGACCCAATTTTTATTTTTTTCGGACTGCTCAGATGACCATTTTCTCAACAACAGAAAAGGAATGTTTTTTCTGCAACTTCACTGCTGGAAACGGTTCATATCTGCAGAAGAAATCTGCTCCTGCTGTTGGTGCTTTTTTTTTTTATTTTTTTTTTTAAGTATTTATGCATTTTTAGGTCACTAATGAAAGAAAAATTCGAGGTTGAAGACGCCACGAGAATTGGTGCATAGGGTTTTCATTATGCTATTTGCGGAGATCTCTGCAATGCAACACCGCATTCTCTTTCCTAACTCTATTAAATATGAATAATTATCTCGCAATATGCCTGCAAACTCCATAGGGCATTTTGTGCAGCATATGGTTTTGAGTCTAACCATCCAATGTTGTGTGTTTTTTTTCTTCTTTTATTTCCATCTGAAGTGGTATATGGTATACATTTATAAGTAATACTGCCGCCCGTAGTATGAGAAATATCTGCTTTTTATGGGAAAGAACTTGCATGGAGAGCATTTCCTCAATATTGTTTTTATTCCATGAAAGTGTGTGGTAATTTCACAGGCCAATAAATAAGAGTGGCACAGTGAGAACAGTAACAGTATCACACACATGGAGGGCCCAAACATGCGTAGCATGTGCCTGCAGACGCTCCATCTGTAACCAATCAGTGAGGCTCATTAGCATATGTCTGGCGTAAGACCACAGCTCTTGAAATTGTTTTTCCATTGATCAAATAACAGGCGGTACTCACTGCGGAATATAAAAGTCTTTCTTCTTTCTTTCTTTCTTTCTTTCTTTCTTTTTTTTTTTTTAAATATGAGAACTGCTTTATGGATGCACGTTTTAGTGTGAATTGTTTATCCCTTTGCAGCAAGTCTGGAATGCGTTTTAGTAGAAAGCGACCTCGTTCTGAATGTGTTAAAAAGAAAAAGGAAATAAATCACCGTCACCTGACCTGGTCAGATAGCTCAGTGAGCGGAGTGAGGGCTTGCTGCTGAAATCTGCATTATACATGTAGATACCAGAGTCCACTCCAGGCAGGGCTGCCACAGGGCCTGATTAACAAAAGAGTCTTATTGAAAAACACTTTGTAAATGAGACCCACACAGGGCCTGATT
Organism: Ambystoma mexicanum; assembly: GCF_040938575.1. Classification (NCBI taxonomy): domain Eukaryota; kingdom Metazoa; phylum Chordata; class Amphibia; order Caudata; family Ambystomatidae; genus Ambystoma; species Ambystoma mexicanum. The sequence continues at coordinate 827,726,502 of NC_090936.1, forward strand.
CATGGAATTATTTGCACGGTCCAACTTCGTGACTTTGCACTGCTGAAAAGTGAGTTTTCACTGCTGATACAAACCCTGATCCATGGAACTGTGCAAAGTGTCTTTTTGCCGTGCAAAGTCACTTTGTAGTGCAAAAATGCACTTTGCACTGCTCCACTCTGATTCATGGAGCAGTGCAAAGTGTATTTTTGCAGTGTTCCATGAATCTTGCACTGTTCCATGAATCGGGCTGTTTGTTGGCAGTGAAAAGTCACTTTGCACCGCACACAAAATTCCACAAATCAGGCCCACAGACTCTAATCCTTTTAAAGACGATGAACATAGGACAATTATTTTAGTAACAGACAACATATCGTTTGTTCTTCTACGAAACAATAAAATCCCTTGACAGCACAAGCTGTATAAATATCAAATTATGAATGTATCGTTGTGGTGTTTCGACTTCGATGTACTGAACTGTGTGCAGGGGAGTTGTAAGCCATGCAGTTCCACTTCCATAAACAATGTGACTGGAAGGTTTTTCTGCAGGCTACAAGAAAGCCCAATGGCATTACTGGAATTGAGGAACCCTCCTGAAAAAAAAATACTGAGTGATGCCCCATAAGCATGCATAGATTGTGTGTGTTTAAGATCATTTATATTGCTGTTTCGATTTATGAAGCACACTACTAGGCAGCATACCATCATGTTTTGCACCCATTTAAATCACAAGCTCCTCCACCCCTTACCTGTTTCACACAATGCCACACATTTATGTGCCAATTGTACAAATATATTAAATTCAAGTGAACCGGGCACCAAAAGCATTTACACTGGCATATGGTTGAAAGTTACAATAATGTGAGATAGTCGTGATGCACTCTACTCCACATGTTTTTGTAAGCAGTAACAATTCTGGTTATGTCTTGGAGAGAAACTCTCAGTTTTAATGACAGTGACTTTGCCAAGATACAATTCAGGGACATGCAATGTACAATGTAGGGCCTAATTAGTGTGGTGCAAAGTGACTTTACACTGCCAACAAACACGTTGAACCGGGCCTAATTCACAGAGCAGTGCAAAGTGTATTTTTGTGGAGCAAAGTCACTTTGCACTGCAAAAGTACTCTTTGCACCACGCTAAATGGGCCTAATTAACACACAAAAAAACTAAAGCCACTTCAGGCTTTCTTAATACCTTGTCTAATGCCCAGAGAATGACTTGCAGATATGATCTTGTAGGTGTAAATGATATGATATATTTTATTTGTATCACGCTCATACACAAATGTTTCAGAGCATGACTAGGCAAGGGTGGGGAACAGGGGAGAACACAACACAAGAATCTTCATGAATCTGAGGTCCTCAGAAGTGCATATATATTTGAACAAAGTATATTTTGAGGATTGCTTACTGGTAAGGCAGCTGTCAAAAATGGGTGCAATACCTGTGCTTGACACTGACCAGCGCTAGCTACCTAAATTCTGACAGGAGACCTGTATTTCTTAAGCTAAACTGTAAACCTGAGTTAGCTGAGACTTCAAAAGGCTGGCTGTCCCCGGGAAGCCTTCACACCTAGTCTTCCCAGCAACAGCACAGGAAATCACATGGTCATGTAACCAGATGCAGAGTGGCACCCTGGTCTGCTGACCTCAGTCAAGACAATAGACTCTTTCAATTGAACAGAATATGCTAATTATATGTTTTATGAGAATACTGATAACTAGTTATACAAAGCAAACAAAAATGTACAATTTGGAGATTCTTAATATGAAAAATTCACTCACAAATTGAGACTAAGCTGGACGCTGTGGGATGTTCTGAGGCCAAACCCCATAATTAGTAATATTGTCACTGCAGTGTTTATGCTAGAAACCTAAGAACTTCCAGTAATATGCTCAGAGAGGGTGTGTACCTCCGTGTAAGATTTGATGCAAAATTAATATTGCGAAACCCACTAAAAGTGCAAAATGATGTCATTTCTGAACCCAAGCTTGTAGAAACATGTGACTTGAACCGAACTGTACCTTAAGCAATCTGTCATGCAATTTAGGTAATATTAACAAGTGGGGTATATTGTAAATATGTGTTTTATGAAAAAGAAGATATGCTGTACGGACACAAAGGGGAGTGTCCTTTCCTTGAGCCATAAAGATGATACCTGATCCCTCATTCTGACTCACAACTCAGGTCACAGTAAATCCTTTAACCTATCAGGATCCTCAGAGGGTTGGGCATAGAAAGTCAGCCTTCCACCCACTTTCAAAAGACATAAAAAGAACCACTGAGACCCAGATAGGGACACTCAATTTCCACTCTTTAACTGATTCCTGCGCAGCACTTTGCCGGACGACTTCAAACCCAGATAGATCCAGAGACCAGACTCTAGAATCCAGCTCTAGAACCTTAAGCAGGGGCCTAACCCAAAAGCTGAACTCTTTTCAGAGGCCCCAGAATCCAGCAACCGAACCAAACTATTCAACAGCCGGGCGAGCTGTTTGATTCTGGCTAGAACCCTGTGCCAGAACCATATCCAGACCCAGAAAGCAGAGCTGTATCCAGACCCAGACCAGACCACTGTGCAGTTCTGATAGCAGACCAGAGGCCCTGCTCTGAGCAGAACCAGTGCCAGAGGACGTCCCGTGGTGAGAGAACCGCCGCCCAAACCTGACCAGATCTGTGATGAGGTCCATTCCCTTCCAAAACTAGGAGTGAGTATCTAGAACTGTCCAGAACCCATCTCTTAGTTTAAAGTAATCTTATTCAAACCACTTCAACCTGTCCAGAACTGCATAGAAATTGTGTGTCCATTCTGTGATTTCAACTGAAAATCTATCTCCACAAAAACGTTTTTCCGTAATCGCGGTTTACGCACTCGGAAAAAGTGCCACGAATTGCAATTTGGCTCAATTTCGCCACTTGTAAAAATAGCTGCTTCTTGCTTTCCACTGCTGAAATTCGTTTTCTCTCTGATAATCATTCATGAATCATTGCTAGTGTTGACCTGAACTAATTCAAAGTAGCTGTCACCTACCCTGAATCTCCTATAGGGAATTAAAATCATTTTAGCATATTTTTCACTTCATTGCAATCACATTTAAAAGTATTTGGCCTGTGTTTTAAAATCATCCCTGTTCTCTAAGCATGCTGTGGAGGAACGGGAACTGAACTGCTTTTGATTGTATTCCTGAAAACTTGTGTGCCCTCATTTCCATCTCTTCATATTGCATAGGTGGGGAGTGAGTTGTCACAAGGGGAAAAAGTGATCATACTATCTCTTGTTGAATCCGTATCGAGTTTTATTTCTGTGCCTGCATTCTTTCCCATCTTGCATTTCCTTGAACCATAAAAGTATTCTCTGCTACTTTATCCTTCCTATTCCTACTCCTTTCTGATTAAAGAGTTGTCGCTATTGTAATATTATCCAATATTGATCACTGTTCATATTCATAAGTGTGCTATCAAATATTAATTTATTCATAAAAATGTGATATATATATATATATATTGTTTAATTTTCCAATAAACCTTTTAATTTGCAAAACAAACCTACTTCTTGGCTCAGTAAGGTCAGGGGGATTCAAAGAGAGGGGAGTTATATAAGGGTTCATCATCCAGATTTAAGAACTTGACATAAAAATATATAAATAAGGACTTCCATTGGGCATCCCAGACAAGGCATTGACTTAGTTGGATTGCTGGATTGAAGTCACTTACAAAGTGGGGGCTCGAAGCCGGGGATTCTGGATTAGATCTACCACTTGTGCAGCTTAATACAGTGAGAGAGCACCTCTTACATAAGCTATTTGTGAGAGGTGAGTGGACTCAGCAGGACCAGACGGTGTGGTTGCAGGCAATCACACCCCAGATCACTGCAACAAGGTCAGATAAATGGAGAGATCAGGGTCCCTTACATGTGGCCCTGAGTGAACTATATATGGCCCCTAAAGCCAAAGATGAGCACGACAAGATTGCCAGAATAGTGGCATATTTATATATGGAGGCCATACAAGACAAATGTGCTGAAGGCCAAGATCTGGCAAATAGACAACTGATGGCATTAGAGAAGGCCCAATCTGACCTGGACTCTTCTGAGCAGAGACTGCACAGGAGCCAGGAGTCAGAAAATAATAGACAGCCTATCATTAAAATAAAAGAGGATATGGATATCCTGCAACAGGAAAAGGCAGACCAGGATACCAGATTTTTGGCCTTGCAGAAAGAGTACCAAGAAGGTTTGGACTCCCTACTGCAGAGCCAGAAAAAGCTGGCGCAACAACTCGACTTCAACAGGGCATGCGCAGAGCAGGTAGTCACCCTGCAAAGTCACCTAGATAGGGAGAAGGCAGAAAGCAATACATTGATTTTGAAAGACCTGGATACCCAGGCAGAGTTTGATGAAGAGTGGCAGAAAGCTGGTGCCCTTCAAAGGCAGAGGGACGACCTGGTGGCACAGATGCAGGCTCTTACTCAGGAAAGGGATACCTTAGGCCAGGAAGTCTGCCACTTAAAAAGGAAAATGGAAGAAAATCACCTGGCCCTCCAGGGACTGGGTGACCTCCAAACAGAGCACCAGAACTTGTTGGAGCACACTTGTTGGAGGGTGGAAGATGCTCTGGAAGAAAGGAGCAGGCCAGTAGGGACGGTACCCGGGAGGTAACCCTCCTGCGGCAAAGACTGGCCCACTACTCCAAGACTAACCAGGAAGCATAGAGAGAGAATGAGGCTCTCTGCCAGCACAATGATAGGCTCCAGCAACAGGTAGCCATGCAGGAGAGAAAGACAGAGTCTAGTAAGGCCTTTATTGAGGAACTGAAAGCACAGGCTCTTGCATGGCAACAGGGAGCAGGGGCTGATAGAGATGAGGTTCGCTGGGAAAGGGAAACACCTTAGCATAATCTCAGGAGCCCTAGTACCAGAGGCCTTCATCTCTCCCAGCCCCTGGACTCTGCCACACATGAGCCCAGGTTCACGGCGATGGCAGATTACTATCCATCCAAAAGTATGGGGCTCATAGGCCAGTACCTCCCAGGAATGGATGGGCGGGCATCCGGGCATGGGCACCCAAGTACAGTGCAATTTAGTGGGGAACCCCAGGAGAGTAGGCCCACTAACGGCATCCTGAAAACCTCTGCCCAGTTAGGTCAGCGGGGGGTTGGTACCCATCAAATCCTGGTAGCAAGGAAGAATCTGAAGACTCCTCTGAGCATCACAGGACACAGGAGACCAGGTCCCTACATTGTGCCAGCCATTCCCAGGCTCGCAGAATCTGGGAAAACCATCAGACGGGCACTTCTGGGAGCAGTGCTTCTGAGTCAGAGGATGAATGGACCAGGGTTATTCGAACCAAGAAGGCCAATAAGGGCCTTCCTTGAGGACCCTTTAAAACAGATTAAGGCAATCAGGAGTGTCATCACGCCTCATCACAAGAATGCCAAGTATTCTGTTTGGGAACACTTGGAGCTCTTTGAGCAAATGATGGAGACTTTCCATTTGAAAGACAGCAGTAGCTGCATGCAGTACGTCAAATGGACATCCTCCCCAGAATACTCCAGTTTCTTTGTGAGGCTGGAGGACCAAAATCATGCAAGATGGTCCCCCTACAGGGTGGCCATCTTAAATCACTTTTCTGTTCACAGAAATCCTGAAGAGGCTCGCAAGGCAGCCTACAATTTGCAATGTGGGGAGGATCAGGCCCCACAAGAATTTGTGCAGGAATTGAAGCGTGCCTTTGCGCAGACTACCAAAAGGATGCGCATGGACAGCAAAGAATTTGTTAACACTTTTTTCCATGCCTTGCCCAAATACATCATTACCCAGCTAGTGAGAGATTTTCATGAGAAAAGGTCACTAGACTGGGTCATCGAAAAGGCCACCCGAATCGATGAGGTGCAGAAGCCCATAGAAAATAAAAAGAATGCTCAGAAGAGCCCCAAACCAACCAGCACCCCTGCTGCTGCTAAGGTGGCAGAGGTAAGGGTTGCCCCCATTTTAGATTTGGAGCTGGGGGGGCCTAAAAACTTGCCTGCGCAGAATAATTCTAAGCCCAGAAGGCCCTCAGGCCAGTCACAGACAGGAAGTCAAGGAGGTAGTCTCACAAATGGGGTCCCTCATTCCACTGACTATGTAAGTCCCCGCTACAAGGGAAACTGACTCATCCTGGGTTATGTGTGGACTCCTCCAGCCCAAGTGGGGGATCTAGGCAAGCGCCTAACCCGGGGAAACTCCCTCCTAACTTCCCCCAGGAGGGCAGAACTTTTTCCCCAGGTATTCACAAAGTTTACAACCCCAAAATCATCCATCCTTCTTTCCCCACTTCCCTGAGCCCAGACCACCTAATCCGGGAGAGGGGAGGCCAAGGGTGGAGGGGTACCCAAATCTTCCCAACCCGGGGTACTACCAGAGAAGGAATAGCTACCCTTCCCGGGATCAGCCCAGGGGAGAAAACAGAACCCTGTATCAGCCTGAGCGGGTTTCACGGTTAGTGCGCCAGGTCCAAAATATGGCACAGGATCTGGGTCGCATGCTGAGGGCTCAGCAGAACCCCCAGATGAGCATGCCGGTGCAGAATACCCCAAACTCTGGGCCTGGTGCTCCAGAACAATGACGGGGGCAGCACCCCGATAACCCACCAGTTCCCAGGGAGGAGGCACAAGGGGAAGGGGGGGTGTAAAGCCTCAGAGGAAGCTTCCTTCCACACTTGTGAACAGCCCCTGGAAACCCAGGAACCAGAAACAAAATCTCCTACCCCTGAAAGTCTGCCACCCAAGGAGCAGAGAGGAGGTAGGAGAAACAAAGGACCCAAACAGACCCATTTTGTGGAGGAGGTACAGATCTTCCAATTTGAGGGAGAGGGATCCTCAGAGGATCCTGGGAAAAGGATCTTCTCCTTCAGAGATAGGGAAACTCCTCCCAAAGAAAAATGGGTCCCAAGGGATTCACATCCAGACTGGGTAGATGTGGGGACTGAGCTAGTGCCGCCCATCATCTCATCCCAGAACCAACAGCATCAAAATCCCCTGGTTCAAACCCGTTCTGGTGACTGCCTCCAAAAAGGGGGGGGGGGGGCGGCCCAGATCCGGAACCAGGGGAACCCACAACATCTCCTATTTCTAGTTGCCAACTTTTTCTTTCAGATTCCCAAGACTCTTCACAGAATTCTGCCCAAATCTCTTCTCTTTGCATGTCCAAAACCAGAAAATTGGCCCACCAGTTGTCCAAAAATGTGCATTATCTGTGCCCCCTTGAGGAGAAGGAGGGAAGATACAAGTACAGGGGCAGGGTACAATTTTGGCACTGGTGGACACTGGATCCCAAGCTACCCTTCTGTCCAGAAAGGCCTTTGATGAACTGAATTCAAGGAGGGGGGACAATCACTGTATTCCTCTCACCTATCTTCCTGGACAACTTCAGAACTTTGACGGGAAGGAAATTCCTGTTGAGGGGACTGCAGATTTGGACATTAAAATTGGGCGACACAAGGTGAAACACCCGGTCATAGTAGTGACTCCAGAGGGCACCCCTTGTTTACTAGGGAATGACCTCCTGAGAAGGTTGTCACCCCTAATAGATGGCGTAAACAAGGTCCTCTGGACCCAGACCAGCCGACCAATAAAATTAAAACAGAGTGTCAACCATGTTAGTTTAAACGGCACATGCCACATGGTTGAACAAAAATCTGACCAAGTAAAATTTCACTTCCAGATTCCAGACGTGACAGTAATAGCAGTAGGGCAACAGACTGGTGATGGGGAGTCCTCTCTATTTCTGAAAATCAACCTTTCTTCCAGTTTAAGGTGGTATTCCACACTGGAAGGAAACACTCTGAAATTCTTTACCAATCCACAATCAGACATTCCCACTCCTATAGTCCAGAAAGATGTGAAATCAGCTCAGAGCTTGGCTGATATTCAGCAAATTGGAGAGCAGTTGTTCACCCCTGTTCAGTTAAATGATGGGAAGGATCCAAAAGATCCAGCCATTCCCACATTCAAACTGATAGACACATGGGAAATTGATCTGGAAACACCCAATTCCAAACATCTCCTGCCAAGCAGGTGTATGCTCAAAATTTCCATTGGAAACACGAGCATAGTCCATAATTGTTGGGTCGTGTGAGACGTCACTGCCGCCGTTTACTTAGGCAGTGACATTCTCAATCGCTTTGCCATTAGTTTGGACCTAATAAACTTCAAAGCTTGGTCCCAATTAGCGGATAATCCCATGGGCTTTGATGATCCAGAAAAAGCATTTCGGCCAGCTCAATTGCTACCTTATGCAGTTGAAATTCAGATTAAAGAGAGGAAGTCACCATCCCAGAAAGGACCCGACAATTCTCCCTGGAAGTGAAATTTAAAAGAGGACAAAAATTGAAAAACCCTGATGCTTATATTCATCTAAATGCTTCTCTCCAACAACAAGGGTTGGGGGTAAACCCAACACCATTAGTCAACCTAGAACATGACACCATTCCAATAGAGGTGGATAAAAGCGACTTAGAGTACTACTCTAGTCCCGCAGGCACCATTATTGGAATGGCATTGATGACCAACATTTCTCCATTGATTTAGGAAATGAACTGTTAGGACCAATCCCCAAGGACTGTTTTGACAGTGACAGTGATGACAATACAACACCAGACAGGATCTTTACCCGTCATGGGAAGAACTTCCTGGTGAATACTTCCTGCCCTTATGGTAAGGAAGATGTGACTTGTGACTTCAGGAGGGATGAGGTGATTTTCCAGGTCTATGAGGGCTGCCTTTCCCACCTGAAGTGTCCAGTCCAAATCAGCACTCTGACCAGGGACTTCTCCACCCAGCTGGAGGAGGCTGCTGAGATAGCAAAACCAGAAGTCTTTCCAGGCTTCAGGCAGATGGTTGAAGAGAGAGTCAACCTAGCTTATGCCTGTGTGACTCTGGAGCAGAAGCAAAAGTTGAAATGAGTTTTCTTGGATTTCCAAGATCTCTTTGCGGTGGACCCATATGACTGTGGTTGCACCGACATCCACACAACAACAATTCCCACGGACCCTGGCATGACTCCAGTGTTTGTGAAGCAATATCGCTTGCCTCTCGCATCCATGGAGTCCCTTACTGAAATAATTAAGAACCTTGAGTCCCGGGGGATAATCTGTCCAGTACACAGCACCTTCAATAATCCGGTGATGGGAATATTTAAGCCTAACAGCCAGTGGAGACTCTGTGCCGACCTTAGGGAGCTCAACAAACGGGTCCATACTTCCCAATGGCCTCTTCCCTACATTGACCAAGGGCTAGCCCACATCCAGGGGTCACAGGTATTCACTGCAATCGACCTGACCAATGGATGCTGCACTGTGCCTGTCAGTAGGGAGGACCAATACAAACTGGCTTTTACCTATGGGGGCCAGCAGTACACATGGACCTGGACTCCCTTTGGATACCTCAGCTACGGCAATGAATTCAACATTTTCCTACACAAGGCCATGCCGACCTGGGTGCGAGGGGTAACCTGGCTTATGTAGATGATGTCCTCATCAAAAGTTCATCTGTGGAATAACACATAGCAGAGATCCGTTATGTTCTGACACAGTTGAGGGCCGCTGGAGCAAAACTTTCCTTTTAGAAAGCACAGTGGTGTCGAACCCGTGTCAATTTCTTGGGGCATGAGATTACTCCTCAGGGTCTCTGTCCCAAGGAAAAGAAAGTAGAAGCACTTCAGAAACTGAAGGACCCCACAACTCTGCGGGAACTAAGGAGCCTCCTTGGACTGACTAATTACAGCAGAAAGTTAATTGAGGGATACGCTGAGATCACCAGCCCCCTGATTCATCTCTTGAAGGGGGGGTCAAGTGGGAATGGGGTCCAGAACAATCTGAGGCAGTAAGATAGCTCAAAAGAAGCATCTCACAAGCGCCTTGCCTAGCTTACCCTGTCAGAAATAAGGAGTTTTTCTTGGAGACAGAGTTCTCTAATGCATGCTTGACTGCGGTGTTATATCAAAAGCATGACAAGGTCAATAAAGTAATCTCCTATGCGAGCAAAACTTTATCCTCTGTGGAGGAAAAATTCAACAATTGTGAGAAGGCACTCCTGGCAATGGTGTGGGCATTGAAGAATTATCTCCCGTTTATACAGGGGGAACACATCATAGTGGAGACTCCACACCAGCCTCTGCAATATCTCCAAAGTGACAGACTCTGGGCCGGAAATGTGAGTAATTCCCAAATTACTTGCTGGATTCTGTCAATGCAAGGCTTTACTGTGGAGGTCAGATATGACCAAAACAAGAAGAGTCCCCTCACGCAAGGTCTGGCTGACTTGCATGATTGTGCCAGAGAAAACTGTCTTGAGGACGAGAGTCTAAAAGTCAAGGACAACATGGAGGCATACCTTAATTCCCCACACAAAATCTTTGAAGAAGATAAGTGTGAGGGAATGCCCACTGTCTATGTGGACGGATGCTCTTACCATGTTGACAACAACGGGGAGAAATAACTTGTGGCCGGCGTAGGGAATGCTTGGGTGAATGAGTCCCCAGAACCCTCCGCTGGGTGCAAGATTGGTCCCCGAAGTAGTCAGGTGGCAGAGTTGATGGCTGTGCATCAGGCCATCCTCACTGCTGTCCAACATCAACTCCACGAACTGGTCATAATCACAGATTCGGATTATGTACGGAACGGGTTCGTGGAGCACCTGGTTAATTGGCAAACCAGAGGCATGCTATGTGCTAATAACAAACCCTTGAAACATGGGAAGTTAATCCAAAATATTGATGATCTGGTCACCTCGAATGGGATGACCATCTACTGGAAAAAGTTCAAGGGTCATTCCAAAGTAGAGGGACCAGACAAAACTGGAAATGACTTAGCTGATCAGCTGGCCAAAACCGGGGCCATCCAAGGGAATCTAATAGAGATTGAGTCCCTGTTGGGGGAAATCCAGGTCACTGCCATCACTAGGTCCCAGACAAATGCTCACAATGATCATTCAACTGCGCAATGGAGTAAGCAGACCCCAGATGCTGATTTTATTACGGCACAGAAAGGGGATCCAATAATTGGTAAGTTTTACCAACACATTGAGGACCCTGAGAACTTTCCCCTGATGGATACCGATTACATTGGGAAAGAGGACCTCAGAGTGTTGATGAAATGTCCAAAAATGTTCCGAATCCAAGACGGTTTGTTGGTAAGTAAATCCCAAGCTGGTCATGATCAGTGGGTGGTTCCTACCTCATTCCGAAGCCTGATGTTAAGTCACGCCCATGATGCGGCCACCGCCGGTCATAGGGGGTTTCAGGCAACACTTGAGATCTTAAGAGAGGTTGCATACTGGCCACACATGGGGCAGGATCTCGACCAATCCTTAAAGGGGTGTCTTGTGTGTGCACAATTTCAGCCAACATCCCTCACACCGTGGGAGATACTGGGGGTTAAAAGGAAGCTACACATTCCTTACCGGCCAGCCTCTTCTGGTGCAGTAGAACGTTACAACAAAACCATTGTGAGCACATTAAAAAAGTTTGTGTCAGATTCTGGGCCAAGTTGGGATATTCGATTACCTCTTGTCCTAATGGCCATCAGATCTACCCCTTCATCTGCAACTAAAATGTCACTGTTTGAGCTGATGACCGGACGCAGGATGGTGCTTCCCCAGCATTTGCTTTACAGGCCCCAAGAGCAGACACTGATCAATGCCTCCACAACTCATGAGTATGTTGAAAATTTAAGGAAACACCTTCAACATGCTTTTACCTATGCTCAGCGAAATCTAGAGAGATCAGCCGATAGCTTGAAGACCCACTATGACTTGAAGACTACTAGGAAAGAATACAATGTAGGAGACCGGGTCTATCTATACAATTTCCGAAGGAACCAGGCCAAACAGCAGAAATGTCTGCCTACCTGGAAGGGACCTTTTGAAATTGTGGACAAGATCTCACCAGTCACCTACAAGATCTGCATCCCCAAAGGCAGTTTGGCAGAGGGGGAAGAAAAGTGGGTCCACATTAATCAGCTAAAGTGTTGCCATCCCAGGCACACACTGCAGCAACTGGAGCAGTCCTCTGGAACCCCAGAGGGGGCTGCTCCAGAATAATAAATTTCCAACCCTAAAATATTCCACATATAGTGTATGAAATACCATAATAAGAATGCAAATGTCTCCTGATTAAAGTATGCAATACCATAATAAGAATGCAAATGTCTCCTGATTTATAAAATGTATATGTTCACCCCACTACATTAATAGTGGTGGGGAAATGTCTATGAATATGTTTCTTCCGCTTTTGCTTTGTCATCCTAGGAGAGATGAAACCATGGAGACTGCCCAAGTAAGATGACCCGGGGACCGTGAGCAAAGATCCAAAGGGCCCGGAGTACCGCCCAATACTCCCATCAGGACCAGTGAGGAGAACTGATTGATCCACCCTGATGGAGGAAAAGATGCTGAACTTTGCCATCTGCGGAATCAGAAGAAGATGAGGCGAACATCCCAGTCTTGTGAGTTCCATTGATGGAAAATCAACGCCATCGCAAGAGGGGGTTTATGGGATGTTTCAACCCACTCATCCAAGCCCTACAACAGTACTGTGCAGTGCTGGCTGCAGAAAAATCAGAATGGCCACTGGAAAGCATGCTGCTTGCTCAAAACCAGCCAAAAATCACGGTAAAAACCGGAACAATAGGCTGCCACCCACTTCTGCCTATATTAGTGAGCACAGGAGGTCACTGCCTAAAACCACCATTGGGCTACACATACAGTAGCCTGAAACCATTTGGGAATAGCAATACTGATTGCTAACAGCAACCCAGCGCTGTGGGGAATTCATTTTTTTATGTCAAAAATTGCTAAAATTAGGGCTCACCAAAACCACTAAAAAGATCCCACATTCGTGTTGGGGGGTCAACATCATTCTCCCGCAAGAATCTACATGAATCTGAGCTCCACAGAAGTGCATCTATATTTTAACAAAGTATATTTTGAGGATTGCTTACTGGTAAGGCAGCTGTCAAAAATGGGTGCAATACCGGTGCTTGACACTGACCGGTGCTAGCGATCTAAATTCTGACAGGAGACCTGTATTTCTGAAGCTAAACTGTAAACCTGAGTTAGCTGAGACTTCAAAAGGCTGGCTGTCCCTGGGAAGCCTTCACACCTAGTCTTCCCAGCAACAGCACAGGAAATCACATTGTCATGTAACCAGATGCAGAGTGGCACCCTGGTCTGCTGACCTCAGTCAAGACAATAGACTCTTTCAATTGAACAGAATATGCTGATTTGGGTGTGCCTGAACAACTGCTCTGGGGGAAGGCAAGACATCTGATCTCTGAGTCAAGCCAAGTTTCTAGGGGCGGAGACAAACGACTGTGGATTCAGAGAGTCCAGCAAATATATGTTTTATGATCGCGGTTTACGCACTCGGAAAAAGTGTTGCGAATTGCAATTTGGCTCAATTTCACCACTTGTAAAAATAGCTGCTTCTTGCTTTCCACTGCTGAAATTCGTTTTCACTCTGATAATCATTCATGAATCATTGCTAGTGTTGACCTGAACTAATTCAAAGTAGCTGTCACCTACCCTGAATCTCCTATAGGGAATTAAAATCATTTTAGCATATTTTTCACTTTATTGCAATCACATTTAAAAGTATTTGGCCCATGTTTTAAAATCATCCCTGTTCTGTAAGCTTGCTGGGGGGGGGAACGGGAACTGAACTGCTTTTGATTGTATTCCTGAAAACCTGTGTGCCCTCAGTTCCATCTCTTCATAATGCATAGGGGGGGGAGTGAGTGAGTTGTCACAAGGGAAAAAGTGATCATATTATCTCTTGTTGAATCCATATCGAGTTTTATTTCTGTGCCTGCATTCTTTCCCATCTTGCATTTCCTTGAACCATAAAAGTATTCTCTGCTACTTTATCCTTCCTATTCCTACTCCTTTCTGATTAAAGACTTGTCGCTATTGTAATATTATCCAATACTGATCACTGTTCATATTCATAAGTGTGCTATCAAATATTAATTTATTCATAAAAGTGTGATATATATATTGTTTAATTTTCCAATAAACCTTTCTTTTAATTTGCAAAACAAACCTACTTCTTGGCTCAGTAAGGTCAGCGGGATTCAAAGAGAGGGCCGTTATATAAGGGTTCATCATCCAGATTTAAGAACTTGACATAAAAATATATAAATAAGGGCTTCCATTGAGCATCCCAGACTAGGCATTGACTTAGTTGGATTGCTGGATTGAAGTCACTTACACAACATAGAGAGAATCAGAGCTTGGGAGACAGTGAGCTTCTGAGGGAATGAGGGGAAAAGTAGAGTACCACTGAGGAGGTGCAGTAGGAAGTTTGACTTTCTAGAGACCTTAGAGATATGGGCGGAGAAGGAAAGTGTGGAGTCAAAGATGAATCCGAGGTTCTTAGCCTCGCAGGTAGGGGTAGGAGGAGGGCCAAAGGAGGCTGGCCACAGGGTGAGGGAGAACAATGGAGATGGTGTGCCGATGAGGAGGATCTCAATCTTGCTGGCATTCAGACAAAGATCATTGGCGGCACACCAATCTTGAATGGCAGTTAGGCAGTCAGAGATGAGAGAGGGGGAGGAGGTGGCCAACGGCAGCTGGAAAATGAGTTGAGTGTCATCAGCGTAGCACTGGAAATTTGAGCAGAAAATGGCAATACAGTGGGTGAGAGTTGCCAGCTATTGGTTGAAGAGCCAGGGTGAGAGGTTAGACCCCTGCGGAACCCCACAGTTAGAGAGGAAGATGGACGATAGGAAGGACCCCAATTGGACTTGGGAGGCTTGATCAGAGAGGAAAGAGGTCAGCCAGGCCAGAGCCTGATCAGTGATGCCCAGGTTATCACAGAGACGGTTGAGCAGGATGGTGTGGTTGACCGTGTCGTAGGCAGAAGAGAGATCAAGAAGGATGAGGACAGAGTTAGTGTTAGAGTCCAGGTTGGAGAGCAGATCTTCACGGATATTCAAGGGAGCAGTTTCCATGCTTCTGGCCGCTCTGAAGCCAAACTGGTGGTCGTGGAGACAGCCAACAGAATCTGAATGAAGGTTAAGCTGAGATATGGCCAGCTTTTCCAGGAGTTTGCCCAGAAAGGGGGTAATGGAAACTGGTCGATGGTTAGCCAGACAGGAAGGATCAGCTGTGGGTTTCTTGAGAAGAGGATGCATGAGGGAGTGCTTGAGCGAGGAGGGGAAAGATCCTGAGGCAAAGGAGTGGTTTCAGAAATCGGCAAGTGCTGGAGCGAGGGTGTTGATGTGGTCCTTAATGGTTTTAGAGGAACAGGGTGAACCTGTTTTGATGATGTTTTCATAGATCGGACTTGTCTAGCGACCTAGTCAGGGGAGAAACTACGAAAGGAAGAGAAGGAAGGTGTGGGGGTGCTCAAAGGGGGGTCTGCAAGCACAGACTGACAGGGCATGGGAGGGGCAGGGGAGGAGAGGGTGGACAGAATGTCCTGGGTTTTTGAAATAAAGTGCGAGGCAAGGGCATTGCAGAGAGCCTGGGAGGCAAGAGGAGGGGTGGAGACTGCTGCAGGGTTGACAAGCTTCTTGCAGATTTTAAATAGTTCGGCTGAGTTGTTAGATGCCGCAGAGACACAGGCTTGAATTTGGGCTCTCTTCTTAGTGTGGACAGAGAGTCGGTGTTGCCTTTGGAGCAGACGACAGGCCAGTTTGTCAGAGGATGAACAAGAAGCCCTCAATTTCCTCTCAGCCGCCCTACAACTACGTTTAAGTGTAGCTAGGTAGGAGTCATACCAGGAATTGCACCTGGCTTTGGACTTCAACTGGATCCTCATGACAGGGGAAAGAGCATCAAGAGAATCAGAGATAGAGAAGGGAAAGGGTTGTGTCGGGGTGTGAGTCAGCCAGAAGAGGAGGAGGGGAGAGAAGGGGGCAGCAAAAGCCTCATTTTACACACGCTTCATAGCTCGGATGTCCGAGAAAGTAAGTGGCAGTGTTGGGGTGGGGTTGGATTGGGGGGAAGAAAGCGAGAGATGGGAGGAGAGAAGGCAGTGGTCACTCCAGGAGAGAGGAGTGGTCAGAGGGACAGAGAGGGGGAGGCCAGGGGAGATCAAGACATCACATGTGTGTCCTGCATAGTGCGTCGGGCCAGAGGGGAAGATAGAGAGGGAGAGGGAATCACAGAGGTTGCGAAAGAGCAGAGATGAGGGACAGGGAGAATCGAGGTGGATGTTGAGGTCACCAAGGAGGAGGAGTTGAGTGGTTGAGGCCAGGAGGGAGGAGGAGAGGTCAGCCCACTCAGAGAGAAAAGAGGTGATTTGCCCGTGGGACCGATAGAGAGTAGCAACAGTAAGGGAGTGGCTGGGAGAGATTGAGAGCCTGCAGACAAGGCATTCAAAAGAGGAGTAAATCTGAATAGGGATGATAGTGGCGGGAATCCACTCTATCCAGTGACTATTTGTGTTTCTCTAAACACAGGCTGAGTGCCACAGGTTTTCACTGTGTTGGGACAGGCACTCTTGTAAAAGGGCAACCTTTAATCGTTGAAACCTGTACTGTGTACATCTAGCTGGTATTCTAAAACTGAAGATATTCTAAAGCTGAAATTATTAGAGTATCATTTATTTTGGAGTTTAATCCCTTAGCTTCAGCTCCAACTATGTTTTGCTTATCTGGCAAACATCTAATCTCATGACAGAGAGCAAGACAGTAGGTTCCATAAAAAACAAGTCCTGGTTTTACTTGGTAATACATGAATTCTATTGAAATAGTTTGCATTATGTGTCCCCAAGACTCCCGAACATTTTCTGCAATATGTCTAATTTCCAGAAAATGCATGATTTGTATGTAATCTTGTAATGCACTCTGCCCCATGAATACCTGTGTTTTCCTAAACACAGACAAAAGTTCATGAGCTGTTACTCTGGTAGAACAGGCACTGTTGTAAATGGGCACATTTTGTTTCTTTGAAGCCTGTAGAGTCTGTCCACCTAGCTTGCATTTTAAAAGCCTGCATCCTGAATTGGTCTCTTTCTTTTTTTGATATTTAACAGGCAGAAGATCGCAAATATTTCCACTGGAAAAATAGCTTTTATAAAATATTAACTCTTAACATTTAAACAAAAAATCATATAAGTAGGATAGTTCATTTTTACTCACATCATTTCCAAAATTGCCTTTAAGTATCACTTAAGGAAATTATCTCCTATAATGTTCTATTCAAAATAGATAAATTGTCCTGGACATAAATCAGAGAAGATTTGTTTTTTTAAGATTCTGAAGTGCACACTCAATTGATACTCTCACTCAATCTGACGGCCTCAAGTTAATAAATACAATGATTGTTTACAGACATTGATTTCGAGTGTATTTTTATACACATACCGAGTGCATGGATATGGCAGAAGGACTGCAGTCTGTAAAAACAGTGATATATTACAAGAATTGGTCATGCATGTTTTTCTTGCGTGTGCTTTTCTTTCTTGCCAAGAATCATGAATCAATCTTTGAGAAATGTAGTCATATTCTTGCTGACTTGTGTGTGTATTGATTGATTGATATCATCTTTATGTACTTATGTTTGTGTGCAGTTTCAGTTTTAGGTTAGCACTATTTAATATTTCATTCACAAGGGTCTTTGCTGGCATGGGCATTTGATGAATTAATTAAATAATTGTTTTACTTGGGTCATCTGGCTGATAGGTCTTCAATTGATAATGGTTTGTTGGTTAAATTATTCAATTGGCATATGTGATTGTACTCTAAAGTGTGGGGGAAATCATATATGGGATTGTAATTTGTATTTCTAGTTTAAGTGAAATATATGGTGAGGTGCTATTGTCGGAATCTATTGTCAGTATGACTGTTTATGAAATCTTGCATGTCAAACATTGGACGGTACTCATACATTGAACATGACCATAGGGCTGCTTCATTCTTTAAGTTGATTAGATAGGCTGGGTTTAACATCGTGTCCTTCTTTTGCCTTGTACATGAACTATGATGCTCATTTAGATCATGTTCACCAAGACTGTAAAAAGCGATGCACTTTATTTGGTGTTGCATATTTGCACTGGAACTGCGTTGTGCATTCTGATGATTTACTGTAATAGAATGCACCTAGCATTTTACCTTCTTTTTTAACACACACATAAACAGATGTCTTATGAAGCCATCATTTAGTCAATAAGATGTTTTGTGCTTTAATTTTGAGAATGGCAATCATTATGACTTTGTATTGCACTGCACTATGTATCTTATTCAATTAACAGGATATTTAAGTATGGATATAGGCAGCATATTTAAATATGGATATAGACAGCTATGTTGATTTTGCACAGTCATGCGCATTGCACTTTGTCCCTGAGAAGCCATACTCATTTGTTTAACTTCAATATGTACCGCATTTAAGGCAAGTGACAGGGTAATTCATGGAACAAATGTGTGCTGAAAACGGGGACGCAAATGTGAAAATCGCAGCGCACGTGTGTGAAACCCGCGCAAGCGCCCGTTCCCCTATTTATGGAACACATTGCACGTGGCTTACCCGTGACTTGCGCCGAATCTGCGTGGCTCCTACACGTCATTGCACCATCAGGAACACTATACGCGAGACGCCCAGAGAAGGCGCACACCGTCCAGCGCACACACCTAAAAAGGGGCAGAACAAACAACATGCGAAAATGTTTGCGTTACGGGGGAAGTACTGCTGTGAAATCATCGCAATGCCCACACACGCGCTAACAACACGTATTCATGGAATCGAACAGGGAAACTCGCCCGCACCAAAAAAAGCCGGTAACATGTACGCCAGGCGAAAGCGCCTCTGCGCAGCATAAAAGTGCACGCAAACAACAAATGCACATATACAGCTACGATGAATGTACCATTCCTCGCAGCAGTGATCGGGGGACACCGCAGGAGGAGGAGGAGTAGGAGAGCCAGGCCCTGCATTTTCTTACCCAGGACCAGCCTTTTTGGGATGCCTGATGACCAGGTCTATGGCAGGTATAGGATTCCACCTCATATCATCCTAGGCCTGGTCACTGAGTGGGAGGATGACCTCACATCACCCAACCTGTGCTCCCAAGCACTGAGTCCCTTGGAAAAGGTGCTCAATGTCCTGCATTTTTTGGCCACTGGGTAATTTCAGTAGACAACTGCCATAGTTGGCGGCCTCTCACAGCCCACGCAGTCATGCTGCCTACACCAGGTGTTGGCAATCATGACTGCACGCCTCAGTCCGCAGGCACATATACATGCCCAGAACACCCGCAGAAAGGCAGGCCATGGTCCAGGACTTTTACGGGGTGGCACACTTCCCCAGAGTGCTTGGTGCCATTGATTGCACCCATGTGACCCTACGTCCCCCTAGGGCCACTGAGAACATCTATCGCAACCGCAAGCACTGGCATTCCATCAATGTGCAGGTCACATGCGATGCCAAGGGAATCATCACCTCTGTCTACGCAAACTATCCAGGGTCCACCCATGATAGTTTCATATACAGAATCTCACCCCTAAACCGGAAGCTGGGAGGCATGGCGACATATGGCTCTTTGGTGAGTACAAATGGTTGTGCACATGCATGCATGTCACACACAGACAAATAGACAAAGCCTACTAATGGCAACCATTATCACCTCCCCAGAGGACAGTGCCTACCCTCTGAGCACCTACATGATGATGCCAATACGGAACCCCACCACACAACCCCAGGTAAGATACAACGCAGCCCATATTGCAAAAAGGCCATAGTGGAGCGGACATTCAGAGTGCTCAAGTCACGTTTCCGCTCCCTGGACCGCTCTGGTGGACAGCTACTATATGCACCCCCAGTAGTGTGTAGGATCATTGTGGTAGCATGTGTCCTGCACAACTTTGCAACACGATGGGGCGTACTGCTGGACATGGTGGTGCCCCCACATCCCTAACCCCATGCACGGCTGGTGCGCATGGGAGCAGAAAGGGCACGTTGTGAGGCAGCCCGTACCCAGCTTTTGGCTACATTTCTCACTTAAAATCCCACCCCTGTGGAGTGCACACAGGCCTGGCACACACCAGGTGACAATCGATGATGACAAAGAGGACAGTCACTGTCACAAACTTACAACCCTGAGAATGTGTCCTTGGAAGTGCTACATTGTGTGCATCCCTAGCTATTTAAACGCAATCCTGTGTGACCAAAAGGCACACATTCATGGTGCATAATCCACTACCCCCTTGCAAAACAGCACATCCAAATACTGGTATGTCACCTAAACCCTCCCAAACCCCATGTCACCCGCCCAACACACCATGCCATGGTATGCAATGTGAAATCAACAAAATAAATGCACAACACATGACAACTGTCACAAAGGGCACTGTGACAAATGGAAACAGGCCCGAGACAATTCCCTCTGACACATGAATATCAAACAGTATACATGAACATATACCAACATAACAAATCATGAACAGAGGACCCAACAGTGGCAACGTCACACAGTGACCAATCACAATAGCACAAGTGTCTTCAATGTGACAAAGCCACCACCTGGACCCCTCCCATCTTTAGTGTGTTGCTGCTAGCTAAATGTGGCAGGGTACTGCATACAGCATGAAGTGCATCAACAATGGAGACAGGCAAGTAATACATGAAGATGCAACATGTAAATATGCACAATAAGCAATATTCAAACGGAAATACATGTCAACCATGCACTGGAGAAACCATCATGAATCCCCACTAGGGGTGTATACACAGTTTGGACTTCAGACTGGCCACACAACTGATGGAAGCCCAATGCCTCTGTGTAGGTTACTGTCACATTGTGCCCTCCTTGCAAGCCCATGGAAAGGGGAAGCAGGATTGGCATATGTGTCGGGACCCTCAAATTCAAACACGAGACAAGCCTGTTTGGGCCCAGCCGGAACACACAGTGGATGTCTTCGGATGCCACACAAAGCAGCACACTGTTACATTAATGCACAATAGACAAAGAAATGAAATGTGTGGATGTTGAGAAAAATAAAATCCTCCATGGGCTCCTAGCCTGCACGGCTAGCCTATACTGGGAGAACTGCCTCCACTGTCGTCACCCTATGGTGCAATATGGTGCAATATGAAGGTGTGCGTGGTACGGGAGGCTGACCACGCATAGCACTGGCATGCTCCTCCATGGCAGCAAGCATGCGGGTCTGAAAGGTTTAGTTCTAAGGATGATGGTCCGGAGGTCCCCATGCAGCACCTCACCTGTAGCATGGACTTCCGGCTGCAAGGCCTCAAGTGTTTCACGTGATTTCAACCTGCAAGCCCTCATGCGATGCAGGGATCTCCTCATGGGTTGCCTGGAACTCAGCCGAGATGTTGTGTGTCAGCTGCTCCATCTGCTGTTCTACCCATCTACTCTGGGCCATCTCAAGTGCACCCAGAGTAGCTCTGAGGGAGGTGTTGTCTTCCCTCAAGGCATCCATGTGGGCCTGTGCCTCTGCAGCCATGGCTGTGCAGAGAGCCTCCAGTTCAGCCCCTTCGGTCCCTGTTGGCAGCCAACATGTCCTGCCTGTGTGAGTGGCACGTGGACCGCATTGCCTGCTGCTGGAGCGGCACCTGCCTTTTTTGGGGGGGAGAATGGAAGTGGCCACCCTTTCCACGGCCTGAGCCATCATCTGACATGATGCCCCCTGTTGCTGTGCAATGGCATACATGGAATTCTCCCACACAGTATTACCTGGTGGTGCACAGCTACAGTGTTGCTGGACACCACACCTGACGGGCCCAAGGAGACGTGGTCTTTGCTCTGCTGGCACTGCCTGTGGCTGCAGGACTGCATTCCTCCTTTGATGTGCTGCCCCGGGAACAGGAGCAAATAGTGTGGAGCATGACCCTGCATCCATAACCGCCACAGGCGGACATTCCAATACTGAAAGGGCCCTTGAAGGGTCTACCCCCAGTGCAGCTGTGTTGGACAGAACAGCATCCATGCCAGACTCACTCACCTGCGACGGGACATATGGGTCAATATCTGATTCGGCACCAGAGGCATACAGATCCTCAGAGGTGTACTCAGAGACACCCGTGGACAGGATGGTCTGTAGCACCAATGGATTCTTGTGCGCTACCACCCCACGTCT
This sequence comes from Ambystoma mexicanum, assembly GCF_040938575.1. NCBI lineage: Eukaryota > Metazoa > Chordata > Amphibia > Caudata > Ambystomatidae > Ambystoma > Ambystoma mexicanum. Next base: position 827,748,561 of record NC_090936.1, read on the forward strand.
TCCACTGGTGCCTGGTTGTGGCTATGAATACTCCTCCCCCTGCACCATCTCCTCCTCCACTGCTTCCATTGCCTCATCACCTGCACAAAATCAAAAAGAAGAAATGACCACACATGTTAACAGCATAGGCCACATACATAGGTATTACAATGTTGACATCCAACACATGAATCAAACATGTCACACGTGACACAAACTCAGGCATGCACACAGTGCCAATGAAGTGGAAGGGGACCCTGAAAGCAGACACAGATGAGTGCAAAATGGCAAAACCAACACATGTGCTGCATGGTGCATAGCACCTGCATCACACACAAGCCTGTGACTGGCAGGGACCTTCAACAAACATGACAGATGCCAGCACACAGATGGAACATAGCATAGCCATGGCAGAACTGTCAAGCAGCCCCAGATGGGAGTGAATCACTACTGTCTGTGATCAGACAGTACATGGAAATTAGTACAACAAAACACACATGTGTCACAGGATACAACAACGCTAGGGTGTTGAAATACAGTGACGGGAGGCAGATCGATACATTAATGCTAGTTCACATTGACATCACACAAGTGAATAGGCATGTAGAAGGGTGAAACAGGGCTCAGAAGTGTGTGTGTGCAGTACATGCGTAGGCCCTCAACTGTCAAGAAAAAGACAAAACGAGTAGTTTCAATGTAGTGTCATGATGGCAGTATAAGGGCAAGTGCAGTCATCATGTGCAAAGTGTTGGCAGTGGGTTGTAGGGATACAGTGAACCCCAAACCCAGGGGCGGGGGATGGCTTGGCGGCAGTGCATGGGTCAAAATGGACACTCAGGGTACCCTGTTGTAGTACACAGTGTAGGCAGGTGTCAATTGCATTCTCACAGTAGTCTGGGACTACAGCAGGGGAGAGGAGGACAGAAAGCACAACACACGAGGAAGCATCAGAAGTGCCGCCAGACCAGGAGAACCCACAACGCCAATTGCATAAAGGCAGGGGGAAGCATGCGCTCGACACAGACGAGAACCCCAAACAAATGGTCATGACGATCAACTGACCCTGAGTGAGTAGGAAAGGGATGATGAAATACCATGAGAAGGAGTAAACACCGGAGATGGAGTCGGATGAGGGGCTTGCCCCGGAAGCCCATAGGGGCTTGTTTGGAATGCACATGGTCCATAAATGAACACTCATGGCCACTTTGAGCCTGTGCCATCAGCACAGTCTGAGTGATAGACCCTGCATCAAGGCCAAAGGATGTTCCACACAGTAAAGGTCTGGCAGAGTTGCAGAGGAAGAGTGCATATTCACAGAAACTTGGGAACAGGCCGTTGCAGTAGTCAGCCATGGGAATCACAAGTCCCATGGAGACAGTGAGCTGCTGGGGGATAAAGAGGCAAGGAAGGATGCCCCTGAGGAGGATCAGCTTGCAGGGTGACCTCACAGAGATGTCAGTCATGTGATGCCAGAGGGCGAGTCTTCAGTGGAAGATCTTCACAGGCTATCCACAAATATGTTTTGGAGCAAGAATATGGACAAGAGAGGCTGGTGAGTGATTGACATGGAAGGAGGGTGCAGGTGTATTGAGGTTTGCCTCCATGTGCAGCACATTGCCTGTATGCAGTCTGCATCACAAAAAGCACATATCAGTCAAGCGTTGCATGGGTCACACATGGCAGTCATGAATATATAGCCTGACCTGGCAGTCAATTACAACACATCACCCAAGCAACATACACATGGCCTAGACACACACGCATGAACACTCACGGGACATTGACTCATAATCCGGGAGGTCTCCCACGCCTTGGATTTGAGCCACATCGATGAACTCTCCAGCGATCGCCTCATGTTCAGTGAGTTCATCCTCCTCTGGTGCTGACCCACTACCAGTCACCAGAGTAGAGGCATAATTTGAAGCTTGCTTGTTTTTTGCTTGGTGTCAGAGGTCATGCCAATGCCTATAGCAATCAGCTGTGTGCTTCTCCAATCCCAAGACGCTGATATGTTCCGCGATGCACTTCCAGTGGGCCCTACGCTGAGCAGGCATAGTTTTGCACCCTTCCATCACCAGCATGTTATGGGCGTGTGCCGACATGTAGCCCAAAAGTGCGTCCAGTTCCACTTCAGTGAAACTCCTCTTCCTTGACGGGCTGGAGCCCGGAGCCGTGTCTGGGGTCCCAGCCTGTTCCGCAAGAACACGCTTCTTCCTCTTGAGATATGGTGCAGACCCAGAGTGGCTTCCACCGCTCCGGTCAGTAGGGGCTGAAGCGCAGGTGGACTGGACACTGGAAGCAGGCAATGGCATGTGGACCGAAGGTCTGCCTGCAGGCACTGGCTGCTGGGTGCTGCCACCAGGACCCAGCACCACAACTGCCTCGGTGTGAGGGGCCGGGACCAACATTGTCCTGGCTGGGTGACTCAGAGCCGGGGTGGTATCAGCTGCAGCTGCCCCTGCAGCTTCCACACCCTGGATGCTTGGGGCAGCAGATGAGATTGCTGCTCCAGATCCACGTGCCTGGTGACAGCAACTTTCACCACCACAAGTGGCTTGGACTTCGTGACACGGAAGACAGCCTCTGAGTCATGCTGTGCCTGTTCCATGACCAATCTGGGCAGGGTTAGCAGGCCCAAAGCTGGGTTGGTGCCAGCTGCATCACCCTGACCCACTGGGGGGGGGGGTATAGCTGTCCCTGAATGGGCCTGGACACACTGCCCTTGTGGGCCACCCTGCCCACGTCACCAATCGTGGCTACCCTGCCCACGTTGCCCATCGCGGCCACCATAGCCATCCTGGCCACGTCCCCTACCGCAGACACCTCTGGAGGTCACCCAGCTTTGCCTCCCTTACCACTTGGTGGCCGCCCAGCTATGGCACTGATGTTCTTGTGCAAATGAGAGGTGCAGAAAACAATTGTCCTGGGCAATTGGGGTGAAGGATATTAGATGGAAAGTGTACCCCTGTGCTTCTGCAAGGCTGTCTGTGACCCCTGGGGAAAAACGATGGGTCATGCAATGCTCAGCACCCAAAAAACAAAAATAAACGTGCATGCGACACCTCGGTAGCCCACGTGCATGGAATTAACATCCCACAGTACGCTGTGGCACCCAGAAACTCAGAAATTGCATATGCGTGGAACATGCAGGCTACTATGACCTTGAAAATGGGGTGTGAGACACACAGGAGCAACCACAGTGGGAAAAATACACGTGCGACTCACTGCCTGCCTTGAAAAATTATGAAAAAACATGCACGTCGGCAACTCCCCCCAGAACAAGAAGTAAGCACTGCCGCAGCAAACAAGAAGTATGCACTGCAATCGTAGTGAAGTAATTGTGTGTGAACCCACAAAAGAGCAGAATCTCACGCCTCGGTCCTCACAAATACCACATACATCGCATGCGGATCTTTAACCCATACTGAAGGGCAGTGCCAGCGCACGTCACGTCACCTATGCGCTTACGGCCTTTCCTCTGATTCCATGCTAACGCGCTGTTTCCGCACGTGCAGAGTCACTCTGCATCTGGCTGGCCACGATAAAACACATGGAAGGCCCATGCTCCTGCCCACAAAGCCATTTAGTGTCCCCCAACGCCCCGAGCTGCCTCCTACGAGCCATCTGCTGCTACCAACCCACTCTCTGTGCCTGTTGCCTACCTGCCCTGCAATTTGGTGCCTGCACAGAAGCCATTGCCAGAGATGTCTGTCATGCCACATGTAGGGATGTCTGTGTGCATGTCCATGAGAGTGCAGTGCTGCATGTTAGTCCAGTCTAGCCTGTTGCACATCAGTGATGTCTGTGTTGCAATGCATGATATGCACCAGCATGTGATGACGCACACATGTTTGCATGCCTGTGTCTGGACTTGGCCATGCGGGGGTGTGAGACATGGATGCTTATGTCACCTTCATGGATATGCATGGTGTACGTGTGCGTGTGTCAGAGTAGTGAGTGTGTGACTGGCCAACACCATGGATGCATGACACATGAGCATTGCGATGCTTGATTGACTGATGCGACCCAGTTGTCCACGAGTGCACTATGACGGGAGGTCTAGATGGCCTGATGCATGACTGTTTGGTGATGTGTGTAAATGTGATGTGCATGTACCATGATGCATGTAATGTTCAGCCCATCTTCTGATGTTCCTGCAGTGCCTTGGACATGGATGTGAATGTCTATTGCACATGACATGCTTGTTTGTGCATGTGTGTTGCTTGCACTGACCCAAGTGTTGTGGAGGGTGATGATGGTAATGATGTTTGACAGTGCCACTCATGTGTATTTGCTTTGTGTCTAGCAGACATTTGTGCGGTGCACTGATACTTTTGTTCAATGTCTCCCTATCTACAGCGGCGATGGCGGAAGAGGGAGGAGACTGCGCTGTGGGGCAAAGCGACATGGATGCCTCCACCAGGTGGAGACGCAAGGCCCAGTCTTTCTCCCAGGTTACAACATCTTCCGGTAGCGAGGAGACTGGTGTTGCGTCAGCAAGAACAGCCGCAGCTGCTGAGGGGAGGCCCAGAGGGCAAATTTGGACGTGGGCTCCTCTGCAGCTGGTGGGACGGGTGAGCCCCCACAGGGGCAATTCAATGCGGAAGACGGCTGGGAGTCATCCAGGTTGGTGGTGGACGAGGAGGAGGCCGCATCAGAACAGCACATGTGGCCTGGAGGGGGTGATGCCACAGGTGCAGTTGTTGCAGTCCAGGGGCAGAGGCAGGAGGAAGCGCAGGTCAACGCAGAGGGGCCTGTGCCTAATCGTGTCCCTGATCCTGCGACTGCATCAGTGCCCACCTGCAGGCATGCCTCAGTCCAGGCCGGTCCGCAGGTAGGAGGAGGAGTCCACGTCAACTGACCTTCCTCTACATGCAGACCAGGCAATCCGTGACAGGGTTGAGCCCAGGTTAGTTGGTGTCGCGATGCGCACTACCGTCATTCGTGATGATCTGCGTGGTTTCTGGCGGGACCATACACGTCATCATGCAGAGGTCTGTGTCATCCTGAACCAGCTAGCAAAGCTCATTGGCGCGGGTTTGCTACATGTGCTGGGCCCTGCTGCGACCCCCTCCTCCTCTTCCTCCACTATGTGCCAGGCATCCTCCCTGCCTTCTTCCAGCCCAGATACCACCAGGGCCCCCTGGGGACCTGTCCCATCCACCGCCCACCCCACACCACAAGGGACACCCCTACACCCATGACCATTCCCCGCAGGCAGCCCCCACCACATGGGATCCCCCTACACCCATGACCATGCCCCGCAGGCAGCACACACCACATGGGACCCCCTACACCTGTGGCCATGCCCGCAGGCAGCCCACACCAGAGGGGACTCCCTACACCCATGATCATGCCCCACAGGCAGTCCACACCACATGGGACCCCCCTACACCCATGACCATGCCCCACAGGCAGCCCATACCAGATGGGATCACCCTAACACCCATCACCACATGCACAGTCCTTTCCATGTGATTTGACAGCTGCAAGCGGGGTATGCGATTTTGCGGGAGTAAGCGAGGCCCTTTTCATGGAATTTGAATGGCCCGAGCGTGGTACGGGATTTCGCAGGTGTACGCAAGCCATTTTCATGCAATTTTACTGCTGCCTGCGGGGTACGCTCCATTTTTTCATGCGATTACGATGGAGGGGAGCTATGTGCTCAGCCAATGTTAGTGCAGGCCTTTGCGCCATATTAGACATTTCACTGGATTTTTCCTGCGCAAGGGGAGATGTTGGGGGCGTAACTGGCGCAGCTTAATGTTCACTGTGCCACGACTGGTAATGGCTTGGGAAATCCATGAATACGCGGTGCATGAAAATGCTGTTTTACACTGCGCCTGGCGCACGCGTAGCACACGCTCCCTCTCTGCGGGAGGCGCTTGCGCTGATTCTGTGCTGGATTCCATGAATTGTGCCCTGAGGATTGCAGAATATTTCTGTGCTCATGTGTTTTCTTGCACATCATCATGTTTAACCATGTCATAATGCAGTGTGATTGTAATATATGTTCACCCAGAGCCAGTGCTATGAGTAAGTGGACATGTAATTAGGCAGCAAAATAATACTTCGTATCTTGCCTGCTGGACTACAGCCACGCATTCTCCTCATTTATATTTTGATAACTTATTTATTTCCAACATTTATTTGCAAAATTTCCTACAGGCATTTTATCAACTGTTCTTTTTTCTTTTCAGTTTACAGTTCATTACAAACGTTTACCAATATCCCAAAGAAACCACTCCCTCCCTCATCATATTAAAATATATAAATATTTGTCCAATGCAAGTTCCAAAAACTTTGTCAAAGCGTAAGTCCATCTAGGCATCTCACCAGCATACAAGGCCTCCCACCAGTCATTGGCATTTCATCCAAATTGAGGTGATAATTGGCTATATAGTTATAGAGTTCTTAGGCTTTGCAACTCTTGAGAAAACAAGGTCAGGCATTTTAATGATTCCTCATCAGCATTTCTTGAGTGTACATCTAGGCTTTTTTGTCCGGCCATATAGATGTAATGTGGTATTGTTATGGAGAATGTTCAGACCAATTCTCATAAACAGATTTCGATGTTTGTCATCAGGAAACTTTCTTACGTGTGACAGGATTTGATTATAGGAGGCTGTGAAGGTTTTTGTGAGTGTATTTGTCCTTGATAGAAATCTTTTTCATCCGTCTCTTGCCAATCATTTTTCCATACAGCCTTTTTCACATATGTTGGGTTAGTATTCAAGGTTTCTCTTAACATTCTCAGGTCGAATAGGATGTCAATACATCTTTGGACCATGAATTCAGGGTCCAATCAGAAGCACTTCCAGGTTCTCTCACCAGTCACTCAAAGTGTGTGGTGCAAGGCAATTTGATTTTACTGAAGAATTGTAAGATCTTCCATTGTACTCTTACATATAGAGAGTAGCTCTAATTTGTGGCATATGACGGCTATAGAAACTGCATTTGGCAGGTGCAGAATGGAACACCAAAACTTTCCCTCCAGTCAGTCCCATGAGACCCATGGGAGACCAAGGCAGGATTCGGCTTATCAACTATTAGCATTTGCGCATTTCACCTTATTGTAACATTGTTCCCTCACACATATTTAACATAACTGACTATGGCATTTTACTGCATAACGTTATGCGCAAGGCAGGTCTTTCATTGTAATTCCAAACCAGCTCAGAAATGAAGGACCCAAAATACCAAATCTGCTCCTGCCCATTTTACTGCTATGGAAAGCAACAAAGTAATATGGCTCAGGGTTTGGGAACCATAGAGTTGTTGCCATGCTTTTAAGAAAGTCACTTGTATTGTGCTATTGTATGTGAGCAAGCACCCAGAGGGCTATGTAAGGGCTCTGAAACACGTACTATGTCTTTACCTTTTTTCCCTTTTAACCTTAATAAAACAGGTATTCTTTTCGAAATGTCCACTTAGGAAAGATTATTTCAGCAATTTGGCTTAGGACAAACATGGCTCTGTGTGAATACAATCCCGACTGTTTGTCATTATGTTTTTTTTTCCAGCCAGGCCGAAACACATGTCTGGGGTTGCTGTTGGTAATTTTGTTCAAAAGAGAATTGCCTAGCATTTCTGTGCTGGACTGCCTTTGGGCAGGACAAAGACTGATATGTTGTGTATATTTCTCTTCTGTGAAAGGGATAGTGAGCTAAACAATTTGGTTGAGACTCCCCCTAGACTGAGGCCAGTAGAGAGACTCCCAGAACCCCCGTTTTGTGCATATTAAAAGGTTACTTTGGGTCACACCCTAAATTACTAGGGTAATTCAGACGTGGACCCCTTGCTCACTGTTCTTAGAGAGGCACAGCTCCACCTCACTGATGAGGTCCAGCCACGCCGAAACACGTGCCTGGGGTTGCTATTGGAACTCTTGTTCAGAAGAGAATTGCCTAGTATTTCGGTGCTGGACTGCCCTCGGGCAGGACAAAGACTGATATATTGTGGATATTTCTCTTGTGTGAAAGGGATAGTGAGCTAAAGCTAAAAAAATATGGTTGAGACTCCCCCGTGACTGAGGCCGGTAGAGAGAGTCCCAGAACCACCCTGCTATGCATATATAAATATATTTTTTTTTGACCAAAACGAAAATAATGCCCTGAAACAAGGCAAAATCCAACGGGTCACACTCCCAATAGCAGCTGAGGTGTGGAATCCAGTCTCAGCAAGGAAAAGGCATGACAAACACATTTTTCTTTATTTGTAAAAGGTGCAGAAAAAGGAAAAGCCTGGATAACAAAACAACGCGTTTCGCGGTTCACTGACCGCTTGTTCACGTAAGTAGGTAATTACATGGAAGAAGGAACTCCTTATCAATGCTTTAAAACCTCTATGATACTAGTGCATAGAATGTCCCCATTCACAAGGGAATACAATGTGGTGAACAAATGGCGGCGATCTTATAACAGTAAAAAGACAGCAATGCATAACGACATGCAGTGTATTATATAAGTAAAAACACACCACAATCATAAAACCATTAAACCAATGTTGTATGATTCAAAATATAACACCAAGTGCGCAGATGTAATAGTTGCATGGACTGAGGAGAAAATGGCAAAAAACGCGGGTGAATGGCGGAAGCAGAACAAATTATGTCAAATATAAGTTCGAAAAAAGAAAACATCACATTCAAAATGAAAATGTGCGTTTCAAAGCCATGATAATCCTGAAGGGATGTGACACAATATAATATTATGTCTTTTTGAAGATGATGCCATTATAAAGCATCCACCATTAGTCTACATCCCAAATCCAAGATCCGCACTGATTTTTCCCGCTATTATGGCCATCTCCTCAACTCATTCCCACCAACCATCCATCATTCATAGAGTTTACTAGCTGATACATGAAAAAATATATGATCATGCCAAGTGCTCACCACGAGTCTCGCACAAACCTATATGCATAGTCATATGAGTTTAAATACTCATATATGTATACAAAATGATAAACATATCGAGCTCAATAATACAGTGGTTAACAATATAAAGTGCTTAGTGCTTTAGCAGCAATTAAAGTGCATAGTGCTTTAGCAGCAAGGAAGGAGTTAAAGGAACACATTGTCTTCTCAACAGGAATAATATTATGCCTAGTGCTCTGAGTCCATGGATGCACTAGTATGTTCATGAGTGTATAGTCAATATAAATCACAATATCATACAGTTTAACATCAGATGGATAAAAAAACCAAATATATGTATATCACAAAATGATAAAATACCATGGTCTCTAAAATATTGGCCAAAAATACACTCATGTCACAAAACTTGAACACATGCATACATGGACGACTGGAGAGTAGACAACAAGTTCGTCCGCCAATAAAGTGCAAGTGCACAGAACCCTTAAAATTGCCAATCTTAAATGGCAACCTACTCCCTTAAAAAACCTATTGAGCACGATAAACCCAGGAAAGAAAATACCAACTCTGGGAAATCTCCGATTCAAAGAACAAGCAATAGGGAGTCCAATAATCAAGCTATATCAAAAAATATTCTTCAAGATAATTAATATTAAGAAAAAACACCCTCCTAAAAATCATGTTAAAAACAATCATAATTCAAGAAAAGCTTCACCTACGTTTGGAAAAAACGACCTATAAAGTGCGTCAGAGAAAAGGGAAAATATATATATACATTTTACTGTGTGGGCCAGGATAGAAAGATATTAAACACTAGAGTGTCACTCTAAAACGTTAAAGGTTTCATACATTTCAAAAATATGTTAAAAAATTCAGAAAATATACTAGTCAGACCTAAAAACGTGTATAGCTCCTCATCAAGGTTGTGACCCCTGGGTTTTTTTGTCTCAAGATCCAAAATGGACTTGGTTTCTAGTTGTCTCAACAGAAACTCCTGGTTACCACCTCTGGGTGATTTAGGCACTGTCCGGATACCAAAGAAGGAGAAACCCTCTAATTTACCTCCATGTTGAGACAGAAAATGCAGAGCCATTGGATAATTAGAATCAACATTTCTTATGGCTCTGATGTGTTGAAGCATTTTCAGCTTCAATTTGCCTTTCGTACTGCCAACATACCACATGTTGCAGGGACAATTCAGAACATAAACCACAAAATCTATATCGCAAATGATTCTTGATGCAATCTGAACCTTGTTACCCAGGATAGGATGTATGTAACACGTCTTATTAACTGCATAAGTGCAGGCTTTACACTTGGCACATTTGTGAAAGCCTTGTGATTTGGTGTTTAACCATCCGTTGGTCAATGCATTGTCAATCGGCCTCATAAAACTAGGAACTAGTGTATCCTTAAATTAAGTGGATCTGCGAAAAGTAATGTTAATGCGATCACCCAGAATGGTATTTAAGTGTTCATCTGATTTAAGGATATGCCAATGTCGTTGCATGACTTGTCTAATATTATGGGCACCTTCACCATAGGTTAAAATAAGACGTGTCTCACTGGTGTCTGTAGTTCTGTGTTCAGTAGTGTCTGCTAACAACAGTAGGGAGTGATCAGTGTCTCTAGCTTTCTGAAAGGCTCTCTCCAACACTTTTTTGGGGTAGCCCCGTTGCTTAAATTTATTGGCCATAAAGGCACATTCGCAATCGAAAGTTTTGATCTTAGAGCAATTTCTGCGTATGCGAATAAACTCCCCATAGGGGATACTCCATTTCAGGGTTGCGGGGTGGTTGCTCTTGGCGTGGAGTGGGATGTTGGAACTAGTGGGTTTTCTATACAGACTGGTAATCAATTCACCCTGAGCCACAGTAACAAGAATATCCAAGTATGGGATAGCAGTCTTGCTGTGGCTCTCCGTGAATTGCAAATTGAGGTCATTGATGTTAAGTACTGTGACAAAATCCAACCATTCTGCACTAGTTCCTTCCCAAATAATAAACAAGTCATCTATATATCTCAGCCAGAGGGTGATCTTGGATGTATGATGACTGTTTCTGGGATGCCAAACCACAAATTACTCTCACCAACCCATCAATAAATTGGCATACGAGGGGGCAAATGTAGAGCCCATGGCAGTACCTTGTAATTGCATGAAGAACTGTTTGTTGAAAAAAAAACAATTGTTAGTAAGGCAAAGTAAAATCATTTCCAAAATCATTTGAGAATGTTGAAGGTAATTCAAGGATCTTGTATGCAGAAAATGTTCACATGCTTTAAGACCATCTGTGTGTCGTATTGACGTGTAGAGAGAGACTACTTCAAGTGTTGTTAATAAATAAGTGGATTCCCAGGGTATTGCTTCTATACGGCTGAGAAAATCTTTGGTGTCTCTAAAATAAGATGGCAAAGTAGTAACAAAGGACACCAGAGTCTCATCTATAAATCTTGAAGTATTTTCTAGCAAAGCCCCGTATAGAGTGACTATAGGTCTGCCCAGAGGCCTACTAAGACTCTTGTGTACTTTAGGCAGAAAATAGATAGTCGGAATAACCGGGAACTTGGGATGTAAGTAAGAACAAATGTCCTCATCCAACAAGTCTTTCTCTTTCCATGTCTGTAAAAGATTCTCTAATTTATCACTCATGGTTCCAGATGGATCATTTGTTAATTTAGCATAACAATCCTTGTTCAACAGTTGTCTATGGGCCTCTTTGATATAATCATCACAGTTATGAGGACCATGTTCATGCCTTTGTCTGATGGTTTAACAATGCACTCTGTCATGGCACTCAAGCGTTCGATGGTGCATTGTTGTGATGAAGTAAGATTAGTTTTGTGAGGCACCGATTTCTTCCTGATTTTTTTTAAGTCCTGGACAACTAAATCTTGAAAAGCCTCCACATGTCCCCCTGGGTTGAATACCGGGTTGATGCGTGATTTTGCTTTGAGTTGTGTCTTCCCTGGTCAAGCAGTATCAACATACATGGAGGCAGATTCTTGGTCCAAACAACTGTGTCTCTATCACCATCGGTTTCTAAATATTCCAAGTCCCTCAAAGTAAACACATCTTGTATAGAAACATCTGTGCCACCCTGAAGATTAGGCTTAGGTTTAGATTTAGGTGGATACATGGTAAAGATTTTTTTTAAATCTTACTTTGCGCATGTATTTGTCGAAGTCTATCCGAGTTTCAGCATAATCGTATCTTGACGACGGACAAAAGTTAAGGCCCATTTGCAATACATTGGTTTCTTCAGCGGTAAGATGGTGGGTGGACAAATTAATGATAGACATGTCCGAAGAATTCATGGTCATGTGAGTTATTTCTTTGCTCCAGAGCGTGTTAGTTGCTCTGGTTTGTCCGTGTTCGATGTTGATGCTACGCCTTCCCCGCCTTGTTTTTTTCTGCCTCTTTGGCCAGAGGACTTTCCTCTTCCTTGGCCTCTGGTTTTCTTGCCGCTGTTTAACCTGCCCTCCATACCTAACAGTCTCATCTCCTCTAAAAAATTAAGCTTTCTAGAGGGCTGTTCACCTTCACTCTCAGCGGTGTCAACATCTGAGGAGGATATGTCAGTAGAAATGTCATCAGTGGTATTAGCTGTTGGTTTAGGGAGCTTCTGACGCAAAGTATCAAAGCGTTTTGCGAAGGTCAGTACGCTTCCTTGTTCATAGTCTTGTTTATCCCTGATGAATTTCCTTTGTTTGCATAATTTTATATCCTCCTCATAAGCTTTGTATCCATTTTCCATGCTTGTTCGAAGGGTCTTGCCCTCCTAACTTGGGTCGAGCTTTTCCAGTTCCTCCTCAGTGTGCTGGATCTTGACTAATATCTTATGACAATCCGTACGGGCATATTTAATCAAAATATTCCAAAATGTTACTGAGCACCTGTTGCTGGATTCGCCCCATTCCTGTAGCATGGCTGGATCTTGTTCTTCAAAAGACGGTGTGGTAAGGATCCGCAAGCCTCTCGGAAAACGTCCAACGTCAATATAGTTTTGTAGGGAGTGTTCCTCCCACAATTTGCTGATCTCGCGGCGCCTTAATTTCTCTAATTCTCTAAGCAATCTGATTTCATTGTTAGAGGGTGAGTCCAGTGTAGGCACTTGCAGTGTAGGTTTATTCACAGGTTGCTTCTCACAAAAAAGTGAAGCCGCTTGTGTTTTTCTCAGGCTTTCCCTTTCTTGTTGTGATGCCATAATTTGTACGCACTAGGCTGTCTGGATGCGTGACAAGCCCTTTCAACATTAAACAGTGTTAGCTCTATAGCACAGACACAAATACCATGTAGGTGCTAGTATATCCTTGCGGGTAGTCCAATAGGCATCAGGCATAGGTAAAAAAAACAGAGACAAAGCATGCACGTAGTCCTACCTGCGCAGACGGAATTTTACCGCGTCCTCCGATGCAGTGAAATCCCAATCTAAAGCACAGGCAAGGTTCAGTGGTGCTCCGTGACTCGCCACACGAAATCGAAATGGACAATCCGGAGTGCAACAAAAAAGCCCTTCAAAGGATCCGAGAGGGAAACTTGTTGTGCGCTTCACATACAATGGATGGGTGCAAAGTCCAGCGTCGTGAATCCCACGGCGCGAAGATATTTTCAAAATGAAAATAATGCCCTGAAACAAGGCAAAATCCAACGGGTTGCACTCTCAAGAGCAGCTGAGGCGTGGAATCCAGTCTCAGCAAGGAAAAGGCATGACAACTAGTCCAGGCAGCACATTTTTTTCTTTATTTGTAAAAGGTGCAGCAAAAGGAAAAGCCTGGATAACAAAACACCGCGTTTCGCAGTACACTGACCGCTTGTTCATGTTCATGTGTGATGCCATCATTGATGTCCTGGGTGTTAGTCTTAGCAATGCACAGTGGGGGCGCAAGTTATGGTTGCTTAGCTTACCATAACTGGCAAATTTCAGGGGGTTTTCGGTTTTACTTGGCACCATAACATCCCTTTGACAAGGTTTTTTTACTGAATTTCATAGGTTTTTAGTAGCGCAACTTAAGCATAACGTCCCTTTAACAAAGTTTTTTTTACTGAATTGCATAGGTTTTTAGTAGCGCAACTTAACCATAACGTTCCTTTAATAAAGTTTTTTTTACTGAATATACATTTTCATAGTGTGAATTTGATAGATGTTTACTAGGATTCCCTTACTTTATATACATGTAACAAAGAACATACTGAACACCCTGCTAATGATGTTAATGTCCGCAGACTGTGCGTATGTCCGCAAACGGCCGCTGACAAAAATCAACACTACCCAAACACTCAGGGGGTATCTTAAATTGTTCTAGCATGCCATATAAACACTACACAAGTTCAAAAAGCAGCACATAAACACATCATAAGTAATAATAAATAAGAATTGGAACCTATATATCTAACACATCAACCATCCATTAAAAAACCACATGTACTAAAATGGAATATACCAAAACAAAAAAGATATGCTTCCAACATAATTACCTCACAGAAACTGCACAGCTACGAGCAACAGCACACCTACACAACAGTAAGAATAGAACTTACCAGAAACTAGTAATTAAACTTTATTTTTCTTATATATTTCTAAACTTTTTTGTGTTAGGTACACTAAAATAAATATATTTTTGTTTTTTACACAGCAATGTCCAGTACTTTGGAATGGCTTGAGGAACATTTCCCACGTGGGGAAATGTCTGAAGACAATAATACTAATGGTAGACACTTCTTTTTATAAGCAAATTAATAATCATTACTTTATGTGCACTTAAATATATATTTTATTTTAACAGACCATACAAACATTGAAAATAATACACCAAAAGATACATTGGAAAATAATCTGCAGCGCACGGAACAAAAAATGGACATGCTCATGGAAAAATTCAATCTTTTGAAACATTTTTTAGAGGACCACATAAAATAAAAAATTAAATACCATTGTCCCACATGTACCTGTTCCCCCCTCCATGTACCAGTCAACTATCCCCAAAACCTCAACACCAAGAAAAATGTTATGATGAGACTTCCATCCATTCATCCCCTCCCATCCATCCTCTCCAAACCCCTAATTCCCATATATTTGTATCCGTTTCTGCTTCCCCCTCTCTTTCATAAATTGTGTATCAGTATATAATAAAAAAAAAATTATGTGTCTTTTAATTCAATACTTTGTGTCTTATTTGTTTTTAAAGTCTGCTGGGGTGTCTGCGGACAGCACGCCTGTTCGGAATGTTCGTAATCAGCCAAAATGGGGTGTCCTAAGGACACTATACCAGTCCGTACCGTTCACAAGCAAGATGGAACTGTTCTTAGAAAACACTTGGTGTCTGGGATGTCCGCAAGTGAACAAAATGGAGATGTCCTAAGGACACTATACCTGTCTGTACAGTCTGTAGAACATCTACGCACATGCACACCAGACCCATAAGTCCTGCGAACATCGCGCCTGTCCGTAACTGTCCGTCTCACTTGTGTCGCACTTTTAATTTGTTCAGGACCCGAACACTGTCTGTATAACACCCGCGCGCATGCGCATGACTGTACCCGTGCATTTGGTGTCCTGCGGACACCCTTTCCCTTCGTGGATGTGTTCTCGACGTCATCCTGTGACCTCACCCATGCTAAGCATGTGTCCTGATTTGCGGACACAGTCTGGTTCCCCAACATTTTAAAAGAACTTTTTCAGACAATTCAAATTATTTTACAGTAAAAATTCACCATTGCACATGTCCCAGACAATGACTCTGGCTTCCACATACTTTTTGGAACTTTTTGAACCTTTTTGGGTGTGTTTGATCTGTCTGCGAAGCGCACCCCTCAAGCCCTATAAAAGACCACACCCCAGGGCTGATCTTCATTGTGCTTCTGGCTATTGCAGATTGACTTTTGCTGCCTTTGCTGCTCTTGCTGAGATTATCACATCAACCCTGATGGCATCCATGGATGCTGTTGCTACATCTGCCTCAGCACCACCCTCAAACCCTCCACCACCACCACCTCCCTAAGGACCTGCAGAGGGGAACAGGCGTGAGGATGTAGAGGACGAGGATGAAGAGAATAAGGTAGAGGAACGCCCTACTACCAGCACTCACCGGGAGTCTTGGGTGTGGTGGTTGTTTATCATTCATGGTAACGCAACGAAAGCATGTGCGAACAAGGTCACCTGCAACCAATGCAAAATGGTGCTGAGTCGTGGGAGACGTAGTTCGTACAGCTTTGGTACGACATCCATGAAGCGACACCTGAAGTGGTTCCACGGTGGGGCCGTTTGCAAGGTTGTACCTTGTGATGAACGTAATAGGTTGAGTTCCTCTACCACATGCTCTGTTTCTGCACCTCTCACCACAAGAGACACTCCTGTGGGAGAGCACATCCCTCCAGCTGCCTCACAGGCCATTCACGATGCTGTTGACCCTTACCTTTCGAGGGTCACAATATTGTGTATGTACTGCGACGCAGTACTCTGCAGGGGGGAGACTCTTCGAAGTGCTTTCGAGACTGCGGTCACGGAGCACCAGAAGACCTGCTACCTACCTAAGTAACGCCTACCCTACATCTTCCCCTCTCCACCTGCCCTTTCTTATCCCGTGGTTGGTGTCCCTTGATTAGCCTCCTTTCCCCTCCTCTCCTAGTGTGTCATGTGTAAAAAGCCAAAAAAAATATAAACGAACAAAAACCAAAACAAAACAAAAGGCTCTTTTCAGAGCCGCCTTTCACAGTTTAAAAATGGAAGTAGCAAATAAACAGTGCAGGGCTTGGTGCATTTGTTAGAAGTCCACGGACAGTTCTAGGACAGATAAAGTTTTAGGGTGTTGCCCTAGCAAAACCAATGCACTTTTCTCTGGGAGGAAGTGGTGGCTCTGAAAAGAGCCTTTTGGTGGTGTTTTTGTGTGTTTGAAAAACTTGACATCGTCAACATCTACTGCAAAATGAATGACTGTAATTCCAAAAAAGGTTGCAATGCATTTTGCACATTTCTCAAAGAAATCTGATTGCCAGCATAAGTAAGATGGACTCCATCTCTGCGAAAAATGCATGTGCTACGAAACATAATATTTTCATTGTGAAAAGAGGACATGCCAAAATTTCTTAGAAAGACACAAACAGCCTTATTGACATTGCACCTTGCTTCCTCCATTTGTGTACCAAATGAAGAAGAACGCAGCCACATTTGTCTTTGCACAATACGATAAAAATTACTTAGGAATTTGGAAACATGTCCATGACGTTCCCAAATCCTTCTTTCATTGCAAATTGCAAAGAAATTCCAGACACATGCCCTAAACTGTTCCCTCCACAATGAATTATAATTATGTCTGGATGATGATCTGTCTCTAAAGTAGCACAGAGAGGTACTAAGTCCAGCCACTTCGTTCCACACACTCCATGCCAGTGCAATTCCAAATGAGGGACTCCAAGATTTGCAGCTACTCCACAACATTCTGCATGCACCTCCAACCAATGTATACATTAGTCTCCCAAAATCCAGATAACCTGTTTTAGGAAACGTTCTGACAAAATCTCTCCTTACACAACACACCCAGTAAACTTTACTGACCAATCCCTAGCTTCGCTCCTTCTCATTTGCATGCCTCTCCACCCCTGAATCCCTGTATGTAATACACGCCGCCTGCAGACTACCGCCATGTCTGCAGACATGTAGAGGATCTGAGCGTGACGACTGTACATTTAAATATGATTCCCCTTTTCCCCTTTAAGGTGAAACTATTGTCCCATATTGCCCTAGGTAGTTATCCAGAAAGAAATACTTTGGCATTTGGAAGGATGTTCATTATTGCTTGAACCAAGTGTTCCAAATCTGCCACCAAAGTAGGGGCACTGACACAGCTAATACAGTCATTTAGCAAAACAAAACAAGCTTCCAGTACAGAAACTTAGCTTCCTCTATCAAAATGTAAAACAAAACAGAAAATGGTTAACAAGAATTCAGCTACCACTACTGCTGAAATTGCTCCTATAAATCTTGATATACTAGCAGGTAACCATACCATAAAAAGTATTTTAGCAATAATGTTCCGCCACAGGGTCCTTCAGAATCTTATAAAAACAGGAGACAAATCATGCACAACCCTTAAAACTGACCACAGAAAATGAAATGTATCTTAGAAGCTTTGATAGACAGTGCAAAACTTCTCAAAAGAAAATTATTTATTTTAGTGTTAAACAGAATGGAACCACTAACAAAACTAACTACTAAATTACAAATAAGTCTTCTCAATAAACGGAATGTCAACAAAAATAACTTCTTAAATATCTGTGGAGGTGAATGGAGTCACACCACGAGCACAGAACCATATTTTCATGAGGAAGCATACAAACAAAACAAAACAAACATAATTGCCATACATAGCAGTGAACAAGGTTATGAACATATTAATAATACCATAATGGAACACGAAATGCTGCTTACAAAAATATCCCCAGAAAACTCAGAATTACCTCTCCATTCGACTGAACCAGAACATCCAGTATAGAAATGGTCATGCACATCAATGTGTAACATTCCCAAAAAATCTTTCAAATCTTTATGCCAGTTCCTCAATCAGTATGTGAAAGGCAAAGACAAAATCAAAAACTGAAACTGCTGCAAAATATGGATACCTGTCCAGTGCGCAAATACACAGGTCTACAAGAACATTCATTAGCCTGCATTTCAGGACCTATTTGCAAAAGCACATTCCATCATATCGAAATGATATCAATACATCATTCAACTATAAGAAATCCAGTCTATAACCTGTACTATGCTAAAAGTCCTGCTTTAGCACTAGCGAATTTAAATAACAATCTTCTACATGGTACAGCCAAAGATCTACTCGAAGAAATTGACCATATCCAGAAAAAATATTTTGGAAGTTAACGCCACTCACAAAATGCAATAGCTTTACAACAGACTAGCAACAATTCTTCACATGGCAACCTTCTACTACACACATACAAAAATGAAATACTAAAATTTAAAAGTACATCCGCTGAAGTACCAATCCATGTGTGTGTGTGTTGCCGCAGAACTTTTTATAAAAGTAGCACAAAAACTATAGATGTAACATACAAAATAGAAGACAATGACGATTCCAAATGGTTTGAATTAGCTCTCTACCTTATAGCAGAAAACAAATACGAAATAACTGACCTCTTAATAATTTGCAGTTACTGCAGTGCTAAACTTGACAACAACCAAACTCCTTCACGTGCTATCACAAATAACTTGGAATTATTCCCACTACCAAAACCCCTCCAACAACTCAATTTATATGAGAGCATCATAATTCAAACAGTGCACCCATTTCAAGCAATAATACGCCTTCAACCAAAAACAGCAAAATTACCTCTCTCTGAATTGGTGAAAGGCATTTGTGGCAAAGTAGTTTATTTACCATTAGATCTGAAAGAAAATGTGCACACTCTAGGAGTGCAACATTCAAAAGAGCATTCTTTAATTTTCTTAGTAAATGGTGTACCAACAAAAGACAACAAAATTTGGCAACAACTCGTGGGCTTACATAGCCTTGCAATATCTGAAAGACAATACTGAATACTAAAAAGAAATAAATATTGAAGAAAGCTTAAGGGAAACAACTGAAATAATTCAAGAGTCATCAGAAACTATACAATTCATCCATTGCACTCTAATGAGAGCATAGATTATGCACTAGAAACTTACCAAATGCAACAAACCAAAGGGTCACCAATGAGCATATGGGAAAAAAGTATAGAAGCACATGCTTTTCCACTGCTATTTCCTACTGGCAAAGGAGGAAGATACAATAATAGACCCATTCAGATAACAGCATCAGAATACTGCTCATTACGAATGTATTCTGAAGATCCCAGATGTAGACAAAATGTGGAATACATATTCCACCTACTATTTGAAAGTGAACTAGCAACCCTACGTTACGGAGTTGCACACATATTGAAATCTGGAACCCACTTTCAAAATATGTCAGCTACCCAATTAATACAAAAAGTGCAAGAAAAAGATGAGGTTTTACAATGAAACATAACAAATCTGTTTGCAAACATGCGTGGTACGAAAGAATACTGGTTCCGACGGCACGGAGATGTACTTTGTATGATCAGAATCCTTGGACCACCCACTTGGTTTGTTACATTAAATTGTGCAGAACATGCATGGGAAGATTTACATGATTTCCTACACATATCAAGCAACATCAAAATCAACATAGATCTACTAACACCTGGAGAACTTTGCTCTAAATCCTGTTAATGTTTCAATATATTTCCACCATCGTTTCATTGCTTTGCCACACTTTATTTGTAATAAATCTGTTCCTCCCCTTGGAGAAGTGCAACACTTCTTTTGGAGAAAAGAATAGCAAGCCAGAGGAGCACAACATATCCACATGCTTTTATGGATTAAAGGTGCACCTAAATTTGGTCAGGACAGTGATGCCACTTTTTTGCACTTCATCCAAAAATATGCCACTTGTGAAATCCCTTTACACAGGACACATAGTCACCTTCATGGACAGATTGTACAATTTCAAAGACACAAATGTGGCAAATATTGTTGTCACAAATACAAAAGCAAAGGGAAATACTACACCAAATGCTGCTTTGGTTTCCCTAGACCAGTTACAGAAATAGGTGAAGTGAACAACTTCATGTCTTCAGTTCGACATAGTGTTAAAGCTAAATCACCTAAGAACAGGTATTACATAAAAAGAACAGAAGAATCAAATTATATCAATGATAACAATGCAATCATTGCCCTCTTATGGAATGCAAACATAGATGTGAAGTACATTGCAGACAATTCCACTGCAGTTGCACGATATGTTACAGCCTACTTAACAAAAACCAAAAAAACAGAGCTTCAAGACCTTGAAATGACCTATCATCAGACAAAACACTATCTGAGAAACTGTACAGCCTAGGCATAAAAATGCTCTCTCATAGAGAATGTGGCACCTATGAAGCTGCAGATCGTTTAACCAGTACTGCTTTGTAGGGAAAATCTGAAAATATAGTATGGCTAGGTCTTGGTCCTGCTAAATCTAGAAAAAGAGTTCTGAAATCATATGAGGACATAGAAACAATTGCCAAAAATTATCCCAACAGCCAAGACATTTTAAAAGACAATTTACTAGACACATACTACCCGAACAGGAATACCACTTTGGAAACCATGTGTCTATACCACATAGCCCAAAACTTTGCATACAAAAATAATATAAAACCCGATGAAAGTAAAGGTAGATATAGATTGACAGATTGCGAAGGCAGCTTAGTTAAACTTACCAAAGGAAGCTTAATTAATCATGTCAAATTGTCATTAAAAACTCCTCAACAGAAAGAACTATATTACATGTCCCTGCTACAACTTTTTAAACCATGGAGAAAAGAGGAAGAGATACTAGGTAACTATGACTGCTATGAAAACGCTTTCAAAGTAAATGAAAGCACTATCACCGATGTGAACTTTACACAGTACAAAACAATTTTGCATAATGAACATCAACATGAAGAAGAACTCCAGGCCTAACTAGATAAGGACACCTCCGACAGTAGTCAACCTTCGGTAACAGGAAGTCAAGAACCACTAGGACAGCCACTAATAGCAAATGAAGCTGAATTAGCTATGACAGAAGTGGAAAACACCATGTGTCACTATGAAGAAGATATAGAAGACTTAAATGTACTACAATCAAAACTTAAAGATCAGCGCACCATTTTTGAAGAAGTAACAAAAGAAATTGCGCATGGTGTACAACATGAAAATAAAGAATGTACCTGCCAAAATGATAAACCTATACTGCTGTATGTCAGTGGTGAAGCTCGTTCAGGAAAAACATTCTTAATCAAAATCATCAGCAAGTTCCTTCAACAATTGACAAACAACAAACTGTCAGCTGTTGTAACTGCCCCCACAGGTTTAGCTGCCTACAACATAGGCAGTGTCACTTTACACCGACTACTACTCCTTCCAGTAGAACACCAAAACAAATGATACTATTACAAACTTTCTGCAGGAGCTGCAATGGAACTACGCAGAGTATTAAAACAAATGAAAATGCTAATAATAGATGAAGTGAGCATGGTCTCCAACCTAATGTTGGCTTTGATTCACCTAAGATTGCATGAAGTACTTAAAACAAACTACGAAGAACTCTTTGCAGGAAAACACATTATCGTTTTCGGAGATCTTCTACAATTGACACCAGTGAAAGGTGAACCTATTTGTAAAATCTTAGGACACAAACTCTGCCGTATAACTGTTGACAGCATAGGAAATGTCAACCTTTGGCAACATTTCCAATACAGAGAATTAACAGAAAGCATCCGTCAATCTGCAGACCTCACTTACGCCAACATTTTAAAAAATATTACAATAGGTGTATTATCTCAAGAAGCACAAGCAATATTTGAAAACCGGCATATCCATGCACTTTGTGGTGATAACGCATGTCCTACTGATGTTATGGAACAATTAGCTCACAAAAATGTCAATTGTATGGCTTTAATGCCAACTCTTGCAAGCTGTTTCAAATTCAATGAAACAATGTTAAAAAAAGAAATGCAACCAATGATTGAAATTTTCTCCACAGACAAACTGGACGTACATGGTATGACACTACCCATGTGTCAGCAATCCACAACAAGACTAAATACCTTAGAAAATTCAATCTCCAACACAGCTGGGTTGGAAATAATATTAAAACTATCCTTAAATTGTAGAGTAATGCTTAAACGTAACCTTGACATAGAGCAAGAACTAGTTAATGGGGCACTGGGTAAAGTTGTTGGCTTTCAAACATCCCCACGTGACAACAACATTCAGTTTGTCAATATTCTCTTTGACAAACTTTCAGAAAAAGAAAAGATAGGGTGCTCAACATCTTGATTCCTTCTCTTCAAAGACATGTATGTACGTAGAGAACAATTTCCTCTAACTCTTGCATATGCAGTCACCATTCATAAATCCCAAGGTCTTACCCTAGACAAAGCATTGATAGATATTGGAAACACAGTCTTTAAAGAAGGCATGAGGTACGTAGCACTATCACGCTTACGTACACTTGACGGTCCATTTCTAATCAACTTTAATGCAAATAAAGTGAACACTGATATTCCTTGCATTTTAGAATACAATAGACTGAGTTCACTGTACACCTGTCACCTGAAATCATATCCTGTTCCAGAAAAAAGAAAACGTTGTAAAAGAAAACTAATTCAAACAGAAATACAACAGGATCTGACTGCAAATCCTTCAAAGAAAACAAAAGAAGCTAATACTTAATCAATTACCACAAGCAAAGAAGAACCTATTAGTGAAAGTAAATCAGGTACTTCTTCAAAGAAGGGACACTCCGAAAAAATAAATCGGACACAGAGCTAGCTGGTCCATTCAAATTTTCAAATTAAACTGGTGTAAGTTGCTACGCAAAAGTAGCAATGAATATTCTATTTCAATTGCCACCAATTGTTAACAACATTTACTTACACAGTACAGACCATTTGTGTTTGCAAATGTAAGTCCTTTATAGAAATGCAACAAACAATCCTGACAACATGTATAGTGTTCACAGAATAAGACAACAATTGGACTACTGTGCTGGAATGGTGAGATTCACTATAAACTCACAAGAAGATCCACAAGAATTTCTAATGTACTTACTACAAGTACTCGAAAACAATGTGGAAACATACATGCACTCTCTGTAACAATGTGACACAGGAACAAATCCCTAATGAGAGATGTGTGTATGTATCCATACCTAATTGTGAATACATTCAATTTCAGCAACTTCTACAAAATGCAAACCATGGCAGATTATGTACTACTGCAATTCAGATAACCGCTCCACCTTACTGATACAAACACATAGTAACTACATAATACTAATGCTTCTACGTTACAATGCAGATGGTACCAAAAACAACTGCAAGCTGACTGGATATACATACAGTAAAGTGTCACTTGGTAATAAAACCTTCACAACAATAGGTATAATCTACCACGCAGGATCCACAACCAATGCAGGTCACTACACTGCATATCTTTAAAAGAAATGTGGATGGTTTGAATGTAATAATAGTAGCAATACTCAAAAGCAGAGATTACCAGCAAATCTTACAAACACATATTTAATCTTCTTAAAGCCAAAATTTAAAAACTAATGTGTACTTCAACATTAACAAAAATTCAATTAAAAGACTATAAACAGTTAGAATACACCAACAGGTATCTAACTGCCCAAGATTGTATAACAACCACACAGATAAAAGAATACCACTGATTTGTAACCAAAAATACACAGTTAGAATACGCCAACAGGTATCTAACTGGTTAAAAAATCTGCAACAAGCCAACATACAGAACATTAATCAAAAACAACAAGTGAACTCTCAAAGGAAACAAAGAAATAGTTTGTAGCATAGCAAAGAAAGTTTTTTTTTTAATCTGACAAGGATTTTTTTCCCCCAGACCCAATGATTTGAAAAACAAACACGGAAACTGAGCAAAATGCACAGTACACTGGTTTGTAAACTAAATATGAGGGTAAAAGAAAAGCTAAAATATCTATTATGCAATGTAATAAGTCTTTATAAAATACAAACACTAACATGCTCTTTTCTTTTATCACAGAAATTGAAAAAGAATATTTCCTCCAAGTACTAAAGTCATGTAAGAAATATATCGAATCTGAGCAAATGAAACAGTAATTATCATGTTACACAAAACTCTAGGTCCTGCCCACAACCACCACAGCATATCACACCGATGGTGTCTTATACATCATTAGCACACCCATAGAATGAAACATTTTAACTGCAGCATACACTCAATTTGCACCCATGACTCTAGGCCCTGCCCACACCTACCAGATATATATTTGATTGTATGAGTGTGATGTATAAATGTGATATGCTGCGGTGGTTGTGGGCAGGACCTAGAGTCTTCAGTGTATGGCCTACAGCCTACAGCCTGCAGCCATGCACCCAAGACTCTAGGTCCTGCCCACAACCACCACAGCATATCACACCCATTGTGGCTTTTAACTTCACTACATATAAATTTGGTTTTGGGTGCATTGCTGTCATATGCTGCAGTGGTTGTGGCCAGGGCCTAGAGTCTTGGGAGTATGGCCTATGGCCTACGGCCTACGGCCATGCACCCAAGACTCTAGGCCCTGGCCACAACCACCGCAGCATATCACACCCATGGCGGCTTATAATTCAGTACCACACCCATAGAAACAAACATTTTAACTACGGCATGTACTCAATTTTAATATTTGCTAACACCACGCGTGTCCTTAGAACAGTTTCAGGTTGCCTGCGCACAGCACGGACGGAAGTATTATCCTTATGAGACCCCTCATTTTCAGTAATTACATACATCCTGGACAAGGCGGGCATTGGCAAATACATCATTAGCACCTGCCGCCTAAACAAATACAGTATTTCACCAATCTCTTACTCTCTGAACCTCTCCAAGCACTCTGACACACCAAAACACTTTCCGAAACAGTATTTCGCCTCTGGTCGCCACCATGCTGTCGGCGGATCCAAGATGTCGGGCGCATCAAAACAATCTGACGCACATCACGCCTCACTCCAGCCAATCGGCAGACATGTCGCGTGTCCGCGGTCATGACTCGAGCCCCTTAGCCAATCGGTATCTAGTCCACGGAGCGAACAGGGAAGTGTGACCGCGGAG
This sequence comes from Ambystoma mexicanum, assembly GCF_040938575.1. Taxonomy (NCBI): domain Eukaryota; kingdom Metazoa; phylum Chordata; class Amphibia; order Caudata; family Ambystomatidae; genus Ambystoma; species Ambystoma mexicanum. The sequence goes on from NC_090936.1 coordinate 827,774,121, forward strand.
AGGATATAGATACCACTAATTTTTTGAGACGTACTATTTGGTCGTTTTAAAGAAAACTACTGGACTGATTGGCACCAAATATACAAAAGCACGCTTTCGGGACCAAAGTCGTCCTCCTGCCGCAAATTTGGTGAAAATCCTTCCAGCGGTTTGGCCTGTAGGCGTGTGCAAAATTTTCCCCCATTCCCCAATTCACACTATGGAAAAACAGACATTTTGGGACCCCGCCTATAGCTTTTCCCCCCCTCAACCAAACATCGCCAAACTTTTCAGAGTGGCCCAAATACTTTTTTTGCAAAGTTTGGTGAGGATTCGTTCAGGGGGAGCAAAGTTATAAACCGCCCAAAAAGTGTTCTTCCTATGGAAATAGCAACTTAACCATAGTAATCCCATCTTTAGTTACCTTTCTGCTAAGTCCCTTGAATATATGGATATGGGATGGGGAGCCATTAAGAGGGAATTGTTTACAAATAGAATATTTTAGTATTCAGTGTAAAATGTAACATTCCTTTCTCACTATATTTAAAACCAAGTGAGGTCTGATATATTGCATAACAAGCAGCATTTTCCGTGTTCATAGTGCACAGAACTATCCCCAGCAGAATGGGAATAGAATGTTGTAGCATGTTAGAGTGAAATAAACGTTGCTTTCACTGCATTCAAAGGTGACCGAGATTTCATTTAAATAGGAATAAATAGCATGTTCTGCATTTTTCTCTGCTATACGCACATTATAGAACACATAGCATTTCCCATCACAGAGAAGCCAGCATTTTGTAAATCACAGCCAAATTAATTGAACAATGTAGCTTTCAATGGTATACTCTGAAACTACATTTGTGGAAGGGTGTACAACTTCCACATTTCCACAACGGATTGGTTATTTGAAACCTGTGAGAACCATAGGTGTTTAAAAATGCCTATTGGGATTAAATGGAGCTTAGTTAGGCCATTTCCATTTCCATAGAAAGGATTCAATTTAAAAATAACAGTATAATTACACTAATGATGATGTGTTAAAGTGAGAGGAACCAGTTTAGATGCACTCAAATCATCAAAAACAAATTGGTGAGCCAGCATTTTCCCTTTTCCGGAAATTGTGATCTTGGGTGGATACATAGGGTAGATTAACCAATATTTTGTGCATGCTAAATTGATAGCAAAGCTGTCTTAAACGCAAGACTGTAGATTGTGATGCAACACACTAGAGCTTATATTTCTTTTACATGCACATGTCAGAAACCAATCACACCACTCTACATGTGGAAACACATTGCTAAAAAGAAATCTGTAGCAAATGCACTTTTTGTGTACATTTTCTGTGATGCCAATACTTGTTATGGATATTGGAAAAACAGAGTATGTGTTAAAATCTGTCATTTATAACAGAACATGTGTTTATGTAAATGCAATGTGGGGAATTTAATAGGCAGGTTGATTTTCCTCTGTCGACAAGTTGCCTATACACATGTCTATATATAATATACTGTGCTGACTTCCACAACATAATGTTAGGGTAGAACCTTTGAATTAATTATACTTTAATCAAGGTGAATTATTGCATCCTAATACAGCCAGTGTCTTGTCCCAAAATGATGGGGTGGGATTGTATACTATGGGGTGTTATAGCAGGGATTGCCACTTAGTGAAGAAAAAATATAGCACACCAAGATATTGTCACAAAACACAGGGTGTCACTCCCTTGGGTATCCAAAACTAAGGTTTGAAGAAGAAAAGGGCAATTCATGTTAGGATCTGTTTGCCCTCAGAGGACCAAGGACCAGCACCCATGCTACTGAAACATCAGTTAAGTTCCCTCAGAAATGTGTTTCACTTCTCTCTCCCAACAGCCCATACCTACCATCACCACTCACCAACCACGCAGCTCACCAGCAATATCATGGATACTTCATTGCAGTTTTATCACTGGTGTCACCATAGACCCCATCAGCACTCCATCATCAACCACTACAAGACAACTGATGCTCCCAATCCTACGCTGAGCAATCAGTAATGAAGTAAACATTTCAGACCTCTTCAGCACGCACAACTTGAACGCCATCTTTATTACAGAGAGCTGGATGACATCCGCCTCCACCCACATCGTAGAAGTGATCATCCCCAATAGACATACGATTCTACAAAGAGACCATACAAGCGAGATGGGCAGAGGACTCATCACCATTAGCAGCGCACAATGGCCAATCACCCAAATGGATATTTCCACTATAGGCTCGTTTGAAAATCTTTCCAGCAACATCCAGCTGTCCCCAATGGACAGAGTCACCTTAGAGCTCATCCAAAAACCAGCAAGTCCTATATCTCTTTCTTCTGAGACTTCATGGACTTGGTCACACCATGTCTCTCAGCACGCCAACAACATCTTCCTCCGTGACTTCAACATTCCTGGCAACCAAGCATTCAAGTCTACGAAGGAAGATCTCCACTGCCATCTCAACACTCTAAACCTCACAGGGTACACGAAAGACCAAATGCACTCCATAGGTAATATCCTCAACTGCATTATCAGCAACCTGTTCACCCTCTCTAACAGATCTCCAATCATCCTTGTCTGGTCGGACAATCTGGCAATGCACTGTGACATTTATCACACCACCCTAGTCAATCATACCATCAGAAACCCAGAAAACAAGCTTTCAGATCAGTCAAAAGCTTCCCAGTGAAGAGTCTTGCAGAACAGTACAACAACCTCCATATCACATGGGCCGATCAACCTCAGACAAACCAGGAATATGAATCGCTTTGCAAAGAACTCAACAACCCCACACAACAAACCTCAACCTCCATGCCCTGTTGAAATATCACACACTCAAACCTGAACCTTCTGTAGCCCGGTACACTCAAGAACTCAATCTAAACAAAGTAACAATCACAAAACAAGAAAAGATTGGATGACAATCCTGAAGCCCATCAAAACTCGCTGTGCTAACGGAACTCTGGGTTACATGCAAACAAATGATCACCACTGTCAAGGCCAACCAATTCCAGAAAACCATTGCCATGGCCAACAACAAAAGTAGTACACTCTTCAAAGGCATCAATCATTGCATCAGTCCCCTGACTGACCAATCCTTATTCACTGCATTGAAAAATCAACTACCATCAACTCTTTCTTCATCAACAATATCAGCATGATCCTCCAGCACATAGACACCAATGCTGCAACTGACAGCACATAATGCATCCTATCTCGCAAAACCACCACTATTTAGACAACTTTCAACACACTCATCATGGAAGTCCTGGCTGCTACTGTATCTTCCCTCAAGACTGCATTGTACGTGGACCACATCCTCCCTTCCTCCGTACTCACAAGCCTTCCACCGAAGCACTCTACTCTTACCCCGCAATCATCAACATTTCTCTCACTCAACACAACTTCTCTTTGACCCTCAAGACTGGAAAAATCCTTCTGATTTTCAAGAAACCAACACTCAACCAAGATGACATTAGCAACTACTCACCATCACCCATCTTTTGCTTTTTCCCTTCTTATGCTTTCCTCATCTTCTGCTCTCTCTGCACCCACCCACACCCAATTCCTGGCTGTGGTCTGTGCTTCCTTTCCTCCCTCAGTATGCCTTTTTGCCTCCTTGCACCCTCTATAGTTCTCTCAATCTCTGCCATCTTTTCACACTGCTACTCTATCTCCTATTCTACCCCTCTCACTAAGTCTGGAATGAAAATGTTCAAGAGAGATATCCTCGCCTCCAACCCAGGCCTCCCTATCACTGATACCCACATCAGCGCTTAATCCAGGCAGACTCTACCCGGCAACCTCTTTGTTATTCCCTCTCCAGACCTATGGACCCCTCATATGGTCTCTGTTCACTCTCATTTCTCCTCCTCTCCCATTAACAGTGGCACCAGGTGAGAGGTTCTCGTGGCCCTCTGCCAATCCTCCAAGACCATCATCAATGTCTATCTAAATGGTACCGTCATGGTCCAGGGCTCTCAGCCCAATCTCCTCCTTCTTGATAGGTGTCTCCTGCATATCATCAATTTCCTCCCTTCTCCTGCCATTCCTTCTAATACCTGTCTGGCCACTTTGCCACGTCTGTCTACTGCCTCTACCCACTCCCGAGCTCTTCTACAGCCTTTGTTGGGTGTACCTCACTCCTTCACCCGACCCGGATGTTTATCATGTTTATCCTGTTCCACGTAGCTACAATCAACTATCTCTCTGCTGTCAAACATTCCTCTGACACCTTGAGCTGGATGCCCCTGCATGAGGGCTGAAAGATCCTCGCATAGCCCAGAACCAACCAACCTGGAGGTGGCGTGGCCCTGATATTTCTGGAATGGGTCCCTACTTGTGTCATTCCTATGCAGGTCTGCTCCTCTGTTGAATGCCTAGCCTTTAGGCTTTCTATATCTCCTGGCCTCTCTATGACTGTGGCCACTATCTACAGTCCACCTGCCCATTTCACCATCTTCTTCGCAGAATTGGCTGACCTCTCTTCTTCCCTCCTTGCCTAGACATCTCTCCTCATTCTGACCTCTCCTCCTCTGGGACCATCCATCTGGATGATTCTAATCCCCCCCCTGGGCTTTTCCGCAACCTATGCAACTCTCTCTCCTTTTCCAGTCGACCCTGTGGTCTGACACACTTTGCTGGACACACCTTGGATGTTCTCATCTCCTCAGACGTTCCCCTCTCACTACTCCTCTCTCTTGGACTATCCACTTTCTGCTCTCCTCTCACCTGAAGCTTCTTGCCCCTCACACATAGCCTACCCCAGCACTGCCACCTTCCTTCTCAATCACTCGACCCATGAAGCGAGTGTCAGTGGATGCCATTTCCTCTACTTTCTCTGCTCCTTCTGCCCCTGTGGCTGATCTGCACTCTGACACAGCCCTCTCTAACCTGCATCTTTCTATCACCACCACTCTGGACATCCTTGTCCCTGTCATGCGAATCCATATGAAGCCTACGTCCAAGTGCAACTCTTGGTATGACTCTGAACGTGCCACCCTGAAATGCAAGTGCAGTGTGGCTGAGAGGAAGTGGAGGGCTTCAGGCACAACATCTGACAAACTGGCCTGCCACCTGCGCCAAAGGCAATACAGACTCTCTGTCCTCTCCAGGAAGATGGTACAAATCCAAGCCTGCATCTCTGCCAAACTTCTTAGAATCTGCATGGAGCGGGCCAATCTTACTGCAGTTTTCACCTCTCCTGCTCCCTCCAAGGCCCTCTGTACAGCTCTGGCCTCTCATTTCACCACTAAAACTCAGGACATCCTGTCCTTGCTTTCCTCTTCCTCTCCCTCTACCTCTCTCAGGCCTCCTTTGGCCGCCTTTCTCTCGCCTCTTCCTTTTTCCTCCTTCGGTCTGACAAAACCTGACAATGGGCCTCATTACGAGTTGGGCGGTAACGCTGGTGCTAATAGCGCTGCTGCTATCTGCCCTACCGCCAAAACTATTACCGCTGGATCACTGGTTTGGCGGATTTGGAAATCCCCATTCCCCATTGAGCCCATTCATGAATGCCCCATTCCCCAATGGGCTCAATGAGGAAATTTCGCGCTTATACCGCGGGTGGATTTCCCGCCGGTGGTATGAGCGTGAATTTTCAGCGGATTTCCCCCCAGCTCAGAGCTGGGGAGAAATCGGCCAAAGCCCTGATTTGGCGGACCCTTAAATCTGGCGGTAACAGCGCTACAGCCGGATTTAAGGGTTACCGCCAAACTCATGATGAGGCCCAATGTCTCTTGACAAGTACGATCTATGAAAGTGTCATCCAAACAGATGCTCCCTGCTCCTATAGAACCATCAAGTACTACATTGCCACCCTCGCTCCAGCCTTGGGCGATTTCTGCAATAACTCTTTCACCACTGGATCTTTCTCTTCTCTCTGCAAGCACTCCCTTCTGCACTCCCTCCTAAAAAAAGTCTTCTGCTGATTTTATGTCCGGCAAACTATTGCCTGAATTCTATCACTCCTTTCCTGGGCAAACTTCTGGAAAAGCTGGACATCTCCCAGTTTACCCTCCACTCTGAATTTGTTAGCTGACTAAATGACCATCAGTCTGGCTTCAGAGCAGCCAGAGGCATGATAACTGCACTCCTGAAAACATGTGAAGATCTGCTCTCTAACCTTGACTCCAGCTCTCCCTCTTTCCTCGTCCTCCTTGACCTTTCCCCTGCTTTTAATGTGATCAATCACGCCACCCTGATCAACAGACTCTGTGTTAACCTGGACAGCACGGACCAGACCCTGGCGTGGCTGACCTCCTTCCTCCTGGACCATCCCTACAAGGTCCATTTTGGGTCCTTTCTCTATACCACCTCTCTCTCCACATGTTGTGTCCCCCAGGTTCTTCAATATCTATCTGGCCCCTCTGACCCACCTGATTGCCACCTTCTCTCCTAACTTTCAGTGTTATGCGGGAGACACTCTGCTATCTTTCAGGCTTCCCTCAGCCTCCTCTCCTCCCTCGCTCATTCCTGACTATCTGTGATGCAAGATTGGTGCCCCTCCAACAATGTTTGCCTTAATGCCAGTAAGACAGAGATCCTTTTCATTTGGACCCCTGCTCCTGTTTTCACTCTCACACTCTGGCTGCCCTCCTTGGGGCCTCTACCCTCACCTTTCTGTGAGGTAAAAAACCTTGCCGTCATCTTTGACTCCACCCTCTCCTTCTCTCCTTACATCACAGACCTTGCTAAAAAGGCCCACTTCCAGCTGCACCTCCTCAGAGGTATTCTACATTTCCTCACTTTCCGACAGAAGCTCACTGTCTCCAGAGCAGGGGTGTTTATAGGTCTGGAAAATATCCGGGGCTATGCTAATTTTGGGACTGTCAGGAATGGAGGCTAGCTAGCCTTTTTGGTTGTAACCCCTGAGCTTCTATCCGGGGCTGCAACCAAAAGACCCAGGGCTGTAGCCCCCTCAGCCCTCCTTAGCAATGCCTCTGCTCCACAGCCCTGATTCTCTCCAGGCTGCATTACTGCAACAGCCTCTTTCTCACTCTGCCTAACTCTACTCTTCACCCCCTGCAACTAATCCAGAACAGGACTGCAAGACTTATGCTTGGCCTCAAGCCCAGGGCCCATATCTATCCAGCCCTCAAATCTCTCCAGTGGCTCTCGGTGGCTGCAAGTATCAAGTACAAGACCCTCCGCATCGTCCACAAGTTCTTCTGTGGCCGGGAACTGCACTACATCCAACTCATTCTTCTGAAATACCTTCCTTCTAGAGTCCTTTATTCAGCTACATCCAACTCTCCTAAGGTCAGACACATCTCAAGGCAGAGAGTGGGGGTAGATCTCTATCCTCTATAGGTGCCTCCCACTGGAATGGCCTCCCTGCTACTCTCAGAACTGTGCCCGATCACCTGAAGTTCTGGAAGAAGCTCAAGACCCTCCTTTTCTCCTCTGCCTTCTCTCTCTCGCTCCCTTTCTAACTTACTTGTGTGCAGCACCGACTGGTTGCTTGGTTCCTTCAGAGTCACACAGGGTTCCAGGCTACACCACAACCAGTCTTCCTTGCACTGCCTCCTGGCCTACAATGAATTTAGGGGCTGTAACTGTAACCCTACAGCCTTCTTGCACTTACCTAGTGCTGCTCTGCCCTGGCTGCACTCACTCAGAACCTTGCTGCTCTTATCGAACGTCCCCCTTTTCCTCGTCCTTGCACTTCCACCCTCTCCATTGCCTTGCATGATCGGAATGACACTAGGCCTAGTAAGATCATTTGTCTTGTCCTCCCTATGTCTACCCTTCACACATTAACACCAGCAACCACCTACAGTCCAATGAATCTGGTTTCAGACCCAGTTGCAGCACATAAATGGCAACCATCTGCAGCATTCACCACAGTAGGAAACCAGACACTCACTGACATTCTACATCAACTTATGGGCATCAGCGAGACCGTCTTCTGCTGATTCAAATCCTACTTTGCTAACTGCCACAATTTCATCCAAATGAATTCCTCCAGATCGCCAAATCAACCAATCAACTATGGAGTCCTGCAAGGATCTGCCCTTTCCCCTTTGACCTGGCAACAGCACCCAGCAGCCACTCACACAATCCAGGCCTTCCGTCCTCATGCCAATTCCAACTCCCATTGGCCAGTCTACCATTGCCACTGCCCCAACTGACCAGAGTGGCATTTGCATCTCAGGGTACGCACAACCGGCCAAGAGGAGGAAGTGTGCTTCTGCTCATGAGGCTGGGACCCCTTGTGGACTATGTGTCAGCACACAACCGTGATATGCTGGTGGTCTCAGGTTGCTATTCTATGCCTGCCAAGCGTCAGGTCCACTGGCAGTTAATTACAGATGGTGTGAATGCAATGGGATATGAGAGGCGCACAGTTCAGGATTGCTACAAGCCTTGGACTGACCTTGGACGCTATGCAAAACAAAAGCAGGTGTCTAATTACTCCCTGACTCTGGTGACTGGCAGTATGCCACCACCAGAGGAGGATGAACTCAATCCGCATGAGGAAATCGCTGCGGAGTTCATCGATCAGGGACAGATCAAGGGAGTGGGAGGGATGCCGGATTATGACACAACGTCCGGTGAGTCTTCATGCGTGTGTCCAGCCCATGTGCGTTTTGCTTGTGTGATGTGTAGTGATTGACTGCCTTTTCAGGCTATGTATTAATGAGTGACATGTGTGACACATGCAATGCTTTACTGATGCGTGCTTGTCATCCTGCAGTCTGTATGCAGGACATGTGCTGCACACAGGGGCAGTCCTCACCACACATGCATCCTACTTACGTGCAAGTCACTCGGCAGCCTCTCCTGTCCATGTACAGGCTCACTGACATGTTTGCATACAGCTGTGGTGTAGTTCCACCCAACACTCAGCCTATGTTGTCACATGACTGATGGCTATGTGAGGTCACCCTGGAAGCTGCTCCTCCTCATGGGCATGCTTCCTTGCCTCGCCACCACCCTGCAGCTCACTGTCTCCATGGTACTGGTGGTTTCCCTGTTGGACTACGGCAATGGCCTTTACCCCTTTCCTGTGTACATGCACACTTCCCTATCCAACCCTGCCATACCTGTGCTGTGGGGTGCATCCTTTGTCCTTGATTCAGGATGTCTCACTTGGACCATGCAAATGGCACAGTCTCAGAGTGCACATGAGTGTTCATTCATGGACCATTGCATTCAATGCAAGCCCCTATGGGTCCATGGCAGGCTACTCATTGTACTACATCTCCAGTATTTTATCCATCTCGTGATATTTGGTCATCCATATCATGCTCACTCAGGGTCACTTCATCATCATGCACATGTTTATGGTGTCCTTGTCTGTGTCGAGCACAGGCCTCCATCTGTTACAGCCACCCTGTCTCCAGGGGACTGGTGTTGTGGCTTCTGCCTGCATAGATGTACTTGTGATGGTTCTTCATGTGTCCAGCTTTCTGTCCCCCTCTCATCTGCTGTAGTCTCATTTGTCTTAGATTATGCAATTGGCACCTGCAAACACTGTCTGCGACTTCACTGTACTGTGGTCAGCCATTCAGAGCTATGCACTGGCTCCCTGTCATTCCCCGGGGGGCCATAGGGGGTGCAGTGCATCCCTGCAACCCAGTGCCAATACTTTGCACATGATGACTGCACTTGCCCTTAGAGTGCTGTCATGTCACACGATGGAAAACACTACATTTCTGGTTCTGTTGATAGTTGAGGACTTACACATGTGTTGCACTGCACCTACGCACTTCTGAGCCATGTTTCACCCTTCAACATGCCTATTCACTTGTGTGTTGTCAAAGTGACCTGGCATGTATGTATCCATTAACCTACCTTCACTGTATTTCAAGGAACTTGCGTTGTTGAATCCTGTTGCACGTGTGCTTTTATTGATATTAATGTTATTTTAGTGAATGTTGACATGCATTTTGCATGTGTCATGGACACTTCTAATTGACTTACTGCTCTGGTTTTTTGGGAATTGTGCCATGGCTATGCTATGTGCCATCTGTTTGTTAACATCTGTAATTTTTGGCAAAGATATAGGCCTGCGGGAAGGTTGCGTGTAATGCAGTTGATAAACAACATGCAGTACATGTGTGGGTTTCGCATTTGACACGCATCCATGTCCGCTTTCAGGGTCCCCTTCCATGTCATTGCACTGCATGCATGGCAGAGTTTGTGTTGTGTGTGACATGGCTGCTTCATGTGTTGACCCTCAATATTGTGTTTTATATGTGTGTGGTATGTGCTGCTGACATGTGTACTCATGTTTATTTTATTTTATTACAGGTGATGATGCACCAGAAGCAGTGGAGGAGATGGCAGACAGGGTGGAGGATTCAGGTCTCCAACCATGCACCAGTGGTGGTCATGGGGTGGTAGGCCATGAGCATCCCTCAGTCCTCCAGCCCATCCTTTCCAGGCCTACCTCTGGGTATGGCTCTGAGGATCTCTCTGACTCTGATGTTGAATCGGATGCTCATGAATCCATGCCGTCGATGGTGGGCGATTCTGCAATGGATTCTGTTCTGTCCGCCACACCTGCAGTGGGGGTATATCCCTCAAGGGGCCAGTCAGTGTTGGAATGTCGGCCTGTGGTGGTTACGGGTGCAGAGTCACACTCCACTCCAGTTGCTCCTGTTCCTGGGGCAGTAGATCGATGGAGGAATGCAGTCCGAGAGCCACAGGCTGTGCCGGCACAGCAAGGACCACATCTCCTTGGGACCCGCAGGCGTGGTGCCCAGCAACGCGGTGGCCGTGCGCCACTGGGGAACACTGGGTAGGAGAAATCCATTTATGCCATTGCACAGAAAGAGGGGGGAACAATTGAGGTGTTGGCTCAAGGCATGGAACGTGTGGCTGATTCCATTCTCCCCCACGATAGGCAGGTGGAGCTCCAGCAGCAGGCAACGCAGTCCACATGCCGCTGGCTATGACTGGGCATGACAGCATCCAACACGGCCCACTGGGCTGAACTGGTGGCTATGCGCTCAGCTTTGCTGCTGATGCACAGGCCAACAGGAAGCCCTGAGGGAAGATCACTCCTCCCTTAGAAGTACTCTGGCTGCTCTCATCATGGCCCAGGCGACAGAACAGAGGATGGAGCAGCTGAAACACACCCTGTCGGCTCAATTCCATGCAAGCCGGGAGGAGGTCTGTCTCTCACGTGATGCCTCCCTGGCAGAACTCCATGTAACACGTGAGTCATTGCAGGAGGAACTCCATGTTACACGTGAGGTGGTGTATGGTGACCTCCGTGCCATATTCATGCAGAACCAGGCTCACTGGGCCTGCATGCTTGTGGCCGTGGAGCGGCTTGCTTGGGCTATGCGTGGTCAGGCACCTGTGCCACGCGCACCTCCTGATGTACAACCTGGGGGTGACGACGACAACCTATTTCTCACTCAGGTCATGCCGTGAAGACCATGACCCCATGGAGGAATTTTAGTCTCAACATCGACACATGTGGGTCTTGAGGTGCACCCTGCACCTCCCCCCTCCTGGGTGCCCCCCCCCCCCGGGTCCACTATGGCTATTTTTATTTTTTGTCTATTATGCTTTTATGTTGCAGTGTGGTGCTATGTGGCATCCGATGGCATCCACTGTGTGTTCCAGCTGGGCCCAAACAGGCGTGTCTCGTGTTTGTGGCTTGAGGTCCGGACACATATGCGACTTCTGCTTCCCCTTTCAATGGGCTTGCAAGGATGACACCATGTGACAGTAACTTACACAGAGGCATTGGACTTCCATCATATCTGTGGCCAGTCTGAAGTCCAACTTGTGTATACACCCCTAGTAGGGATTCATGATGGTTTGTCCAGTGCATGGTTGGACTGCATTTTAGTAAGTATATTGTTGACTGTGCATGATTTAATTCTGCTAATTCATGTATTGCCTTGACTGTATAAATTGTTGATGCACTTCATGCTGTATACTGTCACATGCCCCTTTAGCTGTCGAGGCCACTCTCATGATGGTAGGGGGAATTGCGGTGGCAATGTCACATTGAGGCACTTGTGCTATGGTGTTTACTCACTGTCTGGCATTGTCACTGTTGGGTCCTGTGTTCATGATGTGTTATGCTGGTAAATTGATAGTCCTGTGTTGGCTTTGCTTTTGCTGTGTCACAGGATCAGCAATATGTTTCCATTGCAGATGTGTCCACAACAGAGTGGTTAAAATGGAAGATGTATGCTACACTGTGGGTTCATGCATTTCCCATGCTAACATGCATTGATTCGCCCTGCAAATACACCCCCACAACACACATCCTCACCCCCACCCCAACATGCACCCACCCACACACTACTTGCCCTTTGAGACACGCTGTGTCCCTGCTGCACATGTTCACATTGACTTTCGTGATCGTGAACTGGCGCCGGAGCTGGGTTTTTTTCTTTGTTTTCTTATGCAGCTGCAGAGGTTTCCACCTGCAAACACCACTCACAGTACTGTGTGGTGTGGTGAGCAGGTGTTGCGGGGGACAACCCTGCAGCACCCGCATTTTCTTTTCTTTTTTGGAATTCCCTGAAATGCATGCCACCAAACGTTCAGGGTTTTGGTGTTCAGACCTTTGGTTGCATTAATTTACTTACTTTTAGTATAGGTTGGATGTTTTTGCTCACTCTTTTCTTCAGAGTGCGTGTCTGAGGGGATTGTCTGTGGCCTGTTTCCATTTGTAACAGTGTGCTTTCTGACAGCTGTGTCATGTGTGTTGATATTTTTATTGAGGTTTTCACATTGCATGCCATGGCTTGGTCTGTGGGGTGGGTGATATGGGGTTGAGGGAAGTTTAGGTGACATGCTAGCAATTGGATGTGGTATTTTGCATGTGGGGGTTGAATCTGTAGCTTGCATGTGTGCCTTTTGGTCACACGATATTGCGTTTAAGTGGCTAGGGATGCACACATTGCTGCAATTCCAAGGACACATTCTCAGGGTGTGGATGTTGTGACAGTTGACTGTCCATTTGTCATCATCGATTGATACCTAGAATGTGCCAGGCCTGTGTGCACTCCACAGGGGGGGGAGTTTAGGTGAAAAATGTAGCCACAAGCTGGGTAAGGGCTGCCTCGCCACGTGCCCTTTCCCCTCCCATGCACAGTGGACATGCGTGTGGTTTGGGATGTGGGGGCACCACCATGTCCACCTGTACACCCCGCTGGGTTGCAACATTGTGCAGAACACATGTTACCACAATGATCCTGCACACTACTGGGGGTGCATATAGTAGCTGCCCACCAGAGCGGTCAAGGGAGTGGAAACGTGACTTGAGCACTCCGAATGTGCGCTCCACTATGCCCCGGGTTGTAATATGGGCTGCCTTGTATCTTACCTGGGGTGGTGTGGTGGGGTTCCGTATTGGCGTCATCATTTGGGTGTTCAGAGGGTAGGAACTGTCCCTTGGGCTGGTCATAATTGTTGTCATTAATTGGGTTTGTGTATTTGTGTGTGACATGCATGCATGTGCACATGCGTTTGTACTCACCAATGAGCCATGTGTTGCCATGCCTCCCCGCTTCCAGGTCCCAGTGTAGGGCTGACATTCTGTATATGAAACTGTCATGGGTGGTCCCGGGATAGTTTGCATAGACAATGGTGATGATTCCCTTGGCATCGAATACAACCTGCACGTTGATGGAATGCCAGTGCTTGCAGTTGCGATAGAAGTGCTCAGTGGCCCTAGGTGGACGCAGGGCCACATGGGTGCAATCAATGGCACAGAGCACTCTGGGGCAGTGTGCCACAACGTAAAAGTCCTGGACCAGTGCCTGCCTTTCTGCAGGTGTTCTGGGCATTTATATGTGCCTGCGGACTGAGGGGCGTGTAGTCATGATTGCAAACACCTGGTGTATGCCCGTGACCGCGTGGCCTGTGAGACGCACCCAACTATGGCAGTTGTCTGCTGAAATGACCTAGTGGCCAAAAAATGCAGGACATTGAGCACCTTTTCCAAGGTGTTCAGTGCTTGGCAGCAGAAGGTAGGTGATGTGAGGTCATCCTCCCACTCAGTGACCAGGTCTAGGATGATATGAGGTGGAAACCTATACCTGCCATAGATCTGGTCATCAGGCATCCCAAAAAGGCTGGTATTCGGTAAGAAAATGCAGGGCCTGGCTATCCCCCTGCGGTGTCCCACGATCACTGCTGTGAGGAATGCAACATTCATCGTAGCTGTATATGCTTGCTTGTTGTTTGTTCTCGCTTTTATGCTGTGCTGGGCCGTTTCCAGCTTTGTGCGTCTTTTGGCTTGGGCGGGTTTGCCCTGTTCAATTCCATGAATACGTGTTGTTAGCGTGTGTGTGGGCGTTGCGAGGGTTTCACTGCTGTACTTCCCCCGTTACACCCACATTTTCGGGTGTTGTTCCCCATTCCGCATGTTACACCCCTTTTTTTAGGTTTGTGTGCTGGAAGTTGTGTGCCTTCACTGGGCGACTGGTGCACAGCTTTTGGGATGTCGCTGTGACGTGTGCGCCACGCGTGGATTCAGCACAGGTCCCAGGTAAACCACGCGCAGTGCCTTGCATGAATCGGTAAACAGGTGCACGCATGCGCTGCGTTTCTCATGCTTGCACTATAGATTTCGGCACACAATGATTCCATGAATTATCCTCATCTCTATGCCTCCTTGGGATCTATGATGAGAAATTGACAATATCAGCTCTACTTGAATCCAGTGTGGAAGAATATTCACCAGACAAACCTTGCCAAATCGTGCATGCTTACCACTCCAGTCCTTAACGAACACGGATGATGAAAATACAGTGAAACTGCTGGCCAACTACTTGTTCCAGATAAGGCACTTTTTAGTAAACCAACACCACACCAAGGTGGGTCGATCTGGGGTATGTCTACACAAAAAAATCCCCAACGCTTTGTTTCCCTTCGGCACAACATCGACTTTCACACGCCTGTCGTCCTAGTCTCAATTAATAACAAAAAGGCATTCAACCCCATCAAATGCCCATTTTTATTTTCAGTACTGAAAATGTCTGGCCCAAACCCCATGGTAATCTCTCTCATCATATTGCTGTATTCAAGGTCCACCCCTAGGATCCTGATTAAATGCAGTCACAACTCCCATTTCACTAAGAAGGACATGTCAGGGGTGTCCATTATCCCCTTTATGTGTTTTCTCATGATAGGACCGTTTCCTTTCTTTCCTCCTCAGCGAGGATCTTGCCGACACATTTGTTCACATAGATTGTACCAATCAATAAACGTGTTTGGGACATGTATAACATAAACATCACGTACGCATAAACAGGAATATAACAATATTAGAAAACACATGCGACTAAAATTGAACACATAAAATGCAATATAAAACACCATTGAAAGAATAATCAAGATTAATAATAACCCTTGTTAATACGCACGGGTCGAATCACCTACATTTTCACTGTATTCAGGATCCACTGAATTTCCGGAACATTTGAAAGATTCAGGAAATGAGTTCATGCTGCCAGATTCACCTGGCTATATATAGCATGGCCTGCTGGAGCTCTTTAGCAGCTGCTGGGAATCTTTCAGAGATGGATGAGGATGGTATGGAATGGTGTCTATTGCTGTTTGATAACTCAAGTATTTTACTTTATTTCCAAGGTAGGGCTGTTTGGACTAACATCAGTGCATGTTGTACATTTACAGGGAGTGACAGAAAGAAGGAATGTTTAAAAAGAAAAAGATTCAAGTGTCAGTTGCTGTTTGAGAGCTGGTGCATTTTACTTTTATTTTAAGGTAGGAATCTTTGGAGTTTTGAAGAAAACATCATTGCATGTAGTGCATTTAACATATTTACAAAACAGAGAAAGAAGAAAACATTTAAAAGTTATAGGCGAGAAGAAGGTTATAGGATAGAACTTTGAAAGGGTGTTATTAGGCAGTACTCAACAGAATGTAATTGTATTTTTTTGTAAACACCACTTAAAAGCAATCTACATTTAATTGAAAGGGAGCCTAGTCTTTGGGATATTTGTTGACTCATTTCACTTTCCTTGTCAGGCAGCTCAATCATTTTTATATTTGCACTGTGGCTGCTTAATTGAACACAAGCAGTTTGAATTTAGTTTATTTGCTACATCTTTAGGAGAACAGAAAATAAGTGTGGGGTGTCGGAAAAATCATTGTAGCTGGTGATCATAGACAGTGGTTATTAGTGGCAGGTTGATTGGCTGTGTGACACAAAACACCACCTGCTTGAAAGCAGTAGGATTCAAGAGGAACTTGACATCAGCTACTTTCAGCAGTTCAGTTGAGAGGTCAGTTGCAAGAGCATATAATACTTTTCCATTTTGAACAGGCTCTATTACAGAGGTCTTCAAACTGTGTGGTGTGTCCCTCCAGGGGGGCGTGGCTACATTACAGGGGGGGCATGAGAGGCCAGCATGAAAGGTAAAAAACCATTTAAAAAATATCTATGTATATTTTTTCAAATGGAGGAAATGGGCCGGGCGGCTCACATGGTTGGACCAGACCATAAAACTGCCTCAGGCACCAATGAAAAAGCAGCCTGCAGTTGCAAATGGATATTCATTCCTTTAGTCACAAGGGAGTGTTTTTTTTCAAACGTAAGCAAATTGTGATATTTAAAGAATATTTATTCAGCAACAATGGTCAAAACTACTAGCTGCATAGTGAAGTAACTCATCAAAGGGGGCGTCCACCCAGTGGGCTCCTAACCCATTATGGAGGAGCTGAGGAGCCAGCCCAGTGAAACACTGAGCACTCCCTCAGCTGCTTTTTCCAGCTGAGGGAGTGCTCCTGGGCTGGCTGAACTGTCGAAGGGAAACACTGTTTCCCTTTGACAGTTCAGTTCCCCAGCACCTCCCTGTGCCATGCAAGGCTGGGGGTGTTTGCTTTGCCAGACTTGCATAGCTCATTGGAAATGCTGGCTGGGGCACTTCATGTCTGTATGTGCGAGGGGGAGCTCCTGTGCCTCCTTGTGCATATGGACAGAACAACCAGGAGCATTTCAGCACCCATGCACATGCCCCTGCAGAAGGTACATTTATGTTCATTTATTTTTTATTTAAATAGGTGTATGGATGCATGTATGCTTCTGTTATGAGTGAGTGTATGGTGATGGGTGTATGAATGATAGAGTGATTGCTGTGTGAATGTGTGTGTGTTTGTTTGTTTTGGTCCGTTGGGCTGATTTTGGCAAATGGGGGGGTAGAGGTGGTAAGGGGGGTTGTACAACAAAGGCATTCAAAAAAGGCCTTTGTTGCACAATCCCCCTACCCACCTGCCAAACTCAGCTCTCCTTCTGAGGTGCAGTGGTGCCCAGGGGACAGGGATGGTATTTTTTTTTACTGGATATATGTCATAGATGTCCGTCAAAAATGCCATGCTTTCCCCCTTGGCTCCCCGGTGCCATTTGCAAACTGTTCGGCCTTTTACCCATTTTTCTGTAATATATGCTCTAAAATGCAACATTTTAACCCATTCTTTAAAAATAATTCACAGGGAGAAACCCCCTGAACCCTCCGTGATTGGTTGGGGCTCCCTCACTACTCTCGGTCGTTATGGCATTTTTGAGAGAAATATTTATGCCCCTCCACTTAAAAAAATTCACCAGCTCCCACTGGCCCTCAGACTGTGTTGGGAATGGGGTGGGGGAAGCCCAGGGACTGTGGTGGGAGCAGGATGGGCGTGAGCACTTGGATAGTGTTGGGAGCAGGGTGGGGAGAGCCCAGGGTCTGTGATGGGGTGGGGAGAGCCCAGGGACTGGGTAGGAGTGGGATGAGGGAGCCCAGCAACTCTGATGGGAGAAGGTGGGGGAGCCCAGGAACTATACTGGGAGTAGGGTGCAGTGATGGCACGCAATAGTTCATAGCCATTTGTACATACTGTCCATTTGGCATTTTTGGGGGCCCAGCCTGCCCAAATTTTGCTCAGGGGGGGCCAGGCCAAAAATGTTTGAAGACCATTGGTCTATTGGGACTACCATTGTCTGAAGTGTTTGAGGCAAAAAGCAAAACCAATGACTATGTCCTCAGAGAGAGTGGCCAAATGTGACAAGCGGAGAGGGCGGTACCATGGTCATGTTGAAAGGTTCATGGAAGAAACATATGTACGATTCTTGGGTAGTAGAACAGTGCAGTGTCAGTCAGTAACCACAAATTTGACATCAACCATTGCTACTGGTACTAAAAGCAATCAAACTCTGGTCATGGTGGTGGCTTCTGGTGCTTCTAATGTCATCTCTGACTTAGCTGTTTCAGACACTTCACTGCAGCCAGACCAAACCCCAAAAACCGCAAGATCAGCTTCTGTCCCAAGTGGGGGTGTATCCCAGCCTTTGTTTTTGGAACAGATAAGAATTCAAAATTATTTAGGGATCTGTTGAGATATCATATGAAGATCCTTCCATTGAATCGGTGGTGCAAGGAGGATATGTTTTTGTGGGGCAGGGCTGGTTTTTCAGCTCTTAGCAGCAATTCACGGGCAGCTGAGCCATGCCCAATTGCCCATGTTAGAGGAGCAAAATGTTTCTCACCCAAACCCACCCTCTGCACCTCTCACCCCTTCCACTCATGTTGACAATGACAATGGTTTTGAATATAATTAAATTAATGATGACAAGGACATTGCCTATGCTCTGTCTGCTCATAAAAGCACCCTGGGAATGGTTTTGCAGGTACAAATACTGAAACTGATATCCAGATGACACACAACTCTTTTTAAAACGGTTGGTTTCCTCCACGACCATCAATCTGGATTCCGAGAATCCAAAGTCACAGAGACTGCTCTTCTGAACACTTGTGAGGACCTGCTTGCATCTCTTGATTCTAACTGTCCAGCTGTTCTCTTTCTTTTTTATCTCTCCTCTGAATTTGATATAGCAAACAACTCCATTGTCATAAAACAACTCTACGATACCCTAGGGATCTCGAAGTGGGCACTGGACTGGCTGACCTCCTTCCTCAGTGACCATCTGTCCCAGGTTATTCAAGGCTCCATCTCCTCCCCCACCTCTATCTCCCCTGTGGCATCCCCCAGGACTCAAATCTTTCTCCCTGGCTCTTTAACAATTACCTTGCTCCGCTTGCACACCTAATTTCCATCTTCTCCCCAAACTTCCAATGTTATGCAGATGACACACAACCTGTCTTCAAACTGCCCTATGATCCTTTTCTTACTTCCTCCATCATTCCTGACTGGCTATCTGCCAACCAGTCCTGATCTACTTCCAATTATCTCTGCCTCAAAGCCAGCAAGACTGAGATAGTTCCTATTGGGACTCCTGCTCCATCTTTCTGTCCCTCACATTGGCCATCTTCTATGGGCTCTCCCCCTTCTGCTTCATCTGAAGCCAGAAACTTTGTAGTCATCTTTGACTTGTCTTTTTCCTTCATTCCTCACATTCAGGACCTTGCCAAGAAGTGACACTTTCAACTCCACCTCCTCAAAGGAATTCTTTCTATCCTCACTTTGCCCAAGTAGCTCAACGTCTCTAGAGATCTGGTTCTCTCTAGGCTAGACTACTGCAATAGTTTCCTTAATATACCCTCCTCTTCTTTACGATCCCTCCAGCTAATCCAGAATAGGACTGCAAGGCGTATCCTTGGCCTCAAGCCCAGGGACCGGATCTCTCCAGCCCTAAAAATGCTCCACTGGCTTCCGGTAGCTGCAAGGATCAATTTTAAATCCCTTGCATCATCCACAAGGCTGTCTGGGGCTGGGGACCACACTATCTACACTTGCTCTCACTAAATACTTTCCTGCTAGATCTTTACGTTCCTCCAGCACCAGGTCTCTGTGTGTTAAGCGGTTTGCTAAACAGCGAGCTGGTGGCCGATCACTCTCCTCAGCAGGCTCCCTCATATGGAATATCCTCCCCCTTCCTCTTCGTCTTGAGACAGATCTCCTTAAATCCCAGAAGCTCCTCAAGACTTTCCTTTTCACCTCCATCTTCTCTTCCTCCCTCTTCTGTAAAATTCCACAGTTGCTGAGATTGGTGACCAGGGCCCTCCTGTGTCGTCCTAGAAATTGGCCTCCCACACCCATTTGCCTACAGCCTCCAACCCCTCCAGCACTTCACCTTGGCACCCACTGGCCTATGTCACAACAGGCTTGCACTTATTCATTTATTGGCGGCTGTCTCCACTCCACCAAGGCATTTACAGCTGCTCACTCCCTAGCGCGTAATACACCTAGCACTTACCACCTCCTGCTCCCTTGTCCCTTATTTCTCTCTGCACTTGCACGTTCTGAATGCTCACAGGGCCCAGTAGGTTCGCCTCCATTTTTCATTGCTGTATTTGTTCTTCTTTCCCATGTCGCCTTTTTACTGCCTGGTGGGTGCTTTGAAACACAATGTACTTTAAGTATAAGTGCCTTACAAATGCACAATAAATGAAAAAATAAAATAATAAAATACTGAGTCCAATCCCCACCAGTGGCCTACAGAGAGGGTTGAATAAAATGATACAGCCTGAAAGAGCACCTACCACCACAACTCCCACATTGGTTCAGCGTGTAGAAACACAACCACAAAGCACTCCTCTTGTTTACAATCTTTCTGTGGCCACAGCAATGACACCTACTTATAATTCACAGTGCACGTCTTCGGTTTGTAACAGGGCAGAGGGTGGGAAAGTCTACTTCTCTATGGATATGTGTACAAGCAAACAAATCGTAGATGTCCTTAGTGTAAAAGTGCATTGGGTCACTTCCCCTTCTATTGGTGAGCAAGGGATGACATCAGTGCAGCTAAATGCTGCCCACTAACAAGTCACTTTATGTATGCAAGGTTTTCATTTGCTAAACCACACAGGATCAGACATCTGGGCTAAATTGGAGAAATTGGCAGCAAAGTGGCTATCTCTCCAGCAATTAGCATTGGGCTTTGCAAAATCAAACAATGACTGCAGTGTCGTTGCTGCACTATGATCTTTGAACACAATGCATGTGCCATGCTTGCATATGATCCCAACCTTTTGGTGACATGTTTTTGCAGTGCTTGCTCTCCTGTCTGCTTGCACACACGACATGCTTTCATTTTAGCCAGTGAAACAGCTCCAGAAATGATTTGAGTGTGTTGCAGGTGCAGCACAAACTCCTTTACTACCTGCTTTAAATGTCTGTTCCAGCCCACAGGAATACAACACAGTGTATAATACTTGGCCAGCCCTGTACGGAAAGCAATGCTGGAAGTGACTATAGCAACAGTAACAAACAAGTGTTGTGTGGGACATGTGTTTTAGAGCAACACATGTCAGCTTGGCAAGAACAATTACCCAGTGCAGCAATGGTTCTCCAAGCAATCTGGGTGGCAAGCAACATGTCTCTATGTGGCCATTGACATTCTAAACGGCCCTTCATCTAGTGTACAATAAGAGTGCATTTTTAGTGCTGCTGGTGACATTGTCGGGGCTCACAAGGGACACTCCTATTTAGCTCATGTTGAGCAACTGACATACATTAAAATTAATTAGCACTATGTCCCAGTCAACTATCGGAAAATACTGTTGCTTTTGCAAATACAGGCAAGGGTCCATATAGTTAGCAGCAGACCATATTTTATATAGTGGCAAGGTAGCCAGGAGAGTGGAGGAGGGTCATGGTTATTGTGATGTGTATTGCTACTATTAGTTCAGGCTCTAAAGATTACATTGTATTGAGGTTTTTATGGATGGTGATAGAAGTGATGAAGAACAACAATTGTGATGACAACCCTACCCAACGTGTTAATGATCGAGTGTACTGCATTTTGTGTTTCTGTTATCAGAGCATAACGCAGATAGGCATGGTCGATTTAGCACAGATGTTCCAATAACTGAACTGAGTAATTCGCATATGAATGCGTTCATTTCTACTCTCTCACAGAGGTAGGGGCACACACAGCATTTTGATAACACACACTACATTGTATGTCTCTCCTCTGTTACAGAAGTGGGAGTACACACTAATGTTTACATTGTTCCTCTCTCGCATGATTGTGTGCACACACTGATTGTTTGCGTCACTCCTCCCTGGCGGGGGTTTGTGCACACACAGAATATTGGCATCTCTCTCAGGAAACAGGAGACCAAATAGAGTGGACCTGCTCGATGAACAGCTCTCAAGTCGGAGCTGTATCTTAGCATGATGAGACTTATTAACACATCTCAGCAAGACATACTATACTGCTACCATGGGGTAGACTTACACACATTGTTAGTGTTTACTATGCTAGGCTAGATGAATGTGCCATTTTACAGGATCTCTACCTAGATAGAGAACGCTGCATCACCTTTCTGATAGAGTATATAGCGTCTATTCAGTGAGTGCCATAGGTTTCCATTGCTAGCAAAAGGAATTCCATCCTGAATATTGCAGTTATAACCTCACTTGATTATTTAGTCTTCAATACATAAAACATTGAACCAATCTAAACTGAAAAAAGGTTTAACCTGTCATTTTGGGCTATTTCTTTTTAGTTTTTAATTATTTCACATTTTGTTCGTTTGTGATATTTGTGTTACTATTTTAAGGCATGGAAAGAGAAAAACAAAACAACATAAATAACCCTCCTTTAGAAATGAATAAGTATTTACAGAGTTCCAGTGCACACCACCATAACAGAACTCTCAGCATTTTTAAATAGATTGAGATATGCTTCACTAATTGATACTCTGTAGCGGCTTTTATCACCTCATACACCAATTCTTTCCATCTGATGATGTGCCCATTTACCAGGGTCAATGTCGACATTTGCTGGAGCCATGTTGTCCAGGGTACACTGACCCGGTCTCCTGCACACCATTGTATGACACCTTGGATTGGCCTGGCCCATTTTTGCATAGTCACCACCCTTTCACTTTGTGAGTAGGACTCACTGACAACATGGGCGAGCCTGGCCATACTATGTTGTTGCCATTCTCTTGTGTTGTAGGAGGTCCCTGTTGCAGTCTCATCAATGGTATAGGCTTTGGGTGGATGGGATATGAAACACATATCCTGGTTTCTGTACCCAGTGAACAGGTAGCAGAGATCTTCCCCCTGATAACAGTCATTGACCTTGGTTGCCAGGTCAACTCTACTGATTCAGCTACTTGTGCTGAAACCCCATCAGGCACTTTCAATTATGCCAGGTACAAGTGGATGATGGCAAATGTGAGTGCTGTCTTTGGGACCTCCATATACTTGTAGAAGGACTACTCGGCCTACCTTTAACCCTAACTGTGCTTTATGATTTCTGCTAACCTGGACAGTACTGATGCTAGTACTCCTGGCATATGTAGTACTGGCTCTCCTCCTGACCACGGTGGTCCTAGCTATGTCACTGGCTCTGGCTTCTCCACCACTTCCAAATCACTACCATTCCCACAACAACCTCTGAAGCAGATTATTTGTGTGACTCAGCCTGAGAATATTCAGGAACTCGACCTTTCCTTCTTCAGGTGTCTTCAGATGTGTTTGACTACAACTCCCATGAACACTTACCATTGACTTTGCTGGCTTAGGTGGATGGGAGTTGTAATCAAAAATATCTGGAGGGCCAAATGGTGGAGACCCATGATAGGAGGATAAAAGATCCACATCCACATGTGAATGCAGATTGCTATAATCCTTCTGCACAGGCATTGTCACATCAAATTGTCCCCCCTGCATTCATTTTATTTTCCCAAAAAAGAAAAGGATGTTCTTCTAACAAAATAAAATACAAGTTTATTTCTTTAAAAAAAAATATAATGTATGTTTCTCAACTAGAATTTCAAAGGTTTCCCTAACAAAACAACCAGCTTGACTACAAAACTGAGTACAAAGCAAGGAAGAAATTAAAGGTTTGCCCAACTTACGTAACAGAAGTTTAGTACTAAAATCTTAACACAAAAGAGAAGGTGTCCTTAACAAAAAAGTATTCTAAATAAATTGCCTCGATCCCAAAATAAGAACATAAAATAAAGGTTTCCAGCTAAACCACAAAGGAGGTCATTACGAGTATAGAGGTACAGTAGAAAAGTGCAGTAATGGGAATTACATTACCGCTGCATCACCGAACCTCCGTACTACAGCTTTGATGGTGAAGTGGAGAATTTTTCTTCAGGAAAAGGCTGGAGTAAAATCCACCACCTTCCCGCCAAACAATAGGCAAAATTGGCAGAATTGCAACTGACAGAACAACTGCCAGTGGTATTTTCACTGAAAGCCCAGGGGAGTCCACTGGTCCCCAAAAATGGGGATTTACACCACTCCACCACCACTTGTAATCTGGTGGTAAATATGCCAGACCAATATCCTGCCTAACCCCTATTTCTCCAACTCCTGGAGGGGATCAACCCTCCATCCTGGAGCCAAAGTTAACCCACAAAGTAAATAGGAAGTTGTGTGTTCTGTATATAGTCTCCTGCACTCATTTCCCACCTATGAGCAGCCCCAAATCAATTCAAGAATACTCAAATCTGATGTCACTATGACTCTCAATGCCAAATCTTTGCGCAATGCCCAATTTTGTGTTTGGGCTGCCATATCTCAAATTTGGATTCAAAATTCCTCTGAAGACTCCGGGTAGATTCGGTTACATGTTTTTATAACAACACATCGTATGTGTGATGTACTTATCACAAAACAACAAACATAGCAAACATTTTTGGGGGTTCCCCACTAAACCTCAGTTTCCCACCCCTAAAAACCCACCCAACCATTTCCCCACAAGACGTAACCCTTTACCCCACCCGCACATACGTTTTAAATGTTTCGGTATAAGTGCATGTCTTCGTAACATTTTCGTTATAAAGACTGGATACCGCTGGATTCATACAAATCCAGTGATTGAGCGTGTGGGAGATCACTGGGGGATTATGGGAGATTCACCCGGGCTTGCTCATTAACACAATAGTACCATATGTCCTGTCTTCTTATGATAATACTGTAATTATGCATTAGGCCACGAAAAGCTTCAATTATTCCTATTCAAGTTCTTATTTGATTCCTTAAAAACACTGCATGCCATGCGCAAGTGCCCTACATGGGATAATTATTAGGTAAAGCAATGGTGGAACGTAATGCTTGAAATTGAGCAGCTTCAGCCAGGGAATCAGTGTGTTGTCTCTTAATTGTGGGTATTTTCTACAAAGCAATAACACATTCATGTCCGTCTCTTCATTGCCTAAACACAAGTGACATATGTTGGATTTTTCACTTGTGTAATGTAGAATTAGGACATGTTTCCCCATAGAAAGTGTGTCCAATTCAAAACTTCGTTAATCACTGCACCTTCTTCATTTCTGATATCCATCAAACATATTGCTCTATTTGATGAAAGGTAAGAATGCAAATAATTGTGCGTTTTGATTCTATGTTATAGTCGCTTAGCAATATTTATTTCTGATCAATATTTTTATTTTTGCTGATAACCTTCCTCTATCTCAGATAGTGTTGTGAAACGGTCAGACTTGGCTGAGAATAAAGTGTGTGGGGTTCTGCAAATGAATACCATATTGATAATCACAACAATACTGACTAATTTTGCCATCTAAGGAGATAAAAGACTAAATGGTTTCACAATGTACTGCAAATCTGGCCATTTCCTTCGGTACCCCCAGCTCCCAATTCATAGACGTCTTCTGTCCTTTGATCTCGCAGGTAGGATGCAAATCCCCAAATCTCAGAGCAAGAGAAGACTTTGGCATTCGTATCGGCATTATAAATGCACACAATCACAAGTGTTTGTTGTTAACCAAATTACTTCAGGGCAATCAATATGTCCCAATTTGTTTGGGCAATATTTGCAGTTTATTTGAAAGTATGGTGCAAACTTGACAATCTCACCAAAAACACCACTCCCCAGATATGTAAAATGTGGGACTGTTTCAAGGCAGTCTCCCTTATATTTAAATGAACACCTTGGTCTGATCATTCTAGTGACAACTGTACATTTGGATTTAATTAAGCCTTGTAAACCTAGCCCGAAGGCAGTACCAACTTGAACATAGCAAGGACATTTTACAAGGTCTTTGGGGCCCATAGCTCCCAGTATGGCCTTACGGTATGGTCTACAAAGCTATTATATCCCCTGGAGAAAATGAAAATCTGCTTGGCCAGGTTGCTGGGAACTGCCTAGTTCCCAGCAACCACGTATGAGGGGGTGGGGTGAAGCTTAGAGAAAGTTATACTCCATCTACCAGGTGCAGCTAGAGAATATGAACACAGTAAAGGGGGAGGTAGATTACTGCATCACGCCTTAACAAGGTAACAAGTGGGGTGGATGATTTCACATGTGCCCAGGCTGTGACAGTCTGGTGTGGCCCAGGAGAGTAAAGTGGCACTGCCATGGGTGCCTCCAACCCCCACCCGATGCAGGTAAGGAGCAGGGTCTGGGGGCGGATGATTTAGGTGTCTGGGCCGCTTCTGTCAGGTGCAGCCTGCTCAAGGAGAAAACCCCACTGGTGGTAATTCTGCTGAAATCCCCATGGAGTGCTATGGACTCTAAAATATAGGGACTTGCACCGCCTACTACCACTTGCAGCGCTCCTGTGAAGAGATGGAGTTCCACACTGAGAGATATGGCCAAATGGCTGTCAGCGAGGCACTCTCATGATGAGAAGGTGTGCCGCACTGAGAGACATGCAGTGCTGGCAGCATAACAGTCAGTGAGTGCCTCATTCCTGTGATGAGAGAGCACCACGTTGAGAACCATGCTGCAAGCACAGCAGGCCCAGGGAAATGGCAAGGCCCTCCCTCATTGGCTAATCTCCGGGCTATATAGATTTTCAGAGCCAAACCAGCTCATATAGCCCAAAGATTGGCCTACCCCGGAACATAAATATGTCCCAGGGAGGAAGTGGCACCCCCCAAATGGCCATATTACATATTTGCATAAACATACCAAGTGTGTTAAATCAGGAGTTGTAATGCTTTGAGCATATTAGCCAGTAGCACAGAGTTGTTTTCAAATGAGAACCGCCTAAAAAGCATTAGCATAACAATTGAATTGGACGGGGGCCAGTACACAACCCTGGCCCACCCCAGGTACAATCTCAAAGACCCTGGTGAAATCTCAGCTAGTAAGAAAGCTGAAACATGTTTTTCTTTCTATATGGAGTAGTATTAACATTATTGACAGCACTGGAATGATTTCAGGACCACCTATGAAGTCAGCCTACCAATCAGATTGTCATATTAACTCTTGTGTGACACCTATCGATTGTGTACACAATTTACACCACTGTTTACATATATTATAATGAAGGTGTTCATAAAATGGGTTGGTGATAATGGTAGCTAATTCCACAATATTCTCAGCAGTATAAGTTTCATAAATGGCAGAGCTAGAAAAAAGTTAATCCACACATATTGTGCAATTTGACTCCTCTGTGTTTTTTTCTTATCATACACTTACACAAGTAACAAGCTCTGTCTTGGAAAACTGCAGCATTGCAGCATTTCTCAGCATGTAGTTATGTTATGCTAACACATTCATGTTTAAGGTCCTTATTACAAGTAGTGTGGTGCAGGAACAAATGGTGGTAATGCAGTTGGAACTGTGTTACCACTACATTACCACCACATTATGGCACCACTGTACTAGAACTTTGGTGACAAGGTGGATGATTTCCACCCTACCACTCAAAAAAAGCTAAATCAGTGGAATTATTGCCACTGGTGGTAATTCTGCTGAAATCCCCATGCAGTACCATGGACTCCAAAAAATGGGGACTTACAACGCCTACTAACACTTTCAACCCGGCAGTAAATCCACAGGACCAAGTGGCAGAAATGGCATTTCCACTGACACTATTTTGGCAGATTTATTACCGAAAGACCACCAAGCTTGTAATGAGGTCAATGATTTTCTATAAGCTGCCTTAATCATCCTTGGAGTTATTTCTAAGACAGTGAAGGGTGATTTCGTCATAGGGACGCAGGCTGGTGTAAACGGCACTGCAGAATGGAATGAACTATGGCTCTTTGCAAGTGTTCTATGTTTAATAAATGTTGGTTTCATTTTTTTAAATAGCATTTAATTTCTTTCTTTATATGTGAATTGAATTTGGCATTACATCTTCCACTGATTGTTATAAATCTCAAATAAAATTGGCTCCTTGTAGGATTAAGAGTGAGTTTTGGTTCTGCATTGTGTATGGGGTGGTATACACATTATTCAAAACACGAAATGAAGAGACCTGGTTTTAAAGGGGATGTCCTACTGTAGGAACAAAAGCAGATCTTTTAACTAGCACCAAATGAAAGGATCACAGCAATCAATACTGTATGAACCAGCCACTTTATCAAAAGCTATATTTGTCCTTATTATTTCATAAATGAATCATCAATTTTAGTTAAAAAAAAATATTTGTATAGATTTTCCATAAAAAAGACTATCATTTGCAATAGAAACCAATGAAAACAAAACGGCCACCAATAACGTGGCGCCACTTCGCCTCTGGTTGCCAGCACAGTTATACACTACCAAAAAAGATAAAGACAATACAAACAATGGATACACTGTAATTAAGAACAATATGTCTATCAACAAATCAAATAAACAACATAAATCAAAAACTTCAACAATATAAGTTCAAAATACCCATCACCTGACCAAAAAGTGACTTAGTGAACAACCAGAAACTGTATGTCTAGTTGCCAATTGCCAGTTATCAGAAATATTGTGCCACATAATGCACCAGGTACTGTTGCTTCTAATACCTCAACATGTTTCGGTTCATTTGATTGAGAACATTCCTCAGGGGAATTTTTGTATGTTGGCATTTTGGTCCCATTGAAAGATTGGTGTAAGAGAACACATCTTTCTGTTTCATCATCCTGACATTGAACATGCCGGGGATCACCCTGCCAAAAATAAACCAAACATAAACGTGTCCTTTGCGAATGGATAAGCCAAGAAAAAGACAAGATGCAAACTAATCTTACAACCTGACTATTGTGACGAGGCATACCTAGACACAAAGGAAGGATTATGTCCTGTTCCCTCACAATCCCAATCTCTATAATAAATTAGAGTGATGTTATGCATGGGAGAACTGTTGGGAAAGATTCTCTTTACTGCACCTTTCCTTCCATCTTTATGGAACCCCTAAACCTTTTGCTTTTATTTTTCAATCTGACCTGCACTTTTTGCAGTACAGTGAATCCGTAAGCTTCACTGTACTGGCCTTTGCTCACATGTTATGGGGAAACTGATATGTCCTTAAGGCTATCAGTACTGGGAAACAGTGTTTCCCTTAGTCTTGTGACTATGTTGCTACTTGTGGTTACTTTTGTATCAACTGTGGTAACTTTTTATCATTGCACACAGCAGCTTACACTGCAGTGCAATGGGGTTCATTTTTGTTTTGCCCTAGACTAACATTCAAAGGATTTTTTGGTTATTCTGAGGTGCTTAAAAGATGGGCTGGTGGCAGCAGTGACTTTTCCCCACTTTTTGGGGAATTTCGTTTTAGCTTAACCGCGTTTACCTACTTACATGGCCGTGCCACGAGATTTTTCGCCCATTCATTTTGCATCTTGCTGTGTTGCCTTCTTCCTGGCCTCAGAGGTCAGAAAGAACCTTATAAGGACTTCCAGTGCCTGGAAAAGCAGCAGCTTTTGGCGGGCTACTGGAGTGCTTTGTGTGTTTGCAGGCAGGATGTGAGCTGGCTCAGTCTGACCCCAATACACATCCTGGTTTCTGTGTGTCTGAGTGGTATGCATGGGTGTTATGCATGAGTGTTTCCACCAGTGATCCTGATTGGGCCACTCTGGGGTTTGTGTGTGGGCTAGTTCTGCCATTGGGTAGTGGGAGTTTTGACTCCTACCTGCCTTTTAGGATAAGAAGAGGGCCCCTGCATTCAATTCTCAGAGATCCTGGAAGAACCTGAAGGAGCCAAGAATCCGTCCAGCTGAGAAGACCCGCAAAGAAACCTGTAACTTGTCAGAAGGAGGCCTGGCTGCCAACTTCTGCTGCAGTCCTGGTGGAGCCCTGTCTGTCTCTTGATCTCCAGTAAGCCTGCGAAGGTGCTACTACCCCTGGATTGGAGGGACCATCCATTCCCGAAGCCTACTCGGTGCCCAACACAAAATCCACCTTCGGAAGTGCCCGGGAATGGTCCTGTGTCTGACCAGCTTTGTTTTTAGGCTACCGGGTTATCTTTGTTGCTGTTCTGAGTTTCCCCCTGAAACTTGGCACACCCTCAGCTGCCACTGCAGCGACACCTTCTGCGCAATTTTGGTGTCCTAGCACCAAGGGGACCCATGAAATAGCAGAAAGTCCGACCGTGGCTACTGAGTCATGCTGCATCGCTGTGCGTGGTGTGCACAGTCTGAAACCTGCTTTTCTGACCCGCCTCCAGTCTCGAGAAGGGTGCTGCATTGTTTGTGTCTGCATTTCTTCACCAAGAGTCCTTGCACCAGCAAAAGATCCTAACCGGAGAATCATTTGAACTTGCAACCTGTGAAAATCGTGGGCCATGGAATTTGGCGGGAAAAGCAAGCCAGGACACCCTTCCTTTGTTCTGGAAAGTCTTGGGAAGATTCGGAGTGATCGGGGGTAAGTTATTGAGCTTTTAACATACCCCTACACTCCCATTGTAAGTCAATGAACTTATAATACTCTTTATCTTAAACCTATTGGCTTTGCCAACACTTGCATTGGCAAGACTTCTAACTGTTGGGGGGAATTTTGAACCCTGGCTCTAAGAATCCATCAATGGACCCCAGAGACCCTACCTACATTTTCTCCTGCCTCCCGAGTGCTGTATCTTTGTATCCTGAACAATAGGGCACAAGGTCCCATTCAATTTAGGGTTGGACAATATTAGTTAGGGGTTAATTCTCTGTGGACCATTTCATGTGTAATACTTGCCTATTCATTCCCTTGCAGGAGTATTCTGATTTGTATTATGCACTTGAACCTGTGATTGCATATATGAATTTTAGTTTGATGGTATTGGTTGTTAAGTCCACATGCTTGTGTTCATTTTTCTTATAGTGTATTTGACCATAATTGTATTTTTATACATCCTGTCTAAGGGTAATTTGTGACTTCCATTGTGTGACCTCATTGTGGACCCTTTACAATCTTACCCCTCTGAAGATCTTAGCCTAGGCCGCCTGTCACTGCTACCTTAAACTGGTTTGGCTACAGCTTCCAAGAGTTGCCCCTGTCACAATATAGGTTGGCCTTCTATACATCTGTCCACCAGGCTAGAGCATAGGAAATCAGTCTTAACAAGAACCTTTGTAGACCAATTTTTATTCCACCTCAATAAATTACATTTATGTAGAGGAGGCATAAATCGCCTTACACAGGTGCATTTCATTGGAAGAATGGGTGCGTTAATGACTCTCTATTAGTATGGGTTGTGAAGGCAGCTATTTTGACATCTTGTGGTTTCCCTCTTGTTCCTCAGTTATTTATCTTACTTTATTGTGTTACTTAGCCCCTTATATAATAATGAGGTCTGAATATCCTCTAAGATTCCTTATATATTCACAGATTATGAGTGCCAACTGGCAGTGTTTTTAGATTTGGTATGGGTATGCGCAAGAGTCAATAGGTTCTGGGTATCAGGCAGGACAGCTAGGTCTTCGATGTTGGGGTACTTAATTTCTTTCAAATCCAAAATATGACTTATTGCAGTATTCAAGGAAACACATTTGAGGATACAGAGACTGCTTTATCTCACATATGTGTTTGCAATGCATTGGGTTGCCATGGTATGGTACAAGGACTCCTCTCCTAGTTCCTTCTAACAGATGTAACATCATTTTGGAGGATTTCAATGTATTTGACTGAATTGACCTATGTATCAAACTACAATGCTACAGACCGCAGCACCAGGCCCACTGGCCAGGACCATCAACCAGATGTAGACTCCATCACCAAAAGCTGCTGACGTGATCGCAATAAAGAAAAGAACTATGAAGGGGATATTCAGATTCAGAGGTTTATACAGTGAAACAGGTTTGTGTGTGTGTGTTACTGCAGCCACAGTAGTCCTAGTATGGATGCCGTAATATAACTAATGTTTAAGAGAGGGGAAAGAAAGCATTTAACCAACCTCTAAAATGTAATGGCATTTCATGCTGCCAGAAGAGAATTTTAGGGAAGTCTAACTCTGTACCCTGCACACAGTTTTTGGAAAACACGTGTTCAAACGAAATTGGCAATGTTTTGCAGTTAATCAAATAATACTATAAGTGACTAAGTGACAAAGCCTGAAGTTAACAATTCAAGTAACAGAAAATAACCTGCAACATTTGTTAAAATGGGGAACTGCTTAATGTAAGAGAAATAGAACAGCAGTTTCAAGAAAGAAAAACAAATGTGCATGTTATTCTGCCTTATTTTTGGGATACATGTAAAATCAAGGGGAACAGGAAGATGTACATGTTAAACGCTGAAAGTGTAAATGGGGCCACATTAAAGGAAACCAGAACTTAACCCTTTACATCTGTATTCTGTTCATGCCACCTCCCCCAAAATGAGATGTGAAATCAGTTTCCATTCTTTCTCACAGTGATAAACTGGTGGCGATAAGGCCATAAAGATAATAACTGGACCTGACTGTAATTCCTTAGCTGGCCTAGGTGGGTTGCATCTGTGTACAGTTGTCTTCAGATAAGGAACAATTAATGGGGGTTCAGCAGATCTGTGGTGCCTAATCTGATCTTTCAATCCCCCGGGTTCTCATTAAAGCAGAAACAGAAAATACTGGGAAAAACAAAGGTTAATCTGAAAAATCTACAGACCAGGGAAGTGGCCAAATGGGAAGCGACAAAGTCAAAGCCCCGAAGAGCCAAACTTCAAGACATTATCACCCCCAGGCCTCTGAGTCATAAATATCAGCACTGAATTTACACCTAAAGATCTGAAGCAACTAGCTGTTCTGAGAGTGACAGACTCAACTGCAGATGTTATTTAATATTCTTTATTGGAAAAATGCATTTTTGCACAGAAACCCATAGAAAGTTATTTTTGTTTTGCATTGTTTAGCTAGAAATGCTCTATTTGGTGGTAGAAAACATGTCTGTGTGAGGACATTTTCAGGAGGCAAATTAGCATGAGTCGTCGTGTGCTGTTGTGCGAGTCTATGTGTGTTTTGTTGTTGCAGTGTAGAGAAGTCTGTAGAGAAGTCTCTGCAGATTGTGGTGTTGTAGGCTTGTGGTTGTGTTTGGTTAGAGTTTGAGAGGCATATGCGGAGGGGTGAAATTGTTAGTGTACGTTACACCTGTCTGTATGCGGGGCAGGCAGGCGTTAGTCCGTCCCTTCTAATCTGGCCCAGAGAGCATTCTCAATCCAATCGGCGCGGCACCGGCTGGTCAAGGCTACTCCATCCATATGTGGTGGCTGGTTGGCATTCATCATCTTATTCAGTTGCTCATGTAGGTTATCACTACCAGCCTCTTTGAAATGTGGCACATGCCAACTCTTGCAATTACGTCCATGGGAGGCACCTGCCTTCATTCACAACCCCATTCGGTCAATGCCCATGCCAATGTCCCCAACTTTGTTCAAGTGTGGCAAGTGCTAACATTCACACAACTCTTTACAAGTATGATACCTAGTAGCAATTATGGAGCGGGTGAGGTTGTTGGCTGGAGTTGGCTAGGGATGCTGATTTCTGTCCTCATGGGTGTCGCTTGTGTCCTATTCGACTTAGCATTGTCTCTCTTGTTGTAGTAGTAGTTTCTCTAGTCGGTTCTGGGTGTTGTCAGTGTCATCCTAAATTTTATCATCCTTTTCTTTAGGTTTCCTCTTCGGTTGTTTCAGTTTTTCAGTTTGAATCTGTGATGTTTAAGAACCAGGTTTTTAGTAATTTTCTGAATTGTAGGTGGTCTTTGGTGTTTCTTATTTCTTTCGATGTGTTGTTCCTGATTTTTGCAGCTATGTGGGAGAAGGAGGAGACCCCAAGTTTTTTCCTAAGGTATGGTTTTTGTTCCATGCAGATTTTGTTGCTTAATTGGAGGAGTCTCGTTGGCTTGTAGATTGTTATTTTCTTTTGTTGGAATTCAGCTCCTTGTCCGCTGATTGCCCTGTGTGTTATGCACATTGTTTTGAAGGTGATGTAATGTTTGACTGGGAGCTAATGCAGTGTTTATAGGGCTGGAGTGATGTGGTCTCTTCTGGATAGTTTGAGGAGCAGTCTGGCTACTGTATTTTGGATCTGTTGTAGTTTCTTCAGGAGGTATTCTGGTTTGCATAGCCGATTCTTGACATGATGAGGGAGATGATTGTGAGTGTTTTGTGGGTAAAGGAGGTGAAAGGTAGGATTCTTCTTGCTGTGTGGAGGAGGAAGAAGCATTTCTTGATGATTGAATTTATTTGTGGTTCTAAGGTTAGGGTGTTGTCCGTCAGGACCCCCAGATTTTTGACTACCTTAGATGGTGTTTGTGCGGTTCCCATTTCTGTTGGCCATGGAACGTAGGTGTAATTCCCTTGGTTTTTGGATATAATCATGATTTCTGTCTTTCTTGGGTTGATTTTCAAGTTGTTGGCGTTCATCCAGTTAAAGACTTCTTTTAGACACTCGATTAGGGTTGATTGATCGGCTTCAGTGTCTTTGATTTTGTAGATGATTTGAGTGTCATCTGCGTAGTTGTAGCATGTAATGTATTTTTTGAAGATTCTGATTACTGGAGTCTGGTGTGTGCTGCACCAATGGTGGGCCAGCACTACGGCTGGTGTGGCCAGTAAGGCTTGATGCCAGAAGGCATTTCAGCCTTGCCAAGCCAGCCGTAGTACTGGACCTCGCCAGCGTTCCAGCTAGCCTGCCTTCCAGCATGTCGTCCGTTAAGTACAGATTTTCTTTGGGAGGGGGATGTTTGTTTGTGTGTGTGTGTGTGTGTCGGAACTTTGTGCTGCTTGTATGTTGAGATGCGGGTGTGGGGTGTGTGTCGGGTCTGCCTGTATGTGTTCGTGTGCAAGTGCAGTGGGTGTTGAGATGCGGAGAGGGGGTGTGTGTCAGGTCTGCCTGAATGTGTTTGTGTAGAAGTGCAGTGTGTGTTGAGATGCAGAGGAGGGGGTGTGTGTGTCGGGTCTGCCTGAATGTGTTTTTGTGCAAGTTCAGTGTATGTTCAGATGCAGGTGTGGGGTGTGTGTCGGGCCTGCCTGAACGTGTTTGTGTGCAAGTTCAGTATATGTTGAGGTGCTGGGGGCCAGGGAGGTGTCGGGTCTGCCTGAATGTTTGTTGTTGTGTGAAAGTGCATGTTTAGATGCGGGTGTGGGGTGTGTGTCGGGGCTGCCTGAATGTTTGTTTTTGTGTGCAAGTTCAGTGTATGTTGAGATGTGGGGGTGGGGTGCGTGTCAGGTCTGCCTGTATGTGTTTGTTTGCAAGTGCAGTGTATGTTGAGATGCTGAGGAGGGTTGGGTGGGGTCGGGTCTGCCTGAATGTTTGTTGTTGTTGTGTGCACGTTCAGTGTATGTTGAGATGCGGGGGTGGGGGGTCTGGGTCTGTATGCGTGCATGCTTGTGAGTTTGTTTGGTGAGTTGGGCGGTGGGGGTTCAGTTCTGTATGGATGCATGGTGTATGTTTGTGAGTTTGTATGGTGAGTTGGGGGTGGGGGTCTGTATGGGTGCATGGTGTATGCTTGTGAGTTTGTGTGCTGAGTTGGGGGTTCAGGTCTGTAAGGGTGTATTGGTGTATGCATGTGAGTTTGTGTGCTGAGTTGGGGGTGGGGTTTCAGGTCTGTATGGGTGCATGGTGTATGCTTGTGAGTTTGTGTGCTGAGTTGGGGGTGGGGGGTTCGGGTCTGTGTGGGTGCATGGTGTATGCTTGTGGGTTTGTGTGCCGAGTTTGGGTTGGGGATTCGGGTCTATATGGGTGCATGGTATATGCTTGCGAGTTTGTGTGCTGAGTTGTGGGTGGGGGGTTTGGGTCTGTATGGGTGCATGGTATATGCTTGTGGGTTTGTGTGCTGAGTTGGGGTGGGGGGTTCGGTCTGTATGGGTGCATGGTGTATACTTGTGAGTTTGTGTGCCGAGTTGGGGGTGGAGGGTTCGCGTCCGTATGGGTGCATGGTATATGCTTCTGGGTTTGTGAGCCGAGTTGGGGGGCTCGGGTTTGTATGGGTGCATGGTGTATGCTTGTGATTTTGTGTGCTGAGTTCTGGTGGGGGGTTCGGGTCTGTATGGGTGCAAAGTGTAAGCTTGTGAGTTTGTGTGCTGAGTTGGGGGTGGGGGTTTGGGTCTGTATGGGTGAATGGTGTATGCTTGTGAGTTTGTGTGCTGAGTTGGGGGTGGGGGTGGGGGTTTTGGTCTGTATGGGAGCATGGTGTATATGTGTTAGTTTGTATGCAGGGGTGGGGTCTGTATGAGTATGTATGCATGGTGCATGCTTGGTGGCATGGGGCATAGTGTTTGGTTGGGGAGTGGGGGCCATGGGGCATAGTGTTTGCTTGAGGGGTGGGTGTCTTGGGGCATAGTGTTTGCTTGAGGGGTGGGTGTCTAGGGGCATAATGTTTGGTGAGGGGTGAGTGTTGTGGGGCATAGTGTTTGGTTGGGGGAGGGTGTCATGTGGCATAGTGTTTGCTTCAGGGGTGGATGTTGTGGGGCATAGTGTTTGGTTGGGGGTGGGTGTCGTGGGGCATAGTGTTTGGTGAGTGGTGGGTGTCATGGGGCATAGTGTTTGGTTGGGGGTGGGGGCCATGGGGCATAGTGTTTGGGGAGTGGGGGCCATGGGGCATAGTGTTTGGTTGGGGAGTAGGGGCCATGGGGCATAGTGTTTGCTTGAGTGGTGGGTGTCTTGGGGCACAGTGTTTGCTTAAGGGGATGGTGTTTTGGTGCACAGTGTTTGCTTGAGGGGTGGGGGTCCTGGGGTATAGTGTTTGCTTGAGGGGTGGGTGTCTTAGGGCATAGTGTTTGCATGAGGGTGGGTGTCTTGGGGCATAGTGTTTGGTGAGGGGTGGGTGTCGTGGGGCATAGTGTTTGGTTGGGGGTGGGTGTCATGGGGCATAGTGTTTGGTGAGGGGTGGGTGTCATGGGGCATAGTGTTTGGTTGAGGGGTGGGGGCCATGGGGCGTAGTGTTTGCTTGAGGGATGGGTGTCTTGGGGCATAGTGTTTGCTTGAGGGGTGGGTGTCCTGGGGCATAGTGTTTGCTTGAGGGGTGGGTGTCTTGGGGAATAGTGTTTGCTTGAGGGGTGGGTGTCTTGTGGAATAGTGTTTGCATGAGGGGTGGATGTCATGGGGCATAGTGTTTGGTTGAGGGGTGGGGGCCATGGGGCATAGTGTTTGCTTGAGGGGTGGGTGTCTTGGGGCATAGTGTTTGCTTGAGGGGTGGGTGCCTTGAGGTATCGTGTTTGTTTGAGGGGTGGGTGTCTTGAAGCATAGTGTTTGCTTGAGGGGTGGGTGTCTTGGGGCATACTGTTTGCTTGAGGGGTGGGTTTGCTTGAGGGGTGGGTGTCTTGGGGCATAGTGTTTGCTTGAGGGGTGGGTGTCTTGGGGCACAGTGTTTGCATGAGGGGTGGGTGTCATGGGGCATTGTGTTTGGTTGAGGGGTGGGAGCCATGGGGCATAGTGTTTGGTTGAGGGGTGGGGGCTATGGGGCATAGTGTCGCACTCCAAGAGTGAACCCAAAAAGAAAGCTAAAACAGGCACAGTTAGGAGATGTACATCCTTTGCGTTTTGTGGAAACCTGACTCAACGAAGGCCATACTCCTCTTGGGCAATCCAAACAGTAAAGTATAGCAGTCCAAATAATGGAATGTCCAATCAAGTGTCAATAAAATATATATAATTTAATTAAACAGACAATATGCAAAATGTGTAGTACAAAATATAAGTTTGAAATACAAATAAAAATCATTACACCTCAAAAAAGAATTCTTTTTCCATGTGTTTAATACAAATTGGGTGTTGAAAAGGCCTCCTGCAACGCCACGCCCCACTGCGTCTACTGCCCCACCCACATTTACTTTTCGGCCCACTATAGCCATCATGTAAGGTACTTTCGGCCCTCTGTCAAAATCAGTTGTGCACCCCTGGCATAGAGTGTAAGGGGGGCCTAACAGGAGTTAACGCCCTAGACCTTCTTCAGTGCAGTGGAAGAAATAGCAGACAGGCTGTGGAGGAAACCTGATCCCATCTTGCTGACTGATGTTGACCTGTCCCTAGAGGGAAGAATTGAACCAGTCCTTAAAAGGGTGCTCACCTGTCTGTGTTCCAGCCAAAATGAAATTCAGATGTTAGTATGAAACCATCCTGAGGGGAACTAGGGTAAATCCTGGCCCTGTTACTTGTAAGTACTAAAGGGCAGGGTATAGAAACGTGCTGTACAATCTAGAAAATAAGTAAATATTTCATAAGTGTGGGTTCTTCTGGAACTATAGATCCATGAAATGGTACCTATGGCCTATATTTAGTGAGATCCCCTGACTCTTTCTCTGTGCACTGCGCAAGTACAGAAGAGCAAAAGAAATCTCACAATGTGCATACCTAGAAAAGTAAAGTATAATATTAATAAGAAAAGTGGAAATTGCTGTTGATAAACTTATACATTTAAAACAGAGAGATGTCTGACATAGTAATACCTGTGGCAAAGGCCCATCCCCTTTAAATGTTATATTTGAAAGGGATTGGACCGCCACAGAAATGGACCTTTGGAAGACAGAGATGTTGGACAGAACTGCCTCAGTGGAAATGGACATGTGGAATGAATGCGACCCATTAAACCAATTCCTACAGAGGCTATATAACTGTCAAAGAAGACAATTCTGAACTGTGCTGCCTCTCAACAGACTTGTATTTTCACCTCCAACTGGTGGTGGGCAGGTTAGCAGACAGGGACGGTCAGATTAAACCGTGCCAAGAAGTGGCCCTGAACAATTATGAAGAGCTGCTGAGCGCCAAACAATTGTGTAGCGACTGACCATCTGCACGACATTGGGGGTCATTACAAGTGTGTCAGTCTGGAAATAAAGTGCCGGTTATTCCGTTTACTGGCACTTTTTCTGGACTGCACTGCTGAGAGACGTAATGCTGGTAAAAACAACGGTGGGATCACCGCACACTGTGCCACCATTGCCGGTAGCACAGTCACCGGAAATATCAGGACCTTCTGTAACATGTGCCGGAAACACTGGCACAATAGAAATAAGGTGGCATTACAACAATGACTTTGCCTGAAACACTGGCAGAAAAATGCCGGTCCTACCAGCAAATCGGTGCCACAGACACTGGCACCCCAGAGCAGGTGGTAAACGGACCCAGGTGGGGACGAACAGGCCACAGGTGCTCCCAATGCACCCACATGCACACAATAATCTGAAACTGCTGAAATGGACCACATCATAACCATGCTGCCACCTATACTTGTAGCAATGGACCTGGAGGTGCTGCACGCTGGAGTGCATCTGTATGAGCAGGAGCTGCATCAGTGGCAACAGGAGGGCATGCAGTGGAGGAGGATGAGGAGTAGGAGGAGAAGGAAGATGATGATGAGGAACAATGCCATGCAAGTGACAACGCAGAGGCGTGCAGCAATACCAAGCACAAGGGCAGGGCTGATGGGCAGATGGGCAGATACATCCCCTGTACCATCTAAACAGAGAATCCATCCTGGAACTGGTGGCGCACATCCAGGATGACATTGAGAGCAGCATAAGCATCTAGACAGCCATATCACCCATGTTGAAGCTGGTGTCAGTGCTGCACATGCATGTTTTAGCACTCAGTGAGCATGCTGTATGGCATATTGCAGACTGCATTTTCAAGAGTGCTGGTACAGCTCCTGGATTCCCTCCTGTACCATGTGTCCCAGCACATTGTCCTCCCAACCACCCAGACACAGGTCAATGCCGCCAAGAGCTGCAGACCTGGCTATTGGGTGAGTAAAAGCATAACCACACAAACATTGCTGCATGTGTCACCGGCCGGGGGGGGTTGGCTGCCACCAATGCATGCATGACAGTTACCATGCCAATGCACAGCCATAAATGGCATGCACAATTGAGTGGCCACAACTTACATCAATCACACAAGACTAAAGTGGGACAGGCCATCTCCTTCTGAGGATATTTGGAGGAGCACATGCAATGCACTAAAGGTACCAGAATGCAACACAGCCATGTCACAAATCCCAGCATACCTCTACACAGTCCCACCTATACCCATGTGACAAATGCCCTCATTAGACTATGTGCATGCATGGGCAAAACACAACTGTGTGTGATCCACAGTCACATACAATACCACTGTCATGCACCATTTGCTTGAGGGGTTCATCAGATGTGAATGTGAAGGTGAATTCCAATGCACTGGACACTGTACACTTGCACAGACACAGTGTGCTGTGGTAGCATTGCAATGTGGGTAGCGCAGGGGTGGTATCCCAGTGAGAACTGAAGGGAGGGGGCAATCCATCCATGCCATTCCAGGAATGGGCACAGTGGACCAAAGTGGGAATTGGCCTTCCTTGGATTTTGTGCATGTCAGCCTACACGTGATGTGCATGCAATCCAATCACAGTGAAACCTGCATTGTGGGTGCCATGCACTGTGTGCAGTCACAGCCATGGCAGGGGCAGATCAATGTCCAACTCGGACAATGTCGACGTGCAGGCACATGGGTGACTCAAAGTATGGCCAGTCAGTGTCTGTCACAGGATACAGCAGGGCACATGAGGGCTCACTATTTCACAGTCTCAGATGCATGTATCAGACACACAGATATTCATTGATCAAAGCACTGCCCAGCCACTTGCATCTAATGGCTCACCTTATGTCCTATACCTTGCAGGTGATTCAGGTTATCCGCTACTGCCGTGGTTTATGACCCCTGTGAGAGACCCCCAGACTCTGCAGGAATTGGCCAACAGTCGTGCACACGTGCAGACCCAGACAATGTTTGAGCAGACCTTTGGACTCTTGAAGGCACAGTTTTGATGCCTGCACCGGTCAGGGGTGGCACTCATGTACAGGCCAGAGAAGATGGGGAATAAGAAGAAGTTTGTGATTGTTTCTGGACCTAGTTTGGACATGTGATTGCTGCTTATCCTGAGGGTCATTCAATCTACCTCTTCTTCTGCTACCAAGACGTCTCAATTTGAATTAATTACAGGATGAAAAATGGTATTAACTCAACATCTGCTTTACCAAACTCAGGAGTGGATATTGATAAGCGCCTCAACTACTCATGAGTACATTGAGAACTTGAGGAAGCATCTACAGCATGCTTTTGCATATGCCCAACATAATCTGGAGAAGCCTGCTGAAGGAATGGGGATGTATTACAACCTCAATACAACAAAACAGAAATACAAGATAGGTGAGAGTGTTTATCTATACAATTTTCAGTGAAACCAAGCCAAGGAGAAGACATTTTTCCTTCTTGGTGAGGGGATTTTGTGATTATTGATAACATTTCTGTTGTCTCCTATACGATCTGAATCACAGAAGGAGATCTGGCTGAGGAAAAATTATTCCACATCAATCATCTGAAAAATTGTAATCCTAGACCAGTTTTGAGAATGGTTGATGAGCAATCTGAAGTTAGGCCTGAAGAAAACAATGAAGACTGAAATGGAAAGACCAGAAAAAGGAAAAGAAGCAATCCGGAAAAGTAACAGGTAAGTAATCAGCTTAGAGTGTGAGAGAATGTATGGATGATAATATAAGTATTCATTAATAAGTAATGTACAATTTCCATGATAGAAGGTATTGTGTATGTAAATAAATGTGTCCTTATGTATCATTAAACTAGCCTTTCTTCCCCTCTCTGTAGACAACTAATGAAGAATTCTTTCCAGGACACGTGGAACAGGAAAGGTGATCATAACCAGGAAAACAAAAATGGAGAGTGGAGAGGTTCCAATTAGAAAAGAAAACTTTCATAGTTCCTCGAGCGAAAGGAGATGGTGCCGGAAAAGACAAATCCACGATTAACCTGAAACAGACAAAAAATGTTATTTAGATCAACTCCCTTGTCTTCCCCCTTTTGCTGCCGCAAGGAGTAAGAATAAGGGGGGGTTTGTAGGGGAGTCAAACTCATAAGAAATGACGCAGGGCAAGGAATTCTTTTTTAAAACAAGACATAAACTACAGCCTTCACACAGTATTTGGAAAACACGCTACAGCGAAATGTACAATGTTTTGCATCCACTAAGATAAAACTATAATGGACAAGGCCTTAAAATAACATTTCAAGTACCAGAAAATAACTTGCAAACTTTGCTTAAATGGGGAACTGCTTAACCTAAGGAGAAAGAGAACAGCAGTTTTTAGAAAGAAAAACAAAATGTGCATGTTATGCTGCTTTGTTTTTAGGGAAAATGTAAAATCAAGAGGAACAGGAAAATTTACATTTAAGAAATTAAATGGTGAATGGTACCACATTAAATGGAAGCCAGGACTAATCTCTTGACATCTGTATCATGCTCATGCCACCTCCACCAAAATGAGATGTGAAAACAGATCCCAAGTTTTCTCATGGAGATGAACTGGTGGGGATAAGGCCATTAATATAACAACTGGACCTGACTGTTAACCGAAAGCCGACATTTATGGGTTGCATCTGCATACGGTGGGTTTCAGATAAGGAACAATGAATGGGGATTCAACAGATCTGTAGGAGAATTTGCATGTTGTGCAAAGAAATGGTGCACGAGTGTGTGTCATATGTCAAAGAGTCTGCAGAGAGGAGCCTGTCACCGAGATGGAAACATTATTTGTAAAGAACATTTTCAATAAGTTATAAGCCAACATCTGTAAGTAATTAACAATTTTTCCTATTATGATGATATTTGCTTTGTTTTATTCACTTCAGAGAGA
The DNA here is from genome assembly GCF_040938575.1 of Ambystoma mexicanum. NCBI lineage: Eukaryota > Metazoa > Chordata > Amphibia > Caudata > Ambystomatidae > Ambystoma > Ambystoma mexicanum. Next base: position 827,816,777 of record NC_090936.1, read on the forward strand.
GGACTCTGGGGAGCAAATTAGTAAAGTGGTTACATGTGTGGAATTCATTATCTGAGGGTGTGGCAATATTTAATGCAAGAAATAACTGAGATAACATCCGTTAATGGGAGAAAAAGTGGTCGGAGAAGTTACTCCCATCAGACTGCCTCCTTCATTGATATGCCCAATGACTGCGTAGGGGTAGGTCTACTGTGATGTCACTTTTTGAACACTGTCTGATCACCAACATTGACTAATTAGATTGGAGAAAGGAACTATACCTCAGAAATGTGGGTTTGCTGTTCTATATAATATTCAACACACACTCACTGATGACAGACACTGACAGACTCACTTGCTTACTCCCTGTCTGATGGAAAAAAAGAAGAATTGATGATAACACAAAGGAGAAGGAATTGCTCTACTTTTGGTCCCATTGATGGGTTAATCAGCAATGGCTGTAAGTGAGGTCCAGCAAGAGTTACAGCCCCAGGCCTTCTTCAGTGATAGAAATAGCAGACAGGCTATGGAGGAAAGCTGATCCCCATCTTGCTGAATGCTGCCGACCGGCTCCTAGAGCGGCAAAATTGAACTAGTCATTAAGAGGGTGCCCACCTGTCTGTGATCCAGCCAAAATGAATTTAGGATTTGAGTATGATCTAAAGGGAAACCCTCTCTGAGGGGAATGATACTATAAAGGGAATTAGATTAAATCCTTGCCCTGTTGTTTATAAGTTATGAGGGGTGGAGGTGCAGAAACAGACTGTACAGCATGGGAAATAAATACATATGTTTTGTGCATTTGCAATTATAGATCAATGAAATAGTACCTATGTTTTTTATAAGTGATATCCCCTGACTCCTACTCTGTGGAAGAAGAGCAAAGGAAGGACATCTCACGGTGTGCATACCAAGAAAGATAAAGTAAAGTCACTCCATGGATATTTATTTAATTTATTTATATTTATATAGCACGCAAGCAGCCCAGGGGCATTGAGGCGCCGATATGCCATTGAGCAGAATACTGTTGTTAAAGGTAAGTGTTCCATACAAAAGAGAGCGGGTGATGTTGCATTACCTATTCTCTCAATGTTTAAAGTTTCCCATTGAAAGTGAAAAAGGTGTGCTTTTCCACGATAATTCAATAGAAACATCACAGAAGGGAAACTAGCCTACACATATGTTGAAGATACTTTCCTTTTTATAAGCCACATACAAAGTCTAGATGTCTAATGCAACTGAGTCTAAAAATGCTGTTGAAATTCTGACCTGTCTAATGAGTAAGGGAGTGGTATTTTGAATAAAGGGGAAGTAGCAAGAATTGGATAGGCAGGGATATTTAAAACTAATATGTTGTTTTTCACAAATGAAAGATTCCTCCTGTACTGTCATGCATTCAATTCATGATGCCTGTATACGCAGTGTAAATTAAATGCACATATACCTATGGTGAAGTGTGTGTTAATAAATTCTCTATTTCTATAAATGTAGCATTGAAAACGGTCTTAATTATTTCTGGTGATATGCCTGTTATGGAGAAATAATTTGTTGATCTTTAATCTGATTAGATGATATCTATGTTTTCGATAAATATATCTTCTGTGCAACTTGTGTGTGCCGGGAAACTGTAAGGAGTCAATGTCATTAAATTTGGGGTCCCTGATTCATAAAAAGAACTTTATTAAATAAAGGAAAATTGTGAGCACCTTGTTTGGAGTTGGTGGGAGGTTCCCCTGAATTTGATTTCGCCCAATTAATACATCCTATGGTTTCTCTGATCTATATCTCTCCCTATAAGTTGCTGTTTTCCTCCCTCTCTTTTTCTGGATCTGTGAGTGAAAAATACTCGGAAAAGGTCAATATTTAATGTGGGCATCTGCTGATGGCTGCTGTGGAGATTCCTGCAGACCCCCCTCTAAAAACCCTGCCTAAAGTCTCCTCCCAGGTCACTAGGAGAGGGCAGACACTTCCTGATCCCAATCCTGCGGGTGGTGTACTGCGGGAGGATCACCTGGGTGGAGGCTGGGCCCAGGGTAATGGGTGATTTCACTGGGTGAGACATGGTAATCTTCCTCGGATGATGGTAAGATCATTTCAGGAGAGGTTATAGCATATTGCCATTCTGATGAATGTCAGTCTGTGGTTCAAACCAAAACAGTAAAACCTGGGATTAAAACGTCTAACGATACTATATCTCCCAAACCATTCTTTTATACCCCTAAATCCCCATATCCTCAACAATGCTAAAGGCATGCCAATAGGAATGGCCAACATTTGACCTTTCCTGCCCCAGCTATCTCTCAAAATGTTAAACCTCATCATTCCACTTTTAATAATATCAAGGGAGGAAAACCCATCCTTATACCTCTTAAAAAAGTAGAGAAATTGATTGTTTCTTAAGTGGACTGCATGTCCCAGAATCCCTGAGGGACTGTGAAGAAGATGATGCTGGAGTGGCATGCAGGAGCCAAGATCTGGCAGGCAACCCTAATAACTTTTGGCAGGTACCTGGGCCCAAAGGACAGAGGGTGTCCAGGTGCACAGTGCCAAGAGGGAAAACAGATCAGCAGGTGAGAAGAGGAACAAAGGCGGAAGCGAAGAGGAAGGTCTTGAGGTGCTTCAGGAACTGGAGATGGTTCTCCTCAAGTTTCAAGGTGGCCGGTAGGCTGTTCCAAAGGGAGGCTCCAGCCGAAGACAGAGATCTGCCCCCAGCTTGTTTCTTTGAAAAACTACTGACCCTGAGGGAGTTAGAGGTAGAGAAGCAAAGGGCTCGAGAGGAGAGGTATTTGCCGAGGGATAGTTGAAGGTATTTTGAACTCAGGCCCCAGAAAGGCTTGTGGACAATGCAGAGGGTTTTAAATTGAATCTTTGCATCCACTGGGAGCCAATGAAGGGATTTCAGAGCTGGAGAGATATGATCCCAGTGCTTGAGGCAAAGGACAAGTCTTGCAGTCCTGTTCTGGATTAGTTGTAGAGGGCGGAGAGTGCAGGCAGGTAGATTTAGAAAGAGGCTGTTACAGTAGTCCAACCTGGAGAGAACCACAGCTTGAGAGACAGTGAGCTTCTGGGGGAAGGAGACGAAAGGCAGAGTACCTCTGAGGATGTGGAGTAAGAAGTTTGACTTTTTAGAGACGTCAGAAATGTGTGCAGAGAAGGAAAGTGTGGAGTCAAAGATGACCCCGGAGTTCTTGGCCTCGCAGGTGGGGGTGGGAGGAGGGCCAAGGGATGCCGGCCAGAGAGTAAGGGGAAAGGATGGTGAAGGTGTACCGATGAGGAGGGTCTCAGTCTTGTTGGCATTTAGACAAAGATCGTTGGCAGTACACCAATTTTGAATGGCAATTAGGCAATCAGAAATGAGGGAGGGAGAGGAGGTGTTCGAGGGCAGTCTGAAAATGAGTTGAGTGTCATCAGCATAGCACTGGAAGTTTGAGCAGAAAATGGAAATGCAGTAGGCGAGAGCTGCCAGGTATTGGTTGAAAAGCCAGGGCAAGAGTTTAGACCCCTGGGGAACACAATAGGTAGGGAGGGAGATCGATGAAAGGAAGGACTCAAGTTGTATCTGGGAGGGTTGATCAGAGAGGAAAGAGGTCAGTCAGGCTAGAGCCTGATCAGTGATACTCAGGTTGTCACGGAGACTGTTAAGCAGGGTGGTGTGGTTGACCGTGACGAAGGAAGAGGAGAGATCAAGTAGGATAAGGACAGAGGGAATGTTAGAGTTAAGGTTGGATAGCAGATCTTCACGGATGTTCAGGAGAGCAGTTTCCGTGCTTCTAGCAGCTCTGAAGCAAGATTGGTGGTCATGGAGAGAGCCAACAGAATTGGAATGAAGGCTTAGCTGAGAGATGGCTGAGAAATGGCTGAGAGATCCTGCATTCAAGTCATTCACCATCGATGGCAATACCATCAAGGTCTCTAATGATACTAAAACGCTAGGCATCTACCTCGACTCTACCCTATCACTGTCCAGACAAACTAATGCTGTAATCTCAGCCTCCGTGTACACGTGCAAACTTATTACAGCTTGCCGACCGTTTCTCACTACTGCTAATTGCACCTTCCTAACCAGAACACTCATTATGTCTAAGATTGACTATTGTAATGCCCTCTATTTAGGGACGAGCCAACGCAACCTAAATAAACTTCAGGTCACACAGAATGACACTATCAGGGCAGCCCTAAATATTCCCAGGAATCAGTGCATCTCTGACACTAGATGTAATTTATGCTGGCTAAAAGTAGCTCAGAGAATCTCCCTAAAAACGCTCGCTCTCACCCACAAGTGTCTGGCCAACCAGGCTCCCATCTACTTGTCTAGCCGATTTACACCTCACACCTCTACCCGACCTCAGAGAACCGCCCAAGCCCACTGCCTCTCCCTTCCTAGGTTCAAGCTTCAGAAAGCTGGCGGGATTAGTTTCCCGGTCTTAGCCACCAAACTGCGGAACACCCTGAACGCCCCACTTAGATCGGAAACCCTCCTTCCACTCCTTCAAGAGCAAAGCCAAATTGTGGCTCTCTGCTCTAGACAATCCTCCTATATAATGACTCTGCACCTTCCTGGTGCCACTGTCCGGCCCACACCATGATTGTAATTATGTACATATATCCTGTATTTAATTTTGTTTTGTAACTATGATTGTATATATTTTCTACACCCATGTATTATATATTATGTACTGTACATATATTCTGCATTATATACCTTGCCCCTGCATTCTGTAATACTTGTCACTGTAACTCAGGATATGCGCCCAGATGCCTTTGGACCAGGCGCACTATACAAATAAAGAAATACAAATACAAATACCAGCACCTAAAGCACTTCTGCACCAAACACACTAAGGCTTGTGTGACAAGTCAGAGGGACTCATCCCTTTGACCATCAAAAGCAATGATCCTCCCAAAACAAGACAATTTATGAAAATTCGCAAAACGCCCCCTGATTGGGTTCCTCAAGTACCATATGACACCAATAACATGGAACTGTAATAGTACTGAGCAGAGGCGGCCCTGGAGGAGGCAGGGATGAGACATGAGAAGCATTGTGAATGCTCTAGTAATTTTTCTTTTATTTTATAAGACATCAGCATGGAATAAAAACTGAAAATGGCCCAGATCCAGAGAGAAATGGTTGGATTGGTTGTGGAAGTTATAGAATTGAATGAGAAAGGAATAGCAAGAGTAGTTGCAAGTCAAGAGGCAGTTGGAGAAGCCGAAGTAACCAAAAGCAAAAAGCGAATTATGTTTTCAAGCTGAACAGCTCGGGGAAAGAAGCACATGCTGCGGAGTACCGGCAAGGCCATCCTCTCTGTGGCAGGCAGAGAACGGGCACTGGAACGCCAGTGGCATGCAACGCAGTGTGAGCGTCAGCCCCGCAGGGACGCAGGAGACCGGTACTCAGACGCGGTTAATGCTCATCGCCAGACTGAGACGTGGTCTCAAGAGAAAAGGGAAGGATGCACAAGAGCGCAGAAGGTTATCGAACAAGCCACCCTAAACCTGTAACTCGGCAGTGGACAGGAGAAAAGAGCGTAGAGTACAGAGGTTTCATTGGTTGGTGTGAGTGGTGCCGAGAAGGAAAGGGGTCAATGGCGTCCCACGAAGTCTGTCACAACCAACCAAACAGCTGTAAAGCGAAGCAGGCAGCATAGCTATACAAAGGTAATGCATCGGGAGAGGTGGCTAGAGAATCAAGGAAAAAGGAATAAAAGTGACTTCCCCCAAACATTGCACTATCCCAAAGAAGGATAAGAGCCCAAAAAGAGCAGTATGAAACACCAACCCCTCCTCCCCAAGACTGTTATAAGAAAATGGTGGTTTAAGAATAAACCCGGATCGAATCCACAGGGGAACGTAACAGAATAAATACACAGTATAATTGGGATAGAGACATAATATTAAATGCTAATCATCCTCGTCTCAGTGTCCTGGAAAGATGGTAAGTCAGTTGGGATTACTTGGCATGATGGTGAACCAGGTTCATCCGGCTGAAATTCATAAACACATTCGTTGGTAGGAGAGTATACCAAGACTGTGAGTCAACAAAAAGCAGACAAAGTCCACCAACACCCCCAACAGAGACTATGCAAATAATAGTTTCCCCTAAAACCTTAGCAGCGGAGTAAACGAAGACAGAGAGACAGCCTAGAGTTGGACAAAGACCAAAGAGACAATGAAAGAGAAGGGGGAGCAATCCTTTTGAGTTACATGAAGCTTTAATGAAGCAATAAAGCCCAAGGAGGGAGGGCATTACCAGTACGGTAATGCCCCCGGTGCAACAGATGTAGCCCCAGGGGCATTACCCAACCGGTAATGCCCCCCTCCAAGGGTCCTATTGCTATTAGTACCCTGGCAGATTGTACAGGGTACTAATAGTAATTGTTCTCGAGTTGAGACACAGCGTTACGACCATTTATGAACTCGAGAAAATAAAGTGAAACAAAATGTCCACCATGGATCAGGAAGGTGGGACTACTACAGATAGTCCCTTCTCCCTTTCCATGGCAGCCAATGATATGTAAAGGAAAAAAGGTAAACAAACAAAATGGCCACAATGTAACAGGAGAAGGGAATAATTGTGGAACACACTAACTGTTGATGGGACTATTTCTTTGTGACACCTTGGTATTTGTGAGATCTTTGTGTTGTAACTTTTGTTCACATCTTTGAAAAGGCTGAGGAGGACTAGCCAATAGATGTGTTTCCCCTTTATCACATTTTGGTGAGTTTAGAGTGTGAGGGACGGATCAGGTTTTGGACACAGGACGGAGAACTTTAATTTTGACATTCTGACATTCTGACAGAGACCTTAGTTCATTTTGTTGAGGCAGGAAAACCCTTCTTAGTATTAAAGCTAGCGTGGCATTTCCCCAAAGCCCCTTTTTCTTTTGTTTTAAATAAAAGTGAATCAAGTAACCAATATTCCTGTGTCTGTCTCCTTCTTCTGGTTCCTTATACTTTACAAATGGCCTGAGGTAGAGTATTATTTGCAAACAGAGGCAAAAACGTTCCCCAAGCACTTTACAAAAACAGTCATGTAGTCTTGTTATCCATATTGTGCACTCAGAGTGCACATTTGCCACTGATGGGATAATTAGGATCACAAGTTGATTGGAGGCCAAACAATCTTCAGCATCACATACTCTGTAGAGCCTGCTTAATCGTGTTTAATTTTCTATGCTGCCATAAATTAGTGCATTTTGATTGTATTGGTATTAGCCACATTCAAGATCTGTTTTAGTAATATTGGGCAGATTTAGACTCTTTGAAGTATAGTTCTGTGGAAAGCAGTCTTGGAAACAATAACTTTGTTTCATGATAAACGAAACGCTGTATCATGGTGTTAAACACTGTCCTAGATCATCGAACACAGAATTTTGGGATGTGTGCTAAATGTATTTATCTATATTTATCTAATGTCACTTGTTTTCAGAAGACACAATGGCCCTTATTCACAAGAGGGTGTTGCCATTATAAAACGCTTCTGTGAATTAGGCCCTAGGATCAGCTTAACGTAATGGCTAATTGCTGATTTATACCAGGCCCTCCTCTGTATGATGGCTGACACCTGTTCATGAGAACTGTCTTCAAAAACATGCTTGTCTAAGACTGAACCTTAATGACATCTACCCGTTTCAGGGATAGAGACAATAGAGTACAGGGGGATGTTATAGATTTATCCTTGGTGTAGCAGTCTGTAATGTAGGTTACTTAACATGTACACTGACACATACTTTTTTTACTGTATTTCCAATGCAATGCTACTTTCTTTGAGCATGTAATGCACCAATCTTTAATTGTAACATTTCTCTACAAGATCCTTCATGAGTTCACACATTATGGAGTGACACAGTGTCTTTCATAACCCTTTTGTGTCATGTATGCAATATGGCTGTGCAAGGAAATCCTGTTTAAATGGGATAATGGCCGATACATGTTCGGAATAAGATGCACATTGCAGTCATGAAAAGTAATGCACTTATACAATTTAGTATATGTTGAAGTAGAGAGTTAGATTCCAGTACAAATATGTAGTTTTCATTACTTTGTTACAACCTGGCTGTGCTTTTAAAAATGTCCTATTAACATCTTCATCCCTTGTGACTTTCAGAGGTTTGTATTTACATGATAGAGATAGCATGCACAGGATGTTTTGTTTGATTTCATAAACTGAGCTCCATTTATATTAAACATTTTCTACAGCTGTCTCTAAATGTGGTTCAAAGTAATTTCAAACCCCAACCCCCTGAGTCTGAGAACGTCTGGTAAGACTAGCACACTGATTCATGGAAAAGTGTGCAGAAAACCTGGAATGCCCACACACTGAGAACGTCAATGTGTGAGCCTGCCCGCAGACGTTTTTCTGCACGCTCTGCGTATTCATGGAATTGTTCATGCAAAGTAACCATATACGAAAGTTGAGGGCAGAAAGCCTCTGACACGCCCCCATGCAAATCAAGGAGGAGGTGAGTGCGCTACCCAGTGTGGTTGCCTACCTCTCCCCAACCCACGCTGCTCCCAGTGTGGTTGCCTGCCACCCCCACCCCCGGTGCACCCTCTGATTGCCTGCCTCCACCCAGCCCCCGCTGCACCCAGTGTGGTTGCCTGCCTCCCCCTACCCACATTGAACCCATTGTGATTGCCTGCCTCCCCCACCCTCCCGCTGCACCCAGTGTGAATGCCTGCCTCCCCCCACCCCTCGCCTTCATCCCATCCCAGTAAGTGTGCGCTGTTGCCCGTCATATCACAGTCTTGCTCCACGTTATTGCTCGTTAATTGTAGCCTTTGTATTAGTATGCACTTGCCACCCTGCAACAAGGGGTTGGCCGCATGCTTCTCTATGCTGACATTGATCATGCATTTCTGTGTAGCCCGCCCCCCTGGTATTCTGTGCCCGGCACCATGCTCTTACCTTGACTTTGCCTTTGCATATATGAGTTGCTGTTGCCATGTAACTCATGGCTGGCACTTTGTATATGAATACCAGCTTTGACAACGCAATTGTGTGTAGTTGTTGCCATGCAACATGTGGCTGGCACCATGCTCGTGCCTACCTATGTTTACCACACAATCATATGTAGCTGCCACCATGTAAAATGTGGCTGGCACCATATACTTGCCCACCAATCTTTGTGATCAGTGCTAAGCACTTTCTGTAACTTGTATGAAGTAACATTTTTATATGCCTTCAATTGCACTTATGTAACTAAGTAAGCTTTCTTAACAGCGCTGGGCTGCCCGAGGGCAGTCGGCGCTATACAAATGCAAATAAATAAATAAACAAAAACAGCCAGAAAGAGACACGTTTGCGTGCTGCCCCGGCGTGAATACATGCACCCTCAAAACAGTGCATGGGGTTCTCCACAAGCAGGCCTGTATCTCGGGAACCCTGCATGGGGTCCCCCATAACTGTAACCGGCACCCAGACAACATTCATACAATTAATTCATCGAAACTCAGGTAAACTCTGAAAATCTAAATTCGAACTCCTGTAAACAATTCCTACACCCTGCTACATTGCATTTGAGCACCCCTAAATTAGTTCGGAACCCCGACTGCATGCACGCACCCCTGAATCTGACACCTGATCTTACCTCTGTGCGGCAATTCCTATGCGCAAGTGTCTGTACACCTGCCTTCGGGTGGCGGATAGTATGAATGCTTTGCATTGACATTTCCCTTCCGGGAGGTGCAGATCCCTGAATAAGTATTGCTCTGCACAATTTTCTTCCCCATTTTCAGTGCTCTGCCCCTTCCCCGCCCTCTGCGGAAGCCACGCCCATGCTCTGCGGGTGTCTCGCACACGAATCGCGGCCTCGCCCAGCGGCTTCCTGGGCTGACGTGAAATTCCATGGATCGACACACAGGGTTTACGCATGCAGTTTGGCAGGCAAGTTCCCTATTTTACACGGAAATAATTTCATGAATCGGGCTCTAAGCGTGAACATCCTGCCTCGTCACCTAGTCTGGGCTCTCAGGACTTTTTCACAGTGCTGGTCCTTAACATCCCTCCCAACACTGAGTATATTCAAGAATGATGAATGCTAAGGATTTGAGACAATACAGTACCTGGCTGATTAAATAAGAAACATGTGTTCTGCAAGGGAAAACACACAATGACTTCAAGAAAATTACCTCCATTCCCTCAAATTATTTCCTTTTCAGTGTGCAGCGATTGAATGTTTGTGAAGATAGCTCTGTTGTGTGTGTCTCCTAAACCTGAGGTTAAATGGGATCAACTATATGAGTGAGCTTATCAAGCAAGCTTCTAGACAATTGGGCCAAATACTGCATATTTTCTAATTTTGCTAAACTGCTATAGAATTAAGACGCCTATGAACAATCCAATACTGTAAAATGTGTCACCACACCACGAAATAGTATTCTTGCATTGCAGGAAAGAAATGTAACTGATGTATCCATAAAATGCATTCTGCAGGCAGGAATGGAGTGGGCACTGCAAGTAGTAGGAGCAAGCATGGCAAACAACACTCCCAGAAGGGCCGTTGTCCAGCCATCCAGCCTATTTCATACATGAGAACATGACAGTCTTAGGACTAATAGGTCACAGTGCTTCACCGTATTTTGAATCTTTGCAATATTGGAGAAGGTAGATCTGTTTTACCAAGACAAGGATGATATATTTTAAGTTTTGAAAAATGCGCACAATGATTTTAGTTTGGCGTCACTTCGGCGCAGGCACTCTTTTATGATGGGATTTATTTATGTTTATGCGACACTAATGCATTGATGCATTGAGGTAATTCCATAAAAGAATGGATAATCTCCAATACATGCCCTATTGCAGCCGAAAAACAGCGCTTATCAGTGCTTATCCTAATAGCCACAATTTCAAATGGCAATGAGACTCCTGAACCATTTTGAGACAAAACACATTAAATGATCACGCAAATGAACTAATTCTAAACAAAAATATATTGCATCATGACAATAACCATTGAAGTTAAGACCAAAAAACAAATCAATTTGTAATTTGGCACAATCGGAATCTAACAGCTCTCAAAATGTGCAAACTATCAAAAGGCAGATTGTTGGAGTTTTGGTTGAATTTACGAATTGCTTCTATAAATAGAATGTTTTGCACTCCCCTAGATGTATATGTCTTGGGGTGAGGTGGGGGGTATAATTGCATAATGACCCACCTCTTCATTTATGGCCAGAGGAGATCCCAAGGGTCATATTTTGGGGAAGACCCATTATCCCAAGTCATAATTACTTCTGTGGAGGTCTATTTCGGTATTAATACATAGAGATAATAGCTATATAGATTTTGGAGTTGTGGCAATGAAGTGAACAGATTAGCTTCATAGTGAGTAAAGGAAGTAGACAACACGTGTTATTAATTAAAATGTGATTTTATATTGCAGTATTTAAGTAATTGGGTTTTCTATACAAGGTATTTTTTTTTGTAAGCCCCAGAGTGGGAGTGTCCAGTAAAAATACATTTTGTTCACCAATTACATTGCTGTTTCTTGAATGCAAATACGTTTTCTGATTGGTTGCAAACATGCCAATAATGGCCTCTGTAAAATCATGTAATGGCATCCAATTGTACTTTCTCGTGTGTCAATGACTAGTTATGCTTTAAACATGATGTTTTACGACTTTGCTTTGAAGAACGAAACAGATGGTGGTTACCATCTTCTGCATTTCTGAATTTTATCATTTCTAATATATTATGTGTTCAGTCCAATCAGTGGAGTATTGCTGTCCTCAACCACCGGCAAGAGAATGCCAATGTAAAGCAGATATGGACATTTTTTTGTATAAATGATCACGTTTTAGTTGTATTATAGAAGAGACAAGTTTCTTCAGGTGGCAGAATGTATGTCCAGTATTGCAGGCAAGAGTAATGTATGAATTATAAGGCGTCTTGTAGTCCTGTAAACACGTTGACCACTTAAATTCTACACTATTGGTGCCTTAAAACAGTATTTTGAAATATTATGTTGATATGCTTTCGTACTGTACCAAATCACCTCCTTTGTAGTCTCAGAGCGCCTAAGCGTGTCCGTGGAGTGACTTACTGTTCCCTCCAACCCCCTAGGGTATCCAAACCTTAATGTGCTGGAGGAAAGAAAGTGAGTGAGGGGAAGATAAGCGGATGATAAAGCCGGAAATAGATGCTACAAAGATAGCGAAGCATATTTTGATGTAGCCATCATTTGATGTCGGAGGACCAGTATGCAGTGATTTTACCGAATTGAAATTAACAAATACCATTCTATTTAATCATTTTTGCAAAAAAAAAATATCAAATTGTTTTTAATATAAGTATGGGGTTAAGGGGTTAAAACGGGTGGATAGGAAGTTGGGTGGGATTACAAACTAAGGGAAATAGGTTTTTTTTTGGTGATGGGGGCCTAAAAAGAAATAATAAACCAGTATTGGTTTCGGTAAACATGTTTACATAAAAACGTTTTTTGTTATTATTTAATTTGGTAAAATCATATGTAATCTGGAGGACCTACAGAGATGGCAAATACTGTTAAACACAGGAAATTGCATACTTTACCTAGGTTAATTTCCTATATGTGGATGATTAACTTTTTAAAATGGTGCACTCTACTTCCACGTTTTAGCACGACTTATGACTTATTTGAAAGCGTTAAAAATGTTTCCCCACTGAAGGCCTGATTCCGAGCTTGTGATCAAAAGTGTGTGGAAATACATTCTCGCCTCCAGTTTCCAGCACTGTCATTCTGAAATAGGTGGACATGTTGGAGGGGAGATGTTGTGCTTTCAAACAGCAAATGTTGTTAAACTCACATGCTGAGGGGTAAATGTGCTCCAGTGACATTGTGCGCATTTCTTAATAGACTGCTACTTTTCTAGTTTAAGAACGTTTTCTTAACCTTTCATTAAACTAGAAAAGTGGTGCTGCAGTCTAAGAAATGCATTGCCTATTAAGGGAAAACGTGTGCAGTGGGGTTTAAAGGCACCTCAAAGGTATTGTATTTTCACTTCTTTTTGGGAAGAGAATCCCTTCCATGTGGCTGCCTGCATTCCTTACAGTTGCTAGGGCTGTTGTCGAGCCATACATCAGGAACATGCAAATGCAGGGGTGTTGCTAGGTCTGGAAAAGATCAGGGGCTACGCTAATGTCGGGAATGGCGGGATTCGGGGCTAGCTATAGCCTTTTGGTTGTAGCCTCTGAGCTTCTATCCGGGGCTACAACCAAAAGACCCGGGGCTACAGTCCCCTCAGCCGCCCCTTAGCAACGCCTCTGTGCAAAAGCCAAAGCTTTAAAGTCCCTGCACCACATTCTTTCTTCATCAGAATATGGTGTTTGTAAGTAAAGTGTTCCTCCTTCATGAAGGAACTCTTTCCTTCATGTGCGCGAACCTCATGTATTTTCTTCCATCGGCGTGCATTCAATTCAGACTATATGTTTATATGCAATTTTTTAAATGAACACTAGATGGCAGTAAGTGGTTTGTTATTCATTCTTTTAACTTCTCATGTCTTCACAATAATACAGTATCATCCCGCTGTCCTATACTGAACTCAGTGATATGCAATGTCTTGTATATTTATTTTGGATTTTGGGGATTTCCTCCATGCGCCGTCATCTCTTTTTGATACCAATAAAACCGACCATAACGAGGAGATGCGGAATTAAAAACTTCGGGTGTCCAACACATATCAACAAACAGCTTTAACCCGTGTATTCATTGTGCATGTATACGCTCACGCCGACCTTTGTGCTTCTTCGTGCAAGTTTATACTTCCTGCATGTGACTAGACAATAACGTGCAACCCTGTGTTGACATTTTACAGTGCACGATATCCATAAATTATGATTCAATGTTCCCGCTTCCCTACTATGCACTACAAAAAAATAGATACATTGCGGTTCTGAACGCTCAAGCTGAAAACTGCTGTAAAAACGTGAGGGGATGTAGTAGGGTGGGGCGAGGCGGTTGAAGTTGGGACCTCAAGAATAGGTCTGGTGTAACGCACGGGTGAGACTCAAGATGGTGCAGTGCATCAGGGGTTCGATCCCGTTCGGCGCGTAGAAGCAGTCTACGATTCACCAATGAATTGAAATGCTGTACACATGTTTAAAACGCACTTTGGACAATGCAAATGCGACACCAAGTGTTCCAGAATTTAAGAGAAATGGAGATGCATGATTGTGTTTAAAATGCGGACTAAATGCGAAGCAGCCAGATGCACTTCCCAAAAAGCAAGCTTTATGAACCATTCGTGTGTGAGGTCATGCTGGTGAGGCGAACTCACTCAGAACTGTAAGCCACCAGGAGAATCAGGGTGTCCTACTTAACCTGGAATTTACCAAGCACTAATACACTACAAGAGTAGGATACTCAAACACATTGTTTGAATCAATCATCTTTTTTTTATTCAGCAATAATTAATATTCAGAACATCTGGTTCACTGTTCTGTACCCTTATATTTCAGATATATACACAGACTTCTCATTTCAAGTGGGAATGAACAATTGTCCAAATCTATTGTCAATTCCACTATATCCACAACTTTGTTTAATGTCTGAGCGAGAAATCAGAGACTGCAAAGAATTAAGGAACGTTCCCTGAAAAATGTCCATATTAACAGTATAGAGACAGAAACATGTTGGATGCCTGAGAAGATATGTGAACAGTGTCACATATTTACAATTTTAGAAAATACTTGTGTGTTTTGAAGCTTTAGGATGTATCTATTAGTGTGTTGTCATAACTAATCCTAGTAATTACACTTTGATGATAAGGTTGTTTTCTTTCTTGCTTTTTTCTTTCTTTCTGCTCTAGAGGGATTATGAAATATGCATGAGAAAATGTCGATATAATTGAATTGACAATAGATTTGGACAATTTTTAATTTCAGCTTGTATTGAGAAATGTGTGCATACATATATATTCAATGAAAACACTTTGTTAAAGGGACGTTATGGTTAAGTTGCACTAATAAAAACCTATGAAATTCAATGAAAAAACTTTGTTAAAGGGACGTTATGGTTAAGTTGCACTAATAAAAACCTATGAAATTCAGTGAAAAAACTTTGTTAAAGGGACGTTATGGTTAAGTTGCGCTACTAAAAACCTATGAAATTCAGTGAAAAAACTTTATTAAAGGGACGCTATGGTTCCAAGTGAAACCGAAAGACCCTTGAAATTCGCCAGTTATGGTAAGCGAAGCAACAATAACTCGTGCCACCACCGTGCACTGCTAAGACTAATAACACCCACGACATCAAAGATGACATCACTGATGACATCACATGTGTATGTACTTTTCATGAAATATGTGTACAAGGGATTCTTATTATAATGTTGCGAAAAAAGTGTCAATGATCATTGCAATAAATATCATACCCTAATTAGTGCATTGAACGATGCATTGATATAAATAGCATTCTATTATGGGGTTCTATCTAGTATACTAAGCTACTCATGCAGACACATATCATTGTGTGCAGCGTACAAGATGAAGGTATAATATTTGTAATGTTAATATGTTGAATAATGAAATGATAATTGTTTTCTTAATAGATGTTTGTGTACTGTGAAATATGTTATAAGTAGCTAATAAAACCCATGTATTACATAATTGCATTACTATAGACAAAACACAAAGACACAAGAACACATACCAATATGGGTATATACAGGGAAAGTGAAGTTAGCAAAAAAGCACAAGTAGTAGCAGAAAAAAATCATAACCTGCATGCAAATAAATGATTGCTGTTTCAAAGCTGCTATTTACCCTATGTATATGTATCACTTGATGTGATTGGACCCTAAGGAAAGTAGTGTGAGTACAATGTATACAAATATGACCATATACAGGGAAAGTACAGCCATAAAAAAACAACAGAACTATCAGAAATTGCTGATAAGTCTATTGATTATCTTTATGCACAAAAAAGATTGCTGTCTTTCAAGCTTGTGTCTTCCCCTATGTATGTGTTTTATATAATGTGACTGGACTCTAAGGGAATTACTGTAAGAACCTACTTGAAGGATACATCTAAAAATAAAAAAAAACATTTTTGTTTCTGACTGTTACTGAAGAAAACCATGTGGCCTAGATATGTCAGCAAAAGAAAAAAGAGTGAGCCAGACATGTGATGTCATCAGTGATGTCATCAATGACATTTGTGATGTCATCTTTGATGCCATGGGTGTTAGTCTCAGCAGTGCACGGTGGTGGCGCGAGTTATGGTTGCTTAGTTTACCATAACTGGCGAATCTCAAGGGTTTTAGGTTTTACTTGGAACCATAACGTCCCTTTAACAAAGTTTTTTCACTGAATTGCATAGGTTTTTATTAGCGCAACTTAACCATAACGTCCCTTTGACAACGTTTTTTCATTGAATTTCATAGGTTTTTATTAGTGCAACTTAACCATAACGTCCCTGTAACACATTTTTTTTTTTACTGCATTTCATAGGTTTTTATTAGTGCAACGTCACCATAACATCCTTTTCAATAGATGAAGACCAGTAGCATCTTAGGTCCTCAAAGTGGGAACCCCAGGTGGTAAAAAAAATAAATTTCTTCCCGGTGCAGGAAGGAAAATCTTTTACCAAGATGGCCACCATGGAAATGGAAGGCGGGGTGTATAAAGAGAACAAAACAGGGCATGAGCGGGGGGTGGGGGGAACAAGGAAAACACGGGGCATGAGCGGGGGGTGGGCGGGAGGGGATAGAGACAAACGGGGCACGAGCGGGGGGTGGGCGGGAGGGGATAGAGACAAACGGAGCACGAGCGGGGGGTGGCCGGGAGGGGATAGAGACAAACGGGGCACGAGCGGGGGCTGGGCGGGAGGGGATAGAGACAAACGGAGCACGAGCGGGGGGTGGCCGGGAGGGGATAGAGACAAACGGGGCACGAGCGGGGGGTGGCCGGGAGGGGATAGAGACAAACGGGGCATGAGCGGGGGGTGGCCGGGAGGGGATAGAGACAAACGGGGCACGAGCGGGGGGTGGCCGGGAGGGGATAGAGACAAACGGGGCATGAGCGGGGGGTGGCAGGGAGGGGATAGAGACAAACGGGGCACGAGCGGGGGGTGGCCGGGAGGGGATAGAGACAAACGGGGCACGAGCGGGGGGTGGCCGGGAGGGGATAGAGACAAACGGGGCACGAGCGGGGGGTGGCCGGGAGGGGATAGAGACAAACGGGGCACGAGCGGGGGGTGGGCGGCTCGGGATAGGGGCACGAGCGGGGGGTGGGCGGCTCGGGATAGGGGCACGAGCGGGGGGTGGGCGTCTCGGGATAGGGGCACGAGCTTAGGGAACACACGGGGCGTGAGCGGGGGGGTGGGTGGGAGGGAACACACGGGGCGTGAGCGGGGGGTGGGTGGGAGGGTTCACACGGGGCGTGAGCGGGTGGTGGGTGGGTGGGATCATCACACGGGGCATGAGCGGGGGTGGGTGGGAGGGATCATCACACGGGGCATGAGCGGGGGTGGGTGGGAGGGATCATCACACGGGGCATGAGCAGGGGGTGGGTGGGACGGTAGAGACACACGGGGCATGAGCAGGGGGTGGGTGGGAGGGGAGAGACACACGGGGCATGAGCAGGGGGTGGGTGGGAGTTGAGAGACACACGGGACATGAGCAGGGGGTGGGTGGGAGGGGAGAGACACACGGGGCATGAGCAGGGGGTGGGTGGGAGGGGAGAGACACACGGGGCATGAGCAGAGGGTGGGTGGGAGGGGAGAGACACACGGGGCATGAGCAGGAGGTGGGTGGGAGGGGAGAGACACACGGGGCATGAGCAGGGGGTGGGTGCGAGGGGAGAGACACACGGGGCATGAGCAGGGGGTGGGTGGGAGGGGAGAGACACACGGGGCATGAGCAGGGGGTGGGTGGGAGGGGAGAGACACACGGGGCATGAGCGGGGGGTGGGTGGGAGGGGAGAGACACACGGGGCATGAGCGGGGGGGCGGGTGGGAGGGGAGAGACACACGGGGCATGAGCGGGGGGTGGGGGGAGGGAGAGAAACACACGGGGCAAGAGCGGGGGGTGGGTGGGAGGGCTAGAGACACACAGTGCAGGAGCGATGGGTGGGCGGGAAGATCTAGAGACACACGAAGCATGAGCGTTGGGTGGGAGATTCGGGCTAGAGACACACGGAGCATGATTGGGGGTTGGTGGGAGGGCTAGAGACACACGGGGCATGATTGGGGGTGGGTGGGCTAGAGACACACGGGGCATGAGCAGTGGGTGGGTGGGAGGGCAGAGACACACGGGGCATGAGCAGTGGGTGGGTGGGAAGGGAGAGACACACGGGGCAGTGGGTGGGTGGGAGAGGAGAGACACACGGGGCAGTGGGTGGGTGGGAGGGGAGAGACACACGGGGCAGTGGGTGGGTGGGAGGGGAGAGACACGGGGCATGAGCAGGGGGTGGGTGGGAGGGTAGAGACACACGGGGCATGATTGGGGGTGGGTGGGAGGGCTAGAGACACACGGGGCATGAGCAGGGGGTGGGTGGGAGGGTAAAGACACACGGGGCATGAGCAGGGGGTGGGTGGGAGGGTAATGACACACAGGGCATGAGCAGGGGGTGGGTGGGAGGGGAGACACGGGGTGGGTGGGAGGGGAGACACACGGGGCATGAGCAGGGGGTGGGTGGGAGGGGAGACACACGGGGCATGAGCAGGGGGTGGGTGGGAGGGTAGAGACACACGGGGCATGAGCAGGGGGTGGGTGGGAGGGGAGAGACACATGGGGCATGAGCAGGGGGTGGGTGGGAGGGGAGAGACACACGGGGCATGAGCAGGGGGTGGGTGGGAGAGGAGAGACACACGGGGCATGAGCAGGGGGTGGGTGGAAGGGGAGAGACACACGGGGCATGAGCAGGGGGTGGGTGGGAGGGGAGAGACACACAGGGCATTAGCAGGGGGTGGGTGGGAGGGGAGAGACACACGGGGCATTAGCAGGGGGTGGGTGGGAGGGGAGAGACACACGGGGCATTAGCAGGGGGTGGGGGAGGGATAGACACACGGGGCATGAGCAGGGGGTGGGGGGAGGGATAGACACACATGGGGCATGAGCAGGGGGTAGGTGGGAGGGCTAGAGACACACACGGGGATGAGCGGGGGTGGGGGCGAGGGAGAGAAACACACGGGGCATGAGCGGGGGTGGGGGGGGAGAGAAACACACGGGGCATGAGCGGGGGTGGGGGGAGGGAGAGAAACACACGGGGCATGCGCGGGGGTGGGGGGAGGGAGAGAACACACGGGGCATGAGCGGGGGTGGGGGGAGGCAGAGAAACACACGGGGCATGAGCGGGGGTGGGGGGAGGGAGAGAAACACACGGGGCATGAGCAGGGGTGGGGGGGAGGGAGAGAAACACACGGGGCATGAGCGGGGGTTGGGGGAGGGAGAGAAACACACGGGGCATGAGCGGGGGGTGGGGAGGAGGGAGAGAAACACACGGGGCATGAGCGGGGGGTGGGGGGGAGGGAGAGAAACACACGGGGCATGAGCGGGGGGTGGGTGGGAGGTTTTAGAGACACACAGTGCAGGAGCGATGGGTGGGCGGGAAGATCTAGAGACACACGGGGCATGAGCGTGGGGTGGGTGGGAGATTCGGGCTAGAGACACACGGGGCATGATTGGGGATGGGTGGGAGGGCTAGAGACACACGGGGCATGATTGGGGGTGGGTGGGAGGGCTAGAGACACACGGGGCATGAGCGGGGGGTGGGGGGAGGGAGAGAGACATGAGGCATGAGCGGGGGGTGGGGGGAGGGAGAGAGACACGAGGCATGAGCGGGGGGTGGGCGGGAGGGAGAGAGACATGAGGCATGAGCGAGGGGTGGGCGGGAGGGAGAGTGACAAACGGGGCATGAGCGGGGGTGGGGGGAGGGAGAGACACACACGGGGCGGGGGTGGGGGGGAGGGAGAGACACACGGGGCATGAGCGGGGGGTGGGGGGAGGGAGAGAGACACACGGGGCATGAGCGGGGGGTGGGGGGGACAAACAAAAACACGGAAATGCCGCACGGACATGAGTTCGTGCGGCAGATCCCGCTCCTCGGCCCTCCGTTGGCCACCGTGTTTGATGGCGTGAGCGGGGGGCTGGAGGAACAAGGGACACACGGAGCATGAGCGGGGGTGGGGGGGACAGGAAGGACACACGGGGCATGAGCAGGGAGTGGGGGGGAGGGGAGAGACACACGGGGCATGAGCGGGGGTGGGCGGGACAAACAAAAACATGAACATGCCGCACGGACATCAGTTCGTGCGGCAGATCCCACTCCTCGGCCCTCCGCTGGCCACCGTGTGCGATGGCGTGAGCGGGGGGCTGGAGGAACAAGGGACACACGGAGCATGAGCGGGGGTAGGGGGGACAGGAAGGACACACGGGGCATGAGCAGGGGGTATGGGGGAGGGGAGAGACACACGGGGCATGAGCAGGGGGTAGGGGGAGGGGAGAGACACACGGGGCATGAGCGGGGTTTGGGCGGGAGGGAGAGAGACACACGGGGCATGAGCAGGGGTGTGGGGGGAGGGAGAGAGACACACGGGGCATGAGCGGGGGGTAGGGGGGAGGGAGAGAGACACGAGGCATGAGCGGGGGTGGGGGGGAGAGAGACACATGGGGCATGAGTGGGGGTGGGGGGGACAAACAAAAACACGGACATGCCGCACGGACATGAGTTTGTGCGGCAGATCCCGCTCCTCGGCCCTCCGCTGGCCACCGTGTGCGATGGCGTGAGCGGAGGGCTGGAGGAACAGGGGACACACGGAGCATGAGCGAGGGTGGGGGGGACATGAAGGACACACAGGGCATGAGTGGGGGGTGGGGCAGACACGGGGCATGAGTGGGGGTGGGAGGAACAGGAGACAGACACGCTCCTGCTGACCTGACAAAGCCTCTCATGCGGAAAAGAAAGATGGCGGGCGTCTCTGAAGCCAGACGCACTGCGCGCTTTCACCGCATCTAATGAGGGAGCACGTCAGATGTTCGCGGACATCACGCAAGCTGCTGGCCCAATCACCGTCCTGTCCGCGGAGCGAACAGGGAAGTCCGTCCGCGGACCGAACACAGATATCTATAATTTTTTGTTGCCCTACTTTTTGGTCATTTTAAAAAAAACTACTGGATGGATTTTCACCAAATTTGCAAAAGCACGCTTTTGGGACCAAGCCGCTGTTCCTGGTCCAAATTTGGTGAAAATCCGTCCAGCGGTTTGGGCTGTAGGCGCGAGCAAAAATGTTTCCCCATTCAGTCTATGGGAAAAACAGAAATTTTGGGACCCCCCCATAACTTTTCCCCCCCTGTACGAATCCTCACCAAACTTTGCAAAATAATTCAGAGTGGGCAATATACTTTTTTTGCAAAGTTTGGTGAGGATTCGTCCAGGGGAAGCGAAGTTATAAGCCGCCCAAAAAGTGCTCTTCCTATGGAAACAGCAACTTAACCATAACTACACTGCCACTATCGTGGCAGCGTAATATCAAATTCATTGAAAAAACTTTGTTAAACGGGATGTTATGGTAAAGTTGCACTAATAAAAACCTTTGAAATTTAATGAAAAACCCCTGAAATTCGCCAGTTATGGTAAGCTATGCAACCATAACTCACACCACCACTGTGCACTGCTAAGACTAACACCCAGGACATCAAAGATGACATCACAAATGTCACCAAGCCGCCGCTCTTGTCGCTAATTTGGTGAAAATCCATCCAGCGGTTTGGGCTGTAGGCATGAGCAAAGTTTTTTCCCATTATGTCTATGGGAAAAAAAGAAGTTTTGGGACCCCCCCCTATAAATATTCCCCCACTGGACCAAACCTCACCAAAGAAGAAAGATTCTGAGTGGGCCATATACTCTTTTTGCAAAGTTTGGTGAGGATTCGTCCAGTGGGAGAAAAGTTATAAGCTGCCCAAAAAGTGCTCTTCCTATGGAAACAGCAACTTAACCATAACTACACGGTCACTACTGTGGCCGTGTAATATAGGGGTATAGAACAGTGACACAGATGTATTGAATATTAATTATTGCTGAATAAAATAGAAATATAATTAAAACAATGGTGTTTGGGTATCCTACTCATGTAAGAGTTGGGAGCAAATAAAGGAAATTATTTTTCTTAAACTGGCTCGAGTTTCATATAACGTAGCCATGCTCAATGCGGACATTTGTCCAATATATGTCCATGCATGTTTACATACATTAAATATACATTTATGAGTGCATACAATTTGCATTTGGCAGCATGAATGAAAATCACAGCAGCCCATGATTTTAGAAACATATTGCTTGAGCGATGGCATAGGGTCTATTGGAAAGACTGCGGCGGATGTCTTCAGAATACTAAGAGTGTGTGTGTGTGTGTGTGTGGTCAATGCTATTACCCCGGGTCAGTTCTCAACCTGGGATGTTCCCCCATACACAAGTACTGAACGTGTGGGGTTTACATAACCAATTGCAAAGTTAGAGAGATTGTCAGTTCCCAACCACCCACAAGCGTGGCTAAACATCCAGTCTCTTTGCGATTATTACATCAGTATTAGCACGCTCCTTCCATTGACGTTTTGTTCTCAATTCAAACACAAAACAAAGGCATAATCAAGGTAACATGTTATGTCATGCAAAATGTAGCAGAGCCAATAACCTAAAAGAACATTGCATAACGCAAAGTAACATAACATTGCATCTCTCGCCTGTGTGCTGCTGCCACTGTAAAAGGTTGTGTTTATATCAACACGTCTAATTTTGAAAGCCATTGGCTGGCACCCCAGTCCTGGCTGCCAACTTTGCGTTAATAAAGTTCCCTCATCATGTTTTAATCTATAATTTAAAACCCCCAAAAGACATGCTGTAAACAAAGAAAAAATCTCACTCAGACAAGTGAAATTGAAAAAACGTGTATTTTAATAAGAACCGCTTAAAAACGCTCTATTCATTTGAGGCAACATTATGGTTATGTGTTAAGATATGTCCGTGTTCGACCTGATATCTCAGTTAACTCTGCCTCGTTGTGCTTAACTCCATAATATATCCTCCTCTAATTTCTAAATGGATTAAATTACACATTCAGAGACATGTAAAATGTATTTGCGCAATTATGCAAAAAACGCCTAAAACTTGGCATGCACTAAAAATATCACTTATACAAAAATACTGATGGCAATCAGGCAGTGGAAAATGAACCGGAAGAGGAATCTGATACCCCCTGTACAGGAGGAGCTGGGATACTAAACCCCATTATCCAGTCTAAACCACAGGTCATCACCCCACCTCAGTGCCTCTAAGCACCTCCATGACTATCCTCACAATGGACCAGCAGGTGCCACGTTGCCTGATGTCAGGGTATGCACTTCAATGATGAGGAAATAAAGCAGAGGCAGCTATGTTATGCCATGTTATATCTTTTGGGCTTACTGCACAAAAACCCAGACTTGCTTAAAAGTGGAAAAGGTTGCTTTAATGTAACAGCCCAAAGCTCACAAATAAACGCTAACCTGGCCCCTGGCCTTACAGACTAAAATTAACCGCTTTAACAATTTGTCAAAACATTAAATAAATAAATAACTCTTTAAGCTCCCAACAAATAAATAAATAACCACAACTTCCTCCCTAATTATCCCCAAGTCCTTACCATCCCCTTACCATCTACTCAAGCCTTCATTCCCGCTTTCTGAAATCATCTCCATGGGGCCACCCCACTCCATCTTCAAGACCTGCCCCCCTCTCTGAACCCCCGGGGTGGCCAATTCGTGCAAACAGCACCACTCCCATCCTTACCTGCGCTATTACCCCCATTGTTTGCCTCCCCCCTCATCCAAAGGGGCCATGCCCCCCGGCACCAGAAAAAACCCTCCCCAGAGGTGTTCTTTTCTGTCCCACCACTTCATTGCGTACTACTTCCAACTCTTCACCATGTCCTCTACCAGCAACATCAAATCCAAAAGGTAGTAGCTATTCCCATAAACCGACAGGCGAACCCCATCTTCCCTAAAAACCTCAAAGTTCTCGTATACAATCTCCTTGTGCTCCAGAACTCACACTGCTGCCAAACCACAAAACTTTATCATGTCCCTGTTAATTTTCTTCCTTGTTCGCTCTACCGCGCCCTCCCTTACTGCACCCCTCTGCACTCTCCTCGGTAACAACTTAGTCCATATCAAACTTACCTTAGGCCATATTTCCCTAAGCCACGCCAGGTCCCTTTTCATCTCCTTCAACAGAGCTACTCCCGTATCCCGCACCAAATCGTTCTCCCCAGCGTGAATGATCAACCCTTACGGGACCCCAAAACGCTCCTTCATCCCCGCCAGCATAGGCAGCAGTTGATCCCAGCACAACCCCCCCCAAGACCCGACCATCTCACAATCCCTACTTGATAGCTGCAACCCAACTGCATGCCAAAAATCCTCTTCTCCGCCTCTCTACCTGCCCACTTCACAACTGAATGCCCGACAATCCAGATTTGTCGCATCTGCCCCGGCCTCCTCGCCATCTCTCAAAACAAAATCACATTGTCACTTCACAAACCTAAACCCCCTCACACCCCAACCACGAACCCGCTGCCCCTTCTCAACCAGTCCCTTTCCCCAGCTCCCTAACATATCCCTTATACTTCCCAGACCTCCACCTGCCCAAACTCTTAACCTCATCCTCTGATAATCCCAAACGATTACCCTCAGAAGCCGCACCCATTCTGAATGAATGTGTCCCGAATTCCTCCGGTTTCTTCCCCGCTACCGCCAATGCCTTCCTCAGTACCCCCAGGACCTGCGCTGCCGACACACTTGACCCCCCTTCATGCTGGAAGACCATCCCCGACCTTCCTCCAGATAGCTCCTTCCATGCCAAACCTGCCCTTACTGGGCACAGCTCCTTATTTCCCCACTCCAGCGACAGCCAGCAGCCCCTCCCCTTCTGGTCTGTCTTTGACCTCCCAATCCTAATATCCACCCCCAAATCTAAGAAAAGGACATCTTCCCACTGCAACCCACCAGCTCCCTTTTTTACTCCCACAAACTCTGATACTCGAAATGCCCCGAAAAACAACCACGTAAAGCAGACTTGAAACATAACTCCCTCCTGGGCCGACCAGCAAACTTCTTCCAAAGCCCTGCACAAGCTGACCAACAGGGTCGCTGATACCAGTCATCTGCTATCCTTCTCCCTACCCCTCTCCCTTGCCCATCCCTCTAACATTCTACTCGCCATCGCCATCTCTCCGCCATTAGGTGGGAATCCCCAAAACCATTTGCCATAGAAAGCTATTCCCGCTAATTTCCCCGCTATGGCCGCCTTCGACCAATCCTTGTCCATACACCACAAAAGAAACTTGACCACATCATCTCGTCTGTGTTCCTCAGAATCCTCTCTACCCTTCCAGCTACGCGCCCCCCTTTATGAATTCTTCCCATGCCCTCCTGTACGCTGCCCTAGATGCCAGGGCCAGTGAGCCATCCACTAACGACAGAGCTTTCAACTTCTTAGCTTCCACAGCTCCTCCGGGATCTGCTGCCCAATCTGGTCTGCTCCAGGTGCCAATCCATGGAATCTCTGGCATTATCCTTACCCGGCATGTGCGTTGCCCTGAGCAGCACATTCCATTCCATGCATCGCAACACAAACTCCCTCATCAGCCTCGCCACCCTCTGGTCCTTTGCCGACTACCTGTTGACAACATTGACCACGCACTCATTTTCCACATTAAAATTCACCTTCCTATTTGCAAACTCCCTGCCCCACAATTCCAACGCCACCAACAAAGGAAAGAACTCAAGGAATGCTATACTTCTTGTCTCCTCAAACCACCGCGGCGGCCACCTCTCTGAGCACCATCTACCTTGCCAGAAAACTCTGAAAACCCCCGCACCTGCTGCATCCAAAAATATCTGCACCTCCCAATTTACAGGATTCCCTTGCAGCCACATGGACACCCCGTTGAAACCTTCCAAGAAACGCAACCAAATCCTACAATCCTCCCGCACCGCCCCTGAGACTCTCACCCGATGATGTGGGCATCTAGCTCCCGCCATGGCCGCGACATGTTCCTACAAAAAGTATGGCCCGGAGCCACCACCCTACATGCAAAATTCAAATGCCCTACCAACCGCTGCATCTCCAGCAAGGTCATCTTCCGCGCCACCATCACCTTCTCCAGCAAACCCACTAATCGACTCACCTTGTCGTGCGGCAAGCGTGATGTCATGGTCCTGGAATCCAGCTTAATCCTCAAAAAGGTCAAAACCACAGCCGGCCCTTCCGTCTTATCCTCAGCCAAAGGCACCCCCAATTCCTGCATCAATACCTGGAAAGACTGTAGCATGTTCCTGCACTCTGATTCATCCTCCGCCCCGCTGATGAACAAAAAAATCATCCAGGTAGTGCAAAACCCCCTCCGCACCTGAGGCAAACGTAAAAGCCCACTGCAAGAATGAACTAAAACGTTCAAACAACGCACACAATAGCGCACACCCCATCGGTAGAGCCTTGTCCATGTAAATGCGATCTTCAAATTGCATCCCCAGCAACCAAAAATCCTCTGGGTGCACCGACGGCAACCTGAACGCTGCCTTGATATCACACTTGGGCAAAAATGGTCTGCGGCCCACCTTCCTTATGAACTCCACTGCCTGATCCACGCTCGCATATGACACCCCACAATCCGCCGGGGCAATAAAACCATTGACGGACAAGCCCTCTGGCCAAGATAAATGATGAATCAGTCTGAATTCCCCCGGCACCTTCTTGGGCACTACCCCCAACGGGGATATCACCAAACCGCCTGGCAGATCTACAAATGGACCTACCACCCTCCCTGCCTCCACTTCCTTGAGCAACTGCGCCCGAACCACCTCCCCATTCTCTTTGGCTGATTTCAAATTTTCCGCCCATCTAGGCACCCTCGGCCCTTGGTACCCCAGCCTGAATCCCTCCCGAAAACCGTCTCTCAGGATCTTCGCCCCCTCCCTGTCTGGATAAAAATTGAGCCACCTCTCCAGAACTTCAACTTTAACTGGAGTAAAAGCTTTTCCCCACAACCCCTCACCCTGCTCCCCGCCCCCGCCCTCGATCCCCTTGCTGAAAGCACTGTGTGACCGTGTGCCAACCTGCACATCTGGTGCACTTGTGTCTGAACCTGCACGCTGTTCTTGTGCAGCCCTCCTTATTGAAGCCTCAACACACTGCCGACTGCTGACCCCTGCCTCTTCCCCCTGCCCCCTCGTGGGCGGGGCGACCAAGAAAGGGCAGGTAAGCCACAGGTAAGCCACTTGCCATGTGCACCGTCGGTGCAGGCCTTGTCGGCGCCATCCATTGTAGCCGAAGCTCCATGTCTATCTCCCTCCTGACCGCCTGGCTGTCCTCTGCCAATCTTGCCCTAGATTCCTTGTCGCATCGCACCTGCGCGAAACCTCCAAAGCTCGTAAAACATCCATATACTTCCACAGTGCTACACATTTCTCTGGAATTTTCACGCAATGCACACTGGCATATATGATAAACGCTGACGTCCAATTCTCTATAGTTACCGGTAATTTCGGGTGCATCGCTAACTCCCTCTCCTCTTCCTTGTAGCCCTCCTTTGCTCTGACCTCCCTGTGTAACAGCTTGAAAATGTCCACAAATTCACCCGCCCAGATCTTATCTTTTGTAGATGCCATCAAGTGTGCTCCCAATGGCTTAGTGATGCCCATACAGGGCAACTTCTTTTCTTTTCCTTTACCTTCTCCCTCCTTTTCCTTTGTTAACTGAACCTCAGTTGCCCCGGGCTCAGTCGCCCTGTCAGTCTGGACCTCCACCGAGGATACTTTCTTCTCCTCTCCCACTGCTCCCACAGCCTCATGCCCACCTCTCTCATCACCCTTTGCACCAACACCCTTCCCCATTTGCCCCCAACCTCACATCCCCCTTCGCCATGCCGCTGACCATTCCCTCCCCTCCTCACCTCGCTCTGTCCCGCTGCCGCCCGTCTGCAGTCTTGCATCAACTCCAACGCTCCGCATCTCCCTCCTCAATGGGCTCCTCTTGCGAGAAGAAAACATGTCAACCCTCTCCCGATAATTGCCCAGACCCCTCCCTTGCCGAACTCCTTGCCCTTAGTCATCCCCCACACCTTAACCCAAATCCACTTTTTCTCCTCTTAGCCTCACCAAACTCCTCCTCCAACCATTGCACCACATACTCTTCGACCCCTTCATCATCCCCCATGCCATACCAGGGCTGTTGCGAGCACATGCTCGGGCCGGGCAGCTCCTTCTCTTCTGAACTCAGGGCGTCCGCCCCGCCGCTCCTTCTCGTCCTCTTGGGCGAGGGGTCCTCACCTCCACCCGATGCTCCTCCTCGCTAGGGGCCGTGCTGCGCCCTCTAGGCTGCTCCCTGATAAGCTGTAGAGGCGCCGTTCTTAAGCCTTCTCCTGGCCACTCCTGCAGAACTGTGGGGCCGCCCCAAGCACTCCAACCAATGCCCTCCTCATTGGGAGGTGATTCTGCACCTCTCCCTCTCCTCGCCGCTCTCCGGCGACCGCTCCCTCCTTCTACCCCCGGCGCTCTTCTGCAAATACTTACCGCCCCTACCTCTCCGCCCTAATGCCCCCATACCCCCTAGCACTCCTGCTCTCTTCTTCCACCCCACCAGCACCCTTATGTACATACCCCTCTACACATTCATGTCCTGCAACAACCCTTCTCAATCTATTCCCTTCTTCCCTGGACCGCTTTGATGCTCTCCTGGGGATCTCCCTCCTGCTCTGCCTACCCCCCCAATTCCCACACCCCCCTTCCCCGCCACAGGGCTGCATGCTACAACTGCCGCCAGCACCCCATCAGCCGCCGCTTGTTGTTGCGGCCTTCCCCCCTCCCCTTCACCCCCCAGTAACTTCCACCACTGCCCCCTCCAACTGTGTTTTGGAGGCCCTGCTGATAATCGCAAGGGCCTCCCTCAATGTCCTGGCGTCAACCAGCCCCTTCTTGCTTGCCCCCGCGAGCCACCATCCCGCCCTCCCTCACGCAACACTGTGCCAACCTACGAATTGCTAGCACCGCTCCTCAAGCCCCTTTTTCCCCAACCCTCTTGCCCTGCCAACTACTGCCCCAAAACCTACCACGGCCCCAGCCAAGAAAAAACACCAAGGTTGCCCCAAATCTTGCACCCCACTTCCACAACCAACCTACTGCTGTCCCTATTGTACCTCCATTATTTATTTTATTTTTTATTTTCATAGCCCTCCCACCTGCTACTATTCCCTTTTATAAAACCCTTTTTTTCAAAAACTATCCTACCGCTCCAAAATGCCCCCTCTCCCTCCTGCCAGCCCTCTGAGCACAGAGAAGCAGCTATGCCCCCCAAAATCAGAGGCAGTCCCACACCTTCCCCCTTCCCCCATCCTAAACCCTACCGCTCCCTGATGGGGCTCAGCCCACACCGCACTCACGTGCGGAGTGCCGCCTACTCTTCCACAACTAACGCGGCCCCTTTAAGGCACGCACCTCCTACGCCCAGCTCCTCCCCGCTGCAACTGTAATCACGAGTGCTGGCCCCCAAGCTTGTGCGCCCACGGTCTGCGATACCTTCCCCCCCTGACCTGACAAGCTCCTGGCCACGCACCCATACCCCCGCCCCACGGATGCCATCCGCCCTGCCCCAAAGACGAGCCAAATTGCACCACCCTTTAAGGAGGGGGTACCTTATCTACGGTACCCCGCTATAAATTATTATTTTTGTTTCCTTCCTTCGCTCCCTACGCGTTCCCCCCCCCCACCCGGTGTCCCCCTTAAAGTGCAGTCTTATGTCCATCAGGGGCACAATGGCCTGATGTAAGAAGCATTGTGAGGTTAGTAAACCTGCCTACCTGTAGTTGTATATAAACGGAGCTGTCGTTAGATACTACATTATTTATGGAAGAGATATGGTTCATAATGTTCCTGAAACATAGGTGACTATAAACGTTCAATAGAAATTGCAGAATTCTATTTCACAATGTTGAGGTTTATACTGTACATGTACAGTTTATACTGTATAGTGTACATGCTGATGAATGAACAGCATTACCATATCCACTGCCACTTTCTCCTCCTTCATTCAGTCTTCATTACAGCAATCTCCAGGCAGGCCCAACTAATGCCATATCCACAGTGGAGCTGTGCTGCTGTATCATTGCTGTATAGTGGGCATCAGCCAGTAGTTATTTGGTTATCCAGATTCTCCTATTAGTAGTATGGCACTTTGCACTATCCTCTAAGTGCATACATGATAGATTGTGCCTGACCTCAGTGTCGTGTGCTTCTTAGTGTCATTTTCTCAATGCTCACATACTATGTGCTCGCACTCATTGTTTTTCTTTGGGAAGTTCCAGACTACGCTCTCATACCATGTGCTCGCACTCATTATTTTTCTTTGGGAAGTTCCAGACTACTGAGTGGCATTAGGCCATCCAGAACATTTTCTTTTGATCCCCATGTTTTTTTAGTGAAATTATTAACATGTAGTGCATTATGGTATTCCCATGTCCCTGTGATTAATGGGACCATTTATTGTTTGAGGGTATCGCCTGGAATGTCCATGTGTGTCTATATAAAAGAACGTGTAAACGTTCCAATGAGGTGTACACGTCTTTTCTCCATCATCCCTATGTAGAGCAATAGTCGATGTTATGTAATGCTCTCGAATATTGGAACCCAAAAACACCAAGATAACTCTGAACGGTGCAAAAGAAAAAAAAAAGAAGAACACGCTAATAATAAGGCTTCATCCTAATAGACAAACAATACCACACACACCTATAGGAAAAACTGGGAGGGTAAACAATGTTTGTGCTTCTTTGAGATAAGATTAAAAACAGAACATCTGTTTGCCTTTCTAAGATTTATTAGGGAAATAAAAAAGGACAAAAGGTAATAGTTTTGTTTTCATATTTGATACGGAGGAAACTAACATCCTGAACAATCACTGAGGCAAAAGGGCTCGTATTTGGACAACAAAAACACTCGAGACCAATAAGCTACACAACAACAAACATTTATCATGTATGTCTCAAACCTCTGCTCAAAGCATTTAAATGCCCTCCAAACGTCCTCCATTTTTAAACTTGGTGTATGTACTCCTACTCTTGCAACTCTGCAAAATCCACAAAGGAACAGAAAGGGAGGTTATCCTTTAATAGTGCTCAAATTTCCTTTAGGAGATTCAATGGTTCCGATTGATTGAACAAACTTAAATAAACTCTGTCTTATTAACCCGAGAGGGCTCTGATTGGCTGAAAGGATCTGTCGAATAAGCAAGCAATAATTTCAGAGCCTTCCAATTGGACTATAAATCATCATGAGAGACCCAAAAATGTGCCACTAGTTTGAACTAGGATTTGACCATGCCAGAAAACCTTTCGCACACTCACAGTATAGGATGAACTGACTCAATTCATTAAATGAACCTGTGGGTAACATTTAAGAAACTTGTGCAGGCTAAGTCTTTGGGATTGTGAGTATGATACCTTCAACTCTCCTGATGTCCTGGTTAACAACGCCCATGATCCCTTGCCATTGACAATGCTGGCTAGGGCTGATGGGAGTTGTAATGCCAAAAACCTCAAGAGCCAAGCATTTCAGATCCACAAGTGTAACAATGTGTGTGTTATGCTGCATCCCCAAACAAGGGACTTAAAGGACCACGATGCTAAGCTATGTTTTGATGATTTATGGTGTTTGCTGCACCAGTCTGAGAATGGTGTGGCATGATAATACTTTAGAATCAGCTTATTCTTTGATTTTTTGCAGAAAAATGTGCCTGTGGCATGACAGTGCTCATCATATCTTTTGACGGAACAGCCATCCACGTGCATGAGAGAATAGCTAGTGATCATAACTGATTCAGTGGATATCAACTTTTAATGTTGTATTGTACATACATGGAAATAAAGTGCTGTGAGGGCAGCCATGCTAAATACAATATCTCTAGTTTTCAATCCTTACACCAATCATGACCAAAGAATCTAGCTGGCACGAGGTTTTACACTTGTTTTATTGTGATGTATGTTTTATATATTGTGACATTAACATTGTGATTTTTTTAAAATAAATTGCATATTATTGTTTTCACAAACCCACAACTCGGCACCTATTTGGTCCATGGACCGAGTTTTGTAAGAAAGGAGAGTGACTGTTAAGGAGATTGACGATAGGTCCTTTTTGTTTTATATTGTCTATAATGCTTCAGTGGAGTTAGGCCCAGACGTCATTAAATCACTCCTTTAGTCTCTTGTTGTTAGTTGTTGTATTTGAGCTGGTGTGTCCCGTGAGACGCGTTCATTTGGGGGTTTGAGATTTCACATTCGGAAAGTTGAAGAGACTGAGACATCGGAACACTGACTAGGGTGCAGATCGGCTTCGCATTACGGTTACCACATCGACCCGCATCGCGTAAAGCGAGGTTCTCACGTTGGCATCTGATAAAACAAAAAGCTATGACGATAAATACGTCGAGGACCTGCTGGGCCAAGCCTCCCTATTTTTAGAAGGCGAAGGCCCTTTGATCACCAACTTGAGTAAAAAGGCTTATTAGAACAGAACTCCACAGATCAATAATGATTGAATATTTGAGATCAGGCACTTTACCGCAAGGACTCGTAGTACGTAACAAACCTCCGTTATTCTTGGATGATAAACATTTTATGCTCCAATGGAGCTACATAGCTAATAAGTGTAGACGTGAATGGGTAATTTTGATAATCGACACAGCACGCAAAATGACAGTCAAGCTCACTGGAGATCTAGAAGCAATGGACGACGCAATAAAAAAACTAGTCATGTTGGAAACATACAAAAAAAGATTAGAAGAAATAACGAAAGAGATGACCGAATTCAAGAATTTCTGCACTCAGGAACGCATAACCAGGATGAGTAAAGATCTGGTTCAATTCTCACACGAGGATGCTTTTCTATACACAAAGGACGGTTATGTTTCTCCATATTTGTTTAAACAAGGGCAAGGACAGCAAGGCCAAGAGGCAATACTTCCTTTAGCTCTGGTAGCTCCAGTGGAGGAGGGTTTAACAGAGGACAAGGTCAAAGAGCCTACAGGTATCGAGGACGCCAACAAAGGGGTAATAACCGCAATGGGATACCCCATAGACGGGGCAGAGTCAACAAACAATTCGTTCTAGGACAACCACCACCGCAACAACAACAGCGTACGGGTATCATGTCAGCGGTCTCTTTTTTTGGACGAGCGAGCCACAGGAGACAATTGGGAACAGGACGAGAGGAGAACAAGGAGCAATCATCCCTACTAGTAAACTTGTCTCAATATCAACCTAGCCCTGTAGAAGAGGTAGTTCTGAATAAAGGACTTGGCTTTGTACCGACAGCCAAATATGACAGTTTTCACACTCACATGGAAATAGAACAATTGTTGCGGAAAATACATTTGAGACAGTACTTTGCTGACGAGCACTTTGATAAAGAGACCAATGAGAGCGGTTTACGCAATCGTCACAATTTAACCCACCTTCCTCTAGCTACACTCCAGAGGCAATAGTGTTCACCAAGAGATTATGGCAAGATTTGAAACAACTTGAAAACCAACTTCCGATCGCAAAATTTCACAATTTCAGTAATGCTGAAAGACTGGCAGTGAAGAGCCTCGCTGATAATAAAGAAATTGTCATACGGAAAGCTGATAAGGGAGGTGCAGTGGTCATACAAGATAGAACGGCATATATTTCCGAATGCAACAGACAATTGGATGATGACACCTTCTATTTGCCCATAGACAGTGACCCGACCGAGAGACTCTCCTCTCTGATTCAAAACAAGGTAGACAAAGCCTTTGAAAGAAACTGGATCTGCAAACAAGAACATGAATATCTGTGTGTAGCCAAGCCTTCAATCCCGAAATTTTACACTTTACCCAAGATTCATTAATCATTGATCAATCCTCCTGGTCGCCCCTATGGTTTCAGGGACTGGTTCTTTATCAGAACCTTTATCAAAATTGGCTGACAAATATTTGAAACCATTTGTCCTCACTATGTATTCCTACATACAAGACACTACGGAAGCCATTAACTGTGTTGAAAATATGAGCTTTGATTCTAACACACAATTACTGTCAAGCCTTGATATAGTAGCTTTTTATACATGCATTCCACAAAAAGAAACTTTGGAAGTCCTCGAAGAGGTCCTTTTCATGAAGAGAATGGCAGGCACTACACCTAACAGCTTTGTACTATGGTGTGCCGAAATGGCACTCACTGAAAATTACTTTAGCTTTAATGACAAATTATACCATCAAACCCACGGGATCGCGATGGGCTCTCCTGTAGCACCAACTGCAGCGAATTTGTACGTGGAACATTTTGAGCTGAAAATATTTATCCATCTACCAATCAATTTTTTTCAAAAATTGCATTGTGGAGGAGGTTTATTGACGATATTCTCATAGTGTGGGACAGCACCGAAGACTCTTTTGCCGATTTTTGCAAATGGATCAATCAGCAAAATCAATTTTTGAAATTCACTTTTACACATAGTAAAAAGAATTTTCTGGACATTACCATCAAAGTTGACCCCACCAACAAATTAAACCCGCTGATCGCAATGCTCTGCTCAAGTTTGATAGTTGCCATCCTAGGCACACGCAAGAGAATTTGCCCTTTGGACAATTTTTGCACTTAAAAAGGAACAGTACCTCCAATAACACTTTTTTTCAGAAGCAGAATTACTAAAATCCAAGCTTAATGCAAGAAGTTACCCTCCAAAGATAGTGAAAAGAGCTTTTAAGAGGGCTAAGAACAACAATAGGGAAGCTCTACTTGAGTATCATCCAAAATCCTCTACTAACACCAACATCGTGTTTGTGAGCACCTTTTGCTCGAGAACCTGTAAAAGCCAAGGAAAATATCGATGCTTAGTACCCCAAAAAGAAATACACCAAACACGGGCGTAAAGATTCACACATTTTTATTCAAATGATTGTACAGTTTACAAAGAAACAAAGTATCAGATAGCTATCTGGCCCTCAGTACATCACAGTGAATACCAGCCCTTTCAGTGTGAGAAGTGAGAGGTACTGGACGTCTAGACATGTACATCTTTTATACATTATCCAATCGTAATGTCCAACCCCTCTACAAGTTAATAATTCTCGGTCTAGGGTTTGTGTCGAGTTCACCTCTAGTATGTCCTACTATATGCATATGGATTATTTCCAGTTTGTATAACAACAAGTCACAATGGCAACAGTGTATCTTTGGATTTAACATTAAGCCTTAGTACACGTCCTATACAATGTAGTTCAACAACTGTTCACGTTTAGTATTTAAACAACATTGTATTTGATGTATGTCCGTGGATCAGACTTGTTGGTGCGGGTAATCCTCATCTACAGGTCAAAGGTAGGACAAGGTCTCATTACACGACCCTAATATTTGGCCTACGGGCAGTTTAGACATTAACTTTTGTGAGAAGGTCAGCACGGCTAGGTTGCAAGCGAAAAACACTGTCCACCATTTTAGAACACAGGGTGACTTTGAAATGGAAATCAAAATGGCAGATGGACCTAAAATGGAGGCTAAGTCGATCTAAGAACAGAACTTTGCAACGCGGATTTCTTTGTAGAGCGACTGGGCTTAGGCCAATATATACAATAAAGGAGGCACTATATCATATCCCGTTTAACAAACCAACCAAGTAACCAAGTTAATACGAAAACACTGGCACATCTTGTCTGGAGGAGAATTCCCATTGGATCTACCCATCTGTGCGTATAAAAAGGCACCTAATCTGAAAGAGTTACTCACTAAAAACAACATTGCCATGAAACCAGCGCCACTGAAAAGTGTGACTGAAGTTTGGGGTTTACCGAGTATGACGGGTCATTCTCCATGTGGACATTGTGTAAACTGTAAATTTACCATGCGTAACAAGGAGGTAGACCTGCGCCTCACACGCCTATGGATTCAAACTCAATTCACCAACTGTAACACCACCAACATGGTCTATGCAATATGGTGTCCATGCCCTAGACTGTACATAGGCATGATAGAACGCAAGGTCAAATGCCGCATCAGTGAGCACAGAAGCTGTATAAAGAAGAAAAATCTTACAGCTCCTTGGTCAATCTCTTCGTAATCATGGCTCACGTTCCAGAAGAATTAAGATGGACTGTCCTGTGGCAGGTTGACAAATTCAAAAGTAGTGACAGTAATACTAAAAAATTGCTGTTCAAAGAGCAATGGTTAATTTTTTTGACTAAATCAGCAGAGACAGGCCTCAATGAACAGACTGACTGGCGAAATAGTATTTTAAACACACAAGTTTAGGCCATCTTCCTGCATCTCGCCATAGTGAAGGGCATATGCTGTCATCCAAACTCCCCAGCTGATGACCTTTGAAGTTGTTCTGACAGATTTTTGGCACCTCAGCATTTCTGAGCCAGGTTGTACACAGGTGCTTACCTTGCGACTATTTTTTTGCGAGCCCCACCATTACTCGCCCGTTTTTTAAGCAACACTAATAGCTGCTTGTGTTGCCCCTCATTTATTATGATTGAGAAACTGTTGATCGGACCGAGATGTCAGCAGCACTTATTTCTGAGTATCCAGCATTTACCTATGTGCTTGTCATTTTCTGACCGGACCCCTGGTGGTCACCGCGAGTTATTGTTTCCTGCCCCAAGCTCTTGTTTGACGCGTGTGATGGGGTGGCCGTGGCGGCGATTTGCGTGTTGCCATGGGTGCCGGCTACAGCGAGCGATTTGATTGGCCCATGCCCAGGTCACCTAGTGGACCATTCGAAAGGATGACACCGCCTTTCGTCCGACCCTTTTTCCATGTCACCTGACATCTCACGTGACAGGACGTCACTGCCCTTGACTCCGTAAATAACTCCGGGTCATTCGAGGCACTCCAACGTCGGGAGCTGTACTGGATGGAGAGATGGTACATCGGAGCAGTAAGGAAGGCAAGGATACTTTATTCAGGAGCTCCAGCCAAGTAAGTGACGCATGCCACACCGATGATTAGAGCTGGACGCTTATTTAGACGTGATTCGAAATGGGCCATTACAGTATATGTTTTTTGACTTGCAGTGATAGAGACCCGGATCAGCACTAGTGTCCAGAGAGGAACTGCAGAGACAGCCGATAATACGTTGTCTCAGCACACTTACTAAGAGCCTGCTGGATTAACCCTTTGTTGGTACGTGACTATAAGGCGAAGAGCTGTTTCATCGGGGTACAAATCCTTTTTCTAACATTTGTAGTATTTAAAGTGGCACCACCTGCGTCCTGCGTGGGAAGTGGGTATGAAGGAGGCACATGCTTCTTGTTTACATGAGCAACAGAGACGGTGCACTTGACATTGGCCTGAGTGATTGTGCAGTATCTAGCACTGACTAATTAGTGAGTTTAACAGTTGCCTGTGAACAGAGCTCTATTAGAACTTTTGCATGTTGCAGCAAGGCTAACCTTCACGACATATTTAACTGGGTCTTTTTTGTTTATGTGTCCCTGTCTCTTTCTCTTTTGCGGCTTTTTAGAATGTGATGACTGTCTACAGATTAGACACTCCCCTGTTACCAGAACCAAGATGTATTGACCACTTGTTGGTATTTTTTGGCAAGTCTTACTTAGGTGATTTGTAACCTAGTAAGTAGAACAGAGATACCTTATTAGTTCTGATCTCCGTTCTGTTTGTTTCTCCTGTTTTGTCTCCTTTCACAGTTGATTGTTTATATATCAGGTCTTCAAAATTGAAAGCGGATTCGATTCTTGATCGACCTCACCATGACGGCAGTTAAACTGTGCTTCTTTCACGTTGTTGTGGATGTGTATAGTGGGCATCATAAATCCCCTGAAGAAGTTCATGTATTAATTACAATAGTGTGTATGAATGAAACATGTTGGGCATAAGAGCACCATAAACATTAATGGTGCTGTTCATCATCAAATTCAGTTATGGTCACCCAAGTAGCTATTAGAAGGGTAGACAATATGCTGGCAAACCATTAATAGGTGACCTCCAAATATAATCTGATGTTAGAATTCTGAGGTGCTACAAACCGTTGTGTTGCTTTACACTGGGTAAATTGTGATGTTTATTACAGATTGTACTTGGTAGATTTGTATAGCCAGGTTGCTTAGTTTATTAAGGTGTACAGGTTACATCATGGTAGGTGGTTTGTATTAGGTTTTTTAGACAATTTTTGTGCATTGACGATTATTTTGTACTGTGTGTTTTAGTAATGGCACTAGGTTTTACACTTGTTTTATTGTGATGTATGTTTTATATATTGTGACATTAACATTATGATTTTTAAAAAGAAAATTGTATATTATTGTTTTCACAAACCCATGACTCGGCACCTATTTGGTCCATGGAGCGAGTTTTGTAAGAAAGGAGACTGACTGTTAAGGAGATTGACGACTCGTCCTTTTTGTATTATATTGTCTACAATGCTTCAGTGGAGTTAGGCTCAGACGTCGGTAAATCACTCCTTTAGTCTCTTGTTGTTAGCTGATATAGCTGCCAAACAACCATCAACAAGTAAGTTAGAGACTATTGGCAACCATCGTCAATTGCAATATTTTGGGAGCAGGGAAGGAACAATGTTAACACTTTCATAGAACACTAAAGTGATGGTGCTTGGCTGAGGATAGCCAGCACCAATGGGGAGGGACTAAGCCTATGGTACCTGGTCCATAATAGCCCACTTACTGGGGGTCAGTTAAAAGGTCATTACTTAAGTTGGGCATATTAAGTTAAGTTAAGCTGAGGGTGAATGCAGCACTTTCCTGAAGAAGAATTTAGTGGTGAAGATGCGAAAGAATCCAGGAGTAGGGGGCATGGTCAGTGGCGAGGTAGGATAACAAGGGACAAGAAATGTTCTGTCTTCCCCAACCACAAATCTGCTCTAACCAATTACCCAGATTATAGAGTACTGTCTGTGATATCTGAAATATTGGTGCATGATGCATACCTTGGCTTGATACAAGACGGTTTCTCTTAGTGACTGACCTCTGATTTGTGACAAGGCCAGTGCATGCAGGTACACTGGCTGGCCCATGAATCAGGTTTTGCCCAATCTAGATCTTGTTTTTCTTTGTAACAGTATTAACTCAAACAGACATGCTCAGAGCTACAATGAGCCTTTCATACTGTAGTATTATATGGTCAATGTGATTGTCAATTTTTATCGGAGTGCACAGTGAATGTTTGAAATGTATCTACACTTTTTCAGGCTTCATCGTCATGGCACTGGTGGTGAAGAAACCTGCAGAGGTGGGTGTGACCCTCACATGTGTCAACGCCTTTCAGAAGTGTCCTTTTTTATATATACGTGTTTTTATATATACTTGCTGCTTTTGTTTTATTACCTTCAAACCACTAAATACAAACAAACACAATAAAAAATAAACAGACTACTAATAACTAGGCTACAGATAGATAATGCAATGTGAGGTTGCAGTTTACAGTGTGTATGCATTTGTACATTTGGAGAAACATTTACCCTTGTGACTTGGTTGGCTAAGGGGTTCCTTGCAAAGACTTGCTAGCTGGAGAGACTCTTCAGGTATGAAGACGTGCATGGAGGATGACAAAATGATCTACAGCTATCAAATATGACAGTTGGGAACTACTTTAAAACTAACGTCATTTGAGACTTTTGGGTTGAATAATAATATTTACAAATGGTGCCTTTTCATTGTCATATCTTTGTTGAAAATGCACTGCGATTTGGCTCACATTTTTACATTTTTCTTGTCTTAAAGTACCTTTGAATTTCAGGTTTTGGTGACTGTGAGGTGAGATTGCACCGTTCATATAGAGATGTTAACCGCCTACTGAGTGTTTGATAACACCTTGACTACTTACAAGGCATTCACACCTTGCGCCTTTTCACATGTAATCCAGTTTATTTCAGGTATGCATAGCTGGGGGATGGAAAGTGAGTAAAGTTAGGGCAGCTTTAGCTCAATACGGATTTTGAACACGTTGGTGGTTTGGGGTGCATTGAAAGTATTCTATAAATTATATTGTTTCTTTGGGTGTTCTATATGATTTAATACTTACAGGTATGCCACATGCATGTATTAGGTACTGGAAAAACAAGATAGGGTAATTAAAAAGAAACAATAATAAACAAGTAACAGTAAACACTGCATATATTTGACAGGGCTTTTTAACAGTGCTTATTTCCTGCAACCCAAAACCAGAGTTTATGAAAATGCAGTAAATGTGTCAAAGTGAAAAAATGATCAAATGTTAAACAAATGTCCCAGTTGTAAATTGATGATTTACTAAGAACATTAGGTGAAGTTGATTACATCATGGGACCCACTTGAGTGAGGGTTCACAAAGTTGTGAGTTATTCTACGAGTTGATGAAGCTCATACCAGTGAAACATTTTTGATGACCCATAATGATGTATAATCATATTGATTAAGCACTATGAGGAACCACAAGGATGTATTATAATGCGTAAGAAGCACTAAAACCAGAAAGAAAGAAAGAAAGAAGAAAGGAAAGAAGAGAAAGATAGTAAGAGAGAAAGAGACAAAGAGGATAGCAGGATGGAAGGAATAGGGGAGAAAGAAAGAAAGAAAGAAAGAAAGAAAGAAAGAAAGAAAGAAAGAAAGAAAGAAAGAAAGAAAGAAAGAAAGAAAGAAAGAAAGAAAGAAAGAAAGAAAGAAAGAAAGACTTCAGATAAATTAAGAAAGAACTTCAGTGTGAATGCAGAAGTGGCAACAAGGCACAAAGTTGAACAAAACATCTTTATTTTCTCAGCTAGAACCTTTAGTTTACACCCCTTTGCGCAAGCCCACAAACGAGCTGCAAACATATTTTGTATTTTGTTTATATTGGGTGTTATCAGAAAGGCTTGCCAAAACTCCACACAGTGTTTTGCTCCCTTCTCAAAGAGAAAAAGAACACTCTCTGTATTCAACAGTCCAGCAGGATCTAATGGGACATAACAGAAGCCAAAAATAGCGCTGAAACCCATCTCATCCCATCTCTGGGTTCTGTTCTGCCAGACAATGAAAGTCACTGAATCTCTCATTGAGATTATGTCTGTTCTGGGAGGTTTGTTCAGAAGCCCTATAAAAGAAACCG
Source organism: Ambystoma mexicanum (assembly GCF_040938575.1). Classification (NCBI taxonomy): domain Eukaryota; kingdom Metazoa; phylum Chordata; class Amphibia; order Caudata; family Ambystomatidae; genus Ambystoma; species Ambystoma mexicanum. The sequence goes on from NC_090936.1 coordinate 827,857,825, forward strand.
ATCAAATTTACTATCTCTGTGTGAGGGTTGTTATGTTGTAAGAGCAGGAGTGTACCAGGCAAGTTCACAACTTGGGTTTTAGAGAGGTTTGGTAGGTGTAAGGGTGCAGAAATATGAGTCTGACACACAGGTGGCATATTTGTTGACAAAGACTTTTATTAAAAGTAAAAGAAATGGAAAGCCTATTAGGCCCTATTTCTAAGAGCATTTTCCCTACAAAAAAATTAAGGACTCTGTCAGGATGCCCGATAACAAAGTGTCCACCGGTCTGTGTCCAATCCTATTTCCATCCCTTACACTCTATATTAACTAGGGAAAACGGGGATCTTCTTGACCCAGAAGGAGGCTTCTCTCGTTCTGGCCTCCAACTTAAAAGTTGAATTCAACATGTTCAATTGTTAGCAAAAAAAAGCACATTTCCAATGTATCCTGATGGGGGTCGTGGGGTGGAGGAAGAGTCCCGTCCCTTGTTATTTCTCCTCTTCAGAAATGTCCTATCAAGTCTGGTTCACTATCCAGCCACTGATTTTGTATCTGTTCTTATTTCAGACAAGTTGTACTTTCACACAAAAAAACATCACATGGCAAGTCTGTTTCACTATCCAGCCGGACTTGGTTGCAGTTCTTCTTCCCTTCACCAGAAGTTGTATTTCACAAATCAAAATACCAAAAAGCAAAGTTCACAAGAGTTGCATCAAGTCTGGTCTACTACGGTTGTCTGTAGCTCTTATCGTTCCAAAATGTAAAATGTCCCTTAGCAATGGGTCCACAACCCTTTGTCTCTGCTTCTCATCCTTCTCCCTCCCTCCTATGTGGGTCCCAGACCTCTCTGGGATATCTCAAGTTCTCCCAGACTTGCTCTCTATCTTCCCTCTCTTTCACCTGGGTCCCCAACCCCTATATGCCATCTCAGGGCTTCCCCGACTTGTTGTGGGCCTCAGCCCCTTGTTCCGGCGATTTAAATTGCAGTGGGTCCTTGACCATTCTGGATTGTTCTTGTGGGGCTCCCCCACCTTCCTTTGTGTCCCGGATCTTGAGGCACTGTGCTTGTGGGGCTTCCCCAGTCTCATCTGGGTCCCAGACCCCTCTTTTGGGTTTATCCAATGCCGTTTCCAAGCTTGGTTCGCTACCCTGCCAGGCACTGTTTCTTATATGTTCTTGTTACATATTTCCAAAAGTACTGGTATGAAGTAGGAGTGGTTCCTCAACATCCCCCAACTGCCTCCTTCGTTCTCTGAAAACCCTGCCAACCGCTATGGTAAAACAGTTACATTTTGTGGCATTACTGCATTGCTCAAGTGCCTTCGTGGGAATGCCTCTGCTTGTGGTGGGCTTCCATGTAGCTTCCTGCACTCTCCATGTCTCCTCACTGTGTTTCGAGGTCTGGTCCTTCTTGGCTCACATCTCTTGCTCTGACCACATGGTCCGGCTCCCGTTAGCTCCCTAACCTCTGACTCTCCAGCTAGGACCACTTTGAACACTGTGTGCTCAGCAAGGCTCCACCAGCCTCCCTTGTTCTCCATGCCAAGCATCCAGCCAGCTCTCAGTTCCTTCAGGGAGGATCTGCCTCTGCACATAATTTTTCCAATTTTTATTTTTAAGTTTGATTCTGATTGACTGTAACGTGTATGTTGGTTCCACTGTGGGCTTTTTCCTCCTGACCCAATTTACTTTTTGTGTTAGTAGTTAAAGGTACTCCCTTTGGGTAGCTTTTACTCCTCCTTGTCCCAGTATGTTTTATGTAGACAGGGTCTCCTGCCCTTCAGAATATATGTAGACTTGTGGGCAACTGTAGAGGGTGGAGAAGGATGAGAAGAGTGAAGGGACAGAGATGGAGGGGGTGCATACCATGTACCCCCTGGATAGTCATCACTGGTCCCATGGAGGGTTTCCCTTCCCAGGAGGTCCACCAGCTGAGTACTACCCCAAGGGGGACTATTGGATAGCAGCCTCATCTCTCTTGCCTCATGGGAAGGGGCTCCCCCATGAGAGCAGTGACGAAACGCTGAGATTTGTCACAGTGGATATTTGAGTTTGTGCTTTTTATTACCGGTTTGCCCGTTTTACCTCTTTGTAGGTTTATTAGGCACACATTGTCATCTTTCCTTTTACCCATTACATTCTTTAACAATAGAAAACTTCACAAAAATGTTCCCTGTATTGTTTCCTGCCCATTTTCCCTGCTATGTGACACCATCAAGTTTAAAAAGTAAAAACAAAGGTAATGTTCCTGTTTGGCTATGTGTTTGTTCTACCAGGCCTTGTGTTACTTGTTCAATGTGCTTCCTTTACGTTGCTTTATCCCCCCAAAATAAAGAAAAAACAATACAAATTGTAATCTTCTGCATCCCAGCCCCTTTATGAAGCTTAAACACCCTTGTGTGAAACTGTTTGACGTAGTCAGTAACTTGTTGTGATGGTTTTTTATGTGCACTTGTTTGTGAAGTGAGCGCTTTCTTCTTGGAGGCTGAATATATTAATGGCATAGGTCTTTAAGGAGACTGTTGTGCCTACTGTGTAAGCGAGGATAGTTTCCGGTCACTGGCACCCGCAGCAGTGATTTGAGAAGGGCTTAGGAAGGTGAGAAGATGAAGAGCTGATAATGGAGGGTTTGCAACTAGCGCTGGGAAGGAGATAAGGGAGGAGGAAGGGCTGACAGCAGAGGGGTTGCCACTGTCAAAGGACACAGCAGATGAGGAGGAGGAGGAGGAATGGTCAGTGCAAGGAGTTCCTGTGCCAGAAGTGGTGGATGTGTCTGAGTAGGACTGGATGGCAACAATTGAGTTAATGCAGGAGGAGCATATTGATTGGCTGGATTTGTTACAATACATTGCCTTAATCATCTTTGGAGTTTGAGAAGAAATTGTGATTACACAGGGAGAGGGTGAGCAGAGGTGTTTAGCTGCCTGTAGACAGGCAAGAAAAGGGTGAAGATGTGGGTTGTAAGGGAAAGGTTTAACAACATGTGAAGGAGATTGGGATGGCCTACAGCAGATGTTTCCGGAGGAAGAGGAGACTGGAGCCTCTACATCGGTTAATACTCTTGCGGTTTGGGTGGGTAAGGCAATCACAGGCATCATATGTCCAGTTTAGACTGGCCAGGGGACATCCTGACCAAATACCTGACCAGTACTCACTTTGTCATACCTTTAGTTCCCAGACTGTAAAGGTGCAGGAAGACACTGTAATATGCAAAATATACAAGCTCTAAGGGAAGTGGGGTACATCAAACAAGGATTTCTCCATGGGAATGTACCAACACATGAAACAGAAGCATTATCTGAGTAGTGCTAAAGTGCACATGTAGACTCAATTGACCCCTCTTCTACAGCACCCAAAAGCAGTGGGGACTAAAATTAGAGACCAGCTGTTGTTATCTGAGAGGACACAACCGTTTTTTGGCCAAACACACAGTCTACAGCAGCCTTCAGGCTCCCGCTCTCTGGATCTGCTCCAGCACCTTGGCCCTCCCTGCATACTTGGCTAGTGCAGAGCATGCCATTTGCACAGGATGTACACCAACCCCACTGCACTAATTCTGGATAACAACTTTCCTTCAACGTATTTCGATTAAAGCAGAGATAATTCACACATTTTTCAAAAATGACAATCATTTTTATCTGTTATTTTCAATTAAAGGTCAAAGCAAATTGAAATAGTTTCAAACTAGTTTTCTTCAAATGTTTTCAAAAGTAGAACATGCAATAACTATTCCATAGTTTGTAAATTATACATAAAGTTGTTTACTCTTAAGATTCCAATTATCCATTAGGAGAAACATCAAATATGTCCATAGATCATGGTGTACACTAATTCTCAAAGTGGTTCAAGTCCATGCAGATTCTTCTTCAGGTTTGATAATACTGGGCCTCATTACAAATCAGGCGATCCGGTAATAACGGTGGCAGTAAACCCGCAGCCACCGTTGTTTCCGGACCGCCTGATCCCGACTCCTGCAGGCGGGAGGTGATGTTCCCGCCAGGTTTGACCTGGTGGGCTTAACACCGCCCGCCTGCAGGCGGACGAGGAAACACTGGCGGCATTACGAGATGCTGCCGGTGTTTCCATGATCCCCATTCCCATTGAGTCCCATAGGACTCAATCGGAATGGGGATAAACACCATTCCGCCTCTGTGATTCCCGGAAAACCGGGGTTGTAATGCCCCGGTAATTCCAGGAATCACGGAGGCGGAATGGTAATACGAGTCCAGCGGTAACCAGGCGGTTTTACCACCTCGGTTATCGCCGGACTCGTAATGAGGCCCACAGTCTTGCTATAGAATTTAGATTTCACCAATACAACAATGTATTTATTAAAACAAATGCAAATTAATGAGCAACAACATTGTTTACCATGTATGAATGATGGTACGAGCTATTTAATTTTCCACTGCTAAATAATTGTAAATAATGATATTTTGAAAGAATTGATTATTGTTTGCTTTCAAGTATCATGGAAGATAACCATGAATAATATATTTCTATTCAGAACAGGTGCATTTTTTTTATTTTTTACAGCCACTACACAATTAATGTTCACCTTTATAGATTAGGTGACTTACTCTAAGAGTCCACCATAGCTCTTGCTCCAACACCATGTTTTAAGAAGGCAATGGTATATGCGAATTTAAGTAGCAGTGATGTCCAATGAATATATGTTTGTCCTGCTGTTGTGCCAGTGGCATCATTGAACATTAGGGCCTTGTTCCCACCGGCAGTACTGTGACCATTGCAGCATGTTGCTGGTGGTGGTCACAGCCATATGGTTGTGCAGTTATTTATTGGCAATTATGGAGGGAATTAATGATGCATCATGCTAGCCTATATTGCCAGGGGGAAATTACCTTGTGGCAGAGGACCATGCCATGGAGGGGTACAGTCTCAATGGCATGCACCACCACCCTCTTGTAGGTGACTGTCTGAGGATTGGGCAAAAGTGGAGTGACTGCCATTGTATCTAGAAGGATAGTTCCTAAATATTGAGCAAGTGACTCTCCCATTATTCAACATCACAGTGAGTTGCATCACTGCCTGAAGAGTTGAAAAGTGAGTTAAAACATTTAAGCAAGGAGTAATGAGCTATTTGGAATTAACAAAGTTAATCCAGACTTGAATCACGTTAATAGTCCACATGTTGAACTTTGATAGAAACTGGGACTGTTTTGCAGAAACCTTGCACTGGTTCACACACAATTCTGCTTGGTATTAACACTGGGGAAAACACTGTCCTAATCCAAAGAACATATTCTTTGAATGTATGTTTGCACTAGAGCAATTTCTGCCTTACTGCTAAAATAGAATGATATTTGCACTGGAGCTAACAATGCCCCAGGTTACAATTTGTGACCTAACTGCACTGTCCTAAATCATCTGATAGCAGAAATCTGATGATATGTATCCCATCTATTCTTACTCTACATATTGTTGTTTTCATCTAAAACATTCAAAATGCTTCCAACTGGGATCGAGCCCCTTACATTATGACTGTCATGGGTGGAACAAAGAACAATGGGCCTCATTACGAGTTTGGAGGTGGCCATGCCCTTAATAAGGGCATTGCTGCCTGTGGTCCCTGAATGGGGAAATACCGGGCCATTCCGACTTTGGAGGACCCGGTATTTCCCCATTCAGGGAACCCAGACCATCCCCATTTCCATTTGAGCCGCCATAGGGCTCAATGGGAATGGGGAGTATGCTAGCAACGGGCCCGATGGGACCGTTGTTAGCATGCTGGTCCCCTCACGGGACCCGCAAAGGACGTCCGGACTGACCAGACGTCCAGAGCTGGTCCCGCGAGGGGACCTCGTAATGAGGCGGTATGGGGTTAACAGCGCCGGCACCTTTACTAGCGCGGTTAACCCCTTACTGCCTCACTTGTAATGAGGCCAATGTGTATTTGAGATTGTCGCCACTGACATGAATTACAACATTGCTTTAGCTGTAAAAAGCACAAGTAAAAAATGGACGACTTTGAGATGACCTGAGCTCATATTACACACTAGATATGCTAGTCATATTGGCTGAATGATATATTGATTTGTTCTGTGATTTAACCACCATGTCATTGCTGGCATGGTTAAATATTTGCAATTTTAGATAAATACAAAGCAGTTAATATCATAGAATATGAAAGTGACATGTTTCTGGCAGTCAAGCTCCCGTGTAGCAGGATTGGAGTAGCCATGAAATGAGCATTTCTGCAGCTCTTGTTTCACTGGGAGAACTCAAACAACTTTCATGCATACTACTGTGTGGACTTTGGCAGTGTGGCTCTGTCTGAACTACTGTGGTTCTAAAAATGCAGGAGCAGGACCCAAGAACGGAGCATTTGTAGCAAAAACACTAATGGTATCTATAACTAGTTAGTCACCTACACTCCCATACTGCAGTGGGTCATTGGAGATATTGCATAGCAGCAACATTTTGGGGTGATAATAGAGACCATGGGTTAAGTGACTAGTTACTGAGAGGGCTGCAGTAGAGGTCTACTGGGTATGTCCCACATCTGAGCACGGTCGCACATCAAATGGTTCTGCAAAGAATTGGTACCAAACTTAGTCCCAGGCTTTAATATGCACACAGTTGTATTGCACAGAGTGCACCTGGTGAAACGCTGCTGTCCTTTGGGAAACATTTGCACTTTGGTTCTTTATATATTATAATAAATAATTACGACCTGTACAAATAGATCACCACCCCAAAAATAACCTGGGGGTAGATGATTGTCTTGCAAAATAAGAAGGCTTAAAAAAGTGAATTCGTTCTTTACAAAGAACACACTTTGTGTCCATAACTGAGGTCTGAGCTATATCTGTCTTGTCTTGTGATAGAGAGGGCAGAAATATCAAAAATGCAACAACTCCTCTTATGCCAGAGCAAGAAGGGCAGGGATAGCAGCAAGTAGTAGACAAAGCTAAGCTAGGGTCTATGGCTTAGTTTGATATACAGTGTGTTTGCAGACCCCAATAAATTGCAATCTAGAGGCATTTGCATGCAAAGCTCTTAGATTTCAAAAGATTAGCTGGTCTGCAACCAGTAATCCACGCCCTATGGAACCTTGCATGATAGCTTCAGCTCCAGTTCAGTATGGGTACCAATCAAATCAGAATTTTCCAATAAATAATGCAAGCCTAATTTCCTTAGCATCTTTTATGTATGCAAGAATGTCAATTAAAGCTCTCCTGACCATAGCAAATCCAAGTGAGCACCAGATTTTTACTCAATATTCCAAGGCTTTTTATCGAATTGTGGATGTCGTACGTTAATTACATAACTCCAGGTATGAGGGGCTATGTGGAGTAGTGTTATGGAAGCCAAAGAGTTTCTTACAGAACATATTCTCATTACCTTCACCCTTTGGTATTGGTAGTGCCCCCAATCAAGGCTCTATAACTAGCTGCCCACCTAACTTTGGCCCTATACAGCTCAATTGCTGGTAAAATTGCCCGCTCACCATATTGTTTTGCAAAACGTAACCGGCTCTATGAGTCTTAACATGAACATTATACTTGTATCAATCTAGACATTAAATGTTGCATTCTTGTTCAGACATTCCCACAGGTCTTCAATATTATGTATTCACTGACCCTTCCCTCCAAAATGCACAGCAAGAGTTTCACAGTTCTGAAAAATGGCATTCCATACATTTTCTTTTTTACATTTACTGGCAATCCCTTAGAGACACACTAAATGTTGACCTGATAACGTGACGCGGAAGCCCAGAGGAGTTTTGGAAATAAGAACTGCACTGTCAGCGAATACAATAAGGCCTTACCTCCCTCTGCTTATTGTCCGTTCATCTGCCTGGAAGAGAGAAGAGACGAGGGGCAAGAACACCACTTGTCTCATGCCTTTTGACACCGGATCACATCTGGCTTTTCTACCGCCAGGAGCCCAGCCTACGACGGCATAGCTGTTAGAGTAAAGCCCGTAATTTGCAGTCAGTAATGTACATGTGACTAACATCGGTGTCAAAGTGTCCCACATCTGAGCATGCAGGGCCACATCAAGAGAAAAGTTTAGGTCGACAAATTCCACGAGCAGCACCTGTTTATGGACAACTGACATGTCATCTTTTGGCAACTTAGACGAGGGGACAGCAGTAAAACCATGTCACTTTCTTACTTATTACAGGAGATTGTCATAGCAACCGTGTTCTCAATTGAGATGTGATCACAACATACCATATTGTTTGCATCATTGTGCAAATCACTGCTTTGCTCGCAGAAAGATACACACAAAACATGACAAATTAGGGGTTCTACCAAAACACACTGAGCTCTATAAAGAAATAAAAGTCGAAGAAACCAGAAACACATTGCAGCTGGACCCTAGAACCTAGTGTAGAAACATGAAAGAAATGGCAACAGAAATCATTCCAGCTGTAGGTAGTTCTGAGGATGGACTCTTCTCCCCACCCCCCCCCCTCTTTATCACTCAGACTCATTCGCCATTTAGCTGTTTGGAAGGTTTCATGACTGCACATCCTACCGCTATTGTATATACTGATTCATCACAGTGTCGTTTGTATCCTCCTCTCCCCCTTTACTTTCCTCTCAATCACATTTCCTCGTGGCCCAATGCTCTCTTTTGGGGGGATCCCACTGCACATCCATCCCCTGCCATCTTCGCAGGCACTCTGTGCTCCGTACTTCTGCCCTCTGTCCAAGTGCCTTCTTTTGACTCTCGTGGTGCAGCTCCCTCACCCACCGTTTCTCGCTGGTGTAGGATGCTTCCCTTGCCATTTCTGTAGTCCCTTTCCAACTGTGGCCGCAATGTCAGAAATCCATTGGCAATGCCAACAGTTTGGGGGCATGTGTGGCCTTGGGCAGGCCACGTGTCAGTCACTGCTGTAATGATATTAGCCAGCCATCGATGGTAGCAAGTGCAAAAGGGTGAGAGTAACTGGGCATCTACTAGCAATGCCTGGCAAATTCCTAATACTGAAACACAAGCCAAAATTGTTGGTTTTGCCAATTCTTGTTTTTTACAGGACTTCAGTGAAGGATACAGTATGTATAAATTGAGTGGCCGAAGGCAGGCCTGATTAAGACATTTTTATTACACCAGTGTTTACAGGTTCAAGTCATTAACTCTCAGAACACCGCTTTGAAAAACACTGGCAGGCACTTGGGGCCTCATTATGAGTTTGATGCTATTTTGGCAGTAATTCCACTGAAATACCACCAAAATCAATAATCATTACCCCGTTTGGTCCCGTAGGTTTTCCATGGCATTAAAAGTGGCGGTAAGGCAGTGTTAGTTCACATTTATGATTCCATTGGGGAATTTGGTGAAATTACCATGAGCAGTAATTCCGGCACATTAATTCCACTGATTTCTTTTTAGGAAAAGTGCAGGATTTACCTAGCTCTTAGCTGGAGTTAAATCATCCACTTTTCCTCCAAACTCAGAATTTGACGGTGCAGCATAAATGGCAGTGATTCCATTACAGCCAAAAAAGTGACAGTAACAGAATTACCACTTTTTTACCACACCGCCAAACTCGTAATGAGGCCCCTTGTGGGCAAGGTTTGATGGTAAGAATTGATTAAAGTGAGCTTACAATGTTTTCATGAGGAGCTGTTTTGGGCGGGGAGGAGTAGGAACTGGGTTGGAATTTCCAGAAGGATTAGCATGGCCATGGACAATCAATGGATGGATGGACAAATAACCAAACAACATCTGCAAGCTTTGCGTCCCCCCTCCTATTCCATTTCCTCCCATCTGTACTCTAATGGAATAGTTTCAGCTTATAGGTGGCACAAAACACCACCCAATAGCTCCAACTACAAAAATAATCGCAGAGCGGTTTCCACAGGAACAGATTCAGGCTCCTTTCCTGGACCCCCATTTAAAACTGTACCGCTGATTCCCTATTTGGGAACATTCCTGGGATTCTAAGGCGGCATACCTAATATAACCACACTCTCTTTTAAAGTTTGTATTCACAGACTTGAGCCAACCTGGTTGTATTGATCCAGACATAACAGCATCAACAATATTAAGCAGACAATATACAATGTAAACTCCATACAACTGCACATCTCCAAAACAAATGTATTGTACGGGATTCGTATGATGAACGTGTGTGAACCTAGCCATTCTACAAATAAATCATGTTCATTAAAATCAGCCAGTTCAGCATCGAGACTTTGTCACGACATTGTGGGTCTTTGAACTGTGGCAGGCACGGTTGCTTTCTTCTTTGCTAGCAGGGTGATTCTTAGTAATAGAGTGAGTAAGATGTGTTCGGGCGAGATTTTCTCTTCTTAGTCATGTCCTTCCTCACGTTTTCACAAAGAAAGATTGGCTGAAAGATACACGGACTCTGACTAGGCCCCGCTCACCGCTGCTTGAGGAAAGAACTTGAAAGTGGCCGCATGGAAGCAGACGCTTTTTCTACGGCCAGATGTAGAAGCAGGAACACCGCGAGAGACCGCAAATCAACCATGTTCCACCCACATCATTTTTCACACACTATGCGGATTAAGCTGAGGCCCTGGAGGAGGATGAGGATCATACAACTGTGGAACATTCTTACATTAGTAAAGCGGAATTAAAGGACCCACTTGAAAACATTGTTTTTGTATTACGAACGTAAAGGAAATATTCAGATAAAGAAACGTGCAGCAGCAAGAATGAAATAATGAATACATTTGAGAAGAGATATTTGAAGTCTCTCATTGAAATGCATGTCTGAAAGTTAAGGAATTTACCTAAAGCTAAATACGTCCATAGCTTTTGGTATAAAAAGCATGTGTTTGTGTGGCGTTAGGATTTGTGGGGCGCTGGGGATCAAAGGATGTGCATGGCCCCCTAATTTGCATGCGTGGTGACATCAGTGACATTACAGAAAATGACATCTCCCAAAAATCTTTAGACCTTATTAGCAAACATTTTTTCAATGGCACTATCCCATGTTAAAATTCTTTGTAAATCAGGCCCTTTGATTTTTGAGGGGCTCTTGGAATATTACATTAAGGGCAATGGCAAGGTATATGACAAGAGACAAAACAACTTGATGATGTTCAATACATGAATGGACAATATCATGAGTGAGGCTTCTTTGGTGTAGCAGTCAGTGTTAGCTGAATCACATGTAGTCCTTTTCGGTGGATAAGTCATAGGGAGATAAAATAGTTGCCAGGAAGCACACACTTTTGGTTAAGGTATCAGACCGGGGATTGAGACCACTCTGCAACTCAAACACTTGAGGACATCATCTTCCCAGCTGCAGTTGGAAGGAATATTGTTTGCTGCAGGTTCTTTTGCAAACACCATCTGACTTTGGAATGCATTGCAAAAAAATAGTGATTTTGTTTTGTTAATTGAAGTAATCTGTTTCTGCAGTGGTTTCATGATTGCTTTTATTGTTATAGTGAATAGATGTGGGCATATTGTCGAAGCTAGCAGTGTGCTTTCAATTTAGAAGCTAGAGATGAGGATCACATTGAATGTCAAACAAATGAATTGCTAAGCAATGTTTTTTTTTATAATCATAAGACTGGGTGCATGTCTAAATAATGAGCCTCATTAGACCCAGGTGGTAAGGGGTTAACGGCGCCGTAAAAGGTGGTGGCGCCGTTAACCCCTTAACACCTAATTACGAGGTCCCTTTGTGGGTCCCTACCTAGGAAAGGACCCGCAAAGGGACTTTCGAGGTAATTACAGTACCGCAATTTGTGGTACCGTAATTACCGCCTTCCCCATTCCCATTGAGCCCTATGGGGGCAAACATGGGAATGGGGAAGAGACAATGGTGAATGGGGAATTACCACCTGCCAACCTTGGAATGGGGCGGTAATTCCGCCATCCACCATGGCGCAATCAGTAAAATACCAGCGTCAACCATGGCGCTAATAGCGCCATGGTTAACGCCTGGGTCGTAATGACCCCCAATGTCTCCTGATGTGACCGCAGGATCCAAGGACCTAATGGACAGGATTGGGCTTGGGGTAGGCAGAGCAAGGTGCCCCTATTGCAGGATGCCCAATCATGTGAGCAGAGGGAAGCCCATTTGCTGGGGAGTTCTTGAGGTATTGAGAGTAAGCAAATTCACAGTTTTTCACATGTTTAACAAAATCAGCACAGGGCCTGAGCCAGGGAAAGTAACATCTCCTGTCTGCAGGCCAGCAACCTCTCATACCATATCTTCAGACCTGGTAAATTAGCATGAACAATTTGCCTTCTTTCTCCTCTTGGCCCTCCATGTTTGGCTATTGACAATACTCGGTTATCAATCGAAGAAATGTATTCGGCAAAATGCCATAAAAGTCACAAAGATAATAACAACACGCATGAATGAAAAGATAAAGGTACAATCAGTCAACATTAATTACAAGTAAAAATGAATACATTTACTAAGTGCAGAGTGCCCAATAAAAGGAATAGAGAAAATAAATCAAGTATTTTTTAGAGTCCAGAGGGGAGATTGTAATCGCCGCCCCACAGGCTCTTGGTAATACAAAATAGTTGGTGTCTTTGTCAGTTTGTCACATGGAGATAATAGCCATATTTTGTATTTAAATAATTTCAAAGTCACTTTGCTTCTGTCGCTGTGCTCATCCGTGTTCATCTAAGTTATATACTCTGGTATATAGCGATGACCTGAAAAGTACACAAATCATAATAAAACTCTTTGACAAAAACAGAAAACCTCAGGGAAATATGTAATTCAAAAAGAGTATGAATGTACGGTTATTTTTCACCATTTTAAATGGAACACTCCAAATACCAGAGTTCAACTTAGAATTCGGCTAAACAATGGCCTGTGGGTTTTGTAAATGTACTTTCAAGACTTAAAAACTCACAGCAAAAGATGAAAGGGTGGTTGTTTTTCATGTTTTGACAAAGGCATAATTTATATAGCATGTGAGGAATATACATGTTATTTGGGCTCCCAAATAAACATTCATGAAAAAAGAGAACACTATTCGGCTGTGACGTATTTATTGTCTTGAAAAAGGGCATTAGATTTGGGAAGGTAAGTGGCGATTTGTGTGTGCTTTGAGAATAGAAATGTGGCCACTGCACTCCTTATCACCTAAATGTTAAAAGTTAAGGTCTTGTCAAAAACAATTTTTACTCAATTGCATATCAGTCTGTTGGGAGTCAACCGTAAGCACTTAGACCAGTTCAAAAATTGTCATGCCAGCATCAATAAAAATCTTCTACTTGACGATTATCAATCAGGATTTAGCTATTACTGCAGCACAGATACAAACAAGTCGAATGATTGATGATGCCCTGAGGATAACCAACTCAGGAGAACTCTGCTTGTGGGTCTTCCAAGAATGTTCTGTCAATGCTGACACAATGGATCATTAGGTTGTAGCATTATTCTGTCTTCAGTTGTTTAATTGCTTTCCCTCAAACACACAACAAAGTGTGCGAATGCCTGCTTCCATATCCATCATTCTGCCTACCGATTGTAGAATAAACAATCATTCCGAACTCCTTTCAATGCTCTTCAATCTTAACTGGTACCCTTGGGAATGTTACTCAATAATACAAATGTTTCTATCTCTAATGCACAGATGACACTTAATGTTGCCTTGGTGTTTCTAGAGCCAAATACACCCATTACAAGAAGGTCCATGCAGGTTTGAATGTTCACCTGTAGCTAAACTCAACAAAAACAAAGTTATCCTTATTTTATGGCTGTCCTGGAACCCATTTGCAGACTGGATTATTAATATGGTATACAATTCACACCAACTTTCAAGTGAACTGAATCAAATAGATCAAACCAAATATGTCCCCACAAATGCCCAAGCTATTGTGCAGGTTCTGGTCATCTTCCACATGGCTAGTGTTAATGGCCTTCATACTGGGCTTCTGGATTTCTTTGTAGGACCATTATATTCTGTCTTCCCTCTTTCCAGCTGCTCACACTTCTTGCCAGTTATCTTCATTACTCCTACACATCCCCGACCATTAAACATGAGCTTGACGGGCTGCAAATTTGGAGACTCTTTGGCCGGGAATAACTTTAAAGAACAATTACTAATAGTACTCCCCCATCGAGCATAAAACAATTACGAAAGAAGATTCCAACATGTCCTTGCAGAAAGTCGTCAATTCATAAAAATGCAATAGTTAATAAACATAGAAGGTGATCTTATGTGGCAACTCAACAAATCTCAGGCACGGACACAAGCAACCACTCTGCCCACTCAGTGGACAACTCGTATTGACCTTTGGGAAAGCCACCTACAGTAGCACAAAAGCAATTATAAATGTTTGTCTAACCCATTTACTCAAAGTAGCAGAAGAAAGCTTTGTGTTCTTGTGTACTGGACCAAAATCTACAGAGTCTCAGAGGATCTAAACTGCAATTCTGTAAAGATACGTACGCCCTGCCAAATCTACATCCAAAAGTTGATCTGACGGATCAAAAGAATTCAGCGACATAAAGGTGGGAAGAATGAGCTACTCCTGGGAAAAGTGATTTAATGTGAGTATTTTATTACATTAATTTGTGTTGCCATTGTGCTGCTGTAGCACAAACAGGGCTTGATTGTGAATTGTTCTCCACAGTAGGAGAAATGTTCTAGTGATTTATAGCCCACATATCATTACCAATCACATCACATTACTACAATAGTGCTTTACATTCTTTTGCAATTCATTTTCTTTAATTACGTTGTCTTGTTTCTAAGTGCAGTGATTTCAATAACACAATTTTCAGTTGTGTATTTTTATTAGCATGGATTCTATCTAATCTTAATAAAGCTACATATGTGGTGAATTCTTGAAAAAATATGTGTGTCTGCTCCATTTAATAAGAAAGTAATATTGTATTGTATCTATGTGTCTATCCAACACTGTCCTTTTATTTGGAACAAAATCCTGCATATGTAGTACTATTAAGACACATCTGCATTTGGGAGATGAGCATCTGCATAGCAATCCTTACCTTAAAACCCAGCTACAATTCTGTACAGGGAAACACTATCGCCTGTGCAGCATGTGAACCCCAGAGGAGTGACTAGAATTGCAAATAATTTTTCTTTCCATTCTAATCCCAAGGCTTCCAAATCCGCATATACGCTTCAATGTGATAAAATATTCAACATATTAATTTTAGGGGTAGGGGTTGCAAAAAGCCACATCGAGCATCACGCCCACTGCATTCATTATTTAGTGGTTCAAACATACAAACCTTTGTCACAGACATATTTGTCTAATTTGAAAATGTGTTGTCATTTATGTAAACTTTGTAACATTTCAAAAAGAAAATGTACAATGCAAGTACAATTAAATGTGGTGCTTCATTTAATTGATGCTTTTGCAAAAAAAACACAGCTTCCCTCCAAGACATCTGTATTTTTTCTGGATGCATGATTGTCAGCAACAGCTGCTGTGGCTCTCACAACTCTCATATACATAGAAAAAGATACAGGCATAGTCTTTGCCTGTGACAGCATGAATATTGCACAGCAATAATTGAGGGGAGAGCAAAGGTTTCTAAATGTTATGCTCAAACCAGCACTACTACTAGTGCAGCAGTGATCCATTCATAAATGTGAAAATGCCACCCAAGTGAATTGTATACCACCTTAACCTCTTAAGATAGTATCGGTACACAACCACAATATGTAACGAAATACCCAAATATTTAGATTACTTTTTTCAATTTGTTCAACAGAATGATTACCCAGCCATATGCCATACACCAGCCATACGCCATAGACAACTGGAGTTAAGGTCCTTTACGCTTATTTAACAATAGTGCTAGAATGTGTGAAACACTTACTTTGTGTCTTTGCTTTATTTTACTTCCCAGTTAACACATTTTAGGATCCCTCTGTATTTGATACTATATATTTGTTGAACATCACAGTTAGTTGTACAGTGTCACCGGTTAAGGCTTTGATGATGATAGTATCAAGGGATGAGAATAGACTGTGAAGCGGAGACAGGCACAGCTAATGTATGAGGTGTAGAATCAGTGTACATAAATGTTCCCACGTTCTGAATCTAGATGTATGGTGAAAATAATTTCAATAAGGTTTTGAGCGAAGAACAACAAGGTAGCATAAGTTGATGGTAGGGTTTACTGTAGGGAAATACATAAATGTGGGGACATCAATTCAGCACTCCAAACCTGCACGAAAATACAACTTGCAAAGAGCCCTCTAAAATACACACAGAAGAGAAGAGAAAAACAAATAAAACAGCCCATTGAGCGATAGGCATTACATGCAGGCCCAACAATAAATGACAGCTACATTTAGCAATAGCATAACCTTTGTAGGCAAGCATACATGAACGTTTAACCCAGCATAGTCGCAGTTTAAGAAAAATAGAAAAAGTTGTTTAGAGTTATGAAATACAGGAGTTTATATTAGGTAAGCACATCAGATTTAGTTAGCCTTTCTCAGAGAGAAACCCTCCCCCACATCTGAGCATAAAATACCAAGCAGGCTCTTATGGAAACACACACACATTATGTATATTACAAATAAAATATAATCATGTGCTTCATAGCTAAATTAGCATCATATCAATTTAGTTAAAAAGAGTCTACAGGACAAGTGTTCATTTTACTTTAGCTAACTACAAAACGCACAGTCCAGGACATTAGTCAGTTTTTCTTCAAGCACAAGATCCTTCTTTCAGAGCAAGATATCAGACAGTTCATTCCAGAGTTCGCAACATTCCATGTCACCCAGTAATTCGCAGCACAACAAAGATGAATTTACACAGCCTTTTCCCACAGAAGTTTATCTCCCAGCAGTGAATGATAAATGAAACTCTAAAAAGAGTGTTACCCTAGAGGCGAAGACAGGACATGGTACACTGATTAGCTAAGGTGGTGCAAGCTTATCAAGTCACACAGCCATGTTTTAGATGAACAATAACAATTTGTGTTCTCAGGCTGGAAGCATGAAGGTCATGCTCTGGCAGAAAAGTGAACAGCCAAACATGGTCATAGAGATAGAATGAGCACAGTACCGCACTGCCATCTGTGGACTACAAGAGCTCTCTTTTGCGAACATATTGTTATGCAGAAACCATTATTTACAGCACAGCCCTTTAAGAGATTTTGGAAACACAGATATATCCACATGAATGCTGCATTAATAAAAGACAACGTATGAAGCCATTCCATACATAAAATACATCACATGTTCCCTAGCCTTAACCAGGAGCCTAAGCTCAATACAGTAAATCACATCTAAGTCACACTGTTTGAATGCAGTAGGACAATTAAGCCCATTGTGTGCTTATTTGCACTCTATGAATGAGCCAAGCTCACTGGCAGCTAAGCCCTGCATGTAAATCTAGCGGCAGGACAAGGATGACTCATGGGAATAGGAAACTTCATGCAAGCAAAGTTTCCACGAGCAGAGTTACAAAATGTAACATATATCTTAATTTCAGAGAATATTGTTTTGGTGCCAACTGGCAGAGGATTCCAGATGGAACTCAAAAGTTATATTTATTGTGTCACACAGATTACATCTGACACAGATAATTGGTTTTAACAACTGATTTCATATCACTCCACTCTTATGCCTACTGAGGCAACCAATGGTAACTAGCTACATGTATCCAGGAGCTAACCTGTACCTCTGTATTTTTACCACGAGTTTAGAAAAGGACAATGAAAATGCAAGATGAGTGAAATCATTTATATTGTTACTCACACCAGCCAATCAAGAAGACGACGTTGCTCAACTTTGTTGCTTTTTTCTTTCTGTATATCTGATGATGTTTACCTAACGAGGCAGATTGCAATAAAAAAAATGAACTCATTTATCCTGTGCATTACATTTTTTGATTGAAGAAAAATAAGGTAGCATAAGCTGATGGTAGGTTTTACTGTTCAGTGGTGTGTGAACCTTTAGGGAAGTGTCCAAACTACAATAGCACTGTGGTACCAACATAAAATGAATGTCCACACAGTGTTCTCATAAAATATAGGCACTTTATTCCAATGAACAAACATGGTCAACATGCTAAACAATCCCACCCATGTATAGCAAACACAAATTAAGGCAAACCTATACATATATATGTGCTGATGACTATGGGTATAATGAGAGGAGGGAGGAAAAACATGCAAAAATGCAAACATTCAAAATTATTAATTTCAAAATGGCTTTTAATATATGGAGTGCTGTCCTAAATGTCTCTAGGGCCCAAGGTAAAATGTTCAGGAGGCACAAGCAAGAAAATCCTTTTAAGAGGCCTCTACTTCATTCAAACACTAACTTTTTCATTTGTAGAAGTTTAACAGCATCAAGCCAGACTTCTTGCTGCTTTCAAATGGAGCGAATAGTAGTTAAAATTGGTGTATGGCTTGGGTGGATTTCAGCACTGATACGTATAGCACTGTTCACAGGTGGCCTGAAGAGCTGAACTGTGTCCAGTTGCAGGTGGCAGTCTAAATTGATTTGATGCAACAAGCTGATCCGGAACGTACTGCATCTGAGGCGTGTGGCCTACACTTCATGGATTGGCTATATTTTCCAAGTGTATCATGAAGCATAGGCGATGGCGAAGTTAGTTTGGTCAGCAGTTCGATAGGAGTTCAATGTTGGCTAGACGGGTTGGAAGAGGCTTGATTCAGGAAACAATGGGTTCTGCAACTAGCATAGCCAAAGGCAGCACTTTTGGGCTTTCGGCATTATGTGGGTTCTTTTACCAGGACCCTTGAAGAACATACTAGCTTGCCTGGCTCATTCCAGTACAGTGAAGCTCTTCAGATGTGCTTGCAGGGCCTAGTTCCACAATCCTGGAAGGGTCTCCCTGGGGGGCAGCAGTCTTTAAAATTCAGCAAGATTTACATTCAGCGATCACTTGACAAATCCCTGGGAAGTGGTTAGAGAGAGATATTCCAGTTTGCATGGAAATTGTGTCTTAACACCATGCAAGGGACTATCGTCATCATTCTTCTTTAAAGATGTTTCTTAAAGGTATTTCACTGAATTGGTGGTGCCACCCCCATATATAGTAAAATCCTAACAGGGGATTGTGCCTTTTTCAATCCTTCTCTTAAAGATAAATCTGAGTCTATGTGAAAAGTTCTCCTCTGTTCCATTGCCATACCCAGAACACTTGATTTTTGGCAAGGTCGTGGAGCAGGGGCTGAAGGGGGGGCAGAGGGTTAGGAAGAAAGTGATGGTCAAAGTCTTATTACTGTAGCATTCTGGTTCCTTCGCTACCCTGGACCTCCTATCACCTCTATCTGTCCAACATCAAAGGATAATTTCAGGTATTTGCTTTTTGTCCTGCAGTTTCCTCTGGAGTGCATGTTTCCAGCCCGACCTCATGAGGAAGCCAGTCTCTCCATCTGGGTGAGGAGTCTGATTTTTTACAAGAGTACAAAAGGTTTCCTGAGTGTACATGAGCCCATATTTTGCAGGAGCAGCTTAAAGGGAATACCCCTACATTAGATGTCTCTCATATATTTATATACAACTTTAAATTAATCCCTTCATGGACCACTATAACTATCTTTTTAAAAATATATAGTTGTATCTTGAGTTCAGCCGTGTCCCTAAGTTCAAGGGGGCATTAGCTCTGCCACCAGAAGTACGACGGTAACACCTAACAATGGACACCTGTTTGTTTACAATCAATTGGATTTCTGTTGTAATTTCAAACATGGCCAATGTGAAATTTAGACTAACTTTATTCTAGACATGGAAGCAACACATCCTGAAGTAGCCAGAAATGTGTCCTCCAACGTGTAGACGTCTGTTCCGGGTCCCGCTAGGGGACCTCGTAATCAGGCATCCCGTAATGAATGGTGCGGTCCCGTAACGGCACAGTTCATTACGGGACCACCAGGGTCGTAAGGAGGCCCTATGTCTTTTTGAGTGCTTACCAATGCTTAACAGCTGGATGAATAGAAAACTCACAGGAAACGGAACTGTTAGTGGTTGGCAAACACTCTATTTCAGTCTTTGTACTGTGGCCCTCTACCTCTGGAAAATGTTGTACTCCTGTGCCCAAGGTAAAGAACCTGGTTATTCAAGTTTGATTCTGTGATGACCTATAAATCACAGATTAATAGCACAGTGAACTTGGCTTTTTTCATTTATAATATTTAAGAAGTATTTTCCAATATTTAATCAAACCCAAGCAGTTATTGCTGTAACACAATCGCTACTAGACTGTGACATCAGTCGAATTCTGCCCTTCCTGAAAACATGGAATATGCCTGCAGTTGCTTCAAAATGCCTCTTCATGAGCACATTACTCCAGTTCTGAATACCAATGTGTTAGCATGTTATGCTTACGTCCCTCTGACGAGTTCAACGCTCATTATCTGGTATGGATCCCCCTTTCAGAGCGATACATACTGACACTCTATCCCCTCTACAAAACCCTGCTCTGCCTCCCTCTGACGTTTTGCTAACTTGGGGGGACAGGCATTCTTTTTTCAGGCAGCCACTCTGTGAAACATTCTCCCAGTTGTTTTGTGTCATGTAGATTTAACATCTTTAGTCACAACCGAAATGCATGGCTTTTTGCAAAGCGAATCCACATATTTGTTTCAGTAGATTCATTCCTCTCACTGATTTCTTGAATCCCGGGACACCACTTTGGAGGCATCAGTGTACTCTATAATTTTCTTTCTTGGAGATACCCGCACTTAAACCTCCCTTCTCGATTGACCCTACCACCCTGGCCAACATCTAAGCCAACACGATGACTAATGCCATTGAGACCATTGCCCCATTGGAAAACAAGAAAGGAAAGAAATCACTTCATGCAAACGCCTGGTTTGTATTTGTATTTGTATTCATTGTTTTATATAGCGCCTTAATACAAGGCGCTTTACAGTTAACAACATGAACATATAAAGATAAGCCAAGCGTCAAGCCCTGAATACCTGGCAATCCAACCCTAACAACCCCAACAAAGAAAACTTCAAAATAATATTGTCACAATACAAAAAAGCCATCTCCCAAGCCAAAGCCGTCTCCTTTAACGCACGCATCACCAAAGCCAACTCTTCTCCATCTTTAAATAACTCATCACCCCCTCTACCACTCCCGATGACATCAGTAAAGACGAAACCTGGTGCTCAAACATTCAAGCAGCCATGCTAAAAAAATAGAACTCAGGACAAAATCATAGCACAAGTCAAAACCCTCCCTAAGTACAACCCCATGCCACCCTCCACCCAAAATCCTAAGAACGCCCCACACAGCTCTTTTCCTTCCATGATGTCACAGAAGTAGAGGTCATCAACATCCTCAAGCAACTTAAGCCTTCCATGTGTAAAGGTGACAGCTGCCCCCCAAACCTAGTCAAAGAATGCTCCAATGAACTAGCACCGCTCATCAAAGCATACATCAATGCCTTATTCTCGGCCATGTCTGTCCAAGCCAACCTTAAAGAAACTTGGGTGCGCCCGCTTCTAAAAAAAAACGACACTAGACCCCACATCACCTATTAACTACTGCCCCATCACCACTGTCCACTTCCTTTAAAAAAATGTAGATAAGGCAGCTCACAACCAAATCCAACTATTTCTGGAAACAAACAATATTTTAAGCAGGAGACAATCAGGATTCCATAAGGGCCATGGCACAGAAACCGCTCTCCTTGATCTTAAAAATCTAATCACATCCATCATGGACAAAGGCAAACCAGCGCTCCCCCTTTTCCTAGACCTCTCAACCGCTTTTGATCTTGTAGATCATAAGACCCTCACCTCACACCTTGTAAACTCAGCCCACTTCACGAACAAAGCAGCCACATGGATCACCTCTTTCCTAAACGGCAGTGCCATGAATGTATTTTCCAATCATGCCAACGCCACACCTACTACCATACACTGCAGAGTTTCTCAGGGTTCCTGTATGGCCCCCACTCTTTACAACCTCTTCACTAAACCACTCTTTGACAAACATGACTCCCTCGGCATAGCTTAAATGAACTATGCCTCCTCTCCCTTACAGGCTCCTATGACACAGACGCAGCGGCTATCCACCTCATATATAATACAATTCAAGCATGGATGGCCACGAGTGGACTCTGCCTCAATGGTGATAAAAACAATAGGACCTCAAGAAATCCTAGCTAAGCTTGAACGCCAATACTGCAACTTCACCATAGATAACACAGTCATCCCTGTCTCTCAGGCTGTCAAAACGATAGGTGTCTACTTAGACTCCACTCTGTCCATGGCACGCCAGGTTAAAGCTACAGCCTCAGCCTCTGCACACATCATGAAACTCATCAATCAAGTAAAGCCTTATCTATCAAAACAAAACTGCCTTACCATAGCCAGAGCCACCATAGGAGCTAAACTTGATTACTGTAACGTCCTCCTTGCAGGCACTTCTAACACTAATCTAAATCGGCTCCAGGTTATTCACAATAATGCCCTCAGAGTGGCCCTCAACATACCTAAAAGGGAACACATCACCCAAACAAGACGTGAAGTACACTGGCTCCCTGTAAAAGAACTAATCACTTTCAAGACTCTCACACTTACTCACAAATGCCTCTCATTCAACACCCCACCTTACCTCTCTGATGCCATTGCACGAGAGACCTCCACATGCCCAAAAAGACTCTGCCACGCCAACAAACTTCGCATCCCCATCATAAAAAGGAGCAGAGCAGGGGGCATTGCCTCCCGCACATCGCTCCTAAAATATGGAATGCCCTCCCAAACTCACTTAGAACTGATCCCTCACTCCAAGCATCCAGGAAAGACTTAAAAACAACCCTCATCAACTAACCTCACTACGGCAGCTAGGCTTACCCCCGCCACATGGTATGAGTACTTCTGTCTCCATTTCTGCCATGTAACTAAGAATCTACTCTTTTGCTTCTTCTCTATGTATTACGTACTATGTAACTAGCGTCAAGATGCCCATGGGCTGCTGTGAGCTCGACAAATGTAAATAAATAAAGTAATAAAACATATTATAACATAAAGGATTTATTAAATGGTCAGAAACAGTAATAAATTGAAGTTAAAATCATTATAAACATGTGTCCTTCAGGTATCAATTATTTACTCAACCTATATATTGACCAATATTGTTATATATTTATAATGCACTCACAATTTCTTATTTTAGCAGAGAACAGACACTTTGTTATAAGGGCTTATTTCTAAAATTATGAATTGCAATAATGGGGTAATTAAATGTAAAGAATGCTATGTGCGTCTCATCACGATTTGTTGTACTGTAGTGACAGTAATATTTAAAAAATGGCACAAGTACACCATGTTCCTTATATCAAAACTGAGATTTGCTCTTTAAGGTAAAATCTCTGCCTTCTCAATTTTGAGGTATTTTAAGACCATGAAATTAAAAAAAAATCATACAACTTTGCATTAATTTAAAGGTGTTGATGTGTATAAATCAAATGTTAAAGAATATAAATATCCCAGAACCTTAATTTCATTCCATTGTTTGGCCAAGCCAGGGTTCACTCTTTACCAAGAGCTTTCTGAGGACTGTGACGAAATGCGAGTATTCATCCTGTCTCACCAAGCGGGGGTCCATACCTTTGAGGCTAGGGGGGTGGGCCTGCTCCTCAAGACCCTTCCTAGGGGTCTCTGCAAGTGGGATCTCACTGAGAGTGACTCCCCCCTAGGGGACAAGGACGCCCATTCCCACAGGGAACTCCCCAGGCCAACTCCCATATGTGTGTATATGGGACTACCTTCCTTGAAGAATACGGTATCATCCTTCTATGTTGCATCAGGCAATGGTGGATCAAACAAAAGCAAAGAGAGTATCTCTTTAAAAATAGACTATTTAACTGAGACGAGTGGATCACAAGAGGAGGTGCACAGGGGAAGCCCCCTGACATTATCACGCCTTGGAGAGGTGGAACTATAGCACGCCACAAAGCCTGCTACAATTGGAAAGCTGCAGAAAGACAGCCTGAGACGCCAGAGAACCAGCAATAAAGACAACGGGTAAACTGTTGTAGAGGCAGCGAGAAAAAAGCTGTCCAATGTGGTGGCTTGGCCATAGTCCTACCATGGTGGACCAAGTGCTCAGTGAACAATGCTGACACCATTATCGCAAGGAGCACTGATAGCTCCCCACCAACAGCGTTCATTGAATGCAACTTCACACTGAGACGCCGAGAACAAGATATGAGTGAAGCCAGAGATGGAGAAGTCAAAAAGGCAAACCGATTACCCAATCGAAGGCCAAGCCATGCAAGCTCACCCAGGAGAAACACTGGTATTGGGGTGAATGAAAAGAGCGGGTGGCTTCTGGTGCAACCAGATGTAAGAAGCAGAATGCATGAAAGTCATGAATGAGACATTCCCCTAATAAACCAGAATACTTGGAGATATGAAGCAATCATAAAGAAAGTAAGAAAAAACACCGGTGGGAAAAAGAGGAAAGGTGGAAAAGAGAACCCTGGAAAGGCAGAGAAGAGCACCAGAACTTGAATATAAAGAATGTGAGAACACTCCCGGATACAGTGTCCCATGTGTTGTGAATTAAGACTGTCAAGTGAACATAATAAGGAGGTACATAAGGGAATAGAACCCAGGAGAGTGGAACTCCTAGTACAAGTAAAAGTATACAAAACTAAAGAAAGGTGGAATTTCCAAGAAACTGATAAGCATAAGCTTATATGAAAGAGTGTGAGAGAATACATCCAGGAGAGATATTCTAAACAAACCAGAGAAATTAATATAAAACCCATGAACAGTTGGGAGGAGCTACAAGAGCCCCTAAAGGAGATACCAAAGGGGTCTCAGAGAAGACCTGCATAAGGATTTAAATCAGAGACATTGGTATCTTGAGCATAAAAGGAAGCATGATAAAACCCCCAAAAAAAAGCCACAAGAAAGAAAGAAGGCATAAGGGGAACTGACCAGGATATGAGAGACAATCTTTTGGCCTACTTTAGTTATTCTCATTAGTGGTAGGATCAGATAAAGTTAAATTTGGACTGAGGGCAGTTATTTGGGACATCCTGATGTAAAACGAGCACCTTGCGTTTCTTTAGTCAGGCAGGGAAAACCCTATAGCAATAGGGATAGATAGGCCTTTTCTGTATAATTTCATTAATTTTAAATTCTGTTTATTGTTTTCAACAAGTAGCCATACAAAAAACAAAACAGTGGTTTAGTGAATCATCTCCCTGCCCTCCCCGCATTCCAACACAGTCTCACTCCCAATTGGTACTTACAAGTTAATTGTCCCCTCATCACAGTGGGATATTCTAGTATTCTTTCATCAACAGAGATATGTACCCCTACCCTTACTCCCCCGAACAGCATGTAATAAGTCCACAACTAAAATGTCACTGACCGATAAATGCTAGCCTCTCAGGGTCTCTCATCTCCAGTGTTCACCCTGTCTCCGGGGCTTGCACAATAAGGTACTGTTCACAAGGACCCCAGATATCTTTGGGTCTTGCACAGGAGTATACCACCCTTTTATTTTCCATTTCATTACAATAGAGAATGTCCTCTTTCCACCTTTCTATAATAGGGTGCCTTTGCCTACCCCACACCATCGCAATCCTCCTCTTAGCTAGCAATACTAAAAGTCCAGCAGAGGAAAGCTCTGTGGTCTTGGAAGCAAGACCATGCTGAGCAACACAGGTTTGAATTCCAGATCTGCGCCAAGCTCACGTTATAAATAACCTGCACTTGCATGATCTGAATGTAAATGGTCTGGCAAGATCGTTCCTCCCTCCGACCCTTGACTTGTTGCGCTTTGAGACACACGTGTATATGGGCATTATAAATGACCAATAAAAAAAATGACACATGGAAAAAGTCTGCTGGAATGATCCCACATCGTGCACACTCTTCCGGGGTATCAGGAAAAAATGCATGCAGCAACGCCGGGGTGTAATAAAATGGACGCAGTGCTTATAGGGTGGTCCTGTTGTCTCCATGACACACACCCTGGGGCTCGCCACCTCGTCACCTCGCTCCGGTACTCTGGCCAGGTACGCAGACACTGCATTGTCCGTATTGCGGAAATGTTGCTGCTTCAGGAGGGTGCTGTCCGACATCCAGCCCAAACTTATGGGTCACTCCAGTGCGTACCACCACTGGAGCCATCGGTCTGCCTCCCTTTCTGGATCCAGGCAAGGAGGGACTGCAGGACCGACTGCCCTCGGCATTCCATAAGGCATCAGATAAAGTAGCCCAGTTGCTGCATCTCTCCAGCGAGGCTTGCCCAGAGCCGCCAGTGACCCGTGCGCTTATTCTCATGCGGCTGCGACAGGTCAGGCCCACTTCTCCTTGCCTCACGCCCTCAGATCACGGGCTAAAGCCGCAACACTTCGCAAAAGTATGCCAGAGTAGATCCCACAGCTGATGCATCCACTTGTGTTGCAGTGCCAGGTCAGGAAATATCAGGATTTCATCTGGATCTATTGGAGTGCCAAGGAGCGCACTGGATTGTGGCCATCTTGGCTGGGCTCATTAGTACCCCCCATATTTATCATTACATTAAAAGAGAGTTAACATGCACAAAATGTCTGATTTTTCTGACCCACCATAGGACCTAATGAATTCTAACATATAGCACACATAGGTATTTAATCACAAATGTCCCATTAATATCCAGAAGAGAAATAATAATTTTCATGGAAAATAACATATTCAAAGAAAGAATATTTAAAATTGAAGAACATGATAAAAAAAATATATTGTTAGTGACCTACTAATCAACAAAACACCAAATCAATGCATAGTTAAGATTCACAAAAGTAGGCAAAGACAAATGAGCAAAAGAAGTTAAAATTAAAATGTGGGTTTGTAATTTAAGTTCCACTCATTTGAAGCAATGATCTAATGTAAGATCAATGACAGTAATCCACCTAGTCACAGATTCCATTTAGATGTGTTCTGATAAACAATAGGAATCAGAGACAGTGTGGTATCTATTGGCAGAGCAACAAACGCGTTGTTACCTATTATTGGTGAATAGGGTCTAGTAGCATAATTAATACACATGACTAAAACTTAATTAGTGAATACTTTAGTTTTTTTGCTTGCAAAGACTTTTGATCAAATAAATGATGATTATATGTATCTTGTCCATCAACTGTCTTTTTCTTTTAATGTATTGTTTAAAGCACGGCCCTAGCTCAAGAGCAGTGGAGTGCTGTACAAGGTGGGGGTTGCCAGTGTTTGGGCTGATATCTTTTAACAGTAGCACAGTACAGTGTGTTGTAGTCAGTGCATCCATTGGGATTAGCCCCCCCGACATGTGTTGTTGAAAAAGCCACGTTTGGAGAGCTTTGTGAAATTGGAGATTGTGGGGGTTCTCCGAACACATAACAGGAACAAATTCCATAGGGCCGGTGCGAGACAAGAGAAGTATTGTTTGCGGGTACTCTCTTTGCTCACTAGTTGTGATTCTAGGTGGTTGGTTGAGTTTTTGCATGAGGAGCGTGTACACCAGATATGTGGAGTTTAGCGACCAGGTACACTGGTGTGCTACTTGTGACTGGTTTGTATATAAGGCATGCAGTCTTGAACTGTATACTGGCCTGGAAAAGGAAGCCAATGTAGCTTGCACAGGATGGAGTAGATTTGGTCAAATTTCGCAAACCATTAATAAGACATGCTGCAGTGAGGTGGACTGTTTTTAGGGGAGCCAAGTAAGTTGCTGGAAGCGGATCTATATTTGTATTATTATATTATTACTATTTATAAATGTTCATAGTGTTCAATTCTTCATAATAACAAGCATAGTAAGTCCTTTCTTGTTGATGTTTTTTAACTTCTAACTAACTGTGATAAAGTTAACATACACAATTATTATCACTTTTGAAACTTTCTTTTTAATTATTAAAGGTACTCTAGTAAATGTATAAATAGGAAGGTACTTACAGTACTCAACGACTTTGTCTACAAGAAGTTAATTCATTCCTTATATTAGTAAAAGCCATTGGGCATGCGTTTCATGAAATTCCATTTGGAAGCTTTAATCTGCAAATCATTAATACTTAAAGACTAGTGACAAGGTGATAATCATTGAAAACGTGGTGGGTCCCTTTTGAAAAAGGCAAAGATCACAACCTCGAAAAAATATCTTACTAGTGGCAATATTTTTATTGTAGTCCAAATTGGGGCTACA
Organism: Ambystoma mexicanum; assembly: GCF_040938575.1. NCBI lineage: Eukaryota > Metazoa > Chordata > Amphibia > Caudata > Ambystomatidae > Ambystoma > Ambystoma mexicanum. Next base: position 827,885,892 of record NC_090936.1, read on the forward strand.
AAAATAAATGAACATAGACACAAACTCAGTATATAAGGACGGTTAACGTAATTGCTATATCAAAAAGTAATAGAAATGCTAATTGTATTTTGTATTTTTTTTTTATATAGCGCCTTACTCCAAAGCGCTGTAAAGTGTCAAAATATCTATACCAATGTTTTACTTGCTGGCATGTGCTTCCTAGTAATTACTACCCCACATTTACATTTTAACTTTTCTTTTGCTCATTTTTCTTTGCCTACTCCAATGACTTATTTTTGCTAATCTTGAGTATGCAATGATTTGGTGTGAACTGTGAACATTTCTCCCGGTGTCTCGTGTGTTACAACTGTACTTTCTATAATATTAGAATGTCAAAATTAAAGTTATAAGCATAATCCTTATTATGTTACTTGTTTGCCTCCAGAGATATCACCAAGAGGTGTTACTAATCACTAGTAATTCATGTGAAGACATTTTCCTTCCAAATTAATATTTGATTAGTTTACCTTACCAAGGCCAAGAATGACAAGGCTGCCAAAATAAAACATAAAATGTTATTTCAATATTTTAAAGAGTACACAGATTACATAAATACATTATGCTGTTGATCAACATCCAGTCCTTTGGTTATAGTGTCAGTATAAAATACAAAGCAGGACTCCTTTTGCCATAGAAGAAGTTCTTTATTTCCAACTCTGTCACAAGAATGTATCCTTTCAATGTGCACAAACCGGATGTCTTCAAGTTTGGCTTGTGTGTGATGTTGTTGCAGTGTATTGAGAGAGGGTATCTTGTGTCTGATGTTCTAATTGATTGTAGATGTTCACTTATTCTGACTCTCTATTCTCTCTTGGTACTGCTGATGTCATTCTTGCTGCATGCACATTTAATGACAGAAATGACAAAACTATTTTAAAATTGAGTTGTTTCATTTCTACATTATATTCATCAACTTTAAGTTTTTTGAGTTTATCATGAGCAATTATATGCATGTTGCAATTGCCCCATGTATTAAATACCTTAAGAACTTGATTGAATCATGTTTCTGAGCGATTACCTAGATATTGCAAATCACTCTAACAGGCCTTGTTCTTAATGGTGAGAGGTTTCTTATAAATCTTTGATGGTGCTTCCCCAATATACTGTTTAATTACTCAGACAGATTTTAGTATTCCCCACAGTTTTTTTCTCAATTTTTCTAATTATTTTGCTAGAAGAATCATATAGTACTATGAAATTAATTTGATCTTTTTGAGAGTGACATAGGATCCTGGCTGATCAGTATAATTCTGTTTACATTTGCTGCTTTTTCTACACCGTCATTGATTATCTTTGCATAGTACTCACTCTTCCCAAACCTTTAAATAATGTTTTTGTCACACAATTATATAATTATTCAGATTGCTTATTCAGATTGCTACAACTCTATTTAGCATGAATACATTCCCCACGAGGAATACTTTAATAACACTGGGATTGGGAGCTCTTCATGCATCCAGGATCAAATTGACCTCTGTTGGTTTACTCTGCATGTGTGTAAACAGTTGATTATTAATGATTTGGATTTCAAGATCTAAGAAAACAATGTTTTTTTAAAATATGTTGACAAGTTAAGATGATACAATTGTTTTTCTTTTTTTAAAAAAGAACATAGGCCAACAGAGTAGCATAGTGGCCCTTCCAGATGAGAAATATTTCATCAATAAATCAGAGCCAACTTCCAGAGCATGCCACTTGAGGCAGGCGTTAAAGCCATAGCTTCTTTGAGTTGTATTCCACTAAAATGATGTGGGTAATTATGTTTCTGAAAGGGGAGTCTGCTACCCGTTTCATTAAGCGCCAAAAACATAGTGCATCCATGTGCCTTTGCTGCACCATCCTCCTAACATCTTCAGCCCCCGGTCTTCAGAAAAATAGATATATACACATTTTATTGGGAAAATACTGATTATCAAAATCAACAACATCACATGGAAAAAGTAACAATACATAATCTATATAAATAAAAATGTGAATGTTTCTTTGTTCAAAATATTAAATCTCTGAAAGTTCTTCACCAATTGCTTTGATATTTTGACACAACGTTGCATTCGAATAGGTGGGTGTTTTTTTATACCTGTTATACATAGATGTCACACCTGTGACAGGTAAAAACATGCCTTTTATGAAAAACAGAGCCATCTGTTGGACGTAAAAGCAACACACGCTATACTGATTATTTTACAATTCCATTTCAATGTTTTCGATTTAAAATGTCTCAAATACGTGCCGAAGAAGCAGCAGAGCGACGTGCAGCAGACTTCAGGATGCATGGTTGTGAGCACAGCGATCGCGTTCTGCAGCTTCAGATCTGCTTCGTTCTCAACAGAATGAACGCGACAGCCTGAGAGTGGCTGAAAGACATCAACGAGAAACAGCAGATCAGCGTCAAGCATGACTCTGTGCTCAGCAATTACGCGATTACAATGGCGTTGTATTCTGGTACAACCCAACTGATGATTATAGTTTGAGCCGGCATGTTCTCATCGGCACCATGACCGAAGTGTGTCCTTATTGCAAGGCTCTGAAATTTAATTCCTTTCTGAAACGAAAGGAATGTGTTGCGCCACTGGGGAAATTAAACTGCCTCAACTTGGAGAACCGCCAGAGCCATTAAAAACTTTGCTTGCCAGATATAGCGCCAAATCAAAGAATTTCCTATCTAACATCAGGAAATACAACTCATGCTGCCAAATGACATCATACGGCGCAGAAATCCTAACAGCTCAATTCATGCCGAATTGCGTTTGCAATCACCATCAACAAAGCTCAAGGCCAATTGTTAGAATTCTGTGATTTAGATCTAGACACGGATTGCTTCTCACATGGACAATTATATGTTGCGTGTTCTGCAGTCGGCAAACCAGCCAATCTCTATATCTGCACAGACAATGGAACAACAACAAATATTCTATACCCACAAGCATTGTGAAATTAAACATATTAGAAACGTGCCCTTTCTCTTTTCTTTCTTTTCCATTTAACCATACTGAGCCACAGCAACGCGTTGCCGGGGACAGCTAGCCATACATAAACATTTAGAATACTATAAACCGTCTTCTGAACGCTTACTTTATAAAATATAACATAATGAAAATAATCTTCATTATTAATCAGAGGCGTTGCTGGGGGTTGTCTGAGGGGGCTATAGTCCTGGGTCTTTTGGTTGTAGCCCCGGAAAGAAGCTCAACGCTAGAACCAAAAGGCTAGCTAGCCCAGAGTCCCCGACAGACCTGATGTTAGCATAGTCCTGGATCTTTTCCAGACCTAGCAACACCCCGGTTGTAAATCATGAACAAGGTTTGGTCAAAATAAAATGCGGCTTAGGCCACATCTTTCTAATAATCAGTAAAATTGTGCAGATTAATAAAAAAGTGCAATATGTCCTCATCTTTGCCCATGCCCACAACTGCATATCTTATCTGGACCGAACAAGTTAATTTTAGCTTTCTTTTAAAGGTAAGGCATTTAGCCTTATCATCAGAGTTACCCTTATGCACTCAGGGTATTTCATTTTGATTATGAATTTGGTTGTCATTGCATCTGTGCAATTTGGGCTTTAAAACCTTAGCAAAGGTATTTTTTCAATTTTTTGTCTCGGTTAAACAGTGCTCATCTTCTGCTGCCCTTTTCTTAAGTAATATCTTGCACTGTGATTTTGCCAGATTACCGAGCACTGCTACAGCCCCAAACCTCCACCTCTTCATCAAAGAAATCCCACTAGAGTGCCAGAGTTCTAGGAGGAATCATTCTGTTTGGGGAAACCCACTATCACTCCAATACCTTTACATAAATTAGGGTTCACTGAGAAACAATTTCAAAAACCTGCTTTGAGTCTGGCAGAACATGCTCAGAACACCTACTTCTTGCCTCACACCATCTCCAGGGGTACTAGCAAATATCCCCAACACTTTCCTCAGAAAGGAGATCTGCATAACCTCCAGGCATCCACAGGGAGTAAACCCACAGATCTCGCTCACATGGAGTGTTGCCATCTGAATTTTAATCTCCGGCAATAAGAGGCATTTATCAAGTCTTCTGCCGCTGTATCGATGGTAGAAGAGGAAAAGCCACCTTAAGCCTGCACCAACCTGCTTGGAGTGGACCAGCTATCCTTAAAAGAACATGGTAGACCTAAATATTTATAAAAACCTGACAACCTATAATTTTCCATTAAGAAACCAGCTACATTTCTCAAATCCCTTTACAAAGATCCTGCTCTTTGATTTTGGCAAATTAAATTTCAAGCCATGATCATTGAAAAAGGTGGTTGTGTAGAGTAGACTCAGGTGTAAAGGTGTGCAATCCAATATAACAGTACTGAATGTAGTCCCATTTAAAAGGGGTGGGATGAGCCTGGTTGAAGCACTACATAGATTAAAATCGGACAAAAACAATCTAAGTAGTCTTTAGTGGCACATGGCAGGTTCAAATTTCACCTGTGCTTCCTGTCACCAATGGCGCACAAAACATTCCAAATGGCAGAGGCTTCGCAAGGTTTTTTATTAAGCCAATCCTTTTGCTTCCTCATTTACAAGCACCTCCTTCTTAGCCCAGATGCCCTTAGCCCCACGTTAGTATGTTGCAATTGTTTATCCCTCAGTATGCTGAGTGCTAGATGAACTGAGATGTTGGCCTAAAGGCCTTTAGCATTATCTCACTCATATCATTGACCTCCACATGGACTTCCTAACTCTCCCTACTCTCAGAAGTTGTTAGTGATTTAAAGGAGTAGGGATGTGTGCCTTCTTGGAGAAACTCTGTTTGATTCTGTCTTTCTCTTTCATGCTTGCACTCTCTCCTTTCCCTCTCTCTGGATACACTCTTCATCCAACTCCATACACTTCCCTTCCCTGCCCCCTCCACTCTACCATCCATCAAATGTCTGTCAATCTTTCTAGACCTTGCCTCCATCCTTTGATGATACTCCACCCACTCTGTCACCTGTCCTTCCTCCTCTATCCTACTAAGCCCAGTCCATTCCGTCTGGGTACACCCGCCGCGGAACAGCAATAGTGGCTTGGGAAACTGAAGGCTCGAGTTAGTGTCTGTAGTCCCAGTTTGTTGTACCACACAGGTATGTCCTGGTGTTGGATGGGGAGGTATGCCATACATTACACCTCGGTAGTCTGAGGTTGTTAACTGCGGCTCAGTTTGCTCTTCATGGCAGCACTGTGTGGCTTTCTGGGCTAGCATGCACTGGAGGCATTGTAGCATTCTCTTCTCTCTGCAGTCTTTCTCCTGTGCTGGTTGACTGCAGAGTCCTCTGGAGTATATCATTGTTGGGCAGGTCCTGATCTCTGAGCAACTGGCTTGTCATCAATGTTATCCCTCAGATGTTTGTTTTTTTTCTCTTTTGAGTGCAGCGTCATGAGGAGAAATAAGAGTAGCAAGCATCTTAGCAAGCATCTTGTTGAGGCAAGGGATGGGACAAAGGTGGGACGCTCAGACATTGAATGGAAGAACATGAATTAGGCCCTTTCAATGCCAACTGCCTTTCTCAGGGTCTTTCTATATTTCCTACCCTGTCCCCACAGACAAGGCCAGGTTCTTGGCTTTTACACAAGCCCTGACAATCGCTGTGAACCAAAGTCACTACAGCCAGGTGTGTTATGTATCTTAATGCACCTCTGACCAGAAATATAACAATTGTCTGCTGTGAGGAACCTGGACTAATCATCCCTTCTGCCTCGAGAGGCGCTATCCAATTTGAGGGTAGGGAGGTGAGCCTGCACAGCAAGTCCCTCTCTATGGGTCTGGGCAAGTGGGACCTCACTGGGAGGGACTCCCTTCAGGAGGACAAGGACTCCCATTACTGCAAGGCACTCCCTGTCCAGAACACGTTATCCACCTACATGGGAATTGGAAAGATTACTGTTACTTCTGTTTTGGACTCTTCAAATAGTGACATTTCTTCAATCTCTTTGGCATCAGGTAATGCTGTATCTCGTCTGAACTCCACAGCCAAAGTACAACAACACACCCCTTTTGTTTGTGATGATGTACATGAACCCACGAGGAATGTGGAAAAGAAGAGAGAGTCCTTCGCAGATGCGAGCCTCTGATGGGAAGACGCTCTGAAGGGGTGGAGCCATGCTAGTCCGCAGAGCCAGCGGTAGCATGGAGAGCAAACAAAGTGATCGCACACCACCAGAAGGCTGGCGTCCTGACTGGCAGAGAAGCTTTGGTCAAGAAGGAGACAGGGACAGAAGTGGTGCACAGTGTTTGGTGGTGAAGGAGCAAGTGGACCTGTGCTGTCGCTTTAATTGCATCTCCTAGTGTTCCCAGCATGCCTACTAAAGGCTCCAAACCCTCAAAGCAGTGCAAAGTGTTTGGCAGTGTTTGGTAGGGGTTTGCCGGGCTCTGTGTGGTCAGCTGCAGAGTTTGCCTCCTGGGACCAGAACTGCGGCTCATACTGCCCACATGCCATTTCAACATCCTTTTGCACGTGGAAAGCCTGAAGCGGTAACACTCTGTACTTACTTTGTAAAAACAACTTTTCAGGTATTTCCTTGAAAAAGCAACACGAAACTCACTGTGTGTGGACCCTGTATTTACCACAATCACTTCGAGAGCTATATATCCCGCCCCATGGGATCACCGAACTCAGCCGGCTGGAAGTGTGGAGGGGAGGCCCTTCAGATGGAAGAGGGTTGAAGCCTCTGCAGTACGAAGTGGAGGCAGAGCAATGATGTGAATTCGGCGACGGGGAGAAACAAATCGCAGGTGGGTAACAACATGTTGAAATCTGCGTTGATTACAATTGCCCTGATGCCCACCTGTTCTGGTGGTTTTGGCTTACCCCACAAGAGACCACAAATTAATCTGTGAACCTCAGGCATGGTGCTTGTGAGGTTAGCCTCAAGTCAGCCCTAAACACAGGGGTGCCGCCTACCACTGCTAAAAAACTAAGGATATGGGCCTTGAGAAGAGCAAACTGTCATGACCACTGTGAGGGGGCATAAATTGTGCCACAAGCAGGCTCCCACCAGAACCCTGAGGGCCTTAAAACAAACTGCAAAAGGGCTCCTGGAGCCAGTCCTGGTGCCTCAGGCATCAGGCTCATATGTAGGAAGGAAGGACTGTTCAAACTAGGTCCCATTTATGTACATGGGCCTTGAAATCCAACATGGAAGGATCCACACAGTCTAGTTCTAAGAACCAAGCCATGCGGTCTAGTGTTTTGGGTGTGGCAGGCCTGGAACTACTTTCCCTGGTACTACTTTACCTTGGCTATATAAACCACACCCTGACTGCAGAACACGCTTCGTGTTATTCTGCAACCCGCAGCGTGACGCTCACCGTGTCCAGCTCCTGGTCTTCAGCATCTTCCTGTAATCCTGCAAGAACAAGAACACGATTATTCTGTTTTACCTGAGAAAACACCATCCAGCACTCAGCATCTCAACTGGGCTGCAATCTGTAGAAACCGAGAGAAGAAGAAACATCACTCACCTGTGAGTACTAGCTTAAGGGCTTCCGGCGAACCACTACCACAGCTGCTGTTCGAACATTGGGACTTGCAATAACGAGAAAGGGAAAAACAATATTAGAACGCGCGCTTCCAAAACATCGAATTCCATCAATCTTACCTGAATTCCATCGCGCTACGGCACGCTTCCATCCGGAGCACCACAGCAACATCTGCAAAGGAAAAGAGACATATTCAGGTTTGCTTTCAATATTAAACAACCACACAGTGCTGTACTTACCTTAACGGATTCTGGGGGCCTGTTTTTCATCACGCTCTCATCCACTCGCAGCACCACAGTGGCATGTGAGGAGAAGAAGAAGAAAACACAGGTTAGCTTTAAAAGACAATAAAGGCACTGCGCTTCACGCTTTCTCTTACCTAGAAAACGTGCCTCTCCATCCGGCACGCCAGCATGAAGACCTTTGAACCTGAAAAGAAGGAGATAAAGGCATTAACGAATTCCCACCATAAACAGAACAAAGACTTACGATGAACAAACCTACCTGCCTACCAGCAGATTCGGGGTCACAGCAGGCCTCGGCCCAAGGAAGGCGTACTGCACCAGTGAAGAAACTCAGGCAGCTTGCCAACAAACGTCGTGCACCCCTGCACAAGAAACGCAGGATGGATAGCTCACCCTACAAATAACTAAGATTCATTATTCAGCACTGGGCAACTACGCATCCAGGGTTCCAGATCTCAGAGCCTTCCAGACGCCCCCGGGGATATCAGATGAGCGTAACAGAACACAAAGCCATTAAACCTGTTCCACCTGGGCATCATGGAGACATCAGTTAGCCCAGCATTTGGGACAATTACGTGCAGAGGTACACGCAGCCCGGCAGGTAACCAATGCTTTAAGACGAGAGTTAATAGTCACAAAAGACTGTACAGATGAACTAAGCAAACAGCTACTACAAACACAGGCGGGGTTCCATTGCCCGGATTCGTCCCATCCGTCGCTACACCATCATCAGTCAATCCAGTACAGATAACGTTGCTGGGAGCAGTACCCCTGGGACCACCAGAACGGTTTAATGGAGACCCCAGAAGGTACGAAACATTCATGAACCAGTGCCGCCTACATTTTCTTTGTAGGCCTGGGGCTTTCCCAAACGATCAGGCGAGGGTTGCCTTTGTGTGCCGCAGACTGGTCGGTACCTTTAGTGAGCTGGAATGACCCATTACTGCAGAACTTCAGGGGTTTTCAACAGGAGATAGAAAAGTTATTTGCTCGACACTTGCATGGACAAGCTCTTGATAACTAACTCCTATCCCTCCGCCAAGGGAATCAAGATTTGCTGACTTATATTGCCACCTTTTATAGACTGGTTGATGAAGCGGGGTGGCCAGAAGATAAAAGAACCATGTTGTTTTATCGGGGCCTACGAGGAGACCTGAAGGATGTCCTTGCTCAAGTGGTAGACCCACCTAAAGACTGTGCAGAGTTTATCAACCTGGTAGTTCAGTTGGACCAAAGATTACAGGATCAAAGAACAGAGCGAAGTAGACTCGAAAATCATGCAATGTACGTACATTCAAAAGATAATGTTCAACGTCCATCAGAAAATACCACAGAATCCATGCAGATTGGAGTATGACCCTCTTTAACCAAGGGTGAACGAGACAAGAGGAGACAGCTACAGTTATGCCTATACTGCGGTAAATCGGGTCACTGCCTCAAAGAATGCCCAGTGAAACCTCCAAAGAAAGTGGTAGGCGCTACAGAGAAAGAAGATGATGGAAAGGAATCGGAAAATTACCAGGCCCGCTTGTCGAGCGAGAAGGATGAGCCACAGACCTCACATTTCGCCATACCAGTAACCTTAATCAATCACCAACGACCCTCACGGATGCATATATAGACAGCAGAGCAGTTGGTAATTACATAGATCGAGATCTGGCAACAGAAATGGGACTTCCTGTATGCACAAAACCAACAACTGAAAAGATAACTACTGTTGATGGTACAGAAATTGCTTCGGGACCAGTAACCCAATGCACAACAGAATTAACCCTTCTGTGTCAGGATGGACATCAAGAAGCAATCACATTTGACTTCATCAAAGCTTCTCAGTTCCGGTTGATTTTAGGGATGCCATGGTTCGTAACTCACAATCCCCACATAGACTGGCGTGCAAAGAGACTGACCTTTTCCGACGAATGCGCGCATGCTTGCTACCCGAAATCTATTCCACAGCCAAACCTGAAATCTGTTCAAGGAATAGCATCGGGGATCACGGAACCAATGGACACCTTACCAAAAGAATATCAGGATTATCAACATGTTTTTCAGAAGAAACAGGCTTACACATTACCGCCACATAGGCCCTATGACTGTCAGATTGACCTGATACCTGGCGCACAGGTTCCTTGTGGTCGAATGTATGCACTTATGGAAACCAAAAATCTGCACTTGAAGTCCTATCTGGATCAATACCTGGCTAATGGGTTTATCAGCCCGTCAAAGTCACCGGCAACCTCTCCCTTATTCTTCTTACCCAAGAAGGAAGCAGATTTGAGGACTTGCATCGATTACCGCGCCCTTAATCAAATCACAGTAAAAAAATGCTACCCTTTGCCCCTTATCCCGGAACCGTTGGACCAAGTCAAGGATGCCCGAATCTACACCAAACTAGACCTTGGAGGAGCATACCACCTTGTATGTGTAAAGAAAGGGGATGAATGGAAAACCATGTTTCGCACCAAGTATGGCCTGTACGAATATCAGGTAATGCCTTTCGGGCTGTGCAACGCACCCGCAGCATTCCAATACTTCATGAATGATGTATTACGGGAATTAATCGATGTCTGTGCCCTAGTCTATATTGACGACATCCTGGTGTATTCCCCTCTGAAAGAGATCATGTGGAACATATTCGCTCAGTCCTTGCAAAACTTCGCCAGCACAAACTGTACGCTAAATTCAAGAAATGCTCCTTCCATGTCACCGAAGTTGAGTTCCTCGGTTTTGTTCTATTGCCAAAGGGAGTCCAGATGGATTTACACAAAGTAAATGCCATCCTTGATTGGCCGTCACCTTCTTCACTTATAGGAACCCCAAGCATGCTCGGCTTTGCAAATTTTTATCACCGATTTATTCCAGATTTTTCACGGATAGTCCACCCAATCACATCCATACTGAGAAAAAACAACAACAAATTCCAATGAACTGAAGAGGCGGAACAGGCCTTTCAAGAACTCAAAAAAAGATTCACCTCCATGCCAATTTTACGACATCCTTGCCCTGATCTTCCCTATGTAGTGGAAACTTCCAGCTTAGCTATGGGAGCAGTTCTCTCTCAAAGAGATCCAGAGGAGGACTGGAGGAAGACGAAGCCAGCTACTCGCCGGACCTATTGATCTTTTCAGTGTACTCCATAACGGAATCCAAAACGAAAGAGAGCCTTTGCAGGAGAAAACAGGGTCGTTTCAAGGTACACAACAAACTCTACAGGCAGGAATCGAGAACCTAAAAGGATTGACTGAAGATCAAGCTGAGTTCCTAATACTGGAAGAAAAAAGAAAAAGAGTGGAACAACAAATTGCCCTGCTGGTCCACTTAAGAATAATGCCAGGCACTTAAAGAATGCCTAATGGCCACAAAGTGCCTCCGGAGAGCCTGGGCTGCAAAATTGTGGGACATAAAGGCAGCCAACAAGATCTAAACAACCGAAGTTGGCTTCAGGACAGAAACATTGGTCCCCCACTGAGGCACTTTAATGGCCAGCACCTTTGGAGACCACCTTCAGAGCGTAAGCTCTCCCGGAAATGGTCAGACAGAGTTAGGGGCCATCACTTCAAGCCAAACCACAGACATATTGTAAAAACTGCACGTTCTGTGAAACTCGAGAGAGTAGTGGACAGGGATCATCACCTGATTCACAATCTTACAAGTGGCATGGACTTTCTATAATGCATCCCAAACCTTCAACAAATTACTTCTGATGACTTCAGGATTATAGAGTTTGTAGACAAAAGCATAGTATCTATTTGCATATAAATTCGCCTATTGTGAAAGGGATGTTGTTGGAAGCAGCCGAAAGTCTTCAAATGCGGGGTTTTGACATTACAGCAGCAAAAGATACAACAGGGACACTTGTATCTGGGAAGAACTTTAAGGATTGGAGGTGTCACCCCTCTAGCAACATGGACTCTTGGGAAATGATCAAAAATCCATCTAAGAAGGCTAAAGTCCCGATAGAAAAAATATCGCCTGCCAAAGAGTCAAGGGACCGAAAAACAGCTCTCACACAGAGACTTCATCAGAAATGATTCAAGCCTATTTATCTGGCAGGGACACTCAGGGTACCCAAGGTGAAATGGAACCCACTCTCCAGCACATAAGAGACGGCCTTCTGGCCCAGGAAGAACTAACCTCAGCATGACCTTACAGCTTGACAATAACTGTCATAATAAAGATCGATATATCCCAAGAGAATAACTCTGGAGAGCTGGATCATACATCTTGGTCTTGGATCTCACAAGCTTTGACTACCAACAGCAAAACATAGCCACCAAAGAGGGTTCAATCCACGCACTTGAAGCTGGGCTCATGGAACACAAGAGGATGTAAATGCCTCACCACTAATACGATGTAAATCTTGGTGACCTTGACATATTTTGTTTCCAGGAGACCTGGCTTCGATCCATGTCTGGACAGATTTAATGTAATGCTTAAACCTGCTCACAAGGGCCCCAAAGGGAGACCAATATCGGGCCTGCTGACCACAATTAAATCAGGGAACGAGCTCAAATTGGTTGAGAGGGGCTCAGACAATATCTTTGCCCAGGTCACAATCATGGGATGGTCCCCAACAACTGGCGTAACAAAGAATTTGCTTAAATCATTTCTAGCAATCATACATTTGTACTGGAACCCAAGAGTAATGCAAATGGGGAACGTTTTGGGACTGGTGACTGCACGGATAGACAAATCTTGCACGAGTATGATGTATGTGACATTATTCTATACGGTGATCTTAACATCAGGTGTTTTCTGGACAAAGATCTTAAGAACCAATTCACAATCAATTTGGATAAAAAAAAGAGCAATGGCCTGGCAACAACTCATGTCCTCAAGAGACATACACATGCTGAATGGTCATGCACCTGACGTAAAGCTCCACAAGCAACTTGGGTAAAGGATGCCCTTGAAGCAAGAGGCAACATTTTTGTCTCCAGGAGCCTTTCCCATCTGTATCGTCATTTAAAGTAGTGAGAACTACTCATAGTGACCATAATCTGCTGCTAATGTCAAAATTTTAGTCAAAACTAAAGGATATAATGTGACGGTGAGCCTAGCCGAACACAGCAGGGGCTTGTATCTGAGAATCCCAAGAGTAGTAAATGAAAAACTCTCAACTCAATTTGAGAAGGGCATCACCCACAAGGAACATTCCAAAGGGACTGACTCAGTCGATTATGACCCTCTACTTAACTGTTTCTACATACCAAAATGCTTAAAAACAGGAACGGGTGATAGCCTCTGCACTTCTACGATGAACTCCTGGTAAAAGAATATATGGTAATGAGAAAGCTAAAAAGGAAAGCCAAGGCCTCTAAACACCCGAACGACCTCTTCAAGCAAAAACAGCAGTCAGCCAATATAAAAACCAGGTCCGAGCACATAGGCTGAAACTATACCAGCAAGACTCAGAGAAAAAGCTAAAGTCAATTTGTGGGAGAAGGCCTACCGATTTCTGGTCATTGGTCAAAAGTTGTGCCGGGGAGTGGACACCACTAGAGATAAACAGTGTTATGGAAGAAACATGGGTACTGCACTTCCAAAAGCTTTATGCAGAAAAAAATGCTTGCACCATTTTTCACATGAGTAAAACTCCTGCGATGTGGGACGTCCTGCACAAGATTGGAGAAGTTGCAGAGAAGGTGATGAAGCTGAGCAACTCCCGTGCGCTGGCCCAGATGGCCTGAACAATGCTATACTTAAACAAAATCCAGTGCTCAGGACTAAGTTTATCCATCTCCTGTTCAGACACATTTTGGAGACTTGTGGCCTACTCGAATCCTTTCTGATGGCAATAGTTGTCCTGATATTTTTACGAAGGGGGAGAGGGAAGACTTCAAGAACTATCGGCCTATTGCTCTCCTCAAATATTTAGGAGTGCTGATAAACAACAGCTATTGTGATAATCCGCTAACAGACTCCCTGTGGCTGAAGGCCAAATCCTTGACAACCTAGGCAACAATACTGAATGCAACCTTCATCCGGTTCTCAATGATCTCCGTTCTGGAATTTTATAAATCAAAAGTGGTACCAACCTTAACATATGGCTCAGAGGCAATGCGGAGTATCCCAAATAAAATCTGGGCTATTTTAGAGGGTATCTATTGGAAAAAAGTCCTGCAGGTGCCGGGATTTATGCCTGTTCAAACTTTGAGGAAAGGACTAGGGGTCCAATCATTGAAATCTATTGTGGAGTGGAAACAACTAGCACCATACAGATAGTGCCTTTTCTCCTTCAATCCCCCTATACTGGAGCTGATATGTAAGGAAATTGAAAAGGGCAATAACGGGGCATTGAAAGAGTGGGTCAAAAGAAATCTAGTCAAACTGAGCGTACATGGTTTACTGTGACTTAACACCAACCCATCCAAGCTTAAAACAAAATTGGGGGAGCTTGACTGGATCCAGAAATAAATGAAGTGTCTGCCTACAAGTTACATCCAATGACTGACAAAATAAGGACCAGTGGGCGCTATACCCAAATATTTGATGATGTTCCCATCCAGATATCATAATGACCAATTCCTACGGTTTAGACTAAATCTCTATCAGACAAAGAAAATAAATGGGGCAAGATCACTGCCGAAAACATCATTAAACACCGAATGTTGGTTTTGCACAGGAGATAATCAAGTAGAAACCCTAAAACATCTTCTACTGTTCTGCACAGGATTGACAGAAATTAGAACCAAACACTTCAGCCAATTCCCAAAAAACACCTGCAACATGAGTGCGGACCAGTGGTGGACATTTGTCCTAAGTGGAGAAAAGGTGTCCGTTATTCTTGCAATAATAGCATTTTTGAGCAAGATCGTGCTATAGGGAAATCTTACGGCATAGAAACCGGGTGGTGGGAATGTTAAAGATCAACATATGACTTGGTTTACCCATCTTTCCCTCTTTTCTTCTTTCTTCGCTCTTTTTACTTTTTAGGCTTTTTGTTCTCATCTCCCTCTGTGTCCCTGTTGTTTTATCTACTTGCATCAACTTTTGTAAAGGACATGGATATATGAGGACAATCTAGAAAAAAACAACAGGGTAAATTAAAGCTCGAAGAGCCAGAGTGGCAATTGCCTTCCCAAACCGTAGGGAAATACTGATACACAGGGAACGGTTTTCTGGGGAAAAAGATTCATCAACTTGCCGGTGAGGGCAAGACCAAACAACTAATGATATTTTTGTTAACCATGGTCCTGTTCACTTAGGCACAGGTGGAAAAGCTGGTCTGATGCAGGGAAGGAGGGAGGGGAGGGGAGGGCAACCAGCACAATGATGTGGGGGAGTGCGAGAGGGGAATTAAATCTCGGATTCTTAAATCTAAGCAGCTAGCCGTCACAAGTGCAGAGATTGAGGCATCGGAATAGTCATGTAATTTTTATTTTAGCATTGATAACTGGAAAGTTCCTTGCAAAAGGGTGGTTGCCCAGAGGGTGGGTGAGGTGATATCAAAATATCACTAAAAAATGCACTGTCCCACTTGTTATGGGATGGGAAAACCCATGTTGTTGTGGGGTTTTCTCTCAATTACATGCAGTAACCCCTGTTGGTATTGGGGGTATCATAAAATGTTGTGGTGAGGCCACAACAGGTGAGGTCGACCGGTTTCGATGGTTCAAGGGTGATTAACGACCATCTTCTTCAGGACAAGATCGATTTTCATATGCTGCTGAGTAGCGACTGTCCTCTTAGTAGGGCAGCAATAACAGGCTGCAGAGGGATCCTGGAATAGGAGACACAAAAGACATAATTGCAGAGAGTGCATGAATAAGCCTCTAACTGCAATATTGCAACAGTGGTGCATCCAAAGTGCAGCTAAAAAACCTGTTACAAGGCAAATGAATGCTACCAAAGACAAGGTGCTCGCCAATTCAGAGCAAAGAGCGCCACTGTAATGGTGGCTAAACAACATAGACAAGTCAACCCCATGGTGGAGGGAAAGAAAGTGGCAAGACCTGTGCACGTGAGGGAAAAAGGGGGGGCACGGTGGGGGATGGGAGGGGGCGGACCGTGGAGTGTGCGAGGGGACCTACCTGGAAAGGATGACTGAGCTATCCAGGAAATGCACTGGGAGCAGTGAGAGAGCTCTCTCCAGTAGCGAACCTGCAAAGAAAGCGATGCTGTAAAGGACTGGATGGTTGTCGGGCGGTGCTGAAGGGAGCAGAGAAATACGCATACCTGGGAAAAGTCAATCGAGGCGAGCGCATGAAAACTGCAGTCTGCTCCGTCCTAAGGATGTGGGTGTACTGAGCGGCAGCAAAAGATGTCTGCCGTGTGTGACGCTGCATGGAGGCGGGGCACCATCCGTGATGGGCGCGTAAGCCAATCGGCGGTGGGCGCGTCACGGGCTTGTCAGTGGAAGGTTGGCCTATCAATAGGCAGCCCAGGCGGAAGTCTATGTTGCGGGCGGCCAATCAGGACACACATATGCGAGGGTGTGTGTGCTGCCGAGCTAGGGCTGGAGGGGGGTGGCCATGTATCGGGTGAGATGGCTGGGGGAGAGCCGGCCAAGGCGTGGCCCGTGCAATAAGGTAGGCGCGCGCGAGGCCAATCGTTGGTCACTCAGCGGTGGGTGTGTATGTGAGGACAGGACAAGGCTGGTGTCGGGGCAGGCAAGGGGAGGAGTCCTGGTGTGGACTCTCAGGGGGGGCTGTGAGGCAAGGTGCCTGGGCCAGGTGGTGGGTGCAGGGGGTGAGTGATCAGGACAACAGGTGAAGAAGTGAAAGTAATGCCAGGAAATGAGCAGTGAAAGAAGGGGAAACGGTGAAAGAACAACTAAAAAGCTCTCTTGTGCGAGTTCCACAAGTGCACCAGATGATTAAATCAAAACAGATGATTAAATCAAAACAGAAGGCAAGAAGAGTTGGAGATGCAACACGGGTAGGTCAAAAGGGAGAATACCAATGGGTGAAAAAAAGGGAGACAGTTGTGAATGAAACGGAAATACATATAGCAGTTAAAGAATGCATCAAACATTTCATATGTTATCCCGTTAATCACACAGATACATCAGCCAGAGAATAGTGATTCATGAAATGTCAAGGTTCAATGCTGTAGCACCGCCAGTTCTTGCCACTGCATTGCTTCGTTCAACCCTTGTTTACAGGTATTTAAGCGGAAAATCCACTTCTGTTCTTGAGTAAAGAGTATAGCGTGGTAGTTGCCTCCTCGCTTCGGGTACTTGATTTTTTCCAAAATGGTCCATTGAAAAGACTCTGCTGTGTGTCCTTCCGCCAAAAAATGCGGAACCATAGGTGCTGTAAGTTTCTTAGTGCGGATGCAGGATCTATGTTCAATCATCCGTTTCTTTACTTCTCTGGCAGTCATCCCAATGTATCGCAAATGGCACGGGCAGGTGATCATATAAATTACTCCTTTGGTATTGCAGTTGGTGAAGAATTTCTGGGTCCAGGGAGTAGTCCAGCCAATATCCAGACTGGTGCTCCGAACTGTCTGGGTACACATTGAGCAAAGGCCACACGGGCTATGGCCCACTGGGTTGATCTGGTTCCATAGGGTGGCCTGTGTGTTCTTGGCAAAGTCTGTGTCTGGCCGCACCGTGTTGACAAGGGCGTCTCTCAGGTTGCGTCTTCTTTTTAGTGCAAACCGTGGCGTGGGCATGTTAGACGCACCAGTGTTGAGAATGGGCCATAGGGACTTAATTTCCTTTTTGATTTTATTAAGTAGTGGAGAATAACTTAATACAGCCGTAATGGTTGTGACATCTGAGTCCTTCTGATGTTGTTCAAGGGTACATGCGCGTGGGATGCTTCTGGCCCTTCTGTATGTGTTCCGGACAATCCTCTGCGGGTAGCCTCGTTCAATGAGTTGCTTTTTGAGAGTCTTGGACTGAGCAATGTAATCTTCCGTCCTAGTGCAGAGCCGACGGTACCGCAAAAATTGGCCAAACGGTAAGTTGTCTCTGAGGGATTGAGGATGATAGCTCGAGTATGTGAGGAGGGAATTCCTATCTGTGTTTTTGCGGTAAACTTTAGAAATGAGCCCGCCTTGTGAGGCCATAATATCTAGATCAAGGAAATGGGTCTTGTTTCTGTCTTGTTCCATGGTAAACTGCAGATGGATATTGCGTGTATTGAGCCATTCATGGAAAGCCAAGAGTTCTTCATTGGAGCCTCTGAATATGATAAAGATGTCATCTATATAGCGACGCCAAATGAGCAGTTTGTCACAAAAAGGGTTGGTAGAAGGATATATATGCTGGAGCTCAAAGGAATTGACATAGAGATTGGCCAGACTTGGTGCGAAGGTAGCACCCATGGCGGTGCCCAAAATCTGTTGGTAAAATTGGTCATTAAACATGAAGTAGTTCTTCGTGAGGGCTATTTCAGCCAAGGTGGATATGAAGGTGGAGGGCACCTCATGGAGGTCAATGCCTGAATCAAGGAGATCTTTGAGCATGGTAAGAGTTTCTTGTTGCGGGATCTTGGTGTACAAGGATTCGATGTCAATGGTGACTAGCCAATCAAGTTCTGGGTTGAATTGCACAGAGTCAAGAAGAATGAGCATAGCTGTAGAGTCTTTAACATAAGATTGCATTTTCGGAATTTCGTCCTTGATGAAAAAGTCTACGTATTGAGATAAAGGTTCTAAGATAGACTGGATCCCTGAAACGATTGGACGGCCCGGGATGGGCAGAGTGGTTTTATGTATTTTTGGAAGGGCGTACATGGCTGGAGTCCTTGGATGCAATGGCGTCAGGAAGGCTGCTTCCCTTGGGCTGACATATCCTTCTGCTTCTGCTTCTTCAATGATAGGTGCGATTAGAGCCTGCAGAGAGGCCGTTGGATCACTGCGAAGTAATTGGTAACTGGAGGTGTCGCAGACCAAGGCTTCCACCATGTTGTTGTAGTCGTCGGTATTCTGAATGACTATAGCTCCTCCTTTGTCTGCCGGTTTGATGGTTATGGCTTGATTTTTGGCAAGGTCAGAGAGAGCATTAAGTTGGATTTTAGTGCAGTTGTTGTGAACGAAGGGAATGCTATCTTCGATTTCTGAGAGTTTTTTCATGAGGGCTTGTTCAAACGTGATAGATTCGGCCGTGTAGGCACTGGAGGGTACACAAAACTGAGAGGTGGGTCTAAAGCCAGTGGCGTCCTTTTGTGAATTAGATTTGTCTTCAAAGAATTGCTGCAGATGTATTTTCCGTAGAAGTTGATTACATTCGATCCGGGTTTGAAAAGGATCGTATCTTGCTGTAGGTATAAATGAGAGGCCCTTCTGCAGGATCTCTTCCTCCGGTCGAGTCAATTGATGCGATGATTTGTTCATAATAAGGGAGGTGGGAAAGTTGTTGCCTGTCCTCTGCTGCGTGTTACAACCATCGACTGTGGTGGTGCGCGCCATCTGGGTCCGCGTGTCCCTCTGCCTCGCTGGCCTAAAAAAGGTACCGCAGGGGTGTTGTGTGGTACAGGGATGTTATAATGGACTCTTGGGCCTTGACGTCCATAGCTGCCAGAGCTATTACTGGAGTTAGAGCTGGAGTTGGACCATGACCTGTTTTGGCCTCTCTGTGAGTTCTGAAAGCGCAATTGTGCTGCATCTCTTCTTGACTGTCGTGCCTCATCTGTGAAATATTCGTCGGCAACATACGGATAGACTTTAACGTGGGTGAAGTTCTGCAAGTCCTTTTTCAGCTTCAAAATTTTTCTATTGAGATTGGTGTCTTTAAATTCTTTCAAGGATGTTTCCAAAAGGGCAAGTTTGGCTGTGTATATGTCTATTGCAATTTTGGTTTTGAGAGTGTTACTCTTGATCGTGAGTTCTGCTATTAATTTGTCTGTAACTGTTTTAGCTGTATTGATGATTAAAATCAACCAATCACGGGTACACTTATTCGCAATGAAGGACCAATCTTTTCTGAACTGGAGATTATCTAGGAAAATCCGCGGTTCTATACGGATGATGAGTCCATTTGGGGCAGCATGGGCCCTCAAGTATTCTGTCATGAGGGCTCCATGAAGTTCGGAGCGGATGATCTTCTTCTTGAGAATTTCTATTTCATTCCATTCATCGGTGTTGCTGTTGATGTTGGGTGCCAGGTCAATCCCGAGCAGGGATGGATTGGCCAGGATATCGTCAACTAATTCTTCGGCAAAGGCTAGGTAATGACCTTCTGCCATGATGTGGAAGATGTGAGGGCAAAAAAAGGGGGGGAGGAAGGGGGGGGAAGGAGTGAAAGGTTGGTTTATCTAGAGGTAGTAGGTGAGAAATGTGTCGAAAGGCTGGAAGTGATCTGGCCTTTCTGCTACTTGAATAAATCAAACCCAACAACTGTGTCCAGTTGTGCGAAAATCTAGAAAAAAACAACAGGGTAAATTAAAGCTCGAAGAGCCAGAGTGGCAATTGCCTTCCCAAACCGTAGGGAAATACTGATACACAGGGAACGGTTTTCTGGGGAAAAAGATTCATCAACTTGCCGGTGAGGGCAAGACCAAACAACTAATGATATTTTTGTTAACCATGGTCCTGTTCACTTAGGCACAGGTGGAAAAGCTGGTCTGATGCAGGGAAGGAGGGAGGGGAGGGCAACCAGCACAATGATGTGGGGGAGTGCGAGAGGGGAATTAAATCTCGGATTCTTAAATCTAAGCAGCTAGCCGTCACAAGTGCAGAGATTGAGGCATCGGAATAGTCATGTAATTTTTATTTTAGCATTGATAACTGGAAAGTTCCTTGCAAAAGGGTGGTTGCCCAGAGGGTGGGTGAGGTGATATCAAAATATCACTAAAAAATGCACTGTCCCACTTGTTATGGGATGGGAAAACCCATGTTGTTGTGGGGTTTTCTCTCAATTACATGCAGTAACCCCTGTTGGTATTGGGGGTATCATAAAATGTTGTGGTGAGGCCACAACAGGTGAGGTCGACCGGTTTCGATGGTTCAAGGGTGATTAACGACCATCTTCTTCAGGACAAGATCGATTTTCATATGCTGCTGAGTAGCGACTGTCCTCTTAGTAGGGCAGCAATAACAGGCTGCAGAGGGATCCTGGAATAGGAGACACAAAAGACATAATTGCAGAGAGTGCATGAATAAGCCTCTAACTGCAATATTGCAACAGTGGTGCATCCAAAGTGCAGCTAAAAAACCTGTTACAAGGCAAATGAATGCTACCAAAGACAAGGTGCTCGCCAATTCAGAGCAAAGAGCGCCACTGTAATGGTGGCTAAACAACATAGACAAGTCAACCCCATGGTGGAGGGAAAGAAAGTGGCAAGACCTGTGCACGTGAGGGAAAAAGGGGGGGCACGGTGGGGGATGGGAGGGGGCGGACCGTGGAGTGTGCGAGGGGACCTACCTGGAAAGGATGACTGAGCTATCCAGGAAATGCACTGGGAGCAGTGAGAGAGCTCTCTCCAGTAGCGAACCTGCAAAGAAAGCGATGCTGTAAAGGACTGGATGGTTGTCGGGCGGTGCTGAAGGGAGCAGAGAAATACGCATACCTGGGAAAAGTCAATCGAGGCGAGCGCATGAAAACTGCAGTCTGCTCCGTCCTAAGGATGTGGGTGTACTGAGCGGCAGCAAAAGATGTCTGCCGTGTGTGACGCTGCATGGAGGCGGGGCACCATCCGTGATGGGCGCGTAAGCCAATCGGCGGTGGGCGCGTCACGGGCTTGTCAGTGGAAGGTTGGCCTATCAATAGGCAGCCCAGGCGGAAGTCTATGTTGCGGGCGGCCAATCAGGACACACATATGCGAGGGTGTGTGTGCTGCCGAGCTAGGGCTGGAGGGGGGTGGCCATGTATCGGGTGAGATGGCTGGGGGAGAGCCGGCCAAGGCGTGGCCCGTGCAATAAGGTAAGCGCGCGCGAGGCCAATCGTTGGTCACTCAGCGGTGGGTGTGTATGTGAGGACAGGACAAGGCTGGTGTCGGGGCAGGCAAGGGGAGGAGTCCTGGTGTGGACTCTCAGGGGGGGCTGTGAGGCAAGGTGCCTGGGCCAGGTGGTGGGTGCAGGGGGTGAGTGATCAGGACAACAGGTGAAGAAGTGAAAGTAATGCCAGGAAATGAGCAGTGAAAGAAGGGGAAACGGTGAAAGAACAACTAAAAAGCTCTCTTGTGCGAGTTCCACAAGTGCACCAGATGATTAAATCAAAACAGATGATTAAATCAAAACAGAAGGCAAGAAGAGTTGGAGATGCAACACGGGTAGGTCAAAAGGGAGAATACCAATGGGTGAAAAAAAGGGAGAGTGAAATGAATGAATGAAACGGAAATACATATAGCAGTTAAAGAATGCATCAAACATTTCATATGTTATCCCATTAATCACACAGATACATCAGCCAGAGAATAGTGATTCATGAAATGTCAAGGTTCAATGCTGTAGCACCGCCACTGCCTCACATCTTCCACATCATGGCAGAAGGTCATTACCTAGCCTTTGCCGAAGAATTAGTTGACGATATCCTGGCCAATCCATCCCTGCTCGGGATTGACCTGGCACCCAACATCAACAGCAACACCGATGAATGGAATGAAATAGAAATTCTCAAGAAGAAGATCATCCGCTCCGAACTTCATGGAGCCCTCATGACAGAATACTTGAGGGCCCATGCTGCCCCAAATGGACTCATCATCCGTATAGAACCGCGGATTTTCCTAGATAATCTCCAGTTCAGAAAAGATTGGTCCTTCATTGCGAATAAGTGTACCCGTGATTGGTTGATTTTAATCATCAATACAGCTAAAACAGTTACAGACAAATTAATAGCAGAACTCACGATCAAGAGTAACACTCTCAAAACCAAAATTGCAATAGACATATACACAGCCAAACTTGCCCTTTTGGAAACATCCTTGAAAGAATTTAAAGACACCAATCTCAATAGAAAAATTTTGAAGCTGAAAAAGGACTTGCAGAACTTCACCCACGTTAAAGTCTATCCGTATGTTGCCGACGAATATTTCACAGATGAGGCACGACAGTCAAGAAGAGATGCAGCACAATTGCGCTTTCAGAACTCACAGAGAGGCCAAAACAGGTCATGGTCCAACTCCAGCTCTAACTCCAGTAATCGCTCTGGCAGCTATGGACGTCAAGGCCCAAGAGTCCATTATAACATCCCTGTACCACGCAACACCCCTGCGGTACCCTTTTTAGGCCAGCGAGGCAGAGGGACACGCGGACCCAGATGGCGCGCACCACCACAGTCGATGGTTGTAACACGCAGCAGAGGACAGGCAACAACTTTCCCACCTCCCTTATTATGAACAAATCATCGCATCAATTGACTCGACCGGAGGAAGAGATCCTGCAGAAGGGCCTCTCATTTATACCTACAGCAAGATACGATCCTTTTCAAACCCGGATCGAATGTAATCAACTTCTACGGAAAATACATCTGCAGCAATTCTTTGAAGACAAATCTAATTCACAAAAGGACGCCACTGGCTTTAGACCCACCTCTCAGTTTTGTGTACCCTCCAGTGCCTACACGGCCGAATCTATCACGTTTGAACAAGCCCTCATGAAAAAACTCTCAGAAATCGAAGATAGCATTCCCTTCGTTCACAACAACTGCACTAAAATCCAACTTAATGCTCTCTCTGACCTTGCCAAAAATCAAGCCATAACCATCAAACCAGCAGACAAAGGAGGAGCTATAGTCATTCAGAATACCGACGACTACAACAACATGGTGGAAGCCTTGGTCTGCGACACCTCCAGTTACCAATTACTTCGCAGTTATCCAACGGCCTCTCTGCAGGCTCTAATCGCACCTATCATTGAAGAAGCAGAAGCAGAAGGATATGTCAGCCCAAGGGAAGCAGCCTTCCTGACGCCATTGCATCCAAGGACTCCAGCCATGTACGCCCTTCCAAAAATACATAAAACCACTCTGCCCATCCCGGGCCGTCCAATCGTTTCAGGGATCCAGTCTATCTTAGAACCTTTATCTCAATACGTAGACTTTTTCATCAAGGACGAAATTCCGAAAATGCAATCTTATGTTAAAGACTCTACAGCTATGCTCATTCTTCTTGACTCTGTGCAATTCAACCCAGAACTTGATTGGCTAGTCACCATTGACATCGAATCCTTGTACACCAAGATCCCGCAACAAGAAACTCTTACCATGCTCAAAGATCTCCTTGATTCAGGCATTGACCTCCATGAGGTGCCCTCCACCTTCATATCCACCTTGGCTGAAATAGCCCTCACGAAGAACTACTTCATGTTTAATGACCAATTTTACCAACAGATTTCGGGCACCGCCATGGGTGCTACCTTCGCACCAAGTCTGGCCAATCTCTATGTCAATTCCTTTGAGCTCCAGCATATATATCCTTCTACCAACCCTTTTTGTGACAAACTGCTCATTTGGCGTCGCTATATAGATGACATCTTTATCATATTCAGAGGCTCCAATGAAGAACTCTTGGCTTTCCATGAATGGCTCAATACACGCAATATCCATCTGCAGTTTACCATGGAACAAGACAGAAACAAGACCCATTTCCTTGATCTAGATATTATGGCCTCACAAGGCGGGCTCATTTCTAAAGTTTACCGCAAAAACACAGATAGGAATTCCCTCCTCACATACTCGAGCTATCATCCTCAATCCCTCAGAGACAACTTACCGTTTGGCCAATTTTTGCGGTACCGTCGGCTCTGCACTAGGACGGAAGATTACATTGCTCAGTCCAAGACTCTCAAAAAGCAACTCATTGAACGAGGCTACCCGCAGAGGATTGTCCGGAACACATACAGAAGGGCCAGAAGCATCCCACGCGCATGTACCCTTGAACAACATCAGAAGGACTCAGATGTCACAACCATTACGGCTGTATTAAGTTATTCTCCACTACTTAATAAAATCAAAAAGGAAATTAAGTCCCTATGGCCCATTCTCAACACTGGTGCGTCTAACATGCCCACGCCACGGTTTGCACTAAAAAGAAGACGCAACCTGAGAGACGCCCTTGTCAACACGGTGCGGCCAGACACAGACTTTGCCAAGAACACACAGGCCACCCTATGGAACCAGACCAACCCAGTGGGCCATAGCCCGTGTGGCCTTTGCTCAATGTGTACCCAGACAGTTCGGAGCACCAGTCTGGATATTGGCTGGACTACTCCCTGGACCCAGAAATTCTTCACCAACTGCAATACCAAAGGAGTAATTTATATGATCACCTGCCCGTGCCATTTGCGATACATTGGGATGACTGCCAGAGAAGTAAAGAAACGGATGATTGAACATAGATCCTGCATCCGCACTAAGAAACTTACAGCACCTATGGTTCTGCATTTTTTGGCGGAAGGACACACAGCAGAGTCTTTTCAATGGACCATTTTGGAAAAAATCAAGTACCCGAAGCGAGGAGGCAACTACCACGCTATACTCTTTACTCAAGAACAGAAGTGGATTTTCCGCTTAAATACCTGTAAACAAGGGTTGAACGAAGCAATGCAGTGGCAAGAACTGGCGGTGCTACAGCATTGAACCTTGACATTTCATGAATCACTATTCTCTGGCTGATGTATCTGTGTGATTAACGGGATAACATATGAAATGTTTGATGCATTCTTTAACTGCTATATGTATTATCGTTTCATTCACAACTGTCTCCCTTTTTTTCACCCATTGGTATTCTCCCTTTTGACCTACCCGTGTTGCATCTCCAACTCTTCTTGCCTTCTGTTTTGATTTAATCATCTGTTTTGATTTAATCATCTGGTGCACTTGTGGAACTCGCACAAGAGAGCTTTTTAGTTGTTCTTTCACCGTTTCCCCTTCTTTCACTGCTCATTTCCTGGCATTACTTTCACTTCTTCACCTGTTGTCCTGATCACTCACCCCCTGCACCCACCACCTGGCCCAGGCACCTTGCCTCACAGCCCCCCCTGAGAGTCCACACCAGGACTCCTCCCCTTGCCTGCCCCGACACCAGCCTTGTCCTGTCCTCACATACACACCCACCGCTGAGTGACCAACGATTGGCCTCGCGCGCGCTTACCTTATTGCACGGGCCACGCCTTGGCCGGCTCTCCCCCAGCCATCTCACCCGATACATGGCCACCCCCCTCCAGCCCTAGCTCGGCAGCACACACACCCTCGCATATGTGTGTCCTGATTGGCCGCCCGCAACATAGACTTCCGCCTGGGCTGCCTATTGATAGGCCAACCTTCCACTGACAAGCCCGTGATGCGCCCACCGCCGATTGGCTTACGCGCCCATCACGGATGGTGCCCCGCCTCCATGCAGCGTCACACACGGCAGACATCTTTTGCTGCCGCTCAGTACACCCACATCCTTAGGACGGAGCAGACTGCAGTTTTCATGCGCTCGCCTCGATTGACTTTTCCCAGGTATGCGTATTTCTCTGCTCCCTTCAGCACCGCCCGACAACCATCCAGTCCTTTACAGCATCGCTTTCTTTGCAGGTTCGCTACTGGAGAGAGCTCTCTCACTGCTCCCAGTGCATTTCCTGGATAGCTCAGTCATCCTTTCCAGGTAGGTCCCCTCGCACACTCCACGGTCCGCCCCCTCCCATCCCCCACCGTGCCCCCCCTTTTTCCCTCACGTGCACAGGTCTTGCCACTTTCTTTCCCTCCACCATGGGGTTGACTTGTCTATGTTGTTTAGCCACCATTACAGTGGCGCTCTTTGCTCTGAATTGGCGAGCACCTTGTCTTTGGTAGCATTCATTTGCCTTGTAACAGGTTTTTTAGCTGCACTTTGGATGCACCACTGTTGCAATATTGCAGTTAGAGGCTTATTCATGCACTCTCTGCAATTATGTCTTTTGTGTCTCCTATTCCAGGATCCCTCTGCAGCCTGTTATTGCTGCCCTACTAAGAGGACAGTCGCTACTCAGCAGCATATGAAAATCGATCTTGTCCTGAAGAAGATGGTCGTTAATCACCCTTGAACCATCGAAACCGGTCGACCTCACCTGTTGTGGCCTCACCACAACATTTTATGATACCCCCAATACCAACAGGGGTTACTGCATGTAATTGAGAGAAAACCCCACAACAACATGGGTTTTCCCATCCCATAACAAGTGGGACAGTGCATTTTTTAGTGATATTTTGATATCACCTCACCCACCCTCTGGGCAACCACCCTTTTGCAAGGAACTTTCCAGTTATCAATGCTAAAATAAAAATTACATGACTATTCCGATGCCTCAATCTCTGCACTTGTGACGGCTAGCTGCTTAGATTTAAGAATCCGAGATTTAATTCCCCTCTCGCACTCCCCCACATCATTGTGCTGGTTGCCCTCCCCTCCCTCCTTCCCTGCATCAGACCAGCTTTTCCACCTGTGCCTAAGTGAACAGGACCATGGTTAACAAAAATATCATTAGTTGTTTGGTCTTGCCCTCACCGGCAAGTTGATGAATCTTTTTCCCCAGAAAACCGTTCCCTGTGTATCTATATGAGGACAATGTCAGTTCTTTTTTTCCACATTTTTTAAATGAATTCATGCAAATAATTAAAAAGAAATAATAAAAAAAGGCCACCGTCCCGCCTGGTGGCGCGACCACACAGAAGCCGTGGTGGGCTTGGGGCCTGTGCTGAGGACAGACTGCACTGGATATACCATATCCCTGAGCTACACATGAGGAGTGCATTAGCTGCTGAGCAAGGGAAGGGAGGTGAGTGCTCCTGAAGAGGTAACGCCGTTGAGAGGGGCAAACAGTGAAAATCGAGGCTGGACAACTAAAAGAGTTACGCGAGCCAGATAAACCCGAATAGAGAGAAAGCAAGCCAACGAGAGGGTCATAGGGCTTCAGAGATCCCTGAGAAATTGAGAGAGGTTGGGAAAGGTTTACGGGAGCCAAGAAAAGACAAATGGGGAGACATCCCACCGAGGCCCAATTGAAGTAAGCCTGTCGGAGGGCCAGAGAACTTTGTAGAAACCAGGAAGGACAAGACCTAAAGAGCAAAACTGGAGGGAGGGAGAACCTGGAGAGTTCCAATCATTAACCACTAAACCAGAAAATCTTAAAGCGCCAAGTAGGAAATAGTGGTGTCATATTAAGAGAAACATTTCTTCCCAGAACGAGGGAACTCTGTAGAATTAAGATTTGGCATACAAAACCTGGAGAGAGGTTGAGAACTATATTGAACAGTATTTGGAACAATTGATGAACTTTTAAAATTGAACTGGAGAAACAAATCCAAGTGATTGCACGAGACAGAAGACAAAGACAGATGCTGTTGCTATGGCTGCCTTTTTGGTTTGTTTTCCTAAATTTTAGGGCCAGTTTGATTATAGGATTTGGAATAAGCAGTGCTTAAAGTGGGCCATGGCCTGCCGGGGCCGGGCCCCGGCAGTCTCCACAAAGTGGGGCTGAGCCGGGGCCCTACCGGGGCCCCGTCCCACCGCCCGCAACATTGGCAGGATGCATTATCCCGTCGCGGCCGCAGCCGCGACGGGAGATGCATGCGCCTGCCATGAAGTCAGGCGATTTGACAAAAGTGGCAGCCAACCACAGCAACGCTGTGACTGGCTGCCACTTCCGTCAGTCATAGTAACTGCCTCTGGTGACCTCTCGCTCGAGGGGTCACCAGAGGCAGTTACTGTCCCTTTGTTTCCCCAGGTCGCCGAGGCGTCTTTAACCCTCGGCGAACCTGGGGATTCCTCGACATTTTTCGAGGTTTATAAAAGATGGCTTTGAAAGTACACAATTCAAGCCATCTTTTATAAACCCGAAAACATGGCCTGAAAACTAGGCAAACCGTAAGGTATACACACAAATATATATACATGTTATATATCTGTGTGCGTACCTTACTATGGTGTGTGTACTTTCAAAGCCATCTTTTATAAACCTGAAATGTTAGAAAAGATGGCCTGAAAACTAGGCAAATCGTAGGGTATACACACAAATATATGTAAATGTTATATATTTGTATGCGTACCTTACTACGGTTTGTGTACTTTACAAGCCATCTTTTATAAACGTAGAAATATGTTACATATTTCTACGTTTAGAAAAGATGGCTTGCACAGTACACACACCATAGTAAGGTACGCACACGAATATATAACATTTATATATATTTGTGTGTATACCCTACGATTTGCGTACTTTTTAGGCCACGCCCCTCCCACAAGCCACGCCCCCAAATGAGGGCCCCCCTCGATTTCTTACCCCACTTAAAGCCTTGGGAATAAGTGCTATTTCTCTTGGACTTTGAAGAGCACATTTCTTTTAGTTGGTTGGGCAGGGAACTTCCCTCATAGCAGTGGGGTTAGATATTCAAAAATGTACTAAAATCGTATCATTATTTCAATTATTCAAAGTGACATGTGCACCCCAATAAAGTGATTCATGCACTACCCGCCAAACTGGCCTGCTGAAATCAACACGTTAAAAAACATTTAGGCTAATGAATGTTCAATGAGCAAAACTACCATTCACTATTAGACCTTATCAAATACACAGTTTGCATTTCTTGTTCTAATTGCTACTTAGGTGTAGCTTCAATATTGCCTTAACTCCTTAAGTGCCAGGCTATTATGCAAGTCTATGCAAAAAGGACGAGCATACTCGTCCTTGGCACTTATTAATCCATTTGTGTATGGATATTTCATTATATCACAAAACACACTGTTTTGTTCCCTCTTAAGATGTTGTTCTAATATGGAAACGTCTTCAGGGGATCTTTTCCATCGAAATGATAGCAGCTTAAAATCAACAATAATGTATTTACACCATTTTCTTTCAGTGTCTACACATTCATATACATATGCTCATGTTTTGTTTGTGTTCACCTGGAGCACAATATACATGTAGCCTGATTAGTGCTATTCACATCATACTTTTTACACTCATCTCGAAAATCAATAGCAAGAGTAGTGCTTACCACCAATCTTATCTTTATGTCCTACTAGTGTGTCAAGTGCCTATGAATTAGACAGTCTCCTAGG
This sequence comes from Ambystoma mexicanum, assembly GCF_040938575.1. Classification (NCBI taxonomy): domain Eukaryota; kingdom Metazoa; phylum Chordata; class Amphibia; order Caudata; family Ambystomatidae; genus Ambystoma; species Ambystoma mexicanum. The sequence goes on from NC_090936.1 coordinate 827,915,545, forward strand.
AGCAAAATAAAACAACATCCTTATTCAAGTGTCGACTGTATGTCGCACCACTGTTAGGCATTCACAATGCACTTCTTGATCCTGTAATGTATAGCGTTAGACTGGCAACATGTACTTGTCCTTCTATTGTTATGCACGTTGTAAATCTATCAGAAGAAACGTAGGTTGTTCTCCCATATAGTTCTGCCATTTAAAGACACAACAGGAGGGGGGAAAGAACAAGAGAGGCAGGCTTCCTTTAGTTGTGGTCCTTTTTCCTGCATTCTGAATGGAGAACGCTCTATCACCTCACGAGTGACTAAATCTCACCCCCGAGTTCTCACAAATCAACTGGGTATGCCGCCAGTAACACCATATAGCTCCATGGTGAAACCATCTGCTTTACTCCGTTGTTAGCAATAGTTTTTCATTTTGCAACAATCTATAATGAAAGCAAAACACATTGCAGGATTAGTTCTAGCCTTACATTGAAACCATTACAACTCACACGTGTCCCTCACACTGTGCGCATCTGTGCAGTTTATAATAATACTCTAAGCATCCTTACAATGTATGTGGTTTATGGAAAATACTCTGTTGTACATGATTATCATGTAATGCATATTGCAAGCAACGCAAAGTATTCACTTTTAGTAATCCTATTCCATAATGGCGTCTAATGACCTTCACTGGTTAAACACTGGTAAGAGCTATTGACCGAGTGTGTTGCGTCTTTATTATAGATGTCACTGCCTGCCCTGTGATGGACCTTTATACGCAATACCGCTCTATGATCTTATTGAGACCAGTCTCATAATAATTGGCCAAAAGAATCAGGTGTTGCTCTTGCTCTAAGTGTCTCTTTTTGTCATAGGATGCATTTCCACTCGGGTGACTTCGCAGCAATACAGTCCAATGCAGCTCCTCACAATTATGTCCCATTCTTAAAAAAAAGCCCACCATGTGTGCATTTAAGCACCTGGTTTCGTATGCAGCGTTTATGTTTGCCAATTCGGATCTTCACTTCACGTTCAGTTATGCCTATGTATATTTTTCTACAAGGACACCAAATGTTTTTATCACCGTTGAAGTTTTACAGTTAGATAATGTCTTCTGTGACCAGGGTTTTGTGAAGCCTAAGTCCACAGTCAGGCCTCTTCCATGCTGGACACAACAGCTGCAGTATCCGCAGGGGGTGTATCCCAAAGGTTTTGACATACCTCAGCTTTATGTGATACTCCTTTGTCTACCAAGTGGTAAAAAGTTATTGTTCTTAGTGAGCATTTCTTTTAGATTCTTCCCTCTTCTGAATGCACATTAGGCTGGAGCCATCCCTGTACAATTCACCAATTCTTTTGATTTTGTTTGATAAGGAGGTGTAGGTGCTGAGAAACACAATGTCCTTTTGCTCGGCTGGCCTTTGTATTCCAACAAGTTCTCTCTGTTATTGTTGCTAGCCCTTTTGCATGTCCTTCTCACTATTCTCTTGGGGTATCCTCTCTGTATTAGGTTTGAGCTCAATTTACTCGATTCAGCGGTATATGATGTGATGCTAGTACTATTACGCTGTAGATGAAAAAATGGCAAATTTCCTCTTACATGACGTGGATGAAAACTGGAGAACAGTACAAGAGTTTTCTTTTTTTTTATCAGTAGCTTTATGATAAGCTTTAACTATAAGCGACTTCTCATCCAGACCATCCAGGGTTGTGATGTCTAGGAAGTTTATTTCCGATGTACTCTGGCTTGATATGAATGTCAAACATGGGTTTTCATTATTCAAACACATGAAACAGTCTTCAAATGTGGATGGATCACCATGCCAGACTAGTAATACATTGTCAATATAGAGGTTCCATATCTTGATGTTATTAAAGAATGGGTTATCTGTCCACACTTTGCTAGTTTCAAAATTCTTGACATAGAGGTTAGCTAAAGTGAGAGCTACAGATGGACTCCTTAATAAGGAGGTTTATTTTATTTTGCTCCTAGGAGACTACCTAATTCATAGGTGCTTGACACACCAGTACTACATAAAGATTTTCGAGGGGAGTGTAAAACGTATGAAGTGAACAGCACTAATTTAGGCTGAGTGTGCATTGTGTTACAGGTGAACACAAAGACAACTTGAGCATGTTTATAAAAATGTGTAGTCGCTGAGAGAATACAGTGTGAATAGTGTGAAAATAGAGTGAATACACGATTGTTCATTTTAAGCAGCTAACATCATTTCGATGGGAAGTATCACCCGAAGAAGTTCCCATAAAAGAACAGCGTCTTTAGAGGGAATTAAACATGTTGGGAAGTGTGTTTTGAGCTATTCTAAAAAAGGTATACAAAACTGGATTATGGCAATATTGAAGCTACACCTACGTAGCAGTTAGAACAAGAAATGTAAATTGTGACTTTGATAAGGTCTAATAGTGAATGAAATTTTTGCTCATTAAAAATGGGTTATACTAAATGTTTTTCAACGTGTTGATTAAAAGTTGCCCAGTTTGGTGGGTATTGCACAAGACACTTTATTGGGGTGCACATGTCACTTTGAATAATTGAAATAATGATGTGATTTTAGTACATTTTTTAATAACATTTATTTTTACATTAGAGGCAATAGTATTCGCACATCTTGATTATAAATCTTCCACTATTAAAAGTTAAAGAAATTGATGAACTAGCACATTAGCCTTTTTTTAAAATAAGTTCAAAGATGCATATGCTTGTTTCATAAAACTGCCACCAAGTTTTCTCAAAGGGCTCTGTTGAGTTTGTTTTACTCTCTCTCTAAAATAAACCATATCTGGCTTTGGCATTGTCATTGATAAGAGAACCTACCCAGGCTCATCATGGAGTGAATAATTTTCAGACATACTCTCTTGCACAGCGTACACCTCTTCTCCAACTATATCTCTCCTTCACAGATAGAGTACAGTTGAGTACCATGATAAATGTAGTCAAATTCTACACATAGCTCCTACACGTTTCCTTCTCATTCCTTCCTGAGCATCTTATCTATCCCTCGTCCTCATCCCAACTATCTCTCTGACTTTGCTCCTCCCTACCACAACTGAATGTTCTAACATACTCCTCCTTTGACTCTCTGACAGGCAAAAGCACTTCAACGCCATAAACTATTGCAAGAGGCACAATACAAATGCAAGATAACATAACTTAATTATTATAGCCACAGCAATTCAATAGCATGCAAGTGTCAAGCACGTGAGCCCAGGCCCAGTGATCTTAGGACAATGTGGATTCATGAATAGGCTGGCTGTCTCCATTCAACCCATTGACACAATAGCCAGTAATCTGCCTCTATTGAATTCCAGGGAGGAAGGGTGCAATCCTCTCAAAGCTCAGACCTCTGATACACTATCGAAGGCCTTTGAAATCAACAGGCATGGAAAAGTAGTGGAGTTAAAGTAGCCAGAGAAGGAAGGAAAGCCTAAGAAGGGTATTCACTAACTTGGTTTTCTGTTAGGTCTTTTGCTTCTTGTTCCAACCATTTCCTTCAGCACTTTGGGCTGTGGGGTACATTTATCTGCCCAGCAGAACTCCACTACATCACCAAACAGCATTTTTCAGCAGTACCAGCAGAATGGCTGTGCTGGCTCTGTTGAGAATCATTGCATTGTACCAAAACTGCATTTTGCAGTCACCGAAATAATGGCTGTGCTGTCTTTGCTAAGCACAGATGGGGCAAGATGGAACATGGAGCACCCTGAGAAAGGCTGCAGGTATTTCCTTATGTGCACCAAAGAAAGGAATTGAAAAGCGGCACTGCTATGCAGCTAGCTCCAAATTTCCCATTGAAAAAGGAAATATTTTGCATTTAAAATGACTGCGCCCTAATGCTGTTTTTCACCATTTCAACAGTACACAGTTCTGTTCCAGTGAGACCCAAATATGTCCATCCATATTCAGGTTGTGCTCCAACAAAAGGGGGCTTTTCTCACTGAATGAATAACAAAGAACTTCACTTCAAGCCGTACGGAAAAACGCTGGACTTTTTGCAACTAATATCACAGCTAAACTCTACACAAGAAGCTCTATCTCTCTGTGCTTGTGTCCGTTTCAGTGGACCCTTCCATTGAACAGATTTCTCTGTATGAGAAATTGACTAGGGCTACAAATAATGTTTAGAATCTAGATGTAAGATAAAACTGCATTGTGAAGTAACAGCAAAGGAAAATGAACCATGTGTAAAATGGTGCTTTTTTTACAAACAAGGAAATGTCTGTTTAAAATTAAATTGTTGAATTAAGGCCCTGTCCTTGCATAGAAAGGTGAGGGGGGTTTGTTTTAAAACATATGTAGGATATTTAATTCCAACAGTTTTGCTTTCTGGTTCCGGAAAGAAAGAAAAAATAATAATAATTCATTTGCTGAAGCCACAGAACAGCTTTTTTCCTGACCTGGCTTCAAAGGACTTTGCTTCCTGGGAAAAGGATCTGCCTCCCTTCAAGTGGACCAGCCCCTGGGCCATATAAATAGGCATGGGTGGTAGATCTCGCACCCTTGTCAGACTCTGTGGCAGTGGTACAATGGATTTCTGGGACACATAGGTGTGACTTTTAGTAGCACCTCGCCTCCACTCAAACTGGGGAGCTTCAAAGGCAACTCCAGAGCAACACTGGATTGAGGCTGGCTAAAGCCTGACATTTAGCTGGGGGTTGGGAAGTATGCCCTTATTTGGAAGTCAATGCTGGCCCATTTGGCGCAAAAGTGTTTTTTGAATTAATAAACTTTAAGACTTTTATTCCTGCAACCGGAAAACGCAGTAATATGACAGTTTAACAGTTTAAATGTATTTTGGTGGCATTAAAACAAGACATGGTAACTTTCCCTAGCATGTGGGGGACGCAAACGGCAGAAAAATGTAAATCATGGGAAAAGTATACATGGTATAACTTTGAAATTTAATGCAAAGATGCTGTGTGATAATAGATAAACATATCTAAAATTGTAGAATTTTAGGTGAAGCGGTTCCCCCTAGAAATGGCGAAAGATTATTAGAACGGCGAAACGATATTGTACGAATGTGGGAATTGTAATGACATGTTCAGTATAAAATCTGGAATCTGCCCATGTGATTTTCAAAAGTGCTATAACTGTAAAAATGTGCAATTCATGTCATAACTGATTTTGGCTAAAGAAACTGTGGGAGGGCAATGGGCCTTGTAAGCACGCCGCATAAAACGGATGTCATGTCCCTGAAGTCCAACCGGCTTCCAGGAAGGCAGCAACAGTAAACCTTGACCAATCCAGTTGTTAGAGGCATGTCAAGCCAAAGGTCTGCCCCCATAGCAAATCCTATTATGCCATCCGCCTTATAAAAGGTGGAAGCTCACAGAGACAAAGGACAGACTCTCTTCTGAATTTTACAGTTCGTGCATATGCAGATATTCCATATTCATCCTGCAAGATTCCAGATTCCACTGCCAGGCTAGAGCATAGCTGACCCTTTCCAGGCAGGACCACTAATCCAGAAAAACCCCACTAAAAATCCCAATCATTCAGGGAGAAAGGGGAAAGGTGGCTGAATCCTCATTGGGATTATCCAGTACTAGCTGCATACCCTGCTACCTGCTTTATCCAGCTGAGGTGCCGCTGTACCGTGACTAGACCATTGCCCAGCTGTTTTCTTCTAGGAGAGCATGCCGCTGTGACTAGTGACCAGATATTGCCTCGCTGTCCGGAAACTCGGTCTGCTGTCCAAAATACCCCATTCAAGTGCTTGTTTTGAGTATTTCACTTCCCCAACAACCACAAGCTGCATCCCTTGCTCTGTTACATTGTATTAGGTCCAATCCCATAGAAATCCCGTAACTGCCTTAGCAGGAATCCTTAAAACTATAAGAAACCTCTGTGTATCCTGTTCATTGATTTCCAAGTGGTAGTGCCATTCGTAGACTCATTTCTGTCCTGGTGTAAGTCCTTAGTACTATTTTGATTACATTAATTAATTCTCCCTAAAAGAGGCACACATTGTGAAGGGGTTAAAACTGCAGCTTATGCTTTCTATTCACGGGTGGCATTTCTCTTTTCTAGCCACTAAAATCTAGTTTAAGTGAAACGTGTCCTTTCCTTTCCAAACCGATTTTCTCTGTCATCTGCTGTTATTTTTAAAACCGAATTTCCTTTCCCATTGAGAATCTCACCCTGTCATTAATTAAGAGTCACCCTTTCACTTGCATATTGTCCCTGTGAAGTGCATCTGTCACACACCATAAAAACTGCATTCCAATTCTGTCTATTTGACCCGTTTTTCAAGCTGTTTTGACATTTAAGCCCATGTAAATTAGCAAATGCAATTTCTACGCGTGTGATTTGGCTGCACTGTGTTTTCACTTCCAAGTTGAGTTTCTGAACTGTATGCCCGTTGTTGGTGCATTGCCTTGTAGTTTGATAGTGTTCTTACATCCCGGATACTGCTATAACTCATCTTTACCTTATTCATTGAACCGCACACGTAAAACAAATCGTTACTAATTCTGAGTGGTATTTTGTTCAATTGCAAAGGGTTTTAAATCCTTGCTACCCACACAAAATTTGGTTACTAGGGGTTTGAGGGAGTATTGCAGGGGGAAATCTTAACTGGGTGCTATCTACCCGAAACACAATATTGCTCTCATTCATTAGTGCTTTGTGTATGTTATATTAGAAGGTCAAACTAAGTGTATTTCATCAATTTACCTTGTAATTATCACCCCATTTGTGACTGCTGCCCAATATTAAATGTGTGTGATTGTATTTGAATTTAAAATAAATAAACATTGTATTACCACTCACCAGCCTGGTTCATGGTCCATTGTCACCAAGGTATAAGGGGTGTGAGACAGATTGGATGCCATCTCAATCTGAATTCTTAGGAAATAAAGTAAGAGTGTTTTAATTGTGTGCTGCATCCTAGGCCAGTGGCAAGCGTCCTGGCCTGGTGTGTGACACCCGATTAGAATCGTTAACAGGGCATGATGTCAGAAGGCAAAGGTGACTTGTAACACTGACATAGATTGGAACCCTTATAGCAGGCTTGCTTTGGGACAATTGCCTGTGACATTTTGTCTTGATAAGCAAGGGGTCTCACACTCCTTCTTTGATGATACTCTGGGCATCATGGAGAAAGATAATACACCTTTGGATCTCTATTGGAAGTGCAGTCCATTCCAGAGTCATTTGTCAAAAATAGAAGGCATCCAAAGCATAGGAACCTCTGCTCTTTAGCCATCCAAAAGGCACATTGGGTGTTAACTACTGTTGATGAAGGCCTGCCACTCAATCAGCTGCACTGGAGCCAGGCTCATCACTGGAGGTGAAGGAACCCTGGTAGGTGCAAGCAAAGCTGGCCGGTCTGGGAGAACAGAGCAAGAAGGACTCACCTTGTCCTAAAGCCCCTGGAGTGTCACTCACAGCACCCACAAGCCAAGAAGAAGTTTGAATCCTTGTGCACCACTTCAAACCATCTTTGAGCCCCTTCAACAATCTTCAACTCCATTTGAACCACCACAGGTCTCATGGTGATGATAATTGAAAACTATGACATCTTTGAACCAATTACTGCACTTTGAGGCACACAGATGTAGGCTTGATCCATTGGCATGGACTATCTTCACTAATCTGAACTACAGGCTCAGACTTCAAGAGAGCAACCAACTCAAACACTGACTCAACCTGCTGGAAGTTATTGAATTTGCCATTGCGAACTCCGACTCAACCCAGCAAAGGTTATCACCTCACTGCTGACTTAACCATTCCTGGTATCAGTGGAAGACATTAATTTGCCACCTAGACCACTGACTCAGTCCTTCAGGAGCCTGCAACTTCAATATGGCTTGATGCTGACCACCAATGAAATTGCATTGGCTTGAACCATCTCAATATACGTTCAATGGCAGCAACAGCACCAAGAAGCCCGGCTCGATGCTGCCATCCCTCCTAAAGACAAGAACAAGGTCCTCCTTACATCCTTACAGGCCCTGTCCCCTGTTCTACTTTCTGAGACTCTAGTGACTTGTCAGACCCCTTTTCCACCCCGTTCTTCAGGCACATCCTTATTAACAGTGAAATTGCAGCAATTTCTTGCCTGCACCCCTGCTCAAGTACTCAGAGTGACTTATTGCTATCTGCATCTTCTGTGTTCTCTCAAAAGGGGTGGGTTTTTGCTTATGGTTTTAGAAAGTTATTTTCATTTGTGTTGTTTAATTAAAAGTCAATTTTTTTATAGAAACCTTGTTGGACATTATTTTATTTTGGAGTCTCTGTGCTATTGCTATTTAGGTTGCTACTGTTTTGAGAATCCATTGCCGCGCAGGGTGCAGTCGCCATTAATGGGCATCGCTCCCAGAGACCCAAGGCTTTATTAATTTGCCTTAGGGACCCGAATTCTACGAGTCCTCACATGTCACATGCTGACATGCTTCCAAGAGTCCGGTACCCATAACAGGACTCCAAGCACAGTGTCCCCGCTGCACCACAGCAGACGATTTCCTGTACGGACAGCACCACTATCAAGTGATTATCCTGATGAAGGCCACCACCACCTCAGGCTCTCACCCAGCCCTGTTTGGCTGAAACACCTCTGTGTCAATGTTTTGTGGCACAACCCCTGTGTATATGTGTTTATAGATAGTGTTGTGTACACTACTGTGTTTAGTACCCCCGGACCTACCACAGTCCTGGGTCGCACCCTGTAGAAATTCTATGTCACCACTCACCTGTACTGCATACTTGTGCATCATTGTGGCAACTGTTCCTCGACAATAGAAGATGACGATACTTACCTGTATTTCCCCTGCAAAAGAAATGTCTGTCCAAAAAACGTTCGTGCTTAACGAAAGTCTTGTAAATGTTTAAATAAATTTATCTGTGCAAAATCGTTTTTGTGGCAAAATAAAATAGCTTCAAAACTAGACAGCTGTCTATGGATCTCTCACCCTGATTTCTAGTATTTTGCATACAGGTACCCTCCTGGGCATATCAGGACTCCACCAGGCGCCCTTTATTTATTCTTGGTATCAGTGGAACACATTAATTTGCCACCTAAACCGCTGACTCAGTCCTTCAGGAAGCTGCAACTTCAATCTGGCTTGATGCTGACCACCAATGGAATCACATTGGCTTGAACCATCTCAATATACGTTCAACGGCAGCAACAGCACCAAGAAGCCGGGCTCGATGCTGCCAACCCTCCTAAAGTCAAGAAAAAGGTCCTCCTTACATCCTTACAGGCCCTGTCCCCTGTTCTACTTTCTGAGACTCTAGTGCTTGTCGGACCCCTTTTCCACCCCGTTCTTCAGGCACATCCTTATTAACAGTGAAATTGCAGCAATTTCTTGCCTGCACCCCTGCTCAAGTACTCAGAGTGACTTATTGTTATCTGCATCTTCTGTGTTCTCTCAAAGGGGTGGGGTTTTGCTTATGGTTTTAGAAAGTTATTTGTATTTGTGTTGTTTAATTAAAAGTCAATTCTTTTATAGAAACCTTGTTGGGCATTATTTTATTTGGAGTCTCTGTGCTATTGCTATTTAGGGTGCTACTGTTTTCACCTCAGACCCCTCCTGAGAGCATAGCCTGCCCTTGGCTCACATTAACAAAAAAGCAACAGAGGTATATCCATTGGCTGTGTCTGTTTTACCTTTATTATTGGGATCACTGCTTGTTAAGTAGTAGTGTGGGGCTACATAGTCAGTTTAGCCACTAATCATCCATGTTCTCCTGCAGAGCAGTAGTCCTTTCATCTCCCCAATGTATTACATTGTCCAGAAAACTGTTGTCAGCCTTGAGCGCATTCTTCTTTTTAAAGTCTTTTTATGTAAAGATTGGCCAGAGATGGTTGATATTTTGTTTCAACAGCGACCCTTTTAGTTTGAGTGTACGTCCATTCAAAATAAAATGTTTTTCTCATCATGAAGTCGAACATTTCTAGAAGCATCTCATTTTGTCTTGGGTATGGTACCCTTTACTTATCCAAAAATGAACCTATATCTTTGAGTGCTTGGGCATGTCCTATTGTGGTAGGTAGGACATACATATATAATCCAAATTTGTCTGATGTTAATGTCATGGGGCCTCATTATGACCCAGGCGGTAAGGGATTACAGGTACCGGTAAGGGCACTGGTGCCGGTAATCCCTTATCACCCAATTACGAGGTCCCTTTGTGGGTCCCAACCATAACAGCTGGTTTTACCAGCTGTTAAGGAAGGGACCCGCAAAGGGACCTTTGAGGTAATTACAGTAGCGCAATTTGCGGTGCCGTAATTACCGCCTTCCCCATTGAGCCTCATGGGGGCAAGAATGGGAATGGGGAAGGGCAAATCGTGAATTACTGCCCTGCCAACCTTGGAATGGGGCGGTAATTCCGCCATTCACCATGGCGAAATCCGGCGTCAACCAAGGCGGTAACAGCGTCATGGTTAACGCCTGGGTCGTAATGAGGCCCATGGTCTTAAAATACCTCAAAATTGTACTGCACACAAATTCTATGATACAGTGCCAATCTTACTTTTAAAATGATATGCTGTATGAGCTATTGTTTATTTAATCCACAAAAACCATAGGAATTATATCAGCCACAACCACATTATATTACCCTGATTGTGAACCCTTTTTCCTGGTGACGAGCTGGTCAAACTTGAAAATTGCACTTCAGAACAGAGCATTTTTAAGGGGTTATTTGAAAGCCAATATCATCCAAGTCATCTTACAATTTAACAATTAACCTTACCGCTATTTGTATGATGAGGAATACAATAATTGTATAGCTTCAAAGTATAGCAGGGATTGATGGGCTAGAGTACAAAGGTTTAGCACCAAAGTTAAAGAAATACTTGGAACTGTGTAAAATAGATTTCTAGATCATTATACATTAACCAGTGCCGAAGAGTGTCCAGCTGTGCTCAGTTGATACCATATGTGGCTGAGCTACAACTAAAGAGAGATGTATGTTTCAAGGTTACACAAGGCAACACATCTGTGGGCCTGACACCTTGGTGAAATTTAATAAGAACAAGACCTATGCTGTAACTTATATAACTGGTTAAAATCAAAGAAGACTGCATGAGAGTTCTAGTAGACAATGTAAGACGCCAGAATGCACATTAAATGAAAAGTACTTCAATTGTAATGGTGAACCATGAACCCCACTAGAGTGCTGATTTCACAATTTGACCAATGTCTCCACTGTGAACTGTGAACATGTGAATACGAATTTTAAGGCATCCAACTGCACTTCCACGTGAGCACCATGTCGCTCCTTTGGGCTTCATGGGTATTTTGTTGGACAATTTGAAATCTTTCCAGAAACCCAAAACGGGAAAATAGAATGATTGTAATTAGCAGTTCAGATGCAGATTTATTTATATACATATATGCATATGTGTTTTATGTTTTTATCTTGATCTTAAGTAATTGTGATGATTGATTGACTGATGTTGATCTTTTGTATATTGAACATTTTTGTAAAGTTCTTCAATGAACTAAATCACAATAAATAATAATTATTGTTATTATAATGCTGATTTAAGCAACCTGTCATTGGTAACATACCTGGGGCCAGATTACAGAACCATTGCACATGGGCAAGTGCTAAATTGCACTGTATTAGCACTAGGGCAAGGTTTCCCCCAGTGCAAAAAGAATTGGGGACCATAGTTGAAAACATGTGTACTGTGACAAGTGCCATTTTTCACGGTATATAACATTTTACTAGTGCTAAAAACATACACTTTAAAAACATTTTTGCAACAGAGCAAACTTTGTCCTAGTGCTAATACGGAATATCATCAGCACTAGGGCAAACTTTGCCCAGTTTAAAAAATACAAAACAACTGCATTTTTTTTTTACCATGACAATTTTTGCCTTCGTGCTTATAGCATGGAAATTGTCACTTGTCACCCTGCAAATGTTTGTGAATATTGCCCAATGTATTTTTTAAATAGGGTAGACTTGACCCTAGTGCTAATACGTTGCAACTTTGAACTTGCAGTAGTGATAAATTTCTGTAATCTGGCCCCTGCTGTGTATTTTGCCAAGGGGTAGAGTGCAACTGAAAAATGTAATTCCAAGTCAGAGAGGACCTTTACAATGCCTTCGGTATACCCACATGAAGCCAAGTGTGAGAAATGTCATCGACACGAAGACTACATCTCATTTCAGATAGATAATGATGAAGGTGAGGATTCCCCCTAAGAATACAGTGGCACGATTTCAAAATGCCTCAAAGTATGCACAATTCAAAAGGACCCACCCAGTAACAAAAAGGAAATGCAGACATTCAACAACAAGACTTTCCAGAGTTTTCAAAACTAGTAGAAGAACAGGTTTAGGCAGCGGATGCATGTTGTACTGAGCCAGAAAGGGAACAACTAAGGCAAATATCGTTTACATTTTAAAGTGATGTTACACGTGATGCGTACGATTGTGGGCGGACATATCTGGATGTTACCACATTGCCCGAAGATTATAAGATTAAAGTATTTGGTTAGTAGTCAGGTTTCCCTTTGCTCCTCTGGAATCCTCACTAACACCAATGTGTAGTCTAATGGAATAATCTTGTGCACTGCACAGTACCTTCCATACTTCTATATTAGGGGTACTAAAGCCCAATGGCCAATGACGTCTGTGTGCTGATCTGATAGAGATCAATACAATTGTGCCATGTTCAAGATCACCCCTGCCCTTTATTGATCAGGGATTGGCACAGAACCAAGTTGAACAGGTATTTACTGCATTCCACATACTTTAGAATATTGCAGAGGAAATGTATACAAACAGGCAACAAGTCTTAGTCCAAAATAAAATTCTGTGTGCTGTCCATACAAGCTTTCCCAGTGGAGGCAAGACACAGGCTGGAAACACCTAAAGCCGTATTGAAAGATTTTGATGAACTATATATCTCTGCTATTACCCTCCATGTGATTGTGCAATCAGAAACGCACTATAAAACACGTACTAACCCCACTTGTTCTTCATATATTGAATTTGATTTTGTTGTTTTTTATACTATTCTTGCTACTTAGATACCTTAACAGGTTTTTTTTAGATTGTGCCTTTAATCATTTTGAAATAAACTGAAAATATATTTTTTATAATCCTCTTGGTTTTGGGTAAGTTATTTAATAAACCTTTCTTTCCCAACTATAAAGATTGGGAATTTTTGCAAGTCTATGATGGTGCACTACTCTTAATAAATTGAGTTTGAGAAATGGGGTAATTACCTTCTGTTCTATTTTAGATACTATGCAATAAAAGCCCAGAAGCTCAAGGCTGCACAAAACTCCTGAATGGTGTAGTAATTAAAAGTGCACAGGATTTAGAAAATGAAGACATCTAATCAGAATACAATGTCATCTCACAGATTGTTTGTTCAATAAAGATGCAGGAAGCTAAAGACTTTGTATCTGGATGGCTGTGCATTCCATGTGAACAATATGTAATTACATTCCATGTGACAAAGACTACACATATGCAGAGCTGAACCTGCTGCACACGTCACATGGTGCACGACTGTGTGAGCAGAGTCCCCATGCCCAAAGGGACCTTAATAAAAAAAAAAATAGAACACCTAATCAGCCTAGAGGAAGACCGTGCTCAATTCCAGACACATTCACCAACACACAGACCACTGCTTTTGAAGAGATGCCTGGCCTTGTCCATGTCTGATCTATAAGCTTTCATTGGCCCTGTGCAGAGATCATCATATGGCAATACGTTCACTGTGACATGTTTAATAATGAAAATGGATCAAATAAATCCCAGGTCCGGATTGGCAGGCCAAGGCAGTGGCTACAATGATGATGAATCACATTTTCTCCAGATTTGTCCAACCCCAAATAATTGAATCTGAAAATAACTTTACCAATGTGGTAATAAGCAAGGTATGACAGATCATTGTTGTAAGGAGGAGGCTTCACATTGCCTATCAGCCAGCATCAAATGGTGATGTTCAGAGATGTAATAAGGACAGGTATCAATTGAGTTTTAGAGTCCTTTTCCCAATATGCTGATTATTTTCTTAAAACGAAATGCAGCAAAAAGAACCCACATGTTCAAGTTATTATCGAGATGTTGGAAGAGTTACCAGTTGATACCGCTTCTAAAAGCCTAATTAGGCTTCATGTGGAATATTTATTTATGTATTGTGCATTTGTTAGGTGCTTATACAGTAAGTCAATTTTGTTTCAAAGAGCCCACTTTATATAGCAGTACACCTCAAATGCAAACCATAGAAATCACAATGATAGTTTTGGAAACATCATACTCTCCACACCAGCACCCATTTCTCATTTGATGTGGTGCATCATTATGGAATTGAACAAGAATCGCTTTAGATTCAATCAAATTTACTATAAACAGATTAGAGGAACAGTCATAGGTGCTATGGTTGCCCCAAATGTGAACAGTTTGAAAAGATGTATATGTATGCAGAAGAAAACACTAAAAAGACAAATGTATTTGGAAGAGGTATATAGAAATGTTTTCATCTTCTAGCAAGGTACATATGAGTTAGCAAAGGTATTCATACAATGGATTAATTTATAAAAATGCACATTTAAAGTTCAACAATAATGAGCATTCTCAACACATACTTTTTTGGGACATTATATTTTGTTTACATGAGCAAGGCCATTTGGCGGTAAAAGAAAGTAGGAAATCAACAGATAATAATTCTCCTTTGGATTTTAGATCGTTCCACAATAGTGCTCTGAGTGAGATTTTACTGTATGACCAACACCTACAGCATAGCACTGATTGGAGTGAGTTTGACTTAGCTGCAGATAATCTAACACAAAGATTTAGAGAAGGGATAAACCTATCAAAATCAACATAAAGTGAGTAAACGAGCCGAAGACAATGACAGAGAGATGATCCTCGGTCAGGAGATAGCGCAATGTGTGTCTGACAACCCTTTACAATTTATTAAATAAAGATATATTGGCCAGTAATGGAAAGTGACACTAAACCATTGAGACTGCCCCATTTGCTTGCAAATGGAGCAGTACCAATTTGAAGACCATTCTTGTAAGAAGTGACATAAACAACAAAAAACCTAAGACACCTGGTAATATTGGTATATGATTGTTGGGATTATCACAAAGGTGCGAGGATTAACCATGCTGGGCCTGTGCAACATGCCCATATACCACATACACAAAACAATCGCAAAAGGTGGACATTAGTCTTAGAACACCATGGTGACAAGTACATCTAACCAAATGTAATACCAAGGGAGTCATGTATGTTATCAGATGTCCTTGTAATAACATTTACACTAGACAGACAAAACAAAAAGTAAAAGTATGCATTCTTGAACAGTGAGGTAATATACATAGAGCCTCATCAGGAGTTGGGCGCAGCCCTAAAAATGAAGCAGTAATAGCGTGACCACCACATTACTGCTCTGCCCAAACCAGAGTTAAAAGAGGAAAGTAGCAGATTTACCTCCAGCTTTTAGTGGAGGTAAATCTTGCCACTTTCTGACCATTTCCCTTAGACCTTGGCAATCCAACAACAAATGCTTCAATGTTTCCCGTTGATCACTTTTTTGACTGAATCGACAAGACTCCATTGTCTACCAGATCATAACACATAAGAATCTCTTTTGTATGGATTATGTTCCAGCGGAATCCGAGGAAGGGTAGACGTGCATTGTTTTCTGGTATACAGCTAAGAAGGGTTCCTCTTCTTTTGTGTTCACCCCTCACATGAATCATAGAGGGGTATTGATGGAATGTATCTACCATACAGGCCCCATCCCAGTCGTATAAAGCTCCATTTGTCCTGTCTGGGTTACGAATAAGATCATCTGCGCCCCCCCCCGACACTTTGCAATTAGATCGTTACACAAAGCAGCCAAATCTTCAAGTGTTTGTAGGCCCTTTTGTTCGTTAATGTACCTGAAGTTTTCCTATAGTGAATCTTTACAGGGGGCCAGAATTGTCCTGTAAAGGGATAAATATTGCCAGTAAGCCCTTGCCTTGAAGGAGGTCAACCCATGATCATATAGAATGGTCACAAGAGGAACTGAACTAAGCGTACTTAGTAGTCACCTGCAAATGAGGGCTTCCAGAGCAGGCAATGCTGCCATGATTGTAATGCCATAGACCTCTAAAGCCATACAGTAGTTTAGGCACCCATTTACTTTCATAATACCAAATTGCTTGTAATACGGAGAATTTGCCATATTTTGCATCAAATTTGGGCCGTTTGATTTTCCAGGTTTACAGCTTTGTTCCGCAACCACTGAATGATGGAATTGTTGGATTTCCTGCCGAGGTTTATGTAAGCCCAGTTAAAGGAGTGAATCTGTTGTCTTTAGCTGTTCACTTCCAATATGCCTTTGAATGGTACTTTTTTCCTTTTATTCATAAAGCACATGGCCTTGGTTTTGGGAATATTAATTGCCAGTGAATTAGCAGTTAGAAAGCTGGCAAGTCCCATCAACAAGTGTTGTAGGCCTATAGGAGTTTCATTAAAGACCATGAGGTCACCACCTTAAGCAAGTCGCAACGGTCTGATTCTGTATAGTTTTAGAATTACCAAGCACCTAGGATGTAACTAGTCGGCCATATCTGACATGTATTAACTAAAAAGTAATGGGACTAGCACACACCCCTGTGTTACCCCTCTAAATGACAGTATGAGCCTACTGAGGGCTCCTTGCTGATTCAAAATGACCTGAATTGATGTTTGTTCATACAGGCCCATCAGTAACCTCCCTAGGCCTACTGGTATGCCCCAGCCCTGAAGTTTCTTCCACAGCAGATTTCGGTCCACACAGTCAAAAGCAGCAAAAAGGTCAACTGAAGCCATCTAGAACGGGGAGTTTCCTTTGGACCAGGCCCGTTGTTGCATACACGTTATTCAGAGACCATTAAGACCTGTGCCCATGTGTCTTCGAAAACCTGTCTGCCACTTTGAGATGTGCGCACTTTCACATGCCCATAACTCCAAATGCTGCAATAGTAAGCTAGAAAAAACATTACTGTCAGCGTCAATAATGGCAACTGGCCGATAGTTCCAGGGGTCTGCATGGACACCTTTCTTGTAGATTGCCACTACATGGTCCTGTGCCCAGGTAGACCGGAATTGTTCCATCCGCATTATTTCCGTAAACTGGGTCATGAGGGTTCTTGACCAGATCACTGGATCAGATTTAAAAAGGAATTTTGATCATTTATTTGGTCCTGGAGCCTAGAGGCCCTGATGGATTTAATAGCTCCATTCTCACATCTAGACGCGTAACAGGATTACCCTCCTCAGGGCATGGTACTACATTGGGTCTTAAAGTAGGTAACAGAGCAAAGAGATTTTTTAAAGTGTCTTACCCACTCATCCTCAGAGACTGCATTCACCAACCTGCACTTTTCATGGAGGTCTTGATAATTCATCATTGACAACATATCCTGTGAGTTTGTATTACATAGGAAGAGAGCACTCATTCTGCATCCAGTTGCAACCTCTCTGGACGAGAAGGCCTCCACCAATGTTTATATTTTTGCTGCAGGTGCCTAATCTGTTCCCTTTTCTGTACATAGGTAAGGTGTGTGTGCCTTTGGATTACCCTGATTTGGGTGTGAGTGATATGTTTTCTCTAAATCCATAGTGTATGTGTGTCTATGGGGATTCTGACTCTTTATATATTTGCCCTTGTGTCCCATATTCTGTTCAATAACATCCATAATAAATCCCATGAAGTTATCGACAGAGAGGGTTTTGTTCCAATGCCCCATACTAGAAACTTTCCAGAAGTCATGAATATATCCACTCACACAATGTGCCCAGTCGTTGACCAAGTAATCCTCCCTACTGTTACGTTAAATTGTAGGCCTTCCCAGATTATATCCTTCAACTCGGTCGCCTCCATCCCAGCACCAAAGCGACCTACCAAAAGGGAGTGATCGCTTGTGTCCATCCTAGTTATTTCTAGTCCAAGACACTTCTCATGCAGTCCAGTCCCTATGAATATATAACCTATCGTGGAAGAATGTTGTCCATCTGTCCACGTAGGAAGCAACGGCACATCCAGACAGGCTGTGTCATTTAGAGGCTGGAGTCCCAGCCCCCTTAGGCACAATCCCCACTTAATGCCATTGCGTACTTTCTGGTTAATCTGGTCAGTGTCCAATCACTGTTACAACACACACATACCTTCTATACAATCTGAGTTAAGATAGGTGTTGGTTTTGAGGGGGCTCAGGCAAAACATCATGTCTTTGATTTAAGCAGACATTTGTTATGACCAAATATTTAGTTGCACATTTCCACCCATATTTGAGGAGGTTCAGGAAGTTCCCACACCTCCAGTTGATCGACCATCAAAAGGTTAGAGTCCACGCTTACCTGTAAGGAAAGGACCCGAAAGTGGTCCTTCTCCTGTTATGCCCCACCACTCTGGAACTCACTCCACATGGAGGCTTGTAATGCCCCTTCCATCATGCATTTCTTCAAAATCGTGAAGACATGGCTCTGTCATCCCTTCCTCCCTCAGGACTGAAAACCTCACAATACCCCACAGTACTGCGTTTATATTAAAAATGCTAGCTCAGAATCCTTTCTTTTGACAAAGGTTGGGGGTAATAAAAGCAATCGGGAGGCGTGGTCTCTTCTGGGAGACTTATGGGAAAGAAAATACTTTGTTCTCTTCATCAATAGGTTGCACTTGACTTGGGATGGAGGTGGCGATTGCTTCGAACTATTTTGCCATAATTTCAATTACCAGTTAATGTAATGCTAAGGCGCGGTTGGGGAAACCTTGGAGTCATCTTCGACTCCTCTCTCCCCTTCCTCCGTCACATTCAGGACATTGCCAAGAAGTCCAACTTTCAACTGTTGCTTCTCAAAGGAATTCTCCCTTTTCTCACTTTCCCCCAGAAACTTAAAGTTACCAGAGCCGTGGTTCTCTCTAGGCTAGACTACTGCAATAGCCTTCTCTTGAATCTACTTTCTTCCTCTCTACCGCCCCTTCAGCTAATCCAGAATAGGGCAATGAGACGTATCCTTAGACACTGCATCTCTCCTGCCTTAAAATCTCTCCACTGGCTCCCGGTAGCTGGAAGGATCAAGTTCAAATCCCTCTGCATCATCCACAAGGCTGTGTGGGGACAGGGACCACTCTATCTGCAACTTGCTCATACTAAATACTCTTCCTCTAGACCTCTACATTCCTCTGATACCATCTCTCTGTGTGTCAAGTGTTTCGCTCATAAGATGGCTGGCGGCTGATCTCTTTCCTCAGCTTGCTCCCTCTTATGGAACATCCTCCCCCTTGCTCTTCATCTTGAGCCAGACCTCCTCAAATTCATGTTGCTCTTCAAGACTTTCCTTTTCACCCCCACTTACCTCCCCTGCTAATTGCACGGTCGCTGTGATTGGTGACCATGGCCCTTATGTGTCCTTCAGTGCCCTGGTTTCCCACACCCAATAGCCTTCAGCCTCCATCGACACACAGAACTTGCCTTGGCACTCACCAGCCTTTGTCACTATAGGCCTGCATTTAGACAATTTATTTTCATTTTTTACAGATGATAGCTCCTAGCACCTTCTACTCTGGCCACTTACACCTGCTGTTCACTCACGAGCACAGACACCCCAGCACCTACCCCACTCCATCTCTGATTTGTGATAGAAAGAAGAATTTACAAATCTCCTAAGAAATGGGGCAAACATTTTTATATTCCCCAGGATGATTTTGGAGGGCAAAAGTTCACCCGGACAAGTAGGTGGATGCATATCTTTTAGCGTTGTTTGCATTTCTAAGATGTAGACTGGTTTAAAATCAAATGGAGGCTGTTTCCTTTCCTTGTCCCTTGATTTGTACACCTTCATCCAAGTTTAGATCCTCTTAGTCCTGAAGATGGTTGGCGTACATAGTGGACTGATTAAAGTCTACAAAATACAACCTGAAACACGTGTCGACTTAGTGCCTAATTAGAGAAGGCACTCATCTATATGTGAAGATTGTACTAAGAGGATCTAAATTGAACAATGATATACTAGACTATTGGAGTGTGACCGAATTTTGAGGTTATAGAGTATTTGGGTGAATGTTGGTGTGATAAAGTGAAATGAATGGTATGTAGGGTTGGATGTTTGTGTGGATCTTAAACAAGCGTAAACTGTGTTTTATGTTTTCAACAATTCTACACCGTTGGGTGTTACTTTATATACAAAAAATATTTTAAAACTCTGTTTTGAAGTGAAAGTATTGAATCATTTGTTATTATTTATAAAAAACAAATGAATATGTTGTCATCCTCCATCTAAGGGTTCCATTTTTGTATTGTGACTGGCATTAAGGCAGAGACCATTGGAGGCGCACCAATCCTGAATCGCATATAGACAGTCTGGAATGTGCGAGAGAGGAGAGGAGGCTGGAGGAAGCCGGAAGGAGAGCTCTGTGTCATCCACATACCATTGAAAGTTAGAGCAGAAGGTGGAGATAAGGTAGGCAAGAGGAGCCACATAGAGACTGAAGAGCTAGGGTGAGAGGTTAGGGCCCTGCAGAACACCACATGTGGAGAGAGAGGTGGTGGAGAGAAAGGACCCAAGTTAGTCCTGGGAGGGTTGGTCCAGGAGGAAGGAGGTCAGCCACTCCAGGGCCTGATCTGTGATGCCCAGGTTCTCATGGAGTAAATTGATCAGGATGGTGTGATTGACCATGTCGAAATCAGAGGAAAGGTCAAAGAGGATGAGGACAGAAGGGGTGCTGGTGTTGAGATTGGAGAGCAGATCTTCACAGGTGTTCAGGAGAGCAGTTTCCCTGCCTCTGGCTGCTCTGAGCCAGACTGGTGATCATGGAGACAGCCAACAATTTCAGTGTGGAGAGTAAGCTGGGATACGGCAAGCTTTTCCTGAAGCTTGCCCAGGAAAGGAGTGATAGAGATCGGCAATAATTAGCCGGACAGGTAGGATCGGCAGAAGGCTCTTTAACAAGGGGGTGCACAAGGGAGTGCTTGAGGAGACAAGGGAAAGCACCAGTGGCAAAAGAGTGATTGCAGATATCAGCCAAGGCTGGATCAAGTGTGTCAATGTGCTCCTGGATGGTTCAGGAGGAGCAGGGGAGCTCCTGTTTGGATGATACTTTCATAGATCGGACTTGTTCAGAAAGATTGTCCGGTGATGTCAGAGAGAAGGAGGGGAAAGAAGGAGGAGAGTGAGAGGCAGCCGGAGGGGGGCCGAGAGAGGAAGAGGAGAGCAAGGACAAGATATCCTGAGTTTTAGTAGTGAAGTGAGAAGCCAGGGCTGCACAGAGGGCCTGGGGGGCAACAGTAGAGGTGGAGACTGCAGAAGGATTGCCAGCTCCTTACAGATTTTAAAGAGTTCAGCCATGTTGTGAGAGGCCGCAGAGCCACATGCTTGGTTGTAGACTCTCTTCTTGGACAGGACAGAGAATCTCTTTTGCCTTTGGAGCAGGCGGCAGGCCAGTTTGTCAGAGGATGCACCCAAAGCCCTCCACTTCCTCTAGCCACCCTGCACTTGCGTTTCAGGGCGGCGAGGTTGGAGTTATACCAAAAGTTGCACTTAGAGGCAGGTTTCAGATGGATTCTCATGGCAGGGGCAAGGATGTCTAGAGTATTGGAAATGGCAAGATGCAGATTAGAGAGGGCTGTGTCAGGGTGTGAGTCAGCCGGAGTAGGAGGAGCAGAGAAGGTAGAGGCAAAGGCATCAACTGACACACACTTCATAGGCTGAATGAACAAGAAGGTAGGTGTCAGTGCTGGGTGGGCTTTGCCTGGGGACCAGGGACTGTCATCTGAGAGGAATGAAGAAAGTGGTCAGTCCAATAGAGAGGAGTAGTGAGAGGGATAGAAAGAGGAATGTCTGAGGAGATGAAAACATCCAAGTTGTGTTTGGCAGTGTGTGTAGGACCAGAGGGTAGAATGGGGGGAGAGAAAGAGAGTCACAGAGGTTGGGCAAGAGCCCTGTGGAGAGATCAGAGGAATCCAGGTGGATGTAGAGGTCTCTGAGGAGGGGAAGTGGAGGGGTAGAGGGCAGGGAGAGATGTGGAGAGGTCTTCCCACTCTGAGAGACTGGCCTAGTGGTCGATAGATGGTGGCCACAGTCAGAGAGAGGACAGGAGATATAAAGAGCCTGCAGACCAGGCATCCAAAGGAGGAGTAGGCCTGCATAGGAATGACAGAGGCAGGGACCCCCTCCAGAAAGATGAGAGCTACTCCCCCTCAAGGTAACTTGGTTCTAGACACAGAGGTTGTTGTAGCCCTCAGGGAGAAGAGTGTCAAAATCTGTGACAGGTGGCCCTGAACCATGTCTCATTGAGAGCAAGGACATCAGGGTCAAGCTCTTCGTGGAGGTGGCAGAGTCAGAGGAGTGACAGCCGAGCAAGAGTTGAGAGTGGCAACGTGGAGCAGGTTGCAACATTTGAAAGATTTCTGAGAAGGGGTACAGGCTTGAGGTACACCTTGTAGTTGGTGCATGTGTAGCAGGCGCACGTGCCAGAGGAATATTTATAATAAGGGTGTATGTTGCAGGAGAGTATCTTATAGCATTATATGTCATAGGAATATGTGTTGTAGAAGTGTGTGTCATTAGAGTGTGTGTCATAAAAGTGTAGTATGTGTGTGTGTGGTAGGAGCATGTGTCATAGGAGCATTTATCATAGTTGAATGTGTCACAGGTGCATGTGAGAGCACCTGTTGTAGGTCTACCTGATATGTGCAGTAAGTACTGGTGTATTAGCTGCTTGTGACATAGAAGCATGCGTCATCATCATCTTTTAACTTTACATTTAAAAAGAGGTCAGGGCGCCCCTCTGCAAGAATGAACATGGCATGATAACCTGTTCTGTGGGAATATACCCACTCAGAGTCCGCAGCCACATGTTTTAGTTCACTGTACCTTTCACAAAGGAGGAATTACCATTTGCACATCAGTCTCATTGTGCTCATGTGCTCAGTATGGCACAGCTACACCTCACTGATGATGACCGACTAGGCCAAAATACATCCTGAGGTTGCTGTTCATACTCTTGTTCAAATGAAGATTTCTATAGCGTTTTGGTGCTGAACTACTCAAGTGGGCGGGACAAATAATGATATGCAAATGGGTATTCCTCCTTTGTAAAAGGTACAGTGAGCTAAAATATGTGGCTACAGAGTAGGTAGATTCCCACAAAACAGGTTATCATGCCGTGTTCTTTCTTGCAGAGGGACATCCTAGTCTCTTTTTTGACCATTTAACTTTATTCGGCCTTAGGCAATCAAAGTACACATACTTGTTAAAAAATAAATACACAAAACATCACCAAATAATAGCAGGTACCAAACGAGACCCCATGTCTCAAAGCAACACTCAGGAAAATACCCAGCATGAAGATCTATCCAGAGCTGCAGCCCCAGGTAGGATGCAAAGTTTGCAATTTTGGGGTGGTGCTTCCGCTTCCTTTTGGAGGGCCCTCTGGACGCATCCCCAGAGGGACCATGTTGGCTCCTGAGAGCTTTGAAAAGTGGGGCCTGGTACCCAATGGGGGCATAAATCCCATAGGATGGTTTATGTTCAGAGAGGGGGAATTGCCGATTGAGATCTGACTGCTAAGCATTGGGCATCATCGCAGGCCAATTCTTAATATGTCAGTGGCCTTTCTTGGGTCTGATATTCTAAGGGGATGGAATCATGAGGGCAATCCTCCCCATAGGAAATACTTCTGGAGCTTCGGATGTCCTCCCTGATCAATGAACTACATCCATATACTGACCTCAGCCAATGGGTACATTTGTTTGTGAGGGAATCTCTGGATTCATCTTCGTCACTGGTACATTTGGGTACCATATGCATTAATACCACTCCTAGACTTTTGGTCACCCTCTGAGGATTTAAAGCACTATGCACTGGCAGGACATGGAGTACTCTGAGAGACCCTTTCTGTTGCTCCCCTCTCAGCTTTTCAACCTGCAAGCAATGCTGGTCCCCTTGAACCAGCTCCCTGTGCAGTCTCTGCCAGGGTGTTTGGGAAATTCCTGCCTGAGCAAGGCTAGTTATGGGGCTAGTGCCAACATCAACTTAGCCCTGGGGCCCCTTTGCAGACACCACCGCAGTGGGAACAATCATGGTAAACCGAGTCACACCCGGAATGGGTGGATTGCAGTGTTCCTTTGCTGGTGTCGCAGGACCCATGTTAGTGATTACAGTACTTGTATATTGGTCCCATGGGGTGCCTTTTCCTGTTCCTCTGCCATTTTCTAGAATCAGTAATAACAGTGTCTTTAGGATTGATAGTTCAGACAGGACTAGTGAACAATTACAGCCCTGGGCTATCCTTAGGGATAGAAGCCATAGTGGGAAAGAAACAGGTTTCTAATCGGAATATGCATAGTGAGTTGACCCCCCCGTGGGCACACTTTCCCAATTATCAGGTCGCATACATCAGATGTTTGGCAGGCGAGAGCTTTCATGGTAGTTGGGGGGCTACTCCTTGGTCACAGGGGCCTATTTTCTTGTGGATCTATGCCAGGGGAACTAGATGCTATATTCAGTGTACTAGGGGGTGTTATTGGCTGGGGGCTGGGGGTTACAATGGTTGCAGTTGAAGTGACAAAGGCAGGATTGTGAGAACACGTCACCTGGGGTAGTTTTTCTGAGAGCTCGGGGTGGCACTTTTCAGGGCAGTGTTCGATGGTGGAAGTGGAAGGGTCGACTGGTGTGCTGGCGAGTGGCATTGATAATACTGTTTTTGGATCGCAGTACCTGTTTGTACTTTGTCCACAATCACCCCCCACCCCCATGACTGCTCATTACTGCACAAGCTGTTTCCATTCCATCAACTTGCCAATCAGGATATGCCCTCGAGGTATGGTTTGTGTTGGGATCATCAGTGTTGATGTTGGTGTTAACCCCCAAAATGGTCAGAGCACTTCCACGGAAATATTTGATTTCGTTAATCAGTTTATATGCATCAACCGTTATCATGACAGGGCCATGGCCCCTGGGCTTAGCCCCACCTGGCTCGGCAATTATGTTGGGCACAGGTAGCAGCTTCCGTTTCACTGCAAGACTGTTTCGCTTCCCAGGACATGGTGCAAACGAACTTTGAGTGGGAGAGGGTTGGGGGACCACAACCTCCATAGCTACTGCCCTCGTCGTCATGTATGTATCAATGCGAACAGGGAAGGGGAGAAAAATATAGTCAAGTCAGTGTGTGGTGCATAGAAGTAGGGATCAGTTGTAAGAAATTTACCCCACCTTCTCCTTCAAGCTCCTCACCTTGTCTTTGTTATCCTTGGGGCTTCGGTCCAACAGGTTTTCCTTTGGAGTGGGAGGGTAGTGGGAATAGATGGCAACCCTTCAGTCGCTGAACACCCCCTGCAGGAGCTAAACACACCCATGCCCTTAGGTCCCGGTGGGCCTGGGATCACTTTATGTAGAGGAGGGATGTGGCCTTGCACTACGGTACCCCCAAGACAGAAGCCTCCTTGAAAATCATTGGCAGCCTCCTGCGGGAGCTATACACCTCTGCACACTTAGGTCCCTGCAGGCTTTGGCCCTGGCAGGCCTGGGATCAGTTTATGTAGCGGTGGGCGTGGCCTGCTGCTCTGGCTCACCTGATGACCCCAGCCTTCTTGAAAATCACTGGCAGCCCCCTGTGGAAGCTAAACACCCTCCCGCCCTTAGGTCCCTGCGGGCCTCGGCCCTGGCAGACCTAGGATCAGTTCATGTAGAGGGGACCGCATGGCCTGGTGCTCCAGTGCATCCAATGACAGCAGTCTCCATGAAAACACTGGCAGCCCACTGCGGGAGCTAAACACCCCCATACATTGAGGAACCCCAGGCTTTGGCCCTGGTGGGCCAGGGATCAGTTTATGTAGAGAGAGGTGTGGCCTGGTGCTCCGGCACACCTGATGACAGCAGTCTCCTTGAAAATCACTGGCAGCCAACTGTGGAAGCTAAACAACCACAAGCCCTTCGGTGCATACATGTGCCATAGGAGTATGTGTCGAAAAGTGTGCATTTATTATATCACCTTAAAACTGACATCAAACAAGTGTGCAGTAAGTGTGTGTCATAATTGTGTGTGGTAGCAGCATGTGTTGGAGCATGTGTCATGGGAAAATGTGTCATAGGTGCACAGGTACCAGGTGCATGTGTCCTAGGTGCATGTGACAAAACATGTCATATGTCCACATGTTATGTTTAATGGGCACGTGTGTGGTAGGTGCACGTATCATAGGAACATGTATCATAGGAGTGTGTGTTATGGGAATGCATGTGACAGCAGCACGTGTCACAGGGGTGCATACACTAGGTGCAGGTTTCATAATAGTATGTGACATTAGAATGTGCATTGTAAGAGTGTGCAGTATGTGTCTGTTGATAAAATATGTGGTAGTAGCATGTGTCAAAGGTGCATGGGAGAGCATGTGTTGTACGTCTGCATTGTGTAAAATCACCCTGAATTTTGATGTGTTTCCAGATGCAAACTGCATAATCTACAATCTGTGAAACTCATACTCCTCTTGCTACAGTTTGTGTAAAAAGTGTATGTTTATTACATTACCTTGAAACTGACATCAACTTCAGCCATGACTTAACTTCAATGCGAGTTTTAGGAGATGTTCATTTTGTAATGTGCGAAGTGTAAAACTCATGAACTCTGCATACTCTGACGAATCCTCAGATGTCATCCCTTCTCCTCTATGACTTCTCTGACACGAGAATGCAGTTCAAAACCTCAACATCAGGGCCTGCTGTGCAAAGTCTCTTTAATAACACTCTATAACTGTTTGTAGAGAAGGCATCGAGATATATACTATATATATCACCTATTGTTTATTCACACGTGCAGACAGACTGTCCCTAATAGAAGAACATCATGTCCCTCTCTCTCGGAATCTTGCCCTAGGCTCGAGGTGTTTCACCGCCTATCTAAAAGGGATAAGGTAGAGAAGCTATCCCTATTCTAAGAGATGTTTAGCTAAAAAGTACAGGTTATAGATCACTTACTCGTAGACATTCTACACTAGATAATGTCTCGTACTAGGATATATTGTAACTGCTGGTAACTGGAGAAGTAACATATTTATTATGCAGTATCTTGCCAACTTAGAAATATCTCAAGTAACCTGGTACTAGTATTAGTATTAAAACAACAACAAAAATGAGCTCCTATGTGGAGGAGCGTAATTAATGCAAATAGTAAGTAAAGAGGGGTGGGGAACAACCTGATCACTAAGTCAGGTCACCTAAAAGTCAGCATGTCTAACTATTATTCAGTTTAACAGATCATCTATGGCATAAATCCTGCTTATGCCTAAAAAGGTCGACCGTTTTCATAAACCATTAACACTTTGGTCATCTTCATCAGGACAAAAGAAACTGAGAGGTCCTTGCTCCTTCTTCAATTTATGATGGTGCCCACTGCAGTGTTTTCGTGTCCACAGGAGGTATGCAGAGGGTTAAATTGCAGTCCCTCTACAGCATTGTATTGGATGGGCAAGTTCTTGCAGTGTTGGGGTACCAATGTCGTGGGCCGTTAGCAGATGGAGCCTCACTGTTAGTGTGTTAATGCGCGGAGTAAAGTTGCCCCAGCTGGTGATTTTGCTTGCTCTGCAGGATGGCGTTTCCTTTCCGTAGGGTAATTGCTTGAAGGATGTGCTGCACTGCTTAGATACACGGTAAATGCAGTGTCTTTGCCATTCAAAGTCTCTTATGTCAGAGGGCCTGATGCAACTTGACAAACAATAAAGTTCCTTTCTTCTTTAGGATTTCACATATGCAACTTCTTGGGTGATTTTCTGTTCACCCCACGTCCCCCTCCGTTGGGCTCAGACTCACTTTAACAAAAAACCTTCATTTGGTCAACCTCCGCCAAGCTCGGACCAAATTTATCTACTTTTCCAAACTTTTCTTATTCATCAAAATCGAAGACTATCGACTGTGTGTGGGAATTTGCTCGAACCGTCGCAGGACCACTTTGATTCACAATTATTGGTTCTTTTCTTGATATAACATTTTCTCACTTCTCAGCTGGATACCTTACAGAGACCTTCGATTGAGCACTCACAAAGTGCCGGACCACTCTGTCAAAGGTATTGTATCTTGCTTTCAAAGCAGTTCAACTTTACTTGTGTCTCTTAACACATGCATTTTAACAATGTGTGTTCCAGCGCTCGCCATACAATGTTGCTGCTTGCAAACTTGGCTTCAACACAGACTGGTCCTGTATCGGTCTCCCCAAATTACCGTCTATGTTGCTTTCATTGACACTGCTTTGATCTTGGAGCCAAGGATGGTACCACGGCAGCTGGCACTTCTCCCCACCTTGACTATTGATGCAGGAGGGTGCTGGGTATCTCCGACACACAATGCAGGATTCTTCATCCTGGTTTCCTGGTCTTACGCTTTCTATTCTTGAGGTTTCTGGAAAGTAATGGTTCCTTGTAGAAAAGGTCAAGGGAGCTTCCCTTCTTGCAATCCCCTTCTGTTTTGCTGTCTTTCTTCTCTTGTTAAACTGCCATCTCGAAACTGCTGTTTCCTTGTGTGCTTTGCCTCGCTCAGAGTGTGCTCTCGTGCTCCGCTTTTTATCAGTGTGGGGAAGCTGAATGGAAGTCAGGTGTGTGTGATGGTCAGAAATTACCTGACTTTGCCTGACCATTGTATTGGGACACATCAGGTATACTGTTCGGGCATTAGTCTGTTTTCTTTCATAGCGGACTGTCAGTGTGAAAGTGTTTGTGTTGTAAAAGGGGAGGGGGGAGAGTTACTAAATATCCTACAGAGTAGGATGGGGTAAAGGTGTTACAGGAAAGGGGATACTGTGTCTCACCATCCGGTGTCCCACTCCCACTCCCTGAAAACCCCTCACTCAGGTAACCCTCCCTGTTAGGGAGAATTCTCATAAATGTGCTCATTCCCTTCACTTTAGAGACCCCTCAGCAACTTTGCTGGATTTTGAGGACTTTTTTTTTTTCTGGAAAGAGTGTGAGCCTTTTCCCCCCACTCTTTCATGCATTTTGGTGTGTGTTTTACTCTTGTGTTCTTTAATTATGGAGTATTAGATAACTCCATAGGCATCATCTTTTCATGTGTGTTACACAGCACCCTCAGTGCAGTGACACAGGGATGTCTTTTTAGACTTCCCAAAGGTTTAAATACATTCTCTGGAATAAACTACTGTTTCCCAGAGAATGTAAGGTTAAATTGACTTTACTAGTCTTTAAATTCCTAGACCCAGCACACACTATGTTCCTATAGACTGCTGGAGGGGTTTCCTAGTATCCCCTATGTCTAGAAACTCATGTAGCAGTCAATTGCTACCCTTTTCTATCGACATGGCTGGTAGCAGTGGTTTTAAAACAAACTACCATGATTTTTCCGGTAGCTAAGAATCGCGGGAGCCATGTTTTTCAAGATGGCGCCTTAAGCCCCTTTGTTTAAACAGGTCCCGGTCTTCTTTTTTCACCATTTCTTTTTGGAAAGGTCCTTCTAGAGTCTGTCTCTGCACGCCAAACTAGGTATGGTCCCTTGGTTTCTATGCCTTTGGCTGGCTTCAGGCCTGAAGACCGCCTCTCGCGTCTGAGTGTCTGGGGTGGGCAGGAAGTGAGGGAGGTGCCCAAAACTTCCTGTGCTCAGTCTCCTAGGAGACCCAAATGCACTCTGGTGTGATTGTCTGGCTGACTGTCCGGCAGGGACAGCCACCCTGCTTGGTGAGTGGCAGCTAGGCTGGAATGAAAGGGAGAAAACTGTTTAAAAGGTGAATCTCTTGGGCTGGAAAGCAGTTTCGACCACTGGAACAAAAGAACTGAAGACGAGCTGGAAGAGGACGGCTGCTGCAACTACTGGACCGCTGGTTTGCCCGGTGAAGCCCTGCAACAGGCCCGAATCGCCAAGTTCATCTCGACAGAGAAGTCCATTCAAGGACGACTTCTTCCTTTGAGTTGGTGGGACCAATCAACTCATAAGCCACCTGGATACCATTCTTGGAGCTGGTTAGGATTAACCAGGGGGAAGGACACCAGTTTGTGTGCTTGAACGGCAGCTACTCGAACCAAAGATCTTCCATTTTTCCAGCTTGTTTGATCCGTCCCCGTGCAGTGCAGGAGCCGCCTGACGTCCTCCCTCTTGTCCCCATGATTGAGGTTCAGGAACAGTGACATCTACAGGAACCAATGTCTTCAGCTACATCTTTTTCTTCATACTAAGATACTATGCCAACCCGATTGAGAGAACTTACCTCTTGCGGTGAAAGCTTGTGAAACTTTCCCAACTTGCAGTCCTAATCAGCTTGTGACCCAAAATTGGATTCTTTTTTCGTACAAACTACTTCTGAGAACATTGGCAAAGACTTTGCCGCTTACTACAAGAACTGCTCTTTTCTATCCAAGACACTAGACCATTGACTTTGGCCTAGGCCTATTGAACTGAATCGAGTCATCTAGCGAACTGCAACTATTTGCACTGCCTAAGAAAGTATTTGTGATCTATTCTGTTAACTTGTGCCTTTTTACTCCCATTCAAAGTAACTGAAATGCCATTTTGCTCCGATTTCCGGGGAGCATAATTTACTCAGAAACTTATTGGTTTGGTATTGAAGTGTATTTGTGCATAATATTAAGTTGCCTCCTTCTAGTGAATGTTTTCTAAATGACTGTGTTTTAGTCAAGAAACCTTGAGTGTGACTGTGTTTACCAAGAAACCTTGAGTGTGTCTACTTGAACCATTGTGTTGGTGAGACCTCTGTGTAACATCCTTGTACTGCTCACATTCCCTCTTGAGACAAGCCTTGCTGCTCAGTTCACTACCACAAATTGTGTAGTACAGACTTATACCAAAGGTTGGTTTTGCTTACACCTGTAGTCCTAATTGTATGTGGTGGTCCCAGAGTGTACTGCATGCAATTCTGCCTAGCACTCCTGCACTGGTCCACCCCAGGAACTGGATCCAAAAGTGATGGCTGTGTCCTGGCCACATGGATGACAGATCCATGGGGACTAGTGTGTGAGGCACATTCTGGTTTCTCACAATACGCAGAGAGATAGTATTCCTGGCAGGGAAGTGTACCAGGGATACTGTGAAGAATCAGTCAAGCCTACCCAGAGGTCAAGGACCCAATCATGCATGAGGACAATGTCCTACAAGCCCTCTTCTTCGTTGCAGTGCCTGGTAAGATCAAATACCACATCCGTCCAAGTGAGTCACTGGAGGGGCTCATCAGAGACATGAGAAAGGCCAGGGGAAGGGAGATATTCCCCCTTCTTTGTAGAACTGTATGTACAATTTTGAGAACGGCCAAGGGGAAGGAGACCTTCCCCCTACTTTGTGAAGCTGTAAATACAAGCCTGAGAAAGGCCAGGGGAAGGGAGACATTCACCCTACTTGTGAACTGTGTTCATCCAGAAGAAGGGAGTCATTCTTCTGAACTCAGAAGAGACTGATCCAGTTTGGTTTATTTATAAATGTAAGAGATAAAAGTAGGATTTGAACACCAGACATTGGACTCTTTAGTTACATACATCATGATAGTTCCGTAGTTTTTGTTAAGGCAGGGAAACCCCTCTTAAAGTTAGGGATAACTAGGTTTCCTTCTTTCAGTTGACATAAAGGTTGTTGCCCAAAAGCATGCCACCTGTGCGTCAGCCTCCTCCTTCCACACCCTTACAGTGCATGTCATATGAAAAGTGTACATTTTCATAAGGAAATAGTACATTTTCCTATTAAAATTGTACATTTATTCCATCTGATCCACTGTCACTTGCCTTTGAAATATGTTTTTCGATGTCAATTGTGTAACATAGAAACTGTAAAATGCATATGCTCTGTGTACAGTTTGTATGATAATGTACATTTATTCCATCACCTTAACACTGACATTAAAGTCAGCTATGGCTTGCCTTTGATGCAAGGTTTTAGGAGATATTAATTGTGTAATCCATGGACTGCAAAAAGCATACGCTCTGTGTACAGTTCGTATGAAAAGGGTACATTTAGTCCATCTGATCCACTGTCACTTGCCTTTGATGTATGTTTTTCGATTTTAATTGTGTAACATAGAAACTGTAAAATGCATATGGTCTGTGTACAGTTTGTATGAGCATGTACATTTATTCCATCACCTTAACACTGACATTAAAGTCAGCTATGGCTTTCATTTGATGCAAGGTTTTAGGCGATATTAATTGTGTAATGCCCAGACTGCAAAAAGCATGCGCTCTGTGTACAGTTAATATGAAAAGTGTACATTTATTCCATCACCTGAAAACTCACTTCAAAGTCAGCTGTGGGTTGCCTTTGGGAGATGTTAATTACCTATGTTAATTATGTAATGTAGGACTGTAAAACTCCAAAGTTCTGTGTACAGTGAATATGAAAATGTGTACATTTTTCGTATGAAAAGTGCACATTTATTCCATCACCTTAAAACTCACATCTCAGGTGTGACATGCCTTTGATGTAATTATTTAGGAGATGTTAATTATGTGATGTACAAACTGTAAGAGTGTATGGTAAGTGTGCATAGTAAGAGTGTGCGTGGTAAGAGTGCATGTGGTTGGAACATGTTTCATAAGATCAGCTGTCGTACAATCCACATTTTATGTGTAACAGGTGTGTGGGTATTAGGCGCACATGTCATAGGAACATGTACTATAGAAGTGTGGGTTGTACGAGTGCATTATATAGCATAGCCTGTCAAAGGAGTGCATATTGTACGAGTGTGTGTCATAGTTATGTGTAGAATATGTGTACTATGTGCGCATGCTCTACAAGAACATGACGTAGGAGTGTGTGTAATTAGAAGTTGTGTCATAAGAGTGTACTGTATGTGTGTGTCATAAGTGTGTGTGTGGTAGAAACATGTGTTGTAGGAGGAGATGTTACAAGAGTGTGACGTAGGAGCATGTGTGTTGTATAAGTATCTTTCATAGGTGCACATGTTACTGGTGCACAAGTTCTTGGTGCATGTCAGAATGTGTGTCATATGACCACATGTTCGGTCTAGTATGCCATGTGTGTAGTAGGTGCATGTGTCTTAGGAACATGTGTCATAGGAGTGTGTGCTGAAGGAATGCTTGTGATGCAGTGTGTGTCGTAGGAGCTCTGACACATCTGGGGAATTTGTTTCTTCTGCCAGTCCCTGTGAGGCTAGGGAAGTAAGCTCACTAATCAAGAGTCTCACTAGGGGTCTGAGAAAGTGGGACCTCATTGGGAGTGACTCGCTTCTAGCGGACAGGGACTCCCATTCCTATGAGGAACTCCCTATGAGGCATATACTTTCTTAACATATATTGGTGTGGAAAGGACTGCTGTTACTTCTGTTTTTCATTTCAATCCTATTGACATTACTCCCATATTGTTGCTCAAGATAATTCTGGAATCCCCTGGAACTCAGCAGCTGACAAAAAAACAACACA
This sequence comes from Ambystoma mexicanum, assembly GCF_040938575.1. NCBI lineage: Eukaryota > Metazoa > Chordata > Amphibia > Caudata > Ambystomatidae > Ambystoma > Ambystoma mexicanum. The sequence continues at coordinate 827,948,883 of NC_090936.1, forward strand.
CCCCTTTGATGTATGGTTGTGAGACTAAAGAGTCAAGGAATCTTGAATGGAGGTGGACGAATCCTAAACAGATGTGAGCCTTTGGTGTGTGAAAGTCCTGGAGGGGTGGGTCTGAGCTACACCGCAGAGCCATTGGTACCATGGGCAGCCAGATAAGTGAGATGCCAGAAGACCAGCACTGAAAAGGAATATATTGCAGAGACAAAATGGAGATAGGGGAAGACTGTCTTAGCTGGTGGCATGACCACACTACACCCGTGATGGGCCTGCTGAGCACGTGAACCAATGTCCGAGACCATGGGGCAACGGAGGAACGAACCCTCCACTCTGAGTGTGATGAATAGGGAATTTGACAAGATGGACAGGAGGTGAACCATTTTACTTGGTGGCATGAACATGCTGCAGCCGTGGTGTGTCTAGGGTTTGAGAACCAACACCAAGACAAAGGAACAACAGAGGAAATAATCTTCTGCTCTTGGTGTGAAGATCAATGAGACTATCCAAGAAGGCAGGAAAAGCACAGCGTCAGAGATGGCATCCCACTGGAGCACACCCAAAGGAAGAGAAGGTACCAGGATTGCCCAGGGTGGAGAAAGGCGAGTGGAATTAAACAGAGAGAGGAATGTGTGATCCAAAAGGACCAAGGGGGACTGAGGTGTCCTAAATATATAAAAGACATTGGGCCTCATTACAAGTTTGCTGGTCCGGTAACAGCGGTGCCAGTATGATACCAGCACCATTGTTACCGGATCGGCAAACTACGAGTTCTGTTCGTGGGTGCCTTTCAGCCCGCCAGGTCTGACCTGGCGGGCGGACCTACACCGGCGAGCAGACCATGTCGGATGCAACCGGTACCATTCATGAATGGTGCCGGTGCATCCAACCTCCCCATTCCCATTGAGCCCTATGGGGCTCTAATGGGAATGGGGAGTAATATTTTCCGGTGCCTGGGAATCGGCAATTACCGGGTCCGCCGAGGTTGTAATGCCCCGGTAATTTCCCATTCCCAGGCGCCAGAAAAAAATTACTCTGGCGGCAGCCACGCCGGATTTACCGGACGGCTACCGCCGGACTCATAATGAGGCCCATTGTTTTCAGAAGGGAAACTGAATATATATATATATTACATGGCCACGGTAGTGGCCATGTAGTTATGGTTAAGTTGCTGTTTCCATAGGAAGAGCACTTTTTGGGCGGCTTATAACTTCGCTCTCCCTGGACGGATCCTCACCAAACTTTGCAAAAAGAGTAGTTGGGTCACTCTGAATTTGTTTGCAAAGTTTGGTGAGGATTCGCCCAGGGGGGGAAAAGTTATAGGGGGGGTCCCAAAACTTTTTTTTCCCATAGACTGAATAGGAAAAAACTTTGCGCATGGCTACAGCCCGAACCGCTGGACGGATTTACACCAAATTTGCGGCAGGAGCGGCGGCCTGGTCCCAAAAGCGTGCTTTTGTAAATTTGATGTAAATCCGTTCAGAAGTTTTTTAAAAAATGACCAAAATGTAAGGCAAAAAAATGAGTGATATCTGCGTTCGCTTCGCGGACGGACTTCCATGTTCGCTTCGCGGACAGCACCCCGATTGGCCCATGGCCTTGCGTCATGTCCGCGGACATGCGACGTGTTTGCTGATTGGACGGCGAGGGGCGTGGTGCGCGTCAGATTTTCTGTGGCGCCCGCCATCTTGTATTCGCAGTCGACCGCGTACAGCGCAGTGAAACGTGGATACAAAATTGTATTTAGTGCCGTGTGTTGGTGTGTAAGAGTGTTTGGGGAGGGTGGGGGAGTACGAGATAGGTTCAATGTTTTGTTTTTTTATGTGCTAGACCTTTTTGTTGCGTTCGATTTGTCCGCGGAGAACACGGCTGTTCTGACATTTTGTAAATAAACTAAATGGTGGGGTGTTTAGAGGACGGAGTATGTGTCATTTTTGTTCGCAAGGAAGGTAAAAATTAGCTATGAACACTCGCGGTGTACTTAATTGTTCGTAAATACACAAACTGGGGGTGTCCTCAGGACGCTGTCCGTATTGTAATCTGTCTAGTTGAATGTGTTCTAAGAACACTCGCAGTGTCCCGAAATTGTTGCAATTGCACAAAATGAGGGTGTTCTGAGAACGTTGTTTGTATTGTTCGTTGTCAGGGTGAAAGTGTTTTAAGAGCACTCCTTTTGTCCGCTAATAGTACAATTTCCTAGGGGCGTCAACCGACTTTTTGTCCACTATAGAAACGATAAATCTGGCTGGTGTGCGCTGACATTATGTGATAATCCTGTGACTGGCGCTATTGACCTGGCTGACTTGCTTTTGCAACACTAAATCATATCTCCCGCCCCTAAGCCTGATATTATCAAAGCATTCATATTCCCCGCCTCTCTCCATGACGTTACAGGGTGCGTAATGAAACGCGCCCAGTCGTCTCCAGTACTACGCGACTTTACACAGAACCCGGAAGACAACACACATTATGTCACAACACAGCGCGCCACAATTCGGAATATGAAACTGTGATTTAAAAGCAAAGAGCAAGATTGTAAATGTTGTAAAGTACATTTATTTGACATCAAATGTTTAGAGAATATTCAGCAATTTGCATTTGTCTTTGTTGTCGATCCGCAAAAGTTCATGTTGAGACACGCGATGTTCCTTTGCGGTACAGAGAGTGTTAGATCAGCTTACAACTCAGTGCGCCACAATTCGGAATATGAAACTGTGGTTTAAAAGTAAACAGCAGGATTGTACATTTGGTAAAGTACATTTATTTCACATGAAATGTTTAGTGAATATTCAGCGATTTGCTATTGTCTCTGCTGTCGATCAGCAAAAGTTTATTTGGAGCCACGCGTTGTTCCTTTGCGGTAGATAGGGTGTTGGCTTATGATAAAAGCAGTAAATGGTCGCTCTGATAATCGGAAGGTTGCTCCAACAACGAGCCATTAGACCACCGTATTGGTTGGTATGTTGTTTGTAGCCGCTAGTACTGCATAAGGGCATATTGGTCCTTGGCGATTGTCCCATAAAATGGTGAGGGTCATGAAGTTGCATATTTGGACCTGCACCTGGCAGTTGAAGACCCCATCCGCTGGAGTCTGTAAATCGTGACGTAGGCAAAATGGGGCCACGTACCTGTTTTAAAAAACATAAATTAGTCTCACCAGCCGATCTTCATTAAAAATCATCATTTTATTTATTAGGGCGTGAAAATATTTGCTATCGAAGATAGTGCAACAGAGTATGTTAATAATAAAATAATAATGTTTTCCCATTCATATAGCGCTAAGAACCGGGAGATATGTAAGCAGTGCTTATTATTAACCACGGTGTGTGGTGCTCATTTATCGACCACGGAAGGATGAAAGGCTGAGTTTGGCCTTGCCGGGATTCAAACTTGCGTTAGCAAGCTGTGCACGGATGTCAAAGCGAGCGCTGTACTCGCTGTGCCACTTGACAGGCTACAGTGAAGTGGCACAGCGAGTAGAGCGCTTGACCGCCTATAGACCGGTTAAATTATTTCTATTAACCCACCCTGTGTCGTCTGCCTTTTTCAGAGCCCTCTAAACGCCAGGGGATCAATTCGGCGGTGATAGTGCGCGGTAAAAAACATTATGCCACTTTCAACGAACAAGTTCAACTTGAGCGGTCTTTAATGCTACGCTATTGTAATTATATTTGGTATAAAGTAATCTAAAGGGTTACTTACAGTACAATTGCAATTTCCATTGTCTACGAGTGGTGCAGTCCCAAAATACGACTCTGCGTGTGCCAACGATCTTTCGCATAGTGATATAATATATAAAAGTGGTTTCGTTTCTGAAATTTCATCTTTATCTTCTCTTACGTTTTAGCAACACTCCTTCAAGAGAAGTCTTTCATCACAATCTCTGTCTGTCAAGGTCAAAACACAATACAACCTTATAGTCTGCTTCGTGAGCCTCTCCGGGGCCCGAGAAAAAAATGGAAGCAGCTGACCTTCACTGTGAACGAGCATAAATTCTTACTTTGCAACATTCTGTGTAAAGCCATCTGTAGAAGTTGTGGAAGCAGCTGACCTTCACTGTGAACGAGCATAAATTCTTACTTTGCAACATTCTGTGTAAAGCCATCTGTAGAAGTTGGGTTTTGCACGCCATATTTGTATATTGTTTGCGTGATATTAAAAAAACTTTGTTAAAGGGACGTTATGGTTAAGTTGCGCTACTAAAAACCTATGAAATTCAGTGAAAAAACTTTGTTAAAGGGACGTTATGGCTCAAAGTAAAACCGAAAAACCCCTGAAATTCGCCAGTTATGGTAACATAAGCAACCATAACTCGCGCCACCGTGCACTGCTAACACTAACACCCAGGACATCAAAGATGACATCACAAATGTCATTGATGACATCACTGATGACATCACATGGCTGGCTCTCCCTTTTTATCCTTTTCTGACATATCGAAGCCACATAGTTTTATTCAGTAACAGTCAGGAAGTAAAAATTGAAAAGGTACTATATTTGTAGATTTAGGGTCCAGTCACATCATATGAAACATATACATAGCGGAAGATACAGGCTTGAAAGAGAGCAATCCTTTCTGTGCATGAAGATAATCATTATGGTTATCAGCACTTTCTCATAGTTTTATTTTTATTACTCTTTCTTCCCTCTATATGCTCATATTTGTATACATTATACTCACTCTCCATAGAGTGAATGGGAAAACATTTTTGCTCGCGCCTACAGCCCAAACCGCTGGACGGATTTCCACCAAATTTGGACCAGGAGCAGCGGCTTGGTCCCGAAAGCGTGCTTTAGCAAATTTGGTGAAAATCCGTCCAGTCGTTTTTTTTTAAATGACCAAAAAGTAGGTAAAAAAAAATTAGTGATATCTGTGTTCGGTTTGCGGATACACTTCCCTGTTCGCTCCGCGGAAAGTGTCCTGATTGGCCAATCGTTTTGCGTGATGTTCGCGGACATGCAAAGTGTTCGCTGATTGGACGGTGTGGAGCGTGAAGCGCGTCAGATTTTGGATTCGCGGATGTCCCGGACAGCGCGGTGAAACTTTGTTCAAAATGTGTATTTTGTAGAGTGTGTTGGTGTGTAGGAGTGTTTGGGGAGGTTGGGAGTGTATGAGATAGGATGAAAGTTGTGTTTTTTATGTGTTAGACATTCTTTTTGTGTTCGATTTGTTTGCGGCCATCACGGGTGTTCTGAAATGTTCTAAATAAACTGACTAGGGGGTGTTCTAAGGAGTCAATATGTGTCTGTTTTGTTCACAAGCAAAGTGAAACTGTTCTAAGAACACTCGCGCTGTCAAGTTGAATGTGTTCTAAGAACACGCGCGGTGTCCTGAAATGTTCGCAAATAAACAAAATGGGGGTGTTCTGAAGACGTTTTTGAGAACACTCCCGGTGTCCTGAAATGTTTGTAGGGGTTGTTCTGAGGACGCTGTCCGTATTGTTCTCTATCAAGTTGAATGTGTCCTAGGAACACTCGCGGTGTACTGAAATGTTCGCAAATAAACAAGATGGTGGTGTTCTGAAGAGGCTTCTAAGAACACTCGCGGTGTCCGGGGAGTGTTCGTAGGGGGTGTCCTGAGGACGCTGTCCGTATTGTTCTCTGTCAAGTTGAATGTGTCCTAAGAACACTCGCGGTGTCCTGAAATGTTCGCAAAAAACAAAATGGGGGTGTTCTGAAGACGCTTCTAAGAACACTCGCGGTGTCCGGGGAGTGTTTGTAGGGGGTGTCCTGAGGACGCTGTCCGTATTGTTCTTTGTCAAGTTGAATGTGTCCTAAGAACACTCGCAGTGTCCTGAAATGTTCGCAAATAAACAAGATGGTGGTGTTCTGAAGACGCTTCTAAGAACACTCCCGGTGTCCTGGAATGTTCGTATGGGGTGTCCTTAGGACGCTGTCCATATTGTTCGTTGTTAAGTTGAAAGTGTTCTAAGAACTATCGCGTTGTTCTGAAATGTTCGTAGGGGGTGTCCTGAAAACGGTGTCCGTATTGTTCGCTGGCAAGTTCAAAGTGTTCTAAGAACACTCATATTGTTCGCAGACATTAAAAGTTTCCCATAGATCATAGTTGAAATGTTTGACTCTATGGATGTGATATGCTGCGGTGGTTGTTGCCAGGGCATAGAGTCTTGGGTGCATGGCCATTTGGCCATGCACCCAAGACTCTATGCCCTGGCAACAACCACCGCAGCATATCACATTCATATTTGCTTATAACTTTGGGTGAAAAACAAATGTATAAGGAACAAAGGTATTAGATACTATGGATGTGATATGCTGCTATGGTTGTCCTTATTATTGTATACTTACTGTTTGGTCTAGTAATGGGAGTCCATGTTTTTCTTCTTCATTTCTGTGATAAAAGAAAATAGCATGTTAGTATTAGTATTTTGTAATGACTTATTACATTGTATAAGCAATATACTTTTATTTTTTTTTTACCCTCATATTTAGTAGAGTACAAATCAGAGTACTGTGCAATTTGCTCAGTTTCTGTATTTGTTGCTAAAATCATTGGGTCTGTGGGAGAAAAAAAAATCCATGTTGGATTTAAAAAAAAACCCTTTTTCTGTTATGCTAGAGTTTATTTGTTTGTTTGTTTTCAGAGTTCACTTGTTGTTTCTGGCTAATGCTTTATACTTTGCTTTGTTGTATTTTTTTTGGAGCAGTAACAAATTCTTCATTTGTTTTGATATTATAAAATTTTGCAGCAGTTAGATACCAATTGGCGTATTCTAACTGTATTTTTGGCCTAATTTAGTGGTATTCATTTATCTGATTAGTTGTTGTAGAATCGTTGAGCAGTTAGATAGCTTTTGGAGTATTCTAACAGTTTATATTTTTGTAACACAAATTTACTTAAAGGTTTAAATACAGTTTATTTATCAAATTTTGGTTTTAAGAACATCAAATAAGCGTTTGTAAGATTTGCTGGTAATCTCTGCTTTAGAGTAATGGTACTACCATTACATTCAAACCATCCACATTTCTTGTAGTGCCTTGATCTGGTTGTGGCTCCTGCGTGGTAGATTATACCTATTGTTGTGAAGGTTTTCTTACCAAGTGATATTTGACCATGTGTGAATCCAGTCAGCTTGCAGTTGTTTTTGGTACCATCTGCATTGTAACGTAGAAGCATTAGTATTACGTATTAACTATGTGTTTGTATTACTAACGTGGAGCGATTATCTGAATTGCAGGTAGAGCATAATCTACCATGGTTTGCATTTTGTACAAGTTGCTGAAATGGAATGTATTCACAATTTGGTATTGATATATATATGAAGCGTTCATTGGGGATTTCTTCTTGTGTCATATTGTTGCAGAGAGTGCATGTATGTTTCCACATGTATGAAATATGAAAGATTTCATTTATAGGTATGTTTTTGTTTTCCAGTACTTGTAGTAAGTACATTAGAAATTCTTGTGGATCTTCCTGTGAGTTTATAGTGAATTTCACCATTCCAGCACAGTAGTCCAATTGTCGTCTTATTCCAAAAACACTATATGTGTTGTCAGGATTGTTTGCTGCATTTCTGTGAAGTACTAACATTTGCAAACACAATGGGTCTGTACTGTGTGAGTAAATGTTGTCAACAATTGGTGGTAATTGAAATAGAATATTCATTGCTACATTTGCATAGCAACTTACACCAACTATATTTGAGAATTTAAATGGTCCAGGTAGTTCTGTATCTAACTGCTTTTTTTGGAGTTTGTCTTCCTTCTTTAAAGAAGTACCTGGTGTACTTTCTCTAATTGATTCTTTTTTGTTTGTGGTACTTGATGAAGTATTAGTTTCTTTTACTCTCTTTGGAGGATTTGCAGTGACGTCCTGTTGCATTTCTGTTTGATTTAGTTTTCTTTTACAACGTTTTAGTTTTTGTGGAACAGAATATGTGTTTAGATGGGGAGTGTATAGTGAGCGAACTCTATTATATTCTAAAATGCAAGGAATATCAGCGTTTACTTTACTTGCATCAAAGTTGATTAGAAATAGACCGTCAAGTGTACGTAAGCGTGATAGTGCTACGTAGCTCATGCCTTCTTTAAAGACTGTGTTACCAATATCTATCATTGCTTTGTCTAGGGTAAGACCTTGTGATTTATGAATCGTGACTGCGTATGCAAGAGTAAGAGAAAATTGTTCTCTGCGTACATACATATCTTTGAAGTGAAGGAATCTAGCTGTTGAGCGTCCTATCCGTTTTACTTCTGAAAGTTTGTCAAAGAGTATATTGACAAACTGAATTTTGTTGTCACATGGGTATGTTTGAAAGCCAACAACTGTACCCAGTGCTCCATTAACTAGTCCTTGGTCCACGTCAAGGTTACGTTTAAGCATTACTCTGCAATTTAAGGATAATTTTAACATCTTTTCTAAGCCTGCTGTGTTTGAGATTGATTTTTCAAAATTATTTAGTCTTGTTGTGGCTTGGTCACACATGGGTAGTGTCATACCATGTACATCTAGTTTGTCTGTGGCGCTAATTTCCATTATTGGTTGCATTTCTTTACTTAGCATGATTTCATTGAATTGGAAACAGCTTGCAAGAGTTGGCATTAAGGCCATACAATTGACATTTTTGTGGGCTAATTGTTCCATAACATCTGTAGCACATGCATTATCGCCATAAAGTGCATTAATGTGCCGGGTTTTCAATGTTGCTTCTGCTTCTTTAGAAAGTATACCAACTCTCAAACTTTTTTAAATGTTGGCATAAGTTAGATCTGCAGATTGACGCATGTTTTCTGTTAATTCTCTGTATTGGAAATGTTGCCAAAGGTTGACATTTCCAATGCTGCCAACAGTTTTACGGCAGAGTTTGTGCCCTAATGTTTTAAAAATAGGTTCACCTTTTACTGGTGTTAATTGAAGCAGATCTCCAAAAACAATAATGTGTTTTCCTGCAAAGAGCTCTTCATAGTCTGTTTTGAGTACTTCTTGTAATCTGAGGTGAATCAAAGCTAACATCAGCTTGGAGACCATGCTCACTTCATCTATTAGTAGCATTTTCATTTGTTTCAATACTCTGTGTAATTCCATTGCAGCTTCTGCAGAAAGTTTGTAATAGTCTAATTTGTTCTGGTGCTCTACTGGTAATAGTAGTAATCGGTGCAATGTAACAACACCTATGTTGTAGGCAGCTAAACCTGTGGGGGCAGTGACAACAGCTGACAGTTTGTTGTTTGTCAATTGTTGAAGGAACTTACTAATGATTTTGATTAGGAATGTTTTGCCAGAACCAGCTTCACCACTGACGTACAGTAGTATAGGTTTATAATTATGGCAGGAACATTCTTTATTTTCATGTTTTACACCATGTGCAATTTGTTTTGTTACTTCTTGAAAAATGATACTTTGCTAATTGTTTAGTTTTGATTGTAGTATAGTTAGGTTTTCCTTATCTTCATACTGACATGGTGTTTTCTACTTCTATCATAGCTAATTCTGCCTCATTTGTTATTAGTGGTTCTCCCAGTGGTTCTTGGCTTCCTGTTACAGAAGGTTGACTACTGTCAGGAGTATCCTTATCTAGTTGGGCTTGGAGTTCTTCTTCATGTTGCTGTTCATTGTGCAACATTGTTTTGTACTGTGTAAAGTTTACATCAGTTATAGTGCTTTCATTTGCTTTGAAAGCATCCTCATATGAGTCATAGTTATCTAGTAATTGTTCTTCTTTTCTCCATGGTTTGAAGAGTTGTAGCAGGGACATGTAATATACTTCTTTATGTTGAGGAGTCTTCAATGACAATTTGATATGATTAATTAAATTTGGTTTAGTGAGTTTAACTAAGCTGCCTTCACAGTCTGTCACTCTATATTTACCTTTTTTTTCATCAGGTTTCATATTATTTTTGTATGTGTAGTTTTGGGCTATTTGGTATAGACACATGTTTTCCAAAGTATTACTTCTGTTTGGGTAGTATGTGTCCAATAAATTGTTTTTTAAAATGTCTTGGCTGTTGGGATCATGTTTGGCTATTGTTTCTATATCTTCATATGCTTTTAGAACTCTTTTTCTAGATTTAGCTGGACCAAGACTTAGCCATACTATATTTTCAGATTTACCACACAATGAAGTACCAGTTAAACGATCAGCTGCTTCATAAGATCCACATTCTCCATGGGTGAGCATTTTTATGCCCAAGCTGTATAATTTCTGAGATACTGTTTTATCTGATGACTGGTCATTCCAGAGGTCTTGGAGCTCTGTCTTTTCTGCTTTAGTTAAGTATGCTGTGACATATCGTGCAACTGCAGTAGAATTGTCTGCAATGTACTGCACATCTATGTTTGCATTCCATAAGTGGGCAATGATTGCATTATAATCATTGATATATTTTTCTTCTTCTTTTCTTTTTATGTAATATGTATTTTTAGGTGACTTACCTTTAACACTATGTCTAACTGAAGACATGAGGTTGTTTACTTGACCTGTATTTGTAACTGGTCTAGGGAAACCAAATCAGCATTTGGTGTAGTATTTGCCTTTGTTTTTGTATTTGCAACGACAATATTTTCCACATTTGTGTCTTTGAAATTGTAAAATATGTGCACAAAGATCACTATTTGTGGCTTCTGATGGAATTTCACAAGTGACATATTTTTCAATAAACTGTAAAACAGTGGCATCACTGTCTTGACCAAATTTAGGAGCATCTTTAATCCATAAAAGCATGTGGATATGTGGTGCTCCTCTGGCTTGGTGTTCTTTTCTCCAAAAGAAGTGTTGCACTACTCCGAGGGGAGGAACAGTTTTATTACAAATAAAATGTAGCATAGCAATGAAGCGATGGTGAAAATATCTTGAAACATTAACAGGATCCAAAGAACAAAGTTCTCCAGGTGTTAGAATATCTATGTTTGTTTTGTTTTTATTTGATATGCGTAGGAAATCATGTAAATCTTCCCATGCATATTCTGCACAACTTAATGTAACAAACCAAGTGGGTGGGCCAAGGTTTCTGATCATACAACGTACATCTCCATGACGTCGAAACCAGTACTCTTTAGTACCACGCATATTTGCTAATAGATTTGTAATATTTGATTGTAAAACCTCATCCTTTTGTTGCACTTTCTCTAATAATTGTGTAGCTGTCATATTTTGAAAGTGTGATCCTGATTTTAATATGTGTGCAACTCCGTAACATAAAGTTGCTAGTTCACTTTCAAAGAGTAGGTGGAATATATATTCCACATTTTGTCTACATCTGGGATCTTCAGAATACATCCGTAATGAGCGGTATTCTGAAGCTGATATTTGAATAGGTCTATCATCATACCTTCCTCCTTTGCCAGTAGGAAAGAGTAGAGGAAAAGCACGTGCTTCTATACTTTTTTCCCATATACTGATTGGCGATCCTTTTGTTTGACGCATTTGGTAAGTTTCCAGTACATCTTGTACGGTGTCATTACAGTGCAAAGGATGAATTGTATAATGGTCTAAAGTATTTGATATTGTAGCAGGATCTAGTAGCTCAAATTGACCAGCTTCTTGTGTTTCTTAAATTATTTCAGTTGTATCTTTCAAGTTTTCTTCAATATTAATTTCTTTGTAATATTCATTATTCTCTTTAAGATATTGGAAGGCTTGTCTAACTTTATATAAATCTACCAGCTGTTGCCATTTTTTTTGTCTTTTGTAGGTACTCCATTTACTAATATAATTAAAGATTGCTGCATTGGACATTGCACTCCTAGAGTATTGGTTGTTGCTTCATTCAGACTTACACCCGCCCCTCTTTATTGTCTCTGTGTGTTCCCGGTGACCCGGTTTTTACATCAGGGACAGAACTGTGTACTGGATGCTGACGGTCTGAGAGTGTTCTATTGACCTATCAGGGTTCCATTTTAATACTGTGAGGCACTCTGTCCTTTAGCTTTATGAATTCGCTGCGTTGATATGAGGAAACCCTGTTTTGGCCCTTCATGAACGCGTTGTATTTTGTGAGCCTCTTTGCCCTGACGGTTGCCTGACTTTGCCTGACTTGGGCGGACGTCATGACGTACGATGTCATCGCGCGTCATTCAGCACGTCATCGTCATGACGTTGCGGATGTTTCCCACAATGTTCTAACTTTAATGGCGGTTCGCCGGCATTGTAGAGGATTTGTCGGCTTGTTGCTGACTCTAACTGTCTACATTAACTCGAAGACTGGGTGTGCATCGTTCCTGTAATAAGTGAGTGTTAGGACATATTGTTCTGTGAAATTGAGGATCGGGTCAGAGAGTGTTTCGCCGACATTGTTTCCATTATGTTGGTCTTACTCGGTTCCTATTTTATTTTAGAACGAGTGGGATTTCGGAGTCGGATGTTTCCCGCAGTGGTCTAGTTGGAACGGCTGGTCGCCGGCATTGTAGAGGATTTGTCCGTTGGTTGCCGTATTTTGGATTACAGCTGTCTACATTAACTGGATGATTGGACGTGCAACTTTCCCGTAATAAGTGAGTTCTATGACATATTGTTTTGAGAATTTGAGGATTGGGGTATGGTGTGTTTCACTGACATTATTTCCGTTATGTGGGTCTTACTTGGTTCTTATTTATTTTAGAACCAGTGGGATTTCGGCCTGATAGAGAGAAGAGGTCCTATTTTGCAGGACGTTGAATTGATTGCAGATTGGAGGACTTTTGAAATAGCCCATGGTAGGTAAGAACTTCCAGGGTTAGGCAGACTCATAGGGTTGTATGAGCATTTTGCCTAGAACCCTTTTTATGAAATCTTTAACCTTAATACGACTCCCACGTTATTTGATAGGTTACAACTACCTATGATTGGGGTATTGGCCCTGTCAGTATAAATTGGAAAGACCTAATTATGGTTTGCGAATAGACTATTCATAGTACTCTATAGTGTTTTCTGCCTACTCTAGTAGTGAAGAGTCAGAATGTGTTTGACTTATGAGGTACAAGACATGAAATTCTTGTTACCATGGTTCAGATATATGATTTACTGTATACTGGACACCCTTTTGGTGATGGGGGATTGGCTATGGTGTATAAATTGAACCTATTATGCCGTATCAGTGATACGTTTGCGTTATGTTTTTATCCTCAGAGATAGCTATTGGTGTATTAATGGGAAGACTCTACCTAAAGCACAGGACTACTTCTGCCCCTGATGAATGTCCGGTTACGTTGAACACAGAGGACAGAAACTTATATAAGTTGGGCTTTGTCACACAATGGAAAATGAGATTCATTGAGTTGCCATGAGTGTGGTGTGCTGGTTGAATATTTCAGCATACTAGTTTTGATACTGTGAGGTGGTAGTTTTTTTATCATGTATATGATTATGTGATGTGTATATGTTTTTTAAAGAATTTTTGTATTACTTATGCTTAACAAGAGATTAATATATTAAAAATGATATTTTGTGAAGAAAATGTTTTCTGATGATGATTTGAAACACAGAATACAGCCTATATTTGTTTAAGGACTGTGTCTTGAAATTGCTATCTGAGGTGAATATGTTGATTGTTCCTTCCTTTTGTAGAAAAATATATCTTATATCCTCACTTAGTAGGAGGGAATATCACCAAAGTGTGGGGTTTCCCCTGTAGAATAATTTCTGTCTGTGAGGCAACATTTGTCTCGTAGGGTTCCACTATATTAGCTAGTAGGACAGCCAACGTTTTTTAGAGTACTGTTTGTATGAATTATCTGTAGCCAGAGTGAGCATTATGGCGACATCTGCAGATAAAAGTCTGGCTTATACTGAAGATTACATTCTTCAACTTCTGAATTCCATACCGGAGTTGGGGTTAGACAATGATTTGGGAGACATAGGAAAAGCTGACAAATGGGATGAACTTACCCAAACACGCAAGAGATTGGTGCGAACAGAGCTACACGCCATAATCATGTTGGAATATTTAAAAAATCAGGCGTTACCGCAGGGCCTCATAGTACGGAATGAGCCGAGGTTGTTTCTAGATAACACAGAATTCAAATTGAAATGGAGCTATATAGCTAATAAATGTGGGAGAGACTGGCTGGTTCTTATTATTGAAACAGCACAGGAAACTACCAAAAAAATCCTGGTAGATTTGAAAGGATTAGAAGATGAAATGAAAAAGAATTTTGATATTGAAATATTTAAAACGAAATTAGAAGCCCACATGAAAGACATGCAAACATTCAAAACGGAATCTAGTGTCGAGAGAGTCAAAAGACTAAAAAAAGATCTTATTAATTTTGCCCATGAGAAGGCCTTCCAATATATCACTAAAGACTATAATTTTGGAGCATCTACGGGAGGTCAGAGACCGAACCGCAGGGTAAGAATTAGAAATACATCATATAGTTCAAGTGAGGAAGGAGGTACACCTGGCGAGGATGAAGTAAATAATGGTGTAGAAGAAAGAGGAAGAAAAAAGAACACTGCGGCACAGAGGGGTCGCAATACAGGATCCAGGAATGGATCGAGATGCCCACCTTTTTTAGGCAGAGGGAACAGTCGGCAGGAATGGCAGACAGACAGAATGCAGACACGCAGTTACCGGGGCTGGTAGTTAATTTGTCTAGTGTTATCTTGACCAAGGATGAAGAACGATGTCTCAATAAAGGCCTGAATTTTGTAATATCCAAATATCACAATCCTTTTGAATTCAGACTAGAGTTTAGTGCTTTTATGCGTAAGATACATCTAAGAGAATTTTTTGGTGATCAACCAGCCAGTCCACATATTAATCATAGTGGGTTAAGGAATCCCTCTACTTGGAATCCACCTCACCACACTAATTCTCCTGAATCAGTGGTTTTTGAAAAGAAGGTTTTACAGGAATTAAAGAAACTTGAAACCAAGGGCATTCCTAAAAATTCCAATTTGAGTCAACAAGAAATTGCCATGTTACAGAGTCTGGGTAAAAATGAGAAGATTGTCATTCGCCAGGCTGATAAAGGAGGGGCCATAGTCCTCATGAATAAAAAGGACTATATTGAAGAATGTCAGAGACTATTGGCAGATAATACCAGCTATAGTCAAATTGATCAAGATCCTAGCCCTGACCTCATTAAAATGATAAAGGAGAAGGTGGCCAGTGCTGTTGATTCCAGACAGATTAGTAAGCAGGAAGGGGAATATCTAACAAGAGAGACAGCTAGAATTCCTATTTTTTATATTCTACCTAAAATTCATAAGGACCTGATGAGACCCCCTGGTAGACCCATCGTATCCGGTGTTAATTCCATCTATTTACGTCCATTCGTAATGAAAATGAAGAGCTATGTCCAAGACACTAGAGATGCTATTGGGAAAATTGAAGGGCTTAATTTTGAGCATACCCAGGATATACTCATTTGTTTGGATATTCAATCTTTATATACAAACATTCCGCAACGAGCCACCTTAGAAGTGGTTGAGGAGACCTTGCTTCAACGGGAAGATAACCATCCTGTTAGCAACGCCTTTATCCTATGGTGTACAGAAACAGCGTTGACAAACAACTTTTTCCAATTCTTGGGCCAATTCTACCTTCAGATAGAGGGCACAGCCATGGGTGCTGCCATGGCTCCGAATTTGGCTAACTTATATGTAGACATGGTCGAACAAACAGTGATTTATTCGGAAACCAATCCTTTCAAACAACAGATAACTCAGTGGCTAAGATACATCGATGATGTTTTTATGTTATGGCATGGTTCATTGGACGAAGCCAACAATTTTTTGATGTGGTTAAACAATCAGAATAGATATCTGAAATTTACAGCTGTCATGAGCTCGGTGGAGGTGAACTATTTAGATCTGACAATTTACCACCACAATAACCAACTTGGGGTGAAACCGTATGTCAAGAGCACTGACAAAAATGCTTTATTGCACTACAGAAGCCATCATGCCAAACATGTACGGGATAACCTGCCCTTTGGACAATTTCTGCGGTTGAAACATAACAGCAGCACCAGACATGACTATGAAGTTGGGGCTAATATTTTAATGAACAAACTGATTGACAGGGGCTACCCAAGAAAGGTCATTAGGCTATCTGCCAAACGAGCGTTCAATAATAACCGGGACGCTCTTTTGGAAAAGAAAAATAAAGACATTGCTAAACAAGATACCCCACTGGTGTTTGTTAACACTTTTAGCAATATGTCTTATAAGATTAAGAACATCATATGAAAAAATTGGAAAAAAACTATGAACAGCCCTCTGCCGTTGATAGCCTTTAAAAAGAGTACCAACATTCGGAATCTTGTAATGAAAAATGAGGTACAAAAGGAGAGAGGTAAAGAAGTTACACAAAGTACGTTGTGGGGTTTACCACAAGTAATTGGTCATCATCCTTGTGGGGAATGCGTTATGTGCCCCCTTACCAAGAAGATGACATCTGTCGATTTGGGACTACCTTATGAATGGATTTTAAAAGAACATACAAATTGTAAAACGGAAAATGTGATCTACATGATTAAATGTCCATGTGATTTAATTTACATAGGTAAAACTAACAGAAAGTGCAAGACTCGCATGATTGAACATAGGAGCTGCCTAAAGAACCATATTGATAAAGCTCCGTTAGTAAAACATTTCGATGAGAAAGGACATTCATTCTCTGATTTTAAATGGTGTATACTAAAAAAGATCAGGGGTAGATCCCAAGATGAAATCAACAGGAAATTAATTAATTTGGAGCAGAAGTTAATTTTTCTCAGCAATAGTCACATTACAGGTTTGAATGAGAATATTGAGTGGCACAATGTTAAATAAGATCACCTTGGGTCCCTCAAGGACATATGATTGTTGCACTTTCTGGTGGTTACCTGATTTATTTTGAGGCTCAGGAGTGAAGAAAAAAATGTTAATTGACATAAGGCGATGGCTGGGTGTATTGGTTGTTGCTTCATTCAGACTTACACCCGCCCCTCTTTATTGTCTCTGTGTGTTCCCGGTGACCCGGTTTTTACATCAGGGACAGAACTGTGTACTGGATGCTGACGGTCTGAGAGTGTTCTATTGACCTATCAGGGTTCCATTTTAATACTGTGAGGCACTCTGTCCTTTAGCTTTATGAATTCGCTGCGTTGATATGAGGAAACCCTGTTTTGGCCCTTCATGAACGCGTTGTATTTTGTGAGCCTCTTTGCCCTGACGGTTGCCTGACTTTGCCTGACTTGGGCGGACGTCATGACGTACGATGTCATCGCGCGTCATTCAGCACGTCATCGTCATGACGTTGCGGATGTTTCCCACAATGTTCTAACTTTAATGGCGGTTCGCCGGCATTGTAGAGGATTTGTCGGCTTGTTGCTGACTCTAACTGTCTACATTAACTGGAAGACTGGGTGTGCATCGTTCCTGTAATAAGTGAGTGTTAGGACATATTGTTCTGTGAAATTGAGGATCGGGTCAGAGAGTGTTTCGCCGACATTGTTTCCATTATGTTGGTCTTACTCGGTTCCTATTTTATTTTAGAACGAGTGGGATTTCGGAGTCGGATGTTTCCCGCAGTGGTCTAGTTGGAACGGCTGGTCGCCGGCATTGTAGAGGATTTGTCCGTTGGTTGCCGTATTTTGGATTACAGCTGTCTACATTAACTGGATGATTGGACGTGCAACTTTCCCGTAATAAGTGAGTTCTATGACATATTGTTTTGAGAATTTGAGGATTGGGGTATGGTGTGTTTCACTGACATTATTTCCGTTATGTGGGTCTTACTTGGTTCTTATTTATTTTAGAACCAGTGGGATTTCGGCCTGATAGAGAGAAGAGGTCCTATTTTGCAGGACTTTGAATTGATTGCAGATTGGAGGACTTTTGAAATAGCCCATGGTAGGTAAGAACTTCCAGGGTTAGGCAGACTCATAGGGTTGTATGAGCATTTTGCCTAGAACCTTTTTTATGAAATCTTTAACCTTAATACGACTCCCACGTTATTTGATAGGTTACAACTACCTATGATTGGGGTATTGGCCCTGTCAGTATAAATTGGAAAGACCTAATTATGGGTGGCGAATAGACTATTCATAGTACTCTATAGTGTTTTCTGCCTACTCTAGTAGTGAAGAGTCAGAATGTGTTTGACTTATGAGGTACAAGACATGAAATTCTTGTTACCATGGTTCAGATATATGATTTACTGTATACTGGACACCCTTTTGGTGATGGGGGATTGGCTATGGTGTATAAATTGAACCTATTATGCCGTATCAGTGATACGTTTGTGTTATGTTTTTATCCTCAGAGATAGCTATTGGTGTATTAATGGGAAGACTCTACCTAAAGCACAGGACTACTTCTGCCCCTGATGAATGTCCGGTTACGTTGAACACAGAGGACAGAAACTTATATAAATTGGGCTTTGTCACACAATGGAAAATGAGATTCATTGAGTTGCCATGAGTGTGGTGTGCTGGTTGAATATTTCAGCATACTAGTTTTGATACTGTGAGGTGGTAGTTTTTTTATCATGTATATGATTATGTGATGTGTATATGTTTTTTAAAGAATTTTTGTATTACTTATGCTTAACAAGAGATTAATATATTAAAAATGATATTTTGTGAAGAAAATGTTTTCTGATGATGATTTGAAACACAGAATACAGCCTATATTTGTTTAAGGACTGTGTCTTGAAATTGCTATCTGAGGTGAATATGTTGATTGTTCCTTCCTTTTGTAGAAAAATATATACTCCTAGAGTATGCACATTTTCTTTTAGATTTAATGGTAAATAAACTACTTTTCCACGAATGCCTTTTACCAATTCAGAGGGAGGTAATTTTGCTGTTTTTGGTTGAAGGCGTATTATTGCTTGAAATGGGTGTACTGTTTGAATTATGATGCTCTCATATAAATTAAGTTGTTGTAGAGGTTTTGGTACTGGGTATAATTCCAAATTATTTGTGATAGAATGTGAAGGAGTTTGGTTGTTATCAAGTTTTGTAGTGCAATAACTGCAAAGTATTAAGGGCTCAGTTATTTCATATTTGTTTTCTGCTAGAAGGTAGAGAGCTAATTCAAACCATTTAGAATCTTCATTGTCTTCTATTTTGTATGATAGGTACTCAGTTTTTGTGTTACTTTTATAAAAAATTCTACGGCAACATACACATACATGGTTTGGTACTTCAGCTGATGTACTTTTAAATTTTAGTATTTCTTTTTTGTATGCGTTTAGCAAAAGGTTGCCATGTGTAGAATTGTTGCTTAATTGGTTTAAAGCTATTTCATTCTGTAAATGGCTTTCACTTCCAAAATATTTTTTCTGGATATAGTGAATTTCTTCAAGTAGGTCTTTTGCTGTACCATGTAGAAGGATGTTATTTAACTTTGCTAGTGCTAAAGCAGGACTTTTAGCATAGTACAGTTTATAGACTAGATTTCTTATAGTTGAATGATGTGTTGATATCCTTTTGATATCATGGAAAGTGGTTTTACAAGTAGGTCCTGTAATGCAGGCCAATGAATATCCTTGTAGTCCTGTGTACTTGCGCACTGGACAGGTATCTATATTTTGCAGTAATTTAATTTTGATTTTGTCTTTGCTTTTTACATATTTATTGAGGAATTGGTGTAAAGATTTGAAACATTGTTTGGGAATGTTACACATTGACGTGCATGGCCAGTTGTACACTAGACGTTCTGATTCAGTTGAATGGAGGGGTAATTCTAAGTTTTCAGGGCATATTTTTGTAAGGAGTACTTCTTGTTCCATTATGGTATTATTCACTTTTTCATAACCTCGACCACTGCTATTTATGGCAATTGTATTAGTTTGCTTTTGTTTGTATGCTTCTTCATTAAAATATGGTTCTGTGCTCGTAGTGTGATTCCATTCACCTCCACAGATACTTAAGAAGTTCTTTCTGTTGACATTTCGCTTATTAAGAAGTCTTTTTTGTAATTTAGTTATTAGTTTTGTTAGTGGTTTCATTTTGTTTAACAGTAAAATAAATACATTTCTTTTGAGAAGAATTGCACTGTCCATCAATGCTTCTAAGATTAATTTCCTACGATAGGTTTTAAGCTTTGAACCTGATTTCTCTCCTGTTTTTATAAGATTTTGAAGGACTTTGTGACAGTATATTTTGGCTAAAATACTTTTCTTGGTATGCTTACTTTGCCTATATTAAAATTTGAAGAAGTAGTTTTATCTGTACTGATAGCTGATTTTCTGTTAATTGTTTTTTGGTTTGTTGTACATTTTGATAGAGGAAGCGAAGTTGTTGTACTTGAAACTTCTTGTGTTTCACTAAATGATTGTATTAGCTGTTTTGTTTCAACTTTTTTTTACAAATTCTGCTAGAGATGGATGCTTATGTTGGACACCTTTATTTTCATTTGCTCTAATTTTGCGTTGCTTTCTACGGAGTTGTCTTTTGGTAGGCATTCTTTAGGGTCTGTTGAAAAAAATAAAGTAGATATGGGTTGGGGTGTTCTGGAATGTATGTGTGCTGTGTGCATGAGTGTTTGAGTAAGATGATAAAGATGTATGTAATGGTGTGTGATTGTGCATTGGGAACTAAAACTAGTAGGGATAGGTATTCTTGAATTTATGTGTTACTAAACTGGGGTTTAGATGACAAAAAAAGTAAGCTAGTGGTGTGGAAAAGTACAAATAGTAAATCTAATGTATACAATTAAAACAGTTGTTTGTTCTATAATATGAAAATTGTAGTGGTTCAGTTGGCTAATTTGTGTGTCCAAAAATAGAAATTTGTGGGCCATTCTGGTTGTAAATCGATGTTTAAGACATGGAAATTTTTGGACAAAATGGTACAAAATCTCTATTTTAAGAAACCAAAATAGCTCGTATTAATGTTATAGTATATTTGATTAATAATATAAATATTATGGTGATATTTTACTTACTTTTTTTTTTTAATTAACAGGTAACTTCTTAGTTTTTCTTTCTTCTTCGAATTCGGCTGCTTCTTTTCAGGAAACTGGTCTTCACTGCAACTGTAAAAGATTCAAATTATTAACTTTGTTTGTATATAGCACTGTTTTTAATTTAGATATTGATTTTTTTAATTGAAATACTCAGTGCCTTCTGTAAAACCATTAAACTAATTTATTTACATAAGATACATTGCATCAGTTCAGTACATATGATATGTTCTTAATGAACAAATTGTATTGAATGACTAACTGTAGCACAAATAAAATATCTTTACTATGTCTTGTGAAATTTATAATATATTAGTGAATAACACTATTTCTGTAAGTAAACTGTTCTAGGTAATAGCGCCTCAATGTCATGTCTAATTTAAAGTAATTAAGTAAATAAATAAAGAAAAACAAAAAATATGAAATTGTATAAGTATTTTTATAAAGGTTTAAACATAGATTGTGTTTGCATGCAATTTTGTTTGAATATATGTAGTCTATATATTTCATTTAAAAAATGTTAGTTTAACATGATTTGAGTGTGTGTGTATAAAGAAAGTAAAAAGTATAAAGGTGTATAAGTGATAGTTGATTTTAGGAAATTAAAAAAGTACAGTAAATTCATTTTACAGATTTTACAAGGTAAAAGTCTGTGTGAAAATGTGTTCATCTACCATAGCTCTCAACTCACACGCTTTTGGCGGGTGTCCCACGCCTTGTAAAGGGCAGACTCACCCGCCAAGCCTCCTGCACGCCCATTCATTCCAATGGGCGTCTCACCACCCAAAAACAAAATCGGGTGATTTCACCCGCCTGTAAAACAAAAATGGTTGAGAGCTATGTCATCTACTATACAGAAAATATGCATACCTGAAGTTTGTGTTCATGCATATGGATATGCATGGAGCTGCAAGTAGAAATCTTGAAGACTTGTACAGTATTTCTGGTAGATGCTGCTTGCCAATGATATGACACTTGTACTCAGAGAGATTCAGAGTACATTTGCAGTGCTGATCTATGATGATGCAGTTAGATGTAGAGGTCTTGAATGTGATTGGTGCATGGTCATGTGATTTTTGAGGTACATCCAATGAGGGAATGGCAGAGAGAGTGTAGTGGAAATGGTAGAAGGGCTGTTCATGTTACGATATGTCCGCGGACATGGCAGTAGTTCGCGGACATCGGGAGTTACATCCGGGGATTTTTGGGTTCAGAAGTCATGCAAATGAGAATAAGCACTGAAAGGGATTGGTCAGGAAAGTTTGGTGGGTGTGTTGTGCCAGGAGAGATTTTCTCAGATACTCTTTTTGCTGAGAGAACAAAAGATAGCTATGGCTGTGTGTTTCAGAAAACAGATTGTTTGGATTTTAGGAGATTCGTGGATACATTGGTTGAAGGTGCATGCAGAAAGCTGTGGAGTAGCTGTAGATCTTGGATTCCCACATGTGGAAGTACACTGGCATGGAATACGTGGAATGAAGTGGTTGGACTTGCTACCTCTCTGTGCTACTTTGGAGACAGAGCAACATCCAGACATAATTGTAATTCATTGTGGAGGGAACAGTTTAGGACATGTGACTGGAATTTTTTTGCAATTTGCTATGAAAGAAGGACTGAGGAAGGTTATGGACATGTTTCCTAATTCTCAAGTGATATTTTCACGGATTGCGCAGAGACAAATGTGGCTTCGTTCTTCTTCATTTGGTCCACAAATGGAAAAAGCAAGGCGCAATATTAATAAGGCTGTTTGTGGCTTTCTAAGAGATTTTGGCATGTCTTCTTTTCACAATGAAAATATTATGTTTTGTAGTACATACATTTTTCGCAGAGATGGAGTCCATCTTACTTATGCTGGCAATCAGATTTTTCTGAGAAATGTACAAAATGCATTGCGACCTTTTTTGGAATTACAACAACGATTTTGAAGTAGATGTTAAGCATTTACAATTTTTGACTTACAAACACCACCCAAAGGCTCTTTTCAGAGCCACCACTTCTTTCCAGAGAAAATTACAATGTTTGTGATGGAGTAGCAACCCAATTTTTTTAATGTTCGCGAACTGTCCGCGGACTTCTAAAAAATACAAAGAGCCCTGCTTCATTTATTTTCACTTCTATTTTTTAACTGGGAAAGGTGGCTCTGAAAAGAGCCTTATTTTTTTTTGATTTTTGTAATTTTGTATTTTTTTTGGTTTCTCAGACAGGACACACTAGGAGAGGAGGGTAAAGGAGGGTAAAGGGGGGGACACCAACCACAGGGATAAGAAAGGGCGAGCTGAGAGAGGAAGATGTAGAGTGGGTTTTATTTGGGTAGTGAGCAGGTCTTCTCGTGCTCCGAGACGATAGTCGCAAAAGCACTCCGAAGTCGCTCCCCCCTGCAGAGTACTGTGTCACAGTACATACAACTGTGACCCTCGAAAGGTAAGGGTCATCAGCATTCTGTATGGCCTGTGAGGCAGCTTGAGAAAGACGCTGTCCCACAGAGGTGGTCCTTGTGGTGACAGGATCAGAAACAGAGGATGAAGTAGAGGAAATCAACCTGCTACGTTCTTCGCAAGGTACAACCCTGCGAATAGCCCCAGAGTGAAATGACCTCAGGTGTCGCTTCATAGTAGTGGTCCCAAAGCTGTAGTTACCATGCTTCCCGCGACTGAGTATCATTTTGCACTCATTGCAGGTAACATGGTTCGCACGAGCCTTAGGACCATTCCCATGAATGGTAAATAACCGCCACACCCAAGACTCACGCCTAGTGCGGGTAGTAGGGATTTCCTCTACCTCATTCTCTTCATCCTCTTCTTCCTCCTCCACATCCTCAGTCCTGTTCCCCTCTTCAGGCCCTTTGG
The DNA here is from genome assembly GCF_040938575.1 of Ambystoma mexicanum. Taxonomy (NCBI): domain Eukaryota; kingdom Metazoa; phylum Chordata; class Amphibia; order Caudata; family Ambystomatidae; genus Ambystoma; species Ambystoma mexicanum. Next base: position 827,972,560 of record NC_090936.1, read on the forward strand.
GAGGTGGTGGTGGTGGTGGTGGTGGTGCTGAAGCAGGTGCAGCACTAAGTGGCAGTTCAGCAGCCAAGGATGCCATGTCGATGATGGTGTAGTCTGCAGGTGGCAGCAAAAATCACTGTGTTCTGAAGAATAGCCAGAAACACAATGGGAATAAGCTCTTGGGCGTGGTCTTTTATAGGGGTGATTGTGCGCGGTCCGCGGACATGCGCACTGTTCGCGGACAGATCGAACACAAAAAAAGGATCGGAAAGTTTCAAAAGGTATATAGAAACTCAAGATTGCTATGTGGGACTTGTGGCATGGTGAGATTTTATTGAAAAATATTATGGATTAACTGAAAATGTACTTTTAAATTGTTCGGGGACACGAACAGTGTCCGCATTTCAGGACACACGATGAGCGTGGGCGCGGTCATATGATCTGTTTGCGAACTAGTCTGCGAAGGAAGTGCCTGTCCGCAGGACACCAAGTGCACGGAGATTGGTTAGCGCATGCGCATTGATGTCCTACGGACACTGTTCGGGTTCTGAAGTAATTAAAAGTGCGTCACACGTGAAACGAACATTTCAGGACACCGCGTGTGTTCTTAGAACAGTATAAACCTGGTAGCGAACAGTAAGGACAGATATAGTGTTCTTCAGGACACGTGTTATTTAGTTTATGTACGAACATTTCAGGACACCAATTGTGTTCTTAGAACACTTTCAATTGCGTAGCGAACACTACGAACAATTGTACTGTTGTTCAGGACACATCATTTTCGTTTATTTATGAACATTTCAGGACACCAATTGTGTTCTTAGGACAGTTTTAAGTTGATAGCGAACATTACGGACAGATATAGTGTTCTTTAGAACTCTTTAATTTTTGTTTCTTTACGAACATTTCAGGACACTACGAGTGTTCTTAGAACATTTTGAACTTGCATGAGAACATTACGGACAGATGTAGTGTCCTCAGGACAGTTACATTTTCGTTTCTTTACGAACATTTCCGAACAAACGCGGTGTCCGTGGACACCTAAATTGGTTTTATCACAAGGAACTGAAAGTAATTACAACACAATATAAGAAAAGTAACTTTATTTCATATATATATACAATTATGACTGGGAAGGTGGGGCAGAAACGGAAACAAAAACAGGAGAATTAGGGATTTCTAGATAACTGGGATCAGGTGAAGAAGGGAAGGAAATCTCATCGAAACGCTTTGGTCCATAGACAGGGTTCGGGGTTAACTGCGTGGGATAGGGTGAGGGGGGACAAGTGCAGGTTGGACAATGGTGTGCTGTTGGGGGTTTCACATAATTTTCATTTGTGATGTCATCTTTGATGTCCTGGGTGTTAGTGTTAGCAGTGCACGGTGGCGGCGCGAGTTATGGTTGCTTACCTTACCATAACTACCGAATTTCAGGGGTTTTTCGGTTTTACTTTGGACCATAACGTCCCTTTAACAACGTTTTTTCACTGAATTTCATAGGTTTTTAGTAGCTCAACTTAACCATAACGTCCCTTTAACAAAGTTTTTTTTACTGAATTTCATAGGTTTTTAGTAGCGCAACTTAACCATAACGTCCCTTTAACAAAGTACTGAATATATATATATAATAATGATAATGATGTGTTATTTATAAAGTGCCTTCATCCAAAGCGCTTTACAGAGCACATATTTACATACAATATCACCCAACCGAAGTTGGTACTCATTTATCGACCTCGGAAGGATGAAAGGCTGAGTTGGCCTTGCCAGGATTTGAACCTGCGACCTGCAGACCACGCTCAGATCGCAGCAGCGAGCGCTCAACTCGCTGAGCTAGTATCAAGGCAATTAAATGTTTCAAAGTGGTGGAAATAGACTAAGTGTGTAACACCCCCCACCCACCTTCAAGAACTTGAGACATTTGGTTAATACAAAGACTTGCACATTTTCCTGAGGAAATTACCAAAAGATTGGAATACCTTTCTTTTGTGAACTGTTAGGAACAAACATTTTGTCCTTCGAGAGATCCAACCAACATTGGCAGCTGGATGACTACGGCTCTCGCTCATTTTTATTTATTGTTTTTCTGAAGTTGTAGGGTCAGATAGTGGATAGGATCTGGACTGAGGACTATGTTTTGGACTTTGACAATTGGACGAGCACACTTAATTAAGTTTATAGGCAGGGGAATCCCTCTTAGTGATAGGGACAGGCAGGCAATTTCCTTTTTTTAGTTAAATACAACCTTTGTAATGTTAAACTCGAGTCTTGACTGCTTCTTCTGGTCCACCACATATAGTGGCAGAAGTCAGATCTAGACCAGCTGTTAGAAGTTTGGGATCCATGTTATTCACAAAAAGCCAATGATCACACACTAGGCAACCCCTCAATCTATCGGGTTTCACTTATACAGCACAGAGGAGGTTCATATACCCCCTAGCGAAAGACAATTAATACCTACTGGTCCAAGCCTTTTCCCTTTACCTGGGATAATATCTACGGGACCAACACTTATGTGATCAAAGATGGGGATGATGTAGCCCAGGCGATCCTTGAACAGGCCCTCAGCCCAGTTCTCCCAGAGGTAGAGACACTAATTGGAACAGTAATTGGGTAATAAGGATTTGGAGAAGCTGACCTCCCTACGAACGAAACACCCATCGTAGAAACTGAGAACATCGCCCCTTTCAACAACCTTGCCTTTGCCCAAAGGAATAATCCCACCTTTAGCAAGGTTTTTGGGAGGATAACTGTGGAAGAACATGGGCGAAGTCATGTCAGACCTTTCTACTTCATCAAAAAAGGGTTGCTATCTAGAGGGGTCACCAGAGAGAGACAGCTTTCCCCGGACTCAATTATGATCCCTCAAAGCCACAAGAAAATAGTTTTAGAGTGGGCACATTCCCATCTAACTGCCGCACACTGGGAAATAGGGAAAACCGAAAGACAGGTGATACCCAGGATTTAATGGCCGGGAGTCTTTGCAGGTGTAAATAGCTACGTCATGAGCTGTGAGGTCTTTCAAAAACCTGCAGCAACTCCGACACCCCAGACCTCGTTACAACCCCTACCAATCATTGAGGTGCCATTTTCCCACAAAGCCATGGACATAGCAGGTTTGTTAGAAATATCTAAGCGTTCCCACCTCAGAAACACCACAAGTCAACAGATTTTAAAATACCTACTTCTCTTCCGTTCTCGAGTTGGATTTAAGAAAGAAATGCTCACAGACCAAGGTACCAGCTTTAAGTCCGAAATGATGCAAGATGTCAGGAAATTTTACACATCAAAACCTTGCGTGTCTTTGTGCACCACCCTCAGCCAGATGGCCTTGTGGAAAGGTCCAATCAAAGCTTAAAACAAATACTCCACAAACGAGGATAAGCCGTTGGCCGCAATTGGGATGTCATGATTCCATGGGACCGCTTTACTGTCAGGAAAACAACTCAGGCATCTCTAACATACTCCCGTTTTGAGTTGTTATATTGAAGCGAACCTCGAGATGTACTTGACATGCTTAAAGAGACATGGGAAGAAAAAGAAGAGGCTACCCTACACAATCCCATGTGATGGCTGTTGGGGAAATCGTGAAATGTCATTTAGGTAGAGCCCAATAATATCAGAAGTCTTTACATGACAAACAGGCTGTAGCCTGATCTTCTATTGGTGAATCCATCTTAGTTGTCCTCTCCACTTCCTGAAAATAAGATTGTTGCTTAATATAGTTTCTAAATGGTACAGTCCCTCTGAAAACCCTGTTAAAAAGGGTCCCTTGCACTATTGTAGTTGCCCAAACAGAAAGACGTCAGAAGACATAGATATACCATGTAAATCTGTTTAAAGAGAAGAAGGTCGACCGAGTGGAAGAAACTACTGTAACCAAGGCCATGATCCTTATGGATGTAGAAGTCCAACTCATACGTAGCAATCTACCACCCTTCCAATAAAATACCTCCAAGACTTGTAAAAACAGTTTCCAAAGGTCTTCTCTGAACAGCCAGGTAGAGTGGGTCATTTCTTCCTCTATATTTGTACGCAAGATGGACAGAGAGTAAACTTGAATCCTTACCGGATCCCGTAGGTGAGATGAAAAATCATACAGACAGAGCTTGAAGAAATGCCCATGGCCGACATCATTGAACTGTCAGAGAGCCCCTGGTCTTTGCCCATTGATTTAGTGGCAAAACGGAACAAGACTTGGAGGTTCTGTATCGATCTCACAAAAAAGTCAACTATTACAGGTCATGAATTTATGAACCTATTGAAAATGTAGGGTAATCTAAATACATCTGCACCCATGATTTGACCAAGGGGTATTGTCAGACGCCCCTTAATCCGGTTGATATGGAAAAGACAGCCTTATCCACACCTAAGTGAAATTTCCAATTTGAAGTACATGGCCTACGCGTAGCATCTGCTACCTTTCTGCAGTTGATGGGCAAAGTTGTAAGACCTTACTATAACTTTTCTGGGCCATATTTGGAGGATATTGTCAGCCATGGTAAAACCTGGCCTGAGCACATGAACCACCTCTTGTAATACCCCATGCCCTCAGGAGAGTGGGGTTAAGGGCACACCCAAAGAAATACCACCTGGGCCAGTCCACCATAAAATACCTGGGGTATTTCACAAGAAATGGGCTGATAAAACCCCAGACCAAAAAGTCAAGGCGATACAACGAATCCCTGTACCCAACACCAAAAAGGACCAACAAACATTCCTTGGATTAACAGGCTACTACCAACACTTCATCCCCAACTATCCCACCTTTGCCACCAACCTCACAGACAAACTAAAGAAGGCTAAACCACAAAGGCTTGTCTGGGGACAAGAAGATCTAAAAAGCTTTCAGGGGCTGAAATAGGTGCTGTGTCAAGATTAACATGCCACACTTTAACCAGGAGTTCATCTTCCAGACTGATGCCTCCAAAGTATGTTTGGCAGCAGTGTTGTCCCTAGAACACGATGGCATGGAACACCCTATATTGTATACCACCAGCAGAATGTTGTTCCCTCAAGAACAGGCATATGTTATGGTTCAAACTAGAAGCCTTAGCCATCAAGTGGGCAATACTAAACCTCTACTGCTGTCTAACAGGAAGGACATTTTGGCTCGTGATGGACCACTTACCCCTGACCTGGATGAGTCTTAGAAAGAATTACAATGCCCGGGCCATGGCATGGTTCATGGATCTACAGTCATTTTGTTTCTCTGTGGAACATTGAAAAGGGAAAGAACAAAGAAACTTGGACTTTTTATGTAGCTTCCCTCTTACCGTTTAAGGGGGAGCCTCCCGCTTAACAGGAGGGGTATGTGATGAATCTGGGGAATGTTTCCCTTCTCCTTTAGGATGAGGCATACCCTGTGAGGCTTGGTAGGTGAGCCCACTATGCAAGACCCTCCCTTGGGATCTGCAAAAGTGGGGACAAGGACCCATTTCTACAAGAACTCTCTCTGAGGCATATACTTTCCCTACATATATGGGAGTGGAAAATACTGCTGTTATTTCTGGTTTGCATTCCAACCCTATTGACATTACCCCCATATCTTTGGCTCATAGTAATGCTGAATTCCCCTTGAACTCAGCAGCTGATGAAAAACAACATGCCGTGTCAAGAAGTACGGTGGTGGGAATAAAGAAACAAAGAACCTTGAATGGAGGATGAAGAATCCTACGCAGAGGCAAGCCTCTGATGTGCAATGTCATGGAGGGGCAGAGCCACGCTATACAGCTGAGCCATCAGTGGTGTGGGGAAGAGAAGAAGAGAGACACTGGAAGACAGGCACTGAGAAGGGCTGCACTGCTGAGATGGAAACAAAGATGGGGGAAGAATCATCCTATCTGGTGGCATGACCACACTGCAGCTTGGGTGGCCCTGGGAAACTTGAACTGAAGCCAAGACCATGGGACAATTGAGGAATTAAACCTCTTCTCTGAGTGTAACAAATACAAAAATTGACACAACGGACATGAGACCATTTTACCTGGTGGCATGACCATGCTGCAGTCGTGGTGGGTCTGGGCCTGAGAAATGATGCTGAGACCAGGGAACATCAGAGGAAAGAATCCTTAGCTCTTGGTGTGAGGATCACAGAGACTGCAGAGATGGCAGGAAAAGGAAAACACCAGAGAAGCCATCGCGGTGGAGCACATCCAAAAGCAGAGAAGGTCTCAGGGTACCCCAGGATGGAGGGAGGCAAATGCAATTAAAGAGGGAGGAAAAAGTGATCTAGAGGACCAAAGGGTCCTGGAGAGCCCTAAAGAAATAAGAGACATTGCTACCAGAAGAGAACCTTAGAGTTCAACAATCCATACAATCAACAGTATTAAGTGAACGAAAAGGTCCATGTTGGTGTAAACAGACTAACGGTGTAACCCCCCCCCCCACACTTCAAAAACTATAGATATTTGGTCTATACAAACACTTGCACATTTTTCTGAGGAACCTAAAAAAGACACTTGAAAACTATTCTTTTATGAACTGTTAAGAAATGACATTTTGTGCTACATCCAGTGCTTTGGGAGAGATCCAACTAGCATTGGCTGGACGAAGCAAGAGGTGGTAGACTATGGCTCATTTCTATGTTGTGGTATGGTCAGATAGTGAATAGGAGTTGAACTGATGACTACTTTTTGTTTTTTTGACAAATTGACACGCACCCTTAAATTTGGTTTGTAGGCAGGGAAATCCATCAAACCGATAGGGACAGATAGGCCTTTTTTTTAGCTAAATCAAACCCTTGAAAGGTCAACCTCGAGCATGACTCCTTTTCTAGTCCACCAAAGAGCACATGCAGTAGGTGCAGATATCGTAGGAGTGTGTGTGATCAGGGAGTGTTTTGTAAGTGTGTGGAAAGTGTGTTTTGTAAGAGGGTGTGTGGTAGTAGCATGTGTCAAAGAAGCATGTGTCATAGGAGCATGTGCCATAGATGCATGTGAGAGCATGTGTTGTACGTACACATGTTATTGTGTAGTGTGCACATGTGTAAAATCAGCCCTGGCTGTGATGTGTTTTCAGAAACCTTGTAATGTACAAATTGTGAAGCTCATGCTCCTCTTTCTACAGTTCGTGTGAAAGTCTACATGTATTCCATTACCTTAAAATGGACATCAAAATCAGCTGTGACTTGCCTTTCATTTGAGGTTTGGGAGATGTTAATTGTGTAATTTACCAATTGTCAAGCTCATTCGCTCTGTTTGCAGTTTGTATTCAAAGTGTACTTTTTCTTAGGAGAGTGTACATTTATTCTATCACTTCATTGTCACTTGACTTTGATGTGAGTTTTTAGATATTAATGTGTAATGTACAAACTTTAAAACTCATATGCTCTTTTTATATTTTGTATGAAAAACTGGTATTTATTCCATTACCTTAAATCTAACATGTGTCAACTGTGACGGGTGAAGTTTATCATGCAAATGTTTAGGAGATGTTAATTGTGTATAAAACATGTATATTTATTGCATCACTTTAAAACTGACATAAAAGTCTGTTGTATCTTGTCTTTGACATGAGATTTTACAAGATTTTAATTGTGTAATGTACGAACTGTAAAACTCATGTGCTTGGTGTACATTTGATATGACTTTCCTTTGATGTGAGTTAGAGTGCGTGTTCTAAAAGTGTATGTTGGTGGAACATGGGTCATAAGAGGACTTGACATATATTCACATGTTATGTGTAGTAGACACATGTGTAGGAAAATGTATTATAGGAGTGTGTGTTGTACATTGTGTGTCATATGAGAATGTGTCATAGAAGTGTGTGTGTTATTAGCGTGTGCATCATGAGAGTGTGCGGTAAGTGTATCTGTGGTAGGAGTGTGTGTCTTAGGAGCATGTGCCAAAGGTGCATGTGTTACAGGTGTCACCGCATGTGTCATAGGTGCATGTGTCCTAGATGCATGTGTGAGCACTTGTCGTACATCTGCATATTATGTGTAGGAAGGACGTGTGTATTAGGCGCATGTGTCATAGAAGCACGGGTCATTGGAGTTTGTGTCATTAGAGCATGGGTGCACAACATACGGCTCTTTTGTCCAGCCCGCGAGGCACAAAGACTTTCCTAATGGAGGGCGGCCCGCGGCCGCCCTCCATTAGGAAAGTCTTTGTTGTCTTCCGGGCCGGACAAAACACTGGCCCTCATTGGCTCAGCACACACACGCACCACGTCGCTCCTACGAGCCACGTAATGCGTGTGTGCTGCACCAATGGAGGGCCAGCACTACGGCTGGCGTGGTCCATAAGGCTTGATGCCGGAAGGCATTTCAGCCTTGGACCACGCCAGCCGTAGTACGATTACAGCGTTCCAGCTTACCTGCCTTCCAGCCTTCCAGCACGTCTCCGGTAAGTGCTCTGTTTGTGTCTGTGTGTCGGGTTTGTTTTGCTTTATGTTTGTGTGTGTATGTTGAGATGCAGGGGTGGGGGGGTGTGTCGGATGTGTATGAATGTTTGTATTTGAATGTATTTTGTGTGTATGTTGAGATGCGGGGGTGGGGGGTTGTGTCGGATGTGTATGAATTTTTGTATTTGAATGTATTTTGTGTGTACGTTGAGATGCGGGGGTGGGGGGTGTCGTATGTGTATGAATGTTTGTATTTGAATGTATTTTGTGTGTATGTTGAGATGCGGGGGTGGGAGGGTGTTTCGGATGTGTATGAATGTTTGTATTTGAATGTATTTTGTGTGTATGTTGAGATGCGGGGGTAGGGGGGTGTCGGATGTGTATGAATGTTTGTATTTGAATGTATTTTGTGTGTATGTTGAGATGCGGGGGTGGGGGGGTGTCGGATGTGTATGAATGTTTGTATTTGAATGTATTTTGTGTGTATGTTGGGATGCGGGGGTGGGGGGGTTGTCGGATGTGTATGAATGTTTTGATTTGAAGGTTTTTTGTGTGCTGAGTTGGGGGGTGGGGGTTCGGGTCTGTATGGGTGCATGTTTGTGTGTGTGCTGAGTTGGGGGGTGGGGGTTCGGGTCTGTATGGGTGCATGCTTGAGAGTGTGTGCTGAGTTGGGGGTGGGGGATTTGGAGTTGGGGGGGTGGGGGATTCGGGTCTTTATGGGTGCATGTATGTGTGTGTGCTGAGTTGGGGGATGGGGGTTCGGATCTGTATGGGTGCTTGTTTGAGAGTGTGCTGATTTGGGGGGTGGGGGGTTCGGGTCTGTATGGGTGCATGTTTGTGTGTGTGCTGAGTTGGGGGGGTGGGGGGTTCGGGTCTGTATGGGTGCATGCTTGAGAGTGTGTGCTGAGTTGGGGGGTTTGGAGTTGGGGGGGTTCGGGTCTTTATGGGTGCATGTTTGTGTGTGTGCTGAGTTGGGGGTGGGGGTTCGGGTCTGTATGGGTGCTTGTTTGAGAGTGTGCTGATTTGGGGGTTCGGGTCTGTATGGGTGCATGTTTGTATGTGTGCTGAGTTGGGGGGTGGGGGGTTCGGGTCTGTATGGGTGCATGCTTGAGAGTGTGTGTGCTGAGTTGGGGGTTTGGAGTTGGGAGGGGGTGGGGGTTCGGGTCTTTATGGGTGCATGTTTGTGTGTGTGCTGAGTTGGGGGGTGGGGGTTCGGGTCTGTATTGATGCTGGTTTGTGTGTGCTGATTTGGGGGGTGGGATTTTGGTTGGGGGTGAGGGGGCCATGGGGTGGGGGGTTTCGTTGGGGGTGAGGAGGCCATGGGGCATAGTGTTTGGTTGGGGGTGAGGGGGCCATGGGGCATAGTGCTTGGTTGGGGGTGAGGGACATGGGGCATAGTGTTTGGTTGGGGTGAGGGGGCCATGGGGCATAGTGTTTGGTTGGGGGTGAGGGACATGGGGCATTGTGTTTGGTTGGGTGTAAGGGGGCCATGGGGCATAGTGTTTGGTTGGGGGTGAGGGGGACATGGGGCATAGTGTTTGGTTGGGGGCGAGGGGGCCATGGGGCATAGTGTTTGGTTGGGGGTGAGGGACATGGGGCAGTGTTTGGTTGGGGTGAGGGGGCCATGGGGCATAGAGTTTGGTTGGGGGTGAGGGACATGGGGCATTGTGTTTGGTTGGGTGTAAGGGGGCCATGGGGCATAGTGTTTGGTTGGGGGTGAGGGGGACATGGGGCATAGTGTTTGGTTGGGGGTGAGTGACATGGGGCATAGTGTTTGGTTGGGGGTGAGTGACATGGGGCATAGTGTTTGGTTGGGGGTGGGGGACATGGGGCATAGTGTTTGGTTGGGAGTGAGGGGGACATGGGGTATAGTGTTTGGTTGGGGGTGAGTGACATGGGGCATAGTGTTTGGTTGGGGGTGAGGGGGACATGGGGCATAGTGTTTGGTTGGGGGTGAGTGACATGGGGCATAGTGTTTGGTTGGGGTGAGGGGGCCATGGGGCATAGTGTTTGGTTGGGGGTAAGGAGGCCCTGGGGCATAGTGTTTGGTTGGTGGTGAGGGGGCCATGGGGCATAGTGTTGCACTCCAAGAGTGAACCCAATAATAAAGCTAAAACAGGCACAGTTAGGAGATGTTCATCTTTGGCTTTTTGAGGAAACCTGACTCAACGAAGGCCATACTCCTCTTGGGCAACCCAAAGAGCAAACTGTAGCAGTCCAAAATAACGGCATGTCCAATCTAGGGTCAATAAAATATATATAAGTTAATTAAACAGGCGAGATACAATAACTAACTAGAAATAAATTATAACAATGGAAAATGTGTAGTACAAAATGTAAGTTTGAAATGCAAATAAAAATCGTTACCCCTCCAAAACATTCCTTTTCCATGTGTTTAGTACAACTTGGGGGTTTAAAAAGCCTCCTGCCACGCCCCGCCTACCGCCCCGCCCACATTTACTTTTCGGCCCACTATAGCCCTCATGTAAGGTACTTTCGGCCCTCTGTCAAAATCAGTTGTGCACTCCTGCATTAGAGTGGGTGTCATAAAAGTGTGTTGTAAGTGTGTGTGTGGGGTAGGCGATTGTGTTGTAGGAGCATGTGTCATGGGAGAGTGTGTCATAGGTGCATGTGTTCTAGGTGCATGTGATAGCATGTGTCATATGTCCACATGTTATGTGGAGTAGGCATGTGTGTAGTAGGTGTGCATATCATAGTAACATGTATCATAGGAGTGTGTGTTGTAGGAGTGCTTGTCAAGCGACAAGTGTCATGGGAGCACAAGCAATAAGGAGCATGTGTCACATGATTTGTGTTTTAAGAGTGTGCAGTAAGAGTGTGTTATATGACTGTGTGTGGTAGTAGAGTGTGTCAAAGAAGCATCTGTCATAGGAGCATGTGTCATAGGTGCATGTGAGAACATGTGCTGCACATTCACTTTTTATGTGTATTAAGGACATGTGTGAAACCAGCCCTGACTTTGATGTGTTTTCAGATGTGAACTGTGTACTGTCCAAACTGTGAAACAAATACACTTCTTGCTACAATTAATGTGAACATTGCATGTGTATGCCTTTCATTTGAGTTTCAGGAGATGTTAAATGTGTAATGTATGAACTGCAAAATGCATATGCTCTGTGTACAGTTCATAGTAAAATTGTAAATTTTCATATGAAAAGTGTACTGTTTTGTATGAAAAAGTACATTTTTTCCATCACTTCACAGTCACTTGCTTTTGATGTGAGTTTTTAGATGTTAACATGTAATGTACGATCTGTAAAACCCATATGCTCGGTGTATAGTTCATATTAAAAGTGCACATTTATTCCATCATATATAACCTGACGTCAGTCAACTGACTCTTGTCTTAGATGTGTGTTTTTAGGAGATGTTAATTGCAATTTGCACAAATTCTGTAATGTACAAACTGTAAAACACATACGCTCTGTGTAAAGTTTGAATGAAACATGCACATTCATTCTGCACATATGTCATACATACATACATTTCAAATGTTAATGTCTCAAAATTGGGCGAGTCGGTTTTCTCAAAAAAGAAATTCAGTGAACCAATTCCACCAATATTTATTTTCCTTAAGGGAAAACTACAGGTTGAAAGATGTTCAAAAAGTGATCCATGTATACCTTTTTCAAAGGTTTATATAATTCCATTCTGCATGCACAGGCGGCTGTCTTGTACTATTACTGTGGGATATTTTGGTATTTGTCCATGCAAGGACTAGAAACCTATTGAGAAAAAATATTTTCTGAAAGGCCATATGCCTTGTGAAAGCACGAAAGCATAATGCACATATATAAGGACATATGTGACATAATTTAGAAATGTTTGACTTCATTTATTAAAATAATAAAGGAAAGGCCTTTATCGCCCTATAGCTATAGGAAAAGTCCCTACCGAACCAATGAAATCTAAGGGTGCTCAGCAGAATGTCAAAACCAAAAGAATGCCCTCAGACAAAAACCTAAGTCTACATGGCCCTACCACTGATAAACAATAACTAAACTTAAGCCAAAAGAATGTCTCCCTTTTCCTGGCTCCCCCTTTGCCTTTTCCTCATGAAACAGTCTTTCAGGGATCTCTGATTCAACACAGCTCTTCCATGTACAGATGTCTCTGTTTGAAAAAATACTTTTGAGTACCAAAATAAATATGTTTTGCTTTAAATATGGCAAGTATGGACATTTTAAATGATTTTTTAAAAATAGGTGTAGATACTTTGCTGGTATTGCGCGTGTATAAGAATATAATCAATTCTGTATCCAATTTCGAAATATGTCATTTAATGCATTCAGGTTTGCCAAGTTTGCCGACACGCGTTTCGACCTTGGGTCATTTTCAAGGTATTACTTTGGATTAATTTCTTAATATGCAAAGATAATTATAGATGTCATAATTAGATCATAACATTGTAAAGACAAATATTGAAAACATTACCATTGAGGATGAATGGAAGAGCGAAGATATGAAAATGAATAAACAATAAAGAGAAGAAAAAAACATATATAAGAATCACAATTAATGAACATTCTTTTTTGGTCTTAATGTGTGAATGACGTCAATCTTCTCATAGTGCCCAAAACATGATTTATGTCCTAAATGGAGACTTGAGTGATACACAAGTAAGGGGGGTTCTGGCAGTGTCTCTATCTACCGGCCTAAATCCCGGGTTAGAGTCTCAACCAGATTCTTTAGCTCACCATCCTTTCACAGAAGAGAAATGTCCACTAGATATCAGTCTTTGTCCTGCCCAACGGCAGTCCAGCAGCAAAATGCCAGGCAATTCTCTTTTGAACAAGAGTACCAACAGCAACCCCAGACATGTGTTTCAGCGTGGTTCGGCCTCGTCAGTGAGATAGAGCTGTGCCTCTCTAAGAACAGTGAGCAAGGGTTCCACATCTGGATTATCACTGATGATATTGTATTGATATGGAAAGGTACCTCAGAATCTATTATACTGTTTATTGAATATTTGAATGACAATAACTTTAGTTAAGTTTAGTTTATTATTTGATAATGCGCTCCAAACCCAGGGGTAGCCGCTAACGCAGCAGTTACAAGAATACTTGAGCTTAGTTACATACAATAATGCATAAAGAAGATACAGTACAAGTGTTGTTAACAATTTAACAAGCAGGTAAGAAGGTGCAGGCTGAGAGGGGCTCCTATGCAACAAGGGAGTCGGATCAGGGGTCAGAAATATCATAGTAGTTATTCACAGTGGTTAGTCAATGGTAAATCCAGGCCAAGAGAATTAGTGGTTAGTTGTCATTAGACGGCAGCCAGTTTTTCACGTGACGTCTAAAACTCGAGTACGGTAGATTAGCTCTCAATGCTGAGGGAAGGGCATTCCATGCACAGGCAGCTTTCACAGGGAAACTGGCTCTGCCAGTTTTTTTTAGTTTAAATTTGGGAATTTCAAGTAAGAGGTGGTTAGATGCTCTAGTGTGGTATGTAAAAGATTTTCTGGATAGTGTTTTGAGGAGGACTCTGTCGCTGATTTTTAACCAGTGATGATCCTTTTGTCTGGAATTCACAGGACACAGCAACACAAGCAATATTGAATTATTAAGTTTGGTAAGATAGTAAGCAAAACATATAGAAAACCAACTGAAGTTAACGCCACTCTATTTGACTCCAGCTGTCACAAGAGGTCAACTATACACAATATCCCCATGGGAGAATTTTACCGAGCCTGAAGAAATTGCAGTGGTGATGCAGATTTTGAGCAAGAATGTGTTTTATCGAGTAAAAGGTTCTGTGATATGATATGATATGGCATTTATAATGCGCCTATACACAAGTGTTTCAAGGCGCAAGGAGGCAAGTGGGGGGGCAAAGGGAAGACAGACAACAATCCTACTAGGCCAGGTGTCATTCAGATTGTGCAAGTGCATGGGAAGGGGGGAAAAGGAAAAGTGCACAGGGGAAGGGAGAGGGGAAAGTGCAGTACATGGGAAAGTGGAATAAATAAGATAAAATAAGACAAATAAAACAGCCAGCTAGTGGCAAGTGCAAGGAAGTGCAGACATAAGTGCTGGTAGGGGGGCTGAAGGGATATAGAAAAACATTCCCCAAGTGCAGGGGTTGCCAGGGTGGCAGTGCAGGTGGGCAACTGACGGGCCTGGGCCAGAGATCAGAAAGGGTCGCCAGTTAACCAGCGCAATTTCAGTTAGGAATTCACGAAAGGAGGGGAGGAGAGAAAACAGAAGCAAAGAGGAAGGTTTTGAGGTGTTTCTGGAACCGGAGATGGTTGTCCTCGAGTTTCATGGAGGCAGGAAGGCTGTTCCAGAGAGAGGCCACTGCCGAAGAGAGTGATCTGCCACCAACTCGTTGCTTGGAGAAGCGACTGACCCTGTGGGAGTTGGAGGCAGATGAGCAAAGAGCTCGAGAAGGAAGATATTTAGGAAGAGAGAGTTGAAGGCATTGCAGTCCCAGACCCCAGAAGGCCTTGTGAACAATGCAGAGGGTTTTGAACTTAATCCTCGCAGCCACTGGGAGCCAGTGCAGACATTTCAGTCCTGGAGAGATACGATCCCTGGGCTTGAGGCCAAGTCTCGCACTCCTGTTCTGGATAAGTTGCAGAGGGCGGAGAGTGGAGGCAGGCAGATTTAGATAGAGGCTGTTACAGTAGTCCAGCTTAGAGAGGACCAGGGCTCTGGAGACAGTGAGCTTCTGGGGGGAGGAGAGGAAAGGAAGAATACCTCTAAGGAGGTGCAGCTGGTAGTGTGAAAGGGGATACAGTGTTGAATGTATTTCACAGAACAAAATAAAGAAAGTGACACAGAATGATATATTAAAACCTAAAATGGCAGAAAAACAAATAAACAAAAGAATTTGAGTATAATCACTAAATACTCACAGGATACTGATCAGATATTTTGTATAGTCAATAAACATTGGCACATGCTAAAGATGGAAGAGGATTTTGATGAATTTATAGGTGATACACCTAATTTCATATATACACAGGCACCCACGATCAGAAATAAAGTGAGTCCCTCATTTCTGAAACCCATGATCACCCCGCCATTGGGAACACAATCATGGCTGAGAACGCAGACAGAAGGATTTTTATAAATGTGGGAACTTCAGCATGTGCAAACATGCACACCAAACAATATATACATAGTCATAGAATGTCAGTTCGAATAATGGATCTAATAAATTGCAGATCGAAGTTTGTGGTATATGCCATCATCAATGTCTGTCGCCGTATCTATGTGGGCAGTGCAATTACGGAGCGATGCATTCATATAAGAGAACATGAATCAAGCCTGAAATCACAAGACCTTAGATTACCATTAGCAGTTCACTGGCAAGAACATCATCAGCTTGATAATAAAAACGACATATGTTTCATTGGTCCATGCAAAGTAGATATTGGCATACGTGGGGGGGACAAAACACTTGTGGTGAGACAGGCTGAATCGAAACTCATATGTCAATCACGCTGTTTGAGAAATGGACTCAATCAAGAGTATGAAATGAATGTATTTTTGAGATGTGAGATCTCGTATTTATCAGCCTAAACATTGTGGTGAATTAAGATGCTACATGAATTACGTTAAATTGTGAATATCAGATTATCATACATTCAAGTGGCACCAACAATGCACAATAAAGGAATACCATTAACGGTAGAATGCATTAGGATGATAAACAGAAAGGAAATTGACAATGTTTTTCGGCAATCTGTAAGAACAGCATTTTCAACATTGTATACATAGATATTTAGTTGTGATTTGAAGTGCTCAATTGTTATGTTTTGTTTAAAATGACAGCTACAATTTGAAAAATTGCTTTAAAGACATACAGTTACCCACCCAGACCGGGCTATTAGACTATGGAACTGGAGAGTTCGGACCTTATAAAAAAAAAAGTTCAGTATATCGGGAGGTGTATCAATTAATTTATGATTACCAATCGTAACTTTAAAAATGAATCACATAGTTCTGGGCAGCATTACACACTCCGTAATCATGAGTGTGAGATTTTAGATTTACAAATTTGATTATTATGGATAAATGAGAGAATGGCCTAATGCAACACTAGCACATTATTAATATGGGCTTAATGAACCACAATTAACAATCATTTTAACCTTTTTTTTTTAGAATAAGCAACTACAACAACTGCCAACAGTGAAGAAAGACGAACACGAACACTCACATCCACTTCACCATGTAATTGACACACACCAATAAAGTTTTAACATGGTGATTGCTAGCAAACAGAAGCCGAACGCTGATCGGTAGGGCTTAAAACACCACCCGGAAGACATCAAAAGTTACAGGTAATGCAAACACATTGATTTGAAGCCACCTAGTGTTTAATTATTCTTTGACAAAAACATATTAGACTAACTTTTAGTAACTGACCCTTCTCTGATCTGTATAGATGCAGATAATCATCATATAATTGGCGAAGAAGAGGCTTCTTCTACCTTATAGCCATTCCAATACTGACTGAATTTGCACAGTGTGCAAGGTGGGCAGAACTGTTTGACTGATGTTTAACTATTATACAATGGTGCGTGGAGTGACTATATAACAAACAATTGATGACTATTGGACTCATTTTCAATATTCATCTACATTATACTTTATTCAGATGCTGGTATTTTACATCTGAGAAGGCAAGGAGAGACTTCGTATTTTGGATAGTCACATTACCATTGAATGATTCCTTACAGCACGTAAGGTGAGAATATTTATTTTTTTCTCACTATATTCGCACATAATCACATGTGGAATTTGTGATAAGTTAGTTAATAATAGATGACTCCATCTATTATTTTTCAGGGATCTGACATTGAATACAGATACACACAAGGGAGAGAATTTAATGGTCAGCTCTTATTTAAAGTTACAATGTTACTTCTGGAAGCATGTTGCATGGGGACATGGACCACCTTCCAATTACAGCATGTCAGCACACTGGTGTAACAGAGGCACTTAAATAAGCACGGGTGTGGGTGAGCAACTGTATCTCATCTAGTATCTCATATAGTATCTTTTTAACAGGATACCTACGCTATTTAATCAAGCATTATTTTATTTTACAACAATGTTGTATTTCTCAATTCCCCATTTAGGACTTAAATCATGTTTTGGGCACTATGAGAGGATTGATGTCATTCACACATTAAGACAATAATGTTCATTAATTGTGATTCATATATATATATTTATTTATTTATTTGAAAAAAAGGAAAGTCGTTTGGTCTCTCCCGAAGGGAATGGCACACACAAAGGTCGGATGCCAGTGAATGACTTCTTCAAATCCAATCACCAAAGAAAGGGTTGTAAAATCCTTCAAATATCCAGTTTATTGCGACATCAGCTTTCAGAGAAAAGCACAGTACGACACGTTTCGCAGCGCTCCCACTGCTTGTTCACTTACAAGAAAAGTTTGTTAGACAATACCAACATATATACAAACAGTTCTAGTCTCCATGGTTCTTGTCTTGTTGTCCCTTTTCTCTTTTCTCTTTTTACTAATACAGATCCCAACACATTGGTTCAAATCTGGTGAAATACGGTGCCCATTTTATAATAGATTCCATTTCAGCATTGTATGCATTCTGTGGTGCAGACAGACTGTGGCAGAGAGTGGATAATTGCTACTAACACTAAAAGATGTTAACTCTGATTGTCACAATTATGACAGAGTATTTTCTTTGAACTTACTATTATATTGAGGTATATCAATGTTCTGTGGCAAAAGGTAAAAATAACTGGATTAATTAAAAAGGCTTAACGCGTGTATAGCGCTAGTGCCGTTGAGTAAATTATCCGACTTGCTGGAAGCTGCGGTTTACCTCAACTACAATGCTTATTGCATGTAGTCGGAAACCTGCCATTGCCGATCGCAGGTCCAAATAAGCTGCAGTGTAGCAGAGTTTTCCCCTCAATTGGGGTGCAAAGTGCAAATGTATCAAAACAAAGTGCAATATGACAAAGGTTACACTCAAAGTGCTTAGTTCATAGAAATCTGTGCTGCTAAAGCAGATCATTGATTGTTTAGATAAATTACAATATATCAAAAATTAGAAAAGTGCTTAGTGCTTACATTTCTCCATTTTCATTGCATATTATGCAAATGCAAAAATGCTGATTTTGTTAAGTACATGACTTCCTATCATTCCAAGGTTCCCAATATAAATTAATAATAGCCGTCATTGTATATCGCGTGTTCTTCATATCAAAGACAAAGTGCCTTTTACCTAGATTAAAACCTGTAGATTTTCTATTGACATGACTGGTGATTACCCTTTATGTTAACAAGGAACATCTATGTCTTTAGCCAACTGGTTAATGGGTCAGATTGTTCTATGTCTAATTGATACCTAAAGTGCATTGTGCTTAACAAGATAATCACATTTCTCTATAACCATAAAATCCAGACATAAAAAATATATCTACAAAAATTCAATAAAGTGCATAGTGTATCATGTTTTGTAAACAATGAAGTCATACAAAAACTATCCATGTAGTGCATAGTGCATGAATATTTATACCTTATCTAGAATACCAATGGCTTTTTAGAACAAACCAATATATTTTGGAAATACTAAAGTGTACAATGCATCAACACTTGGGGCCTGATTCATGGAAGTGTTTTATAATTATGCAATCCCATAGGAACATGTTCCACGAATCGGGCCCTTAATATCATAGCAGCAACACATGTACTAAAGACATATAATTTGGAACACATTTTAGATGACAACAATCACCAAAACTAATACATTCAACTAGTAATCTAGTCTGCTTACTTTCACCTCTATTCGTACTAAAGACAATTTAAAAATATTATAGCATTGTCATGCAAAGGACAACTGAGAATAGAGACTGAGCAATAAGAGAATTGTTTAAAACAATGAGCAAAATCAAAATAGAAAAAATGTTATAACTTAAAAATCTAATGAGACAACATTACGCAAATTATTACAAATATTTCACCAACTCATGAAGATTTCTGAATCAAAAATACTTATTAGAAGCATAAACATTATTTTTGAAGTTAAATTTGAATTGGGAAAAGACAAAAAGGAGAACATGAATTGATTTCAAAGTCTAAAATAAACTTTGTCTCCATCTGGCACAGTTCAAGTTCAAGATTGCCCCCACAGGATTTGCTTTGATGTGATGCAGTCCAAAAAATCGAAAACTTTCAAGTTTGCCCTGATGTACATCTCTAAAGTGAACGGCCATGGGGTAAGAAGGATCAAAATTCTTATATATAGCTATATGTTTTTTTCGTCTCTTTATTTTGTATTCTTCATTTTCATATCTTCGTTCTTCTATACATCCTCAATGGTAATGGTTTGAATATTTGTCTTTACAATGATATGATCTAATTATGGCATGTATAATTATGTTTGTATATTAAGTAATTAATCCAATGTAATGCCTTGAAAACGACCCAAGATCAAAATACGTGTCGGGCAACTTGGCAAACCTGGATGCATTAAATGACATATTTCGAAATTGGATACATAATTGATTATATTCTCAGATAATTGCAATACCGGCAAAGTATCCACACCTGCTACCTATTTAGGGAGGCAGGAGCCTAATCCCTACTTTGCACTAGTTTGCACCTTTTTGCTCAATATTAACATTGTATACTAGATATCTATTACCCAAGCACATTCACTTTCCACTTAGCCCTTCATATCTCTCTTTAAAAATAGGTATTGTCCATGACTTAACAATTGCTTCAATCCCTACGCCTTCAGCTGTCGTTTTTGGGTTCAACATTCTTTTCCACAATTCATTTAAATCTACTTTATCAGTAGCACCCATAATTTTATAAAAGTAAGAAGTCTGTTCATATTGGAGAGCAATACAGTCCCTGAACAGGTGTGTAATGGTCTCTACAGTCGCTTTATCATTGCAGTGTCGACAGACTGAATCTGATGGATCAATGGGACCCCTCCTTATTAGAAGTGTGAAATAAATTCCACTGAAGGTGTAACAACATGGATTGATAGTTTCTATTTGGGAAGATCAGGAGAGAGGGGGCTACCAATCCTCTATGCTTGTGTCCATGGGCCAACTGTTGCAATGAAGCAAAGCCATCTAATGTGTCAGTTGTCTCTATCCAGTCTTGGAAATATAGAGCAGTTCTGATCTTAACCGGAGTACATTTCAGAACTTCCACTTCCAAAACCAGATCTAAAAGTATTGATTCACACTTGGATTTCAACTTAGGTAAAAATCCAACAGAACATAGCCCAAGTTTACCATGACCAGCCTCTCATGATTCAGAATAAAGAATGTCATGATAAGCCCTAAGAATTTTAAAATACAAAAGTAAGATCTGCCAAAACAACTTGTGCTTTAGGAGAAACAAGCCCCATTCAAATCGCAAAGCTACCACGGGGACGGTATTTGGAACTCGCAAAACATATCTCCACATTTTCCCTTCTATAGTATCTAACCAAAGTAAGGATTTATTAGGCCATAACTCCAACTCGTATATCAATTTTGGAATTATTTGGAAGAGTTGCTCTAATGGAATAACTTCCATATTTTCTATCAATAAGACTTAGCTGATTAGTAAGGTTTTTTGCTTTCAAAATTACTGAGGTCTGGGTAACTCACTGGGTCTTGAGCAGAAGTTAAAGCCTAAATACATCAAACTGGAGACAACTTCCAATTCTTTTGACTGAAGTAACCATTTACCAGTGTCATGTTTTCTACCTCTGGAGAGCACCAACATTTTTGTATTTTGAGGTTTTATTCTTAACGCATTCTCCTTTGCATAGTTGGTAAATGCTAACAACAGTCTACGCATGACGATCTTTGCTTGGTCAAATAAAAATAATTGCCCACATAGGCAATCCATGAGGTTTTTATTGTGCCAAACTTGGGGGAAATTAATGCAGCTGAATAAAGGGACTCACTTATTTCAGAAACATATAAGTTAAAAAGACGGGCAGTCTTGTCTTAACCCTGTCTTAATCCTTGATGTGTAGCCACTCAATGTGACAAGTTTCCAATTTGATTTAATCAGATACAAATTCCTGCCCACAGGAATCCCCAATTTGGTTAATCTGGACCATAACCTTGTGCGATCTACCTTATCGAAAGCCGCAGAGAAACCTATTGACGCGACAAAAGTTCTTTTAAGTGGGGAGCTCCATGCTAATTCCTGTAATTCATGCAGAACCACACCACTAATGTTAGTGGAATGGCTGCACCAGAAACCTGTTTGGAAGTGGTCAAGTCTACCCATCTCCTTTACCCATTTTTCCAAATGATCTAACAAAACGCTTGCAAAAATCGTGCTTTCTATGTCTAGAAGAGCGAGCGGTCTGTAATTCATTGGGCCTGTCCTCTCACTCTTCTTGTAGATGGGAACCACATGCAACGAATTCCAAGATTTGGGGATCACTACTTTGTCAACAATACCAGCAAAGAGAATTGATAAGATGATTGACCATACATGTGGATCATTTTTCAAAAATTCATTTAGAGGCCGTTGGACCAGGAGCCACAGAAGATTTGGCTTTCCTAATTAATGCCATAATTTCATCTGGATCTGGCTTTGTAATAGACATGCCAGTGGGTAAGTCACCATACACCTCATAACTGTTGGTCCTCTGGACATTTTTGCCAGAGTACAGAGTCGTAAAGTAAGATACCCAGCAGGACTCAGATAGAGCATTAACTTGAGAGTGAGCTTGGCAATTGGTCGCTGCATTAACAGTTTCCCAAAAAGGTGAGAGTCCTTCCCTGCTTGTATTGTTAACATGAGTTCGGCATCTTTCTGTAGTAAAGTTGCTTTGTTCTGTTTGCAGACATTTCTATATTTCAGCTTTATTGTATTTAACTTGCAGTTCTTAGTTACAAGATCGCTCAAGGAATTATTTTCTAGCCTCATTGCTCTTCTGAGCGCACACTTCTTTATAACAAGTTGTTCATTGTAACGATGCAGATGCCCACCTGGCTTGTCATTGACCTATGTGGGACCATCTGGTATTATGTTAGAAACAAGTTGCAAAAGGGTCTCTGTATATTTCTCAGCTCCAAAGCAAACCAATTTACTTTTGTATGATGATTTTGGTAAAAGGGTCAGAAGCTCTTTATTTAAGTTCATTGAGGTTTGATAAGACCAGCGTACCCTATTGCCTCTATTGTTAACTATGAAGTTAGCAGGTCCATTTATGGCAACCTTAGCGTACGTCATATTGAATTTTATACATTACCATATTATGGTCACGCCATGATTTTTCCAAAACCAAAAAGTCAAAGCAAGCATTCATTAGTAATCGGTCAACAAATATATATTCCAGGGTCCAATAACTTTTACCTGTATGGGGGTCGACACCATTGACCGTAAACAAATCTAGGCTTTGCATGGTAAATGTCAAGTTCCATCCGGCTGTTGCCTTGGCATGTTTTGGAAAATAATCAGCAAAACCTCTGCCAAAATCATCATCGGGAAGGGTGTCAGGACAATCAGCATTTAAATCACCAGCCACTAAAGTGAAACCCCCCTTATTTAATGTTTTCCATTGTGAAATACTATTTTCTAAATCCTTCAAGAAATCATCTAGATTGGCTAACCCTTTATGCCAATAGATGTTAACAAGAAGTAGTGGGGCATACATTCACCAAGATGCATCACGACAGCCAAAATCCCAAATGGAGTGTTTGGGATCTTCCTAAATATCAAACCATGTCCTATTTGAATAGCAGTTATTAACCTGCCCGAAGATCTGCCCTTTTCAGGTAATATGGCTGCTTGACGTAATAGCTCGTAGCCATCTATTTGAGGACAGCTAGTTACCTAGGTTTCTTGGAAAAACATTATAGAGCGCTGTAGGAGGAGTTGTCTTTTGGGGCAAATTCTGGCTTTGGTGGTATTTTCTTACCGTAATGATTTGGCGGTAACCTGGACTTACCATTAGAGATAGTTCATCATTGCCCTATGTTGGTGATTATATAGTGTTAGCTTATATTGGCGGTAATTTCAGTGGTATTTTATTTTTGGTGGTATTTTTAGAATAACCTTATTTTTGTGGTATAATGGTGAGCATGTCTTTTATACCATCACCCCATCATAGAACAAACTCTCCCTCATTACAATTGGTACCCGCCTTTGGCTGACTGCAGGTGCTCCATGGACTTAGCACATCTTTAGGAAACCTAGTGAGTTTATTCAGAATGTCACTTATTGCATGTGGCTTGTGTTACAGACTTATTTACATCCAGTACCCTTTGTGTCTTTGATGACACCGCCTTCTCTTCCGCATGCAGAGAAAAGCGCATTCAAAACACATACACACACCTTCCTACCTTGCAGAGAGATACATATATGCTATTCCTTGTTTACTACTTTTGCTTTGGCGATAAAATGGCAAATGCTTTACCGCTCTGGCATAAACATCTTCCCTTTCCCTTGAAAAATGACCAACAGATGCATGAAATGAAGCACAAAGGAAAAACTCAATCTACTTTCAGTACACAATGTATTACACGATCATAATAGCAAGATTACATTATGTGATGTTACAATCATTTGTTCTTACCACATTGGTCACAGCATTGAGCCTACAAAAGATAATAGAAAAAAAGCAGAAACAAGCACATCGCAAATGCAACTACGCAGAGAGAAATATGACACGTTTTATTTTTAACCCTGACTCGCTACACTGTCTGGCAAAAATACATCATTTCTCATTCATAGTTTCCGCATTCTGCACCCCTCACTTGAAAACTAACTCACCCAGACATGCGAAGTGTGAATTTCTTGCTACAAGGACCTTATCAGCATGACCTCACAGCTCACAGACAGAGTTCGGAACTCCTCCAGTTTCAATTCCAGCAACCAGTCCTTTTTTATTTTATGGGCTGCCAGCTGTTTTCAAAGCTGCATTCACCGAGCCCCCATCCAAGGAGACACCGGCAGTATCCAAATCCCTGGAAGGACTGTTCGCATTCAGATCCCAAGCAGCTCTGCCTACTTTCCCCAGTCCAGCGGATTAAAAAAACTCTCCCCGTCTGTCACTCTTAGGTGAGCCCCCTCTGACATCAGCTCTTCCACCTCTTTATTCCTACCAATCAAATTACAAAGATGTCCTGC
Source organism: Ambystoma mexicanum (assembly GCF_040938575.1). NCBI lineage: Eukaryota > Metazoa > Chordata > Amphibia > Caudata > Ambystomatidae > Ambystoma > Ambystoma mexicanum. The sequence goes on from NC_090936.1 coordinate 827,997,004, forward strand.
ACCATCTCCTTGCCTGTTAGAACAATGAAGGCTTTGGTGTAAAATTGTTTCATCTAGTTCCTGATGGTGCATATTTCTCCAATATTTCTCCTCTCCACAGAAAAACACAAGATGGCATGAATCTCAAACTGTGCATCTCTCCATGGAGAAAATTAAATGAATTTCAAATTGTGCCTAACGAATTGCATTATGAAGTTATTGGGGACATTTAATTGGAAACTGGCTTTCATTATTAATATTAGTTGTTAGTTGATTAGATATTTCCAATGTAGTTCCACACAGATATGAAATCAGCCAATTTGCACCTATGCACACTTTGGCAATGAAAGCACATTGTGCTGACTATTTCTGAAATGCTTTTCCAAAAATGAATGCTTGATGGTCTGTTGCTAAAAACCTGCCCCTAGCACCCATTTTAAACTAACTGTATTTTCATACTCAACAATGAAACCCCACTTTTGCTTCCATTTTACTCTGCACACATATGTTGCTGTTTGCACAAATATGTCATTCATGAATATATCCCTACAGTGCCAATTTCAAACAATACATACACATGTTGGACACTGAACGCCAACTAGAGGAAGACATTGAAGCACAGCTAGATAGAGACACTCCTGAGGCCAGTCAAACTTCCCTTAAGGGAAGCCAAGAACCACTTGAAGAACCAGTCATTCGAAATTAAGCAAAATAGCCACGACTAAGGTAGGAAATGCCATGTGTGAATATAAACAATCTTGTCAATGCTCAAATCATAGATAAATGATAAACAACTCACCATTTATCTATAAGTCACTAAAGAAATTGAACTTGGTTTTAAACATAAAACTAAAATGTGTGGCTGTAAAAATTATAAACCTCTGTTCCTGTATGTAAGTGGTGAAGCTGGTTCTGGTAAAACATTCTTAATGAAAATAGTCAGCAAATATCTACAAACCTTAACAAACAACAATCTTTCAGCTGTTGTAACAGCCCTTACAGGTTTAGCTGCCTGCAACATAGGAGGTGTAACATTGCACCGACTACTCCTCCTTCCAGTAGAACACCAAAATAAATTAGAATATTACAAACTATCAGCAGAGGCTGCTACAGAAGTACGCAGAATCCTGATACAAATGAAAGTGCTCCTAATAGAAGAGGTAAGCATGGCTTCCAACCTCATGTTGGCTTTAATTCACCTCAGAATGCAAGAATTCCTAAAAGCCGACTATGAAGAATTGTTTGGAGGAACACATGTTATGTTTTATTATTATTTTTTAAAATTTATTTTAATATACTTCTAGCCAGTACTAGGCATTGTTTATACAACAGAAAAAACACATTACCAAACAGAAATACATCTTCACTTCTTGTCCAACAATAGTAAAATGAATGCCCATGTTAAAACCCAAGTTAATATCCAAGTTAAAATATCTGCATGCCTTTACACTCAGTGTTCTTAAGTGCCAAGGACGAGTATGCTTGTCCTTTTTGCATAGACTTTCATAATAGCCTGGCAGTTAAGGGGTAAACTTTATATAGACCCTGCAGACCTTTCTACATGCAATGCTATTCTTAGACATATTTTAAAAAGTTATAAAGTCCCTGCAGACAATTCGCTTAAAATCTCCATTACCGAGCTATAACATTTTATCATGTGATAAATCAAATTAACATTGTTGCCCTCCATTAACACATTCCACAATATGATGACATCATGGCAATTTAGCTTATTACAATATGCTTTCATATATTGTGTACTTAGATTATTCAGACTCAGACAATAGCACATTATATGCTCTGCTGATTCGATACACATTTCACCACACATGCGACACATTCACTCTGACCGTGGAATACCTCTTTTGGCTCCTTCTATTTCTAACACCTGCTGAAAGGGGCCCCTAGGGGACCCTGACTTCTATGGAAACAAGGCGGGTCACCACACACGATAAGAGACACCAGACACGAGGTTGTATTCCCAAAGCTAGGGTTTTATTGCAAAGCGGCGTGTATCTCTAGACCTCGAGGGACGCAAGAGCGTGAATTACGTACATCAGTTACATATAAAATGCATATCAAACAATCAGCTATGACATGGTTAACACCCCTCTTTATTGGGTTTCTTTGAACTTGGTGTGATGATGGACATCTCGGACCACTATGACACCTTCAAACATCTATTCTAGTAACAATTTGCAATTTGTGAGTGCGTAGGCATCTTTCGGTTATTGAATAGAACACGGCGCTTCTGTTCTTGGAAGCGAACTACATACGGGGGGGAGTTGCATTCCGGACCTTGCTATCTATCAGGTGCTATTCGCATCCTGGGAGCCGACATGCACTTAGCGGGCTCAGTAAAGGGGGGCCATTAGAAAAGCATAATTCAAGCCTTTAGCAGTATTATTCTAACATATTCTACCATATAACGAGACTGGCTGGCAGCTGTGAAATGATTAAATGCCCTCCAGCTCTACTTCCAGGCTACATTAAGGAGGGAGCCGGGCATTCTTCCTGGCACTGCCTACGTTTGTGTTTCAGCGAACTCTTGTTATCCTCTCGGCCCTGCGGCCTTGTCCTTTTCACATACAGACAACAATGTTCCACAGTCGAGCAGTGTAAGCGGAAAATATACTGCGAAGCAATAGGAACAGAAAGCAATGAGCAATGGTTAGAAAACAAAATGGCGATTCTTGTTACATCAAAATGGCCGTTCATTGGCAAACTCGAAAACCTATATTCTGTCGTATCGTGCATGAGACGGTTGGTCCACGGCCACCAAAATGTGTTTGCCGTCTCAAATTAGAGGTATCCGTATTTCTAGACTGACAAACCCTCCTTTGGCCGTATGCCAAACGTCTCATCTATTTATTGAAACCTCCTCTAGTGATGATGAATCTGAAGTACTTATGTCTGAGTCTCGCATGCTATCGTGGACATCATTGTCTTCATCAATATGTATTGCCATCAACTCTTTCACTACTCTCATCTCATTTGGGTCGGGGCTAGTTCGACCATGAGGTTGTTTTTTCTTTATTTGTTATCATATGCATGCATCCTTCCGTACATCCCTCAGTTACCTCTGCACAAACTATGGGTAAACAATGTATACAACGACAGCACGTTAGGAATATTCCGAACACCACTACTAATATTGAGATCAACTTCCATCCCCAAGATCGTAGTATTCCCCAAAACCAAGATCCTATTCCCCAGCTCCCTTCTCCCGTGGGGAGTTCAGAGCTTAGAACGTGCATTTTCTTTATTGCTTCAAAGATCGTGGGGGAATAGTCATCGACATAAACGCAACATGCTGATCACACTATTTTGCAAATTCCCCCACGATCAACCAGGATTACATCGAGAGCCGTTCTATTTTGCAGCGTCATTAACCTGATTCCTCTTTCTTCCAGCGTCATGTTAAATAATATATCTGTTGTTGTGTTTATTGTATTCTTTAGGATTCTGGACAGTTGCCTTATATTATAGGAGTTCACTAAATGTCCTAAGAATGGAATGAATGATTTCGCTACATCAGTTGCTATTAAAACACCTTTGTCAGTCCTCTTGACTCTAGTTCTGGATAATCTGGCCAAGGCTGCTGTTTCTAAGAGGAATACTCCTGGGAACAGTAGCCCTAGGTAGCATGTACCTCCCCAGTTTCTGGGCAACCAAGGGTATGCTTTCTCTCCACATATAAAATAAACTGGATCACCTACGTATACTGGTTCTATTTCCCATTTTAGTACCACTGTATTCATACAACCAGTATATGTTCCAACTGAAAAAGAGCCTTTCTTTTTTTAGATAAAAAGGACAGTTCTTGGGCTATAATTCACTGTGTAAAATGGGGGAATTGCATCTTTGCTCCCCTCTGTTCTTACACGAAACATCATTACAGATGTTTTTTCTGGCTGGGACAATCTATCTCGTCTATTTTGTTGTGTTATCTTCTGTGTACGTTTCCTCGTGGGCTCTGGGGCTATTACTTGTGCTTTATGGAAAATGGAACAACCCAAAGGCTTCATTATTATCTCCTCAAACTCATTCATGTTGGTTCTGTCTAATTGACCCGTATTACTCTTATTCCACTTCCCATAGAACATTGCACCTAGAGATGCACTACATGCAGAACTTATTGGTAATGGCTGCACATACCACCCTATTCCTTTCCCGGCATGCTGTGGTAAATGGGCACATACCCAGCAGTTTGTTTTCTTTAGGATTGCATGTGTCATGTTCATTATCAGAAGTAAGGTGTTATTTCTAAAACCTTCCCTGTGTTTTTCTTCATTGGGGGTAGGGTATAAGTGATCACCTGAACCGGGCTTTCAGTAGTGGATATATTAATTATTGGTAAAAACATTTCTAATGGGTGTATTGTTTCTACCCACCATAATATTAGGGCTGTCGATATTGGTGCTACCACGCTCATAAAGCACATTATTATCGTTAGTGTCAGCATACAATTTGTTTTACCATGCGTTTTTCTTAAACTTATGGTCTTTATAACTGACTCATTCTCAGCGGTTGTAGTGCAGGAGGAGGCTGGAACCGGTCCCAGCATGTTTCTCGTCGTCCTTCTTCTTCCTTATCATAGTTCGTTGTGGATATCTCTCTTCGTTGCGCTTGCTCTGGTGTCTATAAATTCAATGGAATTCTCACAATTCAGTTTTGCCTGTCCTTTTTAGCCTGGATTCGATTATTCGTTTTTAGGCGAGATCACTTGTCCCTTCTTATACTGCTCAGAGGACCTTTGATCAGTTATCGCCTCAGTATCATGTGCGCCCAGCTTGTCCGTTCTGGTTCAGGACACATGTACTTTTTATGATCGCACCGAAGAGCCGCGAGTCTTGAATTGTCCGACTTGCACAATTCTCACGCTTCTCTCCTCTACACCCTGGTTCCTTCTCCGTCCATGAGCTGAACCAGAAGTTGACAAACACCAAACAAAAAAAAAGAATGCGGATCACTTTGCCTTCCGAGGCCGCAGGTTGTATCGCCTTGCTCCTGGTATCGTATGATCCGGGAACAGTGCCGGTGCACTTTCAGATTCAGGGTTGAAGTCAGCCTGTGGCGCTACTGCAGGTGCTGGTGTGCGCCGCGCCAATGATGCAAATCCGTTTGTTTGCGTGCTGGCAAGTGCTGGTGGGCGCCAAAGGGGTACACGATTTGGTTTTGCTGGTATCTGCAAGGCAGATTTCACGTCGGTCAGCAGTGATGTCGATTCTGCTGGGCAACGTTGGGGCACTCTTTGCCCTTTCCCCCTTTTTGGCAATCGTCTCCGGCTTTGTTTCGAGTTTCACTTCACGTTTTGGCAGATCAGGTGGCTGCTCACTGGCAACAGTTTCTTTCGTTTCTGGGACCGCTGTCTCTTTCCGGTCAGCATTGTCAGGCAAGACTTTCTGTGCAGTTGGAATCTTTTTGGCATGGGTGGCATGGATCCACGACTTCCTTCCATCCACCCGTATTGCCGTCTGCATCGCAAAAAGTACTTGATGGGGCCCGCGCCACCTGGGTGCTAATGATGACTTTCTTTCAAAGTTTTTTAGCAGCACCCAGTCTCCTGGCTCCAGCGCGTGCCCCGGACTGGTATACCGTACGGGTAATGCCTCCTGCACCTGCTGATGAATCAAACGCAATTTCTGCATTAAAAGGCCACAATAAGTACTAAGCACAGGATGTTCTATCTCACTAAGTCGTTTTGGCTGAGGTGCGCACCAAACATTTGCCGGCCTCCCCATCACGATCTTGTACGGGGAAAGCCCAGTTTTAGCCTGTACAGACGTACGCATGCATAATATTGCTATTGGTAATGCATCCACCCAACTCAACTTGCTTCCTGCACAGATCTTGCTAATCTTTGATTTAAGAATCCCGTTGTGCCTCTCCACAAGACCTGCAGAACTCGGATACCTTAAACTATGGAATCTCATATCAATCTGAAGACCTGCACATATCTGTAACACCACTGCACCCACAAAATGTGGTCCATTATCGGACCATAGGACAAGGGGCAAGCCAAATCTGGAAAAATACTCCTTCAACATTACTTTGCCGTAGTCATTGCTGTGCAATCTTTTAAAGGATATGCCTCCACCCACTTACTGAATGCACAGATTACCACCAAGAAGTATTTTAAGTTTTGGCACCTCTCCATCTCTATGAAATCAAAATGAACTACCTCAAACGGCATGGAGGGCGGGCCAAAACTGCCTGTTGGTGTCACTGTTCCCTTTCCTGCATTGTGTTGTAAACACGTGATACAGTTCTGCACCAACCTCTCTGCATTCTTTTTTATGTTTACATTCTGCCATACTGTAGAAAGGTGCTGTTTCATTTTCTTGGCAAAGATGTGCGTAGGGCTGTGGGCCATTGTGACCATTGCAGTCACATATGAATTTGGCAACATCCAATTTCTAGTTCCCTTGTCCTCCCAACAGCCTTCCAAATCCAACTCAGCAGATCCCTCTGCCCATCCCTGTATTTCATCGGCCGTAGCCTCGGCCTGCATTTCTTTGACAATCGCAACTCCATCTTCTATCATACAGGGTACTTCCTCTGTCTGAACCGTCATCATCTTGGTATTCAAATCAGTGGCAGTTTGTTTCACAATCCTGTCTGTAAACGCGTTTCCCTCTCCTATTTTGCATGTTACTTTTTTATGTGCCTCATATTTCACTATTGCTAGGCGCTTTGAAAACGTGACTGCAGACAGCAATCGTACAATCAAAGGGCCATGTTGTATTCTGGCACCATGTGATGTCAGAAACCCTCTCTCATCCCAGAGTCGACCAAAGTTATGAACCACTCCAAACGCGTACTGACTATCAGTATATATAATAACATTCAAATTTTCAGAAATCTTGCAGGCTCTCGTTACTGCTATTATTTCCGCGGCTTGTGCTGAAAAATAGGGGATTCTTTTACTTTCTACAACACTCTCTAGGGTAGTGATAGCGTGTGCGGCAGTTGTTGTGCCATCTAGTAATTTAAAACATGAGCCGTCACAAAATAACTCTCCATCCGGCTCTTTCTGTGGAATATCACTTAAATCAACTCTCCCCTTGGTTTCTTCCTCAGTGACCATTAAGCAATCGTGGGGGTGTGATTCATTCTTCCCAATTTCTTTTATGGTTAGTGGCATTAATTCTGCAGGATTCAAAGCGCTACACCTCATAATTTGGATATGGGGCGCGAACAAGATAATCTCATATCTTGTCAATCTAGCAGAGGTGAGGTGTTGCGTCTGTGTCCTATTTAATAGAACGTCTATGGCATGTGACACCATCAAAATTAAAGTGTGCCCCAATACCATCCCTTCCGTTTGTTTCACTGACGCAGCAGCCACCGCGACAGATCACAAACATCGTAGTAGTGCACGCGCTACAGGGTCCACCGCAGAAGAAAAATAGCCACACGGCCTATTTCTTTAACCTTGTTCCTGTGTCAAAACCGTCAATGCACATCCTTCACTTTCACACACAAATAGACTAAACATTTTCTTATAGTTCGGCGTACCCAAAACTGGAGCCGAGCATAATGCAGTTTTCAATCCATCAAATACTCTCTGACATTCCTCATCCCACTGCAAAGGCATAACCGCATTTTTTCTAGTCAAATTCACTAATGGTTTCACAATTAACGCAAAATTACCAATCCATTGTCGGCAATATGAAGCCATGCCTATTATGGCTCGGATTCCTTTTTGTGTCTTTGGAATAGGCATTCAAGAAATACTTTCTATGCGTTCTGGCATTAGTCTTCCCCCCTCCTTTCGAAAGTAGGTAGCCCAAATAAGCTACCTCCTTTCGATTATACTGAAATTTCTTCAAACTAGCTCTATGGCCATGTGCCGCTAGGTATGACAGTAGTATTACAGTGCTTTCTTTACAAATCTCCTCTGTGTCTGCAGCTAGCAATAAATTGTCTATGTATTGCAAGAGTACACAACCCACGGGTAATTCCAGCATGTCTAGCTGTTCTTTTAATGCTCTACTGTAAATACTTGGACTTTCGGTATAACCTTGCAGAATCTGCGTAAATGTAAATGATCGTCCTCCTAATGTGAACGCGAACAAATATCTACTGTCCTTGTCCACTGGAATACTAAAGAATGCGTTTTTCAAATCGATTACACTAAAATATTCTGCTGAAACAGGTATCATTGTCAATATTGTAGTGACGTCTGGCACTAGAGGAAATTGCGGATCTACTACCTTATTCAATGCGCATAGATCAATTATGAAACGGTAGGGTACCTCATTACCTCCTTTTTTATAAACCGGAAGAATCGGGCTGTTACATGTACTGCCTGTGATTTCCTCTATTACCCATAATGTCACCAAATCGGTAACAATACTCTTCAATCCTTTCTCACCTTCAACCGAAATTTTGTATTGGGGTATTTGCGGTAGGGTAACACCTTCTTTTAAAATAATCATTACTGGCTCTATCTTTAAACATCCCACATCATTGTCATGCATTGCCCATATACAGGTTGGTACTTTACTTAATTCCCCTGGTAACGCTTCGGACATGAATTCTGACACAGGGGCATCGTGTGGCCTTATCGTTAGAAACACTCTGTCTGCCGTGCAATGTATAACAGAACCTAGTTTTTTCAACAAATTTAATCCCAACAAATGTTCTCCACAATTTTCTGTTAGAAGGAAAGGACAATGTTTGGTAAATGGTCCTATGGTAACTGGGACTGGTTTGGACACTGGGTTTATGACTGGTGTATCTGCGAACCCTATGGAAATATTCTTTTGCCCTGACAGTGGTATATTCGGAACCAAGTGATGGTCTATTGAACACTTCTGTGTTCTTGTATCTACAAGAAAGAGGTGCTCCTCATTCCCGACTCTCATTTCTACGTAGGGTCCTCTCTGATTCACAGGAATAGACACTGGTTCCGGCCCCTGTCCTGGGCTGTCCTATTGGGGAAATAACACATCGTCCGATGTGTAATCATTACTATTACTGTAATACGTGTTTGGCTGTGTATCGAAAACATTTCCACTCTTCCCTCTATTTCCCCCACTCTGATTTCCATATTGTTGATTTTGCTGCATACTATTCCTATTTGGTCCATTTGCTCCTGGGTGTCCTCTATGCTGTCTCCTCTGACCAGACCCATTTCTATTCTGTAGATGCGGGCATTGCGCTCGCCAATGTCCTTCCTCTTTACAATATGCACACTAATTCGGCCCCACTGTTCCCCCCTGCATATTCAAACTACTCCTTCCTTGTGTGTTCCCTCGCCCTCTATTATGTCCTACTACTTGCTGCATTAATACCTGTGTTCTAATTAGACATTCCTTCAAGTCTGCCCCCACCTGTGTTAGCAACGATAATTTGTTCATCTCCTTCTGCCCCGGCGACCCCTTTTTTTCCCTTCCCAGGTCTCCCGACTTCCCTACTCCTGTACCCAGGTGTAGTAAACATTTCGGCATAGTCATTATCTAATTCATCTTTAAGCTCAAAAAGTCTATACACATGTTCTCTCACTTCTTCATCCATCTCCCTTCAGCGTGCTAATGCATTCAAATCTAACAATCGCTGCAGTGGTCATTTCCCAATTAGCTGTTTCCATCTATCCACCAAATATTCACCAATGCATTCCAACACTACCTGTCTTTCGTTGCTTCTACGAAAGTCATATATCGAAGCCAATGTTGCCGTCCCATCATTCCCGTCTATATACATCTCTGCCTGTTGCTGCAATTCCACCTTCCTTTCCTTGCTGATTGCGCTGCGGGTTACCCTTGTGCACTCCTGTTGGTCACCTCTTGCACCCGTGGTTTCAACTTCAACCCCGGGAGGAACGGACGGTACCGAGTCTGTGACTAAGGCGGGAGGTGCGGATGGGACAATGGGAACAGCGAGTGTCTGTTGTGGGCCTGGTTGGCTAGTAGGAAGTGTTTTGTGCACGGTCTGTGGCTGTGGGAGGGCTTGAGCTACCGGAGGGGGAGCTTGGGCTACGGGCGGGGTCTGGGCAATAGCTACTGACGTATCTGGTCTTACTTCTGTTCTTGGGCCTTGTTTCGTATGGGTCAATATATTTTCTAACAATTCATCTGTCATGTGTAATTCTCGTTGTGGGTATATCTTTTCTATATTCAACTGGTCACGCCTGCCTGCCCTTCTTAGACTCTCAGTCCATTCCTCCTCTTCTTTCTCTTCCGCTACCTCACCTTTTGATTTATGCCTGCGCGCATGCTTTGCTCTGCTTTTAAATCGGAGCATTGCTTCCTTTCTCCAGTCTTTAATAGTTTCAAATGCTGCAGGACGCGCTTTCTTTCTTATCAACACCCTTTCCAAGTTATCTATCCTCGCCATCTCAAAACTACCATTAATCGGCCACTGATGGTCTTGTTGCTTTCTGGTTTGCCTATGCCAAGTCTCACAGAATATTATCGCACCCACTCCATACTTCACATATATCTCATACGCCGGCGTTCCCCAGGTGGTACAATTTGGCCATTTTCCAAAGATTGTCTACCACAGCGGAAAAACCCTGCTAAGGTGGACAATACCCCAGGCATGTTTCAACCTTCCCCCTGGTTAATCAACCTTACCTAGGGCGTTTGATTTTGCAAAGTCAACTCTCAACCAATATCAGGATACTTTGAATCGTGGAATGACTCACCTGATAAATCAAGCCGTCTGTATACTGACGCACCAAAGGACGTCGTGTCTGCGTTTCTTGGCTTCCGCCTCATTTCGGGACCCTCGCCTCCTTCTTCTCTAGCCAGGCACGTCGATCAGGGATCAGATGTGTGCAGATCTGCAAAGGAGTCTCTCATCACTTTACAGGGCGCCCCGAACACCTCTTGATCCCGGCTCGATCGTCCCGTCCTCGCCGTTCTCTGCCTTTCTCAATTACAACGTTACGCGAAGGAACAAGTGGGGGATGGTCCCTATTCTGGCGCCATCTTGAAAGGGGCCCCTTGGGGACCCTGATGTCTATGGAAACAAGGCAGGTCACCACACACGATAGAGACGCCAGACACGAGGTTGTATTCCCAAAGCTAGGGTTTTATTGCAAAGCAAAAGTCTCAGTTGGCCAACTCGGTCTCACGTCCCGCGACGTGTATCTCTAGACCTCGAGGGACGCAAGAGAGTGAATTACGTACATCAGCTACATATATACAAAATGCATATCAAACAATCAGCTATGACATGGTTAACACCCCTCTTTATTGGGTTTCTTTGAACTTGGTGTGATGATGGACATCTCCGACCACTATGACACCTTCAAACATCTATTCTAGTAACAATTTGCAATTTGTGAGTGCGTAGGCATCTTTCGGTTATTGAATAGAACACAGCGCTTCTGTTCTTGGAAGCGAACTACATACGGGGGTGGTTGCATTCCAGACCTTGCTATCTATCAGGTGCTATTTGCGTCCTGAGAGCCAACATGCTCTTAGCGGGCTCAGCAAAGGGGGGCCGTTAGAAAAGCATAATTCAAGCCTTTAGTGGTATTATTGTAACATATTCTACCATATAACGAGACTGGCTGGCAGCTTTGAAATGATTAAATGCATTCCAGCTCTGCTTCAAGGCTACATTAAGGAGTGAGCCGGGCATTCTTCCTGGCGCTGCCTACGTTTGTGTTTCAGCGAACTCTTGTTATCCTCTCGGCCCTGCGGCCTTGTCCTTTTCACATACAGACATCAATGTTCCACAGTCGAGCAGTGTAAGCGGAAAATATACTGCGAAGCAATAGGAACAGAAAGCAATGAGCAATGGTTAGAAAACAAAATGGCAATTCTTGTTACATCAAAATGGCCGTTCATTGGCAAACTCGAAAACCTATATTCTGTCGTATCGTGCATGAGACGGTTGGTCCACGGCCACCAAAATGCGTTTGCGGTCTCAAATTAGAGGTATCCGTATTTCTGACACTGCGTGCTGTCGAATTTAAAGAGTAAGTACTTTCTCAATGTGTCACTATTAGGGAGGCTTTAACATATTTTGGTATTGCACTCCATTCCATCTAATATTTCATAAAAGGACCACTATTACTTTTAGTTGCCAAGGAGAAAAAACGTCTTCTCTGCTTAACTCTCAGATTGTTGCCTAAACCTATTTTCCAAACCCACTGTTTGGTATTGCTATGGTTTGTTGTTCACTCCAGAGCAGCCAGGACTTACATTTGGGAAGCATATGGCCCAGAGTGCCAACAGGTTCATGGTTATATATTGATCTATATGCTAAGAGCACTTCAACCATTATCGTTCCATTGTCTAGTTTCAACAATTTATCATAGCCTAGGCCAAGTTTGCTCTCAATCACAGCAGAGATTTGTTTAATGATAAACTCCAGCATTATATATTCAATGGGTAGAGATTTTGGTATTCTAAGCAATGTATATACGTAGGATCTTGCTTTCAAATTTGTCCACCTCATTTATCAGGGCTGCTCCCCACACTTCAACTCCATCCAGCAGACACAGAACTTTTTTGGCTGTGTACAGGATTAAGATGGTCTTGATCGAGTAGTCACCTTCCCTACTTATGTACACACTCATGTCTTAATATTTTTCAGGCATTTATCCTCGTTTTCCTCTCATTGAGATGTTCACTTAAGTTTATTATTGATCAGTACACCTAAGTAGTTGTAGCAGTCTACCACTTCAACTGCTCTCCCGTCCAAATTCCATGGGGCATTTAGCTTGATTCTGCTATTTTGATGTCCTGTAAATGCTACTATTTTGTTTTTTTCAATGTTAATCCGGAGCCCATTTAGTTAAGCATATTCACCAAGCACATCAAGCATTCTTTGCAGCCCTCTTGGAGTGTAACTAAGAAGGAGCAAGTTGTCAGCATAACCGCATAACCGCATAATAAGAATTTTCAATGCTCCAAGCTTCAACAAACATGCTGCTGGAGGTTGTAAGTTCTTATCCAGAACAGCGAAGTAGAGATTAAACAGGATGGATGCCAAGATACAACCTTGTTTCAGCCCACGCAAGGTGGCCATCGACATGGTCACATTCCCCTATCCATCTAGTCACACCCTCACACTGATGTCCACATGTAGTTGTTTAATCATAGTTAACAGGCCATGAGGAATGTTTCATGAGACTAGTGTGTTCCAAAGTCGATCCCTTATTACCTTGTCAAATGCTGTGCTAAAATCTAGAACGGTGCCGTAAACCGGAAGTCGACGTCTTATCCAAGCGTTTTTAATAGTGGTTACCAGGGTGCGAAGCTCATGGGTGGTGCTAGCTTTACATCTAAAACCCATCTGATTGGCAGATAGAATATTATTATTTGTTATCCATTGATTAAGTGCGTTTAAAAAGACTTGCACAAACTTTTTGCCTGGAATATCCAACATCGCCAGCATTCAGTAGTTTGTTGGATATTTCCAACATCCCTTTTTATGTACTGGGAGGATGGTGCTCTCCCTTCATGATTTAGGGATCAACCCATGTTCTCCAATCACCAAAAACAGTGTATGTAGCGATTGTTCCCACAGTATTGGGGACATCCTTACCAGCCCATTGCATGTGCCAACCAATCCCGTGGCCCACCACACAGACAATTTGGCAATTATCATGCTCATATCTGCTATGGTAAATGTACAAGTCCATTTAGCATCAATGCTTGTGTGAGGGTCGCGTATCGGTGTAACAGAACCCAATGTACTTGCGATATGGGTGGCCCAGACCTCCTCTGACACACTATTGACTGGTAGATGTTTCTGTATTGTGCCCCTCATGACAGCCCATATGCCCATATTGTTGGTAGATCTGGCATGATGGGCTAACTGCATCCACACTTCATTCTTTACCCTTGCATGATGTGCTCTCAGCCAGGATCAACATTTTGTGTTTAGTGATTTAATGGTTTTCACTATCTCAGATGCTGTATTTCCTCTCATCTGTAGTGTCTCAATAATAGCTTTCCTCAGTTTCTTGTTTGCATTATTTTGTCATAAACATGTACACGATCATGGTTATAGTGCCAACACTCATTGGTGCTCTTACACTTTCGTTAATGTGACCTCTTTGCTGCTTGAGATCAACAGTTCAAAGTGAGTTATGAGGAGTACCAGAATATCCCCATTTATATGTGCCCATCTCTCAGAACATATGAAAGGCTCTAACACACACAATCTTTGCTTTCTCTACTTTGATGGGATGCCATTGTATTCTATTTAAACCATCATTCATGAAAATATCCCCATGTTGTTCAAACTGCTCATCACCTCTCTGTATGGTAAGTAGAGCACAAGCCGGCATATGATCGCTCTCATCGCTTATCAACACCACCAGGTCCTCTACCATACCAAGAGCACTCTCATTCACGAAGATGTAATCCAATGTTGTTGCACTCTTTCCACTGACACGGGTATGGGATTTCATGGCATTGCCATTGCTGTGTCCATTTAACATTATCATATTTTATGAGTATAGTACTTCAGCCCACCCTTTTCCCTGCTTTTTATGCTCACGAAACTCATATGGGGCAGATACTCGCTGATCAGACAAGTCTTCCACATTTCCTGGTATTTTAGCATTAAAGTTGCCCACAGTTATGATGCGAACGGTGGGTGATATCTGCCTCATAATGTCTCGAACTTTCCTCATGTTCTGAGCGTTTGCAACTAGGTTCAGTGGCTCATAGATGTTTATAAAAACTAGATTCTGCTGCTCTGACAGTTGATCTCTAATGGTTGTGGCCTGAACCATGCATGGGGACCTCAAATTGTCCACTATCTCCCATGGATGCCGCACTGCACTAGGAGTCCTCCTTTGGGTCTCCCTATGGGTCTCTTTGTCGCCATGATCTGGCAAGTGCTGCAACCATCAATTTCACAGAGGTCATCCATGTTTCTTGTAGGGCCACAATACTATAGTGGTTTATATGGGCAAAGATGCCATCCTCAGCAGTTAGGTGACCATGTCCTCTGCTATTCCATGAACAAATCAGGATAATGCTACCGACTATTTTTTGAGAAGTTTGCCTTGAAAGATTTGGGAAATCATTGCCAGTAGCCATCATTTTCCTTTGTTTTCCTCAAGATTTAGTTGATTTTCATTTTTATACTTGTTGGTGATGGCAATTTTTGATTTTGAGATTTTCCTCTGAGATATCACCTTCTTCACTATTAAATTTCCGCGTGACCGCTGTTCGTAGGCATTCTTGTCAGGACTTGTATATTTTACTATAGGCATCTGTATTTCGGCACAACACTATCCCAGCTTAAACAGATCAACTTCATAACGGAGGATATGATCTATGATGCTCTCTGATTTAAACCATATATTACAGGTCACATTATTCCTGTTTTCCAATTGGTCTACCACCAGAATGTCATCAGTGTTAATCCCCAGAAATGGCACAATTCCATGAAAACAGTAGTCCTGTTTAAGGGAGGATGGCTATCTATGCCAGAAATAGACCTCATTTGTAGGGGTCTTACAGACCTGTGTGTATCTAATGTGTTTTTTTTGGTTAATGCCCTGTACCACTGCTATTGTCACACTGTCTTTAAATTTGTTGTCCTCATGCATACTCCATGGGTTAGTTTGTGATGCAATGTTAACGTAACATCTGCAACATCTTTTTCCACCCATTAGGAGCACCCAGTTTTCTTCAGTTTGGCCCCTCCATTTACTCTCTTATCAATAGGTATTGTTGAACAATTACTACAAAGAGACATTGTACTGATTCTAATACAGAATCTCTAATATCTGCTTCCTGTTAGTAGGTTCACATACATTTTGGTGAATACATTTTATTTTATTAGGCTTTTTTCCAACAAGTACTGATTCAATGTGGTTATGCAATATCCCTCACATGATCAAGCCTATTCTCTGTGCAGGATTATTATTATCAATTGCATGTGTGCCCTCCTCTTCTTCATTACTCAGTATGCAACTACGTTATTCCCCTTTAATGATTGCTAAAACTTTATCAATTGCGTTAATGCATCCATTTCTATTTTTCTGCACATTGCTCTTTGCATACATGGCAGCTTGTGAAATGTGCTCGTTTCTTATTCTTTATTTTCTTACTATTTTTATTTATCGATATTTGATTGTTGATCTCACTAGGATGCTCTGTCTCAGCTATTACGGTATATGGATCTCCTATGGCTAATGATGTTGAATTTGTTGCCTGACACATGGCATCACACTGGGCTTGGTTTCTATGATCTGCCACATCACATCTACCTCTGTCATCACCCTTGTTTACCCCATGCTGCCACTGGTCACCATTAGTACTCGTCACACAATCTCTCCATGGTTCCCTACCCAGATTTATGCCTTTATGAAGCAACAGGGACTGAATATCAAGTTTCAACATGTTATTGTTTTCGGGGACCTCATACAGTTAACACCAGTTCAACCTATTTTCAAAAAATTAGGACACAAACAATGCCGCAACACACTCCGTAGCATTGGAAATGTAAATCTCTGGCAATATTTTCAGTACAGAGAACTAACTCAAAACATGTGTTAGCCTGCAGACCTCAGCTATGCTAACATTTTAAAAAGCATTAGAACTGGTCTGATTACAAAAGATTCAAAATCCATCTTAAATACTAGACTAATCCATGTGATATATGGGCTAATCACATCTGCTCCTGATGTCATGGAAAAATTAACACAACAAAATCTAAAATGCATGTCCTTAAAAGCCAACCCTTGCAAACTGTAGTCAATTCAACAAGACAGTGTTAAAACAAGAAATGCAACCCATACTGCATATCAGTTCCACAGACAAACTAGAAGTGCACAGCATGACACTCCCTATGTGTTAACAAGCAACAGCAGGGCTAAATAGATTAGATAAATATATCTCCAACACAGCTGGATTGGAGAAAATATTAACGTTGTGCCTAAACAGCAGAGTAATTCTAAAAACGTAAACTTGATGTAGAACAAGGTTTAGTTAATGGAGCAATTGGCACAGTTGTTGGCTTCCAAACATATCCACCTGTCAACAACGTTCAGTTTGTCAACATCCACTTTGAAAAACTTGCAGACATTAAATAAATTGGCCACACAATAGCATGTTTCCTTCTTTTCAAAGACATGTACGTACACAGAGAACAATGTTTTCATTCTCTTCCATATGCTGTCACTATTCACTAAAACCCTAGATCATGCAGTGATTGACATTGGCAGCAGAGTCTTTAAGGAAGGTAGGAGTTATGTAGCACTTTCATGAATGCATACACGCATTGGTCTCTTCCTGGTTTGCTTTGATGCAAACAAAGTCAATGCTGACATTCCTTGCCTCCTAGAATACAACACGCTATGTGCAATATACATCCATCTAGATTCATACCAAGTACCTAAAAAAATATTAGCATTAAAAAATAAAATGAATGCAAACAGAATCTACAACAGATCTCCCAACACTACTGCTTAAGAAACAGCAACAAACTCCTTCCCTATCAAATGATACAACCTCAAAACTGTCTACTACAAACTCAACTGCACGTCAATCAGAAAACAAAAAGACAAATATCTCTTCTCCAAATAAATCTGCAGGCCCATCAAACGATGGAGCCACATGACTCTCCAGTTCATTTAAATTCAGCAACACAACTGGAGCAAATTGCTATGCAAATGTAACAATCAACCTTCTCTTCAAATTGTCACCAATCGTTCACAACATTTAAATGGCTCAGATGAGTTGTGTTTGCAAATGCTCGTCCTTCATAGAAATGCCACAAATAATCCTGACAGGTCCTACCGTGTATAAGGCAAGAATTGAACTACTGTATAGGTATGGTAAATTGTACCATTAACAGAACTCCTTATGTACTTACTACAAGCACTGAGAACCAAACACATCCCCATAAATGAAATCTCCAAGATTTCATACACGTGGAAACATACATGCACTCTCTCACAACCATGTTTCACAAGCGCACATCCCCAATGAATGATTTGTATATGTATCCATACCAAATTGTGAATCCATTCCATTTTACCAGTTTCTGCAGAATGCAAATCATGGCATATTATGCCATTTTTGCAATTCAGATAATCATTCCAGCATGAAAATCAACTCTCATAGCCAATATGTCATACTAATACTTCTTCAGTTCAATGCAAATTGTACGAAAATAACTGGAAGGTTACTAGCTTCACACAAGGCCAAGTATCTCTTGGCAAGAAAACCTTCACAACATTAGGTATATTATACCCTAATGGTGCCACAACCACTTCAGGGCATGATACTGCAGATGTCAAACAATAAGTGGTTGGTTTGAATATATCATCAGCTCCGTTACTCCAAAACATTGGAGCAAATCTAACAAATGCCTACTTAATATTCCTTCAACCCAAATGTACTCTCTAAACTGTAGCACAATAAACAGTTTGAATACACCAACAGGTATCTAACTACATCCATAATACTACAATACTACTTTTAAAAGTCAAGATAGTTAAAATAGCCAAAGGTGTCTAAATACTTAAACATGTCCTTTCATTGCAATACACTTGAAATATGCCATCACAATTCTTGTTAAAACAAAACTTCTTCTAAAGTGTAATGTAGTTAGAATATGCCAACACACTTCAAACAAACATACTATCACACTTACACTGACATAATTGTAGTAGATCTTTTTTTAATCTGCTATGGATTTTTTCCCAATGACCCAATGATTGTTGAAGTGAATACAACAGTGTAGCATGCACTAATTTTGTACCAAACATAATACATAGAATGTACTGTTTATGAGGGTCTTAAAAAGTAAATGTATATGTAAAAGTGTATGCAATTAAACCTTTTCAATTATCCTGCTCAACAAATTATACTGTTTTTTTTTCCACAGAAAACAAACCAGAGATTCCAACTTTACTACTGTATTCAAGTAAGTAACCGTACCAACTGTGAACAAATCCATATTCCAAAAGCACTATCCTCAATTGTACTACATTCATAAATACGACAAATGTTCTACTCCTGCTACAGTACTTATATTTACTGTACACATATTACTATAATTTTTGTATAGTAATAAAACCATATAACAAGTTTACTCAATACACCTGCAAATAACAAAACTCACCCTGAACCCCCAGACACCGAAATTGACCGCGGACTTGGCGGCACCTGCAAATCCCATTTTCAGCTATAAAAACAGCTCCATATAATCTTCATTTCATTCCCCCACCCTTTCCATGCTATCTTCTGGCCATCTAATAACCCGAAATGTGTTTTCCAGACTTTCCCCCCACATTGCTCTCCATGGACACCTCCCACTGTCCTAATATCCAACATAGTGACCGTTTCCAAAAAATGACACACCACATGCTTTTCACCATCAGCGGGCATGTAAGCCAGATTGGTCCAGGGCGTGTCCCCAGACCGAAAAGGCAAATGAAAGGGGAGTGGGATGGCCCAGCAGAAATCATCGCCAACAGTCCAGTGCTATTCTCCTCCAAGTACTCTATCATGCCTGAGCTATCAGCTGGGATTCAGACCCGATTTAGGTGTTCAAGTTTAAAGCTCTCTAGTAAGAAATGTTGGGTATTTTGTGGATATGGGGCTTTGCGGTATTTTCTTACCGCCAAAATACCTTTAGCAATAATCACTCTCTGTATTCATATTGGGTCACACATGACAATAATACATTGCATTATTTCAGAATTCAGACCTATTTAGATGGTATGCGCGGTAGTTTGCGTGGTTGGTTGGTATAGTGGTTGGTTTATTTGTCGCCCCAATATCCAACATCCCTTGTTTTTTATCTAGATTGTTCTTGATCACTAGAGAGACCTCAGGCCTACATTCTAGGGATACCACATTTTCAGTGTTAGTGTTGTGTGCCACCATGGGCAATTGTGGTATTTTTGTGGTAATTTCCACTACCTCATATACGGTAGGGAACTATGTCCAGAGAGTCTCTCTTCCCGTTGACTCATGTACCTCCAACAGGCTATGCTACAAACAGTCACTCACAACTGTCCATACTGAAAAGAATCATGCACACATCTGCTTTAAAATGACAATTGCACTGTTTAAAAATCTACCCACATTTAAACCTTTCCCCATGCAAAATGAAAGAGAAAAATAATACACACTATCTGTTTTCAAATATTTTTGTATTATAGAAATTTCATTTAAACACAGTTTAACTTTTTTTACAGAAATAAATAAAATGGTACAACATTATTTGTGATAAAATGAACATAGAGCTGCGAGAATTTATTCAATTGGTAACATTAAATATGCTGATAAGAGACTGAGACTCCCTCTTATACACTGACTAAACAGCTTTGCGCACTTTCGCACAGCTCCCACTCGCTTCTGTAATTACCTTATCTGTTCAGCATGAGTTTTCTCTGGCTATTCTCTTTCTGAATTTGGCTCCCTTGAAGATCAACCCCAGTGAAAACAAGCATCTGCCGTTCTCAAACCAGGGTTATTGCCTGGAGCTCTCAGCTTTTGCAACAGGAATGCCCCAGCCAGGAAAGAGATCCTTCTCCCAGCTCTGCAAGATGTCGACTGTCTTCCCCCTCATCTCAAGCTTCCCCATCAAAGTTCTAATCACAGCCTCTAGCATGATACTTGCTATGACGCTGCTCCAATCAGAATCAATCATGTCATCTCCTCCCTCACAAAAAAAAAACACTTCTACAGTGGCAATTGTAACAAACTGATTTCCTGCTCCTTCGAGCTCTTTGCTTTCTGTAGTTATGTGGACAGAGCAGCAGAGAAAAAAATGAATGTGTGTTTAAAAGTTCACTTTCAGAGTAGGCCTAATTCTGCAGTGGAGACACATTTTTATTAGTGGGTTATGTTAAATGAAGTTTTATTAGTCAGGTTAGTTGTTAATAAGGTTAGTTATTAATTTTCAAATGTGTCTCTTGCAACATAGGCATTTCAGGTTAAAAATAGTGTGCATTTTGAATGTGCAGATGTGTGCTTTTAACTGTAAAATGGATTTGCATCTTATATGTAAAAATCGTTTTGACTGAATAGCCTGTCTTTACTTATAGGTCCATGTTACTCTGGCAACACATACAGCAATGCACCACACCCATGTAGTGGTGCTGCATTAAAAAAAATGCTACCTGTGCAGTAGTGCTGTACTCTGTGCTGTAACACGCCAAATATCCTTACAGAAACAACATGTTAAAGCCAAGAATGTGTGTTGCTGTAGTTCAGAGCCAGCAAGTATACAATATCTCTCCAATTATTCAATGTTTGCACTCAGTGGGGACGGAGGGGGAAATACTAAAAGTGTGGCACTGCTCACAGTCAGGTTTTGATCACCTGGATACAGCCCCACACCCCTGGAGGCCTAAACTCCAATAAAAAACTTTCAACAAAAAAGGGGGGTAGCAGTGCTCTCTGGGACCCATCTGCAGTCAGCCTCACTGTCCTGCGATGTCCTCCTGCAAGCACACTTTCGTGCCTCAACAATCAGGGAGTCAGATCTGATTCAGCTGTGCAAAGTTGCATTCTCATAGTAAGTACCAAGATGCTAAAGCAAGGAATTCTGGTTGTTGTCTTTCAATACCGGACAGGATCCAACTCTCCCCGTTATTCAATGTTGGCCCTCTGTGGGAACAGGGGTGGGGCTTACCAACAGTGTGGCACTCTTCAGTCAGGCATGGATTACCTAGTGGCAGACCCTCATGAGTCCCAGACTCCAGTAACGTGTTTTTTTCAGAAAAGGGGAGGGAAAGAGAGGTGCACTCTATGTCCCAGCTTCAGTAAGCTCCACATACATGTTATGTTAATCTCCAAGCTTGGTTTCATGCCTCAACAATCATCAGGGAGCCAGATCTGATTCAGGTTTGCAAAGTTGAATCTATTCTAGTAAGTACCAGAAGGAATGACTGCTCGGTCCGACTACTATTGAGCAAGCTTTTGACAAACGTTGTGTCCAACTTGCCAAAAGAAACAATACTGGTTTGGTCTCCTGAACCCCTCCCCAGGGTGTCTCAGAAAATCTGAAAAACACTGAATAGGGCGAAATGTGGCAACTCTCAACTAGAGGTAAATGGTCCCAACAAGAAACATTTCAGACAATTTCTATCAGTAGAAAGTTGCATTACCTTAGCCAGAGCATTGATACTGTTGAGGCTTGATTATTGCAACACCCTGTACCTAGGCACGAGCAGTCGTAACTTTAAAAAACGACAAGTTCTCCATTTAATGCCCTAAGAGCAGGTCTTAATATTCAGAGAACCAACCATATCACAAGTGCTAGGCGTTCTGCCCACTGGCTTCCTATCCAAGACAGAAGTGCCTTCAATACTTTGTCTACGACACATAAATGCCTATCCAACACATCCCCTAAATATTCAATATAAATCAAACTAACAGACTTACACGTTCTACCCAGGCGTATCTGCTAAAAATCCCCAGATTTAAACTGCAGAAAGCAGGGGTTAATAGTTTCCCAGTACGAGCTGCCAAACTCTGGAACTCTATGCCCCTAGCGCTCAGAGTGGAACCTTCCTTATGGGCCTTCAGGAGAAAGGTGAAAACTTGGCTCTTCGCAAATGAGCGATAACTTAGTATAACTACTATATCTTGATAAATTGAATGGCTCCATGCATGTTTATTGTTATCTACTGTAATTACCAGAAATGACAATGTGATCTGTAACAAAATCTAATGACTAATATTATAATTGCCAATGTCTTGTTATGTAAATGATGCAATGCTCCCAAATACCTTCGGGTTAGGTGTGCTATATAAATGAATAAATAAATAAACCCACAATTGAACGTAAATTGTTTAAAGATTTTGGCATGATCCTCTGCAGTCCACAGCTTTACCAAAGACAAATTTGGATTCATGATCTGTTTGTGATAGTCAACCTCACTACTGTCAAGAGCAATATCAAAGTAGGGAGAGCAACAGCCCTTTGATAATGTTGGCTGCCACAGAAAGTAAAGGTCCAGGGACAATTTATATCAGGTATACACAACACAACCATGTGACAGACTTGTGCCCGGTCATTAAGAGGATATGCAGGCTGGTATCTTTACAGACACATATTTCTACAGATTTATAAAAGGTACATTTGGTATTTTAGAACTATTTGCCTCCCATCGAAACACACACCTAACCAAAGTTTTGAGTCAGAGACCAGATCCACAAGCTCTAGCGTTAGACACCTATTTCAGGTGTATGCTTTGTGGTGACATTTCACTTTTTACCTCTTTTTAATGATTCCCATAGTACTCAACTAAGGAGGCAGAAATCATTCTCATAACCCCATTCTCCTACTCTCAGTCTCCGTATCCAATGATCATAGACATGAACAGAGCATACCTGAGACGTCAGCCAGCTTTCTCAGAGATATTGAATACCCCACCAAGGGAGTCACACCCCTATGTCATGTGCAACAACCTGATTCTCATTTCTTGCAGAATAAAGGGGACAGATGGACACACTCAGGCATTTCACAAACAGCTGCTTCACGTATCAGATGGTCTTGCACACAAAGCACCATTCATCCCTCCACCTCTGCCCGGAAATATTGGGTTAGCTGGTGTGGGCAAAGTCAAGGAGATGCCATTCAGGCATATGTATTGCATGTGGTTAATTGTATGGCAGAATTGCCAATTAAACGCTCTTATTGCACAGTGAATTTTGTATAGATCTCTTTTTGCACACATCTTGACCTCCTGGAGGCTGGGCTCATTGTAGGGGAACAACCATTGGTAGATATACATTTTAAAGCCACTAGTATTATAGCTACTCTGCTACTTAGATGTGTACACTTGTGGGCTGTTAATGTATGTTTATCCCTATTTGGGGATTGGCCTTCCAACAGTCAGGCGCAATTGAAAGCTTTTTCAGCGAAGTCGGTCAAATTAATTTGTTGTGTGGCCTTTGAACAGTGTACAACATTCGTGCACTGGATCTAACAGGCAGAATTCTACACCAGCAGCTAGGGTATCGTTTCTGCTCTTTGGACACACAAAGACAGACTTAAAAGTTAATCGAGTCTCCTCCTTTTCCTGACACACCTCATGTTTGCAACAATATGAATTTATAACAGCTGACTCTAGGGGCAACGTGTTTATTTCCTACGAGAAAACCTATGAACCAGTATCTTCGCATGCATTAGCCAGGTGGCTCAAATGGACTGTCAAAGAAGCTGAGGCTCACTCGTCCCAAGGAGTTAAGACAAATGGAGCCTTTCAGCCAGGGCCCAGATTAGAAGACATCCTCGCGGCAACTGATTGGTCTAATTCCCCTGTTTTTTAAACGTAGTGCAAACCTGTTATGTCTGCTTCATCTGTGGTTATTTTTGGCTTTGAAATTTGTATAACCGAAACATCCATGCCATAAAAGGGCGATTAGCACCAGTAATGTCACAATGGGCAGGAGATATTCTGTTAATGGCACAATTCTGAGAATTGTCTCTATCTTCCCCGCCCTGTCTTGCATTGTATTCCTTTTTGTTCCAGAAAATTCTGATGTCTAGAATCATTTTTTTTTCCCAGGGGCGTTACCTGGTGAGGGCATTTTTCAATTTGCTGTGTTTTGATAACGGACATCTCTGAAATGTAATGATGAGGGGGGTATGGGCTGGAGCGGAAAAGAAGGCTTTCTCCTCTGACAAGGGGGAAATATACTGGACTAGATGGCTCGAGGATCGCCAAGAGCACAGAGATTATGGCATATATCTTTGTTTTAAATGATTTGCTGTTATTTAAATCAACAGGCCCTGTGAAGTATATAGTACTCACCTACCTGCCATTAGTAGAATCTCCCTAGCTTTAAGTCACGTTATGTTATGATGTTATATATTATAGCAGGTTATATTGTGCTATTCTGGCTTGTGTGGGGTTTGATGTGGTGCTGCTCAGTGTTATGTTACATTACGTTATGTTATGCTATGTTATGTTATCCTAGGCTGAGCTATTCAATCGACATAATATTTAGTGAGAGCTACACATGAGGATATACGGCCTAAAGCCTCTCAGATAAACTGTGTATGTTCTCAATAAATAATGAACAAGTTAAAAGCACATTGCAGTGATCAGAAATGATTAGTTCAATAAAGTTGTCCATGTATGATCAATAAAGTACAGGGCATTTCAAACCCCACGGTTATGTAATTCAATGCGCATGTTACTACGTCATCGTTTTCACACTCATCAGGCCCCCTTTGTGTTCTCAGCCCACATTTGGATGGTAGTACTTGAGAACTGACAGATATTTGTAAAAGACAAAATCAATGCCAGAAACTGCTCAAGGTTATCACAATGTGATCTGAAATGCAGGAAATGAAATCGCAAGGTCAGGAAACATAGCCCTTCTCTGAAAGAAAATCCTTTGGAATCCCAAACATATTTACCACCCACACTAAGCAATTCAAGACGGTGCCTTCCATTTCAAACGCCTATTTGTCCTCTTTTAGATGATGAAACAGCAATAAGGTCAATGGTTCAAGGTTAGCTGTAACGGCGTTTACTTGGAGAGCTGTACCGTGCACAACTTGAAAGCATACCACAGGCTATCACCAGGGGGGTGTATTGAAGAGGTAATGCAAAATGGCGGAACATGTGCTGAAAGCAGCGTTCAGTCGGACAGGTGATGCAAACCTAGATGGAATAAGGTAACTGGGACGTCAACAAATACAATAAAGAGTGATGAATAAGGCAGTAAAACTGCACCATTTCTTTGGACGGTTATCAACTTTGAAGAACAATATCGTATTTTCCGAACGTGGTGCCTGCACTGCGAAGGAACATTCAGTTCTCATTTTCCATTTATTTAAAAAAACGGGTTTATTACTAACATCAGCTGTGCCATGTGTTATTCAATCATTGGTTTGTGGTTGGGTTGTCAGCGGAGCATAGAATATTAAACCTAGGAGATGTAAAGGCTGTTATGTTTGTAATATTGCTCGAGATCTTTAACTGACAGCACTTCCGCCTTGGAAAACCTCACGGCTGCACGTGGATCATGTGCCCTGTTGGCATTGAGGCCACCACAAATAAGAGTGTCCTAGTTGGGCGACGCAAACCTTTCCATCTACAATGAAGTACATATTTGGAATTGGGCTTTGAAGAGTACAATCATTTACAGACATGTTTTTTAGGAGTAGTGTAAGGCATAGGTTGCGAATGTGTTATTGTTCGCAAAGGGTATTGCAAGCACACAGAACGAGATCACAATGCAGGGCACAGGCCAGCATCACAGAGATTGCACATCTCAGTGCAGCCGGTTGCTAGCATTGTGGAGTATCTTGGTCAGCTTTCCCGCTGTATCAGGGTCCTTCTGATCTCGCACGGATCATAATTTACAGGCGAAGGCATAAAGCTGCATTACGACTTATGAATTGAATGAATGTATTCAGAATGAGTAAAAGGTCTGTCACCCAGAGGCGTTGCTAAGGTGGGGGGATGAGGGCGCTATAGCACTGGGTCTTTTGGTTGTAGCCCCGCGTACCAACAGGCCTGACATTAGCATAGCCCGTAGCCTTTCCAGACCCAGCAACACTCCTTCTATCAGCACAAATGTATGGAATCACAGCCCTTTAGCTAAACTAGTAAATCCAGCACAGAGCTGAGAACACAATGGTAGTGGCTTGCTGTTGTGAGCAGGTCGTACAGGAGGCCAAATCCAATGCATGAACAGAAGAAGGAATGCTTCCAGTAAACCATGGATAATATGCAGGGGACTGGGTCACCATGGCAACTCAGAAGAAAAAGTGCTTAAACCAAAAAGAACATAACATCCTTGTGGTGGAATGCTGATGGGGCAATGGCAGACTGCTTGCTAAAAAGCCCAGAGGGTTCAAGCAAACAATTCAAATCCCATTAAATGCAATTTCTTTCAACCCCTGAAAGATGGTCCAGGGATCAATGCACACCGTTTCCGAGCCCACTTGACACCCAACACTGCTTTTTAGTTCCCATTCCAAAAATAGCCACACTTTGTAATTACTATAGAATACAAAATATCATTTTTTTTTAACAATTTTCTGCAGTTTTCATACTTTTCAGAAGCATCTTTGCATTACTCCCAAGTCATACTAGGCTTCGATAGGCTCAGCTGGCATATGAATGACTGTCACAGACACATTATAATCTCGTGATTTGGTATTTACTGTAATTAATACTGTGGCCAGGGCAATCATGGGAGCACCAATAGTGTACAGAAGCTTTTGAATGAATTCTGGGTGGGGTTGCTGTAGTGTCACAGCAAGTTCCTTATAACTCTCCTGGCATAGTACAATCTCACTGCTTGGTTTCTGGTAAGACCTCTACGTATACCTTTATTGAAATATCTTTAATTATAATTTTGGGTTTAGCTCAATTGAAACCCTGCGGCCAGGCCAATACCACTCCACAAACATCCCTCAGCTATCTCAGCACACAGGCTGGCAGGCAACATGCCGTGTATGGCGAGTCATTGTGTGGTGTTTTTAAATACAGATTTAGAAGCACAGCTGATAATATACAGAGTCTTATGTTTTCCTTATTTGGCATGTTATCCCTTGCAAAAGTGTGGATTTTCACCTATTCAGGGGGTCATTTCAGCCTACTGGGATGCAAGATGTGTTTGGGAATTTAGGAGTACTGTAACTTCACTAATGGCCATGCATGAATTGCAGTTTATAGCACTGTACCGGGACACGCATTCAATGGGTCGGCAGCTTAGCTGACATAGACTTATTCTTTTGTGTGCCAGAGATTTATGTAGCTGTCAGCGGACAGAAATTCATTCATGTATGTGTTAAAATAAGAGGTGAAAACCAGATTGTAGTTCTGTAAACATTCAAAGATATTGTTTCCTTGGGAGATGTGCGCAATTTGGAAGGGAAAAAAAGTGAATGTGGTTCATGCGTCAAATGACTGATCTACATGCAAAATAAATGAAAGACAATTCAGTTTGGTTTTCAATAGCATTGTTTGAGTGCATTCTGGGAATTGTTTGAATTTCTTTTGTTCATTGAAGGCAGTTACAGGTTTAATGCCAGACATACCTAGTGCATTTTATCACACATGAAATGTATTTCTAGTACCTAAAATGTACAGGAATAGCCATTGTCAGAAAGTAAGTGCAACAAGGATCTGATAGGTACATGTAGCTCTCAATGGGTAGCCAGGCAAAGAAATACAAGTGGCCTTCTTCCTTGGAACCACTAGGTGAGTAATCTGTACAACCAGAGAGAGTAACTCTGGCAAAGGGATGTCAGTGGAATGGTTGTTAATGGGGTGCTGATGTCCAATAGACAGGTTTCCTCTGTTGGGGTGAACCTGTAATGGACAATGCTGTCAATGGATTATGTATTGTGAGCATGACGATGAGTTGTGTCACGCATGGGACAAGAGTCAGATCTAGTGGGCAGGGTGTTGATGAAAGAATTGTGGCTAAAATAGTGATTGCAAAAGGAAAGGAGTATGTGGAAGTCCTACGATAGTTGGCAGTGCCATTAGAGGTTTCTGCAATACAAATCATGGAATACCAGGTTCATGGTTGTGGACTATTCCAGGAGTGGTGGATCCTCAACCATACATTGTAAGTAGGGGTGCACCGAAATTCAACTTTGAGCAAATATACCCCTGAATTCCAGCTGAAAAATGGCTATTAGGCTCGGGCCGAATCATTTCTTGCGTTTTTGGCTCCAGCCTAATACGTTGTCTTCTCATTTTAATGCAATGTAACAAAGTGGTGAGCATGGCAGGTGATGGAGAGCAGTAGGAATTAGGTAGTGAGCTATATATCAGGGAGAGTGACATGCCCCGGCCTAAGAGGCCTCTGAAGAACTTCATGTAGGGAATATTATATCTCCCCAGACCACCTGTTAGGCAGTCTGCCAGAGGGAATATAGAGAGAAGGGTGAGAAGACTCTATGGGACTTAATCAAAGAGCTATGCTCTGTTGATGTAATTAACATAAGGGGAGGATGTTGGGCAATACAAATAATAATACCCAACAGGTGGAATGCCCCTTTTATGTTACTAAGGGCTGAGGATGGGTTATTTACATATCATGAAGGTGCAAGATGTGTCTGACACTTCTCAGCCCACATTGGTCTATTGCGAGCACTTGCCTTTTGGGATATCCCTCAAACCGTGTTCTATCCCAACGGGAAATGTGTGTGTGACAAAATGGATTCTCTTCTGCCAGAGTAACATGGGGAGTATGGGCAAAATGGCCGACTCAGCCCTCACTTATACAAATCAAAACACAACACAATCATAAAGGTAAAACAGGGACAGTCAAGAGATATACATCATTTGCCTTTTGGGGTAAAATCGGTCAAGGGATAGCTATACTCTTGGGTGCGAAGGTGAACAGGTAGTGACTCAAACAACACAGAATCACAGTCCAAAATAAAAGGAATGTCCAATCAATGTACTGTAAAAAAGATATATATACTTTAATCAAACACACTATCTGCAGATAGAACAATAAGAAAATACTATACAAAAACCCACCCCAAAGGTACAACTGAGAAAATGCAAAGACTGGAGAAAGTAACACTCTGAGAGCGAAGTTCCAGGGCTGGTATGTAAAGTACGAACCACAAAAAGAATATTTTGGTGAATGCAGGATCGATCATGACCTAACCAAACTCCAGGATTCCAGTGGACTGAGGGAGCAGTTCAGAGTCAACAGTAGCTGGATTCAATTCTTTGTGGGCTGATGCAATTAGACCCAGGGTTAAATGTAGATTCGAGCTGATCAGGCTCAGTTTGCATACGTTGGGTTATGGAGGCCCCAGCAGCAAGCAGATGTCGAGTAGGGGTGAATGTGGGTACTCTGTGCGGTAGAAGGGCAGCTCTCCAAGCTTCAGATCAGGGCGGTCCACCTAATGCTTCACAGTTGGCCAGGCTGAGTCGGGCTTTGGTTCGAGTGGGTAGGCAACGGCCATCGAAGTGGTGATCTTGGGTGTGTTG
The DNA here is from genome assembly GCF_040938575.1 of Ambystoma mexicanum. Taxonomy (NCBI): domain Eukaryota; kingdom Metazoa; phylum Chordata; class Amphibia; order Caudata; family Ambystomatidae; genus Ambystoma; species Ambystoma mexicanum. The sequence continues at coordinate 828,026,864 of NC_090936.1, forward strand.
ATGTGTGATCAAGGACACAGCAGTTCAATGGCTAGCTGGGTCAAGCCATGGTTGTACCCTTGGTTAGATTCAGGATCTGCTCTCCCATCCCTGGAGATTCTGGTGCAGAGTGGTTGGTCCTAATCCACGGCAGAGGTTACTCCCGTAATACATTGGGAGTGATAGGGGACGGACCTTCCTTCTGTCTTGGATGATTTCTTCTTGACCTTAGGCTGAGGTCTTTGGAAAGTATAACTGTCACAAAGGAAGTCCTGTGAGTTCTTCAAAACGAGTCTGCAGCCTTAAAGCATCCATGAGGAACTAAGTGAATCTGCTGAATGGGTTGGCGCCCCATTCTTTTAAAAGCAAAAGTCCTCCAGGATTGGACTAAACCTATCCTGTTTTCTGGCTCTTGGATGCAGTGGACTTTGCCCTTCTGATGTCACATCCAAAGCGCTTTCCTCCAGAGGAAGTCGAGGGGACAGGAAAGAGGGAAACAGTGAGAATCAAGACAGTGGAAGTGTTTTGCCATCGACCAGACCCCTCCTGCCTATCATAATCGTGTGCCTTTTTTCTTTATCTCTAAGAACAAAAGACCATTGAGATGCAGCACCATGGTATAAGGCTACTCCTTTTGAATGATGTGCTCCCTTAAATCCTAGGTCCCGATTGCTGCCTGCCATGTGGCTGTCTACGGGGGAGGGTGTTACATGACCTCACAAAGAGATCAAAGAGGATGCCCATCCCTCCATGTTCCTGCCCTGCCATTTGGTGGGCTACACCCAGCTGACCAGAATACATATCACCTTCTGCAGCAGAGCTGTCTCACAGGAGCTGACCTATGTGCATTATGAATTGAAATGTGGCAGGGTGATCATAAGTAATACCATGCACTATGCCTAAACTTAGGTACAGCTTTTATTTAGAGTTTACCCTGCCACCAGCATGGGTTACTTATGATCATCATAGTTTTAGAGTTGGTGGCATATCTTAAATGCCACCTCTGCACCACAGGGACTTGTCTGTCTCTGCGGCCATCAAGTGGTCATCTTGTGACCTTCGAACCGACTCTGTGCCACTAGTAGAGCAGGTACCACGGATCAGGCTACTGCACTATGATTTTGGCATCAAGTCGATAGAAAAGGGGAATCTGGTAGGCAGATTACCCCTTTTGAAGATGGAATTACCCTCATCATTCCATTTGTTAATAAATATCAAAAACGCCAGGGCTATGCACCCTTGCCAGATGGCAATGGCTCACAGTGTGAGAGAGGACAGAGTCATAAATAGCACTGTATCTGCCTGAGCTGTGGCATGGGGGTTGAAGAAATAGAATAAGACATATTGGCTTTATCCTCCAGTGTGCTGTGAAGAAGGTGGGGTAAGTGGACATGGATTCAGATTTGGTGGAATTGAGCCACTGCCCAACATGCAAGTGCCCTCTTGGAGCTGACAGGGTTTGGGCAGATTCATTTACATGTCATACTTTTCTACATGCCCCCTCTCCAAACCTATCAGAGATGACAGAAACCTTGTATACATTTCTGTTTGAGTTACAATAACGGTTTGAAATTTGCTTTCCACCTAAGCTACCTCTTACCTTATAGGAGATTGCAATGGGTGTGATTTGCAATGGCTGTTGTAAATTAAGTATCTATTTTGTCCAATGCAACCTGGGACTTTTCATTTCTGAAGCTTGCCACTATTATTAGCACTGTTTTAGCATACACAGCATCCTTCCATACATTTGGTCCCAGCCTTTTTGGCACTGCTCTTTTACTGGTTTGTGTGCTTTGAGTAAACATGAGAGGTTGATTGTATATGAAAAGAAATCAATGAAACATAGGAACACATATTTCAAGTGTTTAAAACAATGTAAAGTGCATTTTTCAAGTTTAGAACATGATTTAATAAAAGACACATATTTATCTTCATGTTCGGCTTAGGCCAAATACTTGACAGACTATTCAGTGTTTGGCTGAATACTAATATGCTATTTGGTAGACCCCTAATTGCAAGTCTATCTTTGCCACACTCCTTTTGCATCATCCTCCTTTGTAGCCACACATGATGCTTCTGGATGCACAGTTCAGAATAAATGGACTCCATCAAGGAATGCAGCATGTATGGGAAGCCCTGCAGGGCCAATGTTTTTTGGAAGGTCCCAAAAGCCTCATCAGCATGATACACTTTTTGCACTTCCACCATGTCCCCAAGATCAGGTTCTTCCCCCTGCTCCTTTTCCCCTCTGTCATAATGTCGCTGTAGGCAGGTTGGTCGCATTCCTGATATTTCTCCAACTTCCTGGTGTTGATCAGTGGCAATGGATGATCCTGAACTTAAGTGTTGGTGTGAAGAAAAGAACATACAGCATACTAGTCACATGGACGCTCACACATGCAAATAATATAAAAATATCAAACATGTCCATTGCCAAAAAAGAATGAGTGAAACACTTATGATTTAAAGGGCTGTGGCTTTATTGGGAAGAACACAACATATACCACACACCATTCCAAAGCCAATAGAGTTTGAATGATACACGTGTGATGTGAAGGACTAGCCAGTACTGCACTGGATATCGTTTCAATGTCAACATTGGAAAATATATTGTTGTAGTTTGCAGCAACCAACCCATGCCACTGAATAGGATATTGTTCTTTGCTTTGGGCACTCTTGACCTTTGAGGTCCCAATCTCCTTTGCCGTCAGAGGTCCCTTCTGCTTCAAGGCAGGCATTGGACATCACAATATTGGGTTATTGACACAGGAGAGATTTTTACATGGCATGGTCCACTGCGTGCATAACACCTGTTGCTCTCCATTTAGAGATAAGTACTGCCAGATGAGCAGATATGCTGTGTTCACAAATGAACCAGCAGAAAAGGTGTCCGTGTCAATTTCTCCTACATTTTAAAGGTTTCATGATCATTGCCAGCAGAAGATCTATAACGCAAATGATTTACTTTTCTTGTTAGAAGTGATGCCATGCTAGAACAGAGGTACACTTTTAGGGAATTGACTCACATGCCCCATGTGGCACCAAAGCCCCCCTGATGGCCCTTATGTCACATAAGAGTCATTGATTGGCTACAAACTGTACTGTAGCCCACTGCACTCAGAAGACACGAGACACGATAATATTAGAGAAGTAAGGGACGGGCAGCCCTAGATGAACAATCCCTTTGAACAAATTGGTACAGGGAAGGGGTTTCATCAATAAGTGGAGATTATTTCTGGGTTCAGTACGGGAAACGTATACAAATATGCCCCATGTATTTTAGACATGTAGTCCATTGATGATAAAAACACAAATGCAAACACCTTAAATATCACCATCCTCTTTGTTGCACAGCTAACAGATGATCTTATCCACCCCATTACAGCTCTCATCTCCTCCTACTTTTCACATAATTTCCTGATCCCACCTCCAGCCTGTACTGATATCTCCAACCTTATGCTTCACATCAATTCCTTCCTTCCTCATACAGCCATTACCATATGCACCCCCTTCCTACACATATTTATGCTTAGCCTATGTCCAAGACCTCACCCAATCCCTAAACACACCAAACACGATTAAACCCCCTTTACCGCTACCTCCTCCCATCACTTTTTTAATTAATTCCTTTAATTAGAAAGTTAAAACCATCATAAAAGGAAGATGATATATAAAAAATGTAAAAGTACATACTCGGTTGAGCTTACAATAGTCAAGGGGCCTCAATACGACCTTCGTGGAACGGGTTAACGGGCTCCGCTAATGAAGGCGGACCCGTTAAACCCCTTCTACGAAATTACGAGGTCAACTTGCGGGACCCGGTAAGGACGCCTGGTAAAACCAGGAGTCGTTACCGGGTCCCGCGAGGGGAAGAGGGAGCTAACAACAGGCCGGTCGTAATCAGCCCGTTGTTAGCTCCCTCTCCCATTCCCATTGAGCCCTATGGGGGCTGAGATGGGAATGGGGAAGGTCCGGGCCTGGGTTCCCAGAGGGAGGAATTACCGGGCCCTCCGAACTCGGAATGGCCCGGTAATTCCCCATTCTGGGAACCCGGTAAAGGAGCCCGGTTTGACGGCAGCCATGGAGCTAATAGCTCCATGGCTACCGCCAAACTCATAATGACGCCCAAGAAGTTAACATCAGAAAGTGTATTATTTTACATCACAATTATGGCGTAATGTCTGGAATGGAACACAGGTATTTTTCCCCCATCTGCTAGACTTTGGCAATTGATTTATTTTAGTAGTGAAATTAGATACTCCATCCTCAGGGAACGCAGTATGGGACAAAAAAAATAAAAACGGGAAAGATCGCCAAGGGACTGGCCATCACCGGAACACAGAGCAGATACTTGAGGCCCCTTTGTGCGTATTCGTATACTCATTACAAGGGGAATTGGAGGCCGTTAACAGCGCTACGATTTAACAAAAAGTTACGTTTCTGTGGCTTCTCGAAACAGCACAAGTACATGGCTTTTACAAGATGCAGGTCATGTGAGAAATAATGTGCAATCGAGGAGTACGTATCTCGGTGCAATAACGCTGTTGTCTGCGCTGTTCTGGAAAGCAAAACAGCAGTTATTTAGTGTCCACCACATTAGGAAACGCCATAAAGGGCTTGGGAATTCCCACCAGGGTAAACTCTTGTTTTATATAATGTAGCCAAGGGCTTTTAATTCCAACATCAGAGGAGACCAGCTCCTGAATGAATAAGGGAGTGAGGTGTAAATCCTTCTTTGACATAGTCAAAGCCAGAATAGAAGTAGTGGTTTGACGGTGGTTAGGCCACTTACGTAGTTCAGTCCAGCTTCATGGTGTAGCAGATAAGATGGAGCACAGTTACCCATACCAAAAATGCCACATAGGAATTTATTTTCCGTAGTTTGAACACTGAGGAAGATCACCATATTTTGGGAGCATAACCACCAGTTTGTGATTGATTTAGCTGGGTATATAGGAAGGATTGAATCAAAGGTAAATCCAACCACGTCTCTTACATAGTTCAGAATTGCACCATTCACCTGAGCAAATCTGGTGGCTGAGTAATTAACATGATCGCCCTAGCCCCCCCATTCCCTTTCCCTTCCCCGTTGTTTGTTCCTCATTTTCAATTTTGTTCACACCTTTACTTTCCTTCCCATACTTGCCATGCCAATAAATGCTTGATTTGAGGGGTTCCACCAAAGTGTGGCTAAGGGGGGACGTGGTCACCCTTATAAGCACACTGGCCCACCCACCGGCGCATTCGGTAAGTTGGGTTTATTTTGGTGTGCCACCCCAAGATTTCCAGTGTGGCCACCCCTATGAAAAATGTCTGGGGGCACCATTGCAGCAAAACCTTGGAATGCACTACCACCAGCCCTGAGAGCCAAATAATCATACTGGACTTTCCGTAAATTTTTGAAAACCTGGCTCTTCACCTAGAGCATTTCCTGAACAGTCCACCCCACCCAACTCCTTTTGTAAACACAAGATTTAATGCGTTGAAACCTGTTCTGCAACAGTGTCTTCACACCCATGGATTTAGTGCACCTTGCATTTGATGAAATAAATAAATAAATAAATAAAAGGCTGTGGCTCATCACTGATACAAGGGATTGAGCATTCAGCTTCATGGGGAATTTCAAGGAAACCACACTCCAGCAGTTATCTCTCTGGATCCGAATCTCATGAACTTCCCCCCCATGGGTTTCAGCATCATTCTGGAACTGAAGTGTTGGAACTGCCTTTAAAATCAAATGACAGGTGCATGTTAGGGGAAGGGGGAATTCATTATTGCCCTTTGGCTGTGTGCACTGTGCAAAAGAGGTTTGAACCTCTTTGGAGATACTGGGGTATACTTCGGGGAGAAATTACAAAAGGTTCTAGCGTCAGCCACAATGATGTGATGAACACCTGGCAAACATTATTTAATGTATTGCCCTAATGAGCAAAAGTCCCAGTAGTTTCACTGACTTCAGCAAATGAGCAAGTTAGTGTGAGGTTCGAGTTGACCCTAAGCCTGACAACCAATTTACCAAGGAAGGTGAAATGAGTGACTGGAATCTCCCGATCTGACAAAGCCGTTTCTCTGAATCAAACGTTCATGCCTCCCATGGCTCTAAGCATCTCACCTGTGTAATGAGTGGGGTCTCCAGATCTCCCACCACTCCACATATGCCAATTCCCAGATCGCTGTAATGGATACCATGCTGCTGTATAAGAGAAGCACAAAGCGAGAGCTAGAGAGATGGGGAAAAGTCCCAGTTGCGCACTGAGTTCAGCACCTGGGCAAGTTAGAGTGAGGTTTGAGTTGACTCTAAGCCTGCAAACTAACTTACTAAAGAAGATGAAATAAGTGAATGGAATTTCCCTATCTGACACAGCCCTTTCTCTGAACCAAAAGTTCATGCCTCTCTTAGCACCTCACTTATGTAATGAGTGGTGTCTCCAGATGTCCCACCACCGCTCATATGCTAATTCCCAGATCCCTGTAAACACAAGGTACAGTGTTCCTGTTTAAGATGGAAACGGAGAGAGACAGAGAAAGACCAAGGGAAACAGAGAAAGAAAGAGGGAGAGACAGGCGACAAAGTCACAATGACACACTGAGAAAGCAATATTAGACATGTTAACTAATGAAAGTGAAACTGGAGCAGACCGCAAAGGCTTGGGGTGGGGGTCCCTCATATGCTTGTATGGCCACCAAATTTAAGTTACAGGAATAGTATTATTAGGATTCTCCTGTTCGCCAAAAAATCATTTGCATGCAATTTTAAATGCAGAATACCCTGTAATGACCTTGTAATGACATGTACATTTAAGGCAATGTACTAATTGTCAAGTATGTCCAGACCATGGAGTTACACCATTTAAACATGCAGCATTGACCACACATGCTTATATTATGCATGTAATGTGTACCCTATGGTTCATGTAATATGCATGCATTCTATTCCAGAACTGTCAACTGCAATCAGTTGATTGAGAATCACATATTTGTACATATACACCTTGCTCGCTTCACCCTACTTTGTGGTGTCCCATGTCAACTGGATGAGCCTGACACCAAATTCGGCAAATAGAAGCAAAATCATATTGACAGCCAAACCAAATCACACACTAACTCACATGCCATATGTACATATTTTAAATATAACATTACAGTAATAGTCCTCTCCACCAAAGAACTGTCATCTGTATGAATAGAAAACATATCTTGTTGTGGCCTTCTCACATAATGGAATGCACTGTTTGTCATGTATGCTCAAACTTTGTTCTACAGAACTCCCAGACAACCAATAGTGATTTAAGGCCACAGCAACAGCAGCGAGGCACTTTGCAAATATAACAGATCATAAAAGCAATCATTAATAAACACACAAATAACAATATACCAAAGAAGCAGCAGTGGATAAAAACAAACAATGAACAAGGTAAACGAAGTACTGCACATATTCATCAGTGCCCCGTGTAAGGTTTTTCTAATGGTTATTATGAAAGACAGCCTTCATTGGCAATTGTTACAGTATAGGGTTCTTCCCAAATGAGTCCAGGAGCAAGTGCAGGGTGTGTTTGTTGTGTGCAGCTCATATCAATATTCGGCATGCATTCTGGGACTCGTAGTTCTCTAATAGTAAAAACAAAACTGCATCTATGCAAGTATATATCTCATAAAGCAAGAAACCGTAAACATGCAGATAGGAATATATCCTATAAAAGACAGCGGGGATTCATAAAAACAGTACTTACAATCAAGTAACACTTAATACTGAACAAACTCATTGGAATCCCTATGCCTTATACTGAAAGAAAATCAAAGTAGATCAAAAACACATCCAATAAAAAAGCAGTGGATACAGCCAGATAATAAAGAAAATAAATGAATAAATACATCAGGTATCAAATGTAATGTTTGCTGCATGCAATAACAAGAGTGGAGCGGATCAAACCTGTTGATTTGGGGATCACCAAGTTGATAAGGTGCCACATCAGGTTCAAACCATCTTTCAGGGGGCACACGAGGCAGGCACTCAACCACTACTGTCACAGAGAACTACCATAACCTAACTTCGATTGGCTTGAAAGGACTGCCTACATTGCACTCATTTCTCAGGGCAAGGACACGAAGGTGCAAGTGCTTCGATCCCCATTGTGTGACAATAAGCCACCTAGTCGGGACACAATAAACCGCATTAACAATTACTGTAACTGGTTTGTATTAAACATACATTGGTACTAAATTAGTGCTGAGATGTGTGATTGAAGGCAGATTCAGCCAATGAAAAAGAGTGGTATCTGTAAATGTCACTTTCAAGTACAGTAAATACAGAAAATACAATACAAGTGAACATTTAAAATGTAATTGTTTGAAAATAGACAATTAGTATGTGTTTGGTCTTTTCCAACAGATAACGGTTTACCTACCCCCCTACACTGGTAACCTACATGATATCAGAACTTGTATTGGACATCTTTTCAAACAGGAGGTAAACCCACCAATAATACCCTTCCCTCCCTATCAATTACCCAGCATTACTGTTGCTGACAGCCTGACTAGTCTTCTCCTCCACCAAGCCGCATAAGGGTTATTTTAAAATGCATCTGTTCGTTTGCTCTGCATTTTCACATTCAAGTTTGTATGCTTTGCACACAAATGTATTTGACATGTTCAGCTTGCAGTCTTTCATTGCTGTATGTTGAGTAGTTAACATACCTACCAAATATCACGCTTTTTTTTTTAAACTCACCCTGGAAGGGGACGTTATTTAAGAAGGTTATTTTCTTCCAGTTGGAAAAGTACTTAGCAAAGGGGGCCGTGTGGGTCTCCAATGTCTTTAAATCCAGTTTTTTAGTGGCCAAGGAACCTCTCTTCTCTGCATGGTGCATAGTTTACTGATGGCCAGGGACAAGGGTTGCAGCTCAGTCCTTAGAACGCTGAATCTGCAAACGTCCTTCGACAGCATTGACCATGCCATGTTTTTTGCCCTCCTGCATTACGTGGTGGAGATTGGGGGTGACCTGCCCGAGCGGTAGGTTAGCATGCGTCCTTTGGTGTGGCGCGATGGCAATATCTCTTGTGAGAGCCCATTGTGTTAAGTGCTTGTCCCACATGTCCTACTCCTTGAAATAATAAGCCAGATGCATATCCTGCATTGTCATCGTCATGCTGAAGATATGCAGGTCTAATTCTCTTTTCAAGGCAGTCTTTAGACTGTTCTCGAATCCCTTCTTACCTGGAATTAGTGATCCATGACTTTGACGTCGCATGTTTGTTTTCAAGTAGCACACGCTGTTCAATGCTGCATGTATGCTTAACTCAGAAGCTGTAGCTGGTGCCGAATGAGACTGCCCAAGTACTCTGGCAGTTGCGCAATCCTTCATGCCAAGTACAGTCTGGACATGACGGCCTTCACAGCTTTTCAATACGCCGGGCCGAACTATCTGCAGAAGCAGTTGGTGCCCCGTGAGCAGCAAACATTTCACAACGTGGGGGCCTCATATGTATTTGCTCTTCAGTGCAGCAAGTTGGGAATGCACTGCCCATGGTGCTTACAGCCACAGCAAAGGGGCCCCTGTTCTGGAAGCGCTGTACGATGCTCTCCTGCCACCTGGCTTTCCCCATTTGATGTTCATGGGGACTTTTTTGTATTTGCTTTACATTTTTAACTTGGTAAACACAGTGTTGCGCTTTTGAGTGGAGTTTTCGAATACTTTAATACATTTGAATTTAACATTTCTGTGAATGCTTTAGATAGCAAAATGTATACATTGTTACGTTTTAAGCATATTCCCCCACTAATGTGTGTTTTAGCGGTAAAGGATTAATTTGCATGATTCGTTATCATAAGGGTTGCCAGACTACAGCCTACAGAGGTTTTGCCCTACAACTCCCAGTATCCCTCAGCATTAACTCTGCTGGCTGGGGGTGATGGAGTTTGAAGGCCAACACATCAGGCACATGGTAGGCTGGCTGACCCTGCAGCATCACGTTCATCCAGGATACTACTTATCTGGGCCTCTATAATCGGACTCAGGCTATCTAAATAGTGCTGCGTGTTTAGCACATTAAATATTGACCCACGCCATTTGTAACTGTAGGCAACCCAGAGTTTCGAACAAGGGGCAAGCTGCAAATTAAGGTATGTGAGGAACTAAACATCCTCATTTGGCAAATGTTATGGCCACAAGGTTAGAGTAAAGGTGGCTGAATAAAGGCCTGATACATCACTGGTCTGATTTATTAGAAGTTATTGCTGTTCAAAGATGTATCATACTGATAGTTTAACATATAAACAAATACATAATTCCAATGTGTATTTTAAAACATTCCCTTAGTGATCTACGGTTTTGGCAAGCAGAATAATAAAAGCCACCAGGTAGAACGTTGATCATGTAGGCACTCTATTAATTTTGCTGGTATATTTTCTTCTAATATTTCACGAAAAGTTGGATGCCAAAACTGTAAATTAGTATTCATTGTTGTCAGGTGTAAAATGAAAGAAAACACGTCTGGTTTGCATGTGAATAAAAGTCAGAAATTCCCAGTGGTACTGTGAATTCCAGAGGATAATGAAACAAATGGAGGGTTCACAATGCCAATTATCAGGAGAGGTCCATGTATTCATGCTAATATGTGGAACCGTGCTTTTGCAGTTGATGTCCTTATGAAATACACTTGTAATCAGTGTGTTATATGGCGAATCCTGGGATATCCTCCTCCCTTCTTTGCGTGCATCCACCCCTTCCTTTCGATGGTGGTACAGTCCAGCCATACATTGTGATGGGAATTAGCGAAAGGACCTATGGGGTAGACCAGCTACATCAGAGTGACTACTCTGAGAAGGAAATATGATAGAGAAAAGAAGATGCATAATATATATTTGAAGTGTACATGGAGAAGTCACTCTCAGCAGGTGTCTTGCTGTCTTGGGCACACAGTAAGAATCCTCTCACAGCAATGTAAAACCGGGATCAGAGAGAACTAAAAAAAAAGAAGCTCACCCCCATTATACACTCGGGTATTAAAGAAGCAAGAATGTATAGCATGGGATGAGACCCGACTCTTCATAGATCCTATGCCTTTCAGAATGAATGTAACATTGCAAATGGCTGTGGCAGCGAATGCCTGGCTTTAGACATCGCTACAGCCAGAGATATTTCTGAAAATGAGTCATTGGACCCCAGCTAGATAGAGGAAGGCATAAGAAAAATGACAGAGCTGGATATTGATAAAACGTGACTAGAAAAATGTAACAAGAAGATGCAAGACTTTACGAAATGTACAATTAGGGCACTGGCGGCTGGCGATTGTGTTCGTTGGAGGTGTGTAAATATTTCTCACTACTGTCTGTGAGGGACTGTTTGGGACAAGGGCGTCCAAACCAACCAAGGAGGACTCACAATGGGAGAGGCCTTTGAGGATTTGCTTTAAGTGATGGGTTAAAAACGATGCATTTTATAGTATACTTTTTAATGACAAATGAACCTGCTATTCTGCTGTGAATGCCCAATGGATATCTGGTCACCAGGTCCTCATCATATCCGAGTGGCTGCCCTATGCCTCCAATTGCTCTACCCAAGAGTGCACTGAAAAGGGATAGGAGGTGTAACTAGATACTTCCTCCATACATGTTTGCTACCCCCATTTCCTGTCCTGATCTCAGTTAATTTTTCCAATCTTTGTTATGTGGCATTTTATTCCAGCAGGCACTCGGAATATGTTCTCAAAGACTGAGGGATGGGTCATTATCACACGCTAATGACCTGCCACCAAGTTATGGCCCAAAGCAATGATAAGGGCCATAACCCCAAGTGATCATTTATTTTGCATTTTATTTTTATTGTCTAAAACAATAAGAGAAGCAGAATGGTGTACAGAGTGTGGTGTGACGAATCCCCAGATGTCGTCACATCTCCCCTCGGGCGAGCCCCTTCCCATGAGGCCAGGAAGGTGAGGCACCTGCCCGACAGTCCCCCTGGGATACTTCCAGAGATTTATAAGGGTATTAGCACATAGTGGAACAGGTACATAGTGGTAACAGCAATACAGGTTTTGTAGTTTTCTTGGTGAAGTAAAACTGTTACTTTAGTAGTGAGTAAAGTAAATAGACAAAGTGAGTTAGTAAATTAAATGTGTTTTTATTTTGTAGCATTGAAATAAGGTTGTCTTCATAAGTTCAGCATTTAAATTGCCAACTTGGTTATGCTGGTGCAGGTTTAACATGCGCATGCATTAGTTGTCAGGTAAAAGTTAAAGATTTCTCTAAGAAAGTGAAAGCATTTTCCCAAGTATTAATTTTTTCTTTCTTGTGTTAAATAATATGTTGCAGCAAAACATGTCCTCGTAGAGAGGATATGTCTTTTCTGTTGACTTTTGAAGACAGGGTTTTCAGATTGCAGGCAATACCAGTAGGTATTGACGAGACACTGCACGTTAGGATTGGCTGAGGAGAGGTCAATAATGAATTCCATGTGCTAATACTCATTAAAAACTCCACCAGCACCATCCCCCAATATCTTCAATATGTACAGATGCTGGGCTCTGTGAGCCTGAATTTACACGCCATTGTTCCCATTCACAAACCTTAGGCAGTTAATCCATGCCATGTTTGATCATTTATAACGGGAATCACAAACATCACTTCATGGCACATTCCTCCATCCTTTGATCAGTGTGTTGACATATTTGATGGTGCTCTGTTTACTGAAATTGGAGGGATGGAGATCTGTGTCGCCCCTACTGTGTTTCAAAGCTGTGCTGACAGCTGAGCACTTATAGCTAATGCTGAGCTGGACCGAACCATGGCATGTACAGTATGAATGCATTATGTTGTTAACATATCTTCTCAGCTGTTCCACCTGCCTCCTGAAGTGAAAAAGAGACAAGTGTTTAATGCACAAGTGGATACATTCACTATATCGGAATAAGGAGATTTTAGAAACTCACATACATATGCCCCAGGAAGGCAAGATAGCTCAGTGTGATAAGGCACCTACAGCAGAGATCCTACCAAAACCCACACTATGTACATGAACCAACACATTCCTGTGTTGTCTGGGAAATGTGGTTTCTGGGAGGCCCATAGTGTTTATGGGGACTGCTTGTTGGTGCTTGCAGGAAAAAAGATGTGGAAGTGGTTCTTAATGTTCATCATGATGGTGGGTGCTTGCTTGCATGTTTGCCCTCACCCAGTTCTGTGCCCCTCAGGTAACTACAGATTGTGCATCGTTAAGGTAAGAGTCTATGCACTACTGACTTTGTCCTCTTCCTCTGCAGTCAATGGACTATGCCCACTTGACGGGGATCAGTGTGTCAGTCTCTGGACACAATTGAATGTACTGGGACTACAGTGGTGGTAATTTGGCACAGTGTCTAGTCTGAATAGCCTACCGTAACGTTTTATATGGATCATGCAATGCATCACAATGGCACATATAGAGACTGTGGTGGGCACTTGAACTGACTCAAGGGGATGGCATCATAACCACAATCAAATGCAACCTGCAGTTAAAATAGGACACGACATAAACAGTATTCAAGAGGAGTGTTAGGAAATGGAAGATGGGTATTTTGGTGGAGAGAGTGCCTGCCTCTGGATCTGTGTTGAAACACTTGGCTGACAACTGGAGTATTAAAGCATTAGGAAGAAAGTGGTCTGGAGAACATGCTGCAAGGCTAATTACAAAAATGGTGATCCTTGAGTAAGCCTTATGCATGGTGCCTACTACTTTCCAGGAAAGAGGGATCCAGTGTTGCTTGACTTCAGCAGAGAATCCAGAGGAGCCATTAGTTTTTCTGGAATGTGTTCAAGCACAAATTACCCCCTTAACTGACTCTTTATCTGAAAAGTCCAGTTTCCTGGTACTCCCTGAATTGAGCCTTTTCTGAGAGGCTGCACTCTCAGGGAAGATTGAATAGATCCCTTCAGAGTCTGTTCCTGCTCTTAGACAATTCAGTAAGAACTAGTTACACTGTTACACTTGGGCTTCTAGATCAGCACATGTTGGCAAAACCTTATAGTCCAGTCTGCTCTGATGCCATCTAGATTTTTGCCACTCTCTTCCATTCCCCAGACCTTTCTCTGTGATCTCTGCAGGCGAGGGCCCTTTCCACAAATGGATGGTGCTGACAGAGGAAGTAGTGCTTTTCTGATGCTGAATTGAGCTTTTCTCCTTCTGCACAGCCGCCAACACTGAGCACGAATCAGCTTTAATGTCAGATGGTGACTTCAGGGATTTTCCAGTGACCTTAGTCTTCTACCGGTAGCGAAACCCATTTACCACAAGAAACTATCTCATCTTTAGAGCATGAGGAAGCTGCGAGGGGAGGGTTCAAAGGTAATCTGATTCCTGAGTTTTAAGATGTCATCGGATGCATGTGGACAATCACGAGCAGCTCCCAAGAGCTACCGTGGGGATCCCAACAAAACAAGCCCCTTTTTAACACAGTGTGATTGTGATTTTGAACAGTTTAATGTGCAGTTTCGGTGAGTGTTTGCAGAACTGCTGTGCAGTCAACTGATGATAAACATTTAAAGTTATGACCAGAAAAGTGAGAGTAGACTACTTATGTCACTCATTTCAGTCATCTGGTGCTAGATGCTATCGGACGGGAGGAGAAGGCAGCAGTATTGATTTTAGGGGTCTACAGGATGTGTTAAAAGATGCCCTACTTAGCCCATTGTAGAGAGACCCATGGAATGTGATGAGTTTCAATATTTGGTCACAAGATTGGATTTAGAATAAAGGGAAGGAGAGGCAAAAGTTTCAGAAATCCAGTCCATAGTAGAGTATTTAGTCAAGTAGACCGTAAAACAGTGACAAGCAAGGAAAATCGGGCTGAGATACCCCTTTCAGGAGGAGTTAGACCAGTGTTGAGTCAAGAGGAAAAGAAGAAAATAAAGACAAATAAATCTTACACTGTGGAAAGATAGGAAATTGTATGTGGGTGTGCATGAGAAAACCCAAGAGCGATTTGTCAGTCAACCCATCCTGTGTGCAGCAAATAGTGAACCACCTACAACCTTTTGTTGCACATGTGACCATAGATGCATCCTTACAGTTCCAAGACATCAGGTGAGATGGCGATACTGTGATGTCAGATTTCGGAGCAACAGGGAATTTTGATGACTGGGTTCTAGCTCAGGAATTAGGATTTCTAATGGTTAGAACATAATCGTTGAAGCATGTTAGTGTTGTTGATGGTACACTGTTGACTTCAAGACTCTTAACACTACTGCAGAGTTGACCATGAGTTGTCAGAGAACCCATCATAAGAGAATCAGGTTTGACATAATAGAATGTAAACAATTAGGGTTCATTTTGGGGATGCCCTCTCTTAACTAGACAATAGTGCAAAACCCTTTGAGAGGGACATGGATAAAATACTAAAGGTATAACTGGGTGAACAAATGTATGTAAACAGACATAAGATCTCTAGTATCCACACATTGTATAATCAATTCAGCTGATTCCAATAAATTAAAATACAACCTCACGTGTATGTGAAACAATTAAGATTGATGAATAGCTTAATCAGTCTATTGTCACCAGCACCACATCACATGAAGTCCTGAGAAAACTGTACAGACCATAAAAGCACGCGTCATAAAACAGGTCAACAACAATAATTTTGAACCTGAAAACACAAAATCCTACTGAAGATATTGCGGGAAATTTGATCTGCAGGAACATATCTGTTTCTGTCCCTATGGTTGGATATTCTTCAGGGGCAATAGCTTGTTATGTGGGGCCTTTATTGTGAGATCTGAATACATTCCTTTGATATAATCAATTTTGCGAAAATCCACATTAAGACCGATGGATTCCAAAAAAAGAATTTACACCACCCTTCCACCAATCGTAATCCCTTGATATGCCCACAGAATCCAAGTGGTGGTCACGCTAAATGAGTTTGGCAGTAATCCACAGATTTAATGCTGCAGTACTGCTAAATGTGTTATGAAACCCATCATGTTTTGCTATACTCTCTCATTTTTCCTTAAAAATGATCCTTTTGGAGGGGCACTTTCCAGCCGTTTGGCTCACCAACTTGATGAAGGCCAAATATCTTCTGTATCAGTCTCTCTCTCTTGGCAGCTTGATGGAGGTCAAATGTCTCCATTAGTCTATATTCCTTCTCACCAAATGAGGAGTTCCCAGAGGCACTCTCCAGAATTTCTTCTCTGCAATTTGAGTTTCTCACCAAATACTCGGGGGAACTGTGGGTTTACATTGTCCCTTGCTTCTATAGAATAGCCCAGTTCATAGGGGAATATTTCAGCCTGCTGCTCATCTCGTCGGTACTGTTCTGGCTTAAAAAATGCTCCATTGTTCCAGAGCTTCACCACAGCGCTTCGCATTGAAGCCTCTTTTCAGAAATGTACAAAACTGCTGTTTTCTCTGAGCTGTTGCTCGCACACTTCAAAATGATCGATCTTTTCAGAATTCTCTACTCTTTCAGGTTATATAGGACTGCTCAAACATCATATATAGATACCATGTCATCCAATCAGCATTTAAGGGTTATAGCTGGTCATAGGTTCAATTGACTTTATAGCTGCATAGCTGGACAGCTTTAACAGGTTATTAAAAGTTATTTCCCGTTGGCCACCAGGGGGCTCGTGGATGAGTCTACCTCCACGTGAGCTCCCCGATCCACGGTCCTATAAGAGGGTCTGAGCCCCCACTTTGGACCCCCTACATTGTGATTGTTGACCCACAGGGTTTATGAACACGCTCTCCAGGTGCGGAGAGAAAGATCAGAGAAATTTGCCCCAGGAAAATGGAAGTATCGTCCATTACAGCATTGACCGAAAATGAAATCATATCCAGCCGCCAGACGGAACCGCGTGGTTTGGCAATGTGGACTGCTGCACGTTATCAGGGGGAGTTATCACGAGCCAGCCCTGGGACGATGCAGAACCGATGACCCCCCCCCCCCGCCAGCGCTAGTGTGGACCAGCCATGGATCGGATGCTCCATTGCGTTCAACGGACTGTCCACATGGAGAATTCGAGGAACAAGATGGTGTACGTGCCACATGGGTAGCGGGATCCCTGCAAACGGATCAGGAGTTGGCGGTAGTGAGGAGGCTCACCCCGTACGCCATTGTAGAAGGAGCCTCGGCCTGTGATGGACCCCCGCCGCATTGGGTGACTGGCTCTCCCCTTGACGACACAGAGAAGCGAGTCCACATCGAGGTGTGCGGCAGCCCTAACTTCCTGCAGTTATTGCCCATACCATATGGCATATCACGCATTGTGGAACCAAACACCAAAAGGCCAGTAAACCTTTCCTCCCCACCTGGATTGAGATTGAGGTGTGTCTGCCTGGACCCTGTGACCCGCACAGCACATGTCCTCACCCTAGTGTGAGCTCTGTGGTGCGGGTGGCCCTTCCCCGTGACAAGATCAATCAAGAGCTGCACTGGAACGAAAGTAGCATCAGGGGGACCACGGGCAGCACGAAGCCGAGACTGAGATCACCCGAGGGACACCCCTACAACCCTCCCGAGACTCAGACCAAGCCCTGGTCAGGGAGACTTGACCCCATTCTGTATTGAGGGGAAAAACATCTTCCCCAGAGGGGGTAAGTTGATCTTGGGCACCATAGCCACAGGGTCTGCCGCCTAGAGAAGTGCATTCTCTGTTGTACAGTGGACAGGGCTTGAATACTACACATCTCAGGGCCCCCTGACTATATAACCCAAAGGGAAGTTGCGCACTGTGCAATCAGCTCTAATGCGCGTTGGGTAGCGGAGGAGGTACAGGTCTGCAATCAGGTGCTGCTCAGCACTAAGAGTGAAGGACGTCAGAGGGGGCACATCCTGGCCCAGAAGAGCATAAGTGAACTAAGGACTGTTACTACAGGCATCATATTCACCCACCCCTCACAAACTCTCCCTGTTGTAGCAGGACCTCACTGCTAAATGTAATCACGACAAGGCAGGAACAGGCCTCCACAAACTGAGGAGAAGCAACAAAGAGCTGGGCCCCCCAATCTTGAAGCGTGCGCCCTCCTTTGTTGTTCCGGGCAAACCCCAGGTGGATCAGTAAGCGACCAAAGCCTGGAGAGGGTCGAAACAACCCAAGGTACACAACTGCCTACCTCGTTAGACAGAGATGCCTGGCCTGAGTCTGTAACTCCCTTCCTAACAAACACATACCCCAAAGTACACTGCAGACACTTCCAGCCCCATCACAATCCTGACCTTGTGAGGGTTGGGCCCCCAGTTCTGGGGCGTGTGCCCTCCTCCAAGGCTCAGACCTGAGAAAAGAAGAGGAATCGAGAGTTACATCTTAGCAAATTAACACTGTGCATCCCATTTGCGATGATCATGTCGGCAGAGAAAAGCTCTAACGAGCAGCGGCTGACGAGGGGAGAAAGCCATAGAGAAGGAGCAGGAAATCACGCACGAGTGCTGATAGAAAAGTGCATGGAAAGAAGGTAAAATCTAGCTCCATACAGGTATACTCAGCGCTGCAGTGACCCGGAATCCGCTCATACATCCACTATGACGACCTCAGGGGCTGATGCCACAGCCACCAAAGGAGATGTAGCAGCCTTACTAGAAGATATCAAAAACATGAGAGCGGATATTGGTGGGAAGGTCCACAGAATCACACAGAGAATCGACAAAATAGAGGAGAGACTAGAAGGTGTACAACCAAACCTTACTTAGCATTCTCGAGACACAAATGGATCAGAGAATTAACGACATAGAATCCCGAAAAGAAGAATTCTATCTCAAGATGGACGATTTGGAGAATCATGAACGACGGAACAACCTCAGACTTTTTGGAATCCTGGAAAGAGAAGGAGAGTCTGAACAAGATCTGAAGAGGACGCTCCATGAAATTATGAAACTATTATTTGAGGATGACTCCATCGATGAACTGAAGATCCAAAGAATAAATAGAGCAGGGGGAGCTGCAGGGGGGCCGAAATTGGTCCTAGTCCAATTTCACAGCTACGGCAACAAGGCTAGGATCTTGGAAAAACCTAAAAGTAGTGTACCCATCTCTCTTGATGCCGCAATAGTAACAATCTTCCAAGACCTGTCTTCACTAACTCTCGCCCTGAGACGGATGTGCATGCCCCTCACCAAGTGGCTAAAAGAACGAGGAGTAGGTTATAGATGGGGCTATCCTTTCCCTCTTACATTCGGACTGAATAGATGGAGGCAGAGGCTAAGAATGGAGAACGACAAAGTGTTGTATTGCCAGATTATGGGCAACCAGGAAAATGAGCAAAACCCAGCCATAAGGAAAGAAGACGACAGGCAGTGGCATATCCAAGGACCGAGACAGAGGCGCATGCTGGGGTTCAGGAAATAGAGAAGAATTAATGCCTCCCCAGGGAGCTTGAATGCTCCAGGGAATGTCAGCATAATGACCTAAATGATACCAGTACCCCTTGTATGGCTGGATGTGGGGTGCAGTCAACTGCCCGACACTCTAGTGAGGTTCACCCCATGGTGGGCCTATTTTGAGTATGCCTTGGAAGAGATCGGAAAGGGTTGTGCTTCGGCCCACCTGGGCATTGGACCAAAGAAAAGGTGGCTAAATGCTTGCCACACCATTGAGTGGCGCCTGCACCATGTATGTACGCGATAATGCTTGGAGACTCCACTTCCGCAAGACTTGGGTACTATGGAGTACTGACAGAGGGATGTCCCGGACCTTGCCGATCCGGGTGACATATTATCCAAAGGGGCATGTTCTGTGGGGGAAATGTTGGGTATTTTTGAATTGGTGGGATTTTTAAGACTGGGGCAAAGGCGGCTCAATGTTAATTTGGTTGTCATGAGGTTGTCCAGTTTCCGCTGGTGGTCCGAACTTAGCTTGGTGCTCTTAACCGAGCTGGATTGGCCGCTGTTAGGGAGGGAGGGGGATTGTGGGTAGGGGGGAAGGGCAGGAACAGGCTCTTATACAAGCACACACTAAATAGTAACATGTAGGCTGAATCAACAGCATGGCCCCCTTGGCTTACTAAAGGGTCTGCAGGTGTAGAGAGGAGTAAATGGCTGTAGAACTAGACCCACAATCAGGCAACCTCCTCAGGGTTGGGAAACTAAATGTTAAGGGGTTGAACTCACCAACGAAGAGGTTCCTAGTCACAAGGCCACAGGACATGTTATTTTAGGGGGGGATTTTAATCTCTGGGCAGACACTAAATTGGAGAGGCAGGCAGGTAACCCCGCGACAAGTGACCCGGTAGAGGGGGGTCAGACCAGAGTGATGAAGACAGAGTTGTATGGTTTACGGGATGCATGGCAGGACTTCCACCCAAATGAAACAGGATCCACCTTTTACTCAGCTCCCCATGGCACCTTCACCAGGATCGATTATTTATATATTTCGGATGGCCACAGGCTCAGAGATTTCTCCAATCACCTGGTCTGACCATGGTCACGGTTGATCCAGACTGGGCAGGCCTTCCACACAAGGGATCAAAGTGGAGGTGTAATGAGACACTGTGGAAAGACCCGCGCCCTCATTCCGAGTATGGTGGTAGCCATGCTCCCTCCCATACTGGTACCGCCTCTGGTGTTGTTCAATGGGGACTTACCGGTCCATTCGGACCCTGGAGGGAGCAGTAAATCCCCATTGAACAAACCATTCCCCATTCCCATTTGAACCCCCATATGGCTCAATGGGAATGGGGAGGGCGCAAATAACGGGCTTGCGAATGGCAAGCCCATTATTTGCGCCCTGGTCCCCTAAAGGGACACGTAAGGGACGTGTGGTCCGACCACACATCCCTTACGGTTCCCATTAGGGGACCTCAGAATCAGGCGGTAGGGGATTACCGGCACTGGTCTCCTTACCGGTGCCCGGTATCCCCTACCGCCTGACTCGGAATGAGGGCCCAGGTCTTTCAGACAGAGATGGACAGGGCAATAAGTGAATACTTCAAAATCCCCATGGGTGAGATATTAAAGACAACGGTGTGGGAGGCTGCGAAGGCGACATGGCAGGGGATTTTTATCAAGGGAGGGGCAAGTAAAAAGAGAGAGAGGGCACTTATTTAGACCAGACTGAGGAAGGAGATAACCCAGCTGGACAGACTGGCGCAGACTGCCCTAGAGGGGAGGTCAGGGATGATCCTGGAGGCTAAACAAAATAGAGAGGATTTACGACTACTAGAAGAAGGGCAGATAGCTTGAAAATAAAAATATTATGAGAAAGGGGATAAGGCGGACACGTTGCTGGTCGCCAGATCACGTGAACAATGCGCTGAGAGATCGGTGGCAGCCATAGAAGAAGGGGGAGACACCCAAAATACAGGGATGTGGGAATTCCTGAGGCATTCACAACTTTTTATGAGACCCTCTATAAAACTGAGACATCATTCAAGGTTAAGGACAGATGAATATCTGGAGAGTGGTAAAATGCCAAAACTCTCCCCTGAGGAGGCTAAAGACCTGAATGCCCCGATAACCGCAGATGAAATTAAAAGGGGTGTGAATCGATTGCTGCTAGCGAAGGCCCCTGGAGAGGATGGTTACACAGCGGGCTTCAACAAGTCCTTCCTCCCATCCCTCCTCCCCTTTATAGTGGAGTTGTTTAATGATATTCTAGACACAGGTGTTGCCCAGATTCTTTCTCACGAGCACTCATCACGGTGCTCCCCAAAGATGGCAGGGATCCCAAAAAATATGGATCTAATCACCCTATTTCATTGCTAAACATAGATGCAAAAGAATAGACAAGGGTCTTTGCAGCGAGGCTAGAAACACCCATGCCTCGCCTGATACACTCTGACGAGGTTGGATTCATAATGGGGAGGCAGGGTGCAGATACGATGCGGAAGACACTGCACTTGATACATGATTCAAGGAATATGATGGGTGACTTGGTCCTCCTCTCTGTGGATGCTGAGAAGGCATTCAACAGGGTCAAATGGGGCTTTTGGAGGCGGTATTGGCCAAGGTAAAATTAGGTGTGGCTCGTTAGAAAGGGGGGAAGACAATGTACATGTCCCCCAAGGCATCGGTAATGGTTAATGGCGATTACTCTAGATGGTTGACCTGGCTAGAGGAACCCGACAGGGGTGCCCTTTATCAGCGATACTGTTCGCCCTTTCCCTTGAGCCCCTAGCCTAGCACAGAGACTTAGAGATGATCAACAGGTAGAGGGACTTAAGGTGGGTGGGAAGGAATATAAGGTGGCCCGATATGCCGATGACCTGCTGCTTCACATACGGAACCCCCTAACATCTATACCTAGAGCAATAAACCTGATTGAACAATATGGGAACTTATCTGGCTTTAAGATCAATAGGTCGAAGTCAATCCTTTTTCCCCTGCAAGAACCTGAGCAGGGTGGCACTGAAAGATTCACTCTGTTGAGTCTCATGATTGGTGGAGACACCCTGCGCTATTTGGGAATAAACGTGACATGGAACTTAGACTCCCTATATGATGTTAACTTCCCCACCCTTCTCTCAAACATCCATGCCCACCTGGATAAGTGGCAAAAACTCATGATATCGTGACTTGGGAGATTAAATGCAGTGAAAATGGTATGTTTAATCAGATTCTTGTATCCATTTCAGATGCTCCTGATCCCACTTCTGACCGCCTTCTTTGCTGAGGCGAAAAGGGTGATCCTGACATTTTTGTGGCAAGGGAAGAAGGCCAGAGTAGCATACAAGGTTTTAAAGTTACTGAAGGATAAGGGGGGGTGGGCCTACCAGATCTGAAGAAATACTATAAGCCAGTTCAGCTAAGAATTCTCGTCCTCCATCTGAGAGGGCAGAAGGGGCTCCAATGGTTAGACCATGACAATTTCAATCTGGCCCCGGCCACGGTTGCGGAATGGCTCTGGGTCCCGAGAAATAAGTTCCTATGCAGAATACGAAATCACCCACTGCTGGGGACCATATGGGAGATCTGGAGGGAAGGGGTGAACATGCAGTGGATCACAACTTTGTCACAATCATAGAATTAGAGGAAGCTTTAGGGATGGGAACCCTACCTGTCTTTCCCTTCCTCCAGCTTAAAGGAGTCCTAAGGAGGGACAAATGGAGAGAGAAAATACAGAGAGATCTTACCCCTTTGAAGAACTCCTAGATAAGAGAACAGAATCCAAGTGTCTAATCTCAGCCATGTGTAAAGTGTTAATAGAAGCTGGGAATGGGTTGACTGCAAATCTGAAGCTCAAGTGGGAAAGGGACCTCGGTGCAGAAATAGATCCTGACCTGAAGAGGAAAATATGTAAAGGGGCTTCGCAAATATCGATAGGGACCCAGTATAAACTTCCCGCCATGTTCCAATCATTGAGTCCCCTCTGCTGGCGCCACTACGGAGAGAGGGCAGATTATTGGCATATGTGGTGGGGATGCCCCATATTAGGATATTCTGGGATGAGGTCCTGGGGTGGATCAGGGAACTGGACGGGATCCAACACACACCAGGACCCCTCCTCATACTGTTTGGGATGGAGGTGCAGGAGGATGAACTCATGTGAATGACAGGAGTGGCATCTCCACTCCTATTGGCTGCTCAGACTTGCCTAGTAATGAGTTGGAAAGTGGCAGACTACCCACAAAGAAAGAATGGTTATGTGTGGCCGCTAATATCTGTACGATGGAAAAGATTATTGCAGCCCTCTATGGGAAATCCACTCAGTGTGAACTATTATGGGGCGATTTTGTGAATAAATATGTGTCTAACACTTGAGAGGTTGTTCTGTATAGAGAGCATTGAATAAGGCCTGGGTGGTTCCCTGATCAGATTCAGAGAAACTAGTTTAGATTATGTGGATACCCCACATGAGGAGGCCCATAATACGTCCCAGCCTGTGCCCCATTCCTGCGGCCAAAACCAATGACTGAAGATATAGGTGGGAAAATGCTTACATACCAAGATATTGAGAACAATGAAAAACTCTATCCGCTGGAGAAGACTCCATTTCGGGGTGGCAAGGGGGACGGTGAAGGGAAGGTTTGGTGTTTAGTGCTCAACAAGGGGTTGTTGGAAGGTGGGGCATGGGAGGGAAAGTTGATACTCAAGAGATACTCCAAACAAAGTTTTAAAAAAAAAGTTATTTCCCAATACTTCATAACATTTACAAGTCGTCATTGCTTCACAGCCTTTTCCCAAATGCCACACCACTTCAGATTTAAAATGCTTTCAAAGTTCATATAGATTTCAAGCTTGAGAGCACGTTTGTACTTGGCGGTGTTGTTCATGGTTCAGAGTGGGGGTTCAGAGTGTTTTCTGCATCACAGCCGTCATGTGGCAGATACTGGAACATAGAACGTTTACATGACCTCAGAGTTAATTTCAAACCTTTATTAGGGCTAGACATACAATGGGCCAAATTAAATGGTGTCTCAAACTCAACAAAACAAAGGCAATTTCAGAATGGTTGTTCATGATTCTGGCTAGTTCCCTACAGTACTGGGTTGTCCCACAATGACCTCCCTGATTCCTCTGTGCCTCATTGTTTCACAACTTGAGCTGAACTCAAAAATATCCTTGCTCAATTCTTGGTGCAAGGGCATTGCCTCTGCCCTCATTGGTTAGTGTTCCTTTGGGTTTTGGTCCCATTCAGATGCCTATCTTAGTTCACAAAGTACAAGGATGTAAACCCCAAGAATATCTAGCACCAAGCCTTGGCAGTGTCAGGTCCACATAAGGGGTCTTTTGTGATAACAGCCAGGGAGAGGAAGAGCGCTTCTTTGGGCCTTTTCTTTCTGACCTGCTTCTAGTTCTTCACCTCTCTGCACTCTGATCTTTTTCTGTCCTCGCAGAGTGCCTAGTATTCCTTCTTCCACCTTTTGTTATACCTATAGCTAACCTGGCCTGAAGAACCTGCCTGCGCTTTTTGGATAAGCACTGATCTTTCTTACTCCTGGTTTTGTGACACCTGTATTCCTCCAGGTTTATCCTGTCACTCCCAATATATGATGCTCTCCCTTTCTCTGGAACATTTACCCAACCTGATGTTGCCAGGTACTTACCAAGGGCTTCCCAATCCTCCGGTCCTCCAAGTAGCTCCTCAAAGTCAGTTCCCAAACTTACAAGCTCCCTTACATTTCTTTGGCCCCTTCTATCATGTTTCACCATTTCATTATGAAGTGTTGTGTGAAGCCCTCCTCTTCATCACTGTCCCAACTGTCTCCTGGGCTAACTAGATCAACCCTATCACTGACACTAGAACCCCCTGTTGGAACCACCTTTGTCCTCTCAACAATAGTACTGCACCCAGTGGCTACTATGTAGATCCTGATAACACAACCACCTAATGAATGTAGCTCTGGCCTTTACCACTCTTCCTGTGTCCTGCTCTAGCTGACACTGCCTTGCTGCTAAATTGGATAATCCTTTCTTCAAAACCACCTCTATTTCCCCTAGGATTACTCTTACCACCACCAGTGCCTTTCTACCACCTTCCTGTCTCCACCACCCTCCTCTCTACTTATTATTCCTTTTCTCTGACATTACTGCATCCTTCCAATTCACTCCAGGTTTTACTGTCTCCCACTTTACATTTGATTTTAATGCCTCGTCGTTTTCCACTGCAGGTTTTACATACTCCCTCCTTTTTTCCCTTATCATTGCCCCTTGTATTCTCACCATTATCTCCTGCTCTCCTCTGCCATCAATGCTCCAATCACCACCACTCATTCTGTGTCCTGGTATTCTTCCAGTTTCCAGCTTTCCCCTAACGTGAACTGCAACCGATTTTGCCAGATTGAGCTGGCAAGCTTATTTAGTAAACTCCTGCCACTTGGGTGGGACTTGCACTGAGGCTCTGCTGCTCTCAGCATTAATGAGCTGCAGATTGGGATTGGCCCTGGCCCTTGATTTCCTGTTGGTCAGAATGAGGCTGTTTGCCCAGCCTAAGTCTATATAGATTGTGGAAGCCACTATGGAAGTTGTATGTACAACTAGTGATTAAGGGAGAGCTGTTTGTGCCCGAGATCAGTTTGCATTGGAGTTCTGGAGAGGTAAATGCATGTTGAGAGGGCTAGAGGTATTTCCCAGACCATCCCTGTATTTGTTTTATGGTTTGCACTTGTCTGCATGTTCATGCATTTGCACGCATTGTTCACAGGTCTGTGAATCTAATGTGGCCATGAGCCTCACATATTGGTCTGTGGAACTCTCTGAACACACAGAAATTGTGTTTACAGTGTCCCCAGCCAATGTGTGTAGGGTCAGGGATGGGGTTTTAGGTAGGCTGTTAAGGAGGATTGGGCCACTTTGGGGTGCGGCTATGGTAGTCCTTATGTGAGTGACCTCTGCCATGTTGTCTGGACTGTGGGAATGTATACAGGGGATTCTGCCCATTTTAGCACTGGATAATCATCCATTGGTTTGGGGTGGCACATTGGGCCGAAGGCCATTCTCTAACCTGTTTGCCAAACCAGAACTCCATTGCATATTCCCTCCTTTAGCCTTTGTCTCTCTCTAGGTCTGCTGGAGCTACTGAGAGGTCTAATAACCATCTGTCTAATACCATCGCCTATAAAGCCTTCAGAATTAATTGTGTTGTGTTCTCTTCTAAGGGAGACATTTTAAGGGAATCTCTTCCATTTCCTGTTTCTGGCAAGATGGCACTGATTTCCAGGGTTGGGTTTTCTGCCAGGCCATCGGGTCCATATTCACGTCCATGCTATCTGGATTGAAGCCCAACAATCTTCTCCCTTTGTGCTCAATGTTCTACTTGAAGATCCATCTCTAGCTTTTCTTGGTCCATCTCCAAGTCTCTTCCTGGGATGAGATAATGCTGAGATGTAGACACTGTAAATGAATACAGTTTGATGTGCATTGTCGAATACATTTTGATTGCACGTGTAGTCGAACTTGTGGAGTAGTAACATGTATTCTTGTTAAATGTGCTATACATTCCATGCTAGTATCGTAAAGAAGAAAGTTGTGATTTGTTAACTCATGTTCCAATGGTTAAATAACAAAACACACAAAATACATGCTGCATTAAAAATATGAATACAATATTCTGCAGAAAAGGGTAGGGATACGCACTTTGCAACCAGCAAAATGGAAAAACTAGGTTGGTTGGACAGGGGTGAAAGTTTTTGGATCTGAGAGGGCCTCAAGTTTCAAAGATGGTAGCCACAGGCAAGTTAAATTACTTTGCACCCTAATAATTTCACCTTAAATTCAAGTTGTTCAGCAACTGACCAGGGAATCTGGCAATAGGACATGTTTTTGCATCTATGGCAAATGTGATGGAAGATATTGCCCTTCTAAGTAATGTACTTTTATTTAGGGTCTCCCGTGGGGTTATTACTCTAGAGCCAACTACTTTGTAATTATATTCTTGATTTCATTTGGTGAGATAGAATGGCCATCTGGTGAGGTCAGGACAGCATGGCGTTTTGTGATTTTTACTAACATCAAATAATAGTGGTAATATGCTTTCTGAAAGAGAGATGTAGAGAATGAGCTAAGTACCCCCGACTCAACCATCTCGCCCACAGCATGAGGCGAGATATATATTTAGTAAAAAACTTTGTTAAAGGGACGTTATGGTTAAGTTGCGCTACTAAAAACCTATGAAATTCAGTAAAAAAACTTTGTTAAAGGGACGTTATGGTTCCAAGCAAAACCGAAAACCCCCTGAAATTCACCAGTTATGGTAAGCTAAGCAACCATAATTCGCACCACCAATGTCCATTGCTAAGACTAACACCCAGGACATCAAAGATGACATCTTCCTCTCTCCACCTGCCCTTTCTTATCCCCATGGTTGGTGTCCCTTCCCTTCCCCCTTTCCCAAAAAAATATAAAACAACAAAAAACAAAAAAAAGGCTCATTTCAGAGCCGCCTTTCACAGTTTAAAAATAGAAGTGGCAAATAAATGGAGCAGTGCCCTGTGCTTTTTTTTTTTTTTTTTTTTTAGAAGTCCGCGGACAGTTCGTGGACATCTAAAATGTTGGGGTGCTGCCCTATCAAAACCATTTCACTTTTCTCTGGGAGGAAGTGGTGGCTCTGAAAAGTGCCTTTTGGTGGTGTTTTTTTATTTATTGAAAAACTTCAAATGGTCAACACCTACTGCATAATGGATGGCTGTAATTCCAAAAAAGGTTGTAACACATTTTGTACATTTCTCAGAAAAATCTGATTGCCAGCATAAGTAGGATGAACTCCATCTCAACGAAAAATGTCTGTGCTATGAAGCATAATATTTTCATTGTGAAAGGAGGACATGCCAACATCTCTTAAAAAAGCACAAACAGCCTTGTGGACCAAATGAAGAAGAATGCAGCCACATTTGTCTCTGCGCAATATGAGAAAAAATTACTTGAGAATTTGGAAACGTGTCTATGACCTTCCCAAGTCCATCTTTCATTGCAAATTGAAAAGACATTCCAGACACATGTCTTAAACTGTTCCCTCCACAATTAATTATAATTATGTCTGGATGATGCTGTGTCTCCGAAGTAGCACAGAGAGGTACCAAGTCCAGCCACTTCATTCCACGCACTCCATGCCAATGTACTTCCACATAAGGGAATCCAAGATCTGCAGCTACTCCACAGCATTCTGCATGCACCTCCAACCAATGTATCCATGAGTCTCCCAAAATCCAGATAATCTGTTTTTGAAACACACAGCCATAGCTATCTGTTCTTCTCTAAGAAAAAATACATTTTAACAAACTATCTCCTTACACAACACACACAGTAAACGTTGACAAATCCCTCGCTCTACTCATTCTCATTTGCATGTCTCTCCACCCCAAAATCCCTGTATGTAATACGCGATGTCCGCAGACAACCGCCATGTCCGCAGACATATCGAAAATCTGAGCGTTGTGAATGTAAATTTAAATAGTGTGCCCCATTTCCCCTTTGAGGTTGGCTCTGAAAAGAGCCATTTCTGGGGGTGGGAGGGGATTTGCAGATGCTTGACAGTCGCCTGTTATTTTTTCTTTTTTTTTTCTTAGTTTACTCCTAAAATCTTCACATAACCTTCTGCAAAGCAATCCTGACACTCCAGAACTCCATAAAAGATAAAGAAATGCCATCTTCTTTAAAATAAACATCATTACTTGAATCAATATTCTCATTATTACAGAAAAACATACCAGCTATAAGCATGAAAGCACACATGCCTCGGTTGATTGCACACCTAGCAATGTTTTGCTGAGAACAAAAAACAGAAGTATTGTCCCATATTGCCCTAGGTACTAATCCAGAAAAAATAAGTATGGCATTTGGAAGAATGTTCATTACTGCTTGAACCAAGTGTTCCAAATCTGCCAACAAGGTAGGGGCACTGACATAGCCCAAATGGAAAGCACCACGGTACAAAACTACTACACGGGGACAGTTCATCCTGCCCATATCTTCACAAACTTGTACAATTCCCTGTACATTGCAATCAGGCACAGTGCTCCACACCACCTCCACTCCTTTAACATCAAAATTGTTTGCCACATGCCTGCATTGAGCATACTGCTGTAAACCATGCACAAACATATCTCCAAGCACCAAACGCCCTGGCTTTCGCCACCTCTGCCATCTTCACTACACACAGACTCTTTCAACACAAATCCAGAACCTCAACAACTGATTGGCTAATCCCTACAGTCCCATTTCCATGCTGTATTTGCTGGAAAACCCCAGATGGGGCATGCCCTGTCCGTGGACAGCCACGGTGTCCGTGGACCACGTAACTCTTAGACAGCCCTTCTACCCTTTGCACTTCACTCTCTATGCCATTCCCTCATTGGATACAGCTAAGCAGTCACACAACTATCCACATCTAACTCCATCATCATAGTTCAGCACTTCAAATGTACTGATGATCACTCTGAGTACAAGTCTCTTATCATTGGAAAGCACCTACTACAAAAACTACTGTACAAGTCTCCAAGATTTCTACTTGCAGCTGCATGAATACAAACCACAGGTATGCATATATTCTGCACAGCACATATACAACTCTTATAAATGAATATAAACAAAGTAACTGCCACTTAACCTGTATAACCTTTAAAATGAACTTACTATTATTTTTCACACCTGCTATAATCAACTGTCACTTCCAAACCGGTCTGCTATCTAAATTCTTTTTTACACACACTACTATCTAAAAAATTATAATATTAAAAGATGGGAGAAATAACAGTATAATTGCAGAAAAACACTTAGTAGTGTATTATAAAATTACACACAGCCAGGATAGGTTCATGCATCTTTATACCCTCACACAGATAGACACTATCATTGAAAAGCTCACAGCTGAAATAACACCACTCCCTGTACATCACATCCTTCTGCTTTATTACCCACACCTTCACAAACACATACATTCTATGCTTTTCTATACAGTTTCTGCCATTTACCTTACAAAAATTGCAAAACAAGTACATCATTATTTCTTCTTTCTCCTAACATGCAATAACAAAGCCCTAAGAAACCAAGTGATTTTCATATACTTGGCATTCTACTCATTTGCAAAGCATGTTGAACATATTTTAAGTAAAATATAAAGGCTGCACATATTCAAAGGAAACTGCATGCACACACTGGGTTCAGTTATCAAACAAAAATACTACTACAAAAACATAAAAAATCCACGTCTTAATTAACATTAGTGCTATAAACACACAAAATTATTAACTTCTTTCTTTTACAATTGCAGTGAAGACCACTCTCTTGAAAAGCAGCAGCATCTGAAGTACAAACAACTCAGAAGAAACCTGCTCATTCCAAACAAAGTAAATACAATACTACCATAATATTCTTACTGTTACTGAAACAAACTGTGGGGTTGATTCATGGAATTTGTGCACAAAAAAAACAGAGATTTGTGCACCATTCTGCCCACAAATCCCTATTTGTTAAACAGGGATTTGCAGGCACAATGGCGCATAAATCCCTGTTTTTTGGCACAAAAATGACATAGCTGAGCCCCTAGAATGTTAGTATTGCAGAACAAAGAACTGTTTAGTTATATACCATTAGATTTACTATTAGTGCTTCTCTTCACCACTAGCTTACTTTCTACTGTCATCTGAACCGCAGGATACTAAGACACAATTACAAGAAAAGTCTTTCCAACTAGTTGTAGCTGTTCAATGCACAATGACACACCACCATATACATCCTTAACATCATACTCAGACACTCATGTACACAGCACACATACATTGCAGAACAGCCCAACCCATACCTTCTTTTTTTTTCAACAGACCCCAAAGAATGCCTACCAAAAGGCAAGCCTGTCGAAATCAATGAAGAAGTAGAGCAAATGAAAATAAAAGTATCCAAAATAAGCCTCCATCACTAGCCGAATTTCTACAAAAAGTTCAACCAAGAGATCTAATAAAGTCATTAAGCGAAACAAAACAAGCTTCCAGTACAAAAACTTTTCCCTCCTCTTTCAAAATGTAAAACGAAACAGAAAGTGATTAACAAGAATTCAGCTACCACTAATGCTAACACTGCTCCTATAAATCTTGATGTAGTGGCAAGTAACCATACCAAAAAAATAAGTATTTTAGAAAAAATGTTCTGCACAGAGTCCTTCAGAATCTTATGAAAACAGGAGAGAAATCATGCACAACCCTTAAAACCTACCGTAGAAAATTAATCTTAGACGCTCTCTTAGACAGTACAATCCTTCTCAAAGAGAAGGTATTTATTTTAGTGTTAAACAGAATGAAATCACGAACAAAACTAACTACTAAATTACAAAAAAGACTTCTCAATAAACGGAATGTCAACAAAATAACTTCTTAAATATCTGTGGAGGTGAATGGAGTTACACCACGAGCACAGAACCATATTTCAATGAAGAAGCATACAAACAAAAGGAAACAAACACAATTTCCATACATAGCAGTGGACGAGGGTATGAAAAATTTAATAATACCATAATGCAACAAGAAATACTGCTTACAAAAATATCCCCAGAAAATTCACTATCACCTCTCCATTCGACTGAACCAGAACGTCCAGTATACAAATGGCTGTGCACGTCAATGTGTAACATTGCCAAAAACTCTTTCAAATCTTTACGCAAGTTCCTCAATCAGTATGTGAAAGGCAAAGGCAAAATCAAAATGAAACTACTACAAAATAGAGATACATGTCCAGTGCGCAAATACACAGGAGTACAAGGACATTCATTAGCCTGCATTTCAGGACCTATTTTCAAAAGCACCTTCCATCATATCAAAATGATATCAACATCTCATTCAACTATATAAGAAATCTAGTCTATAAACTGCACTGTGCTAAAAGTCCTGCTTTAGCACTGGCCAATTTAAATAACAATCTTCTACATGGTACAGCCAAAGACCTACTCGAAGAAATAGAGCATATCCAGAGAAAATATTTTGGAAGTGAAAGCCACTTACAAAATGCAATAACTTTACAACCAACTAGCAACAATTGTACAGATGGCAACCTTCTACTACACACATACAAAAAAGAAATACTAAAATTTAAAAGTACATCAGCTGAAGTACCAAACCGTGTGTGTTGCCGCAGAACTTTTATAAAGTAACACAAAAACTGTAGCCGTGACATACACAATAGAAGACAATGAAGATTCCAAATGGTTTGAATTAGCTCTCTACCTTATAGCAGAAAACAAATACAAAATAACGGACCCCTTAATACTTTGCACTTACTGGACTACAAAACTTGACAACAACCAAACTCCTTCACGTGCTTATAACACACTAATAACTTGGACTTATTCCCACAACCCAAACCCCTGCAACAACTGAATTTATATGAGAGCATCATAATTCAAACAGTGCACCCATTACCCATTTCAAGCAATAATATACCTTCAACCAAAAACAGCAAAATTACCTCCCTCTGAATTAGTGAAAGGCATTCATGGCAAAGTAGTTTATTTACCATTGGATCTGCAAGAAAATGTGCCACTCTGGGAGTGCAACGTCCAATAGAGCACTCTGTAATTGTCTTAGTAAATGGTGTACATACAAAAGAAAACAAATTGGCAACAACTCGTAGACTTACATAAAGTTAGTCAAGCCATGCAATATCTAAATGACAACGATGAATACTACATAGAAATGAATATTGAAGAAAACTTGAGGGAAACCACGGAAATAATTCAAGAGTCACCAGAAACTGGTCAATTTGTACTTCTAGATCCTGCTACAGAATCCAATATTTTAGACCATTATACCGTTCATCCATTACACTCTAAAGACACCATAGATGATGCAGTAGAAACGTACCAAATGTGACAAACCAAAGGATCACCAATCAGCATATGGGAACAAAGTATAGAAGCACATGCTTTTCCTCTGCTCTTTCCTACTGGGAAAGAAGGAAGGTACGATGATAAATCCATTCAGATAACAGCATCAGAATACCGCTCATTACGAATGTATTCTAAAGATCCCAGATTTAGACAAAATGTGGAATACATATTCCACCTAATCTTTGAAAGTGAACTAACAAATCTATGCTATGGTGTTGCACACACATTGAAATCAGGTACCCACTTTCAAAATATGTCAGCGATGCAATTACTACAAAAAGTGCAGGAGAAAGATGAGGTTTTACAATCAAGCATTACAAATCTGTTAGCAAACATGCATCGTACTAAAGAGTACTGGTTCGGATGTCACAGAGATGTACGTTGTATGATAAGAAACCTTGGCCCGTCCACTTGGTTTGCTACATTAAGTTGGGCAGAATATACATGGGAAGATTTACATTATTTCCTACTCATATCAAACAAAAACAAAACAAACAGATATACTAACACCTGGAGAACTTTACTCTCTAGATCTTGTTAATGTTTCAAGATATTTCCATCATTGCTTCATTGCTATGCTGGAATTTATTTGTAATAAAACTGTTCCTCCCCTCAGAGAGGTGCAACACTTCTTTTGGAGAAAAGAATACCAAGCCAGAGGAGCACCACATATCCACATGCTTTTATGGATTAAAGATGCTCCTAAATTTGGTCAAGACAGTGATGCCACTGTTTTACAGTTTATCAAAAAATATGTCACTTGTGAAATTCCAAAGAGAAGACCAAATAGTGATCTTCATGCACAAATTGTACAATTTCAAAGACACAAATGTGGGAAATATTGTTGTCGCAAATACAAAAACAAAGGGAAATACTGCACCGAATGCCGCTTTGGTGTCCCTAGACCAGTTACAGAAACAGGTGAAGTAAACAACTTCATGTCTTCAGTTAGACACAGGGCCTCATTACAGTTCGGGCGGTCCGGAATCAACAGTGGCGGTAAAACCGCCGCCACTGTTAATTCTGGACCGCCCGATCCCGACTCCTGCAGGCGGCAGGTGATGTTCCTGCCAGGTCTGACCTGGCGGGTTTAACACCGCCCGCCTGCAGGCGGACGTGGAAACACCAGCACCATAATGAGATGGTGCCGGTGTTTCCACTTCCCCATTGAGTCCTATGGGACTCAATGGGAATGGGGATTTACCGAATACTGCCTCCGGAATTCCCAGGACACCAGGGTTGTAATGCCCTGGTATTTCTGGCAGTCACGGAGGTGGAATGGTAATACGAGTCTGGCGGTAACCAGGCGGTTTTCCCACCTCAGTTACCGCCGGACTCGTAATGAGGCCCATAGTGTTAAAGGTAAATCACCCAAGAACACAAATTACATAAAAAGAACAGAAGAAGCTAAATATATCAATGATTACAATGCAATCATTGCCCTCTTATGGAATGCAAACATAGATGTGCAGTACGTTGCTGAAAATTCCACTGCAGTTGAACGATATGTTACAGCCTACTTAACAAAAGCAGAAAAAACAGCTTCAAGACCTCTGGGATGACCTATCATCGGACAAAACACTCTCAGAAATTGTACAGTTTAGGCATAAAAATGCTCTCTCATAGAGAATGTGGCTGCTATGAAGCTGCAGATCATTTAACCGGTACTGCTTTGTATGGAAAATCTGGAAATATAGTATGGCTAAGTCTTGGTCCTGTTAAATCTAGAAAATGAGTTCTCAAATCATACGATGACATAGAAACAATAGCCAAAAATGATCGAAGAGCCAAGACATTTAGACATATAATTTACTAGACACATACTACCCAAACAGAAGTACCACTTTGGAAACCATGTGTCTAGAACACATAGCCCAAAACTTCACATACAAAAATAATATAAAACCCGATGAAAATAAAGGTAGATACAGAGTGACAAATTGTGAAGGCAGCTTAGTGAAACTTACCAAACAAAGCTTAATTAATCATATCAAATTGTCATAGAAGACTCCTCAACATAAAGAACTATATTACATGTCCCTGCTACAACTTTTTAAACCATGGAGAAAAGAAGAAGAGTAACTATATATCTATGACTCCTATGAAGATGCTTTCAAAGCAAATGAAAGCACTATAACCGATGTAAACTTTACACAGTACAAAACAATGTTGGACAATGAACAGCAATAGAAGAACTCCAGGCCCAACTAGATAAGGACACTCCCGTCAGTAGTCAACCTTCTCTAACAGGAAGCCAAGA
This sequence comes from Ambystoma mexicanum, assembly GCF_040938575.1. Lineage (NCBI taxonomy): Eukaryota > Metazoa > Chordata > Amphibia > Caudata > Ambystomatidae > Ambystoma > Ambystoma mexicanum. The sequence goes on from NC_090936.1 coordinate 828,062,320, forward strand.
ACCACTGGGAAAGCCACTAATAGCAAATGAGGCAGAATTAGCTATGACAGAAGTAGAAAACACCATGGGTCTCATTACGACTTTGGAGGTAGCCATGCCCTTAACAAGGGCATGGCTGCCTCCAAAACCGTGTCCGGGTTCCCTGAATGGGGAATTACTGGGCCATTCCGAGTTTGGAGGGCTCGGTAATTCCTCTCTCTGGGAACCTGGGCCCGGACCGTCCCCATTTCCATTGGAGCCCCCATAGGGCTCAATGGGAATGGGCACGGGAGCTAACAATGGGCCAATTACGACCAGCCCGTTGTTAGCTCCCTGATCCCCTCGCGGGACCCGGTAAGGACGTCTGGTAAAACCAGACGTCCACATCGGGTCCCATGAGGGGACCTCGTAATACTGCGGAATGGGATTAACGGGTCCGCCACCATTAGCGGCACCCGTTAACCCATTCCGCAATTGTTGTAATGAGGCCCCATGTCTCACTATGAAGAAGATACAGAAGACTTAACTGTACTGCAATCAAAACTGAACAATGAGCAGTGTAGCATTTTTCAAGAAGTAACTAAAGAAATTGCGCATGGTGTACAACATGAAAATAAAGAATGCACCTGCCAAAATTACAAACCTATACTACTATACGTCAGTGGTCAAGCTCGTTCAAGCAAAACATTCATCAAAATCATCAGCATTTCCTCAACAATTGACAAACAACAAACTGTCAGCTGTTGTAACTGCCCCCATAGGTTCAGCTGCCTGCAACATAGGCGGTGCCACTTTACACTGATTACTATTCCTTCAAGTAGAACACCAAAACAAATTAGAATATTACAAACTTTCTACAGAAGCTGCAATGGAACTACACAGAGTGTTAAAACAAATGAAAATGCTACTAATAGATGAAGTGAGCATGGTCTAGAAACCTAATGGCTTTGATTCACCTCAGATTACAAGAAGTACTCAAAACAAACTACGAAGAGATCGTTGGAGGAAAACACATTATTGTTTTCGGAGATCTTCTTCAATTGACACCAGTGAAATGTGAACCTATTTTTAAAACCTTAGGATACAAACTCTGCCATAAAACTGTTGGCAGCACAGGAAATGTTAACCTTTGGCAACATTTCCAATACAGAGAATTAACAGAAAACATGCGCCAGTCTGCAGACCTCACCTACGCCAACATTTTAAAAAGTATTACAGTTGGTGTACTATGTCAAGAAGCACAAGCAGTATTAAAACCCAGCACATCCATGCACTTTATGGCCATAACTCATGTGCTACTGGTGTCATGGAACAATTAGCATGCAACAATGTCAATAATACGTCCTTGATGCCAACTCTTGCAAGCTGTTCCAAATTCAATTAAACAATGTTGAAAAAAGAAATGCAACCAATAATTGAAATTTGCTCCACAGACAAACTGGACGTACATGGTATGACACTACTCATGTGTCAACAAGCCACACCAAGACTAAACACCTTAGAAAACTATCTCCAACACAGCTTGTTTGGAGAAAATATTAAAATTACCTTTAAACTGTAGAGTAATGCTTAAACGTAACCATGACGTGGAGAAAGGACTAGTTAATGGAGCACTTGGTACAGTTGTTGGCTTTCAAAGATACCCACGTGACAACATTCAGTTTGTCAATATTCTTTTTGACAAACTATCAGAAGTAAAAAGGATAGGACGCTCAACAGCTCGGTTCCTTCTTTTCAAAGATATGTATGTACGCAGAGGACAATTTTCTCTAAATCTAGCATACGCAGTCACCATTCACAAATCACAAAGTCTTACCCTAGATAAAGCATTGATAGATATTGGGAAGACAGTCTTTAAAGAAGGCATGAGCTACGTAGCACTATCACGCTTATGTACACTTGATGATCTATTTCTAATCAACTTTGATGCAAGTAAAGTAAACGCTGATATTCCTTGCATTTTAGAATACAATAGGCTACGTTCAATATTCACCCCTATCTAAAAACCTATCCTGTTCCACAAAAAGCAAAGCGTTGTGAAAGAAAACTACTTCAAACAGAAATGCAACAGGATCTCACTTCAAATCCTCCAAAGAGAGTAAAAGAAGCTAATACTTCATCAAGTACTACAACCAAAGAAGAATCTACTAATCAAAGTAATTCAGGTACTTCTTCAAAGAAGCAACACACACTCCGAAGAAATGACTTGGATACAGAACTATCTGGCCCATTCAAATTTTCAAATATAAATGGTGTAAATTGCTACGCCAATGTAGCAATAAATATTCTATTTCAATTGCCACCAATTGTTGACAACATTTACTTACACAATACAGACCAATTGTGTTTGCAAATGTTAGTCCTTCATAGAAATGCAAGCAACAATCCTGACAACACATATAGTGTTCATGCAATAAGACAAGAATTGGACTACTGTGCTGGAATGGTCAAATTCACTATAAACTCACAAGAAGATCCACAAGAATTTCTAATGTACTTACTACAAGTACTAGAAAACAAAAACATACCTATAAATGAAATCTTCCAGATTTCATACATGTGGAAACATACATGCACTCTGTGCAGAAATATGGCACAGGAACAAATCCCTAGTGAACACTTCGTGTATGTATCCATACCTAACTGTGAATCCATTCCATTTCCGCAACTTGTACAAAATGCAAACCATGGCAGATTATGTACTACCTGCATTTCAGATAATCGCTCCAACTTACAAATACAAACACATGGTAAATACATAATATTAATGCTTCTACGTTACAATGCAGATGGTACCAAAAACAACTGCAAGCTGACTGGATTCACACATGGTCAAGTATCACTTGATAAGAAAACCTAGGTATAATCTCCCACGCAGGACCCACAACCAATGCAGGTCACTACACTGCATATATAAAAAAGAATTGTGGATGGTTCGAATGTAATGATAGTACCATTATTCTAAAGCAGAGATTACCAGCAAATCTTATAAACGCTTATTTAATCTTCTTAAAACCAAAATTTAATAACCGATCTGTACAGAAACATTAACAAAACGTCAATTAGAAAAGTATAAATAGTTAGAATTCGCCAACAGGTATCCAACTGCCCCAAAATTTTGCAACAACCAAACAAATAAATCAATACCACTAAACTATAACAAGAAATAAACAGTTAGAATATGCCAATATGTATCTAACTTCCCCAAGAATCTGCAACAACCCAACAGATAGATTAGCAACTTGAGAATATAAATAAAAAAACGATAACCAGTTACAATTCGAAAACAGGTAGCTAACAATCTGCAACAAGTCAACAGATAGAACATTAGCCAGAAACAACAAGTAAAACAATGAAAACAAAGAAAGAAATGTACTGTAACATAACAAAAAAGCTTTTTTTTGTAATCCAACATGGATTTTTTTTCCCCACAGACCCAATGATTTAAGCAACAAACACAGAAACTGAGCAAATTGCACAGTACACTCGTTTGTAAACTACTAAATATGACGGTCTAAATAAAGCAGAAATGTCTATTATGCAATGTAATAAGTCTTTATAAACTACCTACACTAACATGATCGTTTCTTTTATCACAGAAATTGAAAAAGAATATCTGCTCCAGTTACCCAAGTCATGAAAAAAATATATACAATCACAAAAAAATCAAACAGTAAGTATATTACAATAAATACAACTCATAAATACTGCTCCATAACACAACCATTGAAGCAAACATCTAACCATACACCACAATACAAAATGTTTACTTCCATGGATATGTTATACTGCAGTTCTTGTTACCAAACTGTACAATCTCAACGACATCGCATAGCCAAAACTTCACATGCAAACTATACAAATCAAACAATAAACAAACTGTACATTTGCAAATATTTGATAGATGTTTGATTATATGGGTGTGATCTATGGGTGTGGTTGTGGCCAGGGCCTAGACTCTAGGCCCTGGCCACAACCATTGAAGCCTATCACACCCATAGATCACACCCATAGAATCAAACATTTTAACTGGCTATATGGGCCACTGCATGACAAACACATCAGCGGTGCCTGCCACCTTAACAAATACAGCATTCCACCCATCTCCTACTCCTCCACCCTCCCCAAGCACTTTTGCACACCAACACACTTGCCAAATTTGTATTTCGCCCCCGTTCATCGCCGCGCTCTCTGCAGATATCCGCGGATCCAAGATGGAGGGCGCATCAAAACAATGTGACGCACCTCAAGCTTCATTCCATATTTCATATGATGTGACTGGACTCTAGAACCTACTTGAAGGATACGTCTACAAATAAAATACATTTTTTAGTTTCTGACTTTTACTGAAGAAAACCATGTGGCCTAGATATGTCAGCAAAAGAAAAAAGAGTGGGCCAGACATGTGATGTCATCAGTGATGTCATCAATGACATTTGTGATGTCATCTTTGATGTTGTGGGTGTTAGTCTTATCAGTGCACGGTGGTGGCGCGAGTTATGGTTGCTTAGCTTACCATAACTGGCGAATTTCAAGGGTTTTTCGGTTTTACTTGGAACCATAATGTCCCTTTAACGAAGTTTTTTCACTGAATTTCATAGATTTTTAGTAGTGCAACTTAACAATAATGACTTTGACTTTATATACATATCATATGGAACTGACTGAATCTCTTCTACTGTACTTGATGTCCGCAAACTCATTTAATGTTCGCGGACATGTTCGAAGAACAGTACCACTACCTAAAAACTCTGGGGGGGTATGTTTGATTGTTATATCATAACATAGGAACATTTAACAAATTCAAAAAGAAGCACACAAACACATTATATGTACTAATACATAAGAAATGTAACCCATATATACAACACACTAACCATTCATTTAAATGCACTATGTTCTAAAATGGAATATACCACAAGAAAATAAATTGGCTTCCAACATAATTACCTCACAAACACGACAGAACTGAGAACAAGAGCAGACCCACTGAGTACATAGGACATATCTTACCTGAAATAGTAAGTGTACTTAATTTTATTGATATATTTATAAACTTTCTGTATTAGATAAAAAAATATTATCTTTTTTTTTCTCTCACAGAAATGTCTAGTACTCTGGAATGGCTAGAGGAGCATTTCCCACATGAAGAAATGTCACAAGATAGTGAAACTAATGGTAAACACTTTATAATATAAACCATTTAATTATTATTTTGTATACATTTAACATATATATATATATTTTTGTACAGAGCATACCAAAATAGAAAATACTTCAGAAAAACCTGTTATGGGTAACACTTTTCACAGTATAGAAGAAAAAATTGATTTATTGTTGACTCATTTTAATAATTTGAAAACCTTTGTGGAAGATCATTTTAAACCAAAAACCTCGTACCATTGCCCCACATGTACTTGTCCCTCCTCACCATATCCCAGTCAATTATCCCCACACAATTGGTGTCCTGAAATGTTCGCACATAAACGAAATTGAACGTGTCCTGAAAAACACTATATCTGTCCTTACTGTTCGCTAGCAAGTTTAAACTGTTCTAAGAACATACGCAGTGTCCTAAAATGTTCGTTTCACGTGTGATGCAATTTTAATTAGTTCAGGACCCGAACAGTGTCCGTAGAACATCGACGCGCATGTGCTAGCCAGTCTCCGTGCATTTGGTGTCCTGCGGACATGCGCTTCCGTCGCTGACTTGTTCGCGAACGGATCATATGACCGCGCCCACACTGATCGCGTGTTCTGAATGCGGACACTGTTCGGGTCCCCAAACTAATTAAAAGTACATTTTCAATTAATCCATAATATTTTCCAATAAAATCTCACCATGGCACAAGTCCCACATAGTAATCCTGAGTTTCTACATACATTTTGAAACTTTTCTAACTTTTTTTTGTGTTCGATCTGTCCGCGGACAGCGTGCATGTCCGCGGACCGCGCACAAGCACCCCTATAAAAGACCACGCCCAAGAGCTCATTCTTATTGTGTTTCTGGCTTTTCTACAGAGCACAGCAAATTTTGCTGCCAACTGCAGATTTCCATGGCATCTTTGATGGCATCCCTGGCTGCTGAACTGACATCTGGTGATGCACCTGCTTCAGCACCACCCCCACCCCCTTCAACACCTCCCTAAGGGCCTGAAGAGGGGAACAGGAGTGAGGATGCGGAGGAGGAAGAAGAGGATGATGAGAATGAGGTAGAGGAAAACCCTTCTACCCGCACTAGGCGTGAGTCTTGGGTGTGGCGGTTATTTACCATTCATGGGAATGTTCCTAAGGCTCGTGCGAACCGTGTTACCTGCAAAATGAGTGCAAAATGATACTCAGTCGCGGTAAGCACGGTAAGTACAGCTTTGGGACCACTACTATGAAGAGACACCTGAGGTCATTTCACTCTGGGGCTATTCGCAGGGTTGTAACTTGCGAAGAACGTAGCAGGTTGATTTCCTCTGCTTCATCCTCTGTTTCTGATCCTGTCACCACAAGGACCACCTCTGTGGGACAGCGTCTTCCTCAAGCTGCCTCATAGCCCATACAGAATGCTGATGACCCTTACCTTTCGAGGGTCACAGTTGTATGTATGTACTGTGACACAGTACTCTGCAGGGGGGAGTGACTTTGTAGTGCTTTTGAGACTATCATCTCAGAGCACGAGAAGATCTGCTCACTACCCAAATAAAACCCACTCTACATCTTCCTCTCTCAGCTCGCCCTTTCTTATCCCTCTCGCTGGTGTCCCCCCCTTTACCTACCTTTCCCCTCCTCTCCTAGTGTAGCCGCCTTTCACAGTTAAAAAGTAGAAGTGAAAATAAATGAAGCAGGGCCCTTTGTATTTTTTAGAAGTCCGCGGACAGTTCGCGAACATTTAAAAAATTGGGTTGCTACCCCATCACAAACATTGCAATTTTCTCTGGGAGGAAGTGGCGGCTCTGAAAAGAGCCTTTGGGAGGTGTTTGTAAGTCAAAAATTATAAATGCTTAACACCTACTTCAAAATGGATGTTGTAATTCCAAAAAAGGTCTCAATGCATTTTGTACATTTCTCAGAAAAATCTGATTGCCACCATAAGTAAGATGGACTCCATCTTTGCGAAAAATGTTTGTACTACGAAACAGAATATTTTCATTGTGAAAAGAAGACATGCCAAAATCTTTTAGAAAGGCACAAACAGCTTTATTAACATTGCGCCTTGCTTTTTCCATTTGTGGACCAAATGAAGAAGAACGAAGCCACATTTGTCTCTGCGCAATCCGTGAAAATATCACTTGAGAATTAGGAAACATGTCCATAACCTTCCCAAGTCCTTCTTTCATAGCAAATTGCAAAAAAATTCCAGTCACATGTCCTAAACTGTTCCCTCCACAATGAATTACAATTATGTCTGGATGTTGCTCTGTCTCCAAAGTAGCACAGAGAGGTAGCAAGTCTCCAACCACTTCATTCCACGTACTCCATGCCAGTGTACTTCCACATGTGGGAATCCAAGATCTACAGCTACTCCACAGCTTTCTGCATGCACCTTCAACCAATATATCCATGAATCTCCCAAAATCCATACAATCTTTTTCCTAAAATACACAGACATAGCTATCTGTTGTTCTCTCAGCAAAAACAGTATATGAGAAACTCTCATCTGGCACAACACACCCACTAAACTTTCCTGACCAATCCCTTTTAGTACTCATTCTCATTTGCATGACTTCTGAACCCAAAAATCCCTGGATGTACCTCCCGATGTCCGCGAACTACCGCCATGTCCGCGGACATATCGTAACATGAACAGCCCTTCTACCATTTCCACTTCACTCTCTATGCCATTCCCTCATTGGATGTAGCTAAGAAATCACATGACCATGCACCAATCACATTCAAGACCTCTGCATCTAACTGCATCATCATAGATCAGCACTGCAAATGTACTGTGAATCTCTCCGAGTACAAGTGTCATATCATTGGCAAGCACCATCTACCAGAAATACTGTACAAGTCTCCAAGATTTCTACTTGCAGCTCCATGCATATCCATATGCATGAACACAAACTTCAGGTATGCATATTTTCTGTACAGTAGATGAACACATTTTCAAACGGACTTTTAGCTTGTGTAATCTGTAAAATTAATTTACTGTATTTTTTTCAATTTCCTAAAATCAACTATCACTTATAAACCTTTATACTATTTACTTTCTTTATACACACACATTCAAATCATGTTAAACATTTTTTAAATGAAATATATAGACTACATATATTCAAACAAAATTGCATGCAAGCACAATCTATGTTTTTAGAGAGGCATCAGCTTCACCTCACTGATGATCCCCAACAAGGGTGAAACACGTGTATGGGGTTGCTGGTGGTACTCTCGTTCAGATTGGAATTGCCATTGTATTTCGGTGCTGGACTGCCCCTGGGCAGGACAAAGACTGATATGCAAATGGATATTTCCCATCTGTGAAAGGCACAGTGAGTAAAAGCAGTGGCTGCGAACTCTCAAGTGGTTAATACCCACTGAACAGGTTATCATTTCTGTTCTTGCGAGAGAGGGGCGCCCGCTACCTTTGTAAAACTATGGTACAGCAAAAGACCTACTTGAAGAAATTCACTATATCCAGAAAAAATATTTTGGAAGTGAAAGCCATTTACTGAATGAAATAGCGTTAAACCAATTAAGCAACAATTCTACACATGGCAACCTTTTGCTAAATACATACAAAAAAGAAATAATAAAATTTAAAAGTACATCAGCTGAAGTACCAAACCATGTATGTGTATGTTGCCGTAGAACTTTTTATAAAAGTAACACAAAAACTGTAGACCTATCATACAAAATAGAAGACAATGAAGATTCTAAATGGTTTGAATTAGCTCTCTACCTTGTAGCAGAAAACAAATACGAAATAACTGAGCCCTTAATACTTTGCAGTTACTGCACTACAAAACTTGACAACAACCAAACTCCTTCACGTGCTATCACAAATAATTTGGAATTATACCCAGTACCAAAACCCCTACAACAACTTAATTTATACGAGAGCATCACAATTCAAACAGTACACCCATTTCAAGCAATAATACGCCTTCAACCAAAAACAGCAAAATTACCTCCCTCTGAATTGGTAAAAGGCATTTGTGGAAAAGTAGTTTATTTACCATTAGATCTAAAAGAAAATGTGCATACTCTAGGAGTGCAACGTCCAATGCAACAATCTTTAATTATCTTAGTAAATGGAGTACCCACAAAAGACAAAAAAATATGGCAACAGCTGGTAGATTTATATAATGTTAGACAAGCCTTCCAATATCTTAAAGAGAATAAGAATATTACAAAGAAATTAATATTGAAGAAAACTTGAAAGATACAACTGAAATAATTCAAGAAACACAAGAAGCTGGTCAATTTGAGCTACTAGATCCTGCTACAATATCAAATACTTTAGACCATTATACAATTCATCCTTTGCACTGTAATGACACCATAGAAGATGTACTGGAAACTTACCAAATGCGTCAAACAAAAGGATCGCCAATCAGCATATGGGAAAAAAGTATAGAAGCACGTGCTTTTCCTCTACTCTTTCCTACTGGCAAAGGAGGAAGGTATGATGATAGACCTATTCAAATATCAGCTTCAGAATACCGCACATTACGGATGTATTCTGAAGATCCCAGATTTAGACAAAATGTGGAATACATATTCCACCTACTCTTTGAAAGTGAACTAGCAACTTTATGTTACGGAGTTGCACACATATTAAAATCAGGATCACACTTTCAAAATATGACAGCTACACAATTATTAGAGAAAGTGCAACAAAAGGATGAGGTTTTACAATCAAATATTACAAATCTATTAGCAAATATGCGTGGTACTAAAGAGTACTAGTTTCGACGTCATGGAGATGTACGTTGTATGATCAGAAACCTTGGCCCACCCACTTGGTTTGTTACATTAAGTTGTGCAGAATATGCATGGGAAGATTTACATGATTTCCTACGCATATCAAATAAAAACAAAACAAACAGATATACTAACACCTGGAGAAATTTGTTCTTTCGATCCTGTTAATGTTTCAAGATATTTTCACCATCGCTTCATTGCTATGCTACATTTTATTTGTAAGAAAACTGTTCCTCCCCTTGGAGAAGTGCAACACTTCTTTTGGAGAAAAGAATACCAAGCCAGAGGAGCACCACATATCCACATGCTTTTATGTATTAAAGATGCTCCTAAATTTGGTCAAGACAGTGATGCCACTGTTTTACAGTTTATTGAAAAATATGTCACTTGTGAAATTCCATCAGAAGCCACAAATAGTGATCTTCATGCACAAATTTTACAATTTCAAAGACACAAATGTGGAAAATATTGTCGTCGCAAATACAAAAACAAAGGGAAATACTACACCAAATGCCGATTTGGTTTCCCTAGACCAGTTACAAATACAGGTCAAGTGAACAACCTCATGTCTTCAGTTAGACATAGTGTTAAAGTTAAGTCACCTAAAAACACATATTACATAAAAAGAAAAGAAGAAGAAAAATATATGAATGATTATAATGCAATCATTGCCCACTTATGGAATGCAAACATAGATGTGCAGTACATTGCAGCCAATTCTACTGCAGTTACACGATATGTCACAGCATACTTAACTGAAGCAGAAAAGACAGAGCTCCAAGACCTCTGGAATGACCTGTCATCAGATAAAACAGTATTTCAGAAATTATACAGCTTGGGCATAAAAATGCTCACCCATAGAGAATGTGGATCATATGAAGCAGCTGATCGTTTAACTGGTACTACATTGTATGGTAAATCTGAAAATATAGTATGGCTAAGTCTTGGCCCAGCTAAATCTAGAAAAAGAGTTCTAAAATCATATGAAGATATAGAAACAATAGCCAAACATGATCCCAACAGCCAAGACATTTTAAAAAACAATTTATTGGACACATACTACCCAAACAGCAGTAATACTTTGGAAAACATGTGTCTATACCACATAGCCCAAAACTACACATACAAAAATAATATGAAACCTGATGAAAAAAAGGTAAATATAGAATGACAAACTGTGAAGGCAGCTTAGTTAAACTCACTAAACCAAATTTAATTAATCATATCAAATTGTCATTAAAGACTCCTCACCATACAGAAGTATATTATATGTCCCTGCTACAACTCTTCAAACCATGGAGAAAAGAAGAACAATTACTAGATAACTATGACTCATATGAAGATGCTTTCAAAGCAAATGAAAGCACTATAACTGATGTAAACTTTACACAGTACAAAACAATGTTGCACAATGAACAGCAACACGAAGAAGAACTCCAAGCCCAACTAGATAAGGACACTCCTGACAGTAGTCAACCTTCTGTAACAGGAAGCCAAGAACCACTGGGAGAACCACTAATAATAAATGAGGCAGAATTAGCTATGATAGAAGTAGAAAACACCATGTGTCAGTATGAAGATAAAGAAGACTTAACTATACTACAATCAAAACTAAACAATGAGCAACGTAGCATTTTTCAAGAAGTAACAAAACAAATTGCACATGGTGCAAAACATGAAAATAAAGAATGTTCCTGTCTTAATTATAAACCTATACTACTGTACGTCAGTGGTGAAGCTGGTTCTGGAAAAACATTCCTAATCAAAATCATCAGTAAATTCCTTCAACAATTGACAAACTACAAACTGCCAGCTGTTGTCACTGCCCCCACATGTTCAGCTGCCTACAACATAGGTGGTGTTACATTACACCGATTACTACTATTACCAGTAGAACACCAGAACAAATTAGACTATTACAAACTTTCTGCAGAAGCTGCAATGGAACTACGCAGAGTATTGAAACAAATTAAAATGCTACTAATAGATGAAGTGAGCATGGTCTCCAACCTGATGTTAGCTTTGATTCACCTCAGATTACAAGAAGTACTCAAAACAGACTATGAAGAGCTCCTTGCAGGAAAACACATTATTGTTTTTGGAGATCTGCTTCAATTAACACCAGTAAAAGGTGAGCCTATTTTTAAAACATTAGGACACAAACTCTGCCATAAAACCGTTGGCAGCATTGGAAATGTCAAACTTTGGCAACATTTCCAATACATAGAATTAACAGAAAACATGCGGCAATCTGCAGATCTCACTTATACCAACATTTTAAAAAGTATCAGAGTTGGTATACCTTCTAAAGAAGCAGAAGCAATATTGAAAACCTGGCACATTAATGCACTTTATGGCGATAATGCATGTGCTACAGATGTTATGGAACAATTAGCCCACAAAAATGTCAATTGTATGGCCTTAATGCCAACTCTTGCAAGCTGTTTCAAATTCAATGAAATCATGCTAAGTAAAGAAATGCAACCAATCATGGAAATTAGCGCCACAGACAAACTAGATGTACATGGTGTGACACTACCCATGTGTGACCAAGCCACAACAAGACTAAATAGTTTAGAAAAATCAATCTCAAACACAGCAGGCTTAGAAAAGATATTAAAATTATCCTTAAATTGCAGAGTAATGGCCATGCACCCAAGACTCTATGCCCTGGCAACAACCACCGCAGCATATCACATCCATAGAGTCAAACATTTCAACTATGGTCTATGGAACTTTTAATGTCTGCGGACATTATGAGTGTTCTTAGAACACTTTCAAATTGCCAGCGAACAATACGGACAGTGTCCTCAGAACACCCCCATTTCGTTTAATTGCGAACATTTCAGGACACCGCGAGTGTTCTTAGAACACATTCAACTTGACAGAGAACAATACGAACAGCGTCCTCAGGACACCCCCTACGAACATTCCCCGGACACCGCAAGTATTCTAAGAAGCGTCTTCAGAACACCACCATCTTGTTTATTTGCGAACATTTCAGGACACAGCGAGCGTTCGACAACGTCTTCACAACACCCCCATTTTGTGTATTTGCGAACATTTCAGGACACCGCGAGTGTTCTTAGAACATATTCAACTTGACAACGAACAATACGGACAGCGTCCTCAGGACACCCCCATTTTGTTTATTTGCGAACATTTCAGGACACCGCGAGTGTTCTTAGAACAGTTTCAGTTTGCTTGCGAACAAAACAGACACATATTGAGTCCTCAGAACACCCCTATCCAGTTTATTTAGAACATTTCAGAACACCCGTGATGTCCGCAGACAAATCGAACACAAAAAGAACGTCTAACACATAAAAAAACTTTCATCCTATCTCATACACTCCCACCCTCCCCAAACACTCCTACACACCAACACACTCTACTAAATACAAATTTTGAACAAAGTTTCACCACGCTGTCCGCGGAAGACCGCGAATCCAAGATGGCGGGCGCTACCGAAAATCTGACGCGCTTCACGCTCCACGCCGCCCAATCAGCGAACACGTTGCATGTCCGGAACATCACGCAAGCCGATTGGCCAATCAGGACACTGTCCGTGGAGCGAACAGGGAAGTGTGTCCGCGGACCGAACACAGATATCACTAATTTTTTTTTACTTAATTTCTGGTCATTTTTAAAAAAAAATACTGGACGGATTTTCACCAATCCACCAATTCAGCAAAAGAAAGAAGGCCACTTTTCCCAGTTTCCAAGTGTGGCGCTGTTAGAAAACAAGCGAATTAACAAGGGTGAAACTCAGAAAGTGTTACGATCACCTGACTCCCACGGAGGCGCAGGTCTGGTTTGGAGTGTTGTTGCTTCTTCTATGGTGAAGCGCAGGACCTGGAAGATGGACTGGACCGGACCTTCGAATCTGGCTTGTCTAGCTCGCAGGAATATCTTTCTATATGTGAAGGGGAGTATTAACAATCTGCGGGAGAAAGTATAAGCCTCCCGCTCCCTTCTCACCCCTCTACGAAACCCTCCTGCGACCCCCACATGAGTCTCACCTTAGGGTTTGAAAGGTTGAGCTCTCCATCCTGCTTCTCATGCAGGGGCGCGTTGTATCCAATTACTTCACTGGGATTTTGATTGTAGAGGGTTCAAGTTTTGTTTTCCCGGTAGAGTACCGTAAGGATTCTGTTAATGAGTATGATTCCGCAATAATAATTGTTCGTTGTCTCTTTTTCAGGTGCGGAAACTATTCCGAGAAGAACTGTGGAACCGAAGAATGAGACTCTGGTGAGCTTGATGAGAGTTCTCTCAGTGTCCTTGTATCAATGCGCTCACTAACGCTGATATCTTTTTTCCCCATAGGGGCCGGGATCTGGAAATGCCTGGATGCGGCACCGACCCGAAACAAAGATCAATCCAGAAGAAATCAGGTAAGTCTTTAATGGGCGTTGGGTAACGTCTTTTCATGCGCCCACTAACGCTGATGTCTCTTTTTCCTCTTAGGGGCCGGGGTCCGGAAATGCCAGGATGCAGCACCGACCCGAAATGAAGTTGGAATAACCCAACAGGTAAGCTTTGTAATGGAAATTAAGGTTTCCTTGTTTTCTTTCCCCTGTCACCTTTATTCTTGTCTTTTTCTCCCTAGGCGCGGTGATGTGGCTGCGAGTCCAGATGTCGCCGTAGAACGTGGTGGTACCTTGTACAGGTGAGTGAGATGCGGCGCTGCAGCGATCGATGCGATGTGCTTTTAAATGGATGTCTTCCTTTTCAGGACCGTCGGCGAGATGTCTCCGGAATGCGGGTTTAGCAGATAAGGACTCTTCTTTACCCTTTTCTCTTCTCTTCTCTCTTTGCAGGTGTTCCAGGATGCTGGCAGGAGTGGCAGAAGACAGAATGCAGGAGCAAACACGGTGAGCATCCAGCTGCTAGATACAGAACAACGCGAAGCGTGAGTTGCTGCTTGGACGTGGCTTAAATAGCCTTCAAAGTAGTTCCAGGTATGTATCCTTCCTCTCAGGTATGTATTCCTCCCCTGACCACACCCGTGTGGTTAAGTAGTTCCAAAGATAAAGTAGTCCCATTCAGGCCTCAGAAGGCCTGGATGTTGCAGCATGGTCTGCATCAGGCAAGTTAACACTAAGCACCTTTAACACAAAGTCCCCTTTCATGAGCCTGGCGCCTATGGCGCCAGGACTGTGGCCCGATATGAGCCTGGCGCCAAAGGCGCCAGGACTGAGTCCAAAGAGCCCCTACTTGAGGCTGTTGTGACTTCCCTTGAAGACATGATGTCTGCCTCTGGGGTAGCTGGGTCTTGTCTGGCACCTTGGAGGTAGGCATCATGACAGAAAGGTGAGGTTGGATGAGCCAAGAAGCCAGGGCCATATCAGACTGGAATAAACAGACGTTAGATACAAATCGTGTGAAAGAACGAAGCTCCTGTTCAGAAGGCATAGACAAAAACAAGAAGACGTCAGAGGTCTATTAAAGAACAGTGTTTTAATACACTGAAAGCTCAATTTTGTGGTCTTTAATCCCGTGGGTAGGAGATGTTTGACTAGCATGATGGTCACACCTATGCACGAGGGCAGAACATGCCGTCACTCCCCTGAATTCCCTGGAGCAAAGAACATGTTCAAGGCCGAGTTCAAAGACCTAATTGACAGTGGACCACTGAGGTGATGATGGATGGATATGCTAATCGGTGGGAAGCTATGGTTAAGACAAGCTCATCTGCCCGTAGGTTGGGAGGGTACTGACGGAGGTTGGAGAATAACCAATGATATAGGACCACATGATCAAGGGTCCTATATTTGTGTATCCAATTAGACGTTGTATATTTAGTGACGTTCATAGTGACACATTTTAAGGAAAGCGCTTAGTGGCCCCACCTGATGTTAATAAACAAATCATCTTCTTCCACTGCCCTAAACGAGTATGGATCCTATACCTAGATGATCCTTGTAGAACCTATCACACTCATCATTAGGTTTTTGTAGTTTGCTTTGTAGGATCACGTTAGTAATACACAGGTTAAACATCACCTATGACGAATGTAATTTTTTCATGAAAAGCTTTGAGCAGTCTTGAGGGAGATCATAAGGAGGGATGTCTGTTGATATCAGTTGTACTCCCTGTTTTAGATCATTGATATTAAAACCGTATCTTTTGCCAACTATCTGAGTTGTTTCTATTATTGATGTTTGAGTAAACACTGCATCCACGGTCCATTTCTGAGGTATTGCTAACCCATCTTAAAGGGCTGAGAAGGAACCTCTGTTCAGAGGTCTGCTAATCGAACCCCCCTTTCATAAAATCTCCATGAAAATGTTATAGTGCACATATGTGCCTTTGCCGACACAGCCTCCTGGTGGCATCAGCACTGCAGTGGTGCAGGGCAGGTTCAAACATTTCATGTGCTTTCCTGACAGCTACTCTGCAGACAGAGGTGGCTTTTTAATCTTCTGCACTTCTGTTTCCAAAGTGTAATTAAATACCTTAGTCATTCTGATCGCACATACAAATTTAGATATAAGCCATGCCTGATTGTGGCATGGAGACTACAAAGAGGACACAATTATACAACCAGAGCATTTGATAGCACTGAAATGGCAGCTTTGTGAGCAGGGTTCAGCTATGACAGGACTGATGTGTAATGGTGCCTGGTCTGACTGTCTCTACAACTGCAGTGTGGAACAATGGCCATGATTCTGCCTATTTGATCGACGCAGAGCAAGAGCATCACCTTCTTCCCAGGGCACAGGAGGTCTCCTAGGAACCCGTGCTTTGAAGGCAACACTTACATAACAAAGCTAGCCTCATACCAAGATGCTGTTCACTGGAGTCCCTTTAAAGTAAAAAAACCTTGGAAGCAGGTGGAGTTAGAGAAGCCAGAAGGGACAGGGTTGAGAGAGTGGTTCCACCAACTAGGTTTCTGTTTCCTGCATACAAGGCACTTAAGTATAATATTAGAACGGAATGGGAATGTGTTACAATAGCCTTAATTGGACCCAACACAGAAGGTTTGCTTTGAACCAATTCCTGTGACATTTTACCTTTGTAATGAGAGGCAATACCTTCATTCTTGAATTCATAGCTGGAATCTCTGCAGAACAAGATGGATTCACTGGACCTCTGTTGGGATCCAGTCCACCCCAAAGTAATTTGCCATGCAGGGGAATACATAAGGTATGCAAGGCAGACATAAACTCTGTTTCCAAACCATTCCCAGGAAATAGTGGGGATTAACTGCTGTGTACCAAGGCATCTCTGCTGGCTGCACTGGAAGCAGATTCCTGTTAATGGGAGCTGACTGACTCCCTGTTGGTACCCACCCAAATTCCAAGAGTGGTGGTACCGCACTAAAGGGCTCTCCTTGTCCTGGAGACCCTGGATTGGGCCTAGCAGCGATCCAGAATCCCAGAAGAAGTTGGAATCACGTTTCCCTACCTTGAGACATCTATGGGCCAGATCGACCATGCTCAATGCCTCTAAGCCACCACAGGACCCTCAGTGCAATTTGAGCCATTCAGAAGCTGGCTTGAGCCATTCAGAAGCTGGCTTGAGTCATTGAAGAAGACCACTTGACTCAACCTGAATGCAGGATGGACATAGTAGGAGCAACTGACCTGAATGTCAACTTGACTCGACTGATGAGAGCCATTGAACTTGCCCCTCAAGAACCTTGACTCGACCAAGCAGAGCCATTATTTTGCCATAGACTCGACTGCTGCCAATACCATTGAAAGCCATTGTCACTGTGTCTCAAACAATAACTTGATCCATCAGCAGCAAGCACCTTTGTACTAACTCAAGGCTGACCGTAAGTAGGAATGCCTCAACCTCAATACCAGCTCGCGAACAGAAAATGCACCTAGACATGCAGTTTGACACTGTTGAGTGAATGATCTATAAAAGAACAATGGGACACACCAGCTACATGGCTCGACAGCTCACACAGAAGAGAAGGGTCTGAGAACCTCTTACCCTGGGGCACATGCATCCGAAGCACCCAAACTTTGCTTTCCTTCTTGTGAGATGACACATAAAATGGATGATCCAGTCTGCAAGGGTATATACACGCAGATTATAGTAAGCAGTGGCCTGAAGTAGAAAGACAGGAGCAGTGTTGACCTCTTCCCTAGGGACTCTGTGTGGGAAAGTTACCGGGTCCCAAGAGAATGCCCCTATCCCTGGAATTACTCAGATATTTTTGGAGCATGTCTACATTATTTGAAACATACCACTTGTGCTTCATAACACTGCAGGCACACCTGATGGTGGTGTGTGCAAGACTATCATCAAGTGTACAGACAAGCTTGTCAGGGAGTTTGGTGGACTCAGCCATTTTCCATTCGAAGTGGTAGGGTATAGTTTCAGGAGGAAAACCTCCAAGCACTGCATAGCAGTTGAAGATTCAATTTCTATAGACTGTGAGTTGGGTAATGGTCCTCCTTTTCCTGAGATAATCACAGTAGTCACTGGGGTAAGAGCTCTGGAACCAGCAAGAGAGTAAAGCCCTTGTGACCACAGACCCAGATGTTCTTCCTGCTAGAGGATGTGAGAGATGAGAGACCCTGTTAGCTCCTAGTTCTGTTGCACAGATGACAGGTGTGCCTGCTGCTGATTGAGAGGGCCTAGTGGCCAGTGATGTGCCTTCTGTGGTGGCACAGAATTCAACAAGCTCAGAGTTACCTTCTGGTGAAGAAGAAGAACCTGAAATGGAGGACAAGGGGTCTTCCAGAACGGAGTAAGTTGTTCCCAGCTGGAGGCCCTGGTCAGGCTGACTTTTGCCAGGTGCAGATAGAGTGCCCTATTCTAGCAGACCCAAAGAGCATGCAGAGAAGCAGGCTCTGTGCGAGAGCCCTGGGATGTTCTGGGTAGACTAGAAGCAGGGTTTCCTCTACATAGCCAAACGATTCTGAGGTAGGTGGCAACTTCAGGCTGGTTGTGCTCCAATGCACCAGAGGTCCCTCCTGAATATGGCTCACAACATTCTTTTGTCAGGTCACTTGGGAGTGACCAGGACAGCTGACAGGTCATCTGGCCATTTTTACTAGCCCCAAATGGCCATAAAAGTCAAAGAATGTATCCTGTCCTGTCACGCTTGGCATGCAGTCTGTAAGTCAGGTGGTGCCACAAAGGCCCCATTAATTTCACTATCTGCCTTGTGGGATTTCTTAACCCGCTTCTGCTCTGCCATGCGGCATCACTGTGTTCCGATAGTGCCATAAACATCAAAATGGCTGCAAAATCCAGGTGTGCGCCAAAACCTCTGAAAATCGCGCTTTGCAACACACAAAAAGATGGCTGCCCAATCTGCCATGCATGTTGTCAGTGGTGGAACAGAGATCTGACTCCTGAAACATGTCACTGGGCTCCACAACATGTGAAGATGGAGTACAGAAGGAAAAACAGTGCTTTGCTAAAGGAAACCCCAAAATCTTGCTTTAAATCCTTTTTTCTTAGTTGCTGAAACTGCAGAATGTCGGTACAAAACACCCTCAAACATCCAAAATTATTACTGGGTGCTAAAAATTCACTTAGTGCAAGAAACCATTGTGAACTTACAATGTCCTGAAAAGCTGAAAGCATCAAGGGATTTCCACAGAAAAAGTGGCTTGTCTGTGGATCTGTCAAAATCTGGGCGCAGTATTCTCGGCCGCCTGAATGACAGCTGTTAGGGGCCTGCAGGATTTTACTTTAAACATGTATAAACTAAAATCAAATGTTTGCAATCTAAGAGGCCTGTTATTGAGAGTAACCCATCTGGTAATTGTTTTGATTCCATGGTATAAAATCTTGAATAAGTATTTAGCTGTGATGTGATCACACAGGTTTGTTGTATGTTAAGGGAAAATTCATCAGAATTAACAGTAAAAATAAGCTGGCTAAAGCTATCAAACCGGAATAACAGCTTCCCTCACAGAGGCAAGGCTTCTCCATCCAGCTCCCTCCACCAGGAAATCACACCAAAGCAATAATTATAGGGTGGGGGGGAAGAACTGGTCTGCAGTGGGGAAGGAAACAATGAACAGCTGCAAAGCAGGAAAGGCTAGGTGTGAGGACCGTCGTAAATGGACTCTGCCAAGAGCCAACTTGGAGGAGATGCTTCTGGACTGAAGGGAGAGAAAAAGAGACTGACCCAAACAGCCATCTGTGGCTGAACATTCACAAAGAACATTGTGTTTAAAGACGTGCAACTTGCCAGTTAAAATTGTCAAAAACACAAAAGTAACAGAATTATAAATCTAAATTTTGGCTGCACATTTCAAGAGGCGGCAAAAACGTGTGATATATTTTGGAAGGAAACTGCAGAAAATTAGATTTTACACCAAATGTATTTCTGCTAGAAGTATGAAACTTTATACACTTATGCCCAGGTTATACGCGCACACTTGTCGAAATTTGCTGATAAATTGGACATTGTGTTCCGGATGAAAGGGCAAAATTCTGTGAAAAGCAGACACAAGATCCCACAGCTACGGGGTTTGGAGAAGTAGCTGCTGTACAAAATATGTAATCTGTATATGTGATTGTTATAGAGGTTTACATGTCTAAATATGTATTGTGGCAAAAGTACATTTTGTGTTCAAGAGGTTAGGGGTGGACTCTAAGCCTCATAAACCCACACCATAACGGTGACACCCTGTTTTTCTCCTCCTATCAAGGGAGAGAGGAGATTCTGACCAATCCCTGTCAAAGGGGCGAGCTTAGGCTAAACCAGCACACACACACACCCTTTATCATAGCATAAATAGGGACAGCAGAGGGCAGAAAAAGATGGAGGCAGATTCACCCACTATCCGAATGCTGGCGGAGCACCCTGCTACAGAACATTCCATCTTCCTTGCTCCAGACTTCAGAAACTTGGCAAAGC